>NW_028079044.1:49310095-50510095 GCF_014824575.4 Sturnira hondurensis
CCCCCTGAGGGCTTGGGGGGGGGGGGGGGCGGGGGGGGCAGTGTGGCCCCGTCTCTGGGGCCGAGAGCACTGGCCCTTTTACTGCTCCTGGTGGAGATTGTGAGACAATGGCAGGGAACTCTAAATCCACTTTGCAAGTGTGCACCGCACTCCTCCCAGTACCTGGGCTTCTGACAACAGGTCACCTCTCTCTTCCCAAAGACCACAGAGCCCAGGCGTTTAAAGCGGGGTGCCGATAAGGAGGCTCGTCTGTGGATGAGTTAGCCAGGCGGGTGCCAGGCTGACAGACACACCAAGATCTGGTCTCTCTGCCAAACCAACTGACACGTAAGAAGAGGTCTGTCACCTGCTGGCTCTGGGGCTGTGGGCGTGTGGTGTCCAGGGGTAAGTCTTGATACTTATTTCAGAGCCTAGCAGGTAAGCACTGGATTCCACAGCTGAAGATTATCAGTAGAGAAATATAAACATCGGGAATAGCTGGGAAGACCTGTTTCCCACTAAACTGGTGAGAGTCATCTGCCCAAGGCTACGCTTAGCCCTTGAGAGCTGAGGGGTAAAAACTGCAGTGAAGGCTACTTCGCAGAGTCACTGATTGGAGTGAAACGAAGCAGTACAGCGCCAATCCAGGGCTGGATCTCTCGACTTCAAATCATCCGTCTCCATCACGTGGGTGTTGAAACCTTGCCTCCTGTGTCCAGTGCTTTAAGAGAGTGAAAATGATGGGCCTAAGCAAGGTAATACATGGAAGTCCCAGCCCAAATCTTAGTAATCTGTGAACGGTAGAGTTTTTACCACTGTATTTCAAGCTAGAAAGAGTCTTTGAGATGAACTAATCCAACCCATTATTTTCAGAGGAGGAGCCTGAGGCTAAGAGAAGCGATGTAAAAAATCCAATTAGATCAATGGCTAAAATACAAGACTTTAAAAATAACAGAACAGGATGCTGAAAAATGTCTTTGTGATCTTGAAATGGGAAATCATTTCTAGACAAGATACAAAAAGAACTCTCACAAAGAAAGCGACCAGTCTGATGCACAGTTTGCCATTATGGGGTGAGGGGGGCAGGCTTTGGGCTACAAGGTGTCAGCTGGACACCAGCCAGACCCCAGCCCCACACCTGGAAAAGGAAGGGCTGCAGACTGAGTCACGTGCAAGGCTAGCGATTCCGCTGGTCACGCCTATAGGGTGGAGCCCTGATAAAACGAAGGCCCGGAGGCCCGGCTGAGCTTCCCCAGGCAATACGACTCTGGGCGAGCCTGGTTCACATCACCGTGCCAGGGAGGTGACATCCTGACTCTGCGGAGAGAGGACACGGTAGCTTCTCATTTGAGACCCTCCCAGACCCCATGCCCAGAGTGTCTCTTCTTTTGACCGGTTCTGATTTGCACACTTTTTGCAATAGTAACCGTCTAATCACACCTACAGCACTTCGCCGAGTTCTGTAAGTCACCCTGGTGCACTGCTGACGGTGAAGGGGTAAGGAGAACCCCCCGACCCACACCCATTTAGTCATAAACGAGGGTGACCTGTGACCCCCAAGTCAAATCTAGGGTCTGAAGTGAGGACCATGCCCTTCCCCTGTGAGGTTTGGCCCAGCCCCAGGTTGTGCCAAACCTGCATCGCCACAGCCACCAGGGAAACGGAGGTGATAGACAATGAGACGCAATGTCCAGGCGCTCACCCAGACTCCCCAAGTCTGGTGATATCAACAATCATGGAAAATGGGAAGAACAGGAACTCTGACACCGGGAAGTAGATGNGAGAGGACACGGTAGCTTCTCATTTGAGACCCTCCCAGACCCCATGCCCAGAGTGTCTCTTCTTTTGACCGGTTCTGATTTGCACACTTTTTGCAATAGTAACCGTCTAATCACACCTACAGCACTTTGCCGAGTTCTGTAAGTCACCCTGGTGCACTGCTGACAGTGAAGGGGTAAGGTGAACCCCCCGACCCACACCCATTTAGTCATAAACGAGGGTGACCTGTGACCCCCAAGTCAAATCTAGGGTCTGAAGTGAGGACCACGCCCTTCCCCTGTGAGGTTTGGCCCAGCCCCAGGTTGTGCCAAACCTGCATCGCCACAGCCACCAGGGAAACGGAGGTGATAGACAATGAGACGCAATGTCCAGGCGCTCACCCAGACTCCCCAAGTCTGGTGATATCAACAATCACGGAAAATGGGGAGAACAGGAACTCTGACACCGGGAAGTAGATGTGAATTTTGTGGAACGACTCTGGACAGTCTTCACTGAGTTCCCATCGGTCAAACCCCAAGACCAAAATGTGAATTCCACCCAGAGCGCCACAGCCAGAGCTCCGGCCACAGTCGACGGCCTCCCCCGATGGACAAAACAGACGTCACAGCAGCCCCTCCACTGACGCTGCTTTTATGTTGCCAACACCTCTCACCAGTGATCTCGCTCAGTTATCAGAACACTCAGGGAAGATGAAACAGGGCCATAGGGAAAGGCGCTGTCATCGTGGGTGGACCTGAACACTGAGCTGGGTCTCAGGGCCCCCACAGGAACAGGACGTCTCCACAGCTCATCCTGAAGGACTGTGACATCAAAGTCGCGGATGCGCTCCGAGCCTCCGTTTTCGTACCTGTGACACAGGAGTAAGTATGTGGATGCTGCCTTCAGGAAGTTGTCGGTGTGACCATTACCTAAACCTCAAATCCCATCAAGACTCATCTTAGGACCTGTGCCCATGTTCGTTCCTGTGTTCACGCCTTCACTCGGAACTCCTGCAACAGGCGCCGCAGACCCAGTGGGGCTCCCGGGCACGACTCCAAGGCAGGGCATCCACAGTCGCCCCTGGTCCGTCGGATTGTGGACTCTGGGTTACCACATGCGTGACAATGCTGAACTGAGGCAGGGGGCTGCTTGGGGACATGACTCTGCTGTAAGTGTCGGGAAGGATTTAACGAGCACGTGGAACAAGGACAAGTTCACCAGGGAGGGGAAAAAAGAGGAGGCCTCTGAAAGCAGAAAGGGTAGAAGCAAAGGCACCGAAAATGACCTTGGCTAACCAGCATTTTGCCTACTTAAAGGACCAATGCTAACAAGGCCACTCACCTTCACAGTTTTTTAAATAGTTTGGAATACTCATTGCCTCTTAACTATAACCAAGGCCTAGTTTGTTATTATTTTAAGTTGATAATTTGTGTATTTGCGGTATACAAATGTATAACTTTGTCTTACACACAGAGATCCTAGCCTGTGACCTCTTTCCTCCATCGGCAATGCACCGTGAGCACTGTCTTTCCACATCAGTGCTCGCGGACCTACCTCACTGCTCCAGCAGCTGCAGGGCGTTCCACTGCTGTAGCCGCAGTGATGTACCTAATCCGTCCCCTACGGATGAACATCTACATTGGGAACGACAACCACATGGAAATCATCAATCAACCCGTTTTTTCACAATTATGCAGATATTTATGCAAATAAGCCGCTACTCCAGCCCCACTGGCCTATCGCTGCTCCGGAAACAAGCCGAGTACACTCCTAGCTCAGCCCTTTCCTACTGCTCTTCTCTTTGCTTGCAAAGTTCCCCCCCGAAGGAAGATTCCATGGCTGATCCTCACGGAGACCCCCGAGAGGTCTTTTCTGACATCGTCTGCAGGCACGCAGCTCCAGCTTTGTTTTACAAGACCCCTGGCTCGTGTCTGACAGTGTGCATTTTCTTGTTTACTGAGTGGAAGGCCAGGACTTTGATTGATTCATGTCTGCGTCTCCCACATGTAGTAGGGCCTTGGCACGTGGCCTTCGAAAGATAAATTTTAATTATTGAAAGGATGAATTCATGCGTGTGTGGAGGTGCTGGATCAGTGGAAGTGGGCATTTCATGCTAACAGACACGGCCAGGTTGTTCCTTTGGAAGTTCATACTTTCACCAAAGTTGCCTATTTGGCTCCTGCATGCGGACCAGGGTTACATCAGTATGTTGAGTTTGGTTGGGTTTGATTATTAATAATTCAGTGGTTGAGTTTTTTCCCTAGTTTCGTCGGACTTAACATCTCCGGTTCAGTGCATGGCTTTTCCCTATTGAGTTCATTCTCATTTTCTTATCAACCTCTTGCTATCAAGTGACTATTACCTTTTTTCATGACAAATAATTTTTCTAGCCAGTGACTTTGGCTCCCATATTTCAAAGAGAATGTCTTGGTGCTTTGCGTGGTCCCTTCCATGGGCCTCCTGTTGCACATGTTCCCTCAGTTTGGGGCAGGGCACGGTGGTGGCTCCTGGGCCAGAGGGGAGTCTGTGAGCAGCGAGTTCATTAAGTCACCAGCGGAAATGGCAGGATTCCGAATGGAGTCGTGGTCCCGAAGCAGGGTGAGGACCGTGCTGTCGCTGTTGGGATTCCACCATTAACTCAGTGTGCGTTTCTGCCAGTCTCTCTGTTCCAAGGTCTTCCCCTATTAAGTGAAAATCAAATTCCTTGCTACCCTAATCTCAGGCATCCAGAGGTCGAACGAGACGATGAGCCTAAACGCGTACATGGCTGTACGCTGTTGCAGCGTGAGGCGGAGGTGAGAATAGCGTCGCGGACTCCCAATAGCAGGGGAGCACTAGGCCCGTGGTCTTTCACTGGTCGGCCACACCCCGGGAGGAAGACACTCTAAAGAAACTCAGCTTAGTGATCACCTCCACACAGTCCCTCCAGATGCCAATCAGCCTGCTGTAACCCTTCCGCAGGGCAGGAAAGAGCATGGGATTTAGAGTCACCAGGCCTCACTTCGAATCCTGGGCTGTCCTCTCCCCTCTACGTTAATGCCACTGCCGTGGGCAAATCCCTTTATTCCTCTAACCTGCAGTTTCATTATTCAAAACAGTATTTTTTAAGGTTCTATATCTCCTAGACTTTCAGCGAAGATGAAGCGAGGTTTTTGTGAACACATCAGATAAACCCTAAAGCCTTGAGGGTGTGAGTTAACTTGTTACGCTAACTATTAAAGCCGTAACTTTCAATGATGGTCCCTCCAACAGCCGTGCATGCCCTCGGCGACAGAGGGGGTGTGTGTGCTGTGTGTTGCTCATTAGTCTGGGGATTGAATCTCAAGAGTTATTTCTTCCTTAGGGGTTCTTACTCGTTTTGAGACCTTTCCTGTTTGTGTGTTTCCAAAAGAGGCGCATTGGCCTATCTCATACTCGGTACCTCACGGTGGTTAGCAGTTCCCTGCTCTCACTCCGAACACCCGGCAACGCAAACCGGGCTGCTGCGGGCCCTCCTCCCTCCCCCGGACCGCGAATGTGCGGTACATGGAAGCGTGCAGCAGACCTCTAAGCTTGAAAGGTGATCTCAGCATGTTTAAGTCAGCCTCAGGATTAAGTCCAGGGTCATTTTCCACACTGAGGTACCCATTTATTTCACGTGATTAAAACTCTTAACTATAATAAGTGAAGAAAGTGTCTGAGAAGTAACTGATAACCAGATGATTATTAACATTCTCAAAGCAAGGTTCTGCATCATAATGGGCTTTTTAAAACATCATATGTCCTTTTTGAACTTTTCAAAAAGCCTCTGTCGAAAAAATGGTAAAACTTACTTTTTTTGCACAGTTTTTAGAACTGTAATTCCTTGTCTGCCAGAAATGTTTCGGCCCCTCCCATACACCCCTTTGAGGGACGGGGTTTCTGCACCAGTGAGAATTTCTCCCCCTGCCCTGCTGAAGGGAGGCTGGACCCGGTCCTTGGACTTCTCCTCCCGATGCCTGTGGTGTTCGTGCCTCCGCCCACTGGCCCCGGACTTTCACAGTGAAGCCCCCAGGGCCTGAGTAGACAGGGACACACTCGGTGGAAAGGGACAGGGTGGGCAGGGTGCTGAAGAAAGGGAACCAAACCTTTGCCCAGGGAGAGCCAGGGGGATGGGGGAGGCGAGTTGGGGTGGGGGGCTTGAACTGAGGCTGGTGAGAGACTGTGGGGCTGGCATGTGAGCAGCTGGACAGAGCCGGCCCCAGGGAGTGGGAAGGCCGCCTTTGGGACGTTTCCTCCGAGTACAACAGAGCCGCCTGGCTGCTACCATCAGAGGTGTGACTGGATGTCGGCATTCTCTCCTGAAGACCTTGGCTCTTTGATTAGGCTCCTTCCGACCTGGCACAATCACATGTCAAGCCACACAGGGGCCCCAAACTTGTCCAGGCCACGCTGCCAACGGTCTGCAAGGGTGCTCTGCTTGCGCATGAAGGCTAAAGGGGAAGAAGCCATCTCCTTGTGACTCGACCTCCCTCTTGCCCCAGGCAGGGGTTGCAAAGGCAGCTGCTCACATGTCGGAGGGACAGGAACGTGGTGGCAACACGGGACTGTCACTGAGATCCCTGGGCCAGGAGCCTGGGGGATGCACAGAGTCCCCCGTGTATCTCAGCAGAAGGCTTTCCCCTTTCCTCATTTCACTTGGACTCATTTGTGAATCACAGGGGATACAATATAGAAAAATACATGGAGAAAGAAAAATATATAGTTATTTTTGTATACATTGTATTTCCTATATATATTTAGAAAAAATACATACTTAATATAGTTTAACATTTTTTGAGACATTTCCTGCTCCAGTAAGTTGTAATTCTCTGTACCCACCAGTCTCCGAGTTGAGGACAGTATTCCGCCCCACGACCTCGGTTTTCTGGGATCTAAGAGGCGGTGATTTTTGATTTGCTCAGCTTTTCTTGCGTAAATGTGAGAGATGACTTCCAAGCTCCTTTCAGACCGGACTGGAAAGTGGAGGTCTGCATTTGTTTTCGATTTAAACAACCCTGTCAATCAGAAAGGCAGGGGCCGCATTATGCCCGATTTAAAGATGTGAAAACTGAAGCGGAGAGAAATACCTCACTGGCCAATAGCGATACCGATCACTTCCGCCTGGGCTAGAACGGGGTGTGGGTTTCCGACAGGCAGCTCTGGGTGCTGACACAGCTGCCTGTCATCTGCTTGTCAAGTGACACTGTGCAAGTCATCTAAGTTCTCTGGATCTGCACGGCGTCTGAGAAATACTGAAAACTTCTAACAAACTTTGTAATTATCTATTCTGCCTAAATAGTGTTTCTGTCCCTCCCAGATGTCAGTGGTATTCCCCCCACATCTGCTTTAATCACCTTACACTTGGACGTCACTGAGTCTCCAGGATGTGGAGGGTGGGAAGTGGGGCTGGTGCAGAGCCCGTCCACCCAGCTGTTCACGTGTCAAAGGGCCACAATGCCGGGCGCTGCCTGGCAGCCCTGGCTTGCTCTCTTTTTGAATCGTCAACCTCCTCATGTCACCCTTCAAGGTCGCAGTGAGTCTTCCCCTCTGTGATGCTCAGTTCCCAGATGGAAGCCAACAGAAGTTCTCTCTGCTGTCAGCCCAGAAACACGATGCCTTTGACAAATCTTATTCTAAAAACAGAACTTGCCATTTCCAAGGAGCAGTGGAAGAGACCCTCCGAGCCGAGCGCCAGTTGCTGAGTGTGGAGCTCACGCCCAGACGATTTCAGAGTGTGGGCGCCAGCTGCAGGCTGAGCTGGGAGCCCCAGAAGACACAGGGGCGGAGGCGGAGAGCTGGATGCAAGAGCGGGTGTTGCTGGGGCCACATCCCAGCTCTGCTGCTCAGAGTTGAGGCTCTTGGCAATTTGCTCGCTCCTGAGATTCAATCCCCTCGTCCATGAAATGGGGACGGCAAAGTCAAGCCCTGGGGCTCTGCTGATATTTGAGAAAGTGCCTAGTTGTAAAAGTGCAATATTTGTACATGTGTCTTCCTCCATGGCTAGTACATGCTCCTCCCTCCCTCCCTTCCTCCCTCCTTCCCTCCCTCCCTTCCTTCCCTGCCTCCCCACCCCCTCCTCCCTGTCTCCTTCCTTGTTAGGCAAACTCCTTTCCTCACCGGATGGCTGCAGGTAATGCAGGGTTAGAGCAGACCAGGAAGGTCTCAGGGAGCCACCTCCCTCCCTCAGACACAGAGTTCGGGACCCAAGGGGAGGAGGGAGGCCAGCAGAGTGTGTGACGCGTCACTGGGGCCAGCTGACCCCAGGACCACTGCCTGGACGGAGGGTCAGGAGAGCGTTGTGCAGGTTGTGCAGTTTGGGGCAAGTCTCAGCAGCTGGCTCAGCTTCTCCAGCCATGAAAAGGGACCAACTAGCTTGACTTTGTACATGTCATGCCCAAGAATCATGAAAATCAATGCAGAAAATGCTTTGTTTTGTTTGAGACAGTAGGACGCACTGTGCAAAATGACGTTCTGTCACTTGCCCGGGTTGGGTGACAGATCTCTGACCTCGCCAGGGAACAGCAGCACAGGCAGCCGACAGAGTCGGTCCTACCACCCCCTTCTCCAACCAAAGCTGAGATGAGGCCCCAAAGTTGTTTAGACCCACGGGCTCGACTGGAGCACAGGCAGCGCTCGCGTCCCTTATCTTCTCTGTGAGAAGGTGGCCGAATATTATAAAAACTGTCTATGAACATAACGAACAAACTGAACTAACCAAAAATAGAGACAGACTCCAATATGGAGAGCAGGATGACAGCTACGGGGGAGAAGGTCAGGGTGGAGGGACCAAAGAAAAAGGACTCATGGACAGGGACAACAGTGTGGTGACTGCAGGGGGTGGGGCGGAAGTGGGTTTAAGGGGACTCATTGGTAGTGGAAAAAATACAATAAAAAAACTGGAAACGGAAAAAAAACCATCAAGCGCCAACACTTGTCTAGAAACCCAATACTAATTTATCTGAAAGACTTAGTTTCTGTTACTGTCGAAACGATGGCACACGCACCCGACTGAAGACACTCTCCCACTCTCTCCGTGCGCATCTCAGATCGCGTTCTGATCGGATGCGGTTAGTGGGCGTCGGTCGCCCTGTGCCAATGAACCTCACTAACGTCTTCCTCTGTTGTCTGTGCTTTCTGTGAACAAGAGCCGGAGCTGAGCACTCGACCGGGTTCCGATCTGACGGTTTGGATAAGACTGCTCCGCAGATGGCGTCATGTCTGCCCGCAGAGGACACGTGTGTCCTGTGACATTAGCCGCCACAGATGTTCAGTGCCCTGGTCAGTGACCAGTGACCGTCTGAAAAATGGTGATACTCTCTTATCACCTGTGCTTCATGGATCAGCTGGGATAGTTTTATACGGAAAAACTCCCCCTCATGGCTGTCTGGTAACTCACTGCCTCAGTCATAGAGAAAAGGCCGAATGAATGTCTGATTCTTTTCCTTCGTCGTTTTTCAAACCTGAAGTGGACTCGCTGACGGTTAACAACAGGCGACCTCCCCGGTGTTGGTTGGTGTCACTGTAAACTCTGATTTAAACGTACTGGGCGTCTCGCTCCCCTGACGCCCCCTACCATTGCTCGAACGCCCATCTCCAGCCAGTGGAGGCCACTTCAAGTTGGGTCCTACGTCCTTTAGACACCACCCTAGCGACCTCCTTGTCCTCTCATTTGAAATATGCATCAGGCATTTCCAAGATGCTTCAACATTTCCAAGAAGCTCTGTGTCCTTCTGTGAGAGACAGTTTTTTGAAACCCCAGTTTGGCTGTAGGAATGCTTGTGGCCCTGGACAGGTGACTCCTTCTGTCTTTCCAAAGGACCGGGCTAGGAAATACTTCAAAAAAATGAAGCGCATCACCCTGGCTGGGTGGCTCAGGGGGTTGGAGCATCGTCCTGTACACCAAAGAGGTTATGGTTCAGTCCTGGCCAGAACACGTGCATAGGTCGTGTGTTCAGCCTCTGTTCGGGGTGTGCACAGAAAGCAGCCAACGGATCTCTCTCCCTTCCCCCCGCCCCAGGAGCCTCCCTCCCACCCTCCCTATCTGAAACCAATAAAATACATATACACACACCTATTCTCAGTTGAGGATTAAAATATATCGCAAATACATGCTAGTTCTGATTCAAACTCCAAGCTCCATGGTTTTACTCAGACTTCTTAACCCCCGTTAGTATTTCTTTTCTCCCGTGCCGAGCATCCGTATTTCTGATGAGATTTAAAAAGACAGTGTCGGGACACCGCAGAGCTACTCATTGACTCTGTCACACAACACGCGAGCAGTAGTCCTAGAGTAGTAACAACGGTACCACCGTCTGGGACTCCATGGCCTGGACACCAAGCCTCAGCGGTTCGCGGTACGGGCCGCCTTGTTTGTAAACCTCGCCCACCCCATATTCCCACCCAGGGTGAAACTCGTCCTCCCCCCCCCCCCGCTCCCTGAGGTTGAAGTGCCTCTCTCCCCGAGCCTCCTCTGGAGGGAGCAGGCATTTCCTCCTGCTCCTTGTGGGGAGAAAGCATCAGTCTCAGCCCACTGCAGAACTTGTTCATCCAACTGCTCAGCGTCCCAGCTGTGTGCTGGGCTGTGTTCACTGGGAGGAGCAATCGCTGGAGTCACGTGTCTGCCTTCTCTCCATCTTCCGTCTCTGACACTCCGACCCGAATGTGAGAGTAGCCGCAAAGGCCCCGGTCTCCTGGGCCAGCGGCCCAGCTGTCCGCTTCCCTCCCCGCTCCAGATCCTGGTGCTTACATGGGTAGCTGGACCCGAGTCTACTTGAATACCATCAGTCTCGTCTCTCCCCATGAGTAACCTGAGTGTGCAGGTGCCTGGCTAGCATCGACGTGGTGGAGGGGCAGGAAGGACCGCAAAGGGGGCAGGACGAGAGCCCCGTCACGAGCACACACTCTGGCCTCTGCACGGGGGGGCCACACCGTGCAGCTCTTCCCCACACCCTCCTGAGCTGCAGTCGCTGCCCGTGTTGAAATTTTAATTTCTGGTACTTATGGATAACATATCACATGTCATCATGAATAACCCCCCCAAAAGCGAAAGCTAATTATTTCCCAGGACACATGATATAAGATAACCCTGAAAAGTCTGTCATAATAATAAAAGATACAACTCGTTGAGTCCTTGCTGCATGCCAGGCATTGCACAGAGCATTCCGCAGCCTCTGTCACATCTAATTCTCACAGCACGAGTGTAAAGAGGCGATTATTCCTCCTACTTAAAGGGGCAGGACACTAAAGCCCAGAGAGACCATGCAAACTCCTCCACACTGCACAGGTTGGAAACAGTGCAGCCCGGGTCCCAACCCAGTCCACAGTCATGGCTCCATGGGGTCAAAAAATAACAGGCCTCACATTCAAACCAAGCGACACATGGTCATGCAGTGTCTGGCAGATGGAATCACAATGCCGGCCCAATTACTGGTGACAATGAGGAAGGAGGACACGGCAACCAACAAACTTTGTGACACTACACTGAATAGAAGTCGTCCTCCCTCCAACAGGCAGGCCCTCACCACCCTATGCTCTCTACCAGAGGGCTCAGGTAGGAGGGTGCTTTCTTTGCAGGTGCACCCCCAGGTGTGAGAGAACAGGCCATGGCCCCTCAAGCCCAGTGCTCAGGGGGTAAGGGGCCAGCAGTATGCACTAAGAAGTCTTCAGAAAGCAAAAGGAGAGACAGAGAAACAGGCGACCCACCCAGGAACACCCCGGGGCGGGGCTCTCTTAGCCCCTCGGGGATGAGGCATGTCCTCTGGGGAGGACCTCCCCTCCAATACCAGCCACTGTCCCACCAAGGGTCACTCTGGAGCCACAGATGGGTAGTTCCAATTTTGCCCCCAAAAGGCTCAGAAACAGCCCAAAGAATCCGTTTGTTACATCCACTCCAACAAACCTTGGTACGTAAGCTGAAAGTACACTCCTAATCCTTTCCGACTTCCAGTCAGGTTCAGGCAAATCGCGTGATGCAGTTCGTTGTAGAGTCTGGGATAAAACGGAACAATGGCAGGAAGATACTCATACTTCAAACCAATCACAGAGAAATGTCCCCAAGTTGAAGAAAAACCATTTCCATGATCGTCTTTGTAGGAAAAAAACATTAAACTCCCAAAGTAAAACCCTTTTGCAATATAAACCTGAGAATTTAAGGTCTAAAGAAATTAAGAGCCAAGTCAAATGACCTTGCCTTCATAAACCACAAATCTACAGACTACGGCAAATCTACAGACTACTGTCCATGAGGGACCCGGACTCTACATTTGTAAGATATGGTTGTTGGGAAGCGGCTGCCAATGACACTCCCCTTTCACCAAAGTGTGACCAAATACCTGAGTTCTGGCCAATGGCATGGGGACAAGAGCGATACACGCGCCCACTTCCAGGCCACCCTTATAGACACCTGGACATGACCTTCCACTGTCTCTCCCACTTCTCTCCCCTGCCTGCTGGGGACTGTCACCAGGCATGACCCTAAAAGCCCTCCACCCACATTACCACAGCTCCCACCCACCTGTGCTCCTGCGTGACTGCCCGGAGCAGTCACTGTCCATCACCACTGCCAAGGCTGTCTCGTGTGGCAAGTCCAGGGTCGGCTTGTTACAGCAGCTAACATTGACTTAGTTACTGGAAGGTAAAAGGAAATCAAAGGCTGAAACTCAGCACCCTCGCTTCTGTTAGATCGGGTTGAACCTCAGCCCAGACACTTGCTCAGAGGTATAAGCGCAACTGAGGTTCCTTTGGGAATCCAGTCTTGGCGGCTCGCAGATCCGCTCGGTCGAGACCACAGTGAACACGTCTCTGCTGCGCTTCGCTGATCAAGAGACCACACCGCTAATAAGACATACAAGATCATCACAGCCCATGAAGTCTGGAAAACAAATAAATCCCCAATGCTAGACGGTTTTGCCTGGCCAGATGTTGTTCCTAAGAGTCATTGCCACCAAAGATGAAACTGAAGAAGAGAAATGGAGAAAAAAAGGGGGGGATTCAATAAAATATCATGCTGGCCAAGTTGTTTGTCCAAGTTATTGTTCGGTCTGACGAGGGTTGTTGCCCAGAGTTCGTGAAACCAAACACAACTGGGAACCGTCTCCCAGAGAGGGGCCGACAGAGCCACGTTGCCGTGTCGGGAGGGGCCCCTGCTGCCCACTTCCTCATCTCCCAGAGAGGAGCGTTTGAGAGGCCGTCCCCATTTAGCAAAGTTCCCAGTTGTACGGTGGTGTACAGGAATTGTATGATTCCTGGACATCAGCTCTTACTCGACATGCCTTCCCTGTCATCCTGCACCTCCAAAACTCCCGTCTGTTTTCCCAACCCCCCACGCTGGGCACCCCTAGCTCAGAACGAGTCAGGTGCTGACGCTGTTGTGAAGTCACCCCCGCAATGCTGTGGGCAGCCCTCTGCTCCCACGTGCCCGAGGTGTGTGGTGCTGCTTCCTCACTGGAACTGCCTAGACCTGAGCAGCCGACTTCTCAGGGTATTATTTTCCCTCTGGTTCGAACATTGTTCCCACTATGGAACCGTCATCTGTGGATTTCCGAACAGAAACCACTACTGACGTCCCTGAGGCCCCCGTCTCCAAGGGCACAGGTAGACAGACACCTTTACAAGGGGCGGGGGTGGGGGAGGCTTGAGATGCTGTCTCCTCAGCTTTTCAAAGTTCCTGGTCTTGGATAGCATTTCTTTCTTCTACAGCTTCTTGTATTTCCTCTGTATTTGGACACACTGATGCTAATTATTTCCACCTGCCGCTTGCCTGCTCCTCCACGGCGATGCATCAGGGTTTCTGGGAGCTTCACCTGCCTCATCCATCAGCCCCTCCCCTCTAGAGCAGACATGGGCCCAACTGTGTCCGTGAACTAAGTGCCTGCCCCGCTTGTGCTTCCTCCCCCTTAGCTTCCAGAGGCCTTGACCTCCAAACCAGCCCTAGCCTTTGTTCCCTCCCCATGTGCTTCGAACCCAGCTTTCTGGAAGGCACAGGAAGCAACAGAGAAAAGACAAGCCTGCTGGGTCTCCCACGTTGGCATCCTTTATACCCTCGTGCACCTGGGCATGACTGTGGTGGGCAGCTGGACAGCGGCAGCCAGCTTGGCAGCGTCCCGGAGCCAACGCCAGCTGGCCTGGTGCCCTGGCTCGCACCGTGACCCTTGCCAGCTCGAGGCAGAGCCAAGCCCGGGCAGCTGCTGTGCAGGTCATTGTCGGTATGCAGGCTGGATGTGTTAGCGCCCTGTCAGCCTCCAAATTAATCTGACACATTTTCTTCTTTGATTGTCTTTTTCCTTTTGAGGGGATATTTGGATGCTTATTGCACAGTCTTGTTTATATAACAATTAGAGGAGAAAGCAATTACAATCAATTATCATGTGAGAGTAGTTACTGTCTTGTAATTAACGTGGTAACTGACATAAAGTTCAGATAGAAATTACCGTTGCCTACTCCCCACTCAAAACTGCAGCGCGGCCCGTGGGGAGTGGAGGAAGCACACCCACAAAGGCAACTGTCCCCTCGAAGAAGGTCCATCTCGACAGCATTGTTCCTAAATGTTTCTGTATTTCTCATTTCTGCAGTCATTCCTTCATTCAGAAACTTATGATGCTGGCAGGGGTAGCGGCCTCCAAAGTGCCCCCCCCCATAACTGACACTGCCTGGGTTTCGAGCCCGTGGCAAGACTCTCCCACGTGAGATAGGATGGACGCGTACAAACAACATGGTACTGTTGATGTGACCCAGTGTGGCCACACGCCATGGTTAGGGCATAAAAGCCATCCCGGCTCCCACCTTGCTCTCTCAGAAGGCTCGCTGTGTCATGACGAGGACACCCTCCCACGCTACTATGACAGGATCGACACGTCGAGGAACTGAGCCTCCCACCCAGCGCCAGGACCAACGTGCCCACTGCCATGTGAGTGAACCGCTATAGGAACAGATCCTCTGGTCCTGCCCCCATCAGGTCTTCGGAGAACAGCAGCCCCGGCCCACCTTTGACCCACCCTGAGCTGCAAACGCACGGCAGACCCTAAGCCAGAGCTACCCGGCTCTGTCACTTCCAAGCGGCCGACTCTCAGAAATCGTAAGGTACCATTAATATTTATGGCTGTCCAAGCCACTAGAAGTTGAGGTAATCTGTTATGCAGCTGTAGGTAATCGATACAGATGATGGTCATTATTAGTGATGGCTCTAGTGGTGATGCTCTCATTCCCTAGGAAGAGAAAACACCAACTCAGACACAGGAGTGAGTCTCCCTGCAAGGACATGAGCACTTCAACTGAAGATAAACTGTGAACAAGCGATTGGGAGATACACTGCCCTGCCAAGCCGGATCCCGATTTGGAGCTGCATTCTCCTGGTGACAAAGACAAATGCCCAGATTCTTTGACCCTGAGACCCAAAGAAACGACTCATTTTCTAACTAAGGAGGGAGAAGCAACGTCCTTGGAAAGAGCTATGACGGGCTCTGCTGTCCGTTCTGGCGGGATTCCCTACCAGTCAGTGGGAGACGACGCCCAGGGCCCCTTTCTGCTGACTGTTTCCTTCCTGTGCTGTCTTTGTCCGTCTGCAATTCTGCAATGGAAACTTCCCACCGGTACAGATGTCCGTGTTTGAGAAACGTGTTTTAGATAGTCACACAGACTGATGGAACGCAACTCTCAGAGAAGACTGATTTTATAAACCACCCCTTTTGTTCACTACCTCGGATACTGTTGAACTTGAACACACTTACTTGGTCCTGCCTTTCCACCTTGCACTGAAACTGCTGGTGAGCACACACTATTTAAAAAAAAATCAGCTCAGTACAAATCTGGCCCTTTGAGCTGACTGTCACAATTTTCTGTAGTCTTCCCCCCACCCCCAAAAAGGACTTGATTTAAATCCCAGCACCTCTAGTTGCTTCTACATCTAAAACCCAATGTGAAGCCCTGTTCTCTTACAAGTGAGTGCCAACTTCTGGGCCTGACGGAGCAGTCCCCACACGTTCGCTCAGTGGCTGGACATTAGCGACGGCGAGGACGTCCACCGACACGTACTCCAAAGACAGGGACACTGAAGATGTGAGCAGCAGGGCACCTCGCCTGTGACCCCAGAACTGGAAAAGGCAGTGCTGGGACAGGCCCCGGGGTTGGGGAGGGGCTGGAGCTGGTGGGTGTCTGCCTCCAGACTGCTGCCACAGCCGCGGTAAACCGGGTTGCCACTAAATGACACTTCACTCAGAGAGCCCGGGAGCTCACTCGTCCTGCCAGATCTCCCTGCCAAACCCCCTGAGGCTCCAGGGATGGTACGTGCACAGAACCCACCCAGCAAAGCAGAGAGCATTTCTATTAGCTGGGTTTTGTTCCCAGAACCCAATGCAAAACCAGTAAGCCAGGCCATGCCACATGACTTAATTCCCCTAAAGCCAAAACCACTCCTTGCCTTACTGCTGCACCGCACGGCAAGGTCCGAAGCTATGCTGGAGGGAAGACACCAACCTCTTACAGAAGGCACAGGTGTCACCATCGGTAAGGCCTGAGCCCCCGGCCTCCCCTGCCAGAGCTACAGGGTGGGGCCTGGACACCGAGTGGGGAGAAGGGTGGGCTTCCCGAGAGCAAAAGATGCTCTGACAGCCGTTCCCTGGGGAGTTTGGCCTTCAGATCCTTGCACAAGTGGGTCCTTTCTTTTGATTCCAATCTCACCTTTCAAACTAAGAGGCCCAGAGAAGCCTTCCCAGACACCCCAACCTAAAGTAGCCTCTCCACCATAACACCTTGCTTTAATGATGACATAAAATTTCTTGTTCCCTGAAACTACCTTATTTGTTTATGACTTGTTAATTAGCTGCTTCTGTCGCTCACCTTCCACCTCGTTCCGAAAGCCTCCGGGAGCAGGAAATGTGCCTTCGGGTCTGCCCCGATAACTACAAGACCCAGGCCTGTGGTAGATGTTTTATTTAGAAATAACAGATGAGACCCTTGACTTTCAGAATGATGCTGAGTCAGGTTTTGCACTGCATTTGTCAATCTTCCCCGCTGCCTTTGTCACTTAATGCAGACGAGCCGTAGCAGCCATGAACTTGGGCTTCTCCAGACTTGAAGTCCCATCTTTTGGGTCTGGCATCTCTAAGGACCACTCCCCACACTGCTAACAACCTCTTGGTGATTTGGGGGAGCCGTCTCTGAATGTCCCCAAAACCATGAGGTAGGGGAATGAGCACGGGGCTGGGAAGCAGACGGCGTACACTTGGCCACTGTTGTGAGTGCCGCTCACCAGCTCAGCCACGCGGCAGAGACTTCTCCGCTCCTGGTTTCTCCTCTGAACAGTGGTTCTCAATGCTTTCTTTTCAAGATGATCATAAAGAGCCCTGGCTGGTGTGGCTCAGTGGATCGAGTGCCAGCCTGAGAACCAAAGGGTTGCCAGTTTGATTCCCAGTCAGGGCACATGCCTGGGTTGCGAGCCAGGTCCCCAGTTGGGGGTGTGTGAGAGGCAACCACACACTGATGTTTCTCTCCCTCTCTTTCTCCTTCCCTTCCCCTCTCTCTAAAAATGAATAAAATCTTTTTTTTTAAAGGGCACCATTAATCAAGAACATTAACCAAAAACATTAATCAAGACACCATACGCAGAACACTTGGTACACAGCAATCATAAGTAACAGCTCTCTCCCCAACCCCTCCCAAGGGGTCACCTGCACACTGTGTGAATGTCCATATTCCTCTCCATGAGGAAAATGGGTGTGTTTTACACCCTATCATAGCGATCTTTGTCAAGAACCCACTCAACAGGTTAATGAGGGTCTCCTATAAAGCAGGCCGTGTGTGGGAGCCAGAGGACAGAGCGGCACCCCTGTGGGCCTTGCAGAACTTGCCGGCCCCAGCGAGGCCCTGCCTGATGGTGGCTTCCCAGGCTGCAGTTTTCAAAATGCCCTTGGGGTCCCCTCAAGGTTTGCTTAATAATTTCTCCTTATTAAGTGACTGCCCGGATTCTGTGAGCTGCACACCTGCAGCTTTCCTGCTTCTCGTTCGCTGGGGGAAGGTCAGGGTCCCCTTTCTTCTCCGATTCTGCTAGTTCGTGCAGCAGACACCCCCGATTCTGCACAAAGAGAGGAACACTGTGGACAGAGGATGCTGACCTGAACTTCAGCAAGAATCTTTGCAGCTAACTGTGTGACACTGGACGAGTCTGAGAATTTCGGACCCCGAGGTGGCTCGCCTGTCTCATGAGATTCGTAGCACCGAACTCATGACCTAGAAAATGTAAGCGAAGGCTCTGCGTGGATTACAACAGAGACTGGTCAGTACGTATTCGTGGAACAGACGGATGAGGAAACAAGTAAAAATAAACAACCCTGTCGCCGTAGGCCTTTTCTGGAAAAGGCTTTGGGGACTCTGTCTGACCTTTGGGAGAAATCTTAACTCAGTAGATCCATGCCAGATTGGGGCTTCTCTGCTCATCCTCACCCCCAAAATCGGCCGGCCACGTCCTGCGGCCACACCACACCCCCTCGCCTTGTCCTGAGTGCTCCCGTCTCCAGGCCTCCGCCCATGGTTTCCCGTCAGAAAGACTCACCCTCTCTGGGACCCCCGGGTCCCCCCTCCTGAAGCCTTCTTCGGGTCAGGGCCTCTTCTCCAGCGCTTCACAGTCCCCCGGGGATGACACTTCCCACACTGTCTGCCCTCCTTCCTTCCTTCCTTCCTTCCAACGAAATATTGGTCTTCTTGATATTATTTTCTGTCTCCCTACTGACAGAGGTTCGTATGAGTCAGTCAGCCTCAAGGCCATGGTATCAGAGGCTGGTGAATAGTGATGTAGTTTTCATTTATCAGGATAAATGGGATCAATCATCAGTGAACTTGAGGCTGATAACTATCCTTGTCTTTGATTTACTGAAAAAAACCAGCAGAGGTAAATGAGACCCAGAAACGGCTTTCCTAAACTGGAGGAGGCCTGGGAGCCAATAGAACTAAACAAGGAGTCAAACCCTCAGAAAAAGTACCATGGCCTCCAAAAGGCTCTGCTCCTGTCTCCTAGCGATGATAACTTCTCAGCGTGAGCCTCCAATATACACTTGTTTGGGTATAAAATAAATACTTATGTGTAAATGGCACAGTACTAATGCACAGACATGCACATGCTAAGCTATACAATGTACGTGAATTAAGTGCCAATATATGTTTTATGACATGTGGACAAAAACAGAAGGAAAGATAGTGTCAATCTACATTTTCAGTATCAAAAGACTTGCTTTTTTCTGTGAGATAAAAACGTATATGCTGCCAAACTGAGAAGGCTACGGGCTGTGGGATCCCAGCTACACGGCACTCTAGAAAGGGAGAGACTCTGAAGACACTGAGGAATCAGAGGTTGCCTGGGGCTGGGAGTGGAGACAGTGGAGAGACGGAGGGGAGAGGGCCCGGGGGGCAGTGAACACCGTGTGACACCACACCGGTGGGAGACAGCCTGTCATTGTCCAAACCCACGAAATGTGCACTGAGTGAGCCCTGGTGTGAACTCTGACTTCGCCTGGTTTGGATGCGTCAGTTCAGGCTGGACGGCTGGGACCAATGCACCACTCTGGCAGGGATGACTAACATAGGGGTGACTCTTCCTGAAGTGGAGGTAGGCGGTATCTCTGTGCCTTTCTCTCAGTTTTCCTGTGACCCTAACACTGTTCTAGGAAATTAGTCTTAAAAAGCAATAAATAATTTCTAATGCTAAAATATAGAAAACTTATAGTAAAACAAGGCAGAACGAAGCCCTACGAAATTATCAGTGAAGAAATGCGAACACATAAATGCACCCAGACAGAGAGAATGGAGAGGAAACAGGACATGAAATGAAGTGACGGCCACTCTACAGATGTGCACAAACCCGAGGTCACAGCCACCAGCCGCTGCAGAGAAAGGCACTCAGGGTCTCTGCAGCCCTCGCCCTCACGCTCAGGGCAGCGGCTCCCCCACCCAAGGGAAAGGCTGATGGGGACAAGGGGGTTCTCGGTGTGAGGAAGGTGCTCTCTTTGCGCCCGTCCCTTCCCTCTTTACTTTGTGTCCCTTTCCTGTGGCTCAAGCTTTTCCCTCAACAGAAAAAGTTCGCCCCCTTCCCAGGACAGCCACTCAGCGCAACACAGCTCCATGAAACGCAACACAGCGTCACCACGGATGGCGCACTGGGAGTGAGGTGGGCCCGGCTCCTTCACCAGGCAGCAGTGTGGCCGCTGGTGGCCCTCGGAGGTGACCCCCCAGCAGGGAGTGAGGCAGGGCTGGCACCTTCATCTTTTTCCTGTGGGAAGAAACAGGCCCAGAGAGCAGGGCTCGGCCTGGGGTCGCTCAGCCCATGATGGGCCCTGGACCCAGAGGCTGGGCCTGCTGTGTCGTCTCCCCCTGCTCCGTCCCTGTCCCCACACATGCTCGTGGCGGTCACTGGGTGCTTTTAAGTTCCAGTGTCTCTGAAGCCTCGACGCGAGTCGTTCATTGTTTCACAAGGTCTGGCTATAATTAAGCCATCAGCACAAGTCACGGAAACAAAACTGCGCCTTTTTAATTAGTGTCTTGAATGTGAACGACCGGCTCATTACTCTGCCCATCTCAAGCTGAGACCATTATTGAAGTCTGAGGCGGCAAGGACTGCCAGGCAGGGAAACTCGGATCAGCGCAGCCAGGGTCGCAGGCACCGGAGTGGCCCGGGAGGCGTGTTCACTGTCCCAGCTGCAGGTGGACGGTGGGAAGCTGATGGAAACTGCTGACACCCAGGCCCAGGGCACCTCAGGACAAAGGTCCACCATTCGGAGAACAGACTCCCTGACAAGGCCCATCTGGGCCCCTCTGACGTCCCCTCAGGGGTGGTGCTGGGACCAAACTGTGTTTCCCCAAAACTCCTAGGCTGAAGCCCCACTCCTGAGGTGACTATTTGGAGATAGAGGCTTCAAACAGGTAATTAAGGTCAGATGGGGTCATAAGGGTGAGGCCCTTATCTAATATGACTAATGTCCTAAGAAAAAGACACCAGGAGGGGCATGCACAGAGGACACGGGATGAAGGCAGCTACCTCAAAGCCAAAGAGAGACTTCAGGAGAAACCCAACCTGGCAGCACCTTGACCTTGGACTTCTAGCTGACAGAGCCACGAGACATGAGCTTCAGCTGTCTCAGCCACAGGCCTGCGGTATTTTACTAGCCAGCCCTCGCTACCAAGGCAGGGGGCCACTGGGTTTAGACAAATGTAACCTCATGTGAGCCCAGTTATCACGCCTTTGCACCATCGAGTTCAGAGTCATCTTTCATCTGTCCACTCTACAAACACGTGTTAAGGACCTACTATGTACCCGACCCTGTGCTCAGTGCGGAGATGTAGTCCTGACTTCACACGTGAGATGCAGATGGGAATGAGAAACGGGAAATGAACCTGAGTTCATTCAGCGAGGCCAACGGGCTGCTTCTCCGACATTCAGGAAAGTCTCTGTACAGGAGCTGGTGTGTGAAATAACAGTCCTGGAAAATTGAGAGGGAGCTTGCTCAGCATCTTGGTGGTGAGGAGAAGCTTCCAGGAAGGCAACTGATTGGGCTGAGTGTGCGGAGCATCAGAGAGATGGCAGGCCTGGAGGCAGTGTCCAAAGATGGGGGACAGGGTCTGATAAGCCGTGGTGTGGGTCCCAGGCCAGCAGGCTCTCAGACCCGGTCCTGCTCTGAGCCACAGTGAGGCTGGCCCTGCAGGCTCCGTGTCAGCTGGGTCCCACCCTCATGCTGACGAGACTCGGGGAGAGGGGGTGGGAGCAGCAGCAGACGGGGAAAACCAGGGGGTCCCCTGCTTTGAGTGGCATCTGGGGTGGCTGCTCTCCAAGCTCCCTCCATCCGGGACTGACCTTCCCAGGATGGGTCCAGGTTTCAGGGCACCTCAGTCCCTGAGCGCCAGTAACAGCGCTCCTTCCCTCTGTCCCTCTGGCCTCAGTCCCTAACCTCTGGGCTACCTCTGCGCCTGAGACCACCGCTGTAACCAGCCCCCTACGTTAGAGGCCCCATACTCAGCACTCACATGGCCTCTGCCCGCAGGACGGGCAGAGCTTCCTCAGCAGGTTTCCCACTCCTCTTTTGTCCCCTCTGACATCCTTACAGCATCCGGACACGTTAAACACAATGCAGCCAGAGCTCAATGGACTGGACGTCGGAGGGACCAGGTTCGTGTGCTCGCTCCATGGCTAATGGGCTCCGTGACTTGGGACAAGCCATTAGCGGAAGCTCCGTACGTACACGTGTAACTGGGAAAGTGCCCTCCCGCTCCTGACTTTTACCATTACCTTGCAAGTCGGCTATTTTGAACACTCTCCCTCCATCCTAAGAATAGAAAAGGGAGATTCGGGGTTCAGGGAGACAAGCAATGTATCCCAAATGACTCAATGAGCAAATGGAAGTGAGACTTAGTCCAGGCCTGTGTGGCCAGACCCCCTCCATGAAAACCACCCTGCTATGCGACCACCCAGCTGACCCTGACCTTCGGGGAGCACTGGCGTCGGGGCATGGCACAGCCTGCTGATACAATTGTCGTGTTGCAGAGACCACGAAACCAGTGTTAAGAGCCCGCTGTTCTCTGCCGGTGCCGAGTTCCCTTTGTTAATCTAAAGAACCTAACACTTTTGTCCTCATTTTTGGTCCTATGGATGCCATGTATCAAAGTTTATTATTTCCCCACAGAGTTACATGGAAGGGTTATTTGTTTTTAGTTAACAGAGAGAATCGCATGCTGTTCACTCCTCAAAGGCAAACACTGCTCGCTTTCTCCACGAAAGGAAGGGAGGAACCCCTGCTTCTGGTTGCCAGCAAAGAGCCCCACCGCGGAACTGAGTGGGCTTGCACAGGAAGACAGGACTTGGTCTTCAAGTCCCCACCTTCAAATCCAAAGCCCTGAATTGCAAGAGGGTTCTCGCAGCCCCTGTTCCTTCGTTCGGGCTGTGACCCCTACCCTGCTCTCTCCTATGCTTTGTGATGCCCCTCACCTCTTGCAACAGTCTTTATAAAGTAACAACGTCTTTGTAGAGTCAAACGAGGACACGTGTCCACATCGCCCACTAAGAATCAGACGGTGACTGGCTGCGGCCCCTCCTCTGCTCAGTGACAAAGTATACACGGATTTTCGATGTCCCCTAAATATTTCACATCAACTTGACAGGACCTGCTGCCTAACAAATCAAAGTGATGATTTTAATTTCGGCAGCATCCACTCGCACGGCACCTTTTCGGCTAGAACGGGGCACGGTACCAGACAGGGCCACAGATGTCAGCCCATCACAGATGGTCACTGCTCACCACAGGAAAAGGTGAGCCTGTACTGGCTACCGCACCCTGTGGTTAACCGTGGAGGGGCTGGCCCATCGTAAGACTCACCTGGGCAGGTGACGTTCCCTTCTCAGGCCTCAGCTGTAAAAATGAAGAGGCCAAACGTGGAAGTGTTCCATTTGTGAGTCTACGAACACTGCAAAATTTTTATAAAGTAAGTGTGTATCTGCCTTGAAGCATGGGCCCCGAACGGCCCCACCCACAAGGACAGCATTGGAAGCTACACATCAGGGTGTCTGACGGCTGAGAACGAAAATCCACATCCCAGAACACTCACGGAGAACTGAAAGACCCCGTCAGAAAGGAGCCAGCAACCTGGCCTGTAAGCACGAGGAGGAGGTGCTCAGGGGGCGGGGCTGTAACGGAGGGCGTTAGCTGAACGAGATGCTTGGCCCGGACGGGGAAGCATCAATACTCCGTGACACCCAGCTGACTTCCCCAAACGAGCCCCACTCCTCACTTGCAGACCAAGCCCATGAGCCTGGGGCTGCTCTTTAGCCTCTGCCGTCAACTAGGCCTGGTCCACGGCTGCTCCTTCTGCCCCCGCCCAGGGATCGACCCTCGGCACGACCGAGCGCCCCGAATCCCTCTAACACTCGCCTGGTGAAACGGTCACGTTCAGTGGGCGGGACACTTGAGAAAACGGAGCCAAAGGGAGGGAACAAGACGGGAGAGGTGCTGCCACGAAACACGGAAGTGCTCCGAGGGGACTCCAGCTCCCCCAACACCCGAGCCCACGCAGCGTGTGCCCCAGCCCTGCCACGTGAAGGCACACAGAGCAATGTTAGCATCTGTCTGAAGTTACGGCTGCTGGGCCAGCCCACCGCAGTGGCCAAGGGCCAAGGGCATCAGTAACTCATCACACCTGTCCTTCCGGTCACTCCATTCATACCAGCTGTTGTGACGGGCTTATTTCTTCATTAGGTCATTGTCTAATTAGGCATTCCATGCGTTAATTGGCTTTCTAAAGAGTGGTTCAGGGGTCACAGCTCCCATGTCTTGTGGACCCACCATGTTCTAGGCCCCCCAGGAATCCTTCCCTGGATTCTTCGCGCATGGCCCACTGACAAGAAGAGAATGAGTATGTGGAGTGTCACAGGACATCCAACCATCAGGATTTTGTCCCTGCCTCCCTGTTCCACTGGCCAGACACCAGCCTGATGGCCCAGGTGGCAAGGGGCTCTAGTGCCCTCTGGTGTCCAGGTGGAGTGAATGGGGCAGTTGGGCATCTGGCCAGTTGCCACAAGTGACATCCAAGCCCCACCTTAAACCCCTTGAAGGAAAGGGCAGCCATGACTCACAGCCCAGGCAGCACCTGGGACCTTCTCAGGAACACAGAGGCCCGAGCCCAATGTAAACACCCACACGGGAAGGAGATCTCCGAGTCACCTTGAGAAACACTGACGTCAGCCCAAGAGCACCCACTGTGGTCACCGCCAGAACCACTGAACCCACCAAAACAGCAAAGACTCGTGAACGCCAAGAGCTTTCTGTGATGTAATCCCCCACGTCCAGAGTGATAGGGGTGGAAGGAATAAAGAAACGCACCCACCACGCAAACTGGTCTTCCTTAACCAACTCTTCTCTGTCAGGTACGGAACCAGCCACATCACACCCATGAGCTCATGCAGGAGTGACCCCTGTCCTGCAGGAGATGCCATGCTCCCGGTTGAAGGAAAGTGAGAAAAAACAAGTTTGACAAGCACAGACACTCCCGCAAGACTGCCCGGCAGGTTGGCGAGACATAACCGCCTGCTTCCTGTCTGGTAGTTCCCACATTCAGCCACGCAGACGCTTAGTCACATTTCAGGCAAGTTCTTTAGAAAATGGCACAGGAGGTGAGACTTTGAAAAGGACTCTAGAATGGTGTGATTTGGGACAGAAAACGGAATGCTCCATAGAGATTTGAAACATGCAAATTTTAAATTTTTGAATTATTCAGTGGGAAAAAAAGAGATTTTCTTAAAGTTAGACTTAAAAGAAAGAAGAGATCTTTGCGGCTGTTGCAGTTAGCTTTGACCCCGGTGAGAAACTCAACGTGTCCTGGGCAAGCACGATTAGGCAGGCTGGAGGCAGGGCGTCCTGTCCCACGGCTGTGGAGACAATGACAGAACTGACTCGTCCCCAAGTGAGCAAAAGAAAATGCCCACCGATACCCTGGTATTTCAAGGACCCGGAGATGTCCCTGGGGCCTCCAAGCTCGGCGGTGCCCCTCTGCCTCTGCTCCTCCCTGCCTGGTCCCTTTGTTCACCCCCCAGTACTTATCTGTACTTCACCCAGGGGCGGGGGGAGGAGACATGAATGATCTCACCAAGCAGAGTATTTCTCTCACTGTTGACCAGTCGTTCTCAAAAGTAAATGAGCATAACACTGGGAGAGACGCCTGACATGCAGATTCCTGAGCCCCAAGCCCAGACGTGTTGATTCAGGACAGACTTGGGGGATCTGAGTGTGCGTGAAAAGCAGCCTACAATGGGGTCCTTCTTACCGAGAAAAGGAGGACGGAAGCTCTGAAACCCGGGCGTGGGGGTGGGCATCTTCCCTCTGAAGGCTCTTCCTCGTCTCTTCACAGCCTCTGCTGGTCACCTGGGGGGCCCCTGCCCTGCTCTCATTGCTGTAGGGCTCTCACCACGTGTGTGCCTGTGTCCAAACGTCCCTCTTCCTCTAAGGACAGTGGTTACTGAATTGGGCTCCAAGCCAGTATGATCTCATCTTAACTTGATTACATCAGAGGCCCTGTCCACAAAAAGGTCATGGTCAGACATACGGGGGATTAGGACTTGAACTTACCTTTTTCAGGTAACTCACCCCACAAACCCGTGTGTTTCCAGCCCCCCCCATCACTGACTGAACAGAGTGGCCTGCTACCTCCTGCTCTGTCTCAGCAGCGTTTTTGCCCCCAGTTCACATCAGAATCCACTCTCCCACCAGAGGGAACTTTCTCAAACACAAATATTGTCCTCTCTCGGTAGTGCTTTACCGAGTCCCAATACCCTATCAAGATAAAGCACTGGGTTATGTGGTCCTCACTGACCTCTCTAGATTTACGTCTCCCATCCCAGGCCCCAGAAAGACACACTGCTTACCATGCCATCGGCACCCACCTCTTTAAGTCTCTGCACCTTCATTTCTCCTGTTCCGTCTGTCAAAGGGGTTTTGGTAAAGCCCAAACCCACCCTCCTCACGCAGCCCAGAGGCATTTCCGTAGTTCAAACCCGATCAGTGGGGCTGCCCACACCTGGAGGAGAGAGCCCCCCCTTGCTTTGCCCGTCCAGCCCCTCCCAGTCAGGTGCTGCATATTTCTGCAGGCGGATCACCCCCCATTGCATCCCTAGACCCTGTTTTTATCCTCTCGCCCATGGTTTCCCAAACTCCAGTCGACTATTCTTGCTGTCCTCTCTGCCCAGGTTGGCCCACTTGTCTATGCTGAGTGCTATCAATCTTCACAGGTGTCACTGCCTCCAGGAAGCCTCCAGGATTCCCAACCCAGTGCAGAGGTGACCACCTTGTCCTGTGTCCTCCCACCATGGGCATTTCTAGCAGCGTCTCTGTAATGTGGTGCTGTCCTTGCTACAACTCCATCTCATGGACAGACTCCGGTCTCAGAGGACCAGCCTCAGCTTCACACCGTCTTAGTCTCCACACCAGGCAAAGTGGCACACAGAAGGCTCTGAAAAATGGCACGCTTGAGAACAACAAAACTATTTCTCTCCCACCAAACGCTTCTCCTCCAGGGGGAAAGCCCCCCACACGAGCACCCAGGAACTCCCAGCAGGGCCAGGTGGTTTACAAGCCGGGGCTCATCAGCTCTGTGTAGGGGTGTCACCCCTGCATTCAGCTTCACTGACCAAGAAAATGAATTTGATCCTGACTCCCTGTGCCCCCGGGGGGGAGCAGCTGGCCAGGAAAAATGGTCAATGTGGTAAACGACCTTCCCAGCTGTATAATATTGCATGCCCGTCCTGTCTCCCTTCTTGCAGTCCAGCTGTGTGTCGATTTGCTCGGTGACATTTGCACGAACACCTTCACTTCGTCAGCACCACTGCCCCCCTGTTTGGCCCAGGGCTGAATTCCCGGGCTGTGGCCAGAAGAGGTGGCAGCAACCAGACCAAGTGGCAGCTTCTCCCCAGAGAAAAAGGCCTCTGCCCCCGGTCCCCAGCTCCCCCCCACCACTGAAATGTGGACGGGCAGACATGACATGGAGCAGGGAATTTCAAAGATGGTCCTTCAGAAGGACGTTAGAGTATCAGGGGCCTCTGTCATCGTCTGAACAGAGGCCACCCGGGGAAAGCTGAGGGGACAACACGGGACAAGTGTGGGCTTCTTCGCCCGGATCCTCACTCTGCAACTGCACCTAGTATGCATGCAGTTTCATACCCTAAAAACAGGCCCCAGGGCCCCCTATGCCCAGGGCCCTCTATGTACCAGACCCAGGCACTGAGGATGCGACACGGTCCCTGACGTCACACCTCTGCCTTTCAGTTGGGTCAGCAAACAGCTCCCGGGACCTCCTGTGTGCCAAGCATGACTCTGGAGAGACTTTTCGGATTCCAGGTTGAACAGCGGGCAGGCCAGCTGGCAGTGGGAGGTGGCAGTGGGTGTGGCCAAGGCTTGGGACAGCTTTGGAGCTTATTCTCAAGCTGGATGGGAAGGCACTGCAGGGCTTAAGGGAAAGGCTGAGGCTGCCCCAACCGCCTTTGAGAAGAGCACCCAGCCTGTGTGTGGAGCAGGTGGGCAGAGGAGCGAGGCTGGAGGCAGGTGGGTGGGTTACAACCACTGCTCTTGCCCTTTTGTCCGGGCGAGAGGAACATGGACTGGACGTCCCAGGAGAGGAGGGAGAGTGGCTTATGAGCAGAAGGGAGCCAGTCGAACTCCGAGGTGCGTGGCCCGAGCAGCTCCATGGACCACAGCGCTACTAGGTCCGCTGCTTGGTGGTGGGGACAGGCTTGCGGAGGAAAAGCCACAGGCCCGTCAGGAAGGCATCGGGGCTGAGGTGCCTATGTGACGCCCCAGGGGATATGGCAAGTGTGTGCGGAGCCTGAGGAAGACGGAGAGGAGGCAGCGGCCGGGTGCGGGAGCTGAAACGGGAGGTGCAGGGCAGCTGCAAACTCCTGCTCAGAGTGGAGCGAGCGCCACATGCCCCTGATCAGGCTTTACACCTCGTTTCTCCCCCACCACGAGGGAGGTGTTATTCCCCAACGTTATGAAACTTCGGAGCGGGAGGGGCACAGTCTGCTCATGCGTGCCCCAGCTCCACGGTCCCCTGCCTCTGTGACCTCGAGGAACTTCCCCGAACTCCCTAGAGCTCTGTCTCCTCGTCTGCAAACGGGAAGAAGCACACATCCTTCAGGGGCAGTCAAAAGGGCAACGCACATGAACAGCAAATCGCAGCACATGTCTGCAACTGCTCAGTAACAGGTGCCGAGTTGTTGCCATTTGTCACAGTTCTGCCAGGGCTGAATCATGTCCCATGAACACACACATCCCAAGCCTTGAACACAAGTACCCACAGGCACTAACCCCTAGTACCTGTGACTGCATGCTTATCTGGGACTGGTGTCTCTACAGGTGTAATTAAGTTGAGATGAGGTTGGGCTGGACACGGGCGGACCCTGACCTGCAGGCTGGTGCCCTTAGAGGAAGAGGGAAGCTTGGACATGGACACGCAGACAGAAGGCCGGGCGGAGGGGAGCCTGGAGCGATGCTGCCCAGAGCCAGTGACAGGCGGCCACACCAGAAGCTGGCAGAGCGGATGGAGCGGCTCCCTCGGAGCTTCCAGAGGGGCACCTGCCAACACCTGGACCTCAGACATCTGGCTGCTGGGGCTGTCAGAACAGTTCCAGTTGTTTTAATCCACCCACTCTGTGGTGTTCTCTCAGAGTGGCCCTAACAAAGAAGCTAATACAAGTTCTATTTTACAAGAGGAGGAAATTGAGGTCCCAAAGGGGTGACATGCTTTCCCAAATCACAAAGAATCGGTGCCCGAATTCATATCAGAGCGGCATGTCATCTCCTCTCAGCCCGGAGAAGCATCAAGTTTGCCAGTGACTCTCACCGTCAGTGCCCTTCGGGCCCTGAGGTCCAGGGTGGCGGGTGGGGGGGGGGGCGACAGAACACAGAGCGAAGTGAAGGAAACCTGGACAGTGACATCCTGGCAAAGGCCGCTGGGCGTGTGAGAGTCAGTCTTTGTGGTTTGGGCTGGGGTCAAGACCTTGACCAGCCCTGTGATGGAGGGAAGGGCAGGATGGGGGCTTTCGTGGCGAGCAGCAGGTGTGAGGAGGGGCCAGCACCCGGGAAGCCCGGGATGGAGCACTGCTCCCGGAGTCCGGCGGGGGTGCCCCTCCTGGGGGAGCTGCCTGCCACTGTGCGAAGCACTTCCCCACAGACGCTCCCAGAACCCTCGCCCCGCACCATAAGGAGGGCCTTCCTACACGTGCCTGACAGAGAATGCCTACGCTCAGAGACCACCACCTGGCCAGTGCCTCCAAACAGGAACCGGGGCTCATCCTTGGTCCTGTGACCCCTCCTTTTATCCACACGCTGTATTCGTTCTCGACCTGCTACACTGGCCCCACCCTGATTTTACCCCCTACAAGCAGCCTGACCTCAGAAAGGCGCCCACCTGGCCGAGACTAAGTCTCCCCATCGACGCCCCAGGAACGGCCACAGTCATAGCTGACTGTGCCACCAGGCAAGAATGGTACTCACCAGAATTCTCAGGGGTCCCTCTGAACGTGGGTGACAGGGAAGAACAGGCGCTTACCCATCTCTCTGCAGCACCTCCAGGGGTTGGTTCAGGGGCAGAGAAGGCCATCGGGAGGGCGAGTATTCTGGGACTTGATCTACAGGTAGAAATAAAAGAAGAGAGAAGATTGAGGGATGGGTATTCCTGGGCATAAACCAGCAGATGTAGCCAAGGAGGTTCCCAGGAACGTGGTGGTTTTATTTCAATATGATGCTAGACGGCTCCAGTCTGCTTAACAAATGCACCTGGACGCCTGGAAAGACTGACTTCACTTGCCATTGGGGGCCCAGATGGGCACAGCAGGTCCCCTCTAGGTCTAGGACAGTTTGAAAGACTCAAAAGGTGGCTCGGGGAAGGGGGCAAGAACGTGGCACGGGTGGCTCTGCAGACACAAGGAGTCGGTCCGACGGGGTCTCTCCAGGGTGCCCCTTAAACGGAGAAGCAGTAAGAGCCTCGGAAGTAGTCGTGGGCAGTGTTAATCAGCTGCTTATCGAGTGCTGGGCACCGCTGTAGGCATGTTTCCACCCTGGAAAGGAGGTGTTCTTATTTCGGGTCCGTACACGAGGAAACCAGGACAGCCCTGAACCCAGGAATCTCCCTCCACATCGCTCTTAACCACTGTCGTACACGGCTTCCTGGTCTGGTGCCCAGAAAGGAACACAGAGGGGACAGGAGTTAGTTAGATGTGGGGTGAAGAAAAACAGGGAGGGACGTTGTTTTAGACTGAAAGGAGGGGTTCCCGAGAGGGGACTTTTCCGATGAGCCCCGCTTTATGGGAAAGGAGCCAGTCCTGCACGGGGCAGAGAATTCCAGAAGGCCTGAGGAAGGGAGAGATCTGAGGACCTGAAGGTAGCCAACGACCCTGGAGGGTGGAAGTGACCATTTTGCCTGCAGGCTGGCTCGGCCTGAAGAAGAAAGCGGTAGAATGAGATACTGATGTTAACAGCCTCTTAATGATGATGATGTCCAGGTACATAGTCCTCTGTGCTTTAGGACACCCTTCCTACCCCCTCGCCCCCACTTCCCAGTCCACAGCCTGAGCACGAGCTGCCCAGAGCTAGTTCCTCTCGGGCCCTGACTTGCAGGAGTCACTGTGGATGAACGGGAGCCCCCGCATCAGCCGCTTCGATGTAGGCCCCAAATGCCCCCGCAGACCACCAGTCCTCAGCAGATGCTCTCGCCCCTGGGCCAAGGGGACCTGCGCAAAGTCCCCACGCCCAAACTTGGGTGGTTCCTGTAAACGGGGCTCACTCTCAATGTGACTCTGATAACCAAGAAAATAAATTAGATCCCAGAACCTCTTTCACTTGGGTAACAGCCCATTCCAGGAAGTCGCTAACGCAGTAAATCAAACTCACAACTGTTGACACCCGGAGAGCGCATTGTTTACCTTCCTGTGAGTCAGCAGAGTATCAATTAGCTCGGTGATATTTACATAAACACCTCGATCTGCAGGGCGGAACTGTCCATCTGCTTCTGGAAAGATTTAATTAGGTCCGTGTTGCTAGGCAAGAAGAAATTAATCCTTCCCAACATTAACGTTTTCAATTAATGTACGTTTTTTGCAGTGTGTTGTGTAACACGCCTTGTTATGCAAATTGGGCAAACTGGAGCATTCCAGACTGGGGAGATGATGCTTTTTTTAAAACGAAACCTATATCTCTTTTTCCAAATCTTGAAAACAAATGGGTGTTTGTATGTTCACACACACACATTTCGGTTCGGTAAGGGTTTCTACCATCTCAACTCCTTGCAGGTTCCTCTTCAATGTTGCATCCCTCCTTTGGTCTGGAAGGGGTGCTCAGGCTGCCCTCCTGGGCCTCCCGCTGGGCCCTCCCCACCGGTTAAAGGTGTGAAGTCCGACATCCAGTCTCCGAGTGTGCTGGTGTGACTGCAGTTGTGCCTGACACCAGCCTGTCTGGTAAAACCCAAATCCTAAAAGAGTTTTAGTGTAAAGTTTTACCAATATCGGGAGTAGAAGAACGTAAAAGTGATGATTGTTTGCCAACGTGGAGACCTAAGCAGCACAGAGACAAATAAAGATACTTTGATTTGCTGGGGATTCTGATGTATGTTTTTCTCTTTCGTGTGTTTTGTTTTTATAAAATTCTGCTTGAGATAGGCACAATATGACTTATAAAATCAGAAAAACAGAGCAAAGAAAAATTTCAACCCACTGACATTTAAAAACCAATGAGCCCTGGACTGGTGCTGAGTGTTGGGAACAAGAAAAATAGTCTCAGGCCCAAGGAGCCTGCGTCCCTAGCAAACATCCTGTAAATTGATTGCCATTTGTTTAGTTTCAAAATTTTCCTCTCAGTTGAGTCAGACCCCACCCTGTTCCCGCGCGCGGGCTCTGTAAGCCAACAGCTAACTGCCACATCTGCTTCTGTGCAACGCTTGCTTGCTTGCCTCTATATAAGGACTTGGCTGTAAGCGCTGGGCGCGACTCTCGTTTGCAGCCCTTGTGGGCACTGTGTCTCTGGACACTCTGAGAGTTCGCCCCCGCGCAGGTTAAACTTGGCCAATAAAGTAACATCTTTGGAACCCTGAAAGTCTCCGACATTTGTTCTCAGGGTTGGTGGATGCAACACTGAGCAGGTTGTAGTGCTGTCCTGATCTACCCAGATGGCAGATTCAATGCCCTGCAGGGCACATGCGAGAGTCAACCAACGAAGGCATCAGTAAGTGGAACAACAAAGCGATGTTTCTGTCTCTCTTTCAAATCAATTAAAAAATAAAAATCATGCCAACCAGATGATCACAGTTCGATTCCCAGTCAGGGCACATGCCTGGGTTGCAGGCCAGTTCCCAGCAGGGGATGCACGAAAGGCAACCATACATTGATATTTCTCTCCCTCTTTCCTTGTCTTCCCCTCTAAAGATAAATAAATAAAATATTTTAAAAAAATAAAAATCAATGATATTAAGCAAAAAGTAAAAACCCTAACCAGACTCTAAAATATAAACACTCTTACTAACTCAAGCATTCTCAAGATTACTACTTTGCTAACTTAAGGAGTTTTATTATGTACATTTTCAAAAATCTCTCACGACCATCTGCTTTCCTGTGTGTGAGCCACACGGCAGGCTGCTGGGCTGACTTCCACCGCACAGAATGGCAGTGAACTACCGGGGCTGCTCACAGGGAACCTTGACAATAATTGGCAAGAGCTGTCTGTCCCTCAGACAACCTCCGGGAGACCTTCCCAGAGCAGCGCTGTTGCAAGGTTTCGGGGCACAAGGCCATCCTCTCCTGCTCCCCGAGTAGCCAGGCAGCTGACTCACAGGCGGATTAAGCAGCAGGCCTTTCGTTCTCCAACAGTCCCTGTTTTACAAAGGGCCTGTTCTCACAACAGGGGTTAGAGAGGTGCTCTATGCCAAGCCCTGCCAGCCCCCGGCACGTCCTGCCCCCAAGGAAAGCGCTCTGTGGAAGCAGCAGGGCTGGGTTTGCCCCCAGCTCAGCCTGACGATCATCGTGGGACCTTGGGCAGGTCACTGAATTTCTCGGAGTTCCAGGTACGCCGACTGCACACTGACCTCGCCCACATCACGCATGCAGACCATCACGTGACCACCATTGTATCCTTTCCTGAAACACAGACTGAGCATGGAAATAGTCCTCCACCTCACTGGGCTCTTCTTAAATCTTCCGTGAGTTTGTAACTCCCTCCCATCACTGCCGCAACCCTCGAAGGCAGGTACCGCCCCTTAGAGAAGGGAAACATGGGATTTACTCGTTAGCCAGTGCTGACGTGGTCTACGACTGAACCTCAGGAAATCCCAAGTGTGATGAAAGCCTGTGGTATTGGGTCACAGCAGACTCAGCAAACTAATACGATTCCACAACAGCGAGGCTCTGAAACCGGCCAGAACAGGCCTCTCTGCCCATCAGCACGCAGGCAGTGCCCCTGCGGGGATCCGACGGGCGCAGGGAGGTGCAGACGGCCCCAGCACAGCCAGTGAAACAGAAGGCCAGTCCCAGGACCTGGAATGGTTCTGAGCAATGAATTTCATGCTCATAATGATACAGCTGTTAGTGTGACTGACAGCCGAGGTCAGGATAGGAAACTGAGCCCCCAAACACAATGTGTGGTCCCCAGCATTCACAGGGGCTTGTCAGAAATGCAAATTCTCAGGTCCCACACCAGAATAAGAATTTTCTGGCCTGGGGTCCGGAATTTTATGTTACAACCAGTCTCTGGCTGAATCTCAGATGTGTATTTTGAGACGCCCCGGGCTGGAGCAAAGGCGTCTGTGTGGTTGAAAGGCTTTCTGCACTCCTGCTGGCACTGTGCTCCTGTTGGCCAGGAGGGTCACGTGAACTGTCTTCTGTGGGAAGCCTGGCGCTCCAGGGAGGGGAAGGGTAAACATGTAGGTGCCGTGCAATGCTCTTCTTTATACTGGTGAGTATAAACACAGCTGACCCTTGGTTCCTTGGCACATACAGTCTTATGTGCCAAGGAACATGTCCTCTCCCATGTCCTGTCATGCGAGAAGGGGAGGAGACAGGAGAGGGGCATGGCGGACAAATTCCAGGGTGCCCCCACCGGTCCAGGTGGAGGGCGCAAGTGAAGATACTGAGGCTCTTTGCACAAGCTCATACCAAGGGCCCTGTGTGTGCCTTCCTGGGTTATCCCAGGGCCACCAGGGGCCATGTGCTGCAGAACCATCCAGGCTGCCCCAGCCAGGAACCCTCCCCGAGCCCCTCAGCCGCAGGCATTCCACACATCCTTGGCACTGCGAGGCATTCTCTCAAGCTCACACATCCCCAGAAGCCACCCCAAGACAGGAATTTGGGCCAGGTACCTTGGCCGGAAGAAGTCTCCAGGAAGCTTGGTGCAAGAGTGAGGGAATGAAATGGACGAGAAGAAAGCCCAGGTTGCCACAGTTCATGAGCAAGTCACCACGGTGGGAACCAGGAGACTGTGGCTCAGGGCCCAGAAGTGGGCCCCCTGCAGGCAAAGAGGCCAGGGCCCGCACCTGCCAGCTCTCCTTCCTCTCTGCTGGAGGACTGCTCCCGGGCTCTCCTGGCCTGCCCCGCACACAGACGGAGTGCCCTCTGGTAGCTAGACGGACTCAGGATGCCACAGGTGTGGGGGTCCTCCTGCAGGTGGCCTCCAGGGCAGCTGAGGGACGCAGGTGGTACCGGCAGAGGTTAGCCTACAGGACTTTCTACCAGCATGTCTCTCGCAGAGACAAATCCATGACCTCGTGGGCCTGAGCTCTACAAAACGGTCACCACCGAGAAGAGCTGCCATCCTTTCCTCATGTGAATCCCAAGTCGAACAAGAGACTGTCAGTTTCAGCAACCACCCTTGCATCTTATGGAGTAAAGAAACTCATCCCAATGAGATACGCAGTGGCGAAACAGAGAAGCTAATTGTGGGCACCGGTGAAGAGATGGTGTTGCCATTCTGCTGCACGTGGGTGAGTACGGCTAAACACAGGAGACACTGTTCAGAATTCAAACCGCTGACAACTACCGCTGACCACTGCCTGCAAAGACATGCTGCTGGTGTGTGGACGCCACCGCAAGTTCCTGGGACACGGGCCCCTGTCTCTTTCTGGTCACCCCGTCCCCCACCCCACAGCACCCACACAGAGCAAGAACACACCATGGCGTGGCGCCCGCTGATTGAGACAGTCTTTCCGGGCTTTAAAGGGCTTTGAGCATGCCTCATTGCACATAAGGCAAATTCGCCTAAATTTCTTAGAGTTTTAAGTGGACATGTTGAAAATTCACGCTTTCATTCACGTTTAATGAGAACTTCCTTTTTTCCAAGGATAATCTGCAGGCTGCCTTACAGCTCACTCCACAGCCATCTGGAAGAGGAGCTGCCACTCAGAAGTGCTAAAAGGGGTGCGTGCAGACGGGCTCCCACGAACTTGGGAAGGAAGAGAGGCTCGCTTTAGCAGCGAGCAGCTCGCTTTAGCAGCCCCCCCTTCCCTGCCCCCCCGTCCTTTCTCCCTGTGTCCCCAGAACTCAGCGTAGACCCCACACCTGCCTCCGAGCCTCACAGCTGTTTCAGAGATTGACGTGCCCCTCTGCTGCACCACGGACACCTGGACAAAGAAATACTGATTCCACAAGGTGCCTCAGTAACGGCAGCATTTCAGGCGCGGTGATTCCAGGCTGGAAGGTAATCAAGGACAAAGCAATCTGCACAGGGCTCCAGAAATCTAAGGTGTTCGCTGACTACATTCACTCATAAAAACAATTGTTATCAATCGCTGCACTCAGCCCACACCCTCCGAGCATTTTCACAGGAGGTGGGCGCTGTCCTTGGTGCTGAAGAAACGGAGGTGGGGCACCCGCACACCAACAGCATCCAGCCCAGGGGTAGAGAATGCTGGTGGCCCAGATGCCCCAGTGTGCTGGGGACAGAAAGGGTTACCTAGATAGGGAGCCACACTGGAAAGTGCATTAGAGGCACAGGGTGGGCCAGAGACAGCCAGCTAAGCCCGGGAAGGAGGAGAGCAGAGCAAGGGGAGGGGTTGCCCAGAAAGCCTCGAGATCCCTGCAACTGAACTGCAGTCAGAACTCAAGAGGGGACTCGCCCAAGGAACCTGACTCCGGAAGCAGACAGCCGGCTGCGGTTCCGATCCCAGCTCCGTCAGGGGGACAAAGCTCAGGGATTCACCCTGCCTGCCTTTGCCTTGCTTTCTTCCTTTTCTGAGTGGGGAATAAGAGAGACCTGCCTCCATTAAAAAATAAAAACAATTAAAAAAATAAGAGGCCTGCCTCCTAAGCTTGTCACGATGACTAAATGAGCTGACGGACTGAAGGCACCTACCTAATGCCTGTCACAGAATCAGAGCTGTGACAGTGTTCTATGTCACTCTGATGACAAGTGCGGTCGGCCAAGGCCACGTTTCTGGGGGGCTGTGTCTGGGATCCACGCAGCTTGCCTTCACGTATACAGTTAGGCACTTGACACCACCAAGGGCTGGTGGTGTGTCAGCCTTGGGACGGGTGGCCCTCGCTCTCCAGAGGCTGATGGCCAGAGAGCAAGAAACAAGCAGGGCTGTCATCCACGTCTGCAGAGAACAGAGCAGCAGGGGCACAAAGAAGGGCATGGATAGCTGGCCGTGAGGGAAACACTTCGACCTGAGTCTCGGTTTGGGAGCTGAGCTTTGGGACACCCACATCCAAGTGCTTGTCCTGCTCTGTGGGGCCCTGTGACGAGAGAGCAGGGCAGGGACCTGTGAACCTGGAGTGATCCTAGAGATGCGACAAGAAGGGAACACAGGCACTTGTCACCTCACCTGTACTCAAAGCACACCTGCCAGCAGAACCTACAACTCTGATAAGGAGGGACAGAAACAGGGCTCACCAGGGGGACAGCTCAGAGGACAGTGGGAAACAGGGGCGGACCCCTGCCACTCTGCAGGTGGGGGGCTTGGTCTGAGGGCACGAGCGAGGTCCTTGGGCAGAGAGACGGTCTCTGAGGGGAGACTGCTCAGGGGCAGAGGGGGCACTGTGAGCGGCAGAGGGTGCAGATTTGGCAGCTCTGCCCCACGAAGGAGACTCAAGGTCAGCGGCAACCTGCCATTCTCAGCTGTACATGTGTCTGCAGTGCAAGAGAAGGCACCTCATGTGAAGGAGGACCCCCAAATTCAGGTCAGGAATCGAACTCCACACTTTTCTCTAAGAACCTTACAACCAGTTACGTTAGACAGACGTTGGAAGTAGCCTTTGAGTGTCACGGGGCTGGTGACCTGCCTCCCATTTGTTTGGCTTTTCCTGTATTCATGTCTCCATTCATTCAATGAGTATGTGCTGCCTGCCTCTGGGCAGCTCGATCTTCCGCACACACTAGAAACACGAGAGACAACAGGTCTGCTCTCGTGGGGTAAAGTCCAGTAGAGACAGAGAAACAGTAAGCAAGAACACGCAAGTAACTGGGGAAAAACAAACTACAGAAAGTGCCAGGCAATCAGGGAAGGCCTCTCAGAGGTGGTGACATTTTGGCTAAGGATGAAATGGCAAAAAGAAGTCAGTCCTGCAAGATCTGGCAGCAAGCACAAAGGCCTTGGAGTGGAAGCAAGTTGGTGCTTCTGGTTGAAGGAAGAAAGTGTGGAGACAGGGCTTTGAACCCAGGCACTCTGGGCCCTGAGGTATGAGAAGGGTTAGTAACTCCCTCAAGGTCACATGGTGCTTGAATTAGTGATCCCTGGGGAAGAGAGGGCTGTGGGTGGGGGCAGAAAATGGGGGGGACAGAGATAGAGGAGGAAGATGGGGGAAGACGTAATACATCTGTGTATGTCTTATCTCCCCCCAAAATTGAAAATTCCTTGAGACCAAAAGCAATGTCTTACACTTCTAATTCTGCCTCCCTGACTCCTTCCATGAGTCTGAGCACACAGTAGGTCCCTTCCTACGGAGTTGAAGGCTCAGAGCTCTCCTCTCTGCAGAAGCCTGGCGTTTGCACATACACAACCCCACAAAGAGGCAGACATGTGCCTTATTCCAAATTCTATGCGCTCTCCTCCTCCAGCTAATGAATATCTCCTCCCTTGAGATTCTTTAGTGAGTTTAACCCACCGGCTATTCTAAGACCGAGATTTATTCTCTTCATTTGCGCTCCTAAAGGACTTTGAGAGGCCAGCTCTTCCCTTTTATTGCCTTCACACATCCTCCTTCCTAATGCGCCGAAGCAGCCCGATTTGGGTCACCGTCATGTACGGTCCTCTCTGCAGAAAGGACAGCCAGGCTGCAGCTTGGTGCAGGTCAGGAGACACACTGGAAGGGCAGGGCGGGGCGGTGGCGGGGGACAAGGCCGTCTAGCTCCTTACACTTGCACTTTAAAGTACTGCTTTTATGGGGACTTCTTTCAGTGGAGAAAATGACACAAATCTGATATGACAAAGTAAGCATGGCGTGAGCAGAAAAAAATGCACTTCTAGGATCTTTCATGCTTTCTGGTGCAGATCTGCAATTAATTCCTAGCAAAGGGAAGGACAAAAATGTCATTTCATTGTAAGATACTGACATGGTAGCCCCTAGCCTATTTGTCAGCCATTGATGAGAAACAGATTCTGTTTTCAGTTTGGTCTCAGCTCAGAGGGCCTTTTTTTCTGGAGAAATACTGTGATGAGCAGAAGCAATCCCTGGGAGGACCTGAGGACGCCGGCTGCGAGGGGATGTCTGCAGCAAGAGTAACCGAATTCGAAAGGTGGAGTCCCCACTGGATGCTGTTCCGCTCCCCATGGCCACTTAGCAGTTATCCTGAAGCTCAGGGGCCCTTGCATGTTGGTCATGATTTTGTGGGCCAGGCATCCAAGAGGATGCTGGCCTGGGCACCCTCACACGCAGTCACCTGTGTGGCTGTGATCAGAAGTCAGATGGAGCTTCAGCCCCTGCAGGTGACGAGGTGAGTCCCTCACACGGTGGCAGCTGGTGCTGGCTATTGGCTGCTCAGATGGGCTGGTGACCAGAGTGCCTGCTCGTGGCCTCTCCAGCACGGCCACCTTGGGTGGGCAGGCTTCCTACTGGGCGCCTCGCTTTGTCCAAGTCTGACATCTCAGGAGGACGAGGCAGGATCTGCGTGATCTTTAGAGAGAGAACCTCCAAGGTCAGGCAGCAACACTTGCTCTTTCCTCTGGTGGCCAAAGCCATCACGGCCTTATCCAGTTCAAGGGGAAAGGAAGTAGACCCTACCTCCCAATGGGAGAAGACCCAAAGAATTCGGGGGTCACAGTTTATAAACTATCCCATGTGTTAGTACAATTGGGTAGGAGTTTTACTGGACGAGGGGATATTTACACAAAATATTTCTCAAAGGTTATTTATTACAAAAGGAAAACAGATTCTATTACATTGGAGAACCTGACAGACATCACCTTAAAAGCAAGTGATCAAAGTCAGTTTCACCAACGATGGGACATGTCGCATTGTGTGCCTTCGAATATGATGTCCTGAGATGACACTTGGACCTAAGCAAGAGGAAGTGAGGGACATTCTACAAAATACCTGGTGTGCGCTCTTAAAAATGCCAGCCTGTCACAGATGTCGTCGGTGCCCCTCTCGCTGTTCTCCATGCCCTCAGTGCCCCCGGTCCAGGACCTGCGTGTGGAACCTGCCAGTGGGCACAATGGACATGCAAGGGAAGATGATAACCCTGGAGAGCCCAACCCAACACAGTCACAAGAGGCCAAAGCAGAGCCTGAGGATTCACTCCCGACAAAAGGCGAGAGAGATCACATAAGGGAGCAAGAGAGGCAACGTGTGGTCTTGGAACGGAGTCGAGACTGGGGAAAATGCTATGGAGATGTTTTTGGAATAATCAGCAAAACCTGAGTGTAAGCTGCAGATGACGTCATGGGACGGTCACACCCCCTTAACCACAGCTTCACTTTCCACGACTTCAGATACTCACAGTCAGCCGCAGTCCAAAAATGTTGAAACATTCCAGAAGTAAACAATCCATAAATTTTAATTCATACGCCACATTGAGTCACATGATGAAGCCTCCTGCCTCCCTGCCTAGGATGCTGTCACCCCTCTGGCCAGTGTCTCCACGCTGTGGGTGCTCCAGCTGGAAGTCAGCAGCGTCTCAGCGATGAGAAGGATACAGTCTTGTTATCACAGTGCTTGCAGGGTTTTGGTTTTTTTTTTTAGTTCATAACGTCCAAGCTCTAAGGCAGTGATGCTGCTTGGACGTGCCAGAGAGAGGCAGGCGGTCCTGCACTTCCTTTCAGTGAAAGGACGGAAGTTCTAAACTTCCTAAGGGAAAAAGAAACCATCGGCTGAGGTTACTATCATCTACGGTAAGAACAAATCTGTGCATGAACTTGCCTAATTGACTGAACTTCAGCACAGGGATGTGCGTGCGCGTAGACAGGTTTGGTACTGTCCAGGGTTTCCGTCATCCCCTGGGGGTCTCGGAATGCGTCCCCATGGATAAGGAGGGACAACTGCATTGTCCTGGGCTGGGTTTCCTGAAATTCGTAATTATACTGCAGTGACACCAAGCATGTGACATATTTAGGGGGAAGAATCATAATATCTGTGCCTTATTCTAAAACGGTTTAAGAAATAGTAAGAGGAATATAAAAGATTTAAAAGAAACATGATAAAACATTCACAACTGGTGAATACAGGTGAGCATCACTTGAGTGTTGTTTTACTCATGGAACTTTTCTGATATTTTGCCTTAAAAAGTTGCAAAAGCATGCCTGCAATAAAAATGTTTACCAACGTAATAGAAACTCGAAGGAAAGGTACGTGTAAGACTATCTTTTGGTCTTCTATCTGCAGCTGATTTTTTTTTAATATAGCTCTGAGCTTCCTGGCAGGGAAGAAACTTGTTTGAGGTTGGAAGAGGTCAAACATGCTACAAACAGGCCAAACATCTGCCCATGTTCAGGCACATGGGAACCTATGAGGCTGACAGCGGGTTACTAAGGCAAGTCAGGAAGGACACACACACTTCTCGGGGAGGTCCGAGGGTGACTGGCCACTCTGTCCCCTCCAGGCAATATTCACGTGACCGGGGTGGTCATTTCCACAAGGGTCCGAGTCCTGGCATTCAGGACACTGCCACGCTCCCCCACAGCACAGGTCCATATGGGGGTGGTGTGGCCACAAAGGCGGCAGAGGCTCCCGGCAAGTCAGGTCCTGCTGAAATACAGAGCAGGGTGCCAGGAGACCCGAGAGACCTTGGGCAGAGGTGAGCCCCGCTGAACCAGTGGAGACAGAAGCCCAGACCATGGAGAAACAGAAGCACCTTCATGCAGAGCCTCATGCCAGAGGAAGCCAGATGTCTGAGGGTTTGGAGGGGTGCGATTATCCAGGACGGCAGGGACAGGGTTTGAGACCTCAAGGACAAAGCACGCCCAGATCTGTGTGCGTGGGGCAGGGGCAGTGTGTCTCTCCCACAGTTCATCCAGAAGAACTTGATCTGTCCAGTTTTTTTAAGTGCTACCAGCAGCATGCCACTGGCTTAATTGTAAACACACTTGTACGTGCATGTATGGAATGTGCACTGGTCTGTGTGTACATGGGTGTGGTACGTGCAAGGGTGTGCACTTCTCCAGACCCTTGCCCCTGCCCCCTGCATGGCTCTGTTCTCTCCTGTGTAAGCTCGGGGTCTTGACACTAGACCTCAAGTCCTTGTGGTCGGAATCCAGGTCTATTCCCTCCCCACTTGGGCTGAGTGAGATGAGGTGCGTGTTTATATTTGAAATAGGTCCAACCAGCAAACTAACTCTGAAACTGCCCGGTGTCTGGCCCAGACTCACACACCTGGGCGTTCGAGCAACTCCCACCTTCATTCCCAATCATCACGGCCAGGCCCCCTCCCTGGAGAAGGGGCCGACGTCGGTGGAGTTAGGAGTGTGGGTACTGCACCCACAGATGGCAGGCCTGGGTCCGGCGCCCACCCACGCCCCCTTGCATTGGTCCTGTGGCTGTGGTGTTTGGTATGTGTGACCACGCTCGCAGGGATGATAAATCTCACAAAGCAATCATCGAATCGACGTGCTGCTTGGCTCCATCAGCTCTGTCAGCGTGATTGATGTTCGCCCATCAGTGGAATCGAGATTTGATCCACTGGCCCAGCAGTGTAATCAAAATATTACCCACTCCGAGTCCCAGGACCTGATGAGAAACTTAGCGGGGGGCTGTTTTTATTATTGTTAGTGTTGTTATTTCCTCAAGGGGCCTCTGTGACTACTGAATTATAACTGATTCCTCTTGCAGTTTACTACAATTTGCTGCTTTGTTTCTCATGTCAAAACTCCAATATAATTTCGGGCAAAAAAAAATAAGGCACTGCATTATGATAATGGCATCAGAATTCCATCCACCAGCAGGGACTGGATGCATTACTTAGCATGTTTTGGGGGAGTTCGTGATGAATTTGAAAAGGTGCCCTTTTGAGAAGCATGGACTTAAACCTTTGGCTCATCAGCTGAGTGTGGGGAAAACCTGGCAGTCTGGCCTACTGGAGGGGAGGGAGCCCTTTCAGACAATGGCCAGGACGGCCTTGAACTCACTGACAGGCAAGACACGGATAATACGGATCAGCTGGAAGGAAGTTCACGGTCTGAGCAGCGGCCACTCCGAATTCCACTGTCACTGGCCTTAAAGAGCCATCTGTCTAGCACCGATTGGCTCAGAGTGCTGGCACACAGAGATAATGAATCTAAGGTCATAGGGTCAAGTTCATGTACTTCTGAGCCAACTAGTTTGCGGAAGGTGATAGGGAATTATGGGCCCACGGTTGCTGGACCACCTCCAGCCCCACTGGCTTTGTGAACATACGGTGCTGGTTGTCAAGAAGAAAAACGGCAGCTGGCACATTCAAGGCAGCGAGCTTTGACGGAGTGCCCACTAGAATGCAAGTCTGGCTCCCAGCTACGTGGCGAGAGCCGGACAGCAAGGCCTGCATCCTGCCCTCAGGGCGCCGGGGGAGAATGGCCATCCCCTGAGGCCGGAGCAAAGGGAGCAGCGAACACTATCACCACAAAGACGGCATCCGAGAGGGGAGGCTGCCTGGGCCAGGCGGTGATCTACGTGGGAGATAACTGCCACGTCACCCAAGAACCGGGAAGTGGGGCTGGGGTACCTGTGTCCCCAGGCGTGTCCTTCACAAGTGACCTCGGGTCCTCCCTGCCCAGTCTCTGCTCCTCTCAAAGCAGTTCTCTCTCCACAGACCCACCCCTCCCCTGTTCCAGTCCCCACGCAACTTCCTTCGCCCAGCGTGGCCTGGCGTTGTAGTCTGGGTCCCACGGGATGCACACTAAGTTGGGGTCAGCGAACTTTTCCTATAAAGGGCCAATAGATGCACCTTTCCAGGTCATACCATCTGTCACAACCCTCCAACTTTCTCTGTCCCTCTTGCATGAGAAGAGCTGTGGACGGCATAAAGGAAGTGACAGGGCTGCGTTTCAATAACATGTTATTCATGGCGACAAGCCACTGAGTGGGTGGGCCCGTGAACAGTCGCCAGCTGAGCCCTGCAGCCAGTGCCAGACTCGGGAGCCGGCCATCTTCGGTTAGTGCAAGGAGCGCAGATCGGAGAGGAGGGATGTGATTCAGGGGGAAGGGGGGCCAGCCGGGACCGTGTTTTCCAAGCAGTTACTGAAGTGGGCTGCTAGAGCTTAATCCCAGGGGGAAGCATGGAAAATGGCAGGAAAAAAATCTCAGAATTATCTTGGCCAATAGGCAAGTACTTTCCCTGGGAGGAACTGACTCCTGGGCCATGCCAGGCCAGCAGGTCCTCAGGTGGGCTGATGAACGAGGACACGGTGGCCTTAGGAACAGGGTGAGGAGCCGAGGGAGGGTAGTGAGCAGGGTCTGTGGCTGCCCGTCGCTGGCACGGCTCGGACCCCACCAAGCCTCATGGTGCACGGATGCCACCTTCAAACTAATTCTTCAGAAGGGAAACGCCCCAAAAGAAGGTGGGGATGCCGGACAAGCTCCAGTCCCCTCTGCCGCAGCAGCGGCCAAGACCACAGCTGCCGCCCACCATCGCCCCTTCCACTGTCCATTCCAATCGGCTCTCTCCTGTGGCGGCACTTACCTGATCTAAGTCCCGTGCCAAACGGGCTCACCCAGCCTTAAGGGGTCTTAACCACAACCACGTATTACACCAAGAACAAAATCTTCCATAAAATGAGTGGTGGTACTATGAATAAACCTCTTAGCACACAGCAGGTGTTCAATAAGACTGATTCCCTACCTTCAATCTCAGCTCCCTTGTGAGAGGAACAGGACACACGTATTTCACAACAACACGGAGAGTCTTTCTTTTTGTTTCTCACGTCTGGAACCCTGCCGTCTGATTTCCCACGCTAGCGTGTTCTGGCTGCGTCCAGCTGCTGGCTCATCGGACAGAGCACAGAGAGCTGCCCCGCCTGGCACTCCCCCGCAGACACGCGGTGTGCCACTCAGACGAAGCCGTGGCGCTGGCTCCTGTCCAGCCTGACGCCAAAGCCGGTCCTGGTCCTGAGGCAGCTTCTTCCCCATTACGTTGCCTGGCCTGCCCGTCGGTGGCCCTGCACAGACTGACACGGGAGGAAAGGATGACTCTTCCTGAGCCTTCGGAACTCGGGGCTCTCCCACATGGCCTGTCTTCAGGCTCCCTCTGTTGTCTGCTTTCGATTCAGTTTGGGAAGGAAGTGAGGAGAATGACTCCCCGTCCTTTGTCCTGGGGGGTTGCGGGAGGGTGAGCCAGCCAAGGTGACGCCAACCTGTGGGGCAGATTCACAGTGGGGGGGGGGAGTACCCTGGGGTCTGCCGGTGCTGGGCACCCCCAGGCACTGCTGGGGGAGTCAGTTTTCTGGCCCCCACCCTGGGGAGGGGCAGCAGCCATCAGGAGTGAGTCGGCAGGGCCCACGTGAGAGTTTGTACCAGGAAAGAAAGGGGCTTGCCCAGCCCCACCCCCGTCCTCGCCCCCGAACAGGAGGGCAGTGGGAGGCTGGGAGCTGAATGCCCTAAAGCAGACCTGGGTCCAACTCTGGAAGGACCTCTGAGGTTCCAGAAGAGACACTGGACACATCGTCCCATGTGAAGGCCTCCTGAGGAGCACAGCATGGGGTGCTGTCCCTGGCCTGATGCCAGCTAGCCACAGCCTCCAGGCCCCTGCACCTGTGACACGTGCCCTAGCGACCCTGCTGTGCCTCTTGGCGAGGCCTCACCGGTCAGGTCATGGACGTTCACTTCGCTGGTAAACTGAGCAATGCTTTCTGACCGCACCGCAGTAGGGTGAGTCCAGCTGTGGCTTTGAGGAGAGAAGCCACAGTCAGAGGCTTGGGCTTGAAACAGCCTCCCGGCTCCACTTCCCGTTGGTGGGAAAGCGTCGGCACTCTGGGCCTCAGTGGCCTCGTCGGGGAAACTAAGAAATGCATTCCTCCCGCACAGGTCTGCTGCAAAGCTTCCGTGGCTGTGAGGTGGGAGAAAGGGTGAGCTGCCATTTACCCGTGTCTGAAGCACTGACTCCCACGGGCGGAGCTTAGAGGGTAAGAAAAACCAGCATACTCAGATGAGAAGCTGATCTACTTGAACGTTAATAGGGCAACAACAACAATAGATTTTACTAAGCTGGGCGCTGCCCTGCCCCCTTGCATCACCCAGGCCTTTAATCCTCGCAGCGATGACGCTGAGACAGTGTCTTTATGAGTCTGGTCGGTCACATGTGAAGGGCAAGGCTTGGAGGGGGTGAGGAACTTGTCCAGAGTTACCATGTGGCCCACAGAAGAGCCAGGTCTCCAAATGACATCTCTCACTCACTCAGTCATTCTTTGGGCCCAGAAGCACACACGTGCAGTTGGCATGAAGTCTGACAGTCAGGGTGTGGTTTCCGATAATCAGACATTTTATGCACCCGTGGGTTTCCTAACCAGCCATGATGTCGCAGGCACCCTTGCCGTTCCACCGACTGCTCATTCCCTTGGCCTTGAAGGAGCTCTCTCCCCACTCCAACGGCCGATCTCTTCTTAGAGCTTCTGTGATGATGGATGATGCAGCATCTGTGAAAATGCCCATGGTGGTCCCACCCCATCCACTAGAGTCCATAAAGCCCCCGCAACACTATTTCTTGTCTCACACTGCCAGCTTCAGCTGCATTCAACATTCCATGTGGCTTTGGGGAGGGACACTCAAGTGTCTTCCATCAGACAGTTCCTGGATGTCAGAACCTTGTCCTGTTTAACCAGGCACATCCACATATGTCTCTAATGAGACATGATACCTCCAGGTACCATGTGGGCAGCACCTGGCACATGGATGGTACCCAATGAGTGTCTAGTGGATAAAGGACGGGGGGCTGGATGGATGGATGGATGGGGGGATGAATGGGTGGGGGGGTGGGGGGGTGGGGGGATGGATGGGGGGGGATGGATGGATGAATGGGTGAAATGATTTCCCGAACATGCCGTGTGCTGCAGAACCTCGCCAGTAGACCTGAAGGTGTCTGTCCTCAAAGGCATGATGTTGAGTTTGGAGAACAGCAAAACGACATCCACAAAACCGATTGCCTCCCCCGCTCAACAATTCCCACATAGTTTCCCGTTGTTCATTCACTGCTTTGCCTCCTCTAACCCAGCGGCTCTCTGCTGAGAGGGAGCTGCAATCCATCTTTGGTGTCACAGCTGGGGAGGGCTGGTGGCATCGAGTGGGGACGCTACTAAGACTACTATGACACACAGGATAACCCCACAACAAGGAGTTATCTAGTCAAGATGTCACAGTGTTGAGGCTGGGACACCTCGGTCTGGGAGACACTGCATTCGCTGTTGCCTTGGTAACAAAGGTCCCCAGCAGGTGCCGGTGACTCAGAAGAGAGTGGGGGTTTGGAGCTGGCAACTCACAGAGACGTCACGGTGGGCCACAGCGCTGTCGGCGGGGAGCTCCGACACCGTGCACGGAGCTCGGTCCTTCCAGAGCTCACAGAGTCTCCCCACCACTTCACAACTGCTTTGCACTAATGTGTGACAGTGGGTGACCCTGTCAGGTGACTTAGCCTAAACTGTGTAGCTGACATAAAAAAAAATGGGCTGTGTTTTCACCTGTGACTTTAATTTGGGAGTGTAGCTCTTTCCTCTGTAAAGTTAACGCTCTCTTTCCAGCTCATACAGGACGTACCATCATTACAACAGTGATAACTACCTTCGGTGAAGCCCATACTGCTGTGGGTTTAACGGTGTCTCCCCAAAAGATGTGGGGACATCCTCACCCCTCATTTCTGTGAATGTGAACTTACTCAGATCTTTGCAGATGTAATCCGGTTACCACGAGGCCACATGAGACTAGCACAGTGTCCTTATAAGGAATCTGGGGGTGCATTGGGGAGAAGGCCCTAGGATGGCAGAGCAGAGATTGGAGGGATGTAGCTAGCAGCCAAGAAACCCCAGGATGGGGCTCCTGGAAGCTACAAGAGGCAACGAAGGACCCTTCTCCGTATCCTTCAGGACTCTGGTCCTCTTGACACCTGGTTTTGGACATCCAGCTTCCAGATCGGTGGGGTCATGAGTATCTGACTTTCAGCCACCAGTTGGTGGCAATTCATGAAAGCAGCTCTAGGGGGCGATGACACTGCATTCCAGGCACAGCTCTGTGACCTCATTTGCCCTCCCAACCCCTTGTGGTGGCACAGGAACACGAGGCGGGCTCTCTGACTCTGCCTGAGGCAAGGAGCAAGTGCTGAGGTAGAAAGCATTTGGAGTACAGGGTGAACAGCGCTCCAACCCTCTTTGCCCCCAACCTCTCACTCCCCACCTCCTCACACCTAGAGTCGGTGGTTTCCAATGGTGACAGGCTGACGCCAGCCCCTTAGCAGGCCCTGCATAAGTGACCCCTACGTGCCAGGGGTGGCGGCGCTGGCTGCAACAGCCTTTGATGTCTTGTCCGAGACTGAGACAAAGGGCCCCTTTGTAAGGCGCGGTTACACTTGTATAGTTACATAGTTAAAGGCTAGTGGTTTAGGAGAGAAAGGCTTGGTTTCCCAGGCAAAACTGAGACTAAAGGAGACCCTTCCTCGTCCTGTTATAACTGCATAATTAAATAGTCACAGACCAAATAATCTAGGAGAAAAAGGGCCCGCAGAAGACCAGAGGTAGAAACAGTCCCCATTTTCCAACTTAAACTGCACACATGCACACACGTGGGCAAACACACAGACAGGTGCACACACACCAGCCTGCACACACATGCACATGAGCATACATGGGCATGCAAACACACATATGCACACGTGTGAGCACACACGAGTATACACAGGTGCTCAAACATACTCAGACATGCACACACGACATGTGTGCACACAAAGCACAAAGGGCAGGCGGTAGGAAAGTTCTTGGCACATTCTGGAAACTAGGAGATGTTCAGATTTGTTCCGCACCTTTGCAGTTAGTCCTTGGCCTTTGGGCAGGAACCAAGAGCCTGGCGTTCGGGTGTGGTCAGAGCCTTGCTCCGTGAACACACACATCACGCCGCATTGGCACTGCCACGGTCTGCCCGCACACAGGCGCTGCCGCAGCTGTGCTATGCTAACGGGACGCCAGTCAGTGCAGTGTGCACCGCCCCCCCCCACGGGGCTGCAGGAGAACCGATAGGCTAGCACGTCAATGTGTCACCAACCCTGAAGTTCCTAAACCCCCTCGTTTAGGGGTTTCAGCGTGATGGACTAAATCACTGAATTCAATTCCCAGGCCCTCTCCCCTCCCCAGAGGTCGGGGTGGGGCTGAAAGCTCTAGCCCTCCAATGGCAGGGCTGCCACTTCTGGCCCCCAGTCCCCACCTACACGCTATCCAGGGCCCTGCACAGGGGGCCTCATTAGCATAAACTATGGTAATGTTTATGTTTATGTTCATTAGGATAATGAACCCTCAGGCATGGTCGAAAGGGTTCATTATGGGTAACAAGAGACACTCCTATGATTCAGGAAACTCTAAGAGTTTTAGAAGCTCTCTGCCGGGCACCAGGGACAATGGTCTAATGTGCACTTTTGTATGATGTCACCCAGGCCCAACCAGCCAGTCACCTCCTCCCCAAACCCTGGAACTTAATGAGGATTTCCACCTCTCTGACAGCTAGCATTGCCACACTCTCTCTCACCTGCTCGCCTTCACTATTGCCCACTGACCTTGACCTTCTCCCTTGTTTGCCCAAGGCTGACCCAATCCTCTTCTCTGACTGGGATGCCAGCTCAGGTCAAGCCTGAGGCCACCACGAGGTGTGGGGGCGGAAGCCCTGGGAGTGCAGGCAGAAGCTCCCTGGGAAGGCCACTCCCCTGCCTGTGGACTTATCTCCCAGTCCTGGCGGGACTCACGAGTGAAGCCGCCCCACTTGGAGCGGGAAGAGCCTCGGCCCTCCCCATCTGTGTTACCAGGATTGCCCAGTAGTCAGTTAGACAAATCAGGGGCCCCGTCAGAGCGTGGTCTCTCTGTCTCCCACAAAGAGGTCTCTGGGGCAGACCTTATTCTTTGTTTTCCTTGTGTTTTTGCGATTTTCTTCCTGCAATAAAAAGCGCCGTTTTTTAACTGATAATTGAAATAAACACTGCCTGCTGCGATTCTCCCCAGGAGGGAAAGTGGTTATTGCTGCTAAGCACTCACTGCGTCTGCTTCCATGGCGCAGACGCCCCACGAGGTGTTCCACCGCCCGGCTGCTGTGCAGTTTTGTTCCCGTAGCTCTCGATAATTAGGGTCCTTCCTATAATCGCCCAAGAAGCTTCTACTTAATGCCACTTATGTGTGCTGGCTACCAAAAGAAAATATCATTTCATGGGACATTAATTGGCTTAACAGTTTTATTTTTAAAAATAATTCTTACAGTTCACGTTTTTAAGTGAAATTGAAGGTAAGGCAACACCGCACGATCCCTCGTTTCACTTCAGCTCACATTTATCCAACGCCTTCCTGGGCTTGCTGTGCTGGCCCGCTGTCCCTCCGGTGTCGCCCAGTGACCCCAGCCTTCCGTCGTTGACACCCTCAGAAATGGGGAAGTGGGCCCAGAAGGGGACGGCTCTTTGCAGATGTCCCGGTGCTCCGACATGGTGGCCACGGCAGCCCAGGCGGCTCTGAGCCAAGGTCCGCACTCTCTGCACCTCACCAGGCAGCCTCAGAGGCACCCGGCAGCTGCCGCTAAGACCCCGGAGCCGGAGCCGGAGCTGGAGCTGGAGCTGGAGCCAGAGCTGGAGCCGGAGCCAGGAGCTGGGAGGGGGCTCAGAACCTCCCTCCACCACCACAAGCTGTGCGACAGGCCTTTAGTCTGTCCGTGTTGCAGTTTCCCCAGGAATAGTATGATGATGGTGACAGATCGGATTGCACATGGAGTCCTGGGAGGCTGGCATGTGCCGGCATTGGGCACACATGCCCATCGTTACTGTCCTCAGCCCCATGCACAGAACCGCTGGCTGCAGAACCGCCAGCTGCGTTTGCGGCATGAGCTCCGCACAGCCCACCTGACAGTTGTCATCGGCACCCCCCAGGACTCTCTTCTGTGGACTGTCACAACATTTCGACTTCCTGCTGAAAATGTAATCTTACGTTCTGATACCTCGTGAATTCCTCCTCTGGCTCCTTTACAGCTTTCACAGATGAAAGTATTCAATCCTTCCCCTTCACACACAATTTAAGATTTACACACGGGCCCCTGCCCCTGTGGTCTGAACACCCTTCCAATCCCCTCTTCCCCGAGACCAGTCACCACTTCTTACAAGCCTTCCCTGATCCCACCCTCCACCTCCAACAGTCTCCTCTGTGCTTCTGCTGTCCTTGGTCCTTACCTTCAAAGCCACATGTCCCACGGCCTTGGAACTGACTCTACCCATCTCTCTCCGTGCACGAGACGTTGAGCTCACTGCATTCTACATGCTAGCAGGGCCCATGACCCCGTCTCCAGCAGAGACCTTTCCCCTCCCCTGTGCTCCCATCAGCCTCTGCGGTCTCGTACACCACAGGGCATCACAGAAACCACATTCACAGCAGAATTCCTGGCCTTGCCCCTAAGCCTGGTTGTCCCTGGGGTTCCCTGGCTCAGTCAGTGAACCCTCGTGGGAGGGTCCCCAAAAGCAGACCCCAGTAACAGGCAGCTGGGAGGCAGCGATGGCTTAGACAAGATGGTAATGGTGGGCCTGGGAAGAAGTGGTCAGACCCTAGAGGACGGACCACGGGGTGGAAGGCACAGAGAGGAGCTGGCACACCTTCGAGGTTCTGACCGGCTCAGCTGGATGCTGGGAAGAGAAGGAGGCCGGCCCGTGGTGAGTCCCCCCATGATGCCTATGGCCATGACTTGACACGCCACAAAAATCCGATTCTCTGTCTACTGACCCACAGCAAGGCTGACAAACAGTTAAGAGGGGGCATCCCTGGGAGACTTCCGACTGAGGAAGAGACTTGCCAGGTAAGCCCAGAAGAGCAGGCTGAGCGAAGTCACTGAGAGGGGACACGGGAAGTCACAAAGCCACAGGTGCTCAGAGTGGGTTGGTGGGGAGACCGATGCTGCGGCATGCCTCACAAGTCCCTGGGAACTGTCTTATACAAGTTAATGTTCTTAATGCCGGTAAGTCATCTGGGTGCCCCAATGACGTTTATTGCATCCTACTTAAAGGATCAACAAAACTTAAAGGAAAACTTCCTACTAAAACACGTAAAATAAAATATTTGCATTTTAAAGGATAATTCCCCGGACACCTGGGAAAAAAAGCTGCCTCGAGATTCTGGGAAGCTGGGTTTGACTGTAACAGCACAAACGCACCAACATCCCATCGTGAAAGGCACATGCGTGTCCAGTCCCTCCTTTGCTGTTCACAAAGCCGTGACAGATCATGGCCCCCAGCTGCAGCGGCACGCACAGGCACAGAGTGCCACGGGACTCGTTTGAGGCCACACTCCCAAGGGAGCGACCGCCAAGGCTGGCCATGCAGAAGGGCCCCTCTGCCCTCTCGCCACTGGTCCATGCCGTCCGACACCCCTGTGCTGAGAAAGCTGCCCGTGCGGGACCATGAAGTCCTAGAACTGAAACCCGGGTTTGCCATGAATACCTGTGTGACCCAGGATCACCCAGGGACGGCCAACCATTTCCATCTATGTGTCCATCTAATTGTTCTGCTACGTCCTCCAGAGGCCCCGTACTCAAGGACACCACAACCACACAGGCTCAACGGGAATACATGGGTGTTTCACTAGAGTTGCCTTCCAGGGGCTGAGACTGGCAAGGAGGTACAAGAGGGCAGTGGCCAGGGGACGCTGAACTCGCCCCTCCCTAGAGAAGACCGAGTCATACACATACACAGGCAACAGATACTCCTGGGAGACAACTGGGGGCTGAATGAACAGCTTCTGAACAACGAAGAGAAAGACTGAGTGGAGACAGCCTGTGAATAGAGGTCTGCAAGCCTCCGCCTGTCATCAGCCTCCATCTGCCACTCCGAGGTGAGACAACCTACACTCTTCCTTCCCAGTCACACGTGAGATGGTCAAGTCTGCGCAGAAGGGCCCGGATGGCGGAGGATGGAGAGCGTGAGCAGCGCAGTCTTCTGCTTCCTGAACCCAGAGAGCCTCCGCCAGGCGCTTTTGGGGTCCTAACAACATTTTCAAATATTTGTGCTTCACGTTTTCAGGACATCCATTCTCATTCCAAGAAGAGCAAGGTAATACACTTTGCTTATGCTTTTGGATATTTTCCAACTGCCGGATGTAAACATTTTGTCTTAAACTGTAGCAAACCGGCCTTTGCTCATATTTCCAGATTGTGGATTCTGTTCAGAGTGGAAGTGGTTTTACTGCCTAATCAGCTACCCTACAAATCCTAAACTGTTGAATGCATGGCATTTTTACTGAGAAATGAAACCATGGCCTAAAACCAATGAACACAACTTCTAGCGAGAAACAAGGAGGCTGCTTCCACCTCAACCCTGCGGAGAGCGGAGTCACACCGAAAGACGCGTGTTACGGTCGGGCTGGCGGCTTCTGTGGCTGAATGGTCATGTCGCACCTGGGGTCAGGATGAGAATGAACACCACTGCAGTGTCTAATGAAAGAGCCACCTCTGGCCGGGTCCACGGGCTTCGGTCCAAGCCCTGCTCCTCTGACTCAGATTAAGGCCAGAAACGCTCTGTTATCCATCACCCCAAACAATAGCAAACCTACGGCAGCAACTGGCAGCCGGCAGGGGTCACTTTCTGTGAGCCACGCACCTACTCCTGCGTGTCCCCCACCATGTCATCTTACACGCAGTGCATTTATGGCGGGGGTGGGGGGACTTTTGTAACCTCGGTGTTAGAGATAAGGAAACAGAAGCAAGCTCTCGACTCAGCAAGGGTCCCTGGAGCACACCTGAGATGACAGAAGTTGATTGTGTAACGGGTCACGTAACTAGTAAGTAACAGAGCCGCGCTCAGGACTCAGCCACGCGCCTCCTGTCAGCCCCCCTTCTCCACCTCGCACCTCCCCCACGGTGGTCTGGCGCAGCCCTCCTGCACCAGAGGCGCCCAGGGTGGGTGTGACAGCGCATCTTCAGCCTCGCTTGCCCTCACTGAGCCAGAGTCGGGTGGCAGAGCTTGCGAACCTGCCCTTTCTACCCAGCGGCTCTGCGGGCCGGATCCACAGTAACACTAATCACACAATATCCCCAAAGACTCTGGGAAGGAGAGGGTGGGCAGTAGACAGTCAATAACTATTTACTGATGCCTGCGTCACTACTGCTTCACACTTTGAAGGCAAGGACACTTTCCTAAATTATTTGAGTCAAACAGAAAATGCAAAATAATCACAAATGTTTTAAATATTAAAAATGAGAAAAATGATGTGTCCAAAATTCTATACATAAGTAAAATCAGTTTTGAATCCCTTACACTTTTAATAAGCTAGGAAAATACTTCTTAAAAAATAGCAAGAACACAATAGTGTATTAAAATAGGTATTATTAATAAGTTAAAAATAAAGTTTATAAAAATTTTAGAAAAAATAAAAAATGTAGAAGGTGCTAGCTAGAAGGACAGAAGATTTTTAAATGAGAATAAGCCCTCACAGATGGCCGATGGGAATGCAAACTGGGTCAGTCAGCCCGGGAAAGGGGTTCAGCACTTCCTCGGATGTTTGAGCTGGCCTGCAACCCCACTCGTAGGTATTACTAAGGAGAGACGGAGACGTGTGCACACAAAACCTGTGCACTCGCGTCACGGCAGCAGCACTCCCAACAGGTGAACAGTGGAGACCACCCACGGTCCCTAGCTGGTGAGTGGACGGACAAAACGCCACCTGTGTGTACCACGGGCTTTAGTTTGGCAGGAAAGGAAATGAAGGTCGGATGCGAGCTGCACTGTGGACGCACCACGAAACACTGGATTAGGCGGAGGTAGCAGACACACAAAGCCACGTATTGCACGACCACAGAACATGTAGGAAAACCACGTATTGCACAACCACAGAGAAGGACATGCAGATCAGCGGTTCCCAGGCTGGTGGGAGGGGCAAAGGGGTTACTACAGGGTGTCTTCTGGGGACAGGGAGACGCACAGGGATTAGGTGGTAGTGATGGCTGCACATTTTTAGAGGGCAGATTGTACAGTATGTGAGTTGTATCCAAATAACGCCATTATTGGTTAAGTCAATTGGTTAAGTCAATTAACTCAATTCTACGCTAATTGAGAGCACTGTCGATGAAACGGGACACACGGCCCAGAAACAGACCCGCACACCAACGAGAGTTACTGCGTGAAGAAGAAAGAACAGCACGCCACTAGGGAGGAACAGAGGGCGCGGGACGCTGTAAAGAGTGGCTCTTACTTAAAAAAAGACATCAGATTCGGATTCCCCCACTGTACAGCAAGATGCACCTGGTTAGTGGTCTGCACGTGTGGGGAAACGAGACGCAAACGCAGAGGGTCGATCGCTCCACAGGGAGGGGAGACTCCCACACAGAAGCCGCGGGGGAACCGCAGACCAGAACTGAAGGGCGTGCCCCGCACGGTGTGAGCAAACACAGCTTAAAGGGCAGCAGCAGACGGAACGAGCGCACCCAGTGAACCAGCATTTAGTACTTTTATTCAAAGACGTCACTCAGATTGGATGCATCCTTCATTGGAAACGAATAATACTGACAGAAGAAAAGCAAGGAGTGAACGAATGTTCAGTTTTATAAATAACAAAATCTAGGGGTATTTGTCCACCTGCTCGATTGGGAAATATTTACCAATTTAGGCTCTTGAGGAAAGAAGTGATGAGTTAGGAACTCCGGGGGGGGGGGGGGGGGGGGGTATAAACTAGTAGATAACTAGTTGTGCAATATGGACGCTCTTAAAATTTTTAAGAGCCAGGGAAAGATGTATCAGTATTTGAAGTACACTTACTATGTTAAAAGTGAAAGACTTCATCATCGGGAAGTGTGCTCCCAGGACGCTAGCCTATTAAGAGCATTGTGACACGGGAAGGGGGTGATACATGCCTGTCGCCTCTGCTCTGTGGACGACTCTCCACTGCGCCTCTCTGAGCCCAGACCGGCTCCAGGTGACAGAGGAGACAAAAGTGACGAAGTCCCGCCCACTGCGCAGCCTGAGTCCCAGACGGTAAACGCCATGTCGTGTGAGATGCTGGTATGGGCATGGGAGCGGCAGACGTGGACAATGGCTGTCCTGGGAAGCCTTCCTGGGCTCCTGGGTGTGGGGTTCCTTCTCCTTCAGGGTGCCCTCAGGAGGGCACTGGAGAGGGACACACAGACCCCCCATCCGGAACACTCATGAAAGGCTCTCCACGAGCCCTCTGCCCAGACTGCCGTCCAACCCCTGGGACTGCCGACCAGCCCTGAGACTCCCCTGCGACCACCCAGCACACTGACCACTGCACCCTGAATCTCTGCTGCTGGGAGGACGCCCTCCCACGGTCACGTGGGGCTTGCACCCTCTTCTCTTGGGGAGCCCAGCTACTTGCCAGGCCTGAGGGCTCCTCCTCTCTCAGCCAAGGACAGGGAACAGAAAGGGTCAGGCTGGTCCCTTCCCACAGTGGACAGTCCCCGTGGTCAATGGTGACAAATTCCTTGGGGACCACTGAGGGACTGTTACTATATTCTCTCCCTGCCATTGGTAGGTCTCTTGATGAGGGCACTCTGGGTCTGAGACCTGCCCTGGTTCTAGAAGCCAGGTGACAGGTCACAATCCGCCTGGCTCCGGCCCTCCCTTCACCAGCACTGGGTCTCTCCCCGTCACACAGGTCAAGCCATGCCCTCCCAGGCTCCCTGCTCATCCTCAGTGCCCCCAGCTCACTGCAGTCTATTGGCCATCACCGTGGACCTTGTAAGTCCAAGGCTCCCTGATTGTCCTCTGGCCTTGCTGTCCTCTTACTGCAACCGTGTCCTCCTGACCCTGGTGGCCAAGCATCAACACCTGGCTCCTGCTACTCTACTCCATAAACCACACCAAGCACCTGAAAGACCCCACACAACCCACACCCCCTCACCCTCAGCAGCGCATTCCTCCTCGGCCAGGGGAAGAACGGCCTGTGCGCCCTCCCGGGGAGCCAGCCACGTCCAATGCCCTCTGCTCCCACGACAGATCCAGTCCATTGCTTTCATCTCTCCGAGTCTCTGACCTCTTCTATGTCTCCGCTGAGCTCGTTCTGGCCTCTCCATCTCATTAAGAGTCACTGTTTCCAAGCTGCAGGGTGACAGCCCAATGGAAGAGGACAGGCTCCAGACTGTCCTTGCCAGGACACTAAATCTCGAGTCAGAGGAGCGTGTCCACATGTCAGTAACTGTCCTCCGGCACAGCTGCACACTGCATCCTCCAGTCTGGCTCCCACGTGTGCGGCCCTGGTCCCAGCAGGCGCACAGCATCCAGGCCCTGCCGTGCCTTTGGTGACTATACAATTTCCCCCACGAGCAAAGGAAAAGTTAGGAATGATGGGGTCACTTCTAAGGCAGCTCCAAGGAAGACTTCACAGAGAAGACACTTGATGTGAGTGTTGAGAGCTGAGATTTTTCAGAAGGCTGAGAGGGCCAGGAGAGAGGAGGGCGTGTCACATGTAAGCACCTGTGCAGGGGACCAGGTTCCCAGACACACGAGCAAACACGAAGAGGGCAGTTCAGCGGAAGCGGGGAGTGTGAGAGGAAACACAACAGGGCGAGGGTCGGGATGTGGACGAGGGCCCCTGTGCACAGAGCCAGGGTGCTCCCTTTGCCCCGATCCTGGAAGGACAGCTGACCACCATTGTGGGAGAGTAAAAATACCATTGAAAAGACTGCGGTTTGGAGAACAGATGTTTGTTCAGGTTTCAAAACCAAGACGGTCTCAAGGGCAGAGCCTACAGGTGCTGCAGGAGGCACGTGGGTGCCCGAGTCCAGTGGGCAGGGGGAGGGAGGGAGAACCCACCTCCTGTCCGGTGAGGACAGGGAGCCCGCCAGCACTAGGCTGCCATGCACACTGCCACTCAAGCCCATACAGTCCACACGTATTTCTTGTATCCGTTCCACTCAGGCAAAGAGCCTTACAAGGCTCCCCATTTGAGAGGAGAGGACACCGGCTGTGGAGGCTCCACGCGGTGCCCACGCTCTCTCTACACAAGTGGAGGAGCTGGAATTCAGACCCAGGCCCCCTCTTTCACCTCTGAACACGGAGCTTCCTCGGGGCTGCCACGGGGACGGACAGGCTGACCCAACGGCTGAAACTCTCTGGGACTTGCACCTGTGTGGCTGTCTGGCTCGCTTCTGCCCAGGTCACTGCTCTGGGTTGTGCGAGACGCCAGTGAAAACAACAAATACACTCATGGAGGTGCACGGGCAGTGATCATACCCCAGAACCCAGGGCTGTGCCGGCATTTTTATCAGTGACTCTCACTCCTGCTTTTCCACTGTTGCCATTGCCATCTCGATCCCAAGTGCTAACAGCCTGAAGAGTGACCAGCAGGACCAGCAACGAAGCCCCTCGTGCCGCTTGTTCCTTTCCCACCTGGGACCATAAATTAGGTGGATGAGAAAAAGAGCTTTTCCGCCCGGGAGTGAAGATTTAATGTTGGGTGACACTAGCCTGGGCAGGCAATATCCCTGATGAAATAGGAACTCCGGGAATGGCTTAACGCTCGGGGACGTTCAGGAAGGAGAAAGTCGCCTCGCAAGGCAATTAACTTGGGGTGACATGACCGATGCACTTCTGAACTTGACCAGGAAGTGGAGAAAGGCCCGTAGAGCCTGCAGGAAGCAGAGAAAGGCCCGTAGAGCCTGCAGGGAGCTGCCCAAAGGATCAGTCTGTGACCAAAATATCCAGAGGAGGGGAGAGGTGCCCGGCAACTGACAGGCAAGAGCTATCTGCCCATTTATTCTGCCTTGAGCCCAGGCACCTGGAGGGAGCACCGAGCTCCGCCTGAGGCCCTGCTCCTCGGGGGGGGGGGGGGGGGGTGTGAAGAGGGTGCATGACGTGGAGTGCGTCAGCGGCAGAGATGGGATGGCCGAGGCCGGAGAGCGGTGAGCACTCGGTGCTTTGGAACCCAACGCAGTGCACGGGAATCTCTGCTCTGACACTGTGTTTCTCCGAAATGCGCCAAAGCCTCCCGAGCCTTGATTCCTCGAGTGGAAATGAGAAGAGTGACCTGGAGTGTGGCTGTGAGGACCGTGTGAGTGTGTGCAACATGCCAGGGACAGAACACAAACAGCAACTGTCACCCATTACTGTCACCATGGTTAGCACTGCCTGGCTAGTGCGGGAGCCCCGCCGAAGACTAATACAACAGAAAGCAGATGACGTCCTCTTTTTAACCCGACCCGTTCATCTCTAATCACAGCAGCTGCGATTCAAAACCACCAGGTCACATTCAAAGAACAAATTTTGAATCATTTCGTAGCAAACTGCCGTGCGTCCCCTGGGCACTCATCCACAATGCGCCGCCATAGGTCCCGCCTGGGGCCCTGCTACGCCTGCGTGTTAACGAGCTCCCCAGCTTCCCACTGTGAAGCTGGCAGAGCACCGACACAGAGCTGGGACACAGTCTGCAGGTGTCCACAGCCACCGCAAAGCTCCTCACGCACAGAAGGGCAGCGTCCAGTCAGCCGAGCAGCTGACCCACGACGCCCCAACAAAGAGCCAGCACACAGCTGACCAGTTCACAGGGAGCAATGCCAGACGCCACCAACCCAGATGGGAAGCAGGTGGTGTACGTGAGGGGCCATCCAAAACTACTTTCACTCTGATAGCCCCAGGCCCCCATGAAGTTTCCGACTGAGCAGGGCCTCCAGAGGACCAGACGCTGAGTCCAGTTGCTGGCTGAGTAACAAGACACGGAGGGTCTCTGCTCTGCCTCAGGACGTCAGAGTAGCCTGCTGGAGAAGGTGGCGCTGTCCACAGACAGTGAGGGGGAGCAGGGCTTGGCAGGCAGAGAGAGGGAGGTGGGTGCAGTAGGAGGCGAGGGGACCCGTGAGGTGGAACAGCAGGGAAGCGCACGGCAGGTTCAGAGGCGTGATGAACGCAGTGAGCGCCAAAGCCGAACGATGCTCGGGGCTGGAGCGCCGGATTCTTGGACGCTGAATCAGGCATCCCACCTGGACCTCAGGGTGGGATGAATTGCTCTGGTGGGAGTTTTGCCTTACACAGGGAAATGACTTGAACACGTGGTTTTAGGCCACAAGTGATACATATTTTCTCTAGCTTCTGTGTAAGCAATAGGGCACAGTGTCCCTGTGACTGGAAATAAGACAATTCTAAGTCATCTGGCCCTGCTTTGTCATGTCTGGTGTCAGAGCCCTGCTGGTCCTCACTTCTGACATTCGGGGGTCCCAGCCCTCCCTTCTGGGGTTTCCAGCCCTAATCAATCGTGTTTCTCATATATACCTAGAACAGGAACTTCAACTAGCTCTGCACGGAAACGTCCTCCACTTCCACCGCACAGGGGTGTCCCAGGAAGCCGGCTGCTCCTCTCGCCCGCCCTCCTGCAGCCCTTCTGTGCACGCACATGGAACTATGAGGCCGGTTCTCACCGAGAGCAGGAGCAGAAGCGATGTGTCTGTGCTCCGGCCGAAGCTCTGAAGAGGCCACGATATCGCTGTTTTCCGGGCCACGAGTGTGATTGATGTAGCCGACTGTGCGGCCCTGGGGGAAGGGAGGGCCCAGGCCCTGAGCCACCCCAAGCAGTGAAGCCACCCAGCACCAATCCCTTGCACACCCCAGGAGGAAGCTTCTACTGAGTCTGAGCTGCTGTACGGCTCGGGGTCTGCATGTCACAGCAGAAAGTGTTACCCTGACGCAGACCTCACAGGGCGTCTGTTGGGATCCCAGGGGAGGGGTCTGAGGGGGCGCCTAATAAACCCCAATGTCCTTAGCACCATTCTCGCTGCATTAAATATTCAACAAACATCGCCGGGGAGGCTGTTACACACCAACCACGTACTTAGCTCTGAGTTTTGCTAATCAAGAGGACGGGCATGTTTCCTGTCTCCCGGATTAGTGTTCAGCCACGACCCAGCAGTGCTGGCTGGAGCGTCAGATGCGAGCCATCTGCCCTGCAGCGGGGAAGTGCTGCGTCCTGTCCTCACGTATCCCCCCGGAGGGGCGAAGCCGGGCAAAATCAAAGTCATTCTCACTGAGCAGCTTTCACTGAGCCTCTGTGTATTTACTTTTAAAAACATGGCTTGCTTCCTTCCAGGCAAGATTTGAGACAGCTGACGAGACAGCTTCGTTTACGAATGGCTGTGAGAGAAGAAAGTGAGCACGGGGCAGGCGTTTGCGATGTGGCCACAACTATCATTAACCATGCAGTCACCGATGACTTCCTCATTTGCCCAAACTGTGGATCAGAGCTTTCTGAAAGACGAATCAACATGGAATGTTCTAAACTGTTAAAACAGCTGTGATTAGGTGCTTGGTGTCTGCATTTGCCACAGACTGGCAGCTCCGTGGAGGACAGAGAGAGACCACCTTCCACGTGCGGTTGTGCCCACCTGACCCAACCTACCTCCCGGTCCACAGATGGCCGGACAAGGGCACCGTGAGGGGAAAGCAGACCAAGACTGAGGTCTGGCTGCCCCTGGCACCGAGACAGAGGGGCATGGCCTCCAGGTCCTCAGCAAGATGAGCCACAGTGGGGGTGATCTGCAACCCCAGCAGAGGCTGACAGTGAACCCCAGGGGTGACCTGTGGCCAGTCCTCACTTCTCAAACCCAATGTGCCAGTGCAAAGCACAGCACAGACAGAACCAGCCAGTTCTGTCAGGAACCCAGTGTCCTGAGACCCCAAATCCCCATGTCTGCGGGTCTAAGGGGACTCAAGGAGGGGTGCTGACTACTGGGGGGCAGAGGGACACGTGACATCTCACCAGCCCGCTGGTCCTCAGCACTGCCCCCCTGTGGTGCGTCAGAGCGGGGGGTCAGGCAGCTTCGACTCCAGGCCTGGGGCTTAGGCAGGTGGTGGGAGCAGCCGTCTTCTGAGACTGGGACTGCGTTTCCCACGTGGACAACTGTACAGTGTTGTCGCCTCTGTCAGTCAGGGCTCCAACATGACATCACTGGTTGGATGTCAGAGAGTCACATAAATGTCGTTTTTGCCAGAGAATGGGAGGAATCTTTCTTTCCCATTTGTCGGGTTCTCTGACTCACTGGTTTCCTTTTGGCTTTGGCCCCAGTTCCAGAGGCCTCACCAACGGGCTCAGGAGCCCTGTCCCCGAGGATGCCCAGGAGCAGGCAGCAGGGCCGCGGGAGCAGAGGCAGCGGCCTCTCCCCAGCCCCCAGCACCATGTGCACTGACCGCACTGAGTGCCACAGAATTGGCCCCGGAGGGGAGCTCCGCATCTGCCTGAGGGCAGAGCAGGCCAGGGCTCCCTGACCACAGTGACGGCAGGAACCAACTCAGACCAAGTGCTGTGGCTGAGCCGGGCCGTGCAGAGGGCTCTAAACAGCACATGCTGATTCTGCTACCACACCAAGGGGGTGGCCCCACACCCCAGCAGCTGGGCCCCTAGGGAAGGTTCTGCAAGCAGGACCCTGAGAGACAGTCACGGTTGGCCTTGCAAAGTGAACCAGCACAAGGGGATGGGTGCAACCTCTAACAGACAGCTCAGTGGCACTGACCCAGGCATTAGTTAGGTGCCCCTTCTGATGCGAGCAGAGGGCTCCCACTCTCCGTAAAAGCTGGGTGAACATGTTCAAGGGCAGAGCCCAGCGGGGCCACACTCTGAAGACACGAAGTCAGGAACCGGGGGGAGGGGAGGCTTGTAGCACCATTCGGGAGCTGTTGGTGCTGAACAGCCCTGCCCAGCGGCTGAGGCTCCTGTGACCAGCAGACACCTGCGACTCGAAGAGTGGACGCAATCTCACAGAAAGAAGACGCACTCGGTGGCACATTCTCAGCAAGCTGGCCAGGCGTCCCAGCCTCCTTCCATTCTCAGGCGAATTGGCCTGGAAGAACGCAGCTCAGTGCATTTCATTTTCTCTTCTCTGAGGGCTTCCTTCCGGGTCACCTTGTTCTTGGACTGCCATGTCAATGTTCTCAACACAGAGGCCACTTCTCAATCTGTTTGAACCAAACCTGGTTTGGTTTTAGCAATGTGTCCTCCATTCTCCTCTCTCTCCCTCCCTCTCCCCCCGACCCCCGCAACCCCCAGAGCTTGCAGACTGACCCAGATCTGAGATGGCGGGGACCCTGCTGCCCCGCACAGCAGTCCCACAGGCTCAGGGGCAGACGAGCAGACGACGGCCCACAGCCCATCAAACCTGCCCCGCTGCCCTCCAGCATCTGTCCCTCTGGGCACCGCTGACCAAGCTCCTCTGGATCCTGAACCGCTGTCTCACTTTGGGGGCCACACTCGGCCGACCCTCCCACCCACAGCAGGGCAGGGGAGGCAGCAGGGTGGCGCTGTGCTTGGAGGTGAGAATTGATGGCCACCTGGGGTTACTGCATCTGTTTCTTCTCCCCAAGGCGTGTCTGAGGCCCTTTACAGAAGGAAGACAAGGTCCCCTTCACCTAGGCTGTTGGATTCACCCAGAATATTGGTTTAAAATGTCAGAGTCTATTTTTAAAGTTTCACTTGATTCATTTTCATTTTGCTTACCATTTCGAATCTTTGTTCAAATAACTCTGGAGGAATATGAAGAACATTTTCCATAGTTGATATCCTCTAAAGGCTTTTTTTTTGTAACCATGGACAGCCGCTCGTGGTCTGTCTCCTCCTGCAACTTCGAATCCTTCTCCCACCCAAGGGGCTGCAACAAGTAAGTGCAGTAATGGGAGCAGATCCGAATTCTGACACAGTAAGAACCCAACACAGTCTTGCATTCCGTGGCAGGTTTCACTTTGTTTTTCCGGGCTTCCGCACAGCCCCCCCTCACAGGCATCAACTCTCTCCAGACCTCCTAATACGGCGATTTTAAGGGTACACGGTACAGCGTGCTTTTTCTGTACCTGAGCATGGGAATGCTTAGGAGGGGTTGTTTGTTAAGGAAGAAGTCAGGAAAAAGCCAGAAAGGCAGGCAGCTAGTTGGTGGCGAACGAGCTGGTGAGGAGGGGAGAGGCAGCAGAGAGAGAGGGGCAGAGAGAGGGGCAGAGAGGTCCACAGAGTCCCCACGTAAGCACTTATTTCTGCCTTTGCTATGAGTCCTTAGGAGAGGTTGTCTGGGGGTCAGTGTTTCCTTTGGAGACCTCAGAATATCAAAGTCAGAAACCAAGACGCACGGCCTGGGCACCGTGTCGGTCAGCGGGGCGTGGGTCGGAGCCCTTTGGGGGCTCAGGGGTTGTGTTTAAGGCCGAAATGGAGAATAGGATGCAAACCCACCGCTCCAGCCGTGGGCATGGCCTTGCTGAGGTCGGGGGCCAGTGGGACCAGGTGTGGGGAGTGAAAAAGCACGTGACCCCTCACCTCCACCACTCTGGGTGCAGCAGAGCCCCCAGAAGCCCAGAAGAGCAGGTAGAGGGACGGGGAGACTTCAGTCCCGGGGTTTTGCTGTTTAACTAACAGAGCATTAGCCCTTCCCAGTGCTCAAACAGGACCCACACAGGAAAGTGCTCCTGCAGGGCAGAGGCAGGAGGGGACTGTCCCGGCCTGTGCAGTGACCAGCCTGGCCTTCAGTTCTTCCCACACACAACCACCTCTTGGCCTCGGCCCCTGCCAGCCTCCTCCCCCCACCTCCCTCATGCAAACCCTCTCCAACTGACCCCTCCCTGCCGTCCCACTGGGCTCCAATGCCAGTTCCCTGCCGTCCCAGCTGAGAATCACGTCGTGCTCTGCTCCCGCAGAGGGCAGTCTCTCCTGTGACAGCGGAGCTGCACCCTGACTCTGCCATTTCCCGGGAGGCCTGGCTCCTTCCCCACCAGTGGGCGGGGTGGGAATCACCTGCTTACACAGCAATAATGGCCCTGCCACTAGGACTGGTGGTAAGGGAGTCGGGGACCAGAGGAAGCGGGCTTCCTCCAAGTCGCATGGCTAGTAACACGTTATCCTATCGGCACCACAGGTCTCTAAGCCCAGGACTAATGCCTTCCACTGACCTTGGACTTCCTAGCGAGCATCACGGACCACTTGCCCTGAGTGGAAGCCCACTGACTGGCCAGGGTTGTTTGTGTGCTCTGCCTGTGCATGTCATCCCCAGAACTCTCTGCACAACTCACAGCTTCCTTTCTGCGACTTCTACACCTACCAGCCCCCGCCCCCACTGCACTCCAGCCACAGGGGCTGCCCCCGTCTCTCTAATGTGGAAATGCCACTTCTCCCCACCTTACAGCCGTCTTCCCTGTGGGTCCCTTCACCTGGATTCCCTCCTTCTCCCCGAGCGCTCTTCTCCGAGTGACCGCCTACCTGTCCTTCTTGCCTCAGCCCGAAGTGCACGTGCCCAAACCAGGTCTCATGGTCCCCGGGCTCCTTTGCGTGCCGGAGAGCAGGGGGGCACACTCTGTGCCTCTGGACTCCTTTCTGCCATGACCTCCGTGTTGCCTGTCTCCCTTACTTGACCAGCTGCACGAGCACAAACTGAGTTTGCTCCCCAGGGCCGGCTGCACCCGGCGCCTGCTTCGTGCCTTGCTGGAATCAGCGTATCCACCTATCCACACACACACACACACACACACTTGTTGAGTAAATGAATGAAAAACAAGATAAATGAAAGAAGTAGCTGCTGAAAGAGAAGCTGACCTTCAAATCTCTTTTACTCTTTGAATTATTAAATAAGAATATTCTTTCAGACAAGAAGGCAAGTCCAGCTTCTGCTTATTTAGGAAAAGTCCTCCAGAAAAAAAATCAGCTTTTCTTATCTCCGCTCTCTAGCAGGACGTCAAGGGTCCTTCCCAGACAAATGACGTCCCTGCGGAGGTTTGTCCACGGGAAGGTCTGGGGTGCAGGGGGTGAAGATGGGGGAGGGGCTGCACTCATGTGAGGGAGAGACAGGCCACGAGTTGGGGTGACCCGCAGAGGAGCCCTCTGAAGTGAGCCCAGAGCGAACGGGCTCCCGCACACCCCGCAGCGGCAGGGCAGGCGTCCAGATGGGCTCTCTCCAGAGCCGAGGCCCCAGCACAGGGAACTAACTGTTCCTGTTGCCATTTGCTGAACTCACCTGCAGCAGGTAACTCGTGCCTTCCCAGCTTCACTCCATACACTCAACCGCAGATAACACCAGGCCCAGCGGCCGCCAGCGTCAGAGTGAAGCCCTGAGTCCTCAGCCGAAGTCACGGGCCTGCTCCTCACCCTCAGCGGTCTGTCGTCTGACACCCGAGGGGGCCAAATAAGTTCCCCCGAGTTTGTGCTCTGCCCCTTCAACTTTAAAAACCGAACGAAAATGAACTCTATTCAGAACGTCGGACTGAACTGGTTGTGCTACTACCTGGTTAATGGGCCTCGGGGAAGTTATGCAGCTGTCCCGGAGACGTGGCTTCCTGGCGGCAAAGTGAGGACTGAGGGTAGGAGAGAATGTCTTCCCCACAGGACCACACCGGGGACCTAGTGCATCGCAAGGCACCAGTGTCTGGGCTGGTGGCAGGCGGGCGTGGAACGGACCCTTACGCGCCACTTGTTAACTGTGTGACCTTGGACAAGTCATTTAGCCCCTCTGGCTTCAGTGTCTCTCGGGGGTGTCAAACTCATTTTCACTGGGAGCCACATCAGCCTCGTGGTTGCCTTCAAAGGGCCAAATGTAACTTTAGGACTGTATAAATGTAACTGCTCCTTAACTGTTAAGAGACAGCTTGGTGCTGCTGCCAGGTAGAAACCAGGTGGGGGGCTGGGTAAAACCAGGTGGAGGGCAGTTGGGCCCGGCCCGCGGGCCCTGTGTGTGCCCCCTGTGCTGCGGGTGAAGCCCTGTCAGCCAGGCTATGAAGCTCACCTGCCCACCACCGAGAGGGCTGCTGCGGGAATTAAATGAGAAAACGTGAGTGAAGTGCTTAGTGCATGGCTGCTGTACAGGGCAGGAGCCCAAGAAATCACAGCAGCTGCAGCGGCATCAGTAACCCCCCGACAACGGAAACCGTAAATCCCTGCAATATGTAACTCCGAGCAGGAGCGTCAAGATCATCACCCAGGCCCGCCCTGCCTCCTTCGCAGAGACTCCGCCTGAGCACCATCTGGTCGCCCCTCTCCCGAATTCCTCCCAAACATCTCTGCACTGCACTTGGAACTTAGCTATATTCCCCCACACATATTCTCTAACTTACAGTTAGACATGAATGTCACTCAGGCCCCACTTCCCGGGGTTGGGGCAGGCAGGACCCCGTGGAGTCCCCGAATTCAGGGCCCAGCTCACCTGGACAGATCAGGGCCCTTCACCTGGAGCTCATGCCCAGAGCTGAGCAGCTGCTCAGGGACCAATCAGCACCAACACTGACTCCGCCCCACACACGTAACAACAAACAAAAAATTGTAAGTGACCCAGAACTGCAACACACCCTTCGGAGTGTGGGACAGTAACTTCCAGGCGCCAGGGCCCAAGTTTTCACCCCACTGGGGCCCCTTCGCAGGCCTGAGGACCCGAGAGCAGCCAGCATGGAGGCAGTGCCCAGGAAACAGCTGCTGGGCGAATTAACATTGCTGACAGGGCTACCGGGCTATGGGTTATCTACGTGCCACAGTGGCGCTGCAAACAAGTCACCACAAAGTGTCACCAAAAGCGTCAGTGACAAGCTGTCGCTCACCCACATCGGGCAACTGAGGGCCAGTTAGGCAGCCGTGCCGGCCTGGCTGAGAGGTAATGTGACCACCGAAGAGTATCCTCAGGAAAGCTGGCAGGATCCCGATTCTCCAGCACACAGCCTGGCGCCCTCCCATCACTCCGGTTCCCCTGGGCCCCCTGAGCGCAGTGACTCTGTGTCACGGGGCCATAGGACAGACCGAGGGGAGGGGGACCCCCCGGTGTGCACACACAGACACAAGCTTTGTGTGCAGGACCAGTACATGCTCCAGAGAGCTGGGCCGGGCCTGAAACAGGCACCACTGCAGGCTCCGGAGGGCTGGTGTTATCAACGGGCTGCATCTAACGAGGGACCAAAGAGATGGAATGTCTCTGGGAGACAGGAGCACTTGCCTGCAAATGGCACATCGCCCATCGATCACGCGGAATGCACATGGATCGCCCCCAAGGGAGTGTCGTCCCCGCTTTCTGTCGCAGACCAGACCCGTTCAGGTGGTGGGTGACTGAGCACGTGCTCTGAAAGCCTGGTCCAAAGCTCAGAAGGTGCCGTGAGTCCAAACTGGGAGTCACAGGCGCAGCCCACTGGTGGTGGAGTTCATGCTCAAAGAGCTTGCAGCGCTCTGAGAAAGCATCTTCCGTGTCCTCGTCCTGGCTCCAGGGGGCGGCAGTTTTCAGTCTTGACCCATTGGCTCAGGTCGAGCCCACGGAAAGGGTCGAGGTGAAGGTGGCCTCTGTCTAAGGTCATCCCCCCGACAGTGACAAGGGACTGCACAGACAGACATTCCCAAGGGGAGGGAAGTGCCCAGGTGAGTCTCCTATCTGCCACAGTGCTCCGGGGAGCCGCCAGGCTGAGAACCGGAGCCGGAGAAGACGTGGTAACGTCATGGCGCCGAAGAGGTGGAGTGGCCAGAATGTGTGGCACGGGCCCTGGGGGCAGGCGAGCTGTTCAGGTCAGGGAGTCCCAACCTTTCCATCTCACGGCACACGGAAACCAATCACTAACATTAACATTCCGCCTCACGGCAACTAATAGGTACGATTACGATTCCTTCACACCAGACAGCTATTGTTGTGCTGGCGGTTGTTTTTGTATTTGACCATCTAAGCAGGGCTGTTAAACTCATTTTCACCAGGCACAAGCTCATTTTCACATCAGCTTCGTGGCTGCCTTCCAAGGGCCGAATGCAACTTTAAGACTGTGTGAATGTCACTGCTCCTTAACTAGGGGCAAGGAACTTGGCACGGCCACCGGGTAGAAACCAGGTGCTGGGGTGGATAAAACAAGGTGGAGGGCTGGATTTGGCCTGTGGGCCTTGTGTTTGCCACCTGTGATTTAAGAGAAAAGAGGTCAGTGCCCCTGACTAAACAGTCAGGTGCTGTATGTTTTAAAAATTCTTGCGGTATACCAGCTGCAAATTGCTGGTACAAACACCAGCAGAACCCCCAGAGAGCAGCACAGAGATGCCAGAGCCCGAGCAGGGCCCAGGAGGCACAAAGTCGGGCCCCTGAGAGAGGGGTGAGGCCCCAGTAGGCGCCAGGCTGAGCTCACAGGTGGGCCCGATTCAGGGTTCAAGTCCACACCCTGTGGTGCAGCCTCTCCTGGGCACACCCTGACAGACCCCCGAAGTTAAGTTATGACGAGACACACCACGTGGCAGAGTTTGGAGGGCGGGTGCCCCAAAACCACAGTCCTTGGGAAAGGGATGAGGTTCTTCATGGCTTGGTCTTGACAAAGCACAAAGCCAAATCAACTCAAGTTCAAAGGGATCAGCTATTACTTGAGCCACTTCCAAAGTGTTCTTTATCTACTTCATCCAGTAAAAAAATCAAAACAGAAAATACGACCTGTAGTAGAGAGAAAAAGTCAGCTGAACCCCAGGCCTGACCTAGCACGGATGTGCTGTGTAGCAGACGGAACTTCGAGGCTCACTGAGGTCAAACAGGATCTAAATGAGTGAATACTTGGAGAATCTCAGCAAAGAAATAAAACCTAGCGGAACCAAGTGGAAATTCTAAACTTGAAAACTGAAATAAAATAACTGTTTGGGCTTAACAGCAAATCAAACATTACAAAAGAAAGAGTCAATGGACTTGAAACTAGACCATCAGAAACCCCCCAAACGGAGGAAGGGAGAGAAAACAAGTGAACAGGAACCTGCGGGACAGTGTCAAGGACCCCCCACCGAAGACCTGAGAGACAATGTGTGTGCAGTAAGAATCCCAGAAGGAAAAGGAAATGAGAACAGGGAAAGAAAAAACCCTGTTTTATGGAAGAAATAATGGGCCCTTGGATAAAAACCAGAATTCTCAGAACCCTTAATAAGGTGAAGAATTTACAAAATATGCAGAAGAGAGCAGCCTAAGCAGAGGCTGCCGAACTCCACCGCGAACCACTGTCCCCGGAGCATGTCACAGAACTCTGGTCTGCAGGACTCACTTCTGGAGAACACCCTGCAGATGGGACAGGCGGCTCCGACAGTCCTGGGGGAAACTCCTTCAGGTGAGTGAATGTCCCCAGGCTCCCGAGGGCGATGACACTGTGTGTGTGGGGGTGGGGGGGTGGGGGGGTGAGTTAGAGAACAGGAGGAGGACAGGGAGGACACAGAAAGGGAGGTGGGAGGGACGCGGCCTCCCACCCCGCAGCTCCACGCCAGGCCCCACCGGAGCCCCACTTAACGTCTCCAGGTCTGCAAGTCCCACTTAGCACAGCCCTGGAGCCCCAGGGAAATCTGAGTCCAGGACCCAGAACATTCATTTCCTCTGAAGGAGGTAGGAGCCTTGGAGAGGTGCCGGAACCCAGGTGGAGAGAATTGCTTTGTTTTCATTTTGTTTTCTGAAAGTGACAGAACCGTAAGAAAGGCCACAGATGTAAAAGAAATAGCACAAAGCCACAATCACAGCTCTCGTGATCACAGCCGAGTCTGAGCAACCCCTCCTGAGTGACAAATGGAAAGACCCAGGGGAAATTAAACAAAACAGACCACAAAATACAAAATGGAAACTCACGCGGTGACTAAGGAAGAGCCCACACGGTAACACCTAAAACCGTGCCAGAGCCCTCCGCTCACAAGGCACCAAAGAGTCTACTGTCACACTCGGTTGTCACGACACCCTGTGAGGCAGAAGGCGGCTCTTCAACTTTACAGATGGAGAAACCGAGACTCGGGGAGGCGCCTTGCATTCCCGAGGCCGTGCTATTAACAAGACGATTCACACTAAAATGTATCTCAGTCCTCTGGGTAACCCACAGCCAAGGGTACCAGCCTAGGACACGCCCTGGCAACCCTGCAGAAAGTGGTCCACCTCCACCTCCTCTGCAGTGTCCCTCTCCAGACCTGTTCCCACCCCGGCCCCACACTGTCACAGCCCCTCCCAGAACTGCCCTCCTCCCTGGGCACAGAGGCACGCACCTCAAATCCATTTTCCCAACCGACAGAGCACGCTGTCCATCCCTCGGTTCTCAAATCCCCATCATGACACATCAATTGCATGGCCCTTGGGTAAGTGAACTCTTCCCTTCTTCCCTCCCTCCCTTCCCCCCTCCCCCCTTCCCTCCCCCCTCCCTCCCCCCTTCCCTCCCCCCTCCCTCCCTCCCTCCTCCCTCCCCCTCCCCCTCCCTCTCATAAGCCCTTGCTGAGCATCTGGGCGGTGTCTTCCCTTCACAGCTGCATCTCTGCTCTGGGCCAAAGTGGGAGAGGAGGAACCTTATGAAGGAGGGGCCCTTCCACTCTGATTTCAGTCAGTTTTCTCTGGAGGTCCAGTGAACAACAGCAGGTATGTTGTGACCACCCAGAATCCACTTGTCCTGTTTCTGCGAATAGCACCCTGAAGTCCCTCTGGCAGGTCACCACACCCTTAATGCGTGTGCTTGTGGAAGCGCGGACCCAGCTCCTGGCTCCGGAAACGAGCAGGTGGCTCAGCCCGGCCAGTCGGAGCGCGCCCCCACTCTGCCGCAGCCCAGTCGAGACACAGGAAATGCCTGCGCAGGAAACATGGTCCACGGATTTGGAGTTACAGGAAGATGAGGCTGGTGCTGTGGTGGCCACGTGGCAGCCACAAGGAAAGAACTTGTCCAAGCACAGACAGCAAAAGGAGCCAAGAGACAATGTGGACAAAACTGGATCCTGCTGAGATAGTTCCGGCCTCTGAACCAAACCGCACTTGAACCTGAGTCCACCTGGAGTCTTCTCTCTATCACGTGAGCAAGGAAATTCCCCTTGCCCTTATTCCATGGGGGTTCCTGTTTGTTCTGCTTGCAACTGAAGAGTTCGTATCTGACGCGTCAATTATCTAAAATAAACCCCCCAAAATGTAGATTGATTTCCTGATAAAACTCTTACCAGGTCACCGTGAGGGTTTCACATTCCTCCAAAGAACGTGACTTTGACCTTCTCAGGCTTTAACCGAAGGAAGAACTCTCTCCACTCCCACCCCCACTCCTAGCTCACTAATTTGACAACAAAGGGCACTGGGGTCCCACCCTCTTCCACTATTCCGAGATTTCTCCCCACAGGTGGACTCAATGGAGAGATGGGCAGTGCTGCTAAAATCACAAAAGCCCCCACGGAAAAGGTCACCTCCACCCCTTTAGCTGGGGACACTAACTACTAAACGGCGCAGCAGGGACTCCGCACTGGTCAGTGTAGGCCACCGGCAATGCCCCTACCCCTGCTCCCCACCCCGTTATTCCAGGCCTTTGTTCTTTGGGACCTGCAAGGCTTTGTGGATGGGCTAGGACTGGAGTCGGCCTCCCAGGCCCTTCCCACCCTGGGCCCACCACTGGCCTCTTCTGAGTGCCGCACGAAAAGGCAGCAAATGAGGGTCTTTGCCGTGGGACCCCTGGCGCTCTCCTTCCGATCCACTGAGCGTGGCACGGAGCCATGTAACTGCACACGCCGAGCTGTTCCGCATAAAGAGGGCCCATCCATCAGCACTGTCACTGACAGGAGGCCAAGGAAGCTCCGACAACCAATTTACCATCAGGATCCGCTGTGAAAGGCTCCTGGAAAATGCCTGAACAAATTGAGGGGATGTGAAATACATCTTATGTACAGCCAGCGGAGCCCTGCTAAATCTGGAGGAGGGAAAGTGGGGGGTGCGGGAAAATGAGGGAAGGAGTGATGAAAGACAGGTGGGCTCGATATTCACGTTTGAAAATGAAAAACAACAGCTTGGCAAATAGAAACAAGGGAACAATGTCCCGTTTCTGCTGTTCTGCAAAGTCAGCAGACCAGAGGCACTCTTGCAAATAAATGATCTTCTTGATGCTGAATTTATTACCACTAGGCTAAAAAGTATAAAAATTGAAGATTTCTATTGAGACAGAAAATGAGGGGTGCTGAAAGCACATTTCCTGACTCTGAGCCGCCAACCTCCCCCAAACTTGCCCCGGAAGATGCACCCGCGGCCTGAAATCTCAGCCTGGGTTCAGGGGTGCAGCCGCAGTTTCGGAAGCTGGGAATGTGCCCTGCAGGACAGGCTGAGACCTGCCTGCCATCCTCCTCGTCACCATGCCGAGCCGCCAGGCCAGCTGTCTCCTAGGGTTTGAGGGGCAGCTTCTGGGACATGCTCACGCGCCATTGCTAACGTGCTTTCCTCAGTGGCCTCCTGCCCCCTCCCATTCCCTTCCGAGTCACTAGCCCGCCCTCCTCTGTTTCCTGAGCTGCTTCCTCTCATCTGCCCAACCTGGAAACACTGGGGAACCTGGCTCTCAGGCCACACACCTCTCCCCTGCCCCCTCACTCCCTGGGTGACCCCTCCAGGCCCGGCATGTTCAATACCACCACAGGCCCACATTTCCCAAATTCGTCTGTGCATCCTCAATGCACCTCCCCAAATCCTTCACGGTACAGCCAGCTAATGTCTAGTAGACATAAACTTAACACAAATGAAAATGGGTCCAAAACCACTCCCACCTGACAACTGGCGACAACACTCCCTCCCACGGCACGCCCTCCAAGCGCATGGCAACCCCATCTGTGGAGCCGCTGGAGACAGACAACTTGGGGGCACGCTTACCCCCATCCCACGCACCACCATCAACAAACCACTTGGGCTCCACCAGCAACAGAACCACAACCAGACCGTCGCTCCCACCGCACCACCATGGCCCTGCACCGGGGAACCGCCACTTCCACCCACACCACTAGGTAGCCTCTTAACTGGCCTCCGTTCTCGGCCCAGGATTCCTCCCACCGAGTCTCTTCTCACGAGAGCAGCCAGAGCGGCATCTGTTACATGAACTGTCCCACCGAACCAGGCCTTCCGAGACGCACACCCGTGTGCAGTCCTGTGGGCGTGGCAACGTGGCTCAGCCCATGTGAGACAAGACCTTAGCAGGTGTGTGTCCTCCTGCCGCCACTCAGAAGGGCACCCAACAGGTGCAGCCTCCTTGAGGAGGAATGGCCACCGGCAAAGAGAGGCCAGCCATCCTGGCAGAGCCCCACCCACAGCTGAGCGAGCTCAGGCAAGCCAGCCGACGGACAGCCCCGCCAACCCACAGGATGGAGGACATAACCAACCAATGATGTTCTCAGCCACTGGCGACAGGTAAGGGAAACGGACGCTTTCACACCAGCCTGCTCCCTCTCCTTGAAACCTTCTGATGACTCCTGGGCCTACCCAGAGTGACAGCCACAGCCCCTACAACAGCACCTTTGTGACGCCATCCCCCGCCAGAGCCTCCTCCACACCAGCCACACCCTGGCCTCCTCACTCCTCAAGGGCGCCAGGCATACATGCTGCTGGAACCGGCGTGCTTTCCCCATATGGCCCCTGCCCTCCCCTCCCTATCCAAGGCATCTCTCCCAGAGCACAGATGAAGCAGTCCCACCCTCCTCCGGCTCGCCCTTCCCCTTCCCCGTGTGTACTCGCCGGCACTGCGCCCTGTGTCTGCTCACTCAGGTGCCTGCCTGCTGTTTGCTTCCCAAGTGGAAAGCGAGCCCCAGGAGCGCAGGGACTTTGTCTGCTCTAGGTGCCTACAGTGATGCCCTCACCTTGGTAGGAATCCACAGACAGTTGCTGAAGGAAACACATAGAAGGAATCAGAGAGCTGAATGCATCTGTTCTGGACCAGGGTCTTGTACTCATCTCTAAGGGAACTGCCCTCAGTGAGGGGAGGGGCAGGGGATGGGGACCGGGAAGTTGCCAGGTATGATGTGAGCTACTGTCCTCTCCAGTCCTGCTTGGGTTCAGACCTGGAGGGCTTCAACACGGGCACTACCCCTCCCAAGCCCTGAGCCAGTCCAGGGCAGGCAGGAAGACAAGCAGAAACCTCCTGTCCATGGGCAAGTGGCCCCTCACCGCCTTTGCAGGTGTCCCGTGTGCTTGGCGTGAGATTCAGACATGTGCACGCCTCCTCCGGTACATGGCTGCCTGTCTCTGTCCACCCTGTGTGGTCTCTTCTAGTCGTGTCTACAGGGACTACCATGTGCCCGCCCTGTGCCAGTACCAGGGGACAGCAGCACACGGGACACCTGCCCTCAGGACCCCAACAAGCCAAGGCTTCTTTCCACCAATCGCTTTTGGTAGCGCTACTCATTATTCTGTGGGGTCCCATGTGTTTCAGGACCTGTGACATCTTAGCTGTTAAAAGTCTAGTCTAGGGACACACCAAACCTCCCTTGTCCATTTTCAGTTGCGCATTAGGGTGGCAGAACCTCCCCTGGTGAAGAACCACGAGAACGGGGTGTGTGGCTCGGCCATGCCCCGCCCACTGCACTCTGCTACAGGTCTGTGCTTGCCTGTGTGCCCCCAGAATGGACCGTGCGTGAGCTCTACCAGGGATGGCACCATGACATGGTGACCTCTGTGTACCAGCACCTGTCACAAGTGCCCAACCAATGTCCACGACACAGGTGACGCTGGAACAGGTTCTGCCCGGCTTGTGGGACTCCGCTCCAAACCCCACTCTGCCCACTGTCCACATCCTGATCCCCACCTTACTCCAAACCCAACAAAGCACCCGGCCATTCCACCACCCACGTGACTTTCACCCAAGCTTAAACAAAATGCTCACTAAATTCATAGCTGAATGGAGGAGTGCTCTCGAGTTTAGAATCCAGACTCGTGTCCAAGAAAAGAACAATGTGTGAGTATTCCCAGGATGGAGGGCGGGGTGTTATCACAGAGAAACAAATGGAGGTACTTAGAGACGGAGAGTTCTCCCTCTCACACAATGAATAAAATCCCTACAGCTTCTACATTACAACCATTATCTTTAACTGACAGAGTATGAAGGATAACTTCTAGAATACTCTTTCACAGCTGCCTCAGAGATCAATCCCTGCGGTGCAGTTCTCCGCACGTCAGCAGCCTGACTCCCAGTGCGCACGCCCACAAGCCTTCATGGATCTCGAGCCCCCAAACACGAAGAATGTGAGCTGCCCTGGACGGTCACCAGAGATGAAAAGTCAATCTCACATCACAGCCAGAAAGTGATTCTCCTGGCGGTTCCACAAGTCAGCAAACAACAATATTCCAGTTTCTGGCCCTGGCCTCGTCCAAGGAAAATAACTCGAATTGAAGGAGAGACACAGCCAGAAGAGACTGCGGTGAGGTCACCGGTCTCGAAATTGACAAGGCCGGTGACGAAATGTCGAACTACGCTCCCGAGCTTTGTGAGGCTAACAGAAATGTCTGTATAGATTGCAAGCTGCAGGCTGCTGGATGCTCTGACTCCTGGAGATGAACAAAAATTCTGCCAATTATAAACCAGGGAGCTTGACTTCGTCATAAAAACTGGCAGATGAAAGTGCGGACCTCCTTTACAAGCCCAGCATTGAGTAGGACTCGTCAGGCCGGTGGTGTCCCGAGCTGGCGGTGGCAACGAACTCACGGCCCCGGCATGTGCCGTGCCTGTGCCCGATACAGCCCCGGGACAGACGCGTGGAAACCCGCCTGTGTGGAGCTGCGGCGTAACGGGTGTGCTCATCTGCCTTGCTGATGAGAGAAGCCCTCCTTCCCGTCTGCCCTTCTCAGCCCAGGGGACCCACCCAGGGCTGACCTGCGCAGGGCCCTTGGGTGGGTGGCAGTCTCGTAGCCAGACCCCTGGGCAAACTCCACCCCCTAGCAAGGGTGATGGCTTCAGCTCGATCACATGGTACAAACCTGTCGGTTCCAAAACTGACCCCGTCGTACACAGAGGTCGGCAGAGACCTGAGGCGGAGCAGACCACTCCAGATTGCTGGGCAGCAGTTTAACAAGCAAGGAAAATTATATCTGAGGCTTGTCCCAAAGAGGAGCAGGCCTCTGTAAATCTCCACCAGAGCCTTCGAAGCTCATGCAAAACCCTAACCAGGGCTTGTCACGCCCACAGTTGGGATGGTCTCGATGCTTCCCTGCTCTGCCAAGGTCACATCCCTGAAAACCACGCCCACTGTGGGAACCATGAGCAGAAGCTAAGTTCCAAGGATGGGGAGGGGTGGGGAGCCCCCAACTGCCAAGTCCCACTTTCAATGACCTTTGTCAAGGTCATCCAGATCCACTCAGTGAAGTCAACCCTGGGACTTTTGTTGGAAATACTGAGAGAGGGTCTGTCCCTTGCTTCTGAGACTGCTGAGCGGATAGAGTGTAACCTGGAGGTCCTTGAAACCAGCGCGGGGACAGAGAAGCTGTACGAGAATAAAGGTAGCACAGAGGGAGGAGATGCCGCATGGAGACAACCCCGCCCCCCCGCCGCCACGATCGAGACTCGGTGCAGACAAGAGCAGCACGTTTGCAAGAAAAAGGGCCCCTAGAGAAGTCCCAGGGGACCTCTTATTATACTTGGCATCTTCTCACTGCCGCCACGGTAAAGGGGATGCTCAATAAATGCTTATTTCATTAAGTTTAATTTATATTGCTACGTGCATTTTACCTCGTTAAGCTTCAGGTTTCTTGTCTATAAAATGGGACCAATAAAAGCCACTGTGCCCTGCTTCCTAGGCTTGTGTTAAATGAGATAACCCACGTGGAATTTTCTCTGTAAAAATCTCAGGCACTATGCAAACACGTTCACTTTCCCTGAAGGCAGTGACCCCAAAACACAGCACGTTAGTTTTTTTTATTGGTCAGAACTGAAAGGAAGGCCGAAACGGTGACCTCAGTATACTGCCAAGAACACAAGAACTCATTTAAAAAGAACGCTGTTTGCCACGAGAAAAAGCATTAACCTCTGGCAATCTCTTTTTATTGTCTCCCTTGCACACTCCATTCCAGGCTCAGGATAGTTAGTTTTCCGAGGAGGCAGATGGATGTTGGCGGGTATGAGACCCTGCCCACGACAATTCACAGCTCTATGGCGCTTTAAATCATCCCAGAGATAAAAATCAAAAACAAAGTTCTGGAGCTTGTCAAAGCTGGTCTAATTAAAGCTGCAAATGTGCTAGCTAGCAAATGTGTCTCGTCTGCAAGGCATGCTGGGAACTTGTCAACATGAGTCGGTGGGAAGAAGGCTAAAGACCGTGTGCAGTGGTCCAAAATGCTTGGAGGCACAGTGGGCTCAGGGCTCAAGGTCAGGAAAATCCAAGCTTGCAGGAGCAGCAGGTGGAAGACGGGAGACAGTTCCTACGGGTAGGGAAACTGGTTACAATGTGGAGTCGGGAGCTGTCCGTGGTGCTGAAACACAGGCTTGAACTGACCTCTCGGTAGCCAAGAGGCGAGCAGGCTCACGGCGGGGACAAAAGCATATGCAGAGCATTCTGACACAGTAATAACAGCATATACCATTTATCGGGCCTCCCCTCTGTGTCAGACAGTGTTCCAGGCAGTGTTTCACGGCCCGACGCCATCAAACACTGTAACAGTCTAGACCATGACCTTCCCGCCCACATCTACCACACTGAAATTGCATTCGTGGAGCGATCACCGCAGGCCAGGGATATTATCGCTCAGAATTTTACATGAATTAGCTCCTGAGCTACATTTTGCTGCCTGGCCTGACCTTCCTAGACACAGGTTACTGGAGTGAAGACTTTACTCAAAATGGGCCAATGATGATGCTTTTCCTGGGAATCTGGTTCTGACCTCGATTTTTGCCTCATTCTGCTGATCTGGTGAATAGAGATGATTAATAACTAGAGGGGTGTTTGTGGCCTTGAAGACTGAGAAACAGGTAAGTCAGTCTGCAGTGAGAACCATTCAATAAACACACAAGGCAGGACTGAAGGCTGGAAAACCTTTCAGATTTTTTATAGTCCTGTGGACTCCGGTGTGTGTTCATACCAGAAGCCCAGCGATACCCTCCTTGGAAATTCATTATGTGTCCCTGAAACTCAATGACAGATACCGCTATTTGGCTCAACTGTCCACTTCTCATTTCCTGCAAACAAAGACCCTCACTAATGCATCATCCAGGGACACTGAGGTTGTGAGCCTGATTCAAAGTGGTCTCTCAGACAGAAGAAAAACTGGGCTTGGACCTGCCCCACGTGGTCACTGCTTCCACCTGCTTCCCTGACCCTGTCCCTGCATACCCTTAGCAACGCTCCAGCCAAACTGAATGACTGGCAATTATGTGAACTGTCCCTGAGGTCCGCTAGCCACCTGCCATTACCAATGCTGCTGCCTCTGCCTAGTCCTCCCTTTCCTTCTGGGACTGGCTCGCTCACGTCCATCAAGCACAACTCAGCTCGAAAGCATTTCCGAAGCTCAACAGGGCTGCCACTCAAGTCTCCAGGCCAGTCTCCCTGGCCTTCCCAGAATGCCAGGCTGCTGCCAGGTTGAGAGTGTGCCCCTGCTCCTGGGCACACAGTATTCTGCTCATGTGTCAGTCTCCCTGGTGCAATGGGGGAAAGACTAGCAAAATCAGAAGACACTAGTGGGTTTATTTGGATAAGTTTCATACCATTGTGGGATGATGGGATTGTGCAGAATTTCAGACATCAGCTGGAACCATGGTCTTTGCTGCTGGGTGAACTGCCCCTGTATGGTCTGCCTGTGCCTTCATTTGCCCCATTACAGCTCACTCGCCCCACAGCAGTTAGAGTGATCTCTCTGGGAAATGCAAACCAAATTGTAACACCATTTACCTTGAAAGACTTCCATGGCTTTCCACTGCCTCCGGAACAGAACCCCATGTTTTGCCACAATCAAGCCCACGTGCACTGCTTTCAACTCATCTTGTGCCGTGTCCTCTCACTTGGGTTTCAGAAACACTCCTTCTCTTCTGTTCCAGCTTGCCAAGCTTGTGCCTGCTTCGGGCCACTGCGCTGTTTCCCCCCCAATCTTCACTGTCAAATGACAAAGCTTCCTCTCAAATAGCCTCTCTTCAAAAAGTCCACCCTTGGTCCAAAGTAGCCCCATCACTTGTATAGCATCACCCTCTTCCACCAGTCTCACACCTGTCATCTCTTAATAATCCGGAGGACTTGTTGGTTTGCACCTACAAAAAATATATAAACTCTGCAGTGGATTAGTAAATATAGAGGTACCACTTTCAAGTTCATCCTTTGACATCTGGACTCATGTACTAGGCTATGCAAAAGTTTGAACTATGTAATTTTCCTTGACTCAAAAAAAAAGTACCACATCCAATAATGCAGAACCACAACTTTTCAAGGCACTGTCTCCTAGCTGTGGCCACAGCTCCAGGAAGCCATTCTGCATGTCAATGAGATCAGACATGCCTCCATTGCCGATGATGAAGGCGGTGATGCCTCATCATTCCCCAGGCATGAGCCCACCGTTGCACTTGCTTTGCTAGGAAATGTGTTCCTTGGCCAGAAATAATGCTGTGCAGAAAGGCATGACAATGGACAGGCACCTCGAGACCCAGAATATGTGTCTACTACACAGGGGTTGTATCTTTGTCCCCTCATGGTGGAGCAGGACCAAAATCATCACACCACTTGGTGGCTGGTGGTCCCCCCAGGGAATAGTGCAATACCAGGGGGTTATTGTTGCTCTCGCATTTGGAAAGTTGGGCACTTAGCAGTAGTGTTAGCCTGATCAGTCTTGGAAATACAGAGTCCACGGTGCTGAGCCAACAGGGGGCTGGTGTTAAAGCATTCTGAGCCATCTGCTCATGCAACTTATGTGTCCCCTTGAAGTCTGCCCAGCTCAGTCCCTCACAGCCAGTCCCACCGGCCAGTGGACTGTTCTGTGCACTGCCTGCCTCCCCACGGCTTGATGAGTTGGGAATCCTCAGTTTATGAGACAAGTGCAGCCCAGGTGGTCTCCTGATGTCTCCTGGTGAGGCACTAGCCTGTGCCAAGGCCCAGGAGCAAGGCAGGATCTGTTTTTCAAGAGGATAATCATTACTGGCGGAAGAGGGATTAGTTCTTCTCTGAAGTTTTAGAGGTCTGCACTGTGGTCCTCTACCGACCCCGCCCAGAGGCTCCGTGCAGTCTCCCCGCCTCCAGAGACGCCGCCGGCACCGCTGGATCTGCCGGACTGTGAGGTCCAAGTGCGGGAGATGCGTGTGCTCCTGCGGGAACTTGCTGCACAGCCTTCTCCTGCTCTGGTCCCCTAATGGGACTGGTGGCTTTATGATGACAGTGTGTGTGTGAGTCAGAGCGGCACACTCCAATGTGTTTCGCACACACAGATCATCATGGTGTTTTTTTCATGATAGGTAGCGTGGGCCTCAGCAACATGCCCTTCCCCTTGGAGGGGCTGTCTCAACATTCCCAAGACCATTAAACACCCAGAAGCTTCTCTGAGGTGGAAGGCTCTAAATTTTCATAGGGTTCGCCTTCTACTCTTTAATTCCCTTCAGTCTTTCTAAAGCATCAAAAATACTTGCTACGTCTAGCTAACCAGAACCAGTCAGCATGTCATCAATGTGACAAATCAGTCCTGCGTTGTGAAATTTCAAAATAGCAGGAGCTGTTCTATGCTGCATCACGATGGAGAGCAAGAGAAATGCTGGAGCGAGCTCCTGATGGGGTGCTGCTGGCCCTGGTGGCCCCTGCAAATGGACGTGGAGAAACTGGCCACCAGTCAGGTCCATGGCTACATCCCCAGTGCAAGGGGTCCTGTCGGTCTGCTCCAGTGTAAATACTACATGTGGGACCACAACTGCCGTTAGAGCCCAGCCTGGCCAAGTCCACGGCCGTCCAGTCACTCTCACTTTGCATTGGTCAAACTGGTGAGTTCCATGGGACACTGATGGTGTCACCCCCTGTGCACCTGCCCAGACTTGAATTCTCCTGGGAATCTGGGGACAGAAGCATAAGGTGGGTCCTTGAAATGAAGTTGGATGTGAGCTATCCCCTGGTCACAATGAACCCCCACTTTGACTGGTGACCCACCGTGGCATTTGGGGTCCTCAGAAATTAGTGTCAATTCAACGCTAGCATCTAGGAAACCCCAAAGTCTGGGCATTTCTGCATTCCTGGACCACAAGCTTGAAGGAGGTATGTACTGGTGGCAATAAGCCCCACCAAGCAGAGATGGGCTCCCTTCAACTCTTCCAGACTCAGACCACCATGAGGCTGACTTGGGGTCAGACCCCCATTCTGCCACCTTATTAATTTTAGGCCAAGTAACATGAAGGCCCTGTGCCTCTGCTCCTTCATTATGGGGAACAGCCCGCTGTGGGCGCCATAAATCCAGCTCCTCCCCTGTGCCGGCTGCCGCTGGAAATGAGCCCCTGTGGCCTCCAGTCTGCGGAATTCAGCAGCCCACATGGACGAGCAGACGTGCAATCACAACACGGGCCAGGGCTGTGGGAGGGGTGGCGTGGCTACTGCGGGAGTGTGGGGGTCACGGCGGCCTCTTTGTGATCCTGCCCTGCAGTCCTGTTTCACATGGACCTACCGGCCTGAACTCAATCGCTGACTCAAGCTTTCAATAACCAGAGCACAGCGCAGTCACAGCAGCTGTTTCAGGGATGCGCAGCCAAGCCAGATTCTCACCCACGTGTTCCTTCTTTGTGCTTCCCACAGAGGGCTCAGCCAGGTGTCAAAGGGTCGGGTTCCCATTCCCTCTGCATTGCAAAGATGTCTGTCTGTGCTTAGCTCTGTCATACACTGCAGAGCCGAGGTGGCCTGGAGCCTGGGACAGGGAGCCCTCCGAGCCTATCTAGGCAGAGTTCGGAGAGAGGGTAAGTAATGCCAAGGGTAAGTAATGCCAAGTGTGTGGAACAGTCATTGCCAGGGGCCATGGAGTGTTCAAGGGGTCTCAGTGAGCGGAAGTTGGTCTGACTGGACCCTGCTATATGGCTGGGGACCCTCGGAGCCGTGTAGAGGCTCAAAGACTCCTGTCCACTCCCTCACGGAGTTGCCGACCCAGTGCTGGAGAGAGCAGATGCATGTTCTGCACTGGTCCTGCTGCCGCAATGCCGTCTCTGCAGAGCCAGCAGAGACACGAAGCGCAGAGCAGTCACCCTGTGCATGGTGGGGACGAGGGAGTGCGGGCTTGGGAGCAGAACCTCCGCCTGGCAGACTCCCTCCCGCCACTCAAACCTGTCTGGGGCCCTGATTCACAGCACGAACTTCGCCTTCACTGGTCACATACTTTAATCCCAGCACCCCCTCACATACTTGATGAGGACTGGTGTATGCACTAACATCCCACTGGACCAATGCTCTGAGGGAAAGCCTCGGACAAACATGACTTTGGCATTTCCACACAGTTTAGCACTCGATAAACATGAAACAGCACTGATTCTTATGACTGCAATTAATCAAGCATGGATTAATCAAGGAGGACCCACTTGAAAGAAAAAGCAAAATACAAATTGAACATGAGCCCTGTGTTTGCTTATTTTCCTTACGTGGTACCCACGGTGACACACCCCTGCGCAGTTTCCCGACTACCCCCGCCCCCAGCACACGGGGCATCAGCTTTTAAAGCTCACCCACAAACCCTGCCCTCCTGCCTTCAGTACAGCCCCAGCAAGCCTGCAGGGCGCACCCTGCGCAGCTGTGGAGAGATGAGACTGCCCCGTCACTGGAGAACTGAAGACCCTCCAGGGCCTTGCAGTGACACTCTCCAAGCACCACTCATCAGAGAATGGGGACAAAGGTGCAGCAGACAGCCCTGACACGCAGAAGGTGCTACTCCTCTCGGGACCCCCTAACTCATTCCTCTTCCCCGCCCTTGCTCACCTCACACTCACCTGCGACCCCTTCTCCTTAAGATCGCCAGGGTGAGTTTGCTACAACACGGCCAGTTGCGACCCTTCTCTGATCAAAGCCCTTTACACTTTCTCCCTTTCCTGAAGGTACATGAGGCCTCTCAGAATCTCCATCCCTCTCTACTCACCCCAAACGCGCTGGAGGAACTGCAGTGAGTTCCCGATTCCAGCCCCTTCTCTCAACTTCCACATCCCTGTTCCTGCTGCTGCCTGACCTGGGCTCCTCCTAACCACCCTAAGCCCCTCCCCCATGCCTCCTTCTGAGCTCTGCTGACTGCTCTGCCCTCTGCCAAGCCCCTCCTCTGTGCTCCCCCAATGCTGTCTGCGAATGCCCCTGCTCAGCTCCTCTGACAACACTCTGTCCCGCCTCTGCCCTCCAGGACAGTGCGAGCTCCTCCAGGGCCCAGATTCTGTCCAGTCTGGCCCTGCATGGGGGCACTGGGCACCCAGGGCCCACCCAGCCATCACAAATGCTCAGTGACTCACCCCTTGCTGAAGGGATGGGGGGAGGCATGAGTTAGTGGTAACAGCCAGTTCCCTGTTTTCAATCTAAAGACCAGGAGGGTCCTGGCAGAGCAGCAAAGCACACAGGGACCCGAGGTCGTGGGATCTCAGGGTTGTGATGGAAGAGGTCAGCATGCAGATCCGGCTTGTCGCTTGCTCTCTGGGCGACCTCAGATCTGCTACTAAGCTCAGAAGCAGACATAGCTGGACTAAGATCATTGTTAAAATGATCCAGAAATATAACTGAGAAAAGGATAGTAACAATGCTTAATTCATCTTTACACCGCATCGTAGCAAGTTCAGGGTCCCTGTACCTATCCATGCAGTGAATTAATGAGCAAATTAATTAATACAAGAACAAATATGGATTCCTCCAAGCCTGGATGCACCGTTTCAAAGGCAGGATCTCAACGTTCCCTGGGGTCCCACTGAGACAAGATAGAGGAGCCCTCCGTCCGCATCGGCATCACCTTCCCCAGAGAAGCAGGGTGGGAGAAGCCAGCGGCACTACGCCCAGAAGGGCCCAGATGCTGCTCTGTCTCACAGGACTGTTGCAAATGCAAAGCCAACTGAGACTTCTGCTGCCCTGTGCTTGGAGCGCGGACTGTGACTGCCAGGGCCCAGCCAGGTGTCAGCGTTTTAATGGAAGTAGAATCACGCAAGATCACATCCCCGTGCCTTCAACGGGGGCAAGCTCACTGGGCCAGTCATTGGCAGGGTTCCGAGGTGCATCCGGGGGGGTGGGGTTGGTGACGCAGACCTGGTCACAGGAGCCCACATGCTGAGGCTGGCAGTCACTCCCGAATGCACCACACAAATACACACACTTGTCACTAAGACGCTGTCCTAGGTGCAGACTGACTTCACTTGGCTCAGCCAGTGGGTGTGATTCAACAGAAGCCAAGAGCCTGGAGCTGGACGGAGCTGTGACGGAATCCCAAGTGAGGGATGATGTCGCAAGTTACTCAGCCCTTCTAGGCCTTTGCTTCCTTATTTGTCAACAGGGGCAATAAAAAATACCCACTTCCTGAGGTTGTTGTGAAATGAAAATTAAACAGAACAATACATGTACAGCTGTGGCCCCAGCCACCATCCCACCAGCTAACTGCTGAGGCTTGAGAGAGCAGCCCAGCCCAGCCCAGCCCAGCCAAAACGTGCCCAGGCACCGCGTGGCTCTGGGAGACCTGTGCACCGTGTGAGCCGCCCACAGCAGAGGCTTCGGCATTTTCACGGCAGGCTCTGCCGTGTGGAACCGATGGGCGCCTGTCTGCTCGGGCGGAAGCAGAGCTCGTGGCACCTAAGAGCTGTCTTGAGACAGCTCTTCCAAGACTCGCCTGGAAACTCCCAGAAGCCATTGCACCGCTCCCCACACAGGTGGAGAGAGTGACAGGCAGCCGGCAGGATGCAAGGGGCTGATCCTTGATGTGAACTCTGCAAATCAGGGTCAGGAGAGGCTGACATTGCGTAAGTGAATGGTCACACCAAGGCAGGGCCACCCCCATGACCTTCCGGATTTCATGCCATGGGAGATGTCCCCTGCCTGCAGCTTGTTAGGGGACACCAGGGATACTTTGAAGTCCTCTATGAAGCAGAAATGTGACTTCTCCACATCTAATCCCTACTTACTGTTCCGTGGGCCATTTACTGGTTTTTGTTTTAAGGACTGTGAAGCACACCAATGTGCCTGGGACACGCAGGTCATCAGTAAAGTTTCCTTGAGTCGAATTACAGTAGAACGTATAATTTTATGGCCTTGGGATGTTGTTCAAAGGGCTTTGGGAAGTGCTTTTCCGTCATCAGCCAAAGATCCGACATCTGCAGGCGCAGCAGCTGGAAGGAGGCAGCGTTTGTGGGACACGCTTCAACATGCCTTCACGACCATTTCCTGAGTGATGACCTCACACGGCCTTACTGAACTAGATAAGACAGGAGGTATTACACACATCATGCAGATGAGAAAACTGAGGCACATCCCAGATAAAGGCCCCAGGTCACCCAGTGGGAGTGGCAAAACCCACTGGGACACGCTGCACCCTCTTCGATAGTGGCGGAGAGGAAACGCATCCCACTCACTGTCTGGGCCAGGTGCTCCTCCCCTGGCCTCCGTCTCAGTTCAGGCTCCAACAAGATGCAGCCCGAGTGGCTCACCAACAACAGGATCCACTCCTGGCAGTCTGGTGGCTGGGAGGCCGGGATCCAGGGGAGGGTAGAGTCAGGGTCAGGTGAGGGAGCCCAGCTTCCAGGTTCACAGAGGAAGGGCACCAATTCATTCATGAGGATCCGTCCTCAAGATGAAACCACCTCCTGAAGGCCCCACCCCCTAATCCCATCCTTCAGTGGGAGGAAGGATTTCAAGACTAAACTTTGGGAGGGACTCAAACATCTTGGCCACAGCAGCACACTGGTAACCAACACAGCCACACCAAGAGGCGGGCACTGTGAATCCCACTTCACAGATGAGGAAACTGAGGTTCAAAGAGTTAAGTGACCTGCTCCAGGTCACAGTGCTGGCAGGTAGCAATCAGGGCTTTCAGAATACCTCCCTCTCCCAGGCAGAGGGTGGCAGAGGGGTTCCCAGCCAACTCAAACTGCTCTGTGAGGGTGCGGGTGGCTGAGCGAGTTAGCGGAGGGCTAGACGGCTGCACTCTGACAGAGTGGGGCCCTCAAATCACTGCGGCCGTACCTGGCAACGACCCGGTCACCGAGAAGCCCGAGCTCTGCAAGGCCGGCGCAGTCAGGAGCTGCGGAGGGGCGAGCCCGCACCCAGGCACCAGGTCCCGCGTGGTCTTCCTTCGCGTATTTGCCTCCTTTTCCTTAAAACGGCAGGGGAATCAATGCAACGAATTTCTCGATGGAAATTGTTAGATCAGGTTCATCTGCAGTGACACACTATACAAAGGACAATGCAGAGTGTGACCAGGACCGCCGATGCTCTCACATGCCATCCGAAGGAGCCGCCCAGGCCTGCAGACACCCACAGAGCCAGGACAGAGGGGCAGCTGTTGTGGGTGGGAAAGGACACGCAGTCTGGAGGCCAAGGGCCCGGTGCACGTCTGGTTCAGCCATGACCAGCTGACACTGGGAGGCACGTGGCCGGCCTGCCTTCCTGCCGACCTTCTTCCCTTTCTGCCTTTCTCTCTCTCTCTCACCTTTTCTTTATTTCAACAAATATTTGCTGAGTGCTCTACTCAAGAGATCGGGATGGCTCAGCGAGACCTCATCTGTACCGAACAGGGAGGCTCTCGAAGCAGCCCCCACAGGTGATGGAGGCCAGGCACCCCCCCAACAGGCCTTGTGAGGGGGTAGCACGGTGAGCGCTGTCGCCGGAGATCTGATCGAAGCGTGAGGCCCGGGATGGGGGCTGCTGTGGGGGAGCAGCAGATCCTGCGGAGGAACAGAATGTGCACGAGGAGCTCAGACTCTGAAGAGCTGACGGCACGAAGGGGCTGAGCGAGGAGGCTGTGCAGCCAGGGAGAGCCCCATGGGCCGTGGTGCTGGTCTGACTCCTGTTCCACTTGCATCCCTTAAGGGGGAAAATTAGATTCAAATGTAATTCCTCCCTAACTGAAGAAGTGAAACAGCGAGGAGTACGATTTCGTGGAGTAGCGGTGAGCTTCGGAGGGCCGCAGACCACTGTGATGTCTGAGAGTCTGCACCTCCCCAGGGCTGAGGACCCTCCCCATGAGGAGGTGGGATGCCCTTCCCCGGGATCTGCCCCACACAGACGCCTGTTGGGCCCCAGGCAAAAACAAGGGCCATCGACCGGCTGGCGTGTTGACACGGGGCCTGGCTTGGATTTATGGTGACGCACATTGATTTTGGCTCTTGGAGGGTGTCAGCTCACCGTAAGTTAGGAGATTTATTTCCAGGTGCTAGAGAGATAAGTGGCCTTGCCCATACATGCCTCTTTTTCTTTGAAAACTACGAGTGCTACTGTGCTGAGGGAACTCCCATCATGTCCTGGGCGCTGCTCTGGGACGGAGGTGGCCAAGGCCCAGGATGCCGACAAGGCGCCCACAGCGTCTCCCACCCCTCGTCTACCGCCTCCCCTCAACGGAAGGGGCGCCGTCAGCCTTCACACCTCGCTTGGTGCTGGAGGACTCGCTCGTTCGTTAAGCACCCGCTGAAGGACTGCTGTGCCAGACGCAGGGCCAGGGACTGGGACGGATGCAGAGGGGACCCACACCCAGTCCCCGTCCTCACAGAGCTCCTGTGCCTGAGGAGGCCACTCACCAGTGTCAGTAACTCGAGGACACTGGGTGTGACGCGTGCTGGGAGGGAAGTAAGCTGACTGATGTGAACGGTGCTAACAGCCTGGGGTGCAGGCTGTTCAGATGGGTGCTCAGGGCGGGCCTCTCCCAGTGACATCTGAGCAGAGACCCCGAGGATGTGAACGGAGTGGTCTCTCAAAGAGGAGGAGGAGGGAGGGCAATCGAGGCACGAGAATTCCAGAGGCATGGAAGAGCTTGGAATGTTCCAGAAACAGAAAGGAGGCTAATCTGGCTAAAGGGTGCTGAGCAAGTAAGAAAGAGGTTAGAGATGAGATGGGAGAAAGGGGGCGGGGCACAAACACATGTCACCCAATGAACACGCACATAGTGGAGCGACACATCGACGTCTGCCTGCCTCTGTCTCTCCCTCAAATCAGTAAGTTTAAAGAAGAAGGTGGGGCGGCAGAGCCCCAGGTGGAGGCAATGGCAGGTGCAAAGACCCAGGGACCAAGGGACGGGAACCTCAGTAACTGGACTGCCCACCTCCCAGAGGTGTGAGCACACTGACGAGTGAAGAAAGGTGAGCAGAGAGGCTGAGCCCCCATGTGGCACCTCATCTTCCCTTACAAGGAATAGCTGCAAATGCCTAATGCCTAAGAATCTTCTGGAACATTTGCCTCCAGTCTGCACCCCCACCTTTCCTCTCTTTTCTATTGCCCTAACCACCCGTCAGGGCAGACTCAGGCTGGAAATCCAGTTCCTGGCACAGAGCAGTGGGTCCAGGTGCTGGTCCCAGGCTCTGGAAGGCATCAGCCACGAAGCAGCTGGGGACACAGGGGGTGGGGACACAGGGGGACAGACCCACTGGACAGTGAGGTGGCAAGACCCTTCCTTCAGACAGAAAAATGGCTGGGGGAAAAGGAAAACTGAAAAGAGATGAGGGGTGGGGAGAGGGCTGGCCAGCAACATCAGAGCTCCACGGGAGGCGGAGACACAGCACAGATGGCACCCGAGTCCTCTCCCACGAATACTAAGGTGGAGTGACAGTCCTCTCAGGAGCATGACCCCCCAACCCCGATCGAATGGCACTGATATCACCACTGCACAGGACAAGTAGGAACTGAGCGAAAGCCAGTACTGCTCGGCCCTGTGTGTGCACGTGTGTGCCCAGGGCATAGCCACCAGTTAATGACGCACGCTGCAGCTGAACAACTGCAGAACGGAGCCAGCCCTAGCACCCTCCCCAGCCACCGGCACCTGCTCCCTGTCACAGATTCCTGTGGGGGACTGCCTGTCCCTCTCTCTGCCTGGGACCAGAAGCACCTGACAAGCCCATGAAAATGAGGTTGACATTCTCCATCACCCACCCAAAGTGAAACGGGCTAGGGTGTGGTGACTTACCTACCCTCCCACTGTGCCCAGCCTCGCCTCTGCCCCTTGTCCCTTGGGACACAGGCCTCACCTCCCACTGGCCCCAGCCCCCTGCAGCAGCCTATCAGGTGGGAGCCTCAGTGACCAGCCTTCAGAGATGTCCCAGAGGCTTCCAAGAGCCCCTGGGCAGGATTCGGGGGATGCCTCTTTCCTCCGACCTGCCCCACAGAATTCCGGGTGCCCCAGCAGATCCCTAGGCAGACCTCCACTTTCCTTGGCTGAACAGGGTTTCGGGACCTCTCTCCCGACCCTGCCCCACTTCAGTCCTCAGAGTGCCCCCCCCCCATTACCACGGTGGCAGCCATGCAATCCCCACAGGAAGCAGGGGACACGTGACTCGGGTCCCCTGCCCTGGCTGGTACAGTGGCTGCAGCCCCCAGGAAATCTGGCACCTCAATGCAGCTGCAATAAATAAAGCTGAGGCCATAGGGGCCGTCACTGCATCGGAACGGGGACGGGCCAGCACACACCAGACCCTCATCCGTATCCCATTCAGCTGCTCTTCCCCATTTACCTCCCCATGGCTCATTTCTCTCCCAATAGCTCTTCATGCAGCGCAGACAGTATGTCAGCCCCACTCTAGGTGGTGGGGTAGAGCAGTGGTTAGTGAGCATGCAGGGGCCTGGCAGGTAGCTGTGAAGGTGCAGATGCCCCCCCTCTCTGGAAGAAAGGTGCTGCCCCCTGCCCAGATGCCCTCCCACGGGGCAGGCGAGCGAACCCAGGACCCCATGTGCTGGACTAGCTGAGACATGGCTGAGGTATCCCTCATGCTGTGTCCCTAATGGGGAATTTGAGAAGATGAGGAAATACAACTTGCCTGTGCTGAGGCCCCAGGTGCAGGGCTGTGCCAGGCCTGGTCACACACTCCCAGCTAGTCCCCAGCCAGCTCAGAGACTGGGTAGGGACACACGAGACGGCCACGGTGTGAGGGGACCGCCCCACAGTCTCTGCCCCAGCAGCTGGCAGAAAGGGAGCCACCAAGCATTGGGGCCCTGACTGCTGACCACCTCCTGGTCCATCCTGGCGTGCAAGGCCCCCTGCCACTAACTGCAAACTGAGACCCTCTTCAGGCCTGGGACTCAGAGTGCACCAGTGTTATGCCCGCCCCACTCCCTGGCCCTGCCCTCCCCCCTCGGTTTTCTGTCTTTGGAAAGCAGTGATGGGGGGTGGGGCGGGAAGCTGCATGTAAACCATACAGGTAATGTAAACCCATTTCATTATATAAAATGCACTTACATAAACACACTGAAAATACACCCACAAGAACGTAAACAATCTGGTTCTTTAAAAGTCTGTGTTTTCTTCTTTGCTCTGTTCTGCATCTTCCAAATTGCCTTCCATCTGCAGGAGTGACTACCACACGAGGTTTACAACCTGGGCTTGCTGTGGGCCCCACCGTCTGCTCCGACCTGAGGCCGTCCCAGCCCACGCTGGCCTCTGCCTTCCCTCCTGTGGAATGGGATTGTAACATGCCCTCCCTCCCGCTGCCGGCAGTGACCAGGCCCCAGCGGGTGTGCGGGTGACTTGCTGGTGACATTCTGGCACGGGGTGGCGGCGGAATGAGTGACCGCTCTCACAGGGAGCCTGCCTTGCTTTCAGCATCACAGGGTGCAGAGCATTTTTGGAGGAACATTTTACAGTAATTTAAAAGCCAGAGTGGGGGCCGGAGAAGTAAAACTTGTTCTCATCTTCAAAGGGCATGAATTGAGGCTTCTGTGCTGCGAACATTTCACGTCTCCGAGAATCTATCTCTATCTGGTGCCCAAGCACAGCAGAAAGAGGGCGAACAGGCCACAGCGAGTCGGTGAAAGGGCCATTGGGTGGGAGGGCTGTCCCTCACTCCTGTGCCCGTTTGTGAGGGGTGTAGTTTAGGGTGTGGTGCACATCCACGTGTGGTGTTTTGTGTGTGTGGTATCTGTGATGTGTGGTACATAGGTCCCCGGGCCACCATCAGGGTGGTGACAGGGAGAGCTTGCCCCTGATGGGAACACCAGCCAACTGCATCCTTAGATGGAGTTAGTATGCTCCCCTCCCCCACATCCTCCTCCTCCTTCCCTACCTCAACTCCCCTACCCCTGCCCCCACCAATCCCATCCAACTTCTTCCTGAGTTTGGCCAGAGGAAGGACACGGGTGTCCCAAAGCCTAGAGGCCAGTGAGAGCGTGCCTTGGGACACCAGGTCCTTCGTCTGGTCAGAGCTAGCACACCGGGAGGGCTTGGCTTCAGGACGCCCAGTACCCACAGAGCCTGAGGCTGGAAGCTGGGTTGGGGCTCCCTCCTTGGTGTCCCCACAGACCTTGGGAACCACGTTACTCATCACTCAGTGTTTTCACTGCAGTGACGTCCTGCCTTCCTGGACTGGGACCGGGGCGGGGGGACAACTCTCAGGACAGAATGAGTCCTCAGTACCTAGTGGGTGCACTTGTTTTAAAGTTGCACTGAATAGGCTAGACATGGGGAAAGGGCAAGTGTTATTCACACCCCGGGGGAGCTGTGTGTGTCTCCCTGGAGGGAATGACCCCCGCACACCCAGGGGAGGACAGCAGCCCAGTGCTCCGAGTGAGGCTGTGCTGGCACAGATGTGGGCAAGATATCCTGTGGAACCAAACCAGGAAGGCTTCCAGGAGGAGGCAGGCCTTGGAGGGAAAGGAAGATGCAGGGCCACGGGGAGCACACTCCTGCTTTTAATGGCACCCCAAAACCTTGTCCTAATTCACACTGCACTCTGACAGGAGCTGGGGTGGGTCTATGAGGGGTGGCGGGGTCACCCTAATAAGCAATACACAGCCTGTACTGTAGGACACTTCCCGGCCTCCCCAGGAGGGGAGCTAAATCAGTGGAACCCCCACCCCTGGCTGAGGCAGGAAACATTAATTGCAAGCTCCAGAAAGATCATCGAACTTAATTAAGATTGGCCCTTCCCGTGAGCCCCATCAGCTGTGGCGGACCATAGCAGGAGGGCGGCTTGCAGCGGGAGGAAAGGAAGGAGGCCCAGGGAGCGGCCGCTGTGTGCAGCAGGAACCCCCACCCGTGAGGGCCCTGCTAACTGTTCCTGGGGTCAGTCCTCCGGAGCCCAAGGTCCGTTGTGGGGAGCAGGGGGAGCAGAGGGCCCAGCGGCATCTAATTAATCCACAGAGGGTGCCCTGACCTCCGCATCCCCCTCTGTTTTCAATCACTCAATCCGTGCAAGTCCCAGCAATTTAATTAAAGGATCTTTCCCTGTGCGGTGACATCTCCTTTCCCTCGGAGCAGCATTAGAGAGGAGTCAGGATCCACTACGGCTGACCGGACTGCGGGCGCCTCCCTATTAGAACTGGGGTCACAGGACGGCTCAGACAGGCCCCACTCCAACCCGACACAGGCAGAAAGCCAGGCGCAGGGAAGAGCGGGCACCCTCAGGGTCACAAGAGGGCAGAGGGGCAGGACGGGAGAGTGACAGGCCCACCCACTGCCTTCCCCACATCCCCGCCATCCAGGGCTGTAATCTTCAACCAGTGACCTGGTGTACTCTTCTCTAAAATGGCATGATGCCTGTGAAAATGTGATGTGATCATGCGTGTAAAAGTGCCCGGTTTCTGGAAATCAAAATGAAACACAAACACCTGAGTGGACTCAGGCACCTGGCCCCGCAGACCCAGGACCCAGCACGGGACCCAGTAACCTGCAGTCCGGGAGCCGAGTGGGCTGCTGCCACCTGCGCAAATGAAGTTGTGAGGGGACAGGCACACCTGCTCGTTACGGGCTTTCAGGTGCCGACCGCAGAGCTGAGGAGCCACAGCAGACCCGCAGCCTGCAAGGCGGGAAACATCCATCTGCTCTTTACAAGAACCATTTGCCGACCCCTGCAGAGGGGCAGAAGCCCGTGATTCCATCAGGAACCCTCCAAGAGCCGACCGACCAAAATGCCATCCTTCGCAAACAGAGCGTTAAAGGCTGGCTGTCAAGTCCTGAGGACACACTGTGTGCCGAGAACCCAATGACAATGTCTAGCAACAGTTCACCCTTGCGGCACCCTGCAGAAGGGTGAGGACACCCCCCCTGACAGAGGAGCTAACGGAAGCTCAGAGAGACTCAGCAACTGCTGAGGCCACGGTGCCCCGAGCTGTGGACAGAGCCTCACTGCACCCTGCTGCCCGGATGCCAGGCCCCTCCACACCCCACCGGTGCCTTCCTTCCCCAGGCCCAGCCTGCTCTCCACAGCATGGGAAAGACCTCCAAGGGCACTCGGCCTGTGAGAGATGGAAGGGCCCAGGGCTCTGGCTTCTCGCCACACCCCATGCATCCCAGCCAGACGAGCACCTGTGGGTCAGGGGAGGCACTAGGCAGGTAACAAACCTTCTCCCCATCTGCACAGCAGTCGTGGGCTTGAGTCTCATTGCCCCCATTTGTCAGGCAGAGTTAACTGAGGCAAGAACTAGAAAGGGATGCATCCCAGGGTACATGGCCAGTGGAGCCAAGGTGCACACGTGCCTGAGTTCCAAGGCCGCGTTCTGCCACCACCCCAGGCTGTCCGGGGCACTGGGCCTGTCAGGGCAGCAGAGAAGGGCCACCCCCTTCCTGCTCCCCAGGGCAGTCAGTGAGTCCTCTGCACCCACTGCTGCCCGCCTGCACCAGCCCCAGGAGAGCAGCTTGGGTCGCCAGGAGGTTCCTAGCTCCCCCTGCTGGTGCACAGTTGCCACAGCACCATTTCTCAGTTTCTCTAGTGAAAAACCTAGTCTGAACCTGCATCACGCCCACCGAGGCCTTGCACTCACAGGCTGCAAAGAGATTCCACAAGCTTCAGCATAAGTGAGATGCAGCAAAGCATGTGGTGGGGAGGAAGGCCGGAAAGGGAGGGCTTTGGAGCTGGCGGTGCCTGGGTTCAAGCCCTTGCCCCACCATGGGCTGGCTCTGACCTCCAGCCAGTGAATGGGCTCCTCTCAGAGCTATCTGACCTCTGGAAGCCAACCTTCCACACCCAGGAGACGGCAGCCACAGGTCACCTGTGAGGACTAGGAGTGGGTGCCCAGGGTGCTAGGCACAGTGCCGAGGCCGACAACTGCAACTGTACGAAAGCAGCCCCAGCAGATACACTACACGGCAGAGACGCTGCAAACGCTTATTACCCAGGGAGACCAGGAGCTTGGAGTGTGGGCGCATGGCGAGGAGGAAGTTCCCTGAGGGTCACACCCACTTCTCCCTGTCCCTCCCAATCCCGGCACTGGGGAGTCACCCCCAGCTCGGCCACCTCCGGCTCCCTCTGCCCTTCAGGTGCTCACCGTGGTTACTTCAGAGTGACAATGACGATGATAACCGTATGGATTACAATAACCCTAACTGGGTGCCGAGCTCTGAGGGAAATGGACACACGCTATCACAGCCTCGCGACAGCTCGATGAGGAAGGTGTGGCCTGAGCTGCGTCTCAGTGGTGAAAACGTGGAGGCTCGAGGAGGACACGTGAGGGCCCGGACAGTGAGTGGTGGGCCCACGACCCCACCTCAGACGTGGCTAAGCTCCAGCTGCCCCTCCACACCCACGCTGCTTCTTGGGGAGCCAGCCACAGCCGGGTCGCAGCACCCCCAGACCGGGCAGGCTGCACTGACCGTTGCTGTCAACCCGCTGTGACCCACAAGCGACAGAAGCCAGACAAGCAGCCCTCCCTCCATGGCCTGCAGAACCTGGTTTTCAAGGCTGATTTCCATCCAGGTGCCTGGATAGGACACAGGTGACCTTAAGTACCCACTTCGGCTTGTTCTGCCACCAGCCCCTCCCTTAGTAGTTTCTCCTGTCATCACCAGCTCCCCAAGGGTGGGGCTGCTGCCTGGGACATCTCTCTGTCACCCTCGAGTCTGGTCATGGGAAGGTCAGAAAAGATGTGGAGAAAGGACCAAAGCTGGGCACCAGGGATGGCAGCAAAGGCCCGGGCCCTGTCTCAGCCTCCTCTGTGTACACAGACCTGCCTTTTCCCTTTGTTTTGTGATGGTGAATATACCCATCACAGCCCACCCGTGCGTCCCCAGCCCGCAGGAAGCGTCACAACCGTTATCTACCACAAACCGCCGAAGCCTTAAATTGCTGCAGGGGCAGGTGACTGGGATAGATTAGAGTTTTTTAAATCAAATCCAAACAGGTCCCCAACCCCAGTGTGGCTAAGAGAAGGGCTGAGTTGACTTGAAAGTAATTTACTCGGAAAGTCTTGTGAGGTATGGTACGTTAAGTCCCCCACCTTCAGCAAACCTTTTTTTTCTTCCAGCAAAGTATTAGCCCACTTAACCGATTCCCAAATGCATCCCGCTACACTTACAACCACACCTAAAATAAAAGCAAACCAAGCGGACAGCTAGATCAGGAGCGGAGCCACAGAAATGGAGATCACATGGAAGGTTAGCAACAGGGGAGTGGGGGTGGTTACAGAGAATAAGTAGCATAGATGATGGGAGAAAACAGACAGGGGGAGGGTAAGAGCAGTGTGGGAAATGTAGAAGCTAAAGAACTTATGACACATGGACATGAACTAAAGGGGGGGGGAAGGTGGGTGGGAGAGGGTGTGGAGGGGAATGAAGGAGGGGAAATGGGAGGAGTGTAATGGCATAGTCAATAATATATATGTTAAAAAAAACATTACGACTGGGAGGAGATGATGTGACCCTGGATTCCATCCGAGGTCAGGATGGACAGCTCACTTTGAAATTTTAAAGGGGTAGGGAGATGGATTGGAAATCACACAGTCTTTTCTCTCCAGCCTTGAAAGATGGATCCAAATAACAAGGGGAAACTCACCATCGACAAGAGCTAATAAATTTCGAATGCTTAATTTGAAATTTAATTTGCTAAAGAAAAATTAATTTGCTAAATTGGCCTGTAGATGTAGGTTATAACAATGAGTCAGTGTCTCCTAAAAAAGGCAAAACCCAGGAGCAGGGAAGGCAGTGGGGACGCCCCTCTGGGGCCACTCAAGGGTCACCGCCTCCTCGCCGGAGCGCTGCTTCCAGGCACCAGAGCCAACCCTCCACCCTGACCCTGTGCTAACACATCGCAAACATCATCTGTGGTCTTGGTGAACCTCACTGCCCCCGGGGCTGTTTTCTGGACCGCACAGGACTGTCACCCACACAGCAGGTGAGAACAGCCCCAGTGCCACCCTAAATGAATGCAGGGGCCCCCCACACAGTATGCTGTTCGGACCTGGCAGGGAGGTCCCCTTGTCACCCCCATTAGCACAATGGGGAGGGGACACAACTCTGCACATTTTGCAAGTGCCAGGAGGCAGGGCCAGGCTCAGGTTTGCCTTGCCTGGCCCTCTCCCTGTCCGGGAGCAGATGGAAACCTGGGCGTTGTGTGAGACCGCAGCGCAGCAGGATGGGGGTGAGTGAGAGGAGACAACTGGCTGAAGGGGCGCCTGGGGGACAGAGCCAGGGGCCCTGGGCCTCCTCCCGAGCCCCACACAAGCTGGCCCCGTCTTCCACCTAGACCTGGGTGGACTATCTCTGACTTCCGGCTGGCCCTGGGCCTCTACCAGCTCCTGTTCACACCCACTCTCGCCTCGTGGCCACACCGGGCCTAGGCTTTTACCCCACGTAGTGGAAGTGGGAGCACTGCTTCTCAGCCTCCCTGGACATCACCCCCACACTCGGCCCTTGCTCTGTCCTGCTGGGGTCAGGCCTGGAAAGTAACAGGAGGCAGCCTGGCATAGGGACCCTCATACCGGATTCAAGTCTCAGACACAGCACTTTGGCCTCAAAGGTCACCCACTGCAGGTTACTCATGGAGACTGTTTTCTCAGGCGTAAAAGGGAGAGAAGAGTTGGCAGAGGGCACCTCGGTTATGAGCGCAGATCTTGCCCCGGCTCACATTCTAGCGCTGATACTCCCTGTGTGACCTGAGCTAGTTTCTGAACCTCTCTGTGCAGGTATTCTCCATCAATAAAACTCGAGTGACAGCACCTACCTTGCTGGGCTGCTGTGAGGGTGAAATGAGAACACCCATGCGCTGAGCACAGTGCCCATGGCTCAGACCATAAGACGCAGGTGGATGGGGAGACTGAAGACCGTGGGACGGGACTTGGCACACAGGTGGCACATGGGACACATTATAAAACAGGGGGGAGGTGCCCGCTCAGCCTTTCAGTGCCATCCTTCACAATTCTCTGTGCAAAATCCTGAGCAAACAGGTGGACCAAAAGGACCCGAGTATAACGGCCCAGGGGGCACTAACTGCTCAAACCGCACCATGTGGCTCAGAAAAGCCAAACCCCCTTCGCCAGGAAAGAGCCCTGGAGAACCGGACCCCCCACCCAACCCCACCCAAACAGCATCTCAGACGACTGCACTATGTTTCCAGTAATTTGTGGGGTGGGAGTTAGCGTCCAGGGGGGATACACAAATAAACAGCCTGTCGCACCGCACTGCTGGGAGCAAACGCTCCCCAGGAACAACCCTGCAGGGGGTAAAGACTAGATGATCTAGTGATGCTGACGGAGAAAGTCTGCAGATGCGAGTAACACTCAACGCCATCAAACAGCAAAATTCTTTCCCTCCTTCCCGCCCTCCCTTCCTTCCGTGCACCCCCGTGTTACGTCCCCCTGCCGAGTGCCCCGTCGGGCCAGATGCCCAGGCCCTGGAGGTTCCAGGGGCAACACAGAGCCACAGGCGGGACTGCGAGGTCCAAGGGTCAGGCGGCCCACTGCGCCACTGGCTCGGCCTACTCCTAGCCACAGGCTTTGGTCCCAACTGTTTCGCTCCGGGGCAGAGGAGGATACTGCGGGCAAACTGGGACTTACCCGCAGGTGTGGCGTGGGCGGCAACGATGGGACGCCCCGGACAGTTTAGCAGGGTTAGCCCACGTTCGTCCTTGGTCTTTATTGTGTCAGCAGAAGGTCACTGTCACCAACCTAACACCAACAGGTGACCCCAATCTGGGGTGCAGTGAAAGGAGAAACTTGACTCAGGTAAACAATTTGCGAACCGGAAACACTACCCCAGCAAGATCTGATAGGGTACGCCTCGGGGTAAAGGAAAGGCCCATTTATAAAGTTTCTGCACAGTTATAGTCCAACTAAAGCTGTCCTGATTGGTCACTAGGGGAGCCACTGATTGGTCAGTGAAGATGCAAATGAACTACAGCTGTGCGGCCCTGATTGGACAGAGCAAGTCTCCACCCACTAGTCAGAATACTATTCCAAAAACTCCTTTATAAGGTTTGGGCGGAACGCAGTGCAGGCGGCTTTTCCCTGATGTGCACATGCACATGTTACTCACAGGAGCCTTTTGGGTCAGTATACTAGTTCCTGGGGTCAACATTTGCCATTTCCTGGGCGGGTTATGTTAGTTCAAGGCTGTCCTGCCACCTCTTCTTTTGCCTGGACCCCACCCTGACACTTGCTCTGCTCCTTCAGTTGCTTCCTCTGGGTCTTCCCATCACCCGTGCCCTCCTCTACTCCTCACGGGGGGAGAAGCTTGTGAGGCCCAAGACCATGCTTCATTGGTAAGTTGTGTTCCCAGTTCATAGCCCAATGACTGGTGGCTGGAGGGAGTTAGTCCTTGCTGAACCAGTGGGTGAATGAATGCACAGGAGGCACTGTGACTGGCCCAGCGAAGGGAGGACAGCCGAGGTCCATGCAGTCGCAGGGTTGGGCGACACTGTATGAGCGCCACACTCTGCTCACAGACGAGCAAATGATACGGCCCTGTTAAAGCTGCCATGAACAGGAAGGAAAATAAGTATTATATCCCAACTATGTGTTGTACGATGTACTGGGTCCTTTGACAACGTCATTATCACAGTTAATACTTAAAACAGATGCAAATGGGATGAAGTATTTACCCCATTTCACAGATGATGAAACCGACCTTCCTAAAGGTTAACCAACAGTACACCAAATCATAAACGTGGACCCAGCACTCAAACCGAAACCCGCCCCACTGCTCATGCACAACGCCCTCGGGACCTGAACTTTGACATTTAAAGCCACTTCTCCCTCACGTCTACATTCAGCGTCAGTACACAAGGACTTAAAGGGACTCAGAGACCCAGTGTATCCACGCTGAACAGCAGCCCGGGGCAGCTTCATTCTTCATAGATTATAAATAAGAGAAGGTCTTTTAGTGACTTCAGGGCCCCTGATGTTGCAGAATTGGCACCCATTGGGCATGTATCTGAGAGACAACCGTGTCCAGCTTCTGCAGTGACCAGCTCGTGGGACTGACAGAGCCCGGACTCTGAGCTGTGTGGACAGTTGTGTGGTCGTGCGTGCCTGCTGAGCAGCTGGGCAGTGACTCCTGTGTCACATGGCCCCACCAGTTCTGGCCCAAGGCCCCAGTTTAGAGGATCTAGGCAGGACGGTCTCCTCCCTCCAGCCTCACTTGGACACTGAGCACACTCACTGTGTCTTCCTATTGTGTGTTTACAACCTCTGTGACCCTTTGAGGGGTAGTCATGTTTGTGTCCTCCATGCCTAGGAATACAAATAATTGATACTAACAGTGTGGGCCAGGTACTCTGCTAATGGCTTCAGGGCTTTTTTATCATCAGACCCATTTCAGAGATGAGTAGACTAAAGCTCAGACGGGCGTAGGCATATGCCAAGGTGGCTCAGAGACGCAGTGTCAGAGATGGGTTACAGTACAGGTCTCTGCCTCCAATCTGGGCACCACGCCATCTCAGCATAGCCCACCCAATGCTTGGACAAGATCACCTTTCTGCAATGTCGCTCTGCATTCGTACCTGGGCCTATCAAATGGCCACCAACTCCCCATGGTTTACTGAGTAAAACTGATAGTCATCATCCCTCATCTCTGTTCTTATAGATTCTGGCTTCTGGGTGATCTCCGTGCCTTTTCCCTTAGAGCTCCCCGCCAGCCAACTGCATGCTATGGCTCCCGGGGGTCGGCTCCACTGTTACTCTTTTGGAATTCCCACCCACCTCTCTCACCCGTCCCTGCAAAGACTAGACGTGGAAAGCCTGTCTAGTCTACAAAGCCCTGATCACAGGCCACCTCCACCAGGAAGTTCTCCCCAACTCTTCCGAAGTGGGAAGTGTCCTTCCTTTCCCTGAAGACCTGATGCACTTCTTCCCTTCCTGGCTTAGGGCAAGCAGTCACTTCCCTTCCTGTATTAGAGCAGCTTTTAGGCTCTGCTGGGGTCAGGTGAGAGGGTGGTATCAGAGAAGGTCAAGTGCATGGGGCAGTGGATTCTTCCCACTAAGGCCAACTGCCACTGTGTCTGTTTGTCCATCTGCTGACATACCTGCATAAGATTTTATTTCAAGAAAGGGCTTAGAGGCAGTGAATCTTGACTTCAGTGAGCCGGATGGAGGGTGATGAAATCAAGCAACCCCAGGGCTGGGCAGGCACAGTAGGACCCACCTGGACGTCTCCAGGGCTGCGCACAGGGCAGGGGTTCCCACAGATGTGCGGCTGACCTGAGCACCTGGACGGGAACTTGGACAACAGTGTGTCACGAAGACCCGCCTGTCAGCTCAAAGTGTACAAAGTGGGATGGAGGGGCGCTGTCCTGTCTGAGCTGGCGGCCCACTGAATGCTGGCACGGGACGTGGGGGCAGGATCGCCGACCTCCGACACTGGGCCATGGGGCAAATCCAATGCTCTGGATCAGGGGCATCAGACTCCTTGTCACGAGGGCCACATCAGCCTCATGATTGCCTTCAAAGGGCCAAATGTCATTTTAACTCCTTAACCATTAAGGAGTACTTAATTACATTTTTACAGTTCCAAAATGATTTTGGCCCTTTAAAGGCAACTGCGAGGCTGACGTGGCCCCGATGAAAATGAGTTCGACACCCTGCTGTAGAGAGAGACCCATGTCTCAGTCTCATTCTGAGGGTCCCGGTCTTGGGTGCGGTGAGTCAGGCTGGGGCCCAAATCCAAGCTCTTGGTTTAGGAGTGGGAAACATAGACCGTGCAACCTACCAGAAGAAACGAAACCAGGCAGAGGTTCGTTTTATTCTACCCACCTCACCCCCTTAGAATAGGAGGCAAATAGTAAAAAGTGCAATTTTTTTAAATGCAAAAGAATGGCAAGACTGTAAGCCGGACCCCCTGTGTGAGGGCAGTGGACAAGTCCCCAGGCTGTGGTCACCCCCTGTGATCAAAAGCACCCTCGGTACTGGAGGAGGGGATAATTAGTAAGCCCGGTCCCCCTCCTTTGCCCCGTAAGGTCACTTTCCCTGTGATGGCTGTCTCCCTGGCACCAGGCTGCCAGGCAGTCCCAGAAGACTGGGCAGTTCAGTGGGGTCAAGGAGTTGGGGTGATTCAGGAAGAGGCTGATGGGGAGTGCAGGGCCTCTGACACTTGACGGAATGGGGCAACTCGGTGTGTGCCAGGTGAGAGTTGATGCACAGGTCCTTCCAGAAGCGAGTCATACTGGGTAAGAGGGGTGGGGTGCTGGGGGTGAGGTCCTGTATTGCTGGTGATGCCAGTCGCCTTGCCCACCTGAAGCAGGACAGGGAGAGCCGCCCCAGGGGCGGACTGGCAGGGAGCACCAAGAAGAGCACTGCGGAGGGGGTGCACCAATCTGCAGCCTCACTGCCCTAGGTGCCCTGCAGAGCCCGCAGGCACCCCACCCCCGGCTCTGTGTGACATGGGCGTCCCTAGAGCTCCTGCGCTGGCGGCCCCACAGCCGGCTCCTCCAGGGGCTGGACGGCCTCCTGCACGTAGACGATGAACTCCGAGGCCTCCCCGCCCTGCGTGTAGACGGTCACCGTCTCGATGCCCTCCACGTCGTCGGAGGACACAACCAGGTGGTGCTGCTCGGCCAGCTCCACGGACGCCTGCTGCAGGGTCTCCTGAATCATGACAGTGTGGTTGGCGCTGGGCTCCTCCTCGGTGACCTGTGGGAGGGCGAGCAAAACATCACCCACGGCCCGCTTCTGGGCCCAGCCGCGGCCGCAGAATCACCACCGCTGCTCACGGAGCATCTGGGGGGCTCCTGAGCTCTCGCCCACCGCAGTGACCCTCTCCGCCACGCTGTGCTCCCCTCCCTCCCTCCCAGTTTACATGGGCAGAGTGAGGCGCGGTGCTGCCAGGCCACACGGCCGGGCCAGCTGTCGCTGATGGTGGAACCCAAGGTCAAACCCAGAGTCCGAGCTCTTTTCTTGAGGCCAAGCTGGCTCCCACAGGTGTGGGGGCACCAAGGGTATGAGGTTAGGAGGCACCTTAGCACTTATTTACTGCAGCTGTGCGGGCAGGCGGGAGGGGGCGGCTGGAACTTCACAGCCGGGGCACTTGGCGGTGAGAAAGGGACTGGGTCTATCCTGTGCTGTCTGCCTCTCCCCACGCTCTGGGAGCTCCCCTCTGTGTCTGAGGAGCAGCCTCCCACCAGGAAGGAGTGGGTACCCTGTGGGATGCTTTTCCCAGGGCGTGTCTATCAACACTAACTCCTCAGCCCTGTGGCGAGACAGCCTGCCTGGGAAAGCTCCCCGCCGCAATGACTGGACAGGTGAGTGAGTCTGCCAGGGGAGGGGACCTGCTGAACCCTAAGGCCAGGAGAGTCCGCAGGCTCCTGGAGGATGTGAGAGAGACAGACTCTCCTGGGGGTCCCACGACAAAGCGGGAAGAGCGTCTGCTCCGTGCTGCTCGAAGTGTGACTTCACCACCCCCAGCTGGGAGGCCCGACGCCAGTCACCTGGGCCTACGATGCTCAGTTTCACCACATCACAGGACTGCTGGGAAGCGCAGGGGCTCTGTGTGCACGGCAGGCGCTTACTCACACCGCTGCCCTTCCGATGCCTTCATTCCTTCACTCCCAGTGCTTCTTACCCCCCACCTGAAGGGGCTGTGGGATGCCACTCACTCACTCACTGAACCATTCTGCTGTCAGTCCGTCAGGTCCCACTGCACTAAGCTGAATGAGGGCAGGGGCCGTGCTGTCTTGCACAGCCCTTCCCCAGCGCCAAGGCTGATGCCCGGCACCAGCACAGGCTCCATCCATGCTGAATAATACCCACTAGCTGCAAGATGCTGTGACCACTGTGCAGCGGAAAACCAGTCTGCTAGGGAGGATGGCCACAGGCAGAGCCATGGGCTGCAGGGCCACACTGCTCCTGAGGGGGCAGCAGTGCAGGGTAGGTGGGTGGGGTCAGTGGAGCGGAAAGGGCAGAGGGCAGCAGTGACCCCCAAGAGAGATGGGGGGAGGTGGGCTTGCTGGGACAGCTTCCACAAGCTCCTGTTTGTGACCCTTCTGCTTCCTGTCCCAGCTGCCACTGAGGACTTCCTCCTGTCTGCCCATCCCCCAGTGACGTGCCAGGACTCCACACGGTCTCCTCCGGCCCCATGACTGTACCCGTCCGTGTGAGCAGGAGGCGCTGTGACAGCTGGGAGGGCTCATGTTTTGCTCAGAGAGAACAATGGAAAAGGCTGGCTGGGGGGTGCCCCACATAGGCATGAATTGGGAAGAACTTTTAATTTGGCTGACAGAATTCACCAGAAGGTAGCGAGCCATTCTGAGTGGAGACTATTAATGCATTTTGCCTGATTTGTTTTTCTGGAGTGAATTGAGACCTTTTTTCCCTCTTGCTGCTTGTTTCAATTTCATTTAAATGGGAAAATGTACTATGAACTAAGACTTCAGAAGTAAACACTGATTTATTTCGCTCTGGAAGCGAGTACCTGACAGAAGGTAGGGGCCGGGGAGGGAACGCACACAAATGCGTCTCTCCTCGTAGCTGTCAGGCACGACCACCTGAAGGGAGAAGCCAGGGATGGGGCTGATTTACGCTGAGGTCCCACGAGCCTGAGGGTGCACAGCAAACCCCCTGCACATCAGGTGAACAGACGGTGCAGGAGGAGGGACGGCCCTGGGCACAGAGTGCGCAGGTGCCTGTATCCCCCCACCCCGGCCACCTGCCACCCCTCAGTGGCCAAACCCACTGGGCAGAGTCCCAGCTTCACCTTTCCAGAGGCTGCATGGCGCCCGACGCTGTGAGCCGGCGTCCTGACTGCTTCCGTAACCCTCTGTGGGCTCTATTCCCGCCCCGGCCCAGAGTCCAGGTGTCCCCGCTGCTCCTCTGCCTGCCCACGAAGCCTGGAGCCCTGCTCGGTCCCCCCCCCCCCAACTCCTTCTCTGGACTCCTCCCCTGCACCGGAGGCTCCTGGCAGAGCCAGGCAGCAGCAGATCCCCCCTCCCCCCCAGGCTGGAGAGCACGTGGGAGCTGCTCAGGGAGGGTTAATGCATCTAAGTCAGAGGAGAGCAGGTGGTGGGGAAGCAGGGGCAGGTGGGGCCCGAAGCGAAGTTCGGTGCCTCTCCACGCCCACGAGCTTCCCTGAGCCGCTGTGCCAGCCCTGCAGGCGCTGCCCTACAGACACCTGCCCTGCACGCAGCCGAGGTGGGAACCAGCACTGCAGAGGGTTCTGGGGTGGGAAGCTGCTTTACAAAGGGGTTCATGAGGCTCCTGCAGAGTGAGCCCCTTCCCCACCTCCATGCACCCCAGTGTGATATGTTTCACACTCGGTCTCTGTTTCATTTGTTGCAAACCACAGACTTCCTTCCGTCCCTGCAGAACCCGGTGTCCACTCAGCCCCCTGGACTCTCTCACCGGACACTCTCCCAAGTGTCATCCCTAGCATTTCCGCACGATGTCTTCTGGTGAGGGCACTTCTGTCCCCATTCACAAGTGGGGACACGGAAGCTTCCAGTGGTCTAGGGACTCATCAGAAGTCAAACAGCTGGAAAAAGCAAGAGCTGACCTTGCTCTGGGTGACCCCACGTCCAGAGACCTGCCTCAGAGAGTGCAGTGTGACAGGGGCTAAAGGGACCACCTGTCACACATGAACAGGGTAATTCTTATTCTGACCCACCCCAGCCGGTTTATGGCTGGCTGTCTAGCTCTCAACCATTCCTTGTTCAAATGATCCCTCCAGGAGCCTAATCTGTTAGCACGGCTGAAAATTGCTCTCCACAGGGGAAATAATACGGCTTCACAGCACCATTATCCCCTGAGATGGGTACGCCATTCTCCCCAAATGCTGGATCTCACACATCTTGCAGATAAATTATGAGCAGCATAGATAGCTTAACAGACATCCTTAACCCCAGGAACTATGCAAATTATTCCTGAAACTGGGCCCCGAGTCCTGCACCTCTGCCCACCTCCAACATCCTTCGGGATCTGGACCAGACCACCAGTAGACCGGGCGCTCTGTCGGGCTCTGCCTCCGCTGCGGCTTTCCGCCGCCCCGCCTCTGGGGGCGACAGGCTGGCTGGTGCGAGCTTACTCACTCTCCAGCGCACGAGCCTCACTAATCTTGCCTTTTCCCCCTCCTCCTGCCTGCCCTGCTTGCTCCCCGACCCATTTCCCTCTCTACTTCCTTTGAAAACACCATTCCAAGCAGGTTATGCTTTCTCCCCACAACCCAGAAACTCCCTGGAAGTGCCCTGGCTGGGGGAGCCCTCAATAGAAAGAGGTTCCCTGTACTCCCATTGCTGTGTGGCCCCCACAGAACCCTTCCCCATGGCTCTATTATAGTCCATGCACTCACCTCCCCCCACCCCCACAGCAAGGACGAGCTTCTCTGTCCCTACCCCATGCCACAGTCAGGGCAGGCATGGGGGGGGGGCGGGGGGAGGGGCGTGTCCAGAGCTTTCCAGAGCTTTCCAGAGCGTTCCGAGGGTAGAAGAAGCTGGAAGTGATGACACAGGACAGTCTGGAGCAGTGGCCAGCCCTGTTTCTGTCTGACAGGAGCCCACCCAGATGACGTGGAGGTGGGGAGGGGGCACACTGTTCATGGAAGGACCCCTTTTGGCTCCAAAAGTCCCAAAGGTCCATCCCCTCATCTTACAGAAGAGGAGCTCAGGCCCAGAGAGGAAACACATGCCCAGGGCCACAGTTCTGGCTGCCCCTCCCCACCCACCCTGCATATGGCTGCCTCGGACCAAGCCGCAGGGGGGGTCTGCTTCCCGGAAGAGCACGGTGAAACTGCCATGGTGCCTGGCCCTCGGGTGAACGGATACAGACGGCCCCACAAACACAGAGTGATGCTGCGGACACATCCGAGGCTCTGAGGTCACACTGTCTTGTCACGGCTAAGAGCTTTCCAAACAATCTGTCATGAGGAGGAGGAGGAGCAGGAGGAAGAAAGAAGGGAGAGAAGGAGAAGGAGGAGGAGAAAAGGAGGAGGAAAGGAAGAAGGAGGAGGAAAGGAAGAAGGAGGAGGAGGAAAGGAAGAGGAAAGGAAGGAGGAGGAGGAAAGGAAGAAGGAGGAGGAGGAAAGGAAGGAGGAGGAGGAGGAGCTCCCAGGGGCTGTGTGGACCCCATGTCAAGCACTCAGCCTGCAGCCAGTGCACGCCACACCCTCGGAGTCTTTGTGCCCCAGCTCCAGAGGGGACTGTGGGTTAAGGGCAGGCCAGGGGCCTGGCACCTGTGCTCTGGCTACTCCTGTGCCCCCAGCCTCCCCCGGGCTCTGAGACTGTTTAGTCCAGGTGACACCACGGCCCCCAGGCCCCTTCGATGGAGAGATAATGCCAGGTCATCGTCTACAGCCCAGGACTCAGCCAGCAGGGCCTACAGTGCTGGGGACACACAGTCTTGGTTCCCCCAGTAACATTTGACCCTGGTGCCATCTTTCCTCACACTCCTATGTCCTCTTTAATAAGAATGCCCTGACCCTGGCTGGGTAGCTCAGTTGGTTGGAGCATCATCCCAATATGCCAAGGTTGCAGGGAGGGTTCGAGCCCCGGTCAGGGCACATGCAAGAATCAACCAAGGAATACATACATCATTAAGTGGAACTACAAATCCATGTTCCTCTCCCCCTCTCCCCACCCCTTCCCCTCTCTCTCTCTCAAATCAATGAAAAATAAAAAGAACACACTGTGGACCCCTCTGCCTCGGACAAGATGCCACAGAACACCTGAGAGAGGCAGAGACAGGGAGCACCGCTTCCTCCCAGCCACCGAGTCCTCACGGAGCCCCGACACTGGCCAGAAGTGTGTGAAGGGGGCTGTCCTGCCAAACAGGTAGAAGTCAGGAATGTGGGGGCCCATGGGGACACCAGCCAGGAGTGGCTCTTCCACGGCCTAACACGTATTTTTCGTGTCACAGAATGCACCAACCACAGTCCCTCCCCAGGGACATCCAAGGACATGGGAATATGACAAAGAAAGGCCAATTAAAGGAACAAAGACTGGATCCCACAGAGGCGGCAGTGAGAAAAGAGCAAAGGCTCTTATTAGCTGAGAATTTTAAGGGAACATTTTAAAAGCTGCCGGCAGACCACAGTAAACAACACTCTGCATCACGCTTTTCTCCCAGAGCTTTCAAAACACTGTCAAGTCCCTCCCAGCGCCCGAGTCTCCCTGGTCCCATGCTCGTGCCACAGGGGCTGCAGTCCCCAAAGGCTCCTCCCAGACATCTGCGACTCCCGTGCAGACAGCCATTGGGCTTCCCACGCAACCGTCAGGCTCCGTGGAACCCACCCCACTGTTTTAACGCAGCTCCTGGCAGGTAAATCCATGACAAATAGTAAAGAAAGAGATGAAACCTCTGTTGGTTCTAAAATGGAAAGAAACCCGAATGACACCTGTGGGAAGAGGGGGCACTGATGTAGTGTCTATTCAATTGATCACCCTCTGGAATGAAAATCACCACCAAAGCCCCTGCACTCTGGGCTGGCCCACGTCCACAGCACCCTCTCTCAAGCCCGTCACACCTGTTGGGCTGGAAAGGTGCTGGGCACCTTCACTTGGGACGTTCTGGTTTGAGGGACTCCAGGACAGGGATTGTCCTTCATGTTTTCTGGGAAAAACCCACTGTCGGCTCAGATCTGCCCGGCTGAGTGCCCGGATGCCCTCGGCCCTCAGCCCTCTGGTTGGGGGAAGCATGGGGCACTCAGAACAGCACCAGGGGCCCTGCTGTTGTCATCAGCGCACGGGTGGCGGTGAGCCCCCACATCGAGCAGTGACTCAGGGGCCCCAGACTGGGAGACACCAAGCACTGCAGACAGGCACTCCCATGAGGAGGTGGGCTGGGTGTGCACAGTGTGTGTGCACATGCATGTGGGTGTGCATATGTCTCTATTTGTGTACGCATGTCTGTGCACGTGTGCACACCTCTGTGCAGGGATATGGGCTCCGGGGGGGCGTGCATGCACGTGTGTGGGCTTGGGGGTTGGTGTGCACATGTGCATGTATATGGCATGAATGTGTCACGTCCTCAGATGGCGTCTGGGACGTGCACCACTGCCACATTAGCACTTGCTCCGGGGGACGCACGGAGAGCAGCCCCCATGTGTGGCCCCTCTAAAAGACGAGCTGCTGACAGAACAGCCACCACTGACAAGTCGCGCACTCACGTTCCTCGTACACAGATTCCCAAACACGTCAGGTTCCTTCTCAGCTCTCTGCTGTTCCACCAAGGATGTCACATGTGCCAGACACTCTGGTGGATGCTAGAAATGCCCGTGAATCTTACACCTGCTCCCCATGCCGAGAGCCTGCGGTCTGGCGGGAAGGACCTGGGCACTTCTGAACACCCAGGGCAGGTGGGGGCAGGGAGTGGGCAGTGGTCAGGGATGGTCTCCTGAAGGAGTCGACCCTGGCCTTGGACACTAGGGTTCCCAGGCATCAGACGACATGACACCTTCTGCGGTCCCTGCCATCACAGGGAGTCTCAGGCTCCACGAAGGGCGAGGATTCGTAGGCGGCAGACAAAGGCTCACGCAGAACCAAACACCAAGAACGATGGCCAGCACTGCATCCATCCTTGTAGGCAGACTAGCCCCTGGATGCGGGGCCCCTGAAGCTCTGGGGAAGGAGCTTCTCCCCAGCAGATGGGGTTTCGCCCCCGTACATTATCACCGGCCAAGGGCTTCCTCTGGCTCAAAATGGCCAGCCCAGTTTGCAAGGTCAATAAGCAAGCGCACTGACTTTCTCAGCCCCAGGCTGGGATGGTGTGGTGTGCACTTGAAACAAAGGGAAACAGTAAACAGCACCCTGAATTCATAGAGGAAAGAAAATACATAAATAAGTATGGTTTATGTGGGTAGGGGGGGAACATCGTAAATCCCCGACTGTAGAAACATATATGTATACACAGGACCAGAAAAGGGGAGAAACTTGTGGAAGCAGCAAAATATATTCACAGGCAAGGAGAGGCCATTCACGGGTCAGTGGAGAGTGAACGCCTTTGAAAAGGGGGGAACGTAAGCAGTGACTCGTGGCCCCGGGAAGAGGGCAGGAGCACCCCCCCATTTTCCTCCAGGTTCTGAGTAGACAGCTGACATTTTTTCTCTTCTGAAAGTACTGATCCCACCAACAGTCCGCAGCCTGAATCATAAAGATCTCCAGCTAAACACAGCCAGGCCCATCCGTGAGTGCCTTCTGCTCTCTGGGCCACCGAAGGGTCCGGCTGGCCAGCATTCCAGCCCTGTCCCTCGCCCCAGGGCACTGGAAGGAACCTGTCCACTGGCTCTCACCTGCCAGGAACAGGAAGAGCGAGGCTTCTGGCTGGGGGAGAGGCGCCTCCCATGGCCCACCCCCCAACATGAGGATGAAAGGGTTTCACACTGGCCAGACCACTCGATAGGCAGAAGGGTTTAGAGACAGACACCTACGCAGCAGAAAGGGGGGCACACGGCGAGGACAGCTCATATGCCTGGTGCCCAGGAGTCGGAGCACGCTGAGTGTGGTATCTGCAGTCACCTGACTGAGGACAACGGCCTTCCCTAGCTAGTGGCAGTAGATGGGATGGACGGTGTGAGAACTGAGCTGATGGGGTACCGGTGTGCCTGTGCGGGGTGGGTGCTACTGGGTGCCCCCCCGCAGGGGGTGCCCAGCACAGCCCTTCCACAGNGGCCCACCCCCCAACATGAGGATGAAAGGGTTTCACACTGGCCAGACCACTCGATAGGCAGAAGGGTTCAGAGACAGACACCTACGCAACAGAAAGGGGGGCACACGGCGAGGACAGCTCACATGCCTGGTGCCCAGGAGTCGGAGCACGCTGTGTGTGGTATCTGCAGTCACCTGACTGAGGACAACGGTCTTCCCTAGCTAGTGGCAGTAGATGGGATGGACCGTGTGAGAACTGAGCTGATGGGGTACCGGTGTGCCTGTGCAGGGTGGGTGCTACCGGGTGCCCCCCCACAGGGGGTGCCCAGCACAGCCCTTCCACAGCATGTCCGCAGGGCACGGGGCTCACAGCAGGCACTCAGCACCCATCGGGCTGCATTATTCCAGCGTGCACCCCAGCAGGACTGGAAACTGCACTGCGACGGAGTCAGAGCCCGTGCACGGGGCCGCAGGGGCAGACGGAGCGCCTCACTGCCCCAGCTCCACACAGTTCCTGGTGCACAGCACTGTACTTCCCTGACCTCTAAGCACAGATGCATGGACTGATGCTCTATTTAACGCTGTCGGGGTGCCGCGTTGCGTCGACGGCAGGCACCTCGAATGTGGGGACGTGCTTCTCCCTGCAAACCTCGGCACTGCCCAGCAGCCCCTCTGGACGGGCAGCTTGCAGGGTCAGACAGAGCTTGCTTACACCACTTTCACCAAAATCCCGCCCACTGCCACCGAGCGCTCCCCTCTGCATGTCACTCAGGAGGAACGCCCTCCGCCCTCCACCCTCCTGATTTTCGAAGTAGCGCCCCAGGCAGCCTGACTGGCAGGTGCTCCATGAGGCCTCGGAGACCGACCCCACCTTCCCGACTTCGCTCCCTGGGGCCTCCCTCTCTGTGCTGGGGAAGTACTTGGCTTCCTTTCCCCAATGCAAACTCTTAGCCCTCGGACTCAACAATCCATCTCCTCCCAGTTTCCCTGCCCTTCACAGAGCTGCCCTCCAGCCTCCCTGAGGCAGAGGGACAAGGAAAACGCAGCTGGAAGCAGCAGCCCCGGGCTCCCCCCAGGACCTCCCACAGCCCTGCCCCCACCCGAGGGAGAAAGACAAGCTGAACTCCTGGCGTGGAGCACTTCCATGTTCTGCTCAACAATGTTTATCAAAACAAAATGTAAACCATTTTAATCACTCATCAAAGGGAGCCAGGCAGGTGCGGTAGTGACCAAGTAGGTCTAAGGTCAGAAAGGGGAACTGTGGACCCCACTCTCATGGGCCCTCCATCTCCATCCCCCCACCCCCAGCACCACCTCAGCGTGGACATCCCTCCCCGGACGCAGAGTGCACAGTCTGAGACCCTGAGCTGAAACCCTGCGAGGACATCACCTCCTGGTTGGCAAGCCCACACGCCCATGCGTCCTGGCTCTCTGGGCTTCTCTCTCAGGGTGGGGAGGGCTGCCAGCCCTGACTGTCCTGCAGCATCTGCCCCTTGGCCAGCCCTCCCGTCTGTGCACCCCTCTTGCTCTGGGCCCCTCCCCCCACTCCCCTTTACCCAGGGCCCATGGCNACCCCCACCCCCAGCACCACCTCAGCGTGGACATCCCTCCCCGGACGCAGAGTGCACAGTCCGAGACCCTGAGCTGAAACCCTGTGAGGACATCGCCTCCTGGTTGGCAAGCCCACACGCCCATGCGTCCTGGCTCTCTGGGCTTCTCTCTCAGGGTGGGGAGGGCTGCCAGCCCTGACTGTCCTGCAGCATCTGCCCCTTGGCCAGCCCTCCCGTCTGTGCACCCCTCTTGCTCTGGGCCCCTCCCCCCACTCCCCTTTACCCAGGGCCCATGGCCGCACAATGTCAAGGCACCTGGCCTTCCAAATCAGCCTTCCAGGGCCTTCTCTAAGAGAACTACTCCGAGTGACTCCATGACAGGGGGCTGTGGGGTTAAATTATTCCCAGACACAAAATGAACGCAACTTTTACGTAATGTAACTACGTGCTTGCCTGCCTGGAGCGAGCAAAAAACTTGCCCCAAACCTGAAAGAGACGAATGATCTCAGCCGCAAGGCGACCCCACAGAGCAGGGAGGACCGAGGACAACCCAGCCACCCAGGCCATGGATGTGCCCAGGAAATGGGCGCCCACACACACAGGGGTAAACCAGCAGTATTCAAACTCAAAGAAAGTGGGATCTTGCAAATAATACCAACCACACAGTGACAGGGTGGAGCGTAACAGGAAAACTGGGGCTTAGGGAGAGGAAGAGGAGAGAGAAGCGAAGTTCAGGTCAGCTACAGATGTTCCGTGTGGACAGGGTCCAGGGCGGAAGTGGGGAAAGCCTTTACCCCCTGCCTTTTCGGACACTTCCCCACAGGGCCACAGATACACATGGGCCTTATTTTTGCTTTTCCACTTTCACAGAGAAATAGAAATTGCCGTCACAACTCTGGACCAGGAGGACTCAGCAAGTCATAGAAGTGATGGCTGAGAATGCGGTTTTGGAGATCGGCCACCAGAAAGCACACCAGAGACAGGAACCTCTGAGCTGAGTTTTATTTAAGACAAAGAAAAAAGACTCAAGTAGCAAACGGGGAACAAAGGAAGGCCACAAAGCACCACAGAAGGCACGAAGTGACAAGGGGCAAGAACCCCTGGCCAAGAACCTCAGTAAGGCCTGTCCCTGGACGCCTACGCTGAAGGTCCCCCTTCGGTGACGGCATAATGAACGTGCTCTGAGGGTGAGAGGTACGGAAGCGTCCCCAGAGGGTCTTCCTGGGTGCATCCGTTCGAGCTCCATGTGACTGCCGTTGGCACAGCCCCAGGATCGAGTCAATGGCACGTTCTTCGGGCAGGAGCCAAACCTAACCCACCAGAGTGTGCGGTTGAAAACCGCTCACCCCCCTAACAAGGGCCAGGGTTAGGGAGAGAGAAAAGAAAGCAGCCACCAGGACTTGGGTATACAGATCCAAATGATGGGGAGCGTGAAGATGAAAGACGTCTGTGTGGACTGCAGGCACTGTGGGCCGAGGAACTGAACCGAGTTGGCTCATCTGAGGCTAGGAGGCAGGGGCAGCGTGTGCAAGGGTCCGCTGGCCCACAGAAGACACATGCGGTCCCCTCACACCAGCTTTCCAAAGGCATGTGAATCCATCATGAGCGTCATTACACCACACTGTCAGCCAGCGTGGGACGGACGGGGCAACCCTGGCACACGACGAGGAGTGGAGAACGCACGAGCAGGCTGGCAGGCAGAAGCGGCAGGCACCGTCAATTCTCATGCAGGGCAGACACTCCTAATCTTGTGGGAAAGGCTCCTTGGCTGAGCCACAGCAGCGGCACTGCCACCAGCCGGGAAAGCAGAATGAATGGCAGGCAGAGGACGCCAGGCTTTCACTGCGGTGTAGAAGCACCACTCGAAACCACTGTGGGGACCCCACTGTGGCAACCCCGCTGCAGCGATGCGGCCTCGCAGGCCCAGGCACAGGATCCGGACACAAAGGAGGCTCTGAAGGGGACAGGCGCAGGGCGGAGAGCAGGCCTGGCCCTCCCACTCCTTCCACCATGTGGGTGGACGGACGGACACCTTGAGTCAGGGAGGCTCTGTCTACACCACTGTGTGAGCCCCAGAGTGCTCTGGGGACACGGGAAGGACGACGCCAGTGGCCCACAACGTATCTGAGCTTAAAGGGAGCCCAACACAGGAAGCACCTCATCGCGCCCCTCCTGTGGGTAGGATGGGGGAGGCCTCAGCACAGTCCACTCGACAGCAGCGCAGGTGGCCCGTGTCTCCTGTGTCCTGACTGGAGGAGGGGGAATGAGTTTCTTATGTTGATGTGAATCTTCTCTTAGCCTCTGCTGTGCAGTTAAACAATCCAATTAATAGAATGGAATAATTGTTGTAATAAATAAGGAAAATGGATTTTGAAGCCTCACACAAATTATCTTCTGGCCCCTCACCCCATTATTTTGCCACGAGTCTTAAGAAATGGTCAACACCCGGGGTGGGGGGAGGCTGATTCTGGGCTCTCCTTCCGGTGACCACAGAGGCACCTCTGAGCGGAGCAGCTTCTGCCCACCAGATGCCCTTGTACAGACGGACAGAGAGGGCGAGAGGGGTTCAGGGACCAGAGGGCTCAGGGCCTCGAATTAAACACAGGGCAGGCTGGATCTGCTCTTCCTTACGAGCAGGCAACTGGCCCCCCCAGCAGTGGACGGCGTGTCCTTGCAAATTAATGAGCTCCGGACAACACACCGCAGTTCCGGTGTCGGCTGGCTGCCCACACGCAGCACTCCCTCCGGAGAGGTCTGCTGCCGAGGTCCACGGAGGCTCAGACTGAGCGCTGCGTGCTGGGCCCGGGAAGGGGCTCTGCCTGCTCCTCTCCTCCTGCTCCGCCCTCAACTTCACCCTCCAGCTCCACCCACCGTGGGGGCCCTGCCTGAGGAAGGTGAGGTGAGGCAGGCACAGGAAGCTGCTGGGAGAGGCAGGCTGTTTGGGGCAACACTGGAATTGGGGTTTTGTTCGTTTGTTTGTTTGTTTTAAATCAGCAGCTAAGTAGGACAGCACCTGGGAATCTGAACGAGGTATGGCGGCATAATTCTGCGCCACGCCAGGCTGAGGGTCTGTGTGTGGAAGTGGGCGCTGGATCCTTCCCGGTCCTCCCCGCCATTGGGCCCTGGCTGACAGCTTCGAAGCGTCCAGCACATGGAGGGAAAACAACAAATGGAAGAGTGACAATCTTAAGGGACACGTAGAGAGCCAAGGACCTTGCCAGAGACACAGGCCTGTCAACAAAAGGTACCGCCGGTCAGAGTCACCACTGCAGGGGTCCCTCCGAGGGGGGCAACTTCTCTATGGGGTGTAACAACGGGAACGACTTCCCCCCGCACCAAGCCCAGCCCCCCACAATGCCCAGCAACCCCCCAGGTCTCTCCTGGGGCACCAGGGCGTCCACGATCCCCTCCTGCCCACCCCCTGCCCCACCCAGACCCAGGATCGAGGGGGACCCCCTGGCACTCGCACAGCACTTGGGGCGCTGGCCGACCTCTCCAGAGTGGTCCTCACTCTCGGTGGGAGCTGCCGATCGACCTCTGCATTTTTCAGTCTCTTGCCTGGTTCTGCTTGTTTTCCCATCTTCCTCTAACAAACTGCGTTATTTACTTATTTATGACATGCGCATGCATTAGCTGTTTCTCGGTAGAACGCAGGTCCTCGACCGCACCACCCATGTTTTGTTCACTGAGACATCCCAAGGGCCCAGACAGCGGCTGGCGGGTGGGGGCGCTGCTGGGTGAAAGAAGAAATCGTTTCCCTGGAGAGGCTACTTGCCTCTTGAGATCAGGACCCAGCCGAACCACAGAACCCAGCAGGGTAGGCGGAAGAGTGCTCCCCACCCCCCAAAGATGTGGGTCTCGGAACCCCCGGAACCTGAGAATGCTACCTTGCATGACCAAGGGGACTCTGCCAATGAGGATAAATTGAAGGTCCCGAAACCAGGAGGGTGCCCTGGATTACCCAGGTGGGCCCAGTGGAAGCCTCGGGGATGGCCACGGGGCGCCGCAGCCAGAGGTCTGCTCCCAGCCTCCCTGAGTCCATAAACAGCACTCAGGTCTGCCCTGATGTTCACCCCAAAACCCAAGGCCCAATAAGACTGCACATTCATCACTTCCCATTATTACCCATAAACTGTAATATAGATGATTCTTTTTAACTTATGCTAATGCAGTGTGAAAAAATAAAATTACAAACAGCATAAGTGTTTCTTTTAATATGGAAAAGAACAGTTGTTTTTGGCCCTGTGGAAGATATACATGTGCGTGTGCGTACCAGGAAAACTTTAAAAAGACCTCAGAATGTGCCCTCCAACAGTAATTTTACACTTTTTTTCTGCACTACCCAGCACACGCTCTAGGACGAGGTGTTCCCGCTTTTTTCCTCTATGGGGTGTAACAACTTACAGGACACAACTGGGGACCCCAACGTGAAACCCACAGGGTGCTCTACCCTATTCGTAGGCATCTCCGGAGCAACCACGCTGTGTGATGTGTTGAGCTGGAGAGAGACCACGTCCCGACAGCACGGCCCGGCCGGTGAAGGGGGAGCCTGCACCCGCGCACCAGCGCCTGTGCAAGTGGCCTCCGCACCCTCGTAACACGTTCTCTACGCCAAAGCCCTGAACCAGTTTACTCAAAGGAGAAAACTGAAACTGGTTTATTTCTCTAACAAAAACGGCTATGTTTAGATGTGAATGACATGACAATTGAAACTGGAGGGTGTTCTTTCCAGAGAGCCGCTGTGCTGCAATCCCTGTGTCTGTCCGCCCATCCTCCCGTCCCTGACTGGAAGCCTTGGGGAGCACGGTGGTGGGCCAGACAGACAGGAGAATGTCTGGGACACACATTCTCAGGGACCATCCCCCATACAGCGACTCGAGACTGTGTTCAAAGGTGCCGCTCTCTCAGTTTTCGGTGAGCCAGAACTGTCTCCAGAGCCACTGTCCGCCACTGCAGACCCGCCACACCTGTTCGCGCCTGTTGTACCCGACGCTCATCTGCCTTCCTCCAGTAGCGCTGTCAGCCCAGTGCCTTGCAGCGAATCGAAGCTGCATCCTAGGCCTGCAGCTCCCCGCGCCCCCCTGCAGCCCCTCAGTATGCAGTGAATCCTGGCCACAAGCAGCAGCGGTTGGTCCTGTTCCTGGAAAGGAGATGCGAACCACAGTCGGCGGCACCTTCTGTCAACTCCCAAAGGACCTGGTGCATCAGAGATGCCCGACATCCTCCTGACACCCTCCTGACACCCTCCCGAGCCAACCCTTCCCGAGTGCCAAGTGGGCTCTGGACGCCGCATGTCACCATGACAGGGAAGCGTTTCAGAGGAGGTGAATGAGACCAGCTGAGACTGTAGGCTAGGAAACACAGACACAGGCTACAGGAGGTTCGGCCACAAAGAACAGGAGTCTGTTTCCACCACACAGACAAGCAGGCCCTGGTGGGTGAAGCATGGGACTCCTCCAGCCCGACTCCAGTCCAGGGCCTCCTGAGAGCACCCACTGTGTGGTGGAGGGTTTTAAGACACACAGTCAGACCACCATTGAGATGTACCAAGTCTTCTCCATGGACCAAGGCATCCAGTCCAAGCAGACTGGGACCTTGCACTCTGCAGGGCACCCTGGGCACCGTCCTAAAGACAGCACAGCCATGGCCACAGTCGCCTTCGCCTCATCAAAGGCAGGTCACCGGGACCCCACCGCTCAGGGTCCCTCTGTGAGGAGCAGCTTAAGAAAGCTTTGTGAGTGCCCGAAAGACCCTACCCAACCCCTTTTGCTAAGTTAACTGCTCCTTGTTTCCTGTTACAAAGTTCAGTGCTACGTTCACAGCGGGCTAGGACAGCTCTCCTGACACATAACACTTCCAGGTGTCTGCTTAGGTGTCGGGGATCAGCCCCGACGCCCTTTATGACATGGCCCCAGCCCACACTCACTGCCTTCTTTTCTCGTACTGCTGTTCCCACTGCGCTGGCTCGCCACGCACATCCTTCCCGATCCTGCTGTCGTGTGATTTGTCCTTTCCCACCAGAGAGCAAGCACATTGACGGCAGGCGCCAGGCCCCTCCTGGTACCCCGGACACTCTGCTGGACAACAGTCGGCGCTGACAAATGCTTGCTGACCAAAAGACTAAAACGGGTAACTACGTAAAACTCCACAGTCTGCATGCCAAGCTTATGCACGAACTTGAACCTTTGTGTGTCCTGATTCTGACGTGCTTAGTGCTTTTGTTTTTTCAGGTATTTGTGTGAACCAGACTAAATCTTTTGTAAAATGAAGCAGGAGATGGTACAGACAGAAGAAAAGGATGATCTAATTACCAAGCACACTGCACTTTAACAGATGGCAAACTCTCTGAGGACGGAGAAGAGGAAATGAGCCCAACAGTATGACCACTAAGCCGAGTAACCTTCATTCATAAACTGACCGCTTCCCTCCTACCGGTTCAGTCACCCTGTGCAAATCCAACTGGGGTGACATTGGACGTTTAAAAGGCCTGGGCACGGAGGACCCCTCCTGGCTTCTCTGGCTGTCCCTGCTCGCTGGTGCCTCAGGCACTGAGGGTGCTTTTCACGACAAATGTGTCCCAATGTGCCCACATTGTGCTCACTGTCACTCTGGAACTCTTCCGAAGGAAGCAAATACAAAGTTTCCAGAATTTTCAAAAATTTATTATACCTTTGCCCTGGAACACACCTGGCCATACGGAGCTATTGACAATACAATTCCATAATAATCAAAGGCAGGAAGAGGGAAGCTCGAGACCACACCAATTCCACGCCGGATTCTCCCCTAGGGAAGTGGAAAAACTAAAAAACTGAGGGGGAGGAGAGAAAGGGGGTGGGTGGCCGTGTGAGGAGACCGCATTTAAGAGGTGGGAGCCCTTACCTGCTTCACAACGGTCACTGTCCCTGGAGCCATGGCGACCACAGAGGCGACGGCTGCAGCGTCGTGCGTCTCGGTGCCCAGCTCGATGATCTGCTGGAGAATGTTCACAGCGGTGGGGTCCAGTCGGTCACCTTCGAGGAAGGAACAGACAGGAGACCATTGAGGGCGCCAGTCCTGAAGGTCGCCGACTGCAAAAGCAGCCCCCAGGAGTGGCCACTCTAGGGTGGGGCCTCCCCCCAGGGATGAACAGGCGCTTGGTGACTGCTCACCTTGACACCATGACTTAATGGCTTACAAAGCAGTTTTTGTGGGAACATTCAAAATCTTCTGCCGCCCTGTGAGGAGAGGACACCGTGATGGTATCACCCCGATTTCATAGATCAGGTCTTTCCACACAGAAAGGCCAAGCGACTCACCTCCAGGCACCGGTCAGTTACACCAAAGCCTGGATGTTCTGAAGCCAAACAGTGACACAAGCCTGCCTCTCGAAAGGGAAGCCTGAGTGGCACTGGCCACGGCATTGAAGACGGAGGTGGGTCCCCTTTCGCACATGGGCAGGGGGTCAGCCGGAGCCAAGTACACGGCTCTGGGCAAAACGTCCAAGGGCTTCTCAATCGCCGAGCCAACAGGCGAGGTGGTTCCAAATCACGGGAAGTCGAGGCTCGGGTCTGATCGTCTCCGAGGGTCGCAGTCCAGGTGGCCAGGCAGCTACTGGGTAGACCTGCTGCTCCCATGTCTGCTGGGCCACCCAGGCCTCTCCCGGACACACCACTCTGGCCCTCCTCGTTCCCTCCCCGAAGGGAAATCACTGCCTGGTCCCCAGATTATCAGAATACCATCAAGTCCCCACCAACATGCACACCTTCCTGGATGGGCTTGCTGAGGGATGCGTCCAGGGGGGTCACCGAGATAAGGTGTGACCCTCGTCCACTTACTCCCTCAGTGACCTTGTATCAAGTCTGCCCAGCAGTAGGCTGGGGGCTCAGCCCAAGGGATGCAGACAAAGATCTAATGGCCCCGCCTTGCAGGGCTCCCAGGCCCTGAGACAGATCTGTGAGCAAATTACTGCAACTCCCATGAGGACAGCCCCACGTGAGGAAGGCAATTTGGGGGATGCCGTGGCAGAGTCGGGCAAGCTACTGGCAGGTGGCATGACATCCGAACCCCGACAATGGACAGGGATTGGCAGGACAGTGCTATGGGGGCGGAGACGGACCCCATCCCAGAGAGCACGGGAGCACGTGGGGAGGAGCCAGCTTTCCTAGAGAGCTGCGGAGGTCAGGAGGGCCCAGAGGTGGGGGGCTAGACCCTGCGGGGAGCCGGGGCGGGGCAGCTGCATGGCCAAGTTTGGACTGTGCACCTAGAGCTAGGAGGAGACCCTGGACAGCGGAGAGGCTGTACAAGACCTAAGCCAGCCCGTGGGGAGGGGGCTGCACAGGCTGCCCGGCAGGGCTGTGGCAATCACGGTGACTACCGGACGGGAAGGAAGGAAACACATTCACACGAAGCCTGGGCTCTGGGAACTGCAGTTACAGCTGGGGCCTCCCTGGGCCCATCTGCAGAGCCCACGGCTCTGACGGCTGCAAAGCGGGGGCCCTGCCTCCTGCAGCCCCAGCAGCTGTGAGCACGGACGGCCCTGGCGATTCACTGTCCCTTAATGACTGGCCCAACAGAGGTCTCCATGCCGGTGTCCTAGAGCCTGGGGCTTAGGAATTTAAGAACTGGCCAGAAACAGTGATTTTCTAACTCTTACCTCCCGTCACCATTTAACGCTCTCTTCTTCATCCCCCTTGCCTGTCCTCTGTTCCCCAAATACAAGTAGGGCTATGGTCCATTATACGAACTTGGGCGCCGCTCCTACTCTGACATGAGCATTAAAGAAGTGTTCTCTTAGCATAATGTCCCAATCACCACTAGGCTGGCACGGTGGTGTTTTTTTTAAATTGATCTCATGTCTGAAAATGAGGACATTTGATATAAAAATGTTGATTTGGGGCTTTTCAGAAGAAGTGGAAAGAAGGCAGATTGGCAGGTGGCCACTGCATGGGGACCAGCTGTGCCCTCAGCCTTGGCCCTGCCACCCCTGCACCCCGTGCCGGGCACTGCAGACCCTGGGACAAGCCACCTGGAATGATGACCAGGAAGTGGGGAAAGGGGACAGTGTCCCAGTGAGAATTCAGGGGACTAGACTGCAGGGCCAGCTCCAGCCCTGAAAGCAGGTGTCTCTCAGAGGAGCCTTCGTGCTGAAGAGCCCCGCGTCTGTGCGTGGAGACAGGAGGCCTTGCTGCTTCAGGGGTTGTCCCGTGCATGCGATGTGACCCTGTGTGGGGAAGCCTGGCAGCATGGCCATGAGCCACACCTCCAGGAGGGCACCTGCATGCTGCGGCGCTCTTTCAGGAGGCGGAGGGCTCCCTGCCTGGGGACGGGGCCGCGTCCGCAGCCTAAACGTGGGCCAGGGAGCGGGAAGCCAACCCACTGATGGACAAACGACAGACTTCACTCATTCACAAGTCCATTCATTCCACCTGCTCAGCACAGACCCACTTGGAGGCGTTGGGCACGCCCTCTCACCGCTCTCCGAGGTGTATCTCAGGTCCTGGAGCGCAGCCACGGCAGCCTGCGTCCCCTGAACATCCTCTTCGGCTTCTGCGATGTGCAGGTACTGGGTGGAGGGCTCCTTGGGAGCTTCTGTTGCTGGCTAAATAAACACAAGACACCCGAGTGACCTTCTGGAGGACCAGCTGTTACCCAGGATCCCAGGGTCACGGGCAAAGGCAAAACCAATGCCCCTTGCACCCCCATTCACCCAGCAGCCCCGGAGAAGTTAGCTGCTCTGGTGAAAACCCCACTTCCCACAGAGAAGCCTTCACTTTACAAATCCAAGTCTCTAAAACCAGCTCTGGGCAGGAGCCTCCTGCCGCGCATCCTGCCTCGGGGAGCAGGCCGTGCAGTTCAGACCTGGAGGTGAGACGCGCTCAGAGGCGGGGCTCTGAGCCCCCATGTGCGCTCTTCCAGGGGCTCCCCGTCTCCTCCCCCTGCCACGGGCACTGCCTCTGATGACGGCCCCCACGCCCAGGGCCTCATGCCGCCTGGCCAGCAGAATGGCCCAGCAGTGGCAAGGACAGAAGGGAAGACGTGGTAGTCACAGAACACGTATGAGCCCGCAGCACACATCCCGGCACCGGGTCCAAGCCCAGGCAACCTCAGCTACCCGTGCCTTTCTTATTTTCGTGTGGTGGGTACGATAAAGTGGACACAGAAAACATATCTGCACAAAAAGGGGACTCTGAGCTGGGAGGAGCTGAAGGGGGGCTAACAGGTGCCTCGTCCATGGGGGCAGCGAGAGAACGCAGTTTCCACGGGAGCTGGGTACTAACAACGACCTCTCTGGAATGGACGAGTCCACGCAGAACTGCAAGGCGGGAAGTGTCACTGCCGCTGATGATGAAGAGCGAATGGGAGGGCTGTCCGCCACGCTCCTCGGCACGAATCAGCAACTGACACAGACCCCACAGGCAGGGCAGTTCTTTCACAGCCAAGTTCACTTAGGTGTTCCAGCCTCACAGATAAGTAAGCATCTGACGAACGTGTGAACAAGCAAAAGAAGCGTGTTTCCTTCCAACCACCTCGAAGCAGCGTGTCAGCAGACACTGGCCTGGGATCGCCCGAGTCTGTGAAAACCGGGATGCTCCCAGGGGACGGCTTCGCCTTCTTGGTGGGGAGCACTGTGTGACAACTACCACAGGCAGGGGAGACAGGGTCTTCACGAGGCACTCCGGGGAGCCAGGAGGCTTGCTGTTCCCTACGCCCAGCGTCGGGGCTGGCCTGCTCCCTCCCTTCTGGAGTCGAGTGCCTGGCTTTGCACCAGCCCTTTCTGTGGGCTTCCCAGCTCTGAGGTGCGGGACCCCTTCCGAGGCAGAGGTACCTGGCTCGCCCACCGGCAAGGCACGGGCGCAGGTTTCTCCTGAGCCCCCACGGCAGGGAGGAAGCAGAGTTCCTTGGGACTCTTGCCGGGCTGATGGCTGAGACACTTTGCCTCTGTGTAGTTTTAATGAGCACTTACTATGTGTGAGATGACCGTGTTTTCTTGTTGGGCTGTCGATCTCACCAGGATTTTTAGAAGACTTTTATAACGTAAAGACATTCGTCCTTTTTCTAGGAGAGGGCTGAAATTCTTTTTTTGTCATTTGTCACTCTGAGTTCTTTTCCGGAAGCCTGTAAATTTTTTTTCATGCAGTTATTTTTTCCCAGTCTTTTCCCTTACTGCAGCTGGGCTGAGATCTAGCTGGGAAGGTCTCCACGCTGTTGACTTACAAATAAATGCACTCACATTTTCTTCTTGTATTTGTCAAACATCGCTGGTTTTACATTGAAATCTCCGTTCCTTTGGCTCAAGGCTTTCCCTCTATATAAGCTACTAAGGACAGCACACTGATGAGTCAATGTATTACCTGTAGTAGCTTTCCACTGCTTTCACTGGATTTTCCAAAAATGTCACCCATCCCCTGCAGATACATACACTTCACTTCTTCTTCCCGTCTCTGTCCACTCCGCCCAGGCCAGTGGGCCAGCGGGCCAGAGGAGCAGCGCCCCGGGGCCTCCATCTCCCCGACTTCAGGGAGATGTCTCTACCGTTTCCCCACGAAGGAAGAGGCTGGTGGGGCCGAGACTCAGACACTTATTCTTTAATTTAAAAAATATATTCATTAGCCCTGGCTGGTGTGGCTCAGTAGATTGAGTGTCAGCCTACAAACCAGAGTCACCAGTTCGATTCCCAGTCTGGGCACATGCCTGGGTTAGGGGCAAGGTACAGTTGGGGGCATGCAAGAGGCAGCCACACACTGATGTTTTTCTCTCTCTCTTTTATCCTCCATTCCCCTCTCTCTCTCTTAAAAAAGAAAACATAAACAAAAAGAAGATATATTCATCACATTCCACTTTACAAACTGTTTTTAATCAGGGGATCCTGAACTTCAGCGAATGCCTTTTCTGCAGAAGACGATTGCTTCGTTCCCTCCCCAGTTCCGTCACTGTGGTGGGTCCCACAGGCATAGCCCTCCTACCACAGCGCCGCCCATGCACTCGGGGACCCTCCCGCACGGCCAGGATGTGAGATGTCCCTCCTGTGTTCCAGAGCCATCTCCAAGCCTCTGCTCCTGACCACTGGCCATCCTGAGCCAACTCCTGAGACAAAGCACCCTGGCCCGGGGCCTCTGACTCTGGGGCAATGCTGATGCGATACTTTTGGTGTTTGCAGTGGGGAGTGCTAGTGCTGCCCAGCAGGCAGAGGTCAGCGATGCTCCCAAAGGTCCTAAAGTGCCCGGGGCAGCCCTAGGAAGAATTTCCAGCTTATTGGCAGCCCTGATGATAGGTAAACGCTGGGTCTGTGAATAACTGAAGCAAAAACGTCGGTGAGCCCAACAGACCTTCACACACCAGGCTACACACAACCCGGAGGGAGAGATGCAGCCCGGCCCCGCCCCCACCCAGTCACCCCCTCGGGTAGGAGATGCGACTTGAAAAGGGCCCCAGGTTTCCCAGCCCCCAAACCCAGGGTTCTGAGGGACTGTCCGCACCGGGGCCTGGCCCTGCCTGTTTCATATCAATGTTTAGAAATGTCAAGGTCAACACCACACTCTGGAGCCTTACCTCCCACTTGGGCTCTCCTTCACTCTCCACCAGCTTCAGGCCGTGCTTGTTCTTCAAGTGCCTGTTGAACTCCCACTTGGTGCCGTAGACGAAGCTGCAGACCGGGCACTTCAGGCCACCTGGGGGCAGACAGCGGGAAAAGGGGCGCTCGCGCCACGAGCAGCGGCAGCTCCTCCTTCCACCCAAGTGCCTGGCGTCTCAGGGGTGTTTTTAGTGTTACGTTCAGTCCAAGCCTATCTTCGTATCAGAACAGAATGGCAACAGTTTGTTTCTGAGGCAGAGGTTTTAAAACTTAATGTATTTTTTTCCATTTATTGAATGAACACTTGCAGAGAGCGGATTTGGCTGGCCCTCCACACCCAGGGTTTCCTGTCCACGAAGTCAGTCAACCTCGGACTGAAAGGCTCACAAGGTCACGTTGCTGCTCATGTGTCCTACACGGGCCTACCACGGCTGTGGCCACAGAGACCTCCTTCTCTCGTCACTGTCCCCTGAACAACACAACTATCTGCACCGCATGCCCACTGGACTGGGCACCGCAAGTACCCAGACACGTACTGAAGGGCGTGCACGGGTCACAGGCAAACACTGCAACGGCTCACGTAGGGGATCCGGCGCCTGCCGATTCTGGTATCCACGAGGGGGCTGGGAACCACTCTCCCACCGATACCTACAGATGAGTGTGCACACCCAATATTTCAGGTGCCAGAGAGAAGGAGGATGAGTAGCATAATGCCTTCGGCTAAAGGGACAGTGGAACGTGCTTTGTAAGAAACTGACATACATTTTAAACTGTGAATGGTCAGACACAATTAGAGAAGTTTTGGAAAAGGCCCCACGTTTCCAAACTCTGCCTGGGTGGGGGGAGGTACCGCTCCACTGAGCACCCCGACCCTCAGGCCTCGGATGCCGGCCACCCACCAGGCTGCCCCTCTCCTGACTGGGCCCTCGCACTCTGTCTACTTCCTCCTGCCCACCCACTGGCCATGAGCCCTGGTTGGATGCTCAGACCCTCGGCCCAGGCTCCTCCTCCTGCCCTCTGATTCCTAGGGAATCGTCACACTTTGCATGGTACCTGTAAGCCGGTGACGGTGCCACCTGTAACTCTAGCTCAGACCTCTGCGCGCCATTGCAGCCCAAGATGCCAGTCCAGCAGGGGCCGTGCCCCCCCCCAACCAAGTGCCCCAGCCCCACCCAGGCCCTCCCAGCCCAGGCCACTGCCACCTTCTGCACAGTGGGGAGTGAGCAGCTTGTGACTCATCCCCTGGCAGTCACCGCCGCTCTACTCTGCAGCCAGCATGCAGAACCCTTGCGGAACCGCCAAACGGACGGTTCCACATCTCCCAGAGCTGCTCAACCCCCAGTGGCTCCCCCCGACACTGAGAACACACCCAGCCCCGCCTCCTCTGACCCAGTCTCTTCCAGCCTCCACCCCCTCCGCTCTCGGTCTCCACACTGGACAGGCTCACCCCTCTCAGGACACCCGCCTGAAGCTCTTCCCCCACAACCTCCATTTGCCCCTGTACCCCCCATCAGGGTCTCAACTCAAGCATCACCTCTTCAGAAAGCTTCTCTTACATCCCCAGCTCAGGCAGCCCCCCACACTCACAGAACCCTTAAGCAAGGACTTCCTTGTTGTATTGGTCACGGCGTGGTAGGACCCGCGGCTGCACTACGGACCGTTCCTGTGCCTGCCGGCCGTCTGCCCTCCCTCCTCCGGTGGTGCTTTGCTGAGGGCAGGGGTCTGGCTGTTGTACGCTCCGGCCCCAGCTCCTGGCCCCCAACCAGTCCTCGGTCCGTGAGCCTTACCGACTCTGCGTCTCGGAAAATCCTCTTCTTTCCTCAGGTCTTTCCCCAGCCAACCCCTACTCTCCTTTGCGCTTCTGTCCATCGACTCTGCACTCAGCAAATACATACGTTCAGTCTCACTCAAGGGGGAGAAAGCCCAGCACCCTGCCAAGAAACAGGACTAACTGGGAAGAGTCCCCGAACCCCCAAGGAACTGGTGGCCCTGCTCTCTCTGGGGCTGACCCCGGCTGAGAGGCCGGTTTCTGCTACACGGCCTCCCAAATCTTTTACGTTCCATTCCATGTGACCGTAACTGGCTACTCAAAATATCGTGAAATCAAGATTGTAAATCTAGAGCAGAAAGTAATACGCTTGTCTTCATTACTCAGGCAGGTGGCTCTCCACCAGGGTAACCCTGCTTCTCAGACAGGAGACGTCTGGCAATGTCTGGAGAGACTTCTGGTTATCACAGAAGTCTCCTGGCAGGAGGACAGCAAGGGTGCTGCCACGTGTCATAGGAGGCACCGCACAGCCCACGAGAGAGGGGGATCTGGCCCCACGTGCAGGCAGTGCGGAGCCTGAGAAGCCCCGCACAGTGACGTCACAGCAAGCTGCTTTCTGCGCCTTGCCCCTCCTGGCACCGTGCCTGCCGAGGTCACTGACTTCCTCATCAGTTCGTGTTGTTGGTTAATCCAAGGGGCACTGCGCACTCTTCACTTTACTGCTAGTCACACTGCTGCCACCACGGCCACCAACAAACACATCTTCCACTTCTGGGCAGCCGCCCCATGTCCGATGCACACACATTGGAGCACACAGCTGGGAGGTTCAGGGTGGCTGGGGACCCTTCTGTGGTCACTCTGCAAAGCCAAGATCCAAATCCAAGCCTGGTCCCCACAGGGCCCACATCCCGGACCGCCAGCTGTGCAGCCGTCCACTCTGACTCCTGGGCGGTGCGTGGCCTCGTTGACCACACTCTCCGGCCAAGGCCCTTCCTCTTCAGCTTCTGTGACACCACTCACTCCCCGTGCTGCCACCAAGTGTCTCTTGACTCGCTCCTGCCCAGGCTCTTTGGCCCCCGCATGGAGCCCCACAGCTTCCCAAACACAGTCCCTCTGTGTCCCTGATGTGCACCTCCAGTAACATCCAGAAGTGTCTCTTGCTCCTACATCACAAGGGAGCTCTGCCTGGGGGCAGAGGAAGACCTGGGCTGAACACGGAGGCGCTCAGGCCGCCCAAAGGACTTGACCTTCACTGGGACGCCGAGGCAGGTGCGGGAGAGTTCTTTCCTGAAGATGAGGCTGAGCTGGGTGCACAGGACCAGACACACCTCGTGGGGGTGCCCCTCCCAGGCACAGTCATGACGTGCTGGACAGCTTGAGTCCACTCCGCCTCAGCGGAGCCCTGCAGAGCGCTGCTGTAATTGGGGTTCCTTGTCCACCCACTGAGGTGGCAGGTAGCTCACCATAGAGCCATTAGTGGAGAGGGAAGCCACCCCAACGGTGACAAAGAGTCCCTTCCCAATGCTGGGAGAGCACAAGGGTCTGACAAAGGACGGAGTCAGCACAAGACCAGCCACTGTTGCCAGGTTCTAAACTTCCAGAACATTCTACAAGAAAGGCAGCTCACATAGATGCTATTTCCCAAAACTCAAGCAGTCTGCACCTTTCTTTAGGCCAAACCTAATGAACCTGTTCTTTCTTGGCTGAGGGGAAATGAAACTTAGTTTTTAGCCTCCCATTCACATTTATTGATCATCTGAAATGGTGTGTTTTCCTGCGATTGCCTTTGAAAACCTCCAAGGTGTCAGACTCCCCACTTTCCTTTTAACTGATGCTGGTTCTGCAAAGACTGGGTGTGAGGCAATGGACAAGGGCAAACTCCCTAAGCCCACGCTCAGGCTTCACCACGAAGTTAGAGATTCCGCATGGGACACTTTTTAGTGGAAATGCATTTAGGGAAGAAAACACCCTTATATTACATTTAAATTAAAATTAATATGATGATGCCCCCACATTAATTAAAACTTCAGCCTTTGCCACAGTGACATTAATTAAAGAACAAATGGAAATCTGAAATCTAGACCAAACGTGTAACTCTGCCAGTTAATTCACATCGAAGCTGAGAGAAATTAATTTCTATCTCGTTTCATTAAATTCTTGGGCAATGCTCAGTGAAAGGTCAGGCGACACTCCGTGGAGTCACTGGCAGTGTTGGCATTAAGCTGCCACCACAAAAAACGGCAAACCCGCAAACCACTTTCCCCGTAAGGAATGATGACCCAAGCAGCAGGACGGAATTTCAGGAGCAATTTTAAAAATCAGCCCTGGTACCTTTTGTGCTTTTTGGAATGCAATATATTCTGGAGGAGTTTCAGGCATTAAAATACGAGCTCCTTTGTGTGGCTGACATGATTGAAAATTCAAGTTCATTTTCAATAATCTATCTCCCGGGACGACACAGACTGCACTTTCCGGACGCCAGGAGGACTGAACCTGCACTCGCTCCCACGACCCACGACCCTTCCTTCAACTCTCGGGAAATGCAGAGGCTCATGTCCCTACAAAAAGGTGCTGCAGTGGGCAGAAGGTGGGCCCCTGAGACTTCCACGTCCTAATCCCTACAACGTGCCAAGATGTCACCTTACATGGCAAGAGGGACTTCAAAGATGTGATTCAGTTAAGGATTTATAGACAGGGAGATGACTCCGGATTACCGGGGGGCAGGGGGCAGTGTAACCACAGGGGTCCTAGTAAGACGGAGGCAGGACAGAAGGTCATTGTGACGTGACCTGAGGCTCTGCTGGCCATCGCTGGCTCTGAACACGGAGGAAGGAGCTGCACCAGGCAGTGCAGTGCTTGGGGAAGCTGGAAAAGGTGAGGGAACACATTCTCCCCCAGAGCCTGCAGGAGCACGGGCTCATTAGCTAACTCAACTGTACCCATCGCGGGACCCACCTTGGACTTTGACCTTCGGAACTGAAAGACACTGAGCTGTGTTGTTTGGACCACCACCAAGGTTATGGTCACGTGCTACCACAACAGTAGGGTGCAGGCACTCCAGGGAGAGAACAAATGCAGCTCCATCATCGAAAGAGTGTGCGTACGTATGGAGCCCCTGACTTCACGGTACTGACAACTGAAACATGCATCGGACTTTGATGACATGCTTGCCTCCTGGGGTCTCTTAATGCAGTGCCTGCCCAAGGGCACAGCCATGGCCTTGGGACCCAGGGACATCTGAATCCCATCCTAAACCCCAGCCCCACTTCCTGCGAGACCCCCAAGAAAAACAGCATAAGGGAAAAGCAAAGTGCATTGGTGACTGGCCAGGCTGATGTGCAGAACCCCACTGAGGGTGATCTGGTCGACGGGGCTTAAGCAAGGCCTCCCCCTCCCTGCTGGTCCCTCACACGCTGCCCCAGGCTGTGGGGCGGAGAGCCCCTGGACAACCGCTGGGAAGCAGCAGAAAGAGAGACAGGTCTAGAGCCAGCCTCCGTCAGAGAAGCCGCCAGACCCGAGGACAAGGGAACAAGAGGAAGAAAACAACATGTGACCTCTCAACACCTTATCCTGTGGCCTCCAGCAAATGAGAACCAACGGCACCTCACAACGGACAGTGCCTCCCCCGCCCCCCCCCCCACTCNACGGGGCTTAAGCAAGGCCTCCCCCTCCCTGCTGGTCCCTCACACGCTGCCCCAGGCTGTGGGGCGGAGAGCCCCTGGACAACCGCTGGGAAGCAGCAGAAAGAGAGACAGGTCTAGAGCCAGCCTCCGTCAGAGAAGCTGCCAGACCCGAGGACAAGGGAACAAGAGGAAGAAAACAGCATGTGGCCTCTCAACACCTTATCCTCCAGCAAACGAGAACCAACGGCACCTCACAACGGACAGTGCCTCCCCCGCACCCCCCCCACTCTTCCTCCGCCTCCTCCTCCTCTTTACCAAGTGCAAACTTGAGAGGAACCGCAGGGACATCAGCCTGTGGATGGTTAGGAACCAGACTGACTCCAGCACAGGTCGGGCTCAGCCACCCGCGCTCGCCAAGGCCTAGGCCAGTCATTGGTCCTCCCTGCGCTTCCTCCTCACTTTGAAACAGACAGGAGGAGGCCGGCCTCCCCGGGCCTCTGCGAGAGTGAACTCACCCACAACCCAGCCCCGATGTGCAGCGCCACTGCATCCACCGATAATGCACGGATCCGGGCCCTAATGACAACAAGTTTAAAATAAAAACGCCCCAGAGTAGAACAGACGGATGAGGTTTGAGTTAGCTGACAGCCTCTGGGTTTTCTTCCACACCACTTCTTCTAAATCTGGTGTGAAAAACTGACATACGAATATATATCCAAGGTACACACATGTACGTACAAATTTACATTCTTCTAGTGCAGTTCAAAATAACAGGAAGGTTTTAGCAGGTGCCAAAGACTACCTTGTCTATGATTCCCTCCTCTCATTGCTTCTCTCATCTCCATGCCCTTCCCCCACCACAACGAGCCCTAAAACAGGGGCCACAGAGAAGCAGCAAATTCCACCCCCATGAACACCCGGGGCCTGTTGGAGGAAGGCTCACCTTCTGTTACCAAGTCGAACATGGAGCTGTAGAGGGGCCGCCTGGCCTCCGTCCCCAAGCCAGGCAGTGGCCACTATAAATGCCACTGTAGCCCAGTGCCAGGTGCACCAGAAGCCCAAGAGTCACGTGGTGAGAAAGAATATGGATAATCACCCAATCATAAACTCGACCCACTCGTCGCGTACTTACAGCACGTCAGGTGTGGTCTGGGACTTAGGAGAAAAGTTTCCTGTCTTTGCAACTCCTGCTGGGCAGGAGGTCAGCGCCTCCTCTTTGAAGATGTGCAACTGGCTGTTCAGAGACACCAGCAACAGGCCCCAGTGAGCCTTGAGCCCGGCTCCAGCACCATCCGACTCCCAGCCCTGTGCTGGGGCCAAGGACGCAGCCACTTGAAGGAGCACTTCGAGGCCACTGGAAGGCGACCAGCCTGCTAAGTCCCGTCTTTACCCTGCCATGAGCTCCAGGACTGAGCTGAGAGTCTGTGGGGCTCAGCACGTGAGCCTGCCTCTCACACCTCTCACGCTCTGTGCACGGGAGCCAGCTGCACTGGGCACGCGTGAGGGGAACGGAGCAGACCCACTGAGGCAGTGGAACATGGAAACGTGTGTTTGGGTGGGAAATGCCTCGAATCCACATGAATGAGCAAGTGTCGGGCTGAAAGCCACGAACAGGAGACTGACTGACCTGTGAGGAGAAGTGCATAAATCATGGGCAGCAAGTACAGCGTTTGCACGGCGTTCACTAGTCTAATTCCCAACAGCACGGCAGTTCCGAGGGAGGCACCTGCAGGGCGCCACTGGCTCGCTGGTGCAGCCTCACCCCTGCTCCCTCAGGCGGGAGGCGAGCTGGGCCTGGCTGGAACCAGCTCATGAGCCTGCTGTGCACAGCTCCACCCAGGTCAGCCACAGGCTGGCGGAGGGAAGCTGGCCCCGGTGGAACTGTTTACACCACAAAAACTGGCAAATGCTGCCAATCAGGTTCCCCTCCCCTGGCCCTGGGGGCAGCCGGTTGTTGAACGTTGTCAGCACACTTTCCAGGGGAGCCCCTGGAGCACGCTGAAGATAACCCCAACTCGGGAAAACACCCTGGTCCCTTCCTGCGGAAACCTACGCAAGGCAGGGTGTCTCACAGGCACCCGTAGGTCTCTGAGGCCTCTGCTGCTCCTCCCTGCTCGCACAGCTCCTTTCCCAAACCCTGAGCAGTGGGGGTGGGCAGGAGACTCTTCTCCAGCAGTCGGTGGCTTTGCCCGCGCCACCTGGCTTTGCCAGCGCATGACACTTTAAAGAACACAGTTAGCGGACGAGTCCTCTGTATCAAAACACAAAATGACCAAGCCCCGTGCGGACATTTTTTGAGTAGAAAGGAACATAAACTGAGTGGGGCTGGGGAGAATTATCTGAAATTAAGCAAAAGAAGAGGAAAAGTTCCCAGACACGAGGGCTCCAGCTTCCTGCCCTGTTTCCCAGCTGTGTCTGATTTCAGGACCGGCTCTCCCGCCAAAGTACAATGTTTCTTAGGAGCCAAGAGACATGGGTTGTTTCTTCCTCAACGTGTCCCCTCGAAGGGGGATGACAGCACACACACACGCACACGTGTACATCTATGACATGTATCTAACACAAACAGAGCAGGAAAAAACACCAGACACACCCTGCAGAGATGAACACCTGGCTTGTGTCGGGGAATGCCCACGTATGATGGAGTCCTAGACAGTTAACTGAAGTGTGGGCCATGAAACAGCTAGAACTCAGCACGCTTCCAGCAAGGTAACGATGACACATCGGAACTTCCGAGCAATGACATCAACATCAACCAGCGGCCCACAGGTGTCCCAGCAGCCACAGTAAACGTCCCTTTCCTGTCAATTGGACCCGGGGTGGGGGCAAGGGGAGGACCTTAAAGGAATCTCTCGCCTGCTACTCTAAGGCATTTGCTGGGACTCTAAGGCATCCATCCTCTCCTTGGTGAGGCCTGGACATCATCAAAAATGATGCAGGTCTCAGGTAATTTCAGAAGAATACTACAAGGGAAAGGAATAAAAGTGTACTGAGGGCTGGACAAGTGTCCTCTTGTTCCACCCGGCCTGCCATCTCGGCAGGTGACCACTAGGGACTCCACTCTCGGTTGAAGGGCCTGGGGTGGAGAGGTCCGGTGGCCTGCCCAAGGGCACAGTTAAGACAGGACACAGATCTGAGCCAGACCCACCCCACCACGCAGCTCCACGCAGCTGCCATTCAAGAACGCACAAGACATGTGCTCCCCACTACCCCGATGGGTGGCTTTCAAACCACCCTGAGTTTTCATGCTGTTCCTTCATTGCCATGCATCAGCTCTGTCACACAAAGTGCCAAAGGACACAGTCAATTCATTTGCTTTACATTAAGATGCACTTTATGGCAATTCCAGCGAATGGAGCTTCATGCCTCATTGGGAAACTCCGAGCAGCGGAGGCTGCCATCCCACACTCGTTTCCTGGGGACAAATTTCTAGTACTGTCTCGGGCTTCACACAGACGCAGGACTCAGGAAGGAGTGGCAGCTGAAACACTGCAGCCAGTTCTTGGTGGAAGTAGCAGCGTGCAGACACACACACGACAGCACTTCTCTGCACGGCATCAGCGCCTGGGCTAAAGCCTCTGGGGGGGGGCACGCGCTTATTCACCAAAAAAGGGGCAAAAACACCTCTTTCGATCATGTTAGNCCCTGAGTTTTCATGCTGTTCCTTCATTGACATGCATCAGCTCTGCCACACAAAGTGCCAAAGGACACAGTCAATTCATTTGCCTTACATTAAGATGCACTTTATGGCAATTCCAGCGAATGGAGCTTCATGCCGCATTGGGAAACTCCGAGCAGCGGAGGCTGCCATCCCACACTCGTTTCCTGGGGACAAATTTCTAGAACCGTCTCAGGCTTCACACAGACGCAGGACTCAGGAAGGAGTGGCAGCTGAAATGCTGCAGCCAGTTCTTGGTGGAAGTAGCAGCGTGCAGACACACACACGACAGCACTTCTCTGCACGGCATCAGCGCCTGGGCTAAAGCCTCTGGGGGGGGGCACGCGCTTATTCACCAAAAAAGGGGCAAAAACACCTCTTTCGATCATGTTAGAGGATTCATCTGTTCTCATTAGGTGCAGTGCTCTGAATGGTTTCTCCTTTTCAGGATCCGTGATGTACAGACTCAATGAATATTTCTGGATAACCTAAAGAAGCGCACGGCAAATATGTTTGCCACAGCATTCTTCATAAACCCTGAAGTGTTCGAGGCCAGGAGCGCGAATAAATAAAGTGAGGCTCTGCGCCTGGACGCTGTGTTACAAGGAGCCTTGGCAGTTATGATTAGGAGGACCAACGGGAAACGGCATGGCCTTGCTCGTCAATGTCGAGTAAAGGAAGGAAGGCATGGACTTCCCTGCCTGCAAAACGTACCCTGGACAGAGAGCAGAAGCAATGCAGAGAAAAGAGCCCCAAGGTGGGGGTGGGCGGGGGCTAAGATCTGTGGGTGCACCACCTTTTCATTGGGGAGTTCCATCAAGGTTGCCCGCCACTGCCAACGAAGGAGAGGAGGAGGACATGGTGAAGATGGAGAAGGATCAGCATGCTCAGGGGTTAGGACTCAGGGATCAGACGTCACAGCGCTTCTCGAGAGCAGCGTGGCGGGCGGGAGGAGCAGGCCCTGGGCTGCAGGAAGCCTACCTTGCTGGACGAGTGCATCGGCCGCCAGCTCACCGGCGCCCACGTTGGCGTACTCCTCGTTGGGGTGCTTCCGGTTGTAGTGCCTCTTCAGGGAGCCCGAGATGTTGCAGGAGTAATGGCAGTGGGCGCAGCGGAAAGGCTGTGGGGACAAGGGGGACTTGTTAGGGATGTGTGAGCCCAGCCACGACCAGGCACTCAGGAGAAGGGGCGGGCATGGCTCTCCCAAACATCCACTGTCAGTCACCACCCTCCCACCACACATGTCTGAGACCCCAGAAGCCTGGGGGAGCAAGCCTGCCCCACTGGGCACGCTCCAGGGAAAGCATGGCCTTATTGTTGACTCCTGTCTCTGTGAGACCAACCAAGTGACAGGGCAAGGTGTCCCCCGACTAGGAGGGGCGCCTCTGCACATGTGGGTGCTTTTGTTTCTTTCCTTTCTGTTCTCTTCTATTTGCCCCAGAACTTACAGTTCTTGCTCAAGAAGAAAATGAGAGCAAAGCAGTACAGCAACGCACCCCTTCTGGTTCAGTGAATGCCGTTCCAAGGGGCTCCCCTGACAAGACCTCCCCCGACGCACCTGCTTCTCTACCTGAGCCACTTCCTGCAGCGTTTGCCTGTGAGCACCTGCCTAGGCACAAGTGTCGACCCAACATCCACCACGAGGGAAGGCCACCTGTTACCATCTACTTCCACCTGCCCCCAGCCTGGGCCAGACGAGGCACTTTCAGGATGAGGACACAACAGGCCCTGCAGCCCTGTCCTGGTCAGACCTCTGGGGGCCCAAGGAGACCTGGCCATCGGCTGGGTGGTGGAGGACATCCAGTTCATGGTCATACCCCATACCCTTACTCCTGGCCGGAGTGCTGTCCGGGTGTCCCTCTGAACCACACTCTGTGTACCTTCACAGTGGCAGCTGGAGAAACCCCCGTTGGGCACTCAGGGCACCACAGCACCTTCCTGGCCAGTGGGAATTGGGGAGAGGGTGCGGAGCAGCCCACAGCGCAGGGGGTCCTGATGGGCAGGTTCAACTGACCTCCAGTGCTGCCTGACGATGGAACCTCGGGCAGGTGGTGAGGCTCTCTGAGCACTGGCTTCTCATCGGTAAAGTGGGGTAATGCCACCCCCCTATAAGGTTGTGAGCACTGAAGGACATCATGTGAAGGGACACTCGGACACCACAGAAACTGTCATTTGTTGTTTTCAGTGGCACTTTCACACAGACCACGCCATGCCGGTGGGAGCTGATACACCAGTGTCTGTTGCATCCTCGACCCACCCTGACTCCACAGCAGTCCAATTCGTTAACCTCTCACCACCGTAAGGCTGGACCAGCAGCAGCGCATCTGTGAAGGCGAAGCACTGCACCAGCAAGTGGGGCAAGGTCCCCTCCTCTCTGAGGCTTTCGTCAGCCCCTGTTTCAATGGTCTCTGCCCTTCAGGTCTACAGATGTGCTGCAGTCTTCCCACGGAACGAGAGAGACTGAGAGGGGGAGGGGAATGGAGGAGGGGAGGGGAATGGAGGAGGGGAGGGAAGAAAGTGAAAAGGAAAACCTTCTGTCTGCCCCGTCCTCGTCTAGCAGTCACTACCCTTCCTCCGGGGCCCTGTCCACCCCAGTCTTGAAGAGCAGGCCCTGCCCATTGCTGACCCTCAGGGGTCCACCCCGTCTCGGGTCCTGGGATCCCCCCCTGCAGTACAGGCGGCGCTCTCCTCCCAGACCTTACATACACCCCGTCATCTTTAGCTGACTGCCACCTCCCGCTCCGACATTTGCTACCAGTGACAGGATGACCACCAGGCCCTCCCGGGGCTGAGCAGTCTCGGGTTATTTGCTAGATCCCCTTCCTAGGCTGAGGGTAAGTGCTGGTCTCCTCCCACGTTCTGGCCCGGGGCCTGCCTTGCCTTCTGCCACGGTTCCAGGGACCGTGTTCACATCGCTGCCTGCTAGGTCCTTATACCCAGTTATGATTCCTCCTGAACCACAGGTGGGAACTTTCAACTATCTTGCAGGTTTCTCTGCAGCGACGACGGTCTGTGGGCGCCTCCAAATAAGCATACACAATTTCAGACTTACGCTCTTTCTGCAAAATCACCTGATCACCCAAAGACAGAAACCTGAGCATCATCCGAGATGTTTTCTTCCCTGGCTGTTCCAATGTCTGAGTCGCGCGCAGGCCTCCTTGGACCCCTCTCCAGAGCCCACCCCTGCTCGTCCCATCTGTCACTGCAGCAGAGAAAGGGGCCCCGCCCGGCTATGCAGGACCTGACGTGGCTCCTGGGGGGCCCCTCTCGGAGAGGAAGACGCAGGGAAGCTAACGTGATGAGCCACCCAGCTCCGAAACGTCCCGTCCCCAGGAACTCCACCCTACATCAAGGTCGCCCTTCGGTGGAGACGCTCTGGGCAGCACCGCACGCGCTGCAGTGGGTTTTCATGCAGGAGAACCCTGTGGTTTGGCCTGTCAGGGCTCATTACACAGGGAGACCTGGAACAAAGGTAAAAACTAGTCAGCTGTCTACGGAGCAGAGCGTAAGAGGACTAACAGGCCAATCCATGGCTGTTTGCAAAATTAAAATGAAAGCTGAAACATTTTTCAAGCGTGTCCATCCCTAAATTAGCAAATACAATGCAATTGTGTGTAGGACATTAGCATGTACACAAAAAATCAAAAAGAACCACCGGAAACGCCACACCACCAGTGCTGAGCGGTCAGGGGCAGAGAGGCAGCGAGAGGCAGCGAGGGGCAGTTAAGGGAGAAACTGCCCTACGAACCTCACTTCAGGCTCATCCTGCTTGTGGCAGAGCTGATGAACCACGTAGGAGCGCCTCAGCTCCTTCCACTCCCGTGCCCTCCCCTGGGGGACCTGCTGATGAGGAGAAAAAGGGCCACAACACGACAGGTGGGCGAGCCATGTCCGGGTGAGCCCAAGCAGAAACTAGTTTCCGAGCTACTGATTTCTAAGAAAACCGTCAGTTCCTACACTTGGAAGGGATGCTTTCAAAGACGGACTGTGACCCGCCTTCCCTCCACGAAGACACACTCATCCAGGGCCTCCGACAGGCTGTGAGCTCAGTGCCTGTCGTGCGCAGGGAGGACACGCCCCCCCCGGTGCCGGCGGTCAGCAGCAGAAACCTCCAGTCTGTGCCCCTCACACACTCTGTTTCTACCCCCTCGTCCCCTCCCTAACTTTCTACTCGAGATCAATCAGCTCCGAACTTCTACCTGGGGTCCCCTCTGGGCCGCCAGCAACGAAGACGTGATTTGGTTTCCCATTCTCCACTGTTTTCTGAGCATCTGTCTGGCCTGGGAGTCCCCCGCGGAGGGTACGGTTGGTTTTCTCTGCCACACAGGCAGTCCAGATCAACTCCGAAAATGAGAAAGAAGCACCACTGGGCTGGGAGAAATGGGGGCAGCTGCTGGGTGGAGGCGGTGAGGCGGGGGCGAGGAGGCTGACAAGACGAGGTTGGAGCGCAGCCAGGTTGCGTGGGATGCGCACCGCATCAGGAGAGGGACCTCCGGCAACACGAGTCTCCACAGGTGTGGAGAGGGGGGTGGCACCCCAGCTTCACATTTAGAAATTTCACTCTGGAAATTAATGGAGGGTGGCTTTGAAAGGAGCAAGGCGAGAGGCAGGGAACCAATTTACCAGTTGTTGCCGACATGAGATCTCAAGAGAAAGTCTGAGAGGTGGGGGAGGGAAAGCCGGCCTGGCCGGCCTGGTGATGGGGACAGAGATGCTGTGGAGAGCAGAGAGGTGACACGTGCCCATTCCCAGGGGGTGCAGGAGGAAGGTATCCTGCCAGCTGCAGGAGATGCAGGGAGGAGGCCAGCATCCTGGACCCCCAGGAGGGCGGGTCTAGAAAGGGCCTGGAGACAGGAGTATAAGACTTAGGGGGATGTTCTGGGCTCTGGAGGCAGAGCCGAGCACAGGCCAGGAGCAGATGCCCTGGGCGGGGCTCAGCCATCGGAGAGAATGTGGGGGGTGGCATCCAGATGGCCCCATGGAGCACGGGGCCAAAGGAAGATGAGCTCGTGAGGAAGGCCAGAGGGAAGGACAGCAGGCAGGAGGATCTGGGTGTCTGCTGCTGCAGAGGCTGGGGAATGAGTTCCCTCGTGGAGCGAGGGATGACAGTCACCTGCAGTCCCAAATCCAATCAGACGGGGCCTAACAGGCGTCCACTGGACCTGGCCCCTAGGGCGGGGGCATGAGCAGCCTCACTGAGAAAGAAGAGAGTCAGCAACGTGCGGAGAACAAAAGGCAGGCCCGGAGGGCAGCGCTGGGCCTGGGGCCGGGTCCCGATGATGTTTCAGGGACAGAAGGATCTTTCTCACAGGCCATTAAAGATCCTCGGTGTGAGCTGCAAGGAAAAAGTGTGAGTGGACTTGCCTAGGCAGAAACTAAGTTCTCAGACTTATGTCAAGACAGCAGGAAAATTTTACTTTTTCATAATTTGAGGATTTACTGTTCTGGTCTTCACACAGAAGGAAAGAAAGAAAACTAAAGAACTGGGTTCCATGACACTGGGTGAGAGGACATCTACCCGTGTTAAACTGCTCCTCGGCGTCCAGCAAGGGACTTAGAATGTTGTAAAACAGGCGGGAAGCTGGGGATGAGGTCATGTCCAAGGCCGTGACACTGGGAACCGACTGCAAAGTACTGGGCTGATCTGGTGAAAGTAGAGGGTGCTCTGCCCCGCTCACGGCGGATGGGGGCCATGTGTGGCCTCGTGGGCACACAGCGTCCGAGGCTCAGAGACCAGAATGGGAGCCTGCCCCTCCGTGACGGGCCCGCTGCTCTCTGCAGGGGACAGACAAGGAAAATGAGAAGACGGTTCTGGATGACGAGTGAGGTAAAACTATGGCCACGAGTCACCGCTTCACACCCTTAGTCCAATGACCCAGTGGATGCAGAGACAGGGACAAGGAGACAGAGCCCCAGCGGACTCGGCACCCAGATGCGCTTGGGCTGCAGCACAGGACGAGTCCACGGGGCCGCACTGAGCGCCTGCTGCATGACAGTCTGCGGTGCCGCGGTCCAGGCGGGTGCGTTCCCCATGCACCTCCTGCTCCACAATAAGAAGAGTGAAGTAAGAAACGGACGATTAAATAGGTAAATCCATGACATGAAAGACCCTCTTCCATTTCATAAATGGTTAGTCTAACCACTAACCACTATGGTGTGCACCTGAAACTAATATAAGATAATAACCGAATGTCACAAACAAACAGGAAAAACCCTCTTCACAAGGCTTTTATGAGGACGAGAGATAACTCACATAACGGGCCTAGAAGGACACGGAGCACCCAACAGTGGCCCCTGTTACTAATGTCAGTGACACTTAGCAACACTTTTCCCTGACAGGTAAAGTGCTTTCGAGGTTTACTTCCTTCACCTGTGTGATGAAGTTCTCATTGACAGAGAACGACCTCTAATGTACCCACTGTACCCCGAATGTCCCAAAAGGAGACTTAGTAGGAGCAGAGGGCCTCCGTAAGGACAGTGACAGGCCTAGAGGAGCTGTTAACTGTAACCCTGGCAACGCCAGCTCCAACGGAGTGACGCAGGCGAGAGGCAGTCCTGGATTCTCAAGAGCCGCCCTGGGGCTTTGCCTGCAGGACCCTGGAAGGTGAAGGCCCCACAGCCCTGCTGAGAAAACAAGGCAGGAAGATGGAGCTTTTCTCATTAACGTTGCAGGCGGCCATCAATCCCCTAAAATGCAAGCCAGCACCGAGTCATCCTAGGACGTGCACAGCTGAGCTAGGACCCCCAATTCCTAAGAACCTCTAACCCGGGGCTCTGCTCCCTCCCAGCCTTCACTCAGCTGCTTCTGAGATGCACGAGGCCTGTTGTCCGACTCAGGCCTGGAAAGAACAGGCCAAAGGGAGCTCCTTCTGACGGAGCCTTCCTGGGTTTTATCTCAGAAAGAAACAGCCGGCCCAGATGCTTCCCTGCCATTTCTGAGTTTATTTGGGGGATGTTGTTAGTAAGATCATACAGGCTTCGATGGTCCCCTTCTGCGATACATCTGCAATACATCTTCTGCATACGGCGCTGGGAGCCCACCAGCCGAAGCCAAAGCATCTGCCGTCGCCATGTTTGACCCCCTCCCCTTTACCGCCCCCACCCTCCATCTCCGCGGTCGCCATCGCTCCGTTATCTGTGTCTGCGAGTTTGTTTGTTTTTCCAGTTTGCTCACTCACACCGTTTCACACTCCCACACAGGAGGAAAACCGCGGATCTTCACTTTTCCCATCGTGTTTTGCTTAGCGTGATATTCTCGATGGGACTATAACAAACTAAAAAGCGTCTGCACAGCAAAATGAAAAGGAAACCTGTAAAACAAAACAAAAAGGCACCCCGCAAACAGGAGAAGATATTTGCAAACAACACTTCCAACAAGGGGTTAATAACTAAAATACATAAAGAACTCAGACAACTCAACACCAAACAAACAATCCAATTAAAAGATGGGCAGAGGACCTGCACAGACACTTCTCCCAAGAAGACATACAAATGGCGAGCAGATACATGGAAAGATGCTCAGCTTCACCAGCTGTTGGAGAAATGCAAATCGAAACACAGCAAGATGCCCCCTCCCGTTGGAATGGCTTCAAGTGACAGGAAGTGCGGCAGAGGCTGTGGAGGAAAAGGGACCCTGTTCGCTGCTGCTGGGGACACAGACTGATTCGGCCACTATGGGGAATGGCACGGAGGCTCCTCAAAAAACTAAGAATAGAGCAACCCCTCTTTTAGGTATTTACCCCCCAATTTAAAGATACTTATTTGTAAAGGTCCTGTACCCCTGTTCACAGCAGCATTTTCACCGTGGCCACAAGAGGGAAGCGACTGAAGCTTCGATGCACGGCTGGGTGAGGAAGGCGCGGCGCACACACGCAATGGGCTGCAGCTCGGCCGACAGAAGAGATGAAGTCCTGCCACGTGCGCCCACACACATGAACCCTGAGAACGTCACGCTTCCCCATTTCCCACGGGGAGCCCTGCAGCCCAGGTCACTTCTCAAGACTGTCGAGTGTCACGATTTCTGGGTCAGAGACCTGGGCTCATTCGGGTTTGACTGCTTGATGGCTGTGCGACTTGGTGTCTTTTCAGCACAGGGAGTGACGGCGCCGAGGGAGCAGCCCGCACGGAGAGGCTCAACAGCCCTGTCACCGACTGCACGGCCGCAGCCCAGGGCACACCGCCTCGCCCGAAGGAAGAGGAGGCACGGGGCTCCTCTCTGCCCAGGTGCTCACATTTGGGATTCGAGAATTTCCACGTTCACACTTGCTGGAGGGCCCAGGGGAGGAGGGGGACTGAGATGCACAGTGATGGGGATGGTGGCCCTGTGTCCCCACCACATGCCTCATAGCCACGGGGAAGGAAACAACTGCTCTCACTTTACAGATGGGAATGCGGGAGCCCTGAGGGGCTAGGTGGCTGCCGAAGGTCACCAGCCACACCAGGCCGTGCGCTGAGGTCTGCCCGACCCCAAGCCCACACGCACTCCCCTCGGTGGGGACACGGTGCCCACAAGGCACACTGCAGACAAGCACCACGTCGGCTGCGACCACCCCAGCTGGTGGGTTAGACAGCTTTCCCGTGGTGATGTGTTTTCACTTTCGCACATGACTCGTGTTTCCTGCCCCAGAATGAGCAGGACGGGGCTGTTTGCACGGCAGGGTTTCCAGCCAATACAGTTTGTTGGCACAAACCACTCACCTGCTCTTCTTCTGGCCTCCTGCTTTCCCAGGGCCCCGGCTCCGCACAGCCCCCCACCCAGACAGCCCACGGAGAACTGCCCCCTGCTCGCTCCAGGGCAGACCCAGTTAACAGCGTGTCATACTGCAGATCCATCACGCCTGCATCTCCACAGATTCCCGAAGAACACACCAGAAGGTTATGCACACTGCCTTCCACAGGAGTCTCCGCTGGGAGAGTTCCGGGACGTAATACAACAATGAAGCAAGGCTTCCTGCACCTGACACAGGGAAACCGTCTACTCACGGAGAGTAAATCTGTTCTTTGCCGAGGGAGCGAAGAGCTGCTGGGGGCAGGGGGCACTAGGCCTCCTAGGATGAGGCTCTGGCTCACAGTGGGGTCAACTGTGCCAGGAGGTTAAAGAATCCCATGACCTCGGGCCCAGGCTTGGCTGGCCCAGGGCCAAGCACCCTACTTCTAAAGCAATTAAATGTGTCCTACCCCATCCTACCCCGCCCTGCGCCGCCCCGAAGGGAGGGGAGTGCTGCGCACTCAAGGCCACACGGGGAACTGAGATCCAGTGCGAACCACGCAGGGCCCAGTAACGGGAGAGCTGCTGAACCCACGCTCTGTGGCTGCAGGCCACCAAAGGCACTTGGAGTGCCGCCTCCACCTAGATGTCTCCCATGATGACTCTACCACACTCAAGTCCTACAAAATCTAGTCATTTATTCATCTAGTCACTCAGCTGATTATTTTTCAAGGGTGGCCTGTGTACTTAGAATAGAAACCAAGACCAAGTGCCTCACACAGCTTCTGTTCTAGCATCATAAACAAGTAAATAATCTGCCAGGCTGTCAAACATCACAGAAAAAAGTAAAGCTTTTGAGCCCAAACCAGAAGGAGGTGAGAGGCCGCATGGCTTTCTGGGAGAAGCAGATGGCGAGAGGAGGGACGGGCAGGTGTGGAGCCGGGCAGGAGCCAGCAGCAGACGTGCTGCATCTGCAACGGAGCCTCGATGGGAAGAGTCAGGGCCGGGCCGGAGGAGCCAGGCCCAGGCTGGGCCGGTGTGTGGAGCCCTTGGAGGATGGGGCTGTCACTCTGAGTGTGGCCTGAAGCCACCGGAGTGGCAAGCATCGTGGGGTTCCTCATGTACGTTACATTTTTCTACTTTTGGATTCTCTGATGACCAATTTCCCCCAAGTGGCTTCACAACACCTAAGTGCTGGCAGACATGCGGGGGAAAAGGAAAGGGAGGAGGGGCTTCTGTGGACACACAGGTTTGAGGGTCACTGCATGCTGTCCCCTCCACACAGCACCTTCTAACGCCGCACGGAACTAGTGTTCTAAGGAACTTTCTGGAAACTCCGGCGGGAGGAAGCCCAGGCACACCCAGAGGTCAGGTGCCATTGCCTGCGTGCCCGACACCTCTGTGGGGCTGCTCACTGCAGCCCATGGGCCACTGGGTCCTAGAGACTCGAGGAACCAAACATTCAGAAACAAAAACCCTGGCTGGCTGGCTGCAGGCTTAACCTCCCTACTCAGGTTAATGTGCCCATGAGAAACTTCCTCTCCACTCAGGAAAACTTCACCACACCTAATTTCTTAACTGCCAACCCACACAGGGTCACCCAGCAAAGCTGATGGCCTTCTGGAATGTTCTGGGGAGGACACGGCCAGCAGGCAGAAAGGTTTCCCACACGGACAGAGTGATGCCCACTGGCTGCTCTGAGAGTCATGCCCACAGAGACCCATGCAGCCCAACCTGCCGCGAGAGAAACCCGGGTCAGGGCCATCACCAAAGACCGCCCCTGCACCCCTAGGCTGGGGAGGCAGGACCCAAAAAGAGAAACAGGTGTGGTAATAAGAAAAAGAACCAGGATGGTAAACTATAGGATCCATGGCAAAGCTTACAGGGCAGACGCCTAAAGAGCACACTGACTTCTTCACCCCCACAGTCCCCTAAGCACAGGGGTGAACAGGAACTGTGCACAGATGCACAGAGGAAGGAAAGCGCCTGTGTGCCAGGGAGCAGCACGGGCCCCTGGACTTCCGTGGACTCCTGTTCCCGGTGGTCAGCACCCAAGATTTCAAAGCAACGTCATCGTTCTGGACAACCCTACCATGCCTCCTCCGTGTCTCACTGGCCACACCCAATCCATACAAGGGTCTGGTGATTTGGGGGGGCCTCATTCTCCAAAGTTGATAAGCCTGAGGTCCCAGGGCTGGGATCTCGTTCCAGGATCGGCCAGCACAGGGACGAGAGCACGCCTGGGGTGAAGGATCCAGGGCAGAAGGGCCGGGTCTTCCTACCCTTCGACAAGCACAAGGCCATCTCTGGCGAAAAGTATGGCCAGAGACAAATTAAACCATTTATAGGAATAAACGTTTTAAAACCACGGGGTGCCACAAGTTAAAAAATGGCTTCATTGAGGCAATTATCTCATCACAATAAATAACGGTAAATCAATCCACACTAATTGCTTTTCGTGCCTGAGCTTAGAAGTCTCTTCTGCGTTCCCCGATTATTGATTTTTTTGTAATCACTTGTGCTGTCAAAAATGCAATATTTCCAGAGAATATACGGTGCATTATTAGACAGACAGGGTTTTCATTTAACATAAGTCAATCCAATTTCCTTTTTATTCCACAGGTGCTTTAAAAATCTGCCATTCAAGGCAGCAGAAGGCAGCCTAGGAGGTTTTCAGCAGGGACATTTCAGTCCCGACAATTTGGTGACGGGCCCCTCCGACAACCACCTCCACACCCTGCCCTTCTTCCTCCTCATGCACGGACATGCGCTTCAGGGGTGACAGGGAAACGTGTAATCCCAAATTCTTTGGTTCCATCTGAGTTAAGAACCGGAAAGCCAAACAAACAACAGCAGCCGAAACCCTGTGCCTTCCTTCCCCTGACTTTGCCGATGGTTCAGTAATTGCCACTGAACTTGGAAAACACTCCAGCTGCCCAGTTTACCCTCTGTCAGCATTTTGCTTAAAGATTTTGCTTGAGTTTGATAACTAACACATAACTGCAGGCTTGTATAACCAAAGCAGTGAGAGGAAAACCAGAGAAAGGGGCGAAAGCGTCCTCTGCCTGGCTGGAGAAGGAGGCGGTCCTGGGTGGAGGAAGGCTCTGTCTCCAGAGACGAGCATAAAGTCCAGCTCCACCACTCACATGCTGGTGAGTCTGCTGCCGGGCTGGACTCTGGGCCTCGGTCTCCTTGTCTATGAAATGGAGGAGCAGTACCTACCGCACAGGGAGTTTTAGGGGAAAATCAGGGAACGTGCGTAGAACACCTGCCGTCAGGCCTAACCTAAGGCTACTATAAAGTAGAAGGCGGCTGAGCCCACCCGTCTCCTCTATTCTGACACTGAGAGTTTAAACAGTCCACTTTGCGGTGGGACTCTCGGAGGGGAGACGGTACCATCTCACAGGAAGGAGGAGAGCCACAGCAGGAAGGCAAGCTCGGCGCACGGAGCAACGCAGGTGGCTCAGCACTCTGAGGGGCACTGAGAATCTCAGTTGGAGGACGAACTTGAACCTGTTCACAACGTGGGTCTCCAAAAGCTCTGTCTACTTGAGGCCATTGCCACGCTCTCACACCCTTGCTCACAGAGCCCAGACTGCGATGAGGTGCACGTTACCTGCACAGCTACACCCCGGCCAACCTCACTTGACACACTGCTGTTGCCTGGCTCAGCATCAAAGCCTCTTACACCTTCTGTGAGCTCAGCTGCCTGGGGTCTTCCATGAGTGCAGCTCATTTCAGCTTCCCAGGGACACAAGGGGATGCAAACGCTATGGGGAGCTGTTTTATTGTCCAAAATGCGAGGAGAGGCCACATCAGTTCCCCCTTGATTTGTGGGTATCTGTCCACCAGAGAACTTTCTGGTTGCTCTAGGTTGTAAAAGCAATAGGTTGGACATGACAGAATAATGTACAACCCAATTAAAACATAGCTTTTAAAAAACGACAGAGCTGATGTAACAAGGTGGTCTCCTGGGTCCCCGCGGCACGTGGCGTGTTCCTGTCTTCCAGCGCTCGCACACTCCTTGCTGTTTCGCCCCGCAGCCCCTGCCCCTGGCGTGCTGCCTGGCCCTTGGGGGCTCACAGAACAGGTGTGATCGGGGGATGAGTAAGCATTTCGTGTGTTGCATCAAACGTCCAGATGAAAATTCAGTCCTTTATGTATCCTGATGTTGTCTCTCAAATTCTAAATGTTCAGACTGTTGTGTCACCTACTCCCTCGGAAATATTTAGGGAAAGTTCATCAATGATAACTACATCAATGATGGAAACCTCCCTGACTTCTCACCAGTTTGTTTGTTTTTTCTTTTATTGATTCCAGAGAAGGGGAGCCAGGGAGAAAGACAGGGAAAGAAACATCGACATGAAAAACAAGTATTGATTGGTTGCCCCTCGTACGCTCCCTGACCTCGGACTGAACCTAATACTCAGGCATGTGCCCTCGCCAAGAATCAAACCATTTGGTTTGCAGGATAATGCCCAACCAGCTGAGCCACACCAGCCAGGGCCTCACCAGTTTTGTGAAAATACTTTAGTTGACGCTATTTTTTAAAAGATTTTATTTTATTTATTATTAGAGAGAGGGGAAGGAAGTGAGAAAGAGGAGAGAAATGTTAATGTGTGGTTGCCTCTCACGCACCCCCAACTGGGGACCTAGCCTGCAACCCAGGTGTGTGTCCTAACTGGGAATCAAACCGGTGACCCTTTGGTTTGCAGGCAAGCACTCAGTCCACTGAGCCACACCAGCCAGGGCTAACTGAACAAACTTTAATCTGACAACAGGCAATACATTCTTCAGGCTTCATGGTACAAATTTTTGAGGATTTGGTGGGTTTTAGATGCACATCAAACGTAAGTTGAACAGTGTCTTCAGGATGATGTTCTGGTTGGTCTCCCTTTGGAAAGAACACGCTCAACTCCACCTACAAGGTTACGGCCGCAGGTGAGGAGAAGGCCAGCCCTCCCCGGGGAACCCAGGGTGGAAGAGTGGTCAGCACTATTTGTCAGCCAAGCCCAGGCCTCGCTCCAGATGCAAAGTCTGAGTGAGAAGGCAAGGTCAGCAAGAAGCAGCACTGAACAGCGTCCAAAACGGACAGACTGAGAAACTGCTGATTGCTGACTAAATTTTTTCTTGCAGACCTGCACATTCTCATACAAGATTTCTGACTTGCTTCCCAGAACCCAGGAACCTCCTGGTACACTTGGAGCCTCACGGAGCAAAGACCTGAAGTACAAACTGCCCCCAGCACTGGGGCCCACAGACACGTGTCAGCGCGACGCAGAACAACAGGCGGGGAGGCATGAGGAAAGCTGGGCCGGGGCCCTTGCTCAGGGCAACCCGCTCCGAGAAAGCAGGCCTGGCCCAGCAGTGCTGGGCAGCACCGCCCGGGACAGACCGCCCCTCAGGGGGAGGAGGCGCATTTACAAGGAACTCTGTCGGGGGAGTGGGTCCTGTGAAAGGTCCTGGTGCTGAGTGACATGTGACATGGTCAGGCACGCTTTACAGGAACGTACCCCATCAGCTGGATAAGGTAGGACTCCTTCAGCAAACAGAACACACCCCGGCCACCTAGAATCTTACACGAAGGCCCGATCGAGGAGACAGCCCTGTACATACTGGACCCCCTTTCCACGAGGGGAGAGGGGAAAACAACAGGATACCCTTTGGACAGAACCAACATTCGTGGTTCATGGGCCAAGCTGTCCTGTAAGCACTTACTACTCACAAACTGTGGCGTGACAGAGATACTGCCTTGTCCCCATGTTACAGGACAGTTACAGGGGCCCCACAGGCGGTACGTGGCAAGGCTGGGTTCCGAGACGGTGTGACCACAGGGCCACAATGTACAATATCAAAAAAGGAAGGGCTCACACCAAGGGTGCACACCATTCCTCCTCCCCGGCCCTGCATCGCCCAGGTCCTCCCTGCCCTGCCCATGGGCCATGCCACCTGGAGGACACCCTCACAGGGGCTGGCAGAGCTCCTGGTGACTGCTTAGGTTACTGGTGACAGTAGCAGTCTGCTGCCTCAGTTACCCTCCTTGCTCCTCACCTCCAGGAAAAACTTCTGAGTGCCCAGGGCGCACAGCAGAGGGGGTCACGGTGAACATGCACTCCACTCCATGCAGTCACTGTGGCAGGCTTATCAACAGTCACACGGGCGGGCACTCCTGCTTCCACTGAGGACATGGGAAATCAGAAGGGACTTCTGATCCCTGCTGGCCGAGCAGCGTCCCAGCACTGTGGTGGGGCTGACGGCACCCTGGCCCCACCTCGGGCGTGCCCGCTGACCACAGAGCCCAGAAGTGCACTGATGCCATCAGGAGTTCTCACGGCCGTGCTGGGCCTCCGGAGGACGGCACACATGTGGCCATGGTGGGGTCACTCAGAACAGCCCAAACCGGGCCCGAGCCTACTGCCCAGCACGAAGGGCTAATTAAACTCCTCCTCCTTCAGCGGCTACTGACAGTGGTTGGTAAGTGTATTTTCACCCAACGTGACAAGGCCCAGGAATGGGCAATAGACAAATAAGGCGGAGTTGGGAACACCTGACGCGTGCTGGCACGCGGCGTGGCCTCTGGCCTGGGCCGTGGTCTGACTCGGCGGTGCAGGTTGAGCGGCAAACCACCGGCCCCTCCTCTCGGCCACACTCCCTAGCACGGCTTTGCCAGCGGCGGCACAGGCGGTTCCGTCTCCGGGAAGAAGAGGCTCACGTGCCGTGTGACCACGGTCACGTCTGAAACTGCACGTCCGACAATGCCATAAGGGACGGAAAAGCACACTCTCACACTTATTGAATGAGTGCTGTTGACTTTGTTTTTTTAATGTATAAATAAAAACGTGTAATTGTAAAAGGCAGCGTGAGCGCTCTCCTTCCAGTGCTTCCTGACGCAGACACACTGCTAACTACAGATCTGGACCTAGAAACTTGAGCCGGTTTCCTCTCGCAAGCCAACCGCGGCAGACGGCAGTGCTGGCGTGAGGGCTGCGAGGCCTCGTCTCGGGCTCAGTGAAACAGGAGGGCGACTTTCTTGGTGATGCTTGTCACTGGTACGACGAAGGAGGGGGGGAGCAGCATACCATGTCTTTTCTGACTCTGATGAAGATTTTCTATGACAGAGTGAATGTGAGAAGGAACATAGCAGGCAGCATAGTGCGCCCTGTGCCCTCGAATGTCCCTGTCCCAACCCCTGGGACCTTAAATGGCAAAAGGAATTAAGGCAACATGTGGAATTAGGGTTGTTGGGTGTCTGACCTCAACACAAGGACATCGTGCTGGGTTATTTCAGGGGCCCACGGAGTCACAAGGTCCAGGCCAGCAGGAGGAGGAGGCAGAAGAGAGAGAAGAAGGGGGAGGGACACCATGTCGCCTGTTGTGACAACGGGGGTGTGTGGGGAGGCTGCGAGCGGAGGTGTGCGGGCGCCACTGGAAGCCAGAAAAGGCCAGGGAGCGGGTTCCCCCCCCCACCCGCAGGCCTCCAGAGGGAACACAGCCAGGCCTCACCCTGACTGTAAGGCCCTGAGACACGCAGTCTGTGTCTCACTTGAAGTGAAGTTGGGGGTAATCTGTTACAGCAGTAACAAAACCCAGCACGGGTGGGCGGAGGAAAGCAAGTTACTGCTGTCAGGAGGAGGGGGGCCGGCATGAGTCCCTCCATGCGGCTCTGTGGGTCCCCATCACCTGAGAGACACAACCCACACTCACGGGTCCCAGAAGAGGGCCTGGCCTGTAGGATGAGAGAAGCCTACCTAGGCCTGGCTCAGTGGGTCTCAGGCCCGAGCCTTACTCCAAGTGGGGTGCCACTCAGCAGGGAGCCCGTGGGAAACAGCCATGACCCAGGCCCAGCTCGGCAGCCCCCGAGGCCCTGCAGTGGGCGGGGACTGCTGATAGCGGGAAAGGCTGAAAACTACATACAGCACGTGTGAGAGTTAGACCTTAAACCAAACCTCCCCCCCAATCCAGTGTTTCTGCGCATGCACCAAAAAGTCCACACGTCTCAGGAGGAAAACGACGAGCACTTAAGGGCCGACCGCCGTTTGGCTACGTCTGGTTAGAAGAGGAAAACCTTCCACATCAAAAACCAAGCAGCGGGCGAGAAGCCCAGCTGCTCTTCTGGAACAGTGAGGACGACAGTGAGCCGAGCTGGCCTCAGTTCCTCGTCTGGACCGTGGGCACTGCCTGCGCTCCGGGTTTCCCGCAGCACAACTGTGCTCGTCTACAGAAATCCAGAGTCCTCCCCCGAAACCACAGCTGTCCGCGGCGAAATGCAAAACGAAGCTCTTCACATTGATCACGTACAAACTCCGCGAACACTGGAGGGCCCCCCGGCTGAGACACTGTGATGCTCCAGGTAGGTGACGAGTGTCTGACCTAAACTCACGCTCAGGGCAGACATTAAAGCAGCTGCATGAGCAACGCCGGCAGCTCCTGTCTCCCCAGGCCCCTCTCTGCCCACGTGAGTAATGACACAGTGCATGGGAGGGTGCAGGCCGGGCACTCGGAGACGAAGCCCGAGCTCTTGCTGCCTCACTCCCTGGGTGTCGAGAGCACACAGCCCTTACACTCAGCAAGACGCTTGGTTTCTGAACTACGACAGGAGAGAGCGGGAGAGTGCCTGTCTCCCAAGGCCACTTGGAACATCTGATGAGCCTGTTGAAGGGGAGGGTCCTTCCCACCTCAGATGCAGTGACAACACGGGCTGGTCGACGTGACAATGGAGACTGGAATCTCTGGGTGTGGGCTTGGCAGAAAAGACCGACAGGTGGCCAGTTAACTTCTCTGAGGGTCAGGTTCTTCCTCTGTCCAGCCGGGGAGAGGAGACACACAGCAGGGACCCCCAAGTTGAGGGGCACAGAGCAGATGCCGAATGAGTGCCACCTGAGGGTGACCGGTGGTCTCCCCACAGCCCACCATGCTCAGGGGGCTGGTAGTGGATACAGTTTCAGCAAACATGGCGGGGTGTCCGACCTGTGGCCCCAGGCCCACACATGGCTCAGGATGGCTACGAACGCAGCCCAACACAAAACCGTAAATGTACTTAAAATGAGTTTTTGTGATTACACACATGTTGCTATAGTGTGGCCTGGAGATGCCCAAAGGCGGGACCCCCTGCCAGCCAGAGCTCCGCACCTGCTGTGCCCACGTGCCAATCGATGCCAGAAGCAGCCGCACCAGCACCCACCGTGGGGCTCCAGCTGCCGAGTGCTGGGGGTTCTTTACGAAACAAGCTCCCCGGAGCAGAGCCGTCGTAACTGAACCAGAAGCAACGGCCGAGTGACGACGACCATCTACGTCACAGACGCAGCCTCCCGAGCCTCGTTGCATGCTGGGCTCCCTGAGCACCCTCTCAGCCCTTCCAACAGCACCAGTCGGACCAGGGGGTTCACCCGAGGAGTCTGGGATCTGGAGCCCATGGACCTGTTCCTAATGCCCCTTCCCTTCCTCTAAGTCTCTCCCCTTTCTGATGGCAACAGCACGCCTTTTCTCCGGCGTGCATCCTCTCCCACACTCCTCCTGGCCTTGGTCTCTGAGGGACAGAGAAATGCCGCCCTTCTGAAAGGAGGCCAGGGCGCGGCTCCTTTTTCCCGTGAGTACTAGCTATGGGGCCCAGAAGTGAAGGGGGCGCCAGGAATAGTGAGCGAGGCTCTGCCCGCCTCCCTTGGAGAAGCTGCGTGTTGGCAGCCCCAAGGCCCACGCCCTCCTTGCCTTACCTTGAAGGAGGCGTGCTGCTCCATGTGCCGAAGCAGCTGTGGCTTCTGCGCTGCCGTGTAGTCGCACACCGTGCACTTAAACTGCTTCCCTGGAAAGAAGGGGGACAAGGTGAGTGTCCCCAGGCTGCCAGCTCCTGCGTGTGAAGATGGTCCCGGGCAGCAAGCCGTGTGCAGGAAGACACCCATATCATCCAGCAGCCCGGAACCTCAGACGAGGTACCAGCAGGTAGGGGCCTGCTGGGCCCACCACAGGTGGAGAGTGGACACCCAGCTCGGCCTGGGGAGGCCCGTGAGCAATGACACCCGAGGAAAGATGTGTCCCACTGACTAGAGGAGAGACACAGGGGGCACAGGAGGGCCTGGAGGTGCGGACCCCGGGTCGGTCAGGAAAGTGCAGCAGCTGCGTGTCCCTTCTGCGGCCTAGTTTATAAGGTCTGGGGAGAGTCACAAGCCGGCCCTAGGGAAGCCACGTGGCCAGAACTCATGAGCAGAGTGGGCACACCTGGAGAGCAGGGAGAGCCTGCAGGAGGCCAGGAGCCAGGGAGCCAGGTCTGTGTTTGGGAGCTCCCAACTCGGGGCAGGGACACCAAGAAGCAAAGAGCAGACAGATGCACAACGCAGCTCTTCAGGAGGATCAACACTGACTCGGGCACTCACTGATGGGGTGCAACACTGACTCGGGCACTCACTGACGGGGCGCCACATTGACTCAGGCACTCACTGACGGGGTGCCACACTGACTCGGGCACTCACTGATGGGTGCAACACTGACTCGGGCACTCACTGATGGGGTGCCACACTGACTCAGGCACTCACTGATGGGTGCAACACTGACTCGGGCACTCACTGATGGGGTGCACAGGGCCCACGTTCACCCCAGTTAGCACAGGTAAAACCCCACCTCGCGGGAACACAAACCCACCTGGCAAGAACGCAAAGACACAGAGCCCGACATAAACACGACACTTCTCACAGCAGTAAGTATGCGCCGAGCAGCTTCCTTCTGTGGTGCGAGCCTGCTGCTCGGGGACCACGACCACAGCTCCTGCACATGGGACCCCTCACAGCTTTCGGACCAGCCGGGTGACGCAGCTGTCCCCCTCCGCAGCCCCTGCTCTCCCTCCCTGCGTGCTCTGGAACCCAGAAAAACTGGCTGAGGGCCCCAGCTCACCCCGAAACCCCTTCTCACTGAGGAAGCCAGTGAACCCCGTGATGCCAGGCCAACGGCAAGTTCCAGCCAGACTCCACCGCAGGAGGTCGGCCCTGGCAACCCTCCGAGCCCCCTGATGCCTCTCTGATGAGTCACCCCAAGTATCCCGGAGGCGTTCTCTCCCCGCCACCTCCATAGGCTGACATTCCACAGTATCCTGGCCCACACTCCCGGCTTCCCATTCTGCAAGCTCCTTGCAGTCCCCTGTGGGCTTCTATAAACATTTGGCACCCAAATCTGCAACTCCCACTCTGACCCCTTCCCTGAACTTGGACTTCAATACCCAAGTATCTGCTGAAAGACCTGCTTAGCTGTCCCAAATGCCCTAAATTGGACTCGTGGCCATGCCCACCCAAACGGGTTCCACCTCCAGCCTCCCCAGTTTATCGCTCACCTGGTCACGCAAGTCAGACACCTGCTGGCCTTCCGCAAAGCGGCCATGGCCCTGACTCCACTCAACTCACTTTTCTGCTTCTCTCTCCCAGATGTGCTCTGTCCATCTGTCTCTGTTTCTGATACCTCCACTGCTATGTCAGGCCCTCTCCATTTTTCTCCTGGACAGCGGCAAAACCTCTGGATCGGCATCCTTGGCTTCAACGAACCCTCCCATCCATCCACCCATCAACCATCTACCCGACACAAACACAGTCACACACACATTTTGATGCTGCATCCTCTGTCCAGAAAACCTAATGTGAATTCTCCCCCAGTCCTTCCTGAGTAACCCACTGATGCCTCCAATTGCAGAACCCACCGAAGCCCAGGGAATGGCCCAGAAGGCCCCCTAGTGCCAGAGCTCACCCTCCCCGCCTGGCTTCCTGTCCGGCCTTCTCCTCCTCCGTCAGGCTCCGGAACACAGAGCCCGAGTTCTGGAGCACTCCTCTCTGTCTCTGTTGGTCAGGCCCACAGAGCCCATGTTCTGGAGCATTCCACTGTCTCCATCAGTCAGGTTCCAGAACACAGAGCCTGAGTTCTGGAGCATTCCGCTCTGTTTCTGTTGGTTCAGCTCCGGAACACAGAGCCTGAGTTCTGGGGCCTGCCACACTGCCTCCGGAGTCTCAGACCCCCCAAGCCTTGGCTAACATTTTCCATCCCGAGTGCACCATCTCTCAGACCAAGCGTTCTTCACTTTAACTCAAAACACAGGTTGAATATCTTGGCCACTGGGCCGAGGGCCAGCCCTCCCCCCGCCCACTGCCACACACATGCACACGCACCCCCCACTCCTGTCCCAGCACGGGCACCACTGCTCAGGGCCTGGGGCTGGGAAGGGACCATGCCTTCCTCAGCCTGGCACCCGAGCACCAAGTCAGTGGCACAACTGCCAGGCACCGGAGGTGCGCAGGGTCTGGGGGCCCCTCAGCCCTGGGAAAAAGCTGGGAGAACCGAGCTCCAGGCTGCTGAGCATCTCCCTCATCACCAGGGCCTTGGGTCAGGGAGGAAAAGGACACGTACAGAAAGGCCGCCCAGCACCAAACACACGGCATCCCCTCATTGGAGACCCGGAGCCCACGTCTGGGGCACCCTCCCGCGTCTGCAGAACACGAGGAAGGCGGCAGCTCCTACAAGCCACTGCTGAAGCCAGAGGCCAGGCAGGAAATGTCACCCATGTTTCTGCAGCCACAGAGAGCGCTGCCCAGCAGGCCCAGGAGAGCACCTGGCATAATCCTTTGCTGCCGAATTAAAATAATGCAATGGGGGTCTGAGACACTCACAGAAGCGCTTTGGGACGGCCAGATTGTTTCCTGTTAGGGACTCCTGAGAAGTGCAGGGAGAGAGGACTGGGAAAGCGAGTGTTTCCTTGAGGGCAGACTGACTTCAAAGGGCTGGCAGACGAACACCCAGCGGCCACATCTGGATGCATGTCACGACGCACCCCAGGACACGGAAAGTACGATTACAGAGAAAAAAAGAAAGACTGACTCTTATAAGCTTCACACAACACACCTGCCCAGCTGGACCTGCTGAGTGACTGGCTATCAGCAGCTGTGCTAAACTTGACTGTGTACATACACCAAAACCTGGGGAGGCAGGCAGACCCTGCACATGGATGAGGCTCCAGGGTCCAGAATGGGAGCACCCTGTCTGGGAAGAAGTCACCGAAAACACAAAGAGCCAGGTCTCTGCAGGGCCCCCTGGTGCCTTTATGACACACACACGCCCCTTTCTGCCCTGGCGACGTCAAATGAGGGTCTGCCAGTGGTGACCAGAGGCGTCCCAACAAGCGGAGCTGTCGAATGAATTGGGGGCTGTGTCAGTATGAAACTCCAAGGCCCCAGACAGCAAATAAATGATAAAAACAGGACATGAGCCAGCACTCGGGCAGGGGGCGGGGGAGCCGAGTCAGAGCCACTCAGTCAGAAGCCCAGCGACAGCACCTGAACTGAGTGAGGTACGGATGCTTCACGCACCTAAGCTCACTGAGCCCACCGAGCCCTTACCACGCTATTCGGTGTTAGCGAGCTATCAAATGACTAACGATTATCACAACACGGCCGGATGTGAGAACCATCCCACTAAGACGCTGGGCATTTTTAATAACATGAAGTGCTAAAAATGGAAGATTGAGTGGAAGCACTTTCACATTTCTGCTACTTTTTTTTTTTTGAAAAGTGGGCAGTGCAACGCACGCTTAAACCCATGGAAATGAGTGTTTCCAGAGCCGGGCCCTTGGGAAGTAACTCAAAGGGAAGCGCTCAGATGCAGGACAGGGCTTCCACGGCATGAGCTGCCATGCGGGAGGGCAGACGGGATGGAGATGAGGGAGGGACTGGGCACGTCACTCAGGGATCACCGCCTCAGTGGGACACCATACACTCTCGAATGTGTCGTCCACGCCTCCAGAGCAGCAAAGTGTAATTATAACATTAATTTAGGGCTGTAAGAATGATGTTTACACTTTGATCCTAACTAATCACTCCATGTGAATATGAATCAAGGTTAAAAGCAGTATTAAAGAGAACGACTGACCTGTTAGTGATGGAACCGCGTGCACACTTGCGGGTAGGGGCCAGCCTTTCGGAGTTGCTACTCTAGTGTCTCCCGTGAGACAGAGGAGCACCTCGGATCGATCAGCACCCGCCTCGAACGGTGCACCCGCCCGCTACTGCCCACCGTCCAAAAGATGGGTCTGCCCACACGGAACCATACGACCGATGTCAATGGTCCTGAACTTGGAGTTCAAAAGAGCTCTGTCTTTTAAAACACCACTCCTACTCGAGAAAGTCCATGCTGATACACGGTGGTCTTTCTGACCTGGCCCCTTTGCCCCTCTTCTGCACAGACAGATGGTGGCCTAATTTTGTACACAGCCACAGGGGCGGTCACTTCTTGTCTTCCGAGGCAGGGCTTAACTTTGGTCAACAGTCTGGAGCCATTCGCTGACCTCTGACTGGTGAAGCCCTGGCAGGACCCGGCGACAGGATGCTGGCTGAATGCACATACCACCCCAGAGGAAAAGAAAGCGGGGGGCTGGAGCAGCCCGCCCTTCACCTGGGCCTCACGCAGGGAGAAGGGTGTTCTGCTGGTCCCGTTAGGACAGAGGGGGCAAGATTTGACAGGAGGAGGGAAGCAGGAAGGAGCAGGAATCCTTGTTATTCTGCTCTAGGTCAAAGGGAGGCACCCCAAACCCAGCAGGGTCAGGATGGCCCTTCCTGCTGAATCTGTTCCCACTGTGGAGGAAAGTGAGCGAGCCGGAGGCCGGGCAGCCAGCAGAGTACCTGCTTGCTGAGGCCCAGGGCTCAGGCGGAAAGCAATCCCGGGGAGTGGGAAGGTCCCCCTCCCTTGCCCGGGCAGCTGTGGGGCTCGCTCTTGGACAGAGGAGCCCCGCCTGGTGGACAGCTCTACACCTGTCCTTCCCCCCATGTGCACCGCAGCCTCGTCTGCTGGATGAATTTCCCCGAGGACAGTCCCAGCTGTTCAGTCCCTTTAAGTGGAGCTCTGTACACGAACACGGAGGAACAGAGCAGCGGAAAAATCTGAAACCGCCCCATGAAAACAAAACCGCCCCTCGCCTTACGGCAGGTGGATTCCACCAGATCCCAGAGGGAGGGGGCAACGGAGACCTCCTCCCACTGTGAGGCACCTCGTTTAAATGCCTGTCAAGGTCAATCGGGCCTGCCACACCCAACTTTATGTGCCCCTCAAACCTGAAGGAGATTAAGAGACTCAGAAAAAGAAGTCTCCATACACCCCAGTGTTTCCAGCAGTAACAGCTGGAGGCAGGAAAGGAAAACGCCTTCACCTGACTGCATCCAGTCTCACTGCCAAAGCTGGTGTTTTGAGTAAGTAAATTTTTCAGAAAACTGACCTGACCCTTTCGACATGGACACTCTTCAAGTACGAAGAGCTGCGCTGCGGCTTCCCGCTGAGAAGGGACCTGAGAGAGGGTGCCCTGGTCTTTCCTAAGTGCACAGATGATGGAGATTCATCACTGCAGACCTCACTCTCACTCTGCGTCGCCGAGCTCTGGGGACTGTGAGAACACGAACCGAGGGGAACAAGTACATCTAATCGACGCTTCCGACACACTTAATTTGAACACACTTGTCCCACACCCCACTGTGGCAGGCCGTTCACGCCCTCCTCAAACACGTTTAGGCCCCAACCCCAGAACCTGGCAATGCCCCCATCTACGGCAAAAGGGATTTGCAGACGTGATCAAGTTAAGGACCTTAGGGTGGGAGATCCCCTGGATCACTCTGATGGCCTCAGGAGAGTCTAAAGAGAGAGGCAGCAGGGTCGGGGTCAGACAGGAGGCGTGATGACAGAGTGAAGGGACGGAAAGAGGCTGGAAGGCTCTACGCTGCAGGCTTCGAAGAGGAAGGGAAGGGCTCCCAAGCCTGAGGACAGGGCGGCCCCTAGAAGCTGGGAAAGTGAGGGAAACAGCTTTTCCCTCTGGGCCTCCAGAAGGAGTGTGGCCCGCTGACACCTTGATTTAAGGCTTCTGACCTCCGGAGCTGTCACGTAATAAATCTGTGTTGTTTTAAGCCGCTAGTCTTGTGGGAGGCTATGACGGCAGCCGTGGGAAACGCACACGCCCATGTTACAAGCGGGGATGGCAAAGCACTTGCTCGAGGCCCTGCAGGCCCAGGGCTCTGCCCCTCCTGCCACCCCTGCTGCACACAGCGTCCTGCCACCGGACGCGAGGAAGGGCCCTGCAGGAAGTACAACGTGCTCTGCAGCAGGCAGGTGCTCTGCGTGCTCTGCGGAGTACATGGCCCCACAGCTCCAGCACCTGCGGCGGTTTCTGCAACAGCAAATCGGAACAGAAGTAGCTGCAGCTATAAAAATGCAGCTTAAGAAGTCCCTATGCTTGCAAGGCTGAACTTAAAGCCGCTGCAGACTTTGAGAGTGCCAATTCTCTGTATTAGTACATCAGTCCTGACACCAGGAGGGCCGGATCAGGATGAGCCTGGGGAAGAAACAAAAGGCGGCCCAGAGTCAGATGAAAGGATGGGAGCAAGCGCGGGACCAGAACCAGACTGCAGGACCGCCACTGTGCAGGGCACGGGCAGCCAAGACCCCGCCACCTGGGGTGGTTCAAGGAACTGGGCTTCAGCCGAGTTAAATCTGTTCTGTAAGCTGCGTGGGTCACTCTGCAGTGTGTACTCTGTTACTCCAGTGCACCTCATCGTGCACGAAAACCGAGAACAAGAGTGTCAGGCGGACCCACTCAGGGTGCACGTACAGAGCGGCACCTTGGGCCCTGGAGTCAGCCCCACCCCTGCCCATCACCCAGATCCTGACTACAAAGACATGCCACAGACTGCCCTGTTCATGCAGCCCCAGCTTGTCCCTGCCCCATACTTGGGACAGTGACAGAGGGACAAGGATGCCGCAGACACCAGTCCCTGATGCCCAGTATATGACCACAGGGAGCTCAACCAGCCGGCAGCTCAGGGACCATTTGCTATCAACTCTCTGCTTTTAGAGTGCATGGTTTTAGGCTACATGGGGCTACTTGACCCTGGACGGCTCCTGCTTTTTAGAGGAAAGAGGGAGGGAAAACTCCACTTACTCTCCTAGAAGGTGCAGTCACGAGACCTCTTACTGCAAACCGAAGAAGCGAGGAAAACAGGTGCTTTCTGCACTCCGGCCTCATTTCCACACAGAACTCTCTGCCCACTGGTCATTGGCCCTGGCAGGAGACTGCCCGGAACTTGGATAACTCCTCTCTGCAAATCTTACCACAACGCTTCTTCACTCAAGTACACATGCCAGGTTGGATCGCAGGGAGGGGGAATCCAGAGGAATTAGCACCGAACTCAAAGAGCTTTTCATTTCGTGATTAGGGAATTCCTGCTTGATTCCGTAACATAAAAGCACTGGGCCATTTAACCTTTCCCACCTACTACAGGTGAGCACAGTCAGGGTCAGTCTCCAGACCACACAGTGGGGCCAGGCCCTCTCTGAAGTCCAGAAGGGGACACGTGTTTCAGCCCGGTGTGGGCAGCATATCCTCACCCACTGTCGGCATGCATACAAAGGGCTTCACTGGGCCCTGTACAGACTGCTGTCTCTCTTCGTCCACGCCGCCTGGCGAGCCCGTTTAACTGAAGTCTGCGCCCGGAATGACCTACCCCTTAGAAGGCACAGTAATGAGCTCCTTTGGGAAATGGGAATGAGTAAGCAGGGACAGATTGCTTTCAAGATGACAATAAATGTGAAAAATTAAATTCACAAGCAGATAAAGGACAAGGTACTTACTCAATTCCTTTCTACTTCATTAAAAGATGCCCAAGAAGATCCATTTATAGTGAATGCCTCTCCCACATTTTAAAGTACCTAGTTCACAAGCATTTGATGTAATACAACTGAGGGATGAGATGGGGAAAATAATTGGCTGTTTTTCAGTGCCACTCTATACTGACCATTTTATGCAGGGTACTAGCTTTGTCTCTCCCGCTTCCAATCAATAGAACTTCCATCATCAAAAACCTTCTACGAATCAGGCACTGTTTTAGGTGCTGAGGATATAAAACGGATATAGTTGAAGTCAAAGTTCCCTGCTTGTGGAGCTTACGGTCCAGTGGGAGACACAGAAAACGGCAAATAAGGACCAACTAGAACACTGCACCCCAGAGCACGGTCTACAGAGAAAGGGAGAGAAACTTGGAGAGAGTAGGAAGTGATGGGTGGAGAGCCCAGGGGTGCAGGAAAAATGACAAAGCAAGACACTATGTAGTTCCCAAGGGAGAGAAAAGCCAAGTGAGAAACAGAGAGACACAGGTGGCGGGGCTGCCTGGGTGGCTATGAGACTCTACGGCACACGGTGGGAGGGAAGGCCATCATGGGGAAGGGACCGTCCAGTGCAGACCCGAAGGCCATGAACAAAGTGCCCACTGAGGATCAGGAAGGGAAGGCTGTGCCAGGCAGAGGCTGGCGCCCTGACATGGGCCTGGATCTGGCAGGTCTGAGGAGCAGGAAGGAGACTGACCCGTCTGGAGAGGGGGGTCGGGGCATGGAGCAGATGAGTCAGACGTGCAGAGGAGGTTAGGGGGTCAGCCAGGTCTCAGCAGGGACTTGGGCTATTCCTCTGATATCTATTTCAACAGCGGAGCTGGGTGCTGTGGCAGAACAGACTACAGGGGACAAGTGCAGACACGGAGGGACTGCTAGGAGGCAGGTGGCTGAGACAAAAACTGTGCTGCAAGGGTGCAGAGAAGTGGGATCCTGGATCAGGCCGAAGGGAGGACGCCCAGGTTCGCTCAAAGACAGTCCAAGGCCACGTGCTTCTCTCCCTCCCACGGGACCCCTTGAAGGCAGGAACTGCTCCTTACTGGCCCTGTCCCACCAGAACCTATCTTCACAACTGGCACTTAGTAAGAATGCAGTCAATGGTTCTTAACAATTGAATGGAGTTAGAAATCCATCTAACACTTTATCAAGGCCAGACATGTCCCAACACTGTGTATTGAGGTAAATGAGGCACATGATTGTATAAACTCCCAGCTCTAAATGAGGATGGCTGTTTCCCTCGTGTCTATTCCTGCCTTCATCATGTTTTGGACTCGACCCCTTTTTGGACTGTGAAAACCCTAGCACAGTATGGATGACAGGAGCATCCAGTGGGCATGTCAGGCCAGGGCTGACCATGGGCACTCAGGGTTCTCAGGCTCAGGTGGGGACGGAGGCCTGAAGGGAACTGCAACTTGCAGAACCAAAGGTCAAGGCCTCCTTCAGACACCTCACTCCCTGAGCGACCCCCCACCCCCAGGGCACACGTGAGTGCGCCCCCCCACACACACACAGGGTGATTACCAAGCCCTGGAGGCCCTCGATGCAGCCCCGGCACTGACCGAGCGCAGGGCCGTGAGCAGGCGGGCGAGGTCTCCACAAGCCGCAGGACCCCACCTGCCTCCGGGCGCCCGCAGCTTCTGCTGCTCCTCAGCCGCACCTGCACTCACTCACCATCAGCCGTGTGAAGGAGCTTGTGACTCTTCAACGTCCCTTTGGATTTGAACTTCTTGCCACACATGTCGCAGAGGTGGGTTTTCTCAGCGCTGTGACGGTTCATGTGAGCCTTGAGGTTGCTCTTGCTGCGAGTCGCATACTCACACAGGGAGCATTTGAAGGGCTTCACGCCTGCCAGAGGAGAGGAGATGCGCGCGCATGTTTATGTGCAGGTGTGTGTCTGTGCCCGTCTGGTCCCTGAGCGCCCCACACACGTTCCCCTCCTCGTGTCCAGACGGGGAGGCCCCTCCTCCGGGGTCTGACCAGGCCTCCCCTCTGCAGCCCTCACGGACCTTCTCAAAGACAGTCCTTGCTTCCCCATCGATGTGCCCAAAGCCTGCAACCCCCATCCAGCGGCCTGTTCACGGCGCACCACGGTGAGCTGTCCCCACCTGTCTCTTCCCGCCTCCTGGGAACCCCGCCAGGGCACCGGTCCCAAGCAGTTTATCCACCAGATGTTCGCTCAATCCAGCTGAACTGAGTTAAACTGAACAGAATTAAAATAAAGCAACCACCAGCCTCTGCAAACATCAGTGGGGTCTGGTGCTCAGGGCCAGACGTGAAAGCACTTGTCATTTCCTGAGACCAGCAGAGCTCCCATGTTAGTGCAGGCTGGGTGATGACTGGGACTGTGGGCGCCCCGGTCCCGAGGCCCCTGGCACTTCTCAAACACCCACAGCACCTGCTTTGCAGTAAAGGCTGAGGCTTGATATGAGGCTGGGGGGCCCAGCCCTGCCTGCCCTGTTCCTCCATAAATACAGACCAGCAAAAAGGCCACTAGAGCCTGGTGTGACAGGGGGGAACGCTGTACCCGCACTCAAGCACAGGGGCGTAACAAACTGCAGGGAGCCCAGCCTGCTCACCCCTGACCTATGCACCTGTGACCTCGCGGTGTAGGAAACGGGGCTGGGCCTCGTGGTGGCGGGTGCCCAGGAGCGCAGAACTGCGGCGCTCCCCAGTGCTCAGCGGGAAGGCATGCCCCGGCCGCCCCCTGACCCCAGCTCCACCCTCACGACCGACCTTGCCCGCTCAACTGTCAGTCTCTCCCTTCTGAAGGGCCTCCCTGTGGCCTAAAAACAGGCCACTGTCATCCTGTTTGTGGAAAGGACTGCGTCCTCCACCCCCTCCCGGAGCCCCCCCACTCCCCCCGCAGTGCCCCAGGCCCCTAACTCGCAGGAAGGGGCCCACGCAGACCTCCAGGTGGGCTCCCCGGGCCCCACGGCTCGGAGCCTCAGCACCAAGGAGCTGTGTTCTGACCCAGGGGGAGAAAACAAAGTTGACGGCCAGCTGCCCCTACCGGTGCCCTGACCTGCAACTCCCCCAAGTCCCAGAGTGCTCCCCACACTTTCCTTCCTGGGCAAGCACCCCAAGAGCACGGACTACATTTCCTCCTCCTGCTACCTCATCTGTACACACCTCCTCCCAGCTCTGAGTCCTGAGGTCCTCCTGGCCTTCACCCACTCAGAACACCAACACTTGCTCAGCACCTGCCAGGCACAGCGCACCCTTGTGGGCACTAGAGGCACTGCTGTAACTGAGACTGCTGGTCCTTGCTTCCTGGTGCAGGAGTCATGGAGATTTATTGACGTAGCAACGACAGCTATGATGAACTGCAGGCCTCTCATCACTGCAACCGCAACTAAATCAGTAACACTTAAATCACTGCTCAGAGCGGACTGGCGGACCTGCTTCTCAGCGTGCTAAGTAAACTCTGACTGCAGCAGGCCCAAAGCATGGCTTCCCCCAACTCACTCCCCAGTGAGGTGTGCAGGCACAAAATGCAAAGAGCCCCTCACCCAGAAAGGTGGGTACTCACCTTCATGAGCCCAAATGTGCCGCTGGAGGTCGGAGCCGTTCTTCATGAAATAGAAATCACAGTACGGGCACTTCATGGCTCTCTTTCCAATCAGCCCTTTCAGCTGAACCCTCCTCCCAAGCACCTCGGAGATGGTGCTCATGGGGACCTCTGGAAGAGACGCAGGCAGGCAGTGTGCAGGAGCCGCTCAAGAGCCCCCGAACCCTCGGTCCATCCCAGCAGCCAAGAAGGCAAGCCGGCACGCGCCTCGCGGTGTCACGAGAGCAGAGTCCTGCCCCAAAGTTAACCCAGAACCGAACTAGCCTCAAATGTAAACACATGTTCACGTGCAACAGGGGGTGGGGGTGCAGGAGCACAAGGTGACAGACGGCTGGATGAGGAATGCATGACCATCACCAGAGAACGGCCTCGTTTCTCCCACAAATCTACGTCGTGGGGGGAAAAGCGGAGGCGGGGGTGTCCTGTAAGGGCACAGGAAACTGAAGTGGTACAACAACCGAAATCAAAGCACTTGGATCTTGATTCAAACAGGCCAACAGTGACAATAAACCCTGTGTCAACTGGGGACATCTTAAATGGACTGACAGGAGGTAGTAAGAAGGGTCCCTGGGAATTCTGGGCCTTGATGGAGGCACAGGGGTTGTGTTGACAAAACTGGAACTAAAGATGCATTCTGAAGTTTTGTCTATGGGGAAATGACATGATGTCTGGGACACACTTCCAAACATTCCAGGAAAAAACAGTTGGGGGCTGACACAGGGACAAGTTTGGCAACATGGAGACAGCCGGGGGGCTGTTGTGGGCACTCGGGAGCCCTGCCCCCAGGACGTCCCTGGGGCCGTGGGGACAGTGTGCACCACTGGAATACAAGTGGTGTGTGACTGTGGCAGGGAGTAGGAGGGCCCCCCCGACTGGGCCACCAAGCCTCCCCAAGAGCGGGACTCTGAGAGACCACATACAAAGTCGATGGGAATCGACCGGGCAGAATGAGGGAGATGCGTCCCAGGCAGTGAGAACAGCAGTCACGAGCCAGGAACGCCCAGGCAGCCGGAGCCTCACCCCCACGCAGCTCAGTGGTGTGGAACCGACCGCAGGTGGCGGCCACTCCACCTTACGGAGGCTCCTGGGCCGGGGAGGAAGCCCGCACCCATCCTAAACCACCATGGTGGGCAGCACGAACTTGTGGATGGAAGGGGCCGGCACAGGCGCCTGGGGGTGGGCTCCAGGTCAGACCTGCACCGGAAGTGGCTGTGTGGAGGCAGTCCAAGTTCAAGTGAGAGAGAGGGGGTAAATGAGGCACGTGACTGTATAAACTCCCAGCTCTAAATGAGGATGGCTGTTTCCCTCGTGTCTATTCCTGCCTTCATCACCCCCCACCCCGATGTCCATCGAGAGCAGCTGGTAGGCAACGCTGTCTTAAAATAAGCATGAGCATCTTAACATTGACCTCCCACTCTGATGGGCAGACCCTTACCAGGATGATTCGTCTTGATATGTGACTTTATCAGTCGATCTTCTGAAAAAGACTTTTCACACACAGGACAAGAATAACTCCTTTTCTCCTTAACAGAAAGAGAGCATAATCAATTGGCTGTCTGTTGCCCCCTGGGCTCTGTGGAGATACCACCACCGTCACCACTGCCGCCACCACTGCCACCACAGCAGCCGGATGCATAGTGCACCTTTCTGAGGACAGGACATGCAGCCGGCACCTGGCCCCGCACAGCCCGGCAAGCTCCACTGTGGCAGGGCACCAACGTCACCTCTATGTCAGCAGCAGGGACAGGCTGAAGAAGAGATGGCAGTCCTGAAGAGGTGACCAGCCAGGGACGGCTGGGCTGGGCCTCGAGTCCACACACAGAGCAGCGCTGCTCTGTGACCCCATGCACCATGTTCCTGGCGCTCAGGGCAGGGCAGGCGTGCGGTCACAAGTCCTTTACTGTGACTCTCCATGGACAGGCACTGTCATGCTCAGGTGACAGATTAAGACACTGAGGCCAAGGGCTATGAGGAAGAACCAGAGCTGGAGCCCAAGTACACCGAGTACGGGTGCCCCACCAGGCTCCTCCTGCCACCGGGGCCGTGTCCTACCGCAGCTGCGGGCACAGACCTCACCCGGCACAGTGGCCAGCCTCACTGAGCAGGCTGACTGCGGGGCCACACTCTCAGTTAGGGAGATGCCTCTGTGCAACAGCAGGCTGAGGCCTTTGCTGGTCTGCCACTTCGCCCCGAGCTCACTCAGGGGCTCTTTCACAACAATCATCCCAGAGGGCATATGTCGGGGGTTAAACTGTGTTCCCCAAAATGCACACTGGAAAGTCCTAACTCCCACGCTTCAGCCCTTACTTGGAAGCAGGGTCATGGCAGGTGTAAGCAGGGTCATGGCATTGACCTGTAATCAGGTCAATGAGGCCACCAGCAGGCTGTGATCCAATACCCCTGGTGTCTTAAAAGTGATGCTTGGACACAGACATGCACCCTGGGAGGATGCCCTGTGAAGGTGAGAGCATAGAGGACTCGTCCACCAGCCCAGGAACCCAGAAGACTGGCAGCAGGGAGAGCCCCGCTGCCTGGGGGCAGCGTCAGGCCAACACCTGGGTCGTGCGCTCCTTCCTCCAGAGCCAACTGCAGGGGTGAATGCTGCTGCTCCAGCCACCCGGCGTGCGGAGCTGGGCCACAGCCACCCAGGAGGTGAGGACAGGCTTGAGCTGAGCAAGGAAACGAAGCAGCGGCCAGTGCTACCTGGCACCACAGGGGCAGGTGCCACAGAAGGTGGACAGAGAGGTGGCAGTGAGTCCCAGGTGTCGGGTTCCATTCCTGCTCTCACCCCTGGCGTCCCCAGCAGGGCAGACACCCAAGCAAGGTGGCCTCAGTATACGCTGGGCAAGTAGAGACAGCGGCAGACCCACACACAACGAGCCCCGGAAGTGTGAGCAGCATGAATATGCTTCATGTGTCCACACGTGACGGTGAGCCAAGACCTGGTGGTGAGGACCCTGCATGGCCAGACAAACTCAAAACCAACGCAAGACCTGCAGGGGTTGTGGCAAGTGTGCGGGGCCGTGTGCGCTTGGGAAGTTGTAAACACAGTCCCTGTCCCTCGGGTTTGTTGGACAACTGATTCCCGCCCGAAGGAGCACCTTCGGGAAGCTCGGCGTGGCTCCAGGTGGGGTAGTGAGCGACTCCATCTGCACAGCCCCCACCAAGTGCAATCCACTCACACCCCAAGTAGTGACCGTGTGCACAGCGCTGGGCAGTGCTGCACCTGCCCCCACCCTCACAGGCGTTTGAGAGCCTGCCGGAGGCCACACCACCACAGAGAGCAGCGCTGGACATCAGACTGGGCCTCTGCACTCCGGAGTGTTCGCCCTGTGAGTCTCAGGGCTCGGAATCCTGCGTTCAAACCCTGTTTTCACCGCATATCAGCTGGGGCAGTGACGTGACATGTACCAGCGCCTTCGTGTCTTAAAAACTGCCTCCCTCATAGGATGGCTGGGAGGGTCAAGGAGACTGAAACCACACAACATGGGCTTCCAGTTTCAGGTCCAGCAGGCGGGAAAGGACGCCAAATGGAAACCTGAACACGCTGAGAAAGCTGCAAGTTTTCTTAGGCCCGCAGGAGGTCACGGGGCAAGTCACCGCCCCCAAACAGGCGAAAGCGGCGAACGAGGCATACTGGGGCAAAACCCACGCAAGAACCCTCCCTGAGAAGCAGGGCAACTGTGGGACCCCTCCAGGGACTCAGCGACGTGAGGATCCCCAACTCGGGTGAGTTTTTCCCACATGAGCTCAGCCTGTTCCCACAGTGACTGTCGGGGAAAAGCCGTCTCCGCTTCCAGCGGGGCAGGGCGGGGGGAAGGCACCCCTTTGAGATGAGCCAGAACTTTCTGGTCCTCTTCATGCAGGCTGCCCTCAGGGGAAACGAGCAAAGCAGCCAACAGGCCAGAGGGCAGCTCATGGCGTGTGGGCCCTGACACCCGGGAGAAAATGAGGAAGCAGTAAAGAAAGACAGGTGGAATGTCCCCAAACACAGAAGGATAAAAGCACACCTTTAAATGACACGAGTCAAAGAAACAATCAGAAGAAAAAATTTAAATAATTTCAACTAAATAAAAATAAAAATTTATCAAAATCTGTAGGAAGCAGTGAAAGCTATGCTTAAGGGAAATCCACAGCACAGACACAGATGTTAGAAAAAAGGCAAAATCTCAAATCAATCATCTAAGCTTCCACCTTAAAGAAGTAGAGAGGGGAAAAACAGTACATCAAAATCAAACTAAGCAGAAGAAATAAAAATTACANCAAGTCACCGCCCCCAAACAGGCGAAAGCGGCGAACGAGGCGTACTGGGGCAAAACCCACGCAAGAACCCTCCCTGAGAAGCAGGGCAACTGTGGGACCCCTCCAGGGACTCAGCGACATGAGGATCCCCAACTCGGGTGAGTTTTTCCCACATGAGCTCAGCCTGTTCCCACAGTGACTGTCGGGGAAAAGCCGTCTCCGCTTCCAGCGGGGTGGGGCGGGGGGAAGGCACCCCTTTGAGATGAGCCAGAACTTTCTGGTCCTCTTCATGCAGGCTGCCCTCAGGGGAAACGAGCAAAGCAGCCAACGGGCCAGAGGGCAGCTCATGGCGTGTGGGCCCTGACACCCGGGAGAAAATGAGGAAGCAGTAAAGAAAGACAGGTGGAATGTCCCCAAACACAGAAGGATAAAAGCACACCTTTAAATGACACGAGTCAAAGAAACAATCAGAAGAAAAAATTTAAATAATTTCAACTAAATAAAAATAAAAATTTATCAAAATCTGTAGGAATCAGTGAAAGCTATGCTTAAGGGAAATCCACAGCACAGACACAGATGTTAGAAAAAAGGCAAAATCTCAAATCAATCATCTAAGCTTCCACCTTAAAGAAGTAGAGAGGGGAAAAACAGTACATCAAAATCAAACTAAGCAGAAGAAATAAAAATTACAGTGGAAATCAATGAAATAGAAAATTAATAATGAAAACAAATCAATGGAACCAACTGCTGTTTTTTTTTGCAAAGATCAATAAAATAATTGAGCCTTTAGCTAGGCTAAGAAAAAAGAGAGATGCCACAAATTAGTAATATCAGAAACGAACAAGGGGACACACTAGAGGCCACATGGCCACTGAAAGGACAGTAAGGGAAAACTATGAAAAATTCTGTCCACAGATTTGACAACCGACATGAAATACAGCAATTCCTTAAAGCAACAGGCAATTGCTTTCACAATAAGGAAATAGCAATAAGCAATTCCTTAAAAGATACCAACCGTCAAAATTCACACAGAAAGAAATAGACAATGTGCTCATGTCTACTAAAGAAATTGAATCAATAGTTAATAATCTTCCGAAACAAAAAGCACCAGGCCCAGATGGGTTCACAGGGAATTCTACCAAACAATTAAGTAAGAAATTATATAGCTCAGTGGATTGAGCACGGGCCAGCGAACCACACAATTGCGGTTCGATTCCCAGTCAGGGCACATACCTGGGTTGCAGGCCAGTTCCCGGTTCCCGGCAGGGGACGCACGAGAGGCAACCACACATTGATACTTCTCTTTCTCTCTCCTTCCCTTCCCCTCTAAGATAAATAAATAAAATCTTAATAAATAAATAAATAAATAAATAAAAAGTAAGAAATTATACTAGTTCTCTATAATCTCTTGTAGAAAATAGAAGCAGAGGGAATGCTTCCTAACCCATTCTAGGAGGCCAGCACTACCCTAATACTAGAACAGACAAAGACATTACAAGAAAAGTACAGGCCAGTATGTCTCATGAACACAGATGCAAAAATCCTCAACAAAACATCAGCACATCAAACTCAACGATGTACGAAAAGACCTATGCACCACGACCAAGGGGGACTCATCCCAGGTGTGCAGGGCGTGTGTGGTGAGGGGGCACACGGGACCTCTCTGTACTTCTGCTTAATTTGCAGTGCCCCCAAAACTGCTCTGAAGCTGATGTTTATTAAGAGAAACAAAGTGCATGGAATTGTGTGAGAGCTTGGTGCAGCTGAAAGAGCGCTGCTGTGGTGTTAGGGTCACAGGGCAGCCTCGGTCCCCAAACTTCCCTCTGGAAGGCAGGTCGAGGATCCATCCATTCCAAAAGCAAACCGTTTCTTCCCGTTAGAAATGCAGTATCAGCATGAACGGGAAGTCGAGAACTGAACTTCGTTCGACAGCCGAAACACTCCTTCCACAAACAACCTGCTGGAGCCCCGAACTGTTTGGGACGGAGACACTTCAGTACAGAAGTTAGGCTGTGCTCATCTTGAGACGACAGACCTGTCCTGTCTGTGTGCCCTAGGGCCCTCCGAAGGCAGGTCCGAACGCGTGTGCCTCCACGGCTGTGGACTGGCTGCTGTTGCAGACTGTCTCCTGAGGCTGGTGTTCCCCAGAGCATGCTCAGAAAAGGGTACTTCACACTCATACACAGAAGTCCCTCTGGGCAACCAAGCAGTGTGGGTGGATGCCCTTCCCAGCAAACCTCTGGGTTCCCAGTGCTGCCTGCCAAGCTCCGACGTCCGAGGGGTCCAGGCGACTCCGGGAAGCTGTCTTGAGCTTTCAGTCCAGCCCGTGCTGCAGACTTCCTTCCGCCCAGACTACATCATGGGCTCAAGGCATCTTGGTGCACCCGTCACCGTCCTCCTCTGCCCTTGACCCTTCTGCAGGACCCCAGCACTCCCAGATCTGCGCACAGGAACTTGGGTTCACAATGACATTCTGGAAGACAGCGGGCCGGCGCAGGTCCTGGAGGCGGCCCACCCCCGCAGCCCCCAGTGCCCTCGTCACTGGAGTTGATGGAGGCTCTCAGGAGGGCTTTGAAGGAGTTTACAGTGATCGCCCGAGTCCTTGCTATTTGATTTTTTTTCTTTTAATCTCTGATAGTCTGCAAGCAATTTATCTTAGAGCTTATCAGGGCCGCTCATTTCTTGATGCCTTTGAAGATTGTCGGAAGGACACAGGGTGCTGGGAGAAGGGTGCACTCTTAGGAGTCATTTGTTCCTTTTCCAAAACCTCAGCTCCGTACCGGAGATGAAAACCCAAGCTGACGAAGCAGACTTAAAAAGAGCAGTGGTTAAAAGCGTTCCTGGCAGCAGCAAAGAATGAGAGAGCCACGCCACAGTGACGGTAAGAGTGCCCAGCCCCGGGAGTTTGTTTGTTCTGAGGGAAGTGACCTTCAAAGCAACACAAGACTCTGCAGAAGGGAGGTGTCAGCAGGAGGCCGAGGCCTCGGGGCAGGTACAGCCCCGGGTCCACACTCAGAGCTTGTGCTCTGCTCTGGGCAACCTGGCCTCGGTCTCCACCTCTGCCATTAACTGTTGCATTAAAAAGTTCACCTATAAAGGATCTGATACCAACTTAAAAATATAAGGAGACTCCAGTCTGAGCGATTTCTTGGGAATCAAGGTCACAGTCAGGGCACCTGCTGTCCTCCCTGGACCCACCCTTCAGCCCCCAGACCACCCAGGGACCGTCAAGTGCAGGGCTTTGCACTGAGGCCAAGGGGGCTGCCTTTGAGACCCAGCCTGCCCCTGAGGAGCTCCCGGGCTGGGAGGTGCCGACACACAGAGGCCACCTGCCATCTCGGGAAGGCCCAAGTGTGGGGAGGACATGAGAGGCGACGCTGAGATTGTGGCTGATTTGGGCAGTTGGAAAACAGCCAGAAAAGGGCTCCATGGGGGATTCTGGCTCAAGGATTTTCCTTTCACCGAGAGCAGCGGCTTTGCCAGGCTGCGCCCCTTCCGTGCTAGACATTGGGCTGCCGACAGGAAGCTGTTTTGTGCACAGGACACTCTGGCGGCCCGAGGTCTCTGGGCCATGGGCAGATAGATGCCCAGCAGGGTGACACAGAAACAAGCTGGCCTACGATCGAGTAAGAAAAGACTGTGCTCTTGTAGCTCCAGGAAAGGAAAAACTTATATCCAACCATTTAGGTTCAGTAACATTTTCTTTCACTTTATGAAAACAAGATTGACCCACTTACTCCCAGAAGGGTACTGGGGGTAGCTCCCTCTACTGGGTCTGTGCAAGGCTGGCAACATGTGATTTTAGCTTACTTCTAGCAGATACAGGTAGGGTTTTTTAAACTATGTGCATCTTGTTAAGCCAAAAATAGACTACGCACTTCTCAGAGCCAAGGGCCGGCATCGACTTTAAACCTGTGAAAAACCCCCCCTCCCAGATGGATGCACCACTGCCACCACCACCACCACCGTCACCACCCCTCCCTCTCCTGCTGTCCCTGTTCCTGAGAACAAGGGCCTGTGCTGTGTCCCATACGAAGGCCATCTCACTAAATTCTCACCGTGCCCCTGGAGGTGGGGCCTATTCCCCCCGCTGTGCAGCCCAGGGGCCGGAGAGGTGAGGTGGTGAGGCCACACCGCTTACAGGTGGGAGAGTCAGAACGCAGCACCACACACGTGCCCATTCCCAGCTGGGGCGCGGAGCCGAGACGGCGCCCCGTGCCGGTTACCTGCGAGGTGTGCGCAGCAGGAGCACAGGCCGGAGACGGGGGCGCACTGATACACTCTGCCCATCCACCACACGCCACACTTCCTGATAGTTCAAAAGTCTGTGTCAGGAGAGACTCACTTAATTAACAAGACTCCCGGGCCGCCCCCCCCATGTGATGACAGGGGTGTGAGCCCAGGGAGGTCCTTCGTAACCATCACCCCCTTGGGATTCTGAGTCGGGACGTCGTGAATTACATCGCCTGGGTCAGGGGCTTACACACGTATTTAATGGGACTCACATGGCCACCCCGCACATCCATGGACACATACCAACACATGCACGCACTGAAACACGAAAACAGAGGTCTCAGAAAAAGAACACTTACCTCCAGCAAGGGTGAGCGACACTGGTGATTTCTATCTTACTCTATGCACTTCCTGGCTCAGATAGAGCAGCTGAGGCCCCCACACCAAGTCACCGACCCTGTGGGGATCATGGCCCAGGACGGAAGTGCACTGGCCTGGGGGCGCCACCCACGCTTTCTGGTCTAACTCTCCCAACCCCAAGTTCAGGACCGAGCATCTTACCCCCACTGCACTGAGAAGGGTGAGGCTCAAGGAGGCCCAAGGACTCACCCCCAGTCACAGAGCTCCCCCACTGAACAAACACGTCCCTTGCAAAGTTCGCCCCGAGCTGTAAAAAGTGGGTTTGCTCCAGGAACACTGGGGATTCACGCCCTCAACTGGCCCCCCACATGTCCTTGATTCTGATGTGTCCTTGACAGTCACTCACCCCTTCTAGTTACTGATGGGGGAGGGGGTGTGCTGGGAAGATACGTTAAGTGTGTGCATGTTCTCCACTCGTTAGGTGGGCCCTTCACTGACAGTTTTCTAAGAGTCACACAGAACAGAACCAAATTATCCTGGGGCCCTCTCACAATAAGAGCGGACCTGAACACAGGGCCATTTGGGGTGGGGGTGGGAGTGGGAGTGGGGGTTAACTTTAAATTCCCCCTCACTTTTGCACTGCATGGGAATCTGTGCTGAACACAGGTGAGTCCTGAATCAAATGGGAGGGCCCGGCCAGACTTCCAACACCCCTGGCCTCCCTCCCCGGGTCACCGGTAAGGGGTCCAAGTACCCAGCAGACGCAAGGGCTTGCCCAGGTCAGGACAGCACGGCACCCCAGACCCAGCCAGACCCAGCCAGACCCGCGTCTTGGCGGGGTCCTCAGCCGGACGAGGGTGTCTGCATAGCGCCTTTTCAGCACGCAGCTCGTCTGTGCCACCTGGGGGGAGCCCCACCACCGCCCAAGGAAGGCGGGCACGGCACTCGCCCCACTGTTCCACGTGAAGCGTCCAGAACAGGCAAATCCATGGAGACGGAAGCAAACGAGTGGCCGTCTGGGGCCCAGGAGGTGAAGTGAGCAGTGACAAGCCCTTTCTAAGGAGCAGGCTTCCCACCAGGTCAGCATATCTTGGTGCCTCTGGCTTCACCACAAAAGCAATTTACAGGCTCGAAGAACGAATGTTGTCTAAACTCCTAATACTAGAGCCCATTTTCATAGAAGATGCTACCTTAGTACACCAGCCAGGCGGACCACCTGCTTCAGGAACATGCTCAGCCCTCCTGTGCCCTCACAGGAGTGTGGAGGCTTCCCTGTGGTGAGTGCTGCTTGCTCTGCCGGGGGTTAGCCCTGCTCTTTTTCAGGCCAAGTCCTACTCACCAAACTCATAACACCTCCTCCAGGCAGCCCTCCTTTACCTCGACCTGACCCTCTCCAGGCCAGTGTGCGTCAACCTTGCTTACGTCCCTTGCAGCCATCCTGTCCACCTATTCACCACCCACACAACTCAGGGCCCCCTGAAGGCCGGGCTAGCTCTTACCCGCATGGGACACCCCAAGGCCTGGCGTGCAGAGCTTTAGGGACAGCAGTGCCCATTCACTTGTAGGAGTGTCTCAAATGAAGAACTGCCCGTATCAGCGAGGGGCACGGCCAACGTTAAACTTGAACCACCTCTGAGACAACGGGGGTGCCTCTGAGATGCCCTCCTGTTCTGTGCTCCCTTGTTCTCCCACTCCGGCTTCGCCCTGGTGGTCACTCCCAGACGGGCTCATCACGGCGGCACGAAGCACAGCACAGAAGCGCCACTGAGTCCCCGCTCTTCAGGGACGAAGTCCGCTGCCCCCACACTCCTTCTAGCGCTGTGCCAGTAGCCCAGAGACCTGCCGAGAACGGCATGCTGGGAATTTGACCACAGTGGGGCACGGTCATAGGAGCATGGCTCACAGAGAACACAGGGGCTTGAGCTACACACCTCTGTCCCTTCCCAGCAGTGTGACCGAGGGGAGCTCACCACAGGACTCCGCAACAGGAGGTCCCAGCCTGCCCAGTGGCGGAAGTCATCCCCACCTCCCGGAGGTGGCATGAGAGCTAAGCACGGTCACACGAGGGCCCTTCCCCCAGCACATGGCACCCCCACGAGGCTCCTTCGTAAGTGCTGAGACTGAAGCGAGGGCCTCCCTGAAGCGAGGTTCGTAACCACAGTAAGTTGAAAGAGAAGGTTCTTTAAATGCCAGTTTACCGAGGAAAATAAAAGCATATGAGATTGGGGCTGAAGATTGAAGGCAGTGTCCCCAATGCACCCCTGTCAACCAGGAGCCCCAGGGATGTGGAGAGCAGGCTGAGCACCAGGTCCACAGGCAAGAGCACGGCTGGGCTGGACCCCGAGTCCCTCTGTCCCACGTAATGGACAAGGGAAACAGGGGTGGAAGAAACAGGCATCCCAGACCATCAGCCTCTTTTCCAGCCCCTCACCCGCATCGGTCCGCAGGCTGCGTTTCAAACTGTCTAAATCCAGAGCCACAAGTTCCAAAACAGTAAGTGGACTAAGTAGTGACAGTGGCCATCGTCACTGGTCTACAACGCTCACTCCATGCCGGCACTGTTCTGAGGATGGGTAAACTGAGGCGCGGCCCTGCGGCCCATCTCAAGGCTGGAGCACTGGAGGGCGGTCTGGCGGCCCGGCTCCCCTTCAGGGCTGCCCCCGAGGGCCCGCGCTGCTCTCCAGTCGGCTCACTGCCTCCTGACCTCACGTGAGCTCCCGGAGGAGTCGCGGTAATGCCTTCTGCCACCTCCGCCGCCCATGCCCTGAGAGAAGACTGGGGACAAGAGCGACCTGACAGTAACCCTAGAAGGGAGTAGAACACGTACTGTGTAGAAGCAGGTGACGCACCACGGCTGACAGCCATCCACACCAACACCCTCACACAGAGCACTCCGTCTTAACCTCCTGGTGACTCTCAGAGATCTACACACAGATGCAAATATGCAGATGTGTGCACACGAGTGCATGTGTCTACTGTGTTTATAGTTTGTGTGTGTGTGTGTGAGAGATTTACAGGGGGATCACTTTACAGATCAGGTAAATGTCTGGCCCCTGTGCTATACATCTGACACAAATATACTATCATTTTGCCATGTATAACGCTTACTTTTTGCCCAAATTTTTAAGGGAAAAATAATCATGCACACTGTACATGGTAGTACTAATTCCATATCTATATAAATGTTTTTAATTCTTTTATTTATGTTTATGCATTAAAAGTATAAATCTAGAAAGCAATAATGATATCCATATGCCAAAAATAATACAATAATTACTTTGTTTCTGGAATACGATAATCGGTTTTGTTTCTAAATATAAACAAATAAATAATTGATTTAAAAATTAAAACAAAAGATTATTTCCTGAAAGTTTGGACCAAAAACCTGGGTACCCATTATGCACAGCAAAATATGGCAATATTGAATGCCAACCATAACCGAAAAAAGTCATTTAAAAACTACACTATGTGGCTGTGGCCAGGTGGCTCTCAGTGGGCTGCAGAATCGTTCTGTGCACCAAGAGGTGGCAGGTTCGATGCCTGGTGAGGGCACTCTCCTAGGTTGCAGGTATGATTATAGGTCGGGGTGCCTGGGGGGGCAATAAGTTGATGTTTCTCTCTCCCTTCTCCCTCCCTCCCTCTCTCCTGAAATTAATAAACACACCCGCAGGTGAGGATTTAAGAAAATATGTATGTATGCATTGCAGTGTATGCCTGTNTAAAAACTACACTACGTGGCTGTGGCCAGGTGGCTCTCAGTGGGCTGCAGAATCGTCCTGTGCACCAAGAGGTGGCAGGTTCGATGCCTGGTGAGGGCACTCTCCTAGGTTGCAGGTATGATTATAGGTCGGGGTGCCTGGGGGGGCAATAAGTTGATGTTTCTCTCTCCCTTCTCCCTCCCTCCCTCTCTCCTGAAATTAATAAACACACCCGCAGGTGAGGATTTAAGAAAATATGTATGTATGCATTGGAGTGTATGCCTGTGCATATGTGTGTGTGCATAAAAGGGATGTATACTTTTTAATATGTATTTCATACAGAAGGCTATCAAGTCTCAGAAAGGACAAGTGACCTGTCCAATGTCACACAGCCTGTACAAGGGCTGGAGACACTGTTTGAATGCAGGGCTCTGACCCCAAAGGGCATGTTCTGACCTACCCACAAAACCTGAAAAACCCTACCTTCACCCCTAGTGACAAAGCGCTACATTGTTAGCGACACTGATGCCAGAAGACAGTGGCATGAAGGTCGCATGTTGAGCCTCCACCGGTGCCGCCCGTGGCAGGCAAGGGGACGCAGTGAGGACAGAGCGTGTCTGTCTGGGACTGCCGCGTCCCCTCGACAACACGTCTCGACCACTTTCAGGTGTTAGCTTCCTCAGTAGATCGGGGTTTGCAAAATAAACATCCCCCCATGGGCTGCCTGACCTCCCAGACAAAGAACGAAACCAATTCACCATCATGAACACAAACAGCACCTTGAATGAGCACGTCCCTTTTAACAAAATTAATGTTGCTTCATAGACAGCCTCTCGATTCCCTGCAAATAACACAGTTACTAGGTAGCAGTCTCACTCTGCTCTCGCTATGAGCCAAACCCCAGGCTTGGCCCTTGCCAGGCGTTATCTGGTTTGATCTCTCCATGACTCTCAGTGGCACTGTCATCATCATCGTCAGCCCTGTGGTCAGGGACCCTTAAGCACAGCACTGGACACCCTCGCTTCCCTTCTGTGGGCCTTTCTCCTGCAGACTCCGTCCCGTGCGGGAAATTTCGCACAGAAAGCTAATGTATTTGATCAAAAGGCCCCCTGGGGTGAGGGCTCTCGGAAGGCGCAGAGCTGGTTCTGTGGGAAGGACCCCTCTGGTTTCAGGGGGACGCCGACACGCCAGACTGACACGCAGCGGGGACACCTCCAAATGCATGACAGTGAGCAAGCCGGGAGCACCCAGGGGAGACGGGGCCGCCACTCGGGCTTCTACTTACCAGCTCTGTGTGCACTTTGAGGTGTGCCTGCAGCTTATATTTATCTGGAGTCGAGTAGTCACAGCCAGCAGTGGGACACTTCAGCAAGATGTTACTGTGTTTCTGAATGACATGGCGTTTAAGGCAGTTTTTGGTGATGGAAGAGTAATGACACTGGGAGCAATAATACAGGTGTTCCCGGGTGTGGGTGCGGACATGCATGTCAAAATGCACTTGGTACCAAAAAAGTTTGCCTAAAAAAATATGTTCACGTGAGAAGAAGGAAGTTTCTTTTAGACTGAATTTGATTTTTTAAAAACTATCACCACTCTGAAACGACCACATTCCTCTACGTCTCCCGCCTGTGCAGGCCACCCTTCACACTTCCCACCACACTGCTGTTGGGGATCGCTTTTCAGAGGTGGGCGATGCAAACATTAAGGGGGCTACTCCTTTCGCCTGACGTCAGAGCCGGGAGGGGAGGACACGAATGTCTGCTGAGGACCGATCGCGGTGCCCAGTTCTGTCATGCACACGCTAGTGTGCTGGCAACACACAGTCACCGGGGCACCGCCAGGCCTCCTGCTCTCCTGGGACGTAGAGGCCGCGCCTGCTCTGTGACTGGAAGGTTCTATTCAGGGCCTCCCTACAGAGGGCTGCTGCCACGTCCCTAACCGCTCTCTCTGCTTATCTAGACCTCAGCCACAACGTAAAACTCTGCGCCAACCGTGTCCTGTGCCAGGAGAAGGACTCTCCTTGGGTAAACCTCCGCATGCAGCCTGACTAAGCCGCACGGCTCTCTGTCCCATCACCCCGGCCGTCTCCGCAAAGACCGCACACAGGCGGCCACCTGTGGCTCCCTACAGACGGAGGGCAGCTCGCCTGGAAGCTGCTCTTTGCAGAGACGTGCGCTCACACCGCACACGAGGTGGGCGGATGGAATGAGAGGCCCGCCAGCTGCGCCCTGAGCCTCTCTTACCACAGTATTCACACTCCAGGTCTCCGTACACTTTCCGGAGCCGCTCGCACAGGCTGGTGTCCATGCGCCTCTTCTGCAAGCTGTCCAGGATCCGCAGGAAGGCGTTCATGTTCGCCCGGTGCTCGAGCACAGGCGTGCAAAAGTCGGCCTGGCCCAGGGCCTCGTCCTTCCCGCCGGCCACCAGAGGCGGGTCCGAGGCCTCAGCTGGGTTTGACCTGGGGCACCTACTGGGGTCTGGCCCCTCAGGCGGGAGGAGAGCAGCCTTCTGCCCTTCCTCCAGGGGGCTCTCCGAGGCCTGGGTCTCCTGGTTTGCAGTAGGGATTCCAGCCTTGGGCAGCAGCAGGGTGACTTCTTCGCCCTGAGTCTGGGCGGGGCCTACAGGCTGGGCGTCCTGAGTCTTCTCAGGAGCAGCGTGAGACCCGGCAGAGAGGGTGTCGTTTTTCAGCAACAGCTCACCGGGAACGACCACGTGGGAGTGCAGGTCCGAGGGCTCCACAGCAGCGGCTCCCAGCGCGCATGGCGACAGGGCAGTGCCTTCAGCCTGGGAGGGGCTGGCTAAGTGCGCGGCCGGGGCAGGCACCTGCAGCAGGGCCTCCGGCTCCTTCCGTTCCCCGTCAGTCTCCACATCCCCAGGGCAGGCCACCTCCTTGGGCGCGCTGACCCCCTGGAACACAAACTCCTCTCCGGCCAGCTGCAGCTGGCTGCCCAGGGACTCCTGCTGGATGTCGCCCCCAGGCTCCAGGAGGCAGAAGCTCTGGTTGATGGAGCTGGTGAAGACGGCCGCCTCCTGGGCAGCCCCGTGCACCTCCCGGATATGGGCGCGCAGCCGGATGGAGCTGACGAACTTCCTGAGGCAGAGGGCGCAGACGTACACGAAGGGGTGCTTCCGGATGTGCAGCTCCAGCGCCTGGTACTTGGTGGCCCCGTGGCCGCAGAGCTCACAGGCGAAGGGCCACTTGTCACCATGGACCAGCATGTGGCGGTCGCGGTCCAGCTCGTTCTTGAACTTGCGCTCACAGATGTGGCAGTCGTACAGCAGCTGCCGCTTGCCCTCCCGGGTCATGAGGCGGAGCGCGTCCAGCGCCTCCTGCACCTGCTTGTCCTGCGGGTCGTGCGCGTGCCGGACGTGCTTGATGAGGTTCTTGACGTCCGAGTACTTCTTCCTGCAGAAGCGGCAGTGCTGCTTGACCTTCTTGTGCACCCGCTCCACGTGCACCTTGAGGTGGCCCTTGCTCAGGCAGGTGAAGGTGCAGCAGTCGCAGGAGAACTTCTCGCCCGTGTGCTTGCGCAGGTGCACGTTGAGGTTGGCCTTGATGGCGCTGGCGTAGCTGCAGTGGGAGCACTTGTAGGGCTTCTCGTTGGTGTGGATCCTCAGGTGGGCCTGCAGCGAGTGCTTGAACTTGAAGACCTTGTTGCAGTACTCGCAGGTGAAGATCTTGAGCTGGGTGGGCCCTAGCCTGGGAACAGACGACAGCACAGTTACTGCCGGAGACTCTAACACCTGGGAACCAAAAGGCAAAGGCTCAGCAGGGAGCCAAGTGGGGCTGGGGGGAGGGACACGTGCACTTACCCACCAACAGGACCAAGGACCATTGAGGACGGAAGCGAGGGTCCGTGGTCCTGCACTCACAGTCTGGGGGGAGGGAGGACAGGTCGGCACATGGCTGCGCCACCGTGTGGGACACGTGGACTGGAATGTGAGCAGTGTGAAAGAGAAAGCCACCCCTAACTCGGAGGGGGGTGGCTGGGAAAACCTGTCAAAGCAAAGATGTCTGAGCGTTCAGGCACAGAACAAGGAGGAGGGGGGCCGGAGGAGGAGGAGCACTGTGTCGCTCAGAATGTGGGCGAGAACCTGCTCTGTGCCAGGGCTGGCCTGCACGGGTCCTGGGCAGTTCGACGGGGCCAGTCCCGACCGAATGAGCCCCGTCTGCTCCGTGAGACTGTGCACCACCTGCTCCGGCTCGCTCGATAACTCCAGTAACCCAGACTCGCCTGTCCCGGCGGCAGCCTTTCCCTCTGCTGCAAGTTCCCACAGGCGGGCTGCCCATTAGCAAAAGACCCCGACCTTTCTCCAGGCTCTCGCTCCTTCCAGGAAAGTGCACTGCAGTGTCTGACTGGAGTCTGGAGCAGGGCCAAGCCTTGAGAACCGAGCTGCTTCTTTCTTTCTGCTGAGGACATGTCTGCATGTGGATGTGTGTGGCACTGAGCCCCCAGTGAGGTGGGCACCCACGGGCCTGGCCAGCTGCAGTGAAGGACTGCAGGTGGAAGCAGGTGGGGGTCGGCTGCATAGTTCTCTGGCACAGTCACAGAAGGCCCCGTGCCAACTTGCGCCACATGACTTTCTCCTACTGACACAGAATCTGCATCTTACTCTCCTGTGTCACGGCTGGTTTTGAACTTGGACAGCTCTCGGAGGTCAGCGGTTGGTCATTAGCCTCATTCATCACTTATTAATAAATGAGTGGCACTGATTAACACTTGCCATGTGCTTCAGGCGCTGCTGGGTCTCACATACGGGGTGGGTGAGAAAGCATAGTCCCCCTCGGAGCCCTTTCCCCTCAACGGGAGATGTGAGTGGGGAAAGAGACGGTGACAGTACCAGTCACAGCGAATGAGCACTGAGCACTCAGCACACAGCAGCCCCTGCGCCAAGTCTCTAATCCCCACCCTACCATTATACCCACTTCACAGATACGAAAACTGAGCCGGTGCCCACGGTCATACGATCAGTGAGCAGTGAGGCCCGGGTCTGAACCTGAGCAGACTGGCCGTCTCCAGAGCTAGCTCATCCCTTCTCATCCTCTGAGTTGTCTGGAAACACCACGCACACCAACCCCCACTCAGGGGACCGTACATATGGAGAAGGTCCCTGTGTGGGGTGCTCATTGCTGTTGGGACAGCCATGCCTTCTTTCTGAAAGCAGCAAGTGACAGTCACCAAACCACTATGACATGCATGGGGACAGGAGCTGGCACTGAGCCAAGGGGGTGGGCGAGGCCTCCTCCCCCACCAGGGCTCCCTTTGGACGTGTGTTCGGGTTCCAGGGGAGGCCTCAGCGACACGAGCGACCACACTGCGCTATGAGCCAGACAGCGTGGAGCCGCCCCCGCCAGAACTGCCAAGCCTGGCATTATGGGACTCCCCACCACCATGTTCGATCAACACAAGCTGCCTTGCCCTTAAATCAAAAATATTCAAATGGATCACAGTCCACGAACCCCAGAGGGTACACCTCACAGGGTGTAATTAAAATATTCAAATGTGGAAGTTACTGTATGCTAAATCCAAGGCTAATTTAAGGAAAGTCATTTGGACTTTTCTCAAATGATAAAAATATCCAGAAGGCAACAAATTGTATTGGTACAAAGCACCAAAGGAAAAAAGCCTGGACTCAGAACGTTAATTAAACAAACACATCATGGCACTTCCATCTCCGATGCAAGATCTAAATGGTCTTAGGAGAACCCTCCGCTGCTCTGTGCCGTCAGACAAACACCTGAGAACGCCCTCGGCGCCCTGTTTCCCACAAAGGGGGTGAATCCAATGTGGGTGCTAAGCAGCCTACCTCTGAGTCTCAAGTGCAGCCCGCTGCCTGAGACCGTGAACGGAGGCATTGGGCTGCCAGGCCCCGCAGCCAGCTCCTGTTAGGTTATTGGCTGAGCCCCCACCCCTCCCCTGCAGGAGAATGCGATTGGGCACTCTGTTCAAATGGCCAGGCCTCTGGATCCAGAATAAGGAACACAAATCCCAATGAAGGGGCTCGCTGAGCTGTTTCTCTCTCACACAGCTCAGAGCGGGAAGCCGTTTGAGGCTCCCAACACAGGAGACAACTTTGACACATGTATTTTCATTCATTCATTATCTCAGAAAAGCATTCCAGACGCTAGGGATGCACAGGAACCGAAAACAAACACGCCCCGTGCTCTCTGGGAGCTGACCTTGTAGAGGAGCATGGGCCAGCCCAACACTGAGCAAGGAAGACCGCAGGCTCCCAACTGCAATGGGAGAGGAACCGGGTCAGGGCAGACCGAGCTCCCTCAGGGGCAGCGCGGGCCCCCCTGAGGCCTGGGCAGCTGAGCAGAGAGCTGAGGGATGACCAGGGGGAGGGGAGGCAACCAGGAAGAGCGCGAGGCACCTGCAAATAAGGTTAAGGAAGTAAGACGCGCCCAGATGGCTGGAGCCAGAGAACCAGAGGGCACACGGGAGGGGGCCAGGCCGGGTGGGAGAGGGGGCAGCCCCAGAAGGCCTGAGGCCAAGTTCTCCCAAAAGCAGTGGGAGACCTTAGAGGGGATGATCCAACAGGCATTTTGCAAAGATCCCCTTGGCTGCCATGCCCAGACTGGAGAAGATCACAGCACGTCCCCGGAAACAGTTCGTAAATAATTTCAGCAAAAAGAAAGTACAATGAGACGAATATTAAAAGCAAGATACAAAATCGCTCCTAAAACATAAATTCGATTTTATAAAACATATGGGCTGCAGAAAGGCTGGAAGGGAAAACACTGAACTATTAACGGAGGTTATCTCAGGGTGGGAGGGTCGCAGATGGTTGTACAGTGCTTCTCCGGATGTCCCAGAGTTCCTGTATGATAAATCTGAGCCACATGTGCGTGAGGACCTAAGACGGCCTAGCTGACAGACTGCTTAACCTAAAGGTCTGCACCTGTTTTACAAAGCGCAACTGTCATACCAAGAAGGTCTCTTTCATAACAAACATGACAAAATACCAGTACAATATATGACAATAGAAATACCACCTAGATCTGTTCATTAAATACTGAGCATTAACCTACATGCAACTGGATTAGCGTTTAGCTGAAGCCCTCCCCAACAAACCTTGAAACAGTGTGACGATAAGTAGCTAAAGTCTACACAGCAACCTGAGTTGAGACCCGAATGATCTCAAATTTAATTGCATTACAGGCTTGCCAAAGGAATGAGTACTTTTATAGCTTCATCAATAAATTTGGTCATCCACATTTGCAACAAGAGGGGACCAAGCCTATAAAGTAATGAAGCCCCCGCGTGACACCACGTTCCAATAGAGAAAGACCACCGCGGCACCAGACACTGCACGGTGCTTTATCATTCATTCTCTCCACCACGCCGAGTCCGACTCGACTGGCTGGTGTCGCAGGAGCTCGGAGGCAAAACCACCTGTGTCAGGTCACAGCAGAGGGAAAGCAGGTCCCCACAGCGGCCGTGTCTGTCCCATCCCCACCCGCATCCTCAGTCCCTGACCCAGAACAGATGTCCAGTCTGCGGAGCCGAACCAGGAGAAGAGTCCAGAACCGCCCAGGTCAGTGCAGCACTAAAACTCACTCTTCTTCCAGGAAACCTCATTCCCCCTCCTCCAGAAACAGAGGGAGCCCCTGGCACCTGGCGTTTCTTTGTTTTTCCTCTCAGCTGGAAAAAAAAAAAAAACGTCTGCAGAGCTCAGGCGTCAGTTTGCCGCCCCAGCCAGCGCGCACGCAGCTGAGACAGGCCCAGGGAGCACGCGGAGGGGACACGCCCGCCTCCACTGTGGGCTGCAGACTGGCCACGAAGGAGGGGCGGCTTCTCCAGTTAAACGGCGACACCAGTGTCCTTCACGGAGCAGACCCTGATCAGCTCACGCACTGTCCTCTCGCCCTGGGGCAGCACTGGCGCCAGCGGCTGGCGGGAGTCACGTAGAACACCCACTTTACCTGCTCGACTTCATGGGCTGCTCATACGGCGTCTGCTGGATCGCGTACTCCTGGTACCCTCTCCGGGGCGCCCGCTCGGCGGAGGCGGCCTCGGGGTTTGCGGCTCCTGTTTCTGGGGGTCCAGCTTCCACGGGAACAATCTTGGTAGCACCTGAGAGGGGGCACAACGCACTGCGTGTTAAAGAGGCACCACGGGTGGCCCCGGCTGCAGCCCCATGCAGGGAGCAGAGCCTGGGGTGCACATTTCTGACCCGGATGACACCCCGGTATCAGTTTCCCTTCAGGACACACATTTAATGTGCGTGTGCACTTGGGGGAAATGGATGCACTTTCTGATAACCTATCAAAGGGTCCTGCGGTCCATTTTCACTTGATCTATTTATTAAAAGTACACAAACATATAGACAAATACATACATGTTTACCTGCCTGGTGTTGTGTGAAACCACATGAGTTGAACTTTACATAAATGGAAATTTGCATCGACAGCACGGGGTAGTGGTCCTGGCTAATGTGCTCAGTGGGCTGGGCATTGTCCCACAAACCGAAAGATTGCCAGTTTGATTCCCAGTCAGGGTACATGCCTGGGTTGCAGTCCAGATGCCCAGTAGGGGGAGTGTGAGAGGCAACCTGTTGATGTTTCTTACATAGATATTTCTCTCCCTCTCTTTCTCCCTCCCTTTCTCTCTCTAAAAATAAATAAAATCTTTATTTAAAAAAACAGGGTGGTGAGCAGGGTAGTGGGGAGCAATGGGAAAAAATGTGGGACAACTGCAAATGAACAAAATAAAAATGTATAAAAATTAAAAAGTAACAGCTAATAAAAGAAAAGCAGCTCAGAGCAGAGGAAGCTGCTAGCTCCCCGCGAACAAGCGTGGGCGCCACCTGGGGTCCAGCCCACAAGTGAGCTCCCTTCCCAGCCGTGGCCTCTGCTTCCACACAAGGCGAGTGAGTGAAGGGCTGGGAGTGAACACACTCAAAGGTCGCCTTCCGTGTGCAGCTCAATGGTGTAAAACAGCCGGAGACCTTTCACGGCAGCGACACTTCAGACGAGCGTGCACTGCACACACGCACAGGTGTCTATCAGGTGCATTAAAGAAAAGGCTCCGGTCTACCTCTCACTTCCATGACAGCAAAGGAAATTAACTCCACTCTTCACTCCCACTGAACAGAAGTCTCAAAACACTACCATCACACTTTCAGAAATTATTGTAGGAGCTTCCTCTAGAGATGGCTGAAAACAGGAACCTCTTCCCTGAGGTTTCCACTCACGGGAACTACATAACACTGCTCTGAAGTAGGGTGGGAAAGGTAAAGTGACTTTCCAGAAAGTTTTTCCAGTCACAAGTTTTATGTGGATTATTCTCCACTTACCAACTTTCTCAGCACTAAAGTATTATGAGGCATTTATTCAGCATCTTCATTTTAAATAATGAGTTGCCATTAGTATTGAAAAAAAGATGCTTAAAAGGCACTTGCTATTTTTAAAATCCTAAACTTAAGTTTTAAAATTTCATTTCACACCTAACACCCCAAATGGATAGGAAAAACCCTATTATTTTACTTTGGAACCTATGATAACAAACTGCTCTTAGTCTAAAGCAATACTTTCTGGAAGAGACTTTTAAAAAAAAGTAGCACATTCTATCCACTCACTATTTTATGTGAAAGGAAAGAGAAACAGACATTCCCAATATTGTAAACTATCTGATGAACCCACTAAAGGTGCACAAAAGGAGTGAGGTGGCGGGAACTGAACACTCAGCACAGTTTTGGAGAAGCAGCGGCCCCGCTGAGCTCAGTGAGGGAGGGGGCGTCCGGGGAGGGGCTGGGCCAGAGAGCGAAGACGGAAAGCTTGTCCTTGGCTGCAGCACCTGCGCAACCGCTGGGGTGGGACGGGCAGGGGCGGCTGCAGAGTGGGTGGCCGCGGCAGGAGGGGTCTTTACTCTTCCTGTACACGGCACACACAGCCCTGCCATCATCCCATTATCGGGAGATGAAATGGGGCCCCAGGGTCCAAGTGGTCAGGCTGCCTTTGGTACAGCTTTGCCCAAAGGTCCCCGTCTGGTCACTTCCCACTTGTCCTGGTCACCTGGGATGGCCTCGTGGGCAGTTAAAACCACACTGACGATGGGCTTCTTCGCTCCAGATGCCTGCCCGGCCTCCTTCCCAGAGGAGACCCTCTGGACCTTCTCCGTCCTCTGCGGCCGTGGCCTCCTCGGGGCCTTTTCTCGGTCTTCTTCCTTAAACTTCTTCTCCAGCTCCAGGTCAGACTCGTTACCTGAAGAGCAAACACTGAGATGGAGAGAACACCCTTTCCGAGCAGAGGCAGAGCTGGGGGGCACCCAGAACCCGTCTAGGGACAGGGATGAGGGGATGAGCCTATGGCGTGCATGTGGGTCCCCTGTGGGGCAGGCCACCATGTCCCTTCAGAGGTCATCCTGGGTTCTTCCACCTATCATTGAGTCAGTACATAGTCCCTGCACCCCCACCACAGGCCACGGTCCAGGCACTGGGATGCCTCCCACCTTATTGGTACAAACCCCACCAGACTTCAGTCACTCACAAACGACTCTGGGCGGGAGAGATCACCAAGACCTACAGCCTGAGAAGAAATCATCACTTCCTCATCCTATGGTGAGTAGGCGCCTTGTACACGCCAGGCACGGAGGACCCAGCCTCCTAAGATGCGTCTCAGACCCCGCCCTTGCCCCGGGGAGAGGCCAACTTGCAAGCAGGTGCAGCTGGGGACAGGCCCTGCACACCACCTTCATGGGGAAGGGGTTGGGACATTGGCGGGGAGGGAGGGTAGATTCTGGCTAACAGGCCAGAAAAGGCTTTCCAAGGAGGCAACCCTTCCATTGAATTCAAAGACAAGCGTTTGCAGCACAGGGCAGGTGGTGGTAAAATGGCAGCATTCCACCAGAAGAAATAAAAGGTAGCAGAGATGAGGCGTAATGGTGCCCCGAGCGGCTCCCTTTGTGGAGAAGCAGGATGGCGGAAATAAGGCCAGGGTAGGGAAAGCTGGGTCCCAGAGGACCGGGACGTCGGGAGAAGCCTGGAACCTCCATGAGTGTCAGTGCTCATGAGGCCTGAGCAGCACGGGTGACGGACGTGGGCTCAGGACAGAGCACAGGTCCCGGCTCCTGAGCAGCCAGGGCTGCGCTGGCAGGTCATGGGACACAGTCACCAAATCTTTTGGCTATTCAAAGGCAGACTGGAAATCCAAATTTTCATACGAAATCCGATTTTTTCGAGGCTAACTCTAAAGAGTTTTAAAATAATAGGGGAGCCAACCAAAACATGTCTGTGGGCCCATGGGACACGCCGCTCCCCTGCCAATCTGGAAGGCAATGGTGAGCCACTGAACCATTGTTTGGTGGGGGGGGGCAGGGGGGGCTTGATTAAGTCTGTGCTTTAAATCTGCACCACCACTGGGAGAATGAACTGAATGTGTTCAAAAGACATTCATACACATGGAGGACGGCCGTGTCGGCCACCAGCAGGACAAGAGCCAACTCCACATGGCCAGGCTGGGCCCTGGCCTGAGAGGCGGGAGCCATTTGGACATCCAGGTGAAGGAGGACGAAGGAGTGGGCTCTTGATGGACAGCTGTCCCAGAGTGCAGAGCAAGACGCAAAGAGAGGGAAGAAGGGGCAGGGCTCTCCCCTTACGCAGAATCACGGCCACAGACCTAAAATCACTGTCCAAGAACCACTTCCTCAGAACGCTGTGACAAGCACACACAGCCCTCTATCAGAGGAGCCGAGTGGGTGGCTGGCTGCAGAACCGCACGTAGGGAGGGGACAGTGGGGGCTCACGAAGGGCTGGGTTATCAGAGGCGAGGCGGGAGCCCTGCAGTGATAAGGCAGAAGCCAGAAACGTGGAAGAGACTGAGGAGGGTGGCCTGGGTAACTCGGAGCTTCCCATGACTCAGGTCTGCCTGCAGCCAGACCTGTGCGTCCGCGTCCCCACAAACGCCTGAAGGCAGACAGTCAATAGAGAGGCACAGGTTTTTAGGGAGGTGAGTCTCTCTCAAGAGGAGGCAGGGACAGGCCTGGCTCGTGCAGACTGACCAGAGCCTCACTGGCTTTCTAAGTGCTATGAGTGAAAGTCTTCGGGTGCCTGACCCCATCATTGGGTGCTCGGCACCTTTTAGACCTGGTGGAAGCAGTTTTACAGATTTCTGTCAACTGACTGGAAAAGGTCCCGAGTGAGACAATTAGTCCCAACACTAAAGACGGTGACACAAAACTGAAAGGAAATAATGGCAGACGAGATCAGGAGTCACCCAGAGCGGCACCTCACTCTCCACGGCCAGAGGGAAAGAGGCAAGGACCAGTGCGCATGCCCGTCCCTTGAGGAGCTAAAGGGCGGGGCTGAACAAGTGGTCTGCAAAGTCACTGCCAGGGATGGGTTTTCTGTGATGTCTGATTTGCATCGTCCCTGGTGGTGGGTTTTGTTTCCTTGTATTTTACTGTTTGGTGGCTGTCATAAAAACATTTTGAAAGGTCCACAAGTTGCCTGAGTCACAGGAGCTCTTTTTGTGGCCTCTATATTGGGTGACACACCAGCATTAATAACTACAGCAGAATGTAGGATGATGTCAAGAGGTAGAAACAATGTATTGTGGGATTTTTTAAAATAATGCTTTGACATAAACAATCGGGAAGATGGAGGTATAGGCTGACATGGCTCACCTCTTTGCACAACCACATCAAAATTACAACTAAAATATAGAACCACCATTACCCAGAACCATCAGAAATCTAGTTGAATGGAAGTCTGACAACTATAGAATTAGAGAAACCACATGCATTCAGACTGGTAGGAGGGTCACGGATGTGGAAAGGGTTGGTCCCACACCCATGTGTGGTGGGTAAAAATTCAGGAGGGATATCTCAGGAGTGAGGAGTCCCGGCCCCACACCAGGCCCCCCAGCCCAGGGTCCCAGTGCCAGGAAGATGAGGCCCCACAACTTCTGGCTGCAAAAACCAGCAGGGACTGAGTGGGAGGGAAAATTTCTGAAGCCCCAAGCAGTTCCTCTTAAAGAACCCACTCACAGACTCACCTAAGCAGGCTCACTCCCTCTGAGCTCCAGCACGGGGTAGCAGTTTGAAGGGCCCCAGGGGCATGAAGGGAGGAACAGAAGTGCCTCGCATCAAAGCAGAGGCTATTGTCCCTTTTGAACCCTCCCCCCACATAGCTGACCAGCTGGTGCCATATCTGAGACCCCAGCAACTTGGCTAGCACTGTTTCGCTGGCCCTTGAGACCCCCTAAGACTCTGCCACTCCCAACCTAAAGGCCCACCCAAGCTGCTTTTCCAGATGAATGGCTGCTCTTAGCTCAGGCTTTACAACTTCCTAAATCCGCTCAAACAAGCAACAGCTGGCCTCAGTGAGCTCCAGGCTGGGCACCATGAGCAAGCAGCAAGGTGAGCTTCACAGCATGGCTTCACCTGGAAATCTCCAAGCCAGCACCAGTAGCAGCCCTCTCAGATTGCTTTACAGCTCAGGCAGGGTGGCGCCGGGCTAAACAGAGGCGGGGGCTGACCTTGGCCTGCACCACCCGTGAAAGCCCAGGGCCAGCACGGCCAGTGCACTGCCCCGTCCTCTTCCAGCCATGTTGTCTGACACGGTCCGGGCCTGGAGGACTCGATTCAAGGAACTCGTCTCCACGGAAGAGAACGTGGCATCCAAAATGGGTTAACAATTGGCTGTTTTATTTAAATTATTTTACTCTTGCTACTGAATACAGGCATTGTACAGTACTTACTTATTCCTGTGAAAATCACCCAAGAGGAAGGGACAGTTCAGGGGAAAACATTAGTATTCCCCACGGAACTGCCTGAAAGGATGGAAAAATCCCCTCTAATGAAATAGCCCCTGAATGTCTAAAAATTATTAGAGTAACAGCCCCTCCTTTACCTTGAATAGGGATATATAGCAATTAGAATTAGACAAAGAAACAGGAGAAGCTGGTTAGCTGCTACAAACTAAGCACGAAGAAACGATTACCAAGGAGTTAGAGTCCATAGTACATAAAGAAACATTTTAGACAGAGAGATAGATAGCTAAGTTAGACACCACAAAGGCTTATAATGAATTTCCTAACCTCTGCTCAGTCTAGCGTATCTTTTGCCCCATGACAAACTCTGAGAACTTTAATAAACAATAAGACATTCAAACTGTGTACATAGAGCTATTTCAAATTGTCTGATTAATAATTCTCCTGGTCAAGACAACTTTTGTCCAATACAACCGAATGTATGGGAACTGTGGTACTTTTCCTGGTTACCTCTGTATTGATTTTTTTTTCTGCTTACCTGATCATGCTATACACCTGCAAATGTTAATCACTACCAAAAATGAAAATATAAAAACCTGCTTGTACTTGCAATAAACGGAACAGAGCTTCACTGTCCTTTGAGGCGTGTTGTCATCTGTTACCCATTGCGGATGCCTTCCCCACCTTTCAGGAATCCCTGGACCCTGCTGCAGCTGGACCACGGCAGTGCACAGCCACAGGCCACATCGGAGCCCCACCACCCTGCCCTGCACAGCTGATCCTCCACAGAGGGTGGAGGGTGGTGGTCAGGGGTCACAGCCAGTCCTTGCAGCTGACTGGCCTGGGTAAATCCCTCCCATTGATCTTCCAACAGCAACCAGGGTCAACTACAAGAGGAGGGTGTACTCAGCCCACATGAAGGGCGCACCTCAAATATCCAGCTTGGGTGACAGGGGAGGCTGTGCCACTGGACCCTACAGGACACCTACTACATTAGGCCACACTACCAAGACACGGAGTCGAAGCAGCTCTACCTAATACATAGAAACAAACACAGGGAGGTTCCCAAAATAAGGAGACAAAGAAACGTGGCCCAAATGAAAGAACAGATAAAAACTCTAGAAAGAGAGCTCAATGAAATGGGATAAGCAGTCTATCAGATACAGAGTTCGAAACACTGATTATAAGGATACTCAAGGAACGCAGTGAGGACTTCAGCAGCATAAAAAAGATCCAGTCAGAAACAAAGGACACACTAATTGAAATAAAGAACAATTTACAGGGAAACAACAGTAAAGTGAATGAAGCTAAGAATGAGATCAATGACTTGAAACATAAGGGAACAAAAAACAACCAATCAGAACAACAAGAAAAAAATCCCCCCCAAATGAGGATAGTATAAGCAGCCCCTGGGACAACTTCAGGAGGTCCGACACTGCATCATAGGGGAGCCAAAAGGGGAAGAGAAAGAGCAAGAAATTGGAAATCTGTTTGAAAAAACAATGAAAGAAAACTTCCCTACTTTGGTGAAGGTAATAGACATACAAGTCCAGGAAGCATAGAGAGTCCCAAATAAGATGGACACAAAGAGGCCCCTCCAAGAGACATTGTAATTAAAATGCCAAATGTTAAAGATGAAGAGAATCTTTAAAGCAGCAAGAAAAAATCAGTTAGTTACCTACAGGGGAGGTCCCACAAGACTGTCAGCCAATTTCTCAAAAGGAACTTTGCAGGCTAGAAGGGATTGGCAAGAAGTATTCAAAGAGATGAAAAACAGGGACCTACAACCAAGGTCGCTCTACCCAGCAAAGCTATCATTTAGAATGGAAGGACAAATAAAGAGCTTCCCAGACAAGAAAAAACTAAAGCAGCACATCATCACCAAACCATTATTACATGAAACGCTAAAGGGACTTCTTTAAGAAAAAGATCAAAACTATGAACAATAAAATGTCAAAAAATACATATCTATCAACAATTGAATCTAAAAAACAAACTAAGCAAAGAAGAACAGAGACAGAGTCATGGATACAGAGAGCGTTTTGATGGTTGCCAGACGGGAGGGCCATGTGGAGGAAGGGGTGAAGAGGTGAGGGGTTAAAGTACAAACAGGCAGTCACAGAATAGCCCTGGGGATGTGAAGTGCAGTACGGGGAATGGGGCAGCCAAAGGACGTACAACGGTGGGGGATTGCCTGACGGAGTGGGGAGTGCTGGGTGGGGGGGATAAAGGGAAAAGCAGGATAAATCAGGATAAATGTAATAGCATAGTCAATAAAATGTGATTTAAAAAATAAATAATGCTTCTAATCCGAGGGCCTCAGGAGGGTCAAGGGTAAGTGAGTTCAAGGCCAGGCGCTGCCTTTGGGCTGAATCTGTGGGGAACTCTCTAAACTTATGGTCTTTGTGAGGTGCCAGCGCGGGGGAGGGGGGGCGGGGGATGGGATGATGGCTGAGCCCTGTCACTCTGAGGTCTGGGGCTGGAGTTCCCACTTCCTCATGGTTCCCTCTGGTCTGTGCAGATAAAGGCAAGCGCAGCAGTGGCCATCTCACGCCAGCCCCCAGCCTGCGTGTCTGCCGGGTTTCTGACATCAGGAAGCACGCCTTGTAATTTCTTGACATCTGTACGTAGCTGCTCTTCAACCCTAGCACATTAACTCGATTCTGTGTGTTTCATTTCCTTGTGAAAAGAAAGTGTTTTAAAAAGCGGCCACACTGGGCGAGGTGGAGTGCAAACCCTGGGGTGGGAGCAGACACTCCCGGGAGCACACGCCCCTCAGAGCTGACGCCGTCGCCCTGCAGGGTCCCCGGCAGCTCACACACAGGCCGGCGCTCTGATAAGGAGCAGAGGCCAAGCATGCATCCTGTTTTAAGAGTAATGAGCAAAAATCCAACGTCTCTCTTAGTCTAGAAAGGTCCCATTTGCCCCTCCAGGTCCACCCTTCATGACTCTCCACCCAGCTCCCAGAGGCTGACCTGCAGGGTTCACGCAGGGCCTACTGTCCTCCTTTGGCCAATGGAGTCGCCAGCAGGCGATGGGCAGGAACAGAGCAGTCCCTGTCAGTCCATCTTAGGTTGGCTCCAACTTCTACCTAGGCCTCCAGCTCTCCTACAGAGTGTTGGTGACCACAGTCCCCTCTTTCTCTCAGCCCAGGGTGACAACACTACCCATTGTCCCCATGTTCCCCAGGACCTGGCCTTGCTTACACCGTCACCAACAATCCTTGGCCAAACTCTCAAGTTGTCAACCTGAGTGCACCACCCGCCTCCTGCCACATCCTGTGGGCTCCCCAGGGCCTCCGGGCTGGCTCTTCTGTCCACCCCCAATCTCACCTTCATTCCCTCCCATTTAAAGCAACTGTCGCAGCTCCAGCCCAGGTCAGCACAAAGGTCGGTCCCAGGACCAATGAGTGGACCCTGTGCCCAGGCTTGTCTCGCCATCGTTCCCTGAATCACTTCCATCACTGACCATCCTCCCCCGCCCCCAGGGATGCCCAGCAGAGGGTCCTCTGCAGGCCTCCCTGTCCTGTTCTTCTGCTTCCATTCAGTCCCCTGATGAGCCACTGGGGGCCCCAAGGCCAGGGCTATACACACAGGCACATGACATCCCCAGGGACACCCACCAGCCACCAAACTCAACATGGGACCAAAACTAACTTACCCTCTTTCCCCCAAACCTGCTTCCCCCCACGGGTTCTCAAAGTCAACAGGGCCATCCTCCACCCCAACATCCAAGTCGGAACCTAGATGGCCCCTCTCAGCCCTTCCAGCTTCCTGTCCACCCCAACCTCTGCTCTGGTCCTGGGAGTCCCACTTCCTTGACAGCTCCAGAATATGTCCCCTGCTTTTGACCCCTAGTGCCACCGCTGAATTCAGACACCTCGTCAGGCCACAGCACCACCTCCTCCACCATCCCCACATGGGCCACAGGGGCACTTAACAAACGCTGTTCCCTCCGCCAGCACTGCGGTCCTCCCCTCCTCCCCTCTTCTCCCTGCCCCACCTCCACTGCCAGCCCTTCTTCAGAATACGAGGCCCAGGGGCCCTCAGACCTCCGCCCAAGCCCCCCCCTGACCACCCTGCTCCCCCAGGCTGCTTCAGAAGCACCTTCTATGAGCTCCCCCAAGACTGAGTCCACAGATGCTCATCACAGTGAACACAAAGGGTCCCTGTCACTGTCTGCCTGGCCCACTGAGCCGGGCAGTCCACCTTGACCTCACATGGCCAGCAACCACCCCCGCCTCGCACCCACACTGTGGGGGCTCAGTCCCTGGTGGAATCCATAATGACCTATAGCGAGGGTTCAAAACTACCCCCATATTCTCAGCCCATAACCTAACGTGCACACCCACATGCACACACCCACCTGCACACCCATGCAAGCACACCTGAACACACCCTTCACTCAAATGAGCTTCTGAAACTTTGCAAAGAAAAATGAAGCTCATCAATACCAACACCTGAAATAAGTTCCTTGTATCTCACCGCCCCCCTGCTCTGTGCTCACCGCCCCCGCCCCCATCCTACACGAGTCCTCGGGAGGGGTGCTGCTCTGTTTCCCGACCCCACACTCTTGGGGATGGGGCTGCAGCTGGGTTTTCCCCTTCGCAGGGCCCTCGCAGGTTATGTCTTCAAACAGGACAGGCTGGCGGGGGACGGGCAGGTGAGGAGTTAACAGTAGGGGCAGTCATCCACTGGCAAAAATGTTCGCATGCATTCATTTACCACTAACACCGCACTAATGTTCTAAAGTACTAACTCCATGTTGCCCAAGAAGGAATAATTAACTCTCGGAGCACCCGGAGAGCCCACTGCTGTCGGCCGTATCACTGTATGGCCCCGCGCGGTTGCCAGAACAGCAGGCTGATAAGGGACCACACTCCGGGCTCCCCACCACCCACCCCTCAATGCTCACACGGCACTTGAAGAAGCAAATTAACCCACAATACTTGTATCTGACCTGCTGAGTACCACAGCTCCCCCTTCCCTCAGGCTTCCCACAGCCTCCCATCTCCCTCGCTTTGAGGAAAGGCCAGGCGAGCTCCTGCAGCTGTCCCCAGTGAACCAGCCAGGACAACCGGCCCGGGAAGGGCAGGAGGACTTTGCCTTCCAGGCGATGACCCTTTCTCACCGCACACTCACTGCAGAGAACCACCCAGCTCTCCTCGGAGGTGCCTGCGCTCCCACAGCTGCAGGCTGTTGGGTGAACTGTTGCAATACCTGCCCCACCTGCTCCTCCCGCCCCCACCGTGCCAGTCAGGATGCCCTGCAGGATGCGCCCCCTGGACACGGGGCCCTGCCCGCTCACACCTGATAGGCCCTCTGACTTCTAATACCTATTCATTCCCCTCTCTGTCCCCCTCTGCCAGAGCGGGACCTCCTCACCTCCTGCTGAGGTGGCTCCACACAGCCTGGCAGCACCAGGCGCAGCAGTCGCTCTGGCTTTAAAGGCTGCCGGACCAAGGCCATCTGTCCCATACCTGTCGGCCATCAGGGCTGCCACAGTGGGGGACAGCACTCCTTTCCAAATGGGGGTCACGATGCTCAGCAGCAACTTGTCTTGGGAAGAACCGTTACCTAGAGTCAGTCCCATTGTGTCATAGGCTCTGTCATATGCCATCAAGTTCCTCCACTGAGGACACGCGGCAGCCCACGCAACTTCAGACAGCAAATTCGACAGAGTCGCCTCCTCGCCTCCCAGCACCAAGGAGCAGGCTTCCACCACGCTGTCGCCGAGCAGCGCAGCCCCAGGCGGGCCTCCGGGATGCTGAACAAGAAAGGCTTCCTTCAAACAAAAGTGTCCCTAGCACAAGCCCTGCTTTTTGGGAGCGGTTTCTAGCTGAGACATCTGAACGGCAGGGCTGGCCACCGAAAAGGAGCAGGGAGGGGTATTGATAAGGAGCTGGACGCCGAGCACAGCACTGCACACATCACACAGCGCGCACCGCCCCAGACACAACCCACAGCACCGGCTCGGGCTCAGGAGACTCTGGACAAGAAGGACGTCTTATGTCCCCAGGACACAGCTGGTGGAGGACTCCATGGATGTGAAGAGGAGCCACGCAGCAGTGTCTAGGGACAGTCAGCAAACACTGTCAGCGCTCCCCACCCTGGGCGCGTGGCAGGGCCACACTTCCTGGCCCGGTGAAGTCGGACGGGGCCACGCAATCAGTTCTGACCAATGAACTGCATGGGCAGAAACGACAGATGCCCCCCTGGGCCAAGGGGAAACCACCAGGGTTCCCCTCCCCTCTTGCAAGGTGGACAGAGTGGAGGGGGGTGTCCCAGGAAAGGAGCACTATTGTCCAGGGCAGACTCCATACTGCGAGCACACCGAAGGCAGGGCGGGGTCAAGACCACGGCCCAGATCACCTCTGGGTTCTGTTCGCCTGACTAGTGCAACATACGGGCAGCACAGGGGAAGGACGTGAGCGTTACGCAGTTGGCATGAAGACAAGTGTGACATTCGGAGCCCGGGCCGCCCTGCCCTCCCGACTGTCCCAACACCACTCACTCAGAATGCTCTGATCAGGGCAGCCGGCCTCAAGTCAGCTGTGCTGTGGACACAAATACGGCAAAGACACTCGAAATATAATCTGAACATAAATGCCTTGTCTTCTCTAGGAAGGATTTAACAAGAGTAAGAGTACCTTTTACAACTCTCTGCATAAAATGACCCCAGAAATAATATGCTGGGAAAGGTTCAGAAGTCACTTTTATAAACCTGACACAGTGATTTCTGGAGGCTACAAAGTGTTTTTCAAAAACACCAGCTGTTGCACATAATGGCATAAAAATCTGTTTTCCTGGTTTCTTTTACTACTCACATGCAGAACGAAACAAATGCTGAACACACATCAAAAGTGTTACTTTAACTTGCTGTGGTTCAGTGCACAGAAGAAGTCTGTTTTGTTTTCCTCTAATTGTTTTAACAAGCTAAAGAGTCAAGGTCAATTGTTTGAAATGTCACTAAGCTGCTCTTTAGAAAGCACGTATTAGAACAATTACGTGAGAATTTTCTGAAATGTGATATGGTGCTTGGCACACCAAAGCGGAGCAGTGGGGTGGACGTGGGCCGCAGGACTGCTGGGCGGAAGGTCACGCCTGCGTGTTTGAGAGGCCCCGCCAGTGGCCAGAGCGGCTCCCTTCCCATGTGGGGTCTGGGGAAGTCCATTTAGTCGCTCAGATGGATGGATCGAGGGGCCATCCCCTACGGCAGCAAGGTGGGGGTCTCGTTAGAAGGCCTGGGACCACTGCCACCGCTGGCGTCGCCGCCATGTTAGTCACAGAGTGGAACGTGAGCCCCAGCGCCACACGGAGGGCACTTTTGTTTCTCAGGAAGCAGAGCAGGGCCTGAGAGAGGCACACGCCCATGAAGGCCGTCCCCACCCACAAAGCAGGGGCCAGCCTGCTCCACGCAGGGTGGGGGTGGCTCCGGGCCCCTGGCTTCCTCAAGTCTAAAGTTATGAGACTGGGTCTGAAAAGGCAGGTTTCCACGCCAATCTTAAGGGGTCCCATCCCGTGGGACTCAGTTAAGATTCTTGAAACGGGAAACCCACAGCACTGGGGGGTCATGGGCACTCGCCAGGGGTCGGGGGTGACTGTGAGCCAGAGCCCCAGGGAGACCTCCGGAGACGGGGCACTCCCGTCTCCCTACAGTGGTGGCGGCTACACAAACCCACGCGCCGCCTCCTGTGACGTCCTGATGTTGATGCTGCAGTTACATCAGACGTGACCACTGGGGGCACTGGGGTGAAGCGTACGCAAGGCCTTGCTCTATGATTTCTGCGAATTCCTGTGGTTTCTCAGACTTGAACCAGGCTGTATTATTTTCTCTGTGGGCCCTACGGTTTGAAATGTTTTATCTGCCAGATTGCATGTGTGAAGATAACCCCTTTGCCCACATTCATGGATCAACTCTGTATCTGCCTCCCCTCAGTGAGGGCCGAGGCTGACCCTCTCTGCAACCCCACGCCACCAACTGAGACGCCCCTGCGACTCGGGCTCGGTGGGCATCAGCCACCAGATGACACGCTCAATTCAAAGACGACACACGGTCGGAGCCCACGATCAGCACAAAAGCAGCACCTTCCCAGAGAGGTGGGGTTGGCACGAAACACGCCACTTCCGAGCAGTAAGGGGACCCTCAAACGCTGCCCCGCGCAGTTGGAGCTCTGCACAAGCCACCAGCAGGGCAGCGGGGCAGCCGTTACCTGCGCCGCCCTCGTCCCCGCCCAGGTCCAGCACGATGATGCAGACGTGCTTCCTCAGCTGGCGAGCATTGGAGAACCTCCGTGAGCACTTGGCGCACTCCAGGCGGCTCGGAGCCGGGCCGCGCCCTTCCTCCGGGGCTGGCGGGCCGGCTGCGCTCGGACCTGCCATGCTTTCCGACAGCTCCTCCTCGGTGCTGGGCTTCTTCGTGGACCCCTTGGGCCTGCCCCTCTTCCTCTTCGTGATGCACAGCTCTGCCAAGGAAACCAGAGGGCGCAATGGAGTCACACGGGCGACAGCACAGGCATGCACGTAACTTCCATACCTGGGAGTGGGTCTGGGGTCACATTTTATTAAAAAGAGTTTAAGACCATTGACAACTGCAAACAGTACCTTTAATGCTAATATATTTGCATCTAGATGCTAAGAGGTGGGGCGGGGCAAGGGTGGGCTCACAGTGGTCTGCATGGAAAACAGTACATCATTAATAAATGATAACACAAGAACACACCCCGAGTTTTGTGCAGACACAGCTGCAAAGTTGCACAATCAGGTCTGCAACGCTGTGACTGAAGAGACCCTCTGGCGGGGCCTGCGCACGTGCTGCCTCTGTGAAGTGGCCGTCGGCCCCAAGGACCCCCAGCTCCCTGCCCATCCAGGGCTTCCCTCAGAGGCTTCTCGGGGGCCCGTTACCCAGCTGTGCAAATTATTTCAACACACAATTATCATGGCGAAATTTTGGGGGTAAAAAAATAATGATAATCTAAAGCCACAAATTATAGGGCTAAAGATAACAATATTTTCAAGTTTCCTACCGACCTAATGATTTAAATGTCACGGTCAGAGCTGCTTTAGAGCAAGTTTCATATCATTCTACCGCTTCCATTTCTTCTTAATTGGCATGTTTTTTGGGTATCTGTCTCCAGAATGCAGGTAGGAACAAAGAGGGGTGAGCGGGGTCTGGGAACCCAGGGCTCTGGTGTGAGGGTGAGTGGTGGGATCCTAGGTGATGTGACTTGAGAGGGACGCTGAGCGAGCAGAGCAGGGAGTTGGCACCTCCTGGCTGACGTCCCACCTTAGTCAACTGTCCCCCTAGGCACACGTGCTTCAGCGTCCTCTTCAAGTCTGAACATCAGGGGCAAGGGTCTCAGGTTTTAGCACCATCTTGGGGGAATGGCCACCTGCAGGATCCGGGTGCCTTCAAGATCCCTCCCTGCTCTCTCCGTGGCTGCAACTCTGCACAGCACAGCGTCAGCCACACCGCCCACGTGTCCCTGTTGCTCCCAAGTCCGCGGGGGGGACCCAGGATGGTCCTGGAGTGGTGCAGGTGCAGGGCAGGAGCAGCATGGCAGCAGGGGCCCTGGACACAGGACCCCGAGAACTCAGGGAGGCTGCACCATCCCCAGGTGCCGGGCCATCTCTGGCCTCTGTACTTCCTTCTTTTTCTTTTTTTAAAGATTGTATTTATCTTTAGAGAGAGAGAGAGAGGAAGGGACAGAGGGAGGGAGAGAGAGAAACATCGATGTAAGAAACATCAATCCATTACCTCTTGTACGCACCCCAATAGGCGACCAAACCCGCAACCCAGACCTGTGCCCTGACTGCGAATCGAACCAGCGACCTTTCCCTCTGCAGGACGATGCCCAGACCACCGAGCCATGCCGGCCAGGGCTGTACTTTCTTCTTATTCCTATTCTTTATCCTATGAAAGCTTCCCGCCTTGCGTTCTCTTTCTGGTTCTCAGAATGGAGACTGTCTACTTTGTGAAGTATTAAAGGTTGTTTATATCACCTAAATTACTTTCTTTAATCATTTTTAACATTAGGAAAAGAAGCATTTGGAAAATAAATCATCCCCTAGGGCCCAAGTTCCCAGTAGGAAGAAAGGGATGAGCAAAGCGCATCTCAACCCTGTCCCAAATCTACAGTGTGGGGACAGCATCCCTACAGAGAACCATCCTTGTCCACCCAGGGACAAAAGCTAGCAAGGGACAGAAAGAATCAGCCCAAGATTTTTATTCAATCAAAGATAACATAAGCATTATGAAAAAAATAGCCCAACATTATTAAAAATCTAATAACATAAGCCCTTTATTTGCCCATTAATCAAAATTGCAAGGCACTTCCCTGGCTATTACCTCATTTTATTTTCATAAAAACCTTAAAGATGGATGTAGCCGATGCAACTTTCACTCTAGGAGAAGAAACGAGGGTCCCAGAGGCTGAGGGACTTGGCCGGTTTTCCAGGAGTAGCCACTGCGCTCCCAGAGCTGGGATCCGGGTTTCCTTTCTCCCGGCCCAGACCCTTCTGCTTAGTCACATGGCCCTCAGGTGAGTTCTAGACAGGAAAGGAAGCTAGCGTGTGGGGTGCTGAGAATCCTGGCCGAGGGGGAGGTTGACCAGAGTTCAAATCCTCCAAGAGCCCCGGTTTCCAACATAAAAGAGAAACACAGACTGCCTCTATGTCACTGAGCCACTGTTAATAGGAGAAATCCACCAAGATGCTGAGCCCAGGACTCGGAGAGGCTGGATAAACACAACTGTGTATTATGATGGATGTGATTATCAGTGTTCTGACATGGGGTTCTCTCTAAGAGACTGGTCCCCACACAGCCAGTCCACTGTTAGGTCATGTGACTCCTCAGTGTCCCCCCATTCACGTTCATTAGGGCTCTTTGCCCCAGTCTCTCCATTTAAAACACCTCACACACCAAGGAAGCCAGTACAGACTCAGCGGCATCATTACGCCTGAGCCCACGGACACACGGACGGGGTCAGCCTTCCAATCTCTCCATTTGCAGCTCAATCTCTCGTCAAACCAACTGGAGAACTTGGAAAAATCCCAAACACACCGTCAGGCCCCGACAGTCCATCTCCGTGATGTTTACTTCCAACCAGTCCAGGAAGCAACAAGGAGATGATGAGTTATTGATGAGAAAGACAGGAGGAGTGTGCGCCTTCCAGGCCTGTGGGCCACACAGAAACCACTCTGTGCCGCAGACGGCAGCCGGGCCCAGGACACGAGGCAGCAGGAGGCCGAGGGCACCCTCAGCCTGCTGCCTGCCTGCGTATCACCGGCAATGATGTGGACACACCACACCTCACCAATCAGCGATCATTACTTATTAAGCACACACACCTCAGCCCTGCGCAGAGCACTCCCGAAAGAGTCCTCATCAAAGCCCCAGGGAAGCTTTAGTGTGACTCCCTTTCTGCCCAGGGGGGCGATGAGGCTTCAGAAGGTGAGTTCTTAGTCCCAAGACAGAACTAATCAATGGCAGAGGTGTGACTGGAACCCAGTCCTGTTAGCATCAGAGTCAGTGAATTGCACCTCTGTGTTGGCTCAGGCAAAATCACAGTGCAGAAATAGCACCTTTTAACCTGTAAGTGCTGCGGACAAATGACGATGGTACTGCCCTGCTACCTGCCTCAGCACCAGCTGACCCCTGCCCTGAACAGGTGGATACAAAGGAAGGGGAGGGCTAGTAAGCACATCATGCACCTGGCAGGGACTAAGGCATTATTTGTCTCAGAGCCACTTTTGAAAGGGCCAGTGCCTTATGCTCCGTGAACAGATGACAAGAGCCACCTGCCTGCACCACCAGCAGTTTCCATGGCCGCGGTGCAGGCTGGGCCCTGCAGGAGGCCCACGGAGGGCGGTGGGGGCTGACACTCCCTGAGCCAAGCTGAGCTCCCTGGTGCTGGCACATCAGCCCTGAGCACATTTCGCCCTTGTCTACTCGGAAAGCACGGTTGTTCCCAACCCATCAGCCCAGACACGGGGCTCCTTTCTGTCATCCGCACAAAGGCCTATGGGCCAGCCTCAGCCCTGCCAGGACTGAAACCCGAGTCTCAGACTCCTTCCCCTGCCCTGTGCTGCCTACATGCACACAAGACGACCACACTGGGCTAAGTGCCCAGAAGAGGCAGCGGAGATTTAAACTGGGATGCCCACCGGCCCTGGGACACGTCCTTTAACCCAGTGACCACACTAAGCATCCCCCCTCCAGCCCAGACTTCATTCAGAGAAGCACTGCAGTCCGTTGGTGCCTGGCTGCCAGCCAGGAAGTAGACCTGACAGAAGGAGAGCCCGGGCCTGCCCCAGGCCCAGCACCCAGTACTGCACCCAGCACCACACCCAGGCACACTGCAGGTGCCCGGTTACCGAATAAAGAAATGTGATAAGGAAAGGGGACAGGAGGGAAGGCAAAATGAAAAGGAGAAGAGAAGTCCTTCTACCGAAAGTCTGAGAGCAGGAAGGAGCTGGAGGAGCTGAACCAGACTCCCAGGAGACCCACAGAAATCCCCTCCCGCAAGCCCAACTGCCCAGCCCCCCTCGGGATGAATGAGTGTGCGCACACACATTCTCTTACACACACACACACACATACACAAGAGGGAGAATGAGCTTGGTCCGTTCAACAACTCGTTCTTGGAGCACAGCCAGACTTGATTAGAAAAGGGGAAGGAGTACGGAAGGGTCTTCTGCAGACCACGTCCCACATGCCCGAGAAGACTAAAGGCTATAAAATGAACCAGAGGATTTAGGAACCTTGTGGTACAAAGAGAGACCAAAATAATAAATCAATCACTCAGCTAGAAGTTTAATTAAACCATTTCAAGTATCTCTCAACCTAAAATGAATTGTGAAGGTTAAACCTGAATAGAAATCATCAGAGACAAACTAAGCCTTTACAAGCCTCAAATTTTATGGACTTACACAAAGAAAAACAGAAGAATTGGAATTCTTGATAAAAGATTTTTAAAGAAATTTTCTCGTATTTAGAGTTTGAGTTACTAAAGACTTAAGAAATACTTTTTTAAGTTAGACAGCACAGGCAACTACTCTTTGTACATACAAGTAAATAAGAGAAAACGTATTTAAGAATTTAAATCAAAAGTAAATTAGCCCCAGTTGGTATGGCTCAGTGGACGGAGCACCAGCCTGTAAACTGAAAGGTCACAGGTTCGATTCCTAGTCAGGGTACAAGCCTGGGTTGCAGGCCAGGTCCCCAGCTGGAGCATGGGAGAGGCAACCAACTGATGTATATTTTGCTCATTGATGTTTCTCTCTTTCTTCTTCCCTTCCCCTCTCTCTAAAAATAAATAAATAAAATTTAAAAAATAAATGAGTTAATAAGGAAAAGAACTTCTAAAAGTAGCTCAATGGTAATAATTTGATTACACTCAGAGTTCCAAAAGACCGCAAAGACATTTTGACGCTAGACAGACCCAAATCCTATCCCCCACCGCCCCGCTCGCTAGCCAGGTAACCGTGAGTGCGGGCACGCCTCGTCCCACTGTGCCATGCTTCACTGTGCTTCACAGATGCTGCGTTTTCACAGTTTGAAAGCAAGACTCTTCACCAGCAAAACGATCGCGACTCACTTTACTACAGTAGTCGCTTCACGGGGGCGGACAGAGCCAAACCCAGAGCGCCCCCCAGGCCTGCGCGTGTTTGACCTATATTCCTCATTCGTAAAGTCTGGGCATCCGAGTGGGGTTGGAAGGCCTGAGCAACAGTGTCGCCCAACAACACCCAACACACACAGAAAACAGACCGCCCAGCAGCCGCAGAACACAAACCCTTCCAAAGCAGACACGGAGATTCTCCTGGACAGACCACGTATGTATTAGATCAAACCTCAATAAATCAAACCTCAAAAAATTTAAAAGGACTGAGATCATATGAAGTATATGGACTAAAATTAAAAACAACAGAAAGAAATCTGGAAACTCCAAAAAAGAATGAAAACTAAATCTCCTCTCCTTAATAACAAATGCTCAAAGCAGAGTTGTAAGGGAAATTGCAAAACACATTGACTGAGATGAAGAAAACAAAAGCACAACATCCCAGAACTTCCAGGATGCAGTGAAAGCAGTTCTTGGAGGACAATTTATAGCCACAAATGCCTCTGTTAAATAAAGAAGAAAGATCTCAAATCAACAACCTACCCTTCCAACTTAATAAAGTAAAAAAACAGAAGCGAACTAAACACAAAGCAAGCAGAAGAACAAAAATAATAAAGATTAGAGTGGAAAAAAGATGAAATATAGAGAAAGTCAACAACATTAACAGTTTTAGGTCAACTCAGCAAGAAGAAGAGGTTAAGATTCAATTGCTACAATCAAGAATGAAGGAGGGAATATTACTATTGACTTTACAAAAATCAAAAAATTCCAATACTGTGAACCATTGTATGTCAATAAATCAGATAAATTTCATGAAATAGAAGATGTCCTGGAAAGACACAAACTCCTGAAGGTAGTTCAAGAAGAAATAGAAAAATAGGAATATCCTATGACAAGCAAAAAGAGTGAATCAGAAATCAAAAACCTTCCCACCAAAAATAAAAAGCCTAACTGAATGGCTTTACTGGTAAATTCTTTCAAAAATAAAAGAAGAATTAACACCAACACTCAAAAATCTTCCAAAAACAGAGGAGGGGACACTGCTCAACTCATTGTACAAGGCCACTATTAACTGATCCCAAAACCAGACAAAGATATCAAAGACAATACGCCAACGTCTCTGAATACAAATATTTCCACCAAAATGCTGGCAAACCAAACCCAGCAGCATATTAAAGGGACTACACAATCTGACCAAGTAGGACTTACCCCAGGAATGCAAGGGTGATTCTATGCATGAAATTCCATCCATGTAATACCCGTGTCAACAGGACAAAGGGAAACATCCCACATGAGTGTCTCCACAGACAGAAAAGACGTCTGACAAAGTCTAACACCCTTTTATGATAAAAACACTCAACCAACTGAGAAGGGAACTTCCCTAACCTGATAAAGTATATTTAAATAGGCACCACAGATAACATCACCCCTAATGGTGAAAGGCTGGACGCTTTCTCCCCAAGATCAGAACAGAACAAGATGTCTGCTCTTCTCGCTTGTATTCAACACCGTACCAGAGTCTCTAGCCAGGGCAGTTAGGCAAGAAAATCAAGTGAAAGGCATCTGGGTTGGGAAGGAAGAAGTAAGACTACCTCCAGCTGCACATGACAAGATCATACAAGGGTAGATTCCTGAAGACTCTCCTAAAAAACTATTAGATCTAACGAACAAGTTCAGCAAGGTGGCAGAATACATGACCGATACATGAATAACAGTTGTGTTTACTAACTAGCAGTGAACAACCTGAAAATAAAAATAACAAATTTATTTCCTTAGCAGCATCAAAAACATATAAAATACTTAGGAAAAAATCCAAGGAAGTATGAGGCTTGAACACTGGAAAATACAAAACATTGCTAAATAAAAAAGACCTAAATGAGTAAGAAGACACGCCATGTTCATGAATTGGAAGGCTTAGTATTAAGAGAGCAATAGTCCCCAAACTGATGTACAGATTCACACGGTCTTTATCAAATTCAAAGTGCTTTATTTGAAGGAACAGACACACTGATCCCAAAAACCATATGAAATATAAGAGACCCTGAAGAGTGAAAACAATCTGGAAAAAGATCAAAGCTGGAGGACACAGCTCTCCTATCTCAAAATTTACTACTGCTCTGAGGACAGATGTACAGACTAATGGATGAGAACTGACAATCCAGACTAATACCCGTACCTCTGAGGTCAGTGATTTTTACCAAGGGTTATGTATGGACCATCCAGTGAGGAACTTGGGAGGGGAGACATGCCTTCTCATTTTACATTATTTTAATCTTTTCCAACAAGGTGTTACTACTTTTGCAATTCAAACTAAGGAAGCACAAAGAAATAGTGAAATGGCTCTGACGGGTTTCCCTGCACAGAGCCTGACCAAGGAGAGGCCCCCGAGTGCACTGGGAGTGAGGGGAGCTTTACACCCGTGGGTCCACCTGCAACAGCACGGAGGGCGAGTTCTGGGGTCTCGATACCCCGCTCAGCTGTTGGTGGGGCCCCCAGTCTGGACAAGGAGAAGGAACAGGCCCACCTGTGAAATCACACCACCAAAGGCACTGCAGAATCATTAAGAGGAGTATGCTCCTCAGCAGGGCTCCCAGGTCTCGAAAGTCTGCGGAGCTCTGGTTCGGATGAGGGGGAGCCACCGAGCCTTTCTGAGTGGCTGGTGGCAGGTAGCATGCAATGTTTCCTCTGGAGGCGGAGGGGCAGCAGAGCCACGGGTATGGAAACAAACAACCCAAGGTGACCAGTTCGACTGCCCCACAGCGAAGGGGTGTGCGCTGGGTCAGACTTCGTGCCAGGGCCTGGGGCCAAAGAGCAGAAGCACCCCAAAGACCTCCCTTGGGCGTTCCCGACAAGCAAGAGAAAGGGACAGAGGCAATGAATATGCCCCCAGGAAGGACAGAACCGAGACACATTTGTGGGGTTGCAGGAGCCCAGTGAAGGGCCTCCTACCCCACCCAGGCCAAGGCTAAGTTCCTAGAGGCCACCTCAAACGGACTGAGTCTTAGGCAAGTGCAGGGTGAGCCAGGCTGAGACACCTCTGAGGGGCTTTCTGGGCAGAGTGATGGCCAGTGGCTGCAGACTGATATCAAGAGGGACAGGATGAGCATGGGGGCTGGCTGCGAGAGAGACACAGAGGCAGGGGTTCTCCCGGAGGGCGGACTTCAGGGTGAAGTCCTGTGCCATCTTTAACAAACATAAGTAAGGAGGGACAGGGTGGAACTCAGGTGTGTGTACCTTATAAAACACCAACGCACGCAATTCCACATGAAATTCTATCCGCTTATGGCCATGCATTCATTTATTGTTTATAAGTGAAGTGAAAAATGCCAATTATTTTATCTCTTATTCACATTTCATTTTAGTAGGAAGATCTTAATAAGCAAAGCTGAATAAAAAGAGAATTAAAACCTTGGAAACAGGCTTTCTCAGAGTTCTTTTCTTGTTAATCCTTCAGACTTCTGTCTGACTTATGAATTTTACGAAAGAGATTACCCATTTTCCCGCACGTGTAGAGTCAACTCCAGAGGCAGGGCGGCGACACCTGGAGTTCTCGACCGAAGCTCTGATGCCCTCTACCTGCTCAGCCAAACCCGTTGGAGAGCAGGGAGTGATGTGGGGTCACCGAGGCTCTACCTGCAAGGTCAGGAAGGCTACGCCCAACTTCCCCCTCCAACTGGGTGGCAGAGAGTGGGCTGGCTGAGCTTCAAGGCCCCTGGCACTAAGAGCTTCTTTTTTTCTGCAGCTTTATTAAGAAATCATTGACAAATAAAAATTGTGCATCTTTAGGTTGTACATGTGATTTTCAAGAGGTACAAGATGATTTAATATATGTCTATACTGTGAAACGCTTCCTGCAGTCAAGTTCATTAATAGGTCCACCACCTCACATCGTAACCACCTTTTGGAGTGTGGCGCGAACACTGAAGGTCTACCCTCTCAGCAGACTTCAAGGACGTGGACAGACACGGTCTCATTTGCACTCACCGTGCTGTACCTTTGACCCCCAGATCTCACCCGAACGTCTGTGCATGTTCATCAACACAGCCCCCTTCCCCCGACCCCTGGCAACCTCTGGTTCTTTCCTCTGGTTCTGTGACATTTGCTTTTTCAAACTCCATATGTGAATGAGACCACACAGGATTTGTCTTTCTGTGTCTGGCTTATTTCACTCAGCACGACGTCCTCCAGCTTCATCCGTGCTGCGAAGGGCAGGGCTTCCTTGTTTTTCATGGCTGAGCAACATTCGAGTGTGTGTGTGTGTGTGTGTGAGACACTTCCCAGGTGGGTCCATCTGTCCACTGACACTCAGGTCGTTCCCACAGCTGGTCTGTCGTGAAGGGCGCTGCGGGGAACAAGGAAGTGCTAGCGTCTCTCTGAGACCGACGTCACTTCCTTCGGACGCGTGCCCAGAAGAGGGACTGCCAAGTCACGTGACAGCTCCGTTTTTAATTTCATGAGGAAGCCCCATACTGCTTTTTCCATGGTGGATGCACCGACTTACACTCTCTCACCAGGGGACAAGGTTCCCTTTCCCCCAAGTCCTCTCCAGCACACGAGCTCCTGTCTCTTTCCTGCAGGCATTCCAATAGGTGTGTGGTGACACCCTCGTCACAGTGCTGACACTCATGTCCCTCATGACCAGTAGTGATACTGAGATTATGTCCAACTACCTGTCGGCCACCTGGACATCATCTTTGGAAAAAGTCTATTCAGGCGTTGGCCTGTTTGGTAATTGGGTTATTTGGTAGATGCCTGGGGCCTGACACAGACCTCTGTGCCCCCTGCCCTTCCCCCGTGCAGACAGAATCAAATGTGAACTGTCAGGCAGGACGTGAGCATGAGGAACCGCCCAGGGCGCCCCTGCCTTCTCGGTGGTGAGAAGACAGATCTGTTCACGGGCCCCGGATGGGCTGAGGGAGGCCCGGACACCCCACTGACAGGAGTCGATGGGGTCGGGCCGCAAACACGACCGTCCTCCTTGTCTGCCGTGACTGCCACGGGTGTGGATTCTCTCTGTTTTCACCTTACGCAGCTCAGAGGAACGGGAACAACTCATGTCTCAACAACTTGACGCTCTGTTGGGTGTATTCTTCCGAGCACCCTGGGAACGGCCAGAGAAACGCGTTAACCAGCCTTCTGTCTGGAGTCTGTCCTTGTTCGCTGGGTCAGACAGGTGATCAATGAGCCGGCCCGTTTATTAGAAATGCATCTGAGAATTCCCAGGAATGAGCAACTGGATTATTGGTGTGACTAACGAACCCTGCAAGGGGACAGTCACTGCCCCAGACAGGGCTCCTGCACAGGAGACTGGCCGCTGTCTGTCACCACAGAACAAGAGGTTCATGGGGGCTTTTGCTAACTCCTGTCTGCAGCCGCTCCTCCTGTGCCACATCCGTTCTGCGTCTGTGGGGACCTAATTACGCTGCAAGACGCTTCCTCCGACCCCTCCGCCTGCTGCCTCTGATGCCACTCAGGGGAGATGACCGGACACTGCACCCCAGATGTACCTCCCCACGCGAGCTGGGACCGTGAAGGACTCCATGCAAAGCAAAGCTTTTTGCAATTAGAATCCTTGGTCCAAGCATACATAATCAGTTAGGAAATGCTGTCCTTAAGAGGATATACATTTATTTACCACGTATGTTGTAAGAACAGCTTCCTGTAGCTATATGCTTTGACTCAGTCCTCACGGCCCACCTTGCGACAGGAACATGTGTCTGTATTTAGGTACACAACGTGAGGCTTAGAGATGTAACACCATTTGCTTCAGGTAACGCAGCTGGTAAGTGCTAGAGCCGGGTTACACCCCCACTCACCTGACACCAAGGTCCCGTCTTGTAGCCTGTTGGATGATGCCACCTCCCTGCATTCACTGCCTCACTCAGTCTCTCACTCCTTCTTCCATCCACCAACCGGGCACAGGGAACTCAAACGCAACCCCGCCTGAGCAGATCTACACTGGTCTAGACCGCCATCGGACTTCTGGGCTGGCTGCTCGGGTTCTCCACGCACCTAAGCCCACCAGACAAAAACCAAGGACCCCAGACAGGAACGCGGAATCGGTGTGTTTGAGAGCACATCAGCATCGTCGCCACAGACACGCGCACCCGCAGGGGCGCCTCCCGCCCGGGGCCCTGCCCCCTTACCATCTCCCGTTGTGCTCGGGTTGGTGGGTTCGGGTGTGCTCAGAGGCCTGAGGGGAATGATGATCTCGTCGACATTGATCCCTTCTTCCGAGTGCTTCTCGGACACGTGGGAGAGGAGTTCCGACTGACTCGGGGAGAAAAGGTTACAGCATTTGCACATGAAGATGGCCGGGTTTTCTGCAAGAAAAAAAGTGTTGTTATGTTATTGCATCTTCACAGAAACAATAATTCCTTCCAACGACCTCAGCAAAACACTGAAGGCCGCCCGTCTGGGCCTTCGCTGGCCTCCAGCTGACCGTGTCTCTCATGGACTCCCGCCCAGCCAGGAAGCTCACTCCCACCTTCCGGCGGCCCCTGTTGCCAGACGAGTCTGTCTTCAGTTTTTCAGAACCTCAGTCCTCTGGACCAAGTCTGACGTGGACCTCCCTGCGACCCAAACCTCCCCCCGAGCCTGCATTCCAGTAACAGCACAGCAAAGTGGAGAACGAGTATAGGACTTGAAAATTATGCCCACCCCTCAAAAAGCACCCATGGCGACAGCAATCAGGTATTCTGGCTGCACTGTCCTTAAGTTGGGGCGAGAAGGAACGGTCAAAGCAACATCTCTCAGGAGCTGAGACACCTTTTCACGGGCTGGCATGGAAACTAAGAACGAGAAAAACAGGAACCTGTCACTTTTCTAAGCCGCTTCTTTCCTATTTAAAGCACCGTCACCATTCACAGACATTTCCTGATAGTCCATTATGTTCATCTGTTGTACTAGGCAGGGAGATGTGATGGAAAAAAATGATTTTTGAGTCTGATATAATAATTGTAGGCACATATAAGAATATTAAATTTAGGACCCTGGCTGGCTAGCTCAGTTGGGTAGAGCATTGCCCTGATACACCAAGGTTGTGGATTCAATCCCCAGTCAGAGCACACACAAGAAGCAACCAATGAATGCATCACTAAGTAGAACAACAAACTGATGTCTCTCTTTCTCTCTATCAAAAAAATCAATAAATTAAACAATACATATTAAATTTAGGATCCGATAACAGCTAAAAGCTAGATTTTGGGGGGGTAACATTCACACGGAAAGGAAGGATAGGACAATGGCCTTGACGCCAGACACCCAGGCTGGATGCCCAGCCCCAGTCCCTGAATGCCCTAGTGGGTGACCTTGGAGGAGCAGTAGTCGCCTCTCCGGAGCAGAATCTCACGGGAACCGCAGGCAGCGAGTCCACTCTGCAGCGGGGACACAGCGGGCACTTGGAAGACTGCAGCCTGCACCAGCCCAGCTCCCCACTCTTGCGTGTCCCCGCCCACACAGCTGTACAGGGGAAACCCGCACTGCTTCCCAGCGCTGCTTCCCATCGGCACTCGCCACTGCCGGCCTCGGGAGGCCACCTGGCAGTCTTACCAAGTCTCTAGGCCACGCACTCTCTGTCACTGGCGAACGAACATACTGCCCTCCCTCCGCTCCGCACCCCCAGCCTCACTTCCAGCGGTTCACCTTCTTTCCTGTGCCACTGAAGCAGCCAGGAGAGACCTCCGGAGCCTCGCCCACCGCACCCGCAGCCCCACACCTCCGCCCGCCCACTGGCCTCGCTTCTGTCGGTGCGAGGGGCAGCACAAGCAGTGGCCAGCTGTGTGTGTGCAGGGCGCAAGGCCCACCGGGGCAGACAGTGTTTCAGTCACTGACGCTGTTTACATTTGGCGGCTCATGGAGACAAGAAGCAGACTGACGCTGCCGAATCACTGGTAGAGCTTTTATGAAGACTCTGCAGACAGTGCGCCCTCCGAGCCTGCACCTGGAAGGCCGCCGGACAGAGGGTGTCAGGCACCCACTGGCGGCACGGTGGCAGGGGCTTCTGCTTCTCCCTGCAGGCCTCCTCCCTCTCTGTGCTCCCTACCGCATCGGTTCTCCCGCCTTCAAACCAAACCTCTTGCTCTCCACTCTCTGCTCTCCCCCACCTCGTTTTTCTCCCCCATCGGGCAGAGACCAGAAAGAAAGGCCAACACAACCCGGCCACACTGTGGACAGGACGCACCTGTCACAGGAGCAAGGCCCCTCCAGACTCAAAGAAAGGGCTTCTCCGCGAACTGGCAGGTGAAGTAATGGCCCGAGAGAATGCTTTCCTCCCCAGCAGCGCATGAAACAGAAATTTAACAAAGCAGAACATTGCTTCATCAATGAAAACCTCTTGTGAATACAGTCGATCGATAGTTTATTTTTTCCAAGATATGCTTTATTCCTAAGGAATGCAAAAGTCTTCCCCACTAAGAAGAGACTGCAGTAATAGCTCGCTCTTTGTGTGAGGCCATGCTGTCTTCACTGTGCTTCTGTGGGTCCACAGAGAGCCCACGATTTAGGAAAAAGGGGTCTGTAATCCCCATCCTGTGGGTGGAGAAACTGAGGCTGAGAGAGGATAAGCAGCCCACCGAGTCACGGCTGGCGGGAAGCAGAGACCAGACTAGACTCACTGCTACCTGCTCCCGAGAGGAGCTGTTTGGCTACAGACCACGAGCCGAGTTCCTCCCAGTGAAAGCTGAAGTGCTTACCACCATCGCAACAACATCTGAGGAAAATCACGGCTGAGAAGCACATAATCCCCAAATCGCGGAGCAGTGTCTCCCTTGCTCATTTCAGCATCTTGTGCACAGTGGCCGTGGAGTGGGCCCCACGGCAAGCACCGCGACACAGAGATGATGCAGGCACGGGGCCCCGCCACGGAGGTGGCCACCACTTCATGGGAGAGACAAAGCCGTCACAGAACAACTGCATCTTAGCGTTTTTACTTACACTACTTCCCAACAGGCCCGTAAGTAATCTCGATTCCTGTCCGCTTTCAGGAGAAAGGGACTTCTGTGACATCTCACGGAGAGAGCTCCTGGGGACCAGAGAGTCACTGTGAGGGGTCTCAGTCCCCAGGTGTGGCAAGCACTGTCAGGAGGCCGGCCGCAGGGGGCGCCACCTACCTGCTATGGACCAGCATGTGGATCCCTAAGTGCCTGCTGTGTGTCCAGCCCTGTAAGGTGAGGGGGCGGGACCTGGAGCTCCCTAGGTGCAGTGGCGACAGCACACACGACCTAGGATGGCTGCCAGCCCTGGGCTCAGCCGTGCACTGCAGACCGGGAGACTGGCCAGACTCTGAACTGAAGTCGTGGAACCACCGGGGGCCTGGAGGAGATGGGCAAGCCCTCCTGGAGCCTCTGCAGCGCTGGGCCTGCAATGCAGTCTCCTTCGGGTCACTCGTCCTCAGAAGGCAGCTCGAAGGCTTCCAGACAGCCTGGCTCACAGCCCCAGCCCTATGTCCGAGACCGCTTGCTCCTGCCATGCAGGCACGCGGGAAGGGCCACTGGGCCTGGGTGCCACCGGCACAGGGGCCAGGAGCCCCCAGGATGCTCACTCACAGCTTCTGACCAGAGGCTCAACTTCTCGAGACCCCGCCGCACGGTCTCCCAAACGCACAGGGACCCTGCACGGAGACACTCAACACGGAGGTGTTTCGGGCGGCGAACTCCAAAACGACCTCCATGTGCTGCTCGGGCAAGCGTGACACGTCCCCACCAAGAAACTCGGTAGGGCCACTCAAGATGGCATTTTCAAAGAATCTCGAATGACATGAAGAAAGGCTCCTGATGAGCTCCTAAGTGCGAAAGAGTGGGACGCACAGCTACCCGGGGCGAACGAGCCTGTATCACTGATGGAGGGGCGCTGCTCACGAGTGGGGGGATGGAAGAGCGGCCAACCGGGCTGGGAGAAGGTGCCCCAAGTCCCGACAGTCAGACTCTTTATCACCCAGGCATTTTCAGAAGGAGCCTGTGTAAGTTATAAACACAGAAAGACTGTCTAAAAGCAAGATAACAGGTAAGCACAGTGATTGGGAACAGCTCTCAAGGAGAAGCTCGGAGCTGCTCAGGCAAGGACGGCGTCGTGTTCAAGGTCACGTCCCCCAAGCCGGCACATGACCGTTCAACTACTGTGGGAGCCAACTGACACAATGCAAGTAACAAACAGCATGCGTGTAGGAAGGCAGGAATCCTTGGCTGACATGCTTGGAAGGCTTCCAGGAGGAAGTGCTTGATTGTTCAAGGGAAAAGCAGCCAGGAACAGGACAGGCAGGCCTGGGAAGGACACTGGTACTGAGGAGTACACCAGACGTGGGCTCAAAGCCACCCTCCCTGCATCAGCTCAGGCAGTGCCCACCTCCCGCCAGCCCGGGCCTATGATCTCCATTCTACAGGTGGAAGACTGACACTCAGAGAGGCTGACCTCCCTCGGCTGCACAACCAGCCAGCCAGGTGCAGGGTCAAGGTGGAGCCCAGCTTTACCTGCCCCAGCCCAGGGCCCCTGCAGCGCCACATGGCCCTCCCGGGGCCAGCACCAGTGAGGAGCGGGGCTATTTTGCTACCGCCAAGGTGATATTTATTTACGAGCAGCCTGTGCCGAAAGCCAAGCAGAGGGCACCACGTTCCCTCTGGTACAGGGTCTGTGACTGCCCCCAGGACCGGTGATGTCACGTAGCCACACGGAGACAGCAGAACGCCAACACATGTGGAGCGAGGGTCACATCAGGCTGCCTTTCCCAAGCACTAAGAACTGTTCATCTGCCAAAGAGCAGCAAAGGAGCTGTTTTCATGATCATAGCAGGCTCACACGAGAAAATGCATCTTACACCCTGAAACATCATTATTATGCTGTCAGCTAATCGTGATGAAGATGCTATAATTTGAATGCATTTTTAGGCCCACTTACCAGGCACTCGTCCTAACAAAAGGACTCAAAAAGAAATGGCGTGTTCGGCACAAGGGAGAGCACAGAAGTTGGGGTTCGAGCACCGAGTGCCTCTGAACTAGCACAAGAGCACAGAAGTTGGGGTTCGAGCACCGAGTGCCTCTGAACTAGCCGCCAGTTTTTAATCTGCTACTCGGCACCATTAAAAAGGGAAAACTTAAAACAAGCAAGTCCTGGTTTCCCGATGCTGACTTGCAACCAGCTAGGTCCCGTCTGTGACATGCCCCTGCTGACCGTCACCCTGCCTGGGGACTCAGGAACAAATGAGGGCCTCTGACCCCACTCCTCCCGGAAGAAGGCCATGCACCGGGATGGGTGGGGAGGTCCCAGGAGGTTCACGGGGCCCTTCGGGCTCTGGGCAGGGCTGCTGGTCGCTGGCAGGTCCCCGCCTTCCCTTGGGCACCAGAGGCGCGTGCCTGCTCTTGAGCGCCACTCCCCACCCCAAACCTCAGGATGGAGGGGGACTCCAGCTGAGAGACTGCTGTGCGCCCCACGCCTTTGTAGGCTATGGCCGCAGCTTCAGGTGCAGCACCTGTAGCCAGAGCCCCGCCCAGCCCAGGGCCACCCCCCTCAACCACGGTGCTGCTGGGGACACAGTGGGCACGCAGTGAGTCCCAGATCAACTGAGGGCCACGACCAAGGGCCACAACTATGCCAAACGTCTGTCAGTAACCACAAGAAGATAAAGTGCTACATCAGCAGATGACCCAATTACTTCACTTAAAAGCTACAGCTTAAAAAAAAACTCCCCCTTTTTCCCCTTGATGAGTACAGACCACCCTCTCCTCTCTGTAACTACTTCTCACTGGGACCAATTAACCTTAAGGGGAGCGTGACGGCCCAAGCTCAGCTCCTATCACATTATCTAGACCATGAGAAGCAGGTGGCAAATGCTTTCAGAGCTGTATTTCTGTTTTCGTGTTTTCCACCTTCCCCGAAGTTGTTAAATTCACGAGAGCAGGCAGCTTCCCGACAGGAATGGGAACGTTTGAACAGCAGCCATCATGCCTTTCGTAACGAATGCAGGCTCACCCGGCAAAGCTCGGCATGACGACGTAAAATGCCTTCCTCCTTCATCCTCAGGCGAGAGGCTTGGGTTGGGACAAAACGCTGTCCCTCCACTATAAAATAGTTTCTTTTATGGACCATACATAACATCGCCACCATCATCATCACCACACTTAGTGAGAACTTGCTGTAATGGGGTTCAGAGACGAGGACGTAAACCCTCCACGGATGACAGGCTGAGCATGGCCCACGCGAGGCCTCTTTATCCTTCACGACAACCCCATAGGATGGGCTTTACTGTTGCCTCCCCCCCACCTAAGACAGCCCTCCCAGGGGGCGCTGACGCACAAACTGCACACTCTGATGGACACGCCGCCACAGAAACTCCGGGGCCCTGGCTTCCTACCACGCCAATCGAAGGATGCCTTTTACAGGCCTGAAAATGTGAGTCATGACGTCAGGTGCCGCACGGTGTGAGTGCTGGTAAAGCTGGATGTGAACCTGGGAAAGCCTGACTCCTGACTCCAGCTCTTTCCCCTTTGGGCCACATTTCCGCACTCAACACCCTCTGCACTTGCTCTGGCTGGGAGCCCCACTTCTGGGGGCGGGGCAACCCCGTGGCAGTACGTCATGCCCTGATGCCCAGAGCGGGAAGGAGGCAAACGTGTTCTGAGTGCTGGGCCACTGCCAGCCCAAGAGGCCTCCCACCGTGAGACGCAGAAAAATGCATCCCTTTCTTAAGACGCCCACCCCCCGTGAAAGTGGTCGCAATACTGAGATTTCGTTGGAACAAGGCACTTTACTGCCAGTTGCTGAAAACCGTCCTAACGCATGTGCAGATCCATTGTGTGAAATGGGTCCCCATCGATGTGGCGCCCTCGTGCAGTGGGCCACCTGCACAGCTGTGCCCTGGCCCTGCTCATGAGTCAGACGTGAAGATGTCACCCACGTTACAGATGAGGGAGCTGTAAGGTGCCTAACAAGAGCAGACGCTGGCCTGGGCGGTTCCAGAGCTACTCAGTCAGCCCATCAGCAGCATAAACACGAGGCGGGAAAGCAGGGCGCACTGGTGCGCATGGTGTGCTGGTGTCTACACGAGGACCTTCCAACCACCTGCCTGCCACAGGGGGCACGTGGAGAACACAGAAACCCTTGTGGCGGCGGAGGCACTGGGGAGGCTTCTCGGGCAGCTGGAGGCAGAGTGATGAAGAGGAGGGGACTCCTGTAGGCAGGGCGCACACGCCAGTGGGGGCAGAATGTGGAGGGCCTTGGTCTCGCAGAGCCTGTCACGCAGGGATGGGGAACACAAATTCAAGGTACAGCTGGCAAGCTGGTGCCACTGTAGCACGCAGCAGCCAAGGAGGGTCTCAGCAGCTCCTGGTCCTCTGAGAACCAACTCGGGGCACCGGGCCTCCCCGGCAGGAGGCCCACCTGACAGAGGTCAGGGCAAGGCATGCACCCAGGAAGCCTGCCCTGGGGAAGAGCAGCGACCTCCCAGGCGCAGTCAGTGGGGCGGAAAGGCTGAAGCTGGATCTGGAGTCTCCTGATCTGTAAACACCAGCAATTAGAGAGATTTCCTCACGGCTGATGAGTTTGTGGTATTTCTCTTCGAGGCTGATTAGACACGTGACTGGGCTGGGGAGGACGGGAAGGGGACGCCAGGACTTGTACTCCACCTGTCATTCCCTCATAACGGTATGTTGGGCTGGTAAATAGAAGTGCATGATGTTCAGGTTGAAAAAGGAGGGGAGGGGAGGGGAGAGAGGAGGGGAGGGAAGAAAGAAAGAGAGGAAAGAAGGAAGGGGAGGAGGGAGGAAAGAAGAGATAGACAGACAGACAGATGTAGAATCCATGGGGAAAAGGTGTTCCTGAAACAAGAGACAAGCTACTGGGTGGGTGTGCGGCGTCCAGTCTTGTGTCAGGCAGGCATGGTGCCCAGGTACCCGAGGGGCCGTGGTCAGGGCAGGCCGGGCAGGGAAGGCATGCCCACCCTCCCCGCCCAGCCCGGCTGCAGGATAACATTAAGCTGCCCCCTGTGTCCACACAGAGCATCGTCTGTGCCTGCACTGGGGCCTCCCCGCTGTCCTTTGGAGAGGCCTGGGAAGGGACTGTACCATCACCATCCCCACCTGCACCACCACCATCACCCCCATGTTATGGAATAGGAAGCTGGGGCACAGAGAGCGAGTGAGCTGCCCAGGAGTCCCAGCCAGATACACTGAGAAGCCCACACTGACTGAGCGGACCTTCCAAGCTGACCACCACCTCTGCCCACCCCACCCACTTCCCCCCAGCGCCCAGGAGATAACGTGCTGTTTCCTGTAACAGGGCAGGGGTCACCATCAGTTAGACAAGCTGTGGTCCCCAACCCACAGCTGGCATCACGGTCCCAGGGACATTTCAAACAACTAATCATGACTAAGAGCAGCTGCACCAGAAGGGGGACTTTGCCCCCGAGTCCACTACAACTCAAGGCAGCAACTCATCTCAGGGAGGCAGCGAGCTGGAAGATGGGGGTGCCAGAGGTGGCTGCTACCACTCCCCCCGACCACACACTTAGGGACCACGCTCCCTGCACAGCTCGGCAACGGGTCTGGAACCAGGGGACAGAGGACCACCACCATACACAGGGCAGACAGCTATTTCCGCAGAAAAACAAAGACACTGGCTGTCACCCACACAGACAGCACAGGGCCTTCAGTCATTCCTGGGTGGCATATACACATGCTAGTGGTTCCCCCTGGTGGCCGGCCAGGGCACTACACCCTGCCTGCACTGAGGAGCGTTACCAGGGCTGAGCAAGGTGTGAGGAGAGCCGGCTAGGGTCCACTGGTTCCTCCCTCTGCCAGACGCCATGATTAGCTGCCACCCATTTAGGCTTCACATCTGTCCTGTAAGGGGGCTGCTCTCTGCATGTTAAGATGAGCCAACTGGGCCCGGGGATGGGGCCGCAGTCACATAGCAGGGGAGCCCATGGGATGGGCAAACCCAGGCAGCTCATGACCCTACGGCACGGTCACCAGGAGAAATGCCACAGAGACTGGACCTGTCCCTGCAGCCCAGGCTGGGCCCCGCCCCAGGTGAGTCAGACCCACCTCCAAGGACAGAGGCTCAGTCCTCCTCATACTCAGACACTGCTTGCTTTGCCAAGTCTCAGTGCACATCCAAGTGATTTTCACACCTTGGGGTGCTTTCCCATGCACATGCCCCTTTCCGTACGACAGGACACTGAGCGAGGAAGCCTGACTCAGGCCTGGGCGAGCTTCCAGCCACAGGAAGCGGGAAGGGGCACGAGTTCTCCAGCTAGTTTGCACTGGGACGGGTCACCCCTGGGCAGAGCACTGGAGGCAGGGGCTTCGGGGAGGTGGAGTTCTGGCCGGTCGCATGGGGAACTCCTGCGTGTTTGTGAACATGCATGGAGCCATGCCTCTATTTCATACACGCTTTTGTACATACAAATTATGTATCAATGTTTAAAAATTTAAACAGTGAATCTGAAGGACGACACTGGGGGAGAAGCAGGTTCCGACTCCCAAGTGAGTCTCTTACTTACCACGGCACAGTGGGCTGAGAGAGAAGAGCAGCCCGGACCTGACCTGCCTTCGCCCCCCGCAGCCTGCAACCCCGCTCCTGTACTTGGCATCTGAGCTTGCACTTGCTCATCTGCGCAGGGCTGCTGGAGGGTGGCAGCACACGGTGTCTGTGACATGCCCAGCTCATCAGTGACCCCCACACCCCAGGCACCGTCCTTCCGGAAGCAGTGGGCTCGGGTCAGGGCCTGGGCCCCCACCCCTGGCGGCTCGCCCCCAGCATGGCAGGCACCGTGTGCCTCACTGAACCTCCTCAGGCCTCGGTGTTCCCCTCTGAGGGATGAGGGGTCCTGATGAGAAGAGGCCTCCAAGTGTTTTACAGTGGAACCTGGTGCTCAAGTCTCCCCCCAGAGCCTAACGTGTGCGCACATGGACAGACCACCTGGGCCAACATTAGGATGTGAGGACAGCCCCACCCAGCACCTCAGCACCGCTTCTCCCACAGCCAGGAGGGGCCCCTTCCACACCCACCCTCCTGCTTCCCATCCCCACCCGCAAATAATCTCCATGGTACCCCCCAGCTCTGGGGTTCAGGGGCAGCAGTTCCCACACATGCTCACCCTAATTTGTGGCATTATTATCATGCATCTCATAAAACGCTGATGAATGTGCCAACTTCTATAGCTCACAGAGTTAACATTTTTATTAAATGCAAAGGAGAAATCCCGTGAGTGTTCCTTCGCTGAAACTGGATTAACAAAACAACATGAGAAATGCTGGGTATCAGCTATAATTAAGGCAGGGCCAACAGTGGCATTTTAATTTTATGCATCCACATTTCTTCCGTGTTAAAACTTGGCACATTTTTTAAGTCATCGTTAAGTGCTCTCAAAGCGAGAGCCCTGGCCAATGCAGCAGGCTTGCCTGCCACCGCCAAAGGTCGGGCCTTGCCCTAGGAAAGCACCCCAAACCCTCTGTGTGAGCAGAGAAGCTCTCAGGATGTGGATGTGGGGCCCCCACCAACCCCAGGGAGCCCTCTGATGCCACAGCTGCCCTGTGCAATTACCGAGCTGGCCCCAGAACTCACGCTGAGCCTCTCAAGTGGCCAGGTCTCTGGGGTCACTTCCATGATAAAACAAAATGTACAGCCCTGGCCTGGTGGCTCAGTTGGTCAGAGCATCAACCCCACACCCAAAAAGGTTGTGGGTTTGATCCCCAGTCAGGGAGCACACCTAGGTTGTGGGTCGGATCCCCGGTCAGGGAGCACACCTAGGTTGTGGGTCGGATCCCCGGTCAGGGAGCACACCTAGGTGTGGGTCTGATCCCCGGTCAGGGAGCACACCTAGGTTGTGGGTCGGATCCCCGGTCAGGGAGCACACCTAGGTTGTGGGTTGGATCCCCGGTCAGGGAGCACACCTAGGTGTGGGTCTGATCCCCGGTCAGGGAGCACACCTAGGTGTGGGTCTGATCCCCGGTCAGGGAGCACACCTAGGTTGTGGGTTGGATCCCCGGTCAGGGAGCACACCTAGGTGTGGGTTTGATCCCCGGTCAGGGAGCACACCTAGGTGTGGGTTGGATCCCGGTCAGGGTGTATTCCAGAGGCAACCAGTCCGTGTTTCTCTGCCGTATCAATGCTTCTTTTTCTCCCCCTTCCCTTCTCTCTAAACTCAATAAACGTAGCCTCAGGTAGGGGTATAAAAGACTGCAAAATCCCCTCCCATTTTACAGTGGATTTGAGGGGACAGCAATGTCCACGGCCACTCTGCCACCAGGCCCAGAGTTTCCAGTTTTGTTATTTTGGCCTCTCTTGGTTCCTTTATGCGGCTGATGCCTCTTTCTTACTTCTGAAGGGGAAGAATCAGGAAACTCAGAACTTCCCCCCGAGGCCCTGTCCACACTGCTAGTGCAGAGAAGAGAGACATATCTGCATTTATCACCGCCGCAGACTTGGACGCTGGCTGCCTCTTCTGGGTTCCTGGGGTCATCATCAAAGAGACAAAGTAACAGCCTGGGTAGAACTGAAGGCAGATGTTGGAGACACGTAAATTCATCTTCAGATTTTAAATATCCACTTTATTTATGATAAAAGGCTGAGGCCAGTCTCAGTTATAAAGTGTTCTGAACTTGACAATTAATTCTAGGAGAGCCCTGACCGGTGCAGCTCAGTTGTTCGGATGTCATCCAGAAAAGCAAGAGGTCACTGGTTCGATTCCCAGTCAGGGCACATGCCTGGGTTGCAGGTTTGGTCCCCAGTAACGGTGCGTGCAAGAGGCAACCAATCAATGGCTCTCTCTGGCTTCGATGTTTCTCTCCTCCTCCTTCTCCTTTCTTCCCCTCTCTCCCAAAATAAAAATAAATAAAATCTTTTTTAAAAAATGTAATTCTAGGAGAAAGAACTGCTCATTAATATTCAAACATGTCTAAGGTCTTTTTAAATTCCAGAAGAGATCTTTAAATTTAAGCAAGAAGAGAAACTGGGAAAAAAAGAATTTTCCAAACTCTACCGGCTCCCATCCATGCCCTACCAGAATGACCTGGCCCATACCTCCTGGTGATCGAGATATGAAACAAGTATTAGGTGTATTCATTTTCCAAATACCTGGGCCACTCTGTTCGAATTGGGGGAAAATAAGTTTTAACTTACTTTGTTTATTAATCTTGTAATTCAACATTTAATGAGTGTAGAGAATAAATCACGCACTATGCTAAGCACATTTAGCAGTGAGTAAGGCACAGACCCGCCCTTCAGAAACAAATAATCCCATTTTGTTGATGAGACTAATTTTAAGTGACTGTGCTGTTATTTATTATCTGTGGTCTGATTTCACAGGCTCTTGCCCTGGAAGGGACATAGAGAGGTAGCAGGTCCAGCTCCCCTGCCAGTATCTGGGGCCAGGGGTCGGGGCTGGGGGCTGAGAACCCTACCTGACCCTCACCCCCACCATGTCTAGGTGGCTGCAGCAGCGCAGGCAGCCCACCCTTGTCCCAGACCTGGCTCCAGCTGGTGTGGCTGCAGGCGACCCCAGCAAGGCCACTGCTCCCACCCAGCACTGTAAGCATCTATGAGCCTCGAGCCCCTGGCCTTCTCCCCTGTGGCCAGCACACAGTCCTCAGCCCAGCTGGACAGGCCCTGGCTCCGGCAGGGCCCACAGTCCCAGCTCAGCTCACAGCCCCCACCTCTGCAGAGAGGGGCGTCTCCCAAGTCACCTGCACGGGTCCAATGACATGCATGTCCCCTAGTGGGAAGTGAAGGGCAAGGAGGACTGGCCTCGGGGACCTGGTTCTGAGCTGCTTGAAACTCCTTCTGCAAAGTGGAGGGAACTGGCAGGCACCTGCTCCCTGGCTACCAAACTGGTTTTTGTTTTTCAGATCAGGAGCCTGATTATTAAGTCTCAGCTCCAACCTCACTTTCTCAGAGAGACTTTTCTTAGAGACCCTTCAATATAAGCCAGGGCCCCTCACTTTCTCTAGCCCACCCATTCCCCCCACCCCCCGCAACCTTAGTAGAAATCACTACAATCTGTAATTGAGCATTTAATGGTATGTTTGTTAAATCTGCCTCCTCCAAACCACCAATATCATTTAATTCCAAATACAGTTAAAAGCTTAACGAGATCAGTGCTAAAGGTCAATAAGCACGTTTACCTACAAATAGAGAAACACTTCCTGTCACGAGACCATTTCCAGTGTGTCCTCGGGAAAAGCCCTGAAAACTGCCTAAGTTAACCAAACTCCAAGTAGGACAGCGTGGGGGGAAGAAAGGCCGGCGCGGGTGGGACAGCTGCCAGCTGCCCCGGCAGAGGGGAAGCACTTGACCTCTGTGGTCCCGGAGTCCCGTCTAGAACACGGGAACAAACATGGCATCCGATTGGTGGTCATGAGAAAGAGAAACCAGACCCAGACAAAGGGCTGGAAGACAGGTGCCCGGGAAGGGGAGGGCGGCAGAGCCCAGGGGGAGCCCAGTGCACGGGGAGGGGGGGGGCCCACTCCCATCCTCCGCTCCTTCTGGGAAACCTTCCCCTGGGCGTATCTGCCACTTCCTCTGCCTGAGTCCCCACAAAAAGGGAAGCAAAATTCACTCCTTTCCCTAAAATACAAGAAATACACCTCCTCCAAAGTCACATACTTACAGAAGTTAAAAAATAAGCAAACAAGTGTGAGGGGGACCCTGAAAAGAAATACAGCCAGAAACACGGGAATGCAGCCTGTCTGGCAGGAGCGCCCACACTGGCACTGACGCGGCCAGGCAGGGGCGGGGAGGGGCGGGGAGGGCAAACCCAAGCAGCTCTGGAAGCTGGTGTGCACACCGCAGGCCTCCAGCTACGAGGAGAGACCCACAGTGGCCCCTTCTTGTCCACCAGCACACAGTCCGAGAGCACAGTGGAGGCCCAAGACCACGGACAGTACCAAACTCTACATATATTGCTTTTTCTACACGCACGTACCGATGATAAAGTGTAATTTCTAAATCAGGCGCAGTAAGAGATTAACAACAATAATTAACAGAATGGAGTAGTTGCAACCACACACTACAATAAAAGCTACGGGAACGCAGTCTCTCTTGAAATCGTATTGTGTCATCTCACACCGTGTGACGATGTGAGATGACAAAAGGCCAAACCCATCCCTGAGTCTGTGTGACTGTCCCTCACTGGCGGTCCTCGTCTTGGTGTCACCTGTTTCTGGGGACCCCTTGCCAAAGTCCTCGTAGGGGCTCAAAGCTTTCTGGTGCAACACGCTGCGATCAGTTGGGACATATTTTCAGCTTGTGTCTTCCACCCGCAAATTTAACATCTTTTCCATCTCAACTCAGCGCTTACGAAGCACCACGCCCACAGCTTCCACCCCGTGCGGAGCCACTGCAAAGCCTGGATTTCTCTTCCCTCCTTCACAGTGCAGGGCAGATCCTGACCACGTACGTACCTTTGCAGCCTCAGCACACAGCGCGGTCTTCCTCACTGAATCGAGAGCCTTCATTTAGGAATTCTAATGCTTTATTCACAGACATTCTCCATACATGACCGTGTTCTCTGTGTATAATAAAATGTCACCTGTTTATTTGTGCCTTCCTTTCATTCTCTCCCAAGGACATGCTTACTGACTTTAGAGAGGAAAAGGGAGGAAAGGGGGGGACAGCTCACACGTGCCCCAGCCGGGGACTGAACACAAAAGCCAGGCAGGTGCGCTGCCTGGGAATCAGACCCGCGACCTTTCACCTTACAGGATGATACTGCAACCACCTGAGCCACAACGGCCGGGGTTTACCTGCTTGTTTCAATTTTTATATCTTTTTCTTATTGGCTAGCATCTTCGATAACATGGGAAATAGAAGTGACAATAAAAAGCATTCTTACTCTATTCTTAATTTCAAAGAGAAAGCTTTCACTGCAACACCAATACATGTTTCCTTGAAATTTTTATTTTTTTTATTTTCCAATTACACTGACCTTCAGCATTATTTTATATTAGCTTCAGGTGTACAGCACACGGCTCGACATTTGCATACTTTACAAAGTGCCCCTCGGTCGGTAAGTCTAGTACTCACCTGGCACCCACACGGTTATTACGATATTATCAGCAGTATTCCCCACGCTGCACTTTAAAAGTTGGGAGCTTACACCTTTTCACTTAAAAACAGCACTCTGAGCTTGTCTCTGGCACGTCAGAACTGCCGGCGCCGCCACAGTAAGGGTGACCAGAACGCAGCCCCAGGACGCCCTGACAGCCCATCCAGTGTCCTCAGCGTGGGGATGTGGACGAAGGGACGGGCCACATCCCAAGATGGCGGGAGGTTTCATCACACTACTCAGAAAGGTGCACAACTTAAAACCCTCGAGTTGTCTATTTCTGGAATTTTCCCTTCAATATTTTTGAGCCACGGCTGACTCCGGATGGGTAACTGAGACCGCGGGCAGGCAGAGACTACTGTGAGCACATACTAAGCTCCGGTCAGCAGGCTCCTTGTCCACGGGACGTGCGGCAGCCTGTGGAAGCAACCCTACGCACGTTCCAGGGCTGAGCGAGCCGGCGGCTACAGTGCGGACAGTGGCAGGCGGTGCCCTCTCTGTCGGAAACGGGGTTACACGTGTGGAAAGGGGAGAATAAACCCTGGGCTGCAGGGTCGAAATTGGAAAAATCCGTACGAACTCAGCGGTTTCTACGATGAAAACAGATACAGATGTGTGAGCAGGTGTGAACTTCTGTGCATACATCTACTTCCCAGCTGTGTCTGCGGGCAGGCTGAGCAGCCACGATACCCCAGCGACGACGTGCTCCACTCGTGCCCAGACCCCAGCTTCTAAACACCACTCTCCATGGACAGAAACCAGGCCTCCTCGTGGAGCAGCTTCTCCAGAGCCGGGAAGCACTGTCCTGCTGCTCATGGGAAGCCAGGGCATGGCCAGGCACTTCCACCGGCCACACTCGGGGCGCCGCAAGTGCTAGGGGAAATAATAGTAAAGGATTAGGAACCACTAACGGAAAGAAGTCAGGAGCTCGCGTTAATATAAAAAGACAGACGAAGGAGAAGAGGACGCTTTTGGTCCCACAGAAGGACAACTGGCAGGTGCAGAAGCACTGATGGAATGCGACACTAGTCACCTAGCAACAGGACAGTAACTGATTCCAGCGAGAATCATCCACGGAAGCTAGCACTAGTGAGGGAAGGAAGTCTGCGGGGCGAAGGCTAGTGGGATAAGCACACAGAGTCAGGGTGTCTGGCCACGAGACGTTTCATGACAAAGGAGAACAACTGGAACTTGACTGTGAAGGAACCTCCTCGAATGCAGCGTGGCCCCCAACAGGACAAAGGACAGAGTGGCCTCCTGACGGGGTGGGAGGGTGGCCGAGAACTGGGCGCCACCTCTCTGAATTCCTCCCCAACTGCAGAACCTGAACGGAGTCAGGAGGGAACGTCACACCGAGCCCAAAGGAAGGACATCCTACAGCATAACTAGCCCATGTTCTTCAAAATCAGGAATCTCCTGGAACACAAAGAGGGGAAATGCTGCAGACGAACCGGGGCTGGGGCGTGACCGCCGAATGCAGTGCGGGACCCGGGATTTCGCTGGGCTCTGTATACGGCCACTGGACTGTCTCCGGGGCAGCGGGGCAAACTAGGGGTCTCTGCAGATGAACACGGGAGGGCACCACGCCAACGTTGTTTCCTCACACTGATGACTGCAACGCGCTTATGTAAGTCCTCGTTTTTAGAAAGTGCATAGGAGTGGGTAAACGAGCACTGCGCCTACCGCTTAGTCTCAAATGGTGGAGAGAGGGAGAGGGCAGATTAGAAGTTCCCAGACACCCTCAGTCAACACACGCACCCACAATTTCCGACACACCCAGTCTTCAGCCACAGAGCCCTCGTTTCGCACATCCCTTCCCTGGAGGACGCACAGAGGGAGCCCGATTCGGGACCAGGGAGAAGAGCTGTCAGGGGCATGGACAGAACCCCCTGACTGAGACCAGCAGCAGGAGAAAAGGCAAGACAGTGTGGGAGGGGCGGAGAGAGTCACCTCACGAGACACTAGAGGGCCACAGAGGGGGACCGCTCAGACGAGCCCTTGAGCAGGCTGGCTGGGGTCGGGAGTTGGCATTCAAGATGAAAACGGGAACAAAGGATGCCCTGGTCACACCTGTAGCCCTTCCAGCCCACGGCTCAGGCTCAAACCCCTGAAGGTCAATGGAACCGTCCAACCAAGCATGACATGTCCAAACCAGGACCCCAGTCCTATCTGACAAAACCAGCTTCCCGAGGACCACCAGGGCTCTAGGGCACAGCGTCCTCCTGGCTTCTTTTCACCTTTGACCCTGGCCCTGCACACGAGCCAGGAGGCAGTCCCCACATCCCAACCGTGTCCCTACTTACTGATGTCTTCCCATTCCTTCCAGCAAGTCCCTGCCACCAAACTCGGCTCCTGGTCGAGCCCCTCACTTGGGCACTCCTCGAGTGACTTCACTGAGAGCAGAGGTGTGGGCCGACAAAAACTGCAGGGGGTTTCCCGATGACTCTGTTTCCTGCTGCCCGAGCCGCCCTGGCCCAGACCCGTCTGGGCAGGAGGTGCCAGCCTCCAGAGTCCAGCTCCGCGAGGTACGTGGTTTGAAAGAACGACGACAGCAAAGCCTGTCACCCACTCAGAACCCCGTTTTGATACTGACATGCCAAACCAACCTTTTTATCAACGAACTCAATCATCTATATATTTTATGTCCCTTGAAAAAGAGGACTGGAGAAAAAACTTCAAACCTGTAATAAATATTTAATATGTCTATTTGCTGTACTCTCAGATTACCATTTTCTTTTTTTTAATTGATTTTTTTTAGAGAGAGAGAGAGAAAGACATTGAATTGCTTTCCCACTCATTTATGCTGCCTGTGCCCTGAGTGGAGACCAACCCCTGCGCAGACAACACTGCAACCAACTGAGCTACCCAGCCAGGGTGACTTTTTTTTTCTTTTATGAAATTGAAGTCCATTTCCCTTTCCATCCACAAATGTTTTCAAGAAGCGGATGGGTGACACTGTAGGGAGCTACCCAGTGGAGAGAGGTCGGGTCCAAGCAGGGAGGACTAGAGGCAGGCTGAGGCCCCTGTGGAGGCAGGAAGCAGGGGCAGTGTCCCCAGAGTCCCAGGACGCACCTCAGTAAGGACTCTGGGGAGCGGCAAATCTCCGGACACAGGCACGCCTTCCTCCTGCCCTCCCCACTGTTCCAGCCCTCACAGTGGACACTTGCCCTTGAGAAATTCCAAAAATGGTGGAATCCTAAAAGAATAAACAGCTGAGAACAAAGAGAAAACTTAACTCTAGGCTAAATTCCTTCCACGTAATTAAATCAGCCCATCTTGATGGGGAGATGTTCAGAGGTGGCTTGCATGGACCTATCTATAAAAGGAAACGCAATTGAGAACATTCTTTTTAATATCGCTAATTCTTGACTGCCCTCGCCCTGGGCGGAAACCCAACTACTTCTGATGGCTATCTTTGAAAAGGCATGTGAATCACAAAGTAAACAGAAACCATTTTACAAGGAAAAGGAGAAGCCAGCTGAGAAGGGAACCAGGCAGTAAAACACCCAGTCTCCAGCGGTGACGTCTCAGCTAGTTTACCACCTAAAGGCTGGGTCTCCTGGGCCATCTGCAAGTCTGTCTCGCCGGTGATTGAGGTGCCTCTCCTCAATTATACAACCCAGCGAAAACAGGAAACTTCAGAAACTAGTTGACCACAGGTTGACAGCAACACGTTTAAAAATGTGATCGTTTCTCATTTATCACGACCAGAAAGGAAAGGAAACTACTGCAAAGGCCCGGGTTTCTTTTGAAAAGCTGTCAGGTCCAGAAAAGGGCACTTTGTGTGGTGACTCAGCAGTGAGCCGACTGACTTGGGCGTGTGGGCACCAAACTAAGAAGTCCTGACTTCTCAGTTCCAGGGAAAGCACCTCTCAGGGCCAGGCGACCACTAATTCCTAACTGGGCGGGTGTGGAGGGGTAATTACACCCCAGGCCTCTAACTTCTTTAGTAAAAGGCTTATCTTTGCCTTAAGCAAGTCCCGTCACCTTCCACAGGCTCCTTTCACCCTTGAAAGAACTCCTTAACCATCCCTTAACCCACCCCCAGCCTCCAGCTGTCGCACATTTTCACGTCCTGTTCCTTGGGTTCCCTCCTTAACTCCAAATGCACAAAAGAGGCTGAAAACTGTCGTTTCTTGGAAGCATTTTTTCAGCCTGTTGAGGTCTTGCTTCCAGGCATGTCCTCTGTTTGGCTCAAACACATTACTATAAACATGCTCTCCAGGTGTGGACGTTCTTATGTCGACCTAGGAAAGTGTGGCCGGCTAGTTTAGGGCCCTGCCCCTCTTGGCTAGGGGTGCGACCACTGTCAGTCCAAGCCACCCACGCCTGAATCAGACACATCAGTGGGATGAGGGCAGGGCCAAGGCTAGAAGGGCTCCCTTAACCCTGCCTGGTGTGTGTGGCACCATCCACAGCAGCAGCTATCTGGAACACAGCCTGAGAAAGGTGCTCCTGGAGATGGGGGGAGGGCACCCAACAGCCTGCAAACATGAGGTCCTGGTGTCTCCTGGAGACACTACAGCTGCTTCAGGATGAACCAGCAGGCTCTGGAGGGGGGCAGCTGTGGAGGGTAAGTCCGAGGGATGTTACATTTGCATTTGCGAAGGGGCACTGGGCTCTTCGATGAAAGCAGACCCACGGGGACAGAAGGTTGTGACTGAGCGCGTCTGCATCCAAGCTTTCGTGGGATACAGTCACACTGAGCCCTTACTGTGGACAGGAGTATGGACTTCATCCCAAATGGGAGAGAGTGGATTTTGAAAGCCTCGGCTCTGCCATTTTAGAACTGGATAAAATGGGACTCTCTAAACTCTTGTTCCTCATCCGTAAATGCCACCCAAATTAGAGTTCTTGGGAGAACTGAGTAGTATAACCTGAGGTCAGTGCTGGGGTGTGCTTCCAAGTTCAGGGTTAAGGGACTTGAACCAGGTGTGAAGTGAAAGGCCCATCATACCACTGCATCCAGCCAGCCTGAGAGCCTGCCTCTGCTAGGCAGCCAGAAACCAGAAAGGGCTGCTTGGAGGAGGTGGCAATTGTGCTTAACATTAAAGGGGGGGGGGGGGCGGGAGAGGAGAATCAAGGCCCTCGCAGAGCTAGGCAGCAGCAGAGGGTAAATGAGAATTCATCACAGCGTGTTGCACGATTACACGGCTGAAACGCTAACCCCTCCTGTTTATTGCATCCTCGTAGGACACAAAGAAATTTTCCTTCAGTAGCTCAATTTTTGAAGGGACAGCAGCTGTCCCTTCAAAGCACTGGGACAGACAACGCGTTCTAAAGGAGCTACCCATTTCACAGAGGAGGGATCGGAAACCAGAAAAGGAGGCACGGCAACTCGGCCGCACAGTTGGCAGCACTGAGATTCGAACCTCCCGCCCGGTGTTCACCAGCTCTCGGCCGCTGGCGCGAGCGAGCCCCAGCCCTGGAACTGGCCAGAGTACGCGCGTGCGCCGTCTCCCCTTTTCCACCAGCACCCTTGTTACTTTTTTTTTTTTTTTTTTTTAAATAAAAACCAAGGCGGCGGGATACAGCCAGCGACTGAGCGTGCTGTCGAAGGACGCCGCTACGTCCGTTCTCCGCCCCGGACCGCGGATCCCTCCGCCACCCGGCAGCCTGAGCGCTTCTTCCCGATTCCAAACTCCTAGCGGCTTCGCGAGCTGCGCCGTGCCCCACCCCCACCTCTTCTCCACCCCAACCCCCAGCCCGGCTCACCTGCGGTCCGCGTCTCCATGGCAACGCCCCAACCGCGGAGGAAAAAAAAGCCTCGGGCTCTTCCGAGCCCCCTCCCGTGCCCACCGAGAAGGCGGGGCGCCCTGCTGATGCTTCGCTCTTTATTTTTATTTTTTTAAGAAAAGAGCCAGCTAGCTTATGGCGAATCTGCGGCATCCAACATGGCGGATGGAGTCTTCGCCCTCCTCTTCACGGGGTGCTGACGCCGACGTAGCGGACGTCAGCCTCGGCTGGCCCTCCCCCAGCGCCCAGCAAGGCCTGGCTGGCTCGTGTTACTGCGCATGCTCCCACCAGGGACCACGCTTGGTATCCCGCTCCGAGAATTCCGGCGTTCCGCGGTTTGAGCCATGCCTTGGAAGGAGCTGTCGGACGTCCTGGAATGCGGATCACAGGATCGGGAGTCGCCCCAGTTCTGCTCCTTGGCAGCCAGTACTTGGACCTGCCTCGTGGATAGCGACGGGGCTGGACTTGGAGAGTTCAGAGTTGGTGACCCAGTCTTGCCCGTTACTAACCTGGGGCAGCGATTTCACTGTGCTTTGTCTCGGTTCGCTAATGTGTCACACTGTGGTCTCCACCTGCCTTCCTCTCAGGTTTCAGCGCTTTCCTAAGTGGGATGCTTTCTCCTTGAAGGAATCCGTCCAGACAGAACAAACCTGGAATCACCTTGAGAACGTGCCTTTCTCCTGCCCTCTGGATTGCCTTTGGGCAAGTCTCGTGGGGTGTGAGGTCACGCAGCCTCCTGCCCTTAGCAGCAGTGCCTGGTCGAGAAGTCATACCCTTGTTTTCAGTTTTCGATATTAAGGAGGTTGGCTCTGCCACTTTTCAGGTGTCTGCTCAGGTGACATCTCCAGGGGGCCCTCCCAGACCACCCCCTCTAAAGTAACCCTTCTAGGTCACTGTCTGTTTTCTCCACAGTATCTACTGCGATCCGACATCAATTTTTCTCAGTTGCTTGCCTTTGTCCCTCTCTGTTACCCCTGTAATCCCAGAAACTAGAATGGAGCCTGACAGCTATTTATTCAAGAAATTAGCTTAGCCCTGGCTGGTGTAGCTCAGTGGATTGAGCGCGAATCTGCGAACCACACGATCACGGTTCAATTCCCAGTCAGGACACATGCCTGAGTTGCAGGCCAGTTCCCAGCAGCAGACTCATGAGAGCCAGCCACACATTGATATTTCTCTCCTTCTCTCCTTCCCTTCCCCTCTAAAAATAAATAAATAAAATTTAAAAAAAAAATCCACCGAGCTACTGGCGTAGCTCGGTGGATTGAGCGCGGGCCTGCGAACCAGACGATCGCGGTTCGATTCCCAGTCAGGGTACATACCTGGGTTGCAGGCCGGTTCCTTGCAGGCTAACTACCAGCAGGGGACACACAAAAGGCAACCATACATTGATGTTTCTCTCCCTCTCTCCTTCCCCTCTAAAAATAAATAAATAAATAAAATCTTAAAAAAAAAGAAATTAATGAGCTCATGTTGCTTGTATTGTTAAAGTTATTTTCTGTCCATAACAAATAATAGGGTTTTTTCATTTATGGTAATAATATGAAGGTATTTTTCCAAATACAACTATGCACATCTCTTTTGAATTAGTCAACTTAAAACAGTACACATGGAGCAAGGACAATGCAAAAAAAATGTAAAGGGAACCTCAAGTGATGAGAAGGTTGGGAGACCGGTTTATTTTTATGGTTCTCCTGCAGTGCTCGTCTCTGCCTGTCGTGTCTGTTCCTGGAATAACCTGCCCTCTGTTGCCGCTCAGTTTAGAGAAATTCTCCATCGCACAACTCCGCAGCTCGTGCCCGAGTTCCAAAGCCCTGCTCACTCGAGTTCCCCACCCGCTCACACTTACCTGTCTGCACAGCCCTCTCCCTGTGAGCTCAGTGAGCACAGGACAAACCTCGCACGGGTCTCTGCTCTCCTTGTGTACCAATGCCCAGTGCCCGGTAGGATTGCTGAGGGCACATGCTCACACCCACTGCCACCTGTTTGTCAGAATAGAACTCCAAGGACAGTGGGCACAGCTCGATGGTATCCGATTTCTCAGGAGCCTTTCCACTTTGTTCCTTAATCCTGTTCTTGGGATGTAAGCAGTCAGGACCAGACCCCCAGTTTGTCTGTTAAATACACATTCAGAGGTACCTCCGCTGCCGCCCCTCATTTATTCCTCCCATGATGGGCGAGGCTGGCACAGAGGATGCTCGTTCTTCGGTGCGTGAGGAAAGGCACGTTCAGAGCAGTCGTGTGTTCTCTGAGATCATTCGGGAAGTTGGGAAGGCCCAGGTGGGGAACTGCCTCTCCATGCCCAGTGTCCTTCCCACATCATCGCCTTGCCATCTGGGAGGTACCCAGGTGAGCCACCCCCCCCCCCCCAAAGAGCCAGGTCCAGGGCAAAGTCGGGTCATTGCCCGGGAGACGCCCACTGCACTCTCATCAGGAGACGGCGCTCAGTGGAGCCCAGCACTGTCTTTCATTTGGGAATGGGCTGCACCGACAAGCTCTTCCTTCTATAACTATAAATATGGACAATAATCACTGTTTTGCTGTGGGTCGATTTCTGTCAGGAAACCGGAGTCGTTCTGGGTTGCCGACAATATTGGTTTTGTGCTGAACGCCTTTCCTGTGGTGGCGTTTAATGTTATTTATTGATTAGCAGATGGATTGCTCCTGGATGGAACTACAATGAATTTTGGAAATGAAGCAATTTAAAAAGTGTTTCAAAACCCCATTACCTCAGAATAGATCAGAGTCAAATCTTAAAAAAAAAAAAAAAGCAACCGTGGACTTGGACTTGGGTGGTGGTCCCGGGTTATTGGGACAGCTGGGATTTTCTCCACCACTTTCTTCCTCCTCCATCCAAAGAGGAGTCACTTAGCAGCTGCCGTGCTGAAAAGTGTCCTGGCCGCAGGCCTGCAGAAGTGGCCGAGCCCCTTTCTAAGGGACCAGGTTTGCAGAGGGAGAGGTAAGTCCACCCTTGGCTCATCCATCCCTTTGCTGGGCGATTTACACATTTCGGTCAGTGAACATCTTTATTCTTTTCATTTGCCAGGAGTATTTCAAAATGCCCTCAATTAATGAGGAGGTGTTAGTGGAATTAAATGTAAATTGCTCAAAATTATATCATTAATGGCATCCTGCTTCCTTGACAGTCCCTGGAGGAGCTCGGTCTCGCAGAGGGCCCACCGGCAGCAGCCAGCCTCCCACGGCCCGCACATAAATGCAGTTGTGTCAACGAGTGTATCAGCATGAAGTGGTGTTTCATGACAAGTCAGCAGTTACTTTACATCATTGTATTTGTGTCAGCAATTTTATGGTTACGTCTAAAAGCTATGTGACAAATATGCACTTACATGAAAACAGAATAATTGTACACATATTTTTATTTATAAGGTACTTTCTTGTTAAAGGATACATACAGGTGACTTCAAAATAACGATCCTTGAGATACACAGAATGATAAAGCCAGAGGAGGGAATAATCAGTCTGAGTGAAGTGTTAAAAAATCTGAGTAGGCACCTTGTAGAGTCCATTTAAAACTGTATGAAAGAGCCCTGGCTGGTATAGCTCAGTGGATTGAGCACCAGCCTGCAAACCAAAGGGCCACTGGTTCGATTCCCAGTCAGGGCACGTGCCTGCGTTGCAGGCCAGGTCCCCAGTAGGGAGTGAGAGAGAGGCAGCCACACATTGGTGTCCCTTTCCCTCCCTTCCCCTCTGTCTAAAAATAAATCAATAAAATCTTCAAAAAATAAAATTGCATGAAAAAAAGAGGAGAGTGAGAGTGGGCAGTCTCACAGTGAACATCACTACGGCCTGAGCGGGAGCACCTTTCCCAGTTCTGTCTTTCCGGCCCGCCTCCCCTCAGCACCCAAATGTCGATCCAGGCAGTGTCTTTCATTAGCAGGAGTCAGGGCCCCTGCAAAGGAGCTGAGGCCCTGCCCAGGAGCCGGGAGAGTCAGGGCGGCCCGACACGTGTCACTGTTGCCGGCAAACCAAGTGCTGCGAAGGACGCCGGGCCAGTGCAGAAAAGACAGAGGAGTCGGCGGAAAGGGAAGGGGCGCCCCTCTGGCCAGGTCATGGCAACGGGCCTGTCGCAAAGAATAACAAGACCTACCCTTGTCGATCATGGTCAGCCTGAGTCTATGAAAACCATGATAAAGAGGAAAGGTTAATGTTATATGTATTAAAGCACACATATAAATGTGCAATCACAACGCTAGCTACAATTCAAAGGGTAAAAATAGGATATTTTAGTGAGTAGGTAAGTTTGGCCTACAGGGGGTTCGGTTTTTCATTTCAAGTTCTGTGTATCTGTGTATAAAATGCTACAGCGGTGTAGGTGGGAAGAGCAGGTAGACTTACTGCAAGCAAGTCAGAGATTTCCAGAAAGCGTAGGAACTGCATGAAAACCAGGAGGAGCGGGTCCGGACCAGTGAGCTCACAAATCACCAGGTAGACAGAGTTTAGTCTTTGGCTGTGTGAGTTCACGGATTAGCCAAACGTGCTGGGAGAAGGGCTGGCAGACGCACAGTCATGTGGCCCTGCTAATTACCATGAAAGGCTAGTGATGCATAGAGAAGTGAAGGGTAAACTGAGGCAGAGCACCATGTGCCCAGGATTTAAGGTGCGCAGAGGTAAAGACTGCCAGGACTGGCCTGTAAGTCCTGTTGACAAAGCAGGGGAGCCCGGCCTGAGACAGGGAGGCCCCACCAGCAGACACCTACTGCCCTTTGAGTAGCCTTGAAGGGTTCTGGGTTCCAACCGAGAACCCATCAGTCGCCGGCCCAGCGGCTGAGATTTCATTCATGCCCCCCGGAGGAGTCCATTTTTCTCCTTTGCTCTTACAATCCTGGGAAAGTACAAAAATCAGTTTTGTAGGGGTACCCTACTGACCAGTACGGGAGTTACGATTTTCACAAATGGGCTCAGGTCATGGGTACAGCAAAAACGTGGTGTCATTAAGGTGTTTGAAGCAGTCGGAAGTGAAATCAGAGACTGCAACAGGGTAATCTGACTAAGTGTGTAAATGTCAAGGCAGTTTATTTCGGGGGGTCTTAGGCTCTGACCAGCTGTCAATGTTTAAAGAGTTTAGAGGAACAGTTAGATTTATAAGGGAAATGGTTAGATTTATAAGTAGTACTGGGGCATGAAAAAAATGGGGACCCCAACAACATGAAGGAAAAAACCAGGAGAGCACCCAGAGCCCAACAGGTGGTGGGCCCATTGCAGGGACCCCCAAAACAGCTGTGGACGGAAGCGTGGAGAGATGGGGGAGGGGGAGCACCAGGGGGAAGCCCGTGGGTGAGGAGAAGGGACGGTGCATAACTGGACACGTATTTCGTGGCTGTGGTGTGAGCAGCATAGTTTTCGGTGTTCGAACAGGGAAAAGCCACATGGGCAGCTGCGTGTCCATGGCCAGGAGGCTGGTGGAATGGACAGTGCGTTTCAACATGAAAACACCGTGCAGCCGCCCGAAGAGGGAGTTGACAGAGACGAGGGCCTGTGCCGAGAGATGTCGTTGGGTGAAAAGGCGGGGTGCAGAGTGTTCGGGGTACGCTGCACGCCTAGAGGTGAGCCGAGCAGGAAGCAAGCAGGGGAGGTGGCAGAAAGCAGGCATCTCCCCGAAGAACCCCAGAGTCGCAGACTCTGCTCGGCTCTCTGCTGTCAGACCGTGAACAGCACTTGGGGCCCAGACGCCCCAGCGGCCAGGTTAGCTGCTGGGGAGGTGAGTCAGGGCGCTGCTGCCGGGGCAGCTGGAGAGGAGACCAGGGAAAACAAACAGTCTCGAGGAGCCTCCTAGTGTTTGCCAGGCCCCTTCCTGCTCACCCTCTGGCACAGCCTTCCCCACCAGCCCTGGGGCAGGGAGGGCGTGGCAAAGAAGCTGCATTCTAGAGACAGAACAGCAAACGAAAGCGGTTAAATGACTTCCCCAGAGTGACAAGGACAACAGTGACCTCGGGACTGGAAACAGGGCCCAGTGACAGTTGGCCCAGGCCTTTCTGCACAACCCCTCCATCACCCACCCAGGTTCTAAAGCCTTGTCCAGGGCACAGGCAACAAGTGGTGCGTGGTGGGAAATGCTGTTTTCCATCTGTAGCTTGAGGAGCGTGCAGACAGGCAGGCGGGCCAGGGTGCAGCAGCCCCGTGGGGCTGAGCCAGAGTGTGGCGTGGGAGCCGCGTGGCAGAGGAAGCCTCATTAGTAAAACGTTACACCCGGCCTGCCTGGCCCAGATCTGTGCTGTGAGATGCCACGTCCCACTCGCCCTGCTGGCCTTTATTTGACCCGAGGGCATTCCACGTGTCCCCACGGTTTCCCCCGAGTGTCTGATGAGTAGGCTGCTGGAGTCACAGCTTCCCTGCAAATGGTCAGCTGCTTTTCTTCCAACAGCAAACTCAAGTTCAGGGGCCAGCTGCTGTGCCTGCCTGCCCCCTGCCGCCTCCATCACTGGTGCAGGAGAGAGAGGAAGGAGTAACATTCTCACTCAGGCCTTTCCAGCCCAAACCGAGGAGCTCCTGGGCTGGTGGAAGAGGAGGACCTGGCGTGGAGGGAACGAATGTTCTGGACCACTCTTGTTTCTGGGGCAAGTAATGGCTTTGCGTCCAAGCAGACAAGCTACACCTCACCTAACCTTTCTCCAAGGCGTCAGGCCTTTTACCACTCTGCGCCTTGTGTCTAGAGAATTTCGCCTGCATTTCTCCGCCTGTTGGACTCCTTCACATCCTTCAAAACCCTAACTGAACACCCCTCGCTCTGGGAAGCCGACTACTTCCCAGGCAGTCAGGGACTCCCAGACGCTTTCTTCGTGATCCTTACACATTGTGCCCTACCCGCTGACGCGCCTTCTCTCCTGCTCCCACAGGCCAGCGGCAGGGTCCAGCTCATCTCTGTACGCCCTCTTCTCCCGGGAGGCGATCTGAAGAAGCTGGTAGGGACCTGACCAGCTAGAGTAAGCAGATGAAAGAACTGCCGGTGTGTAAGCTGAGCAACCCCCTGGGAAGACTTCACTGTGAAAAAGTGAAGGGCCACGCCGTTCACTTACGCCTAAGCGCTTACAGAGCGCCTACCAAGAGCCAAAACTACTCTCCAAGGAGGCACCAACCTGGTCCCAGGCTCTGTCCTCCAGGACATCCTAGCTGGGCACATAAGAGGACGAATGTGGTGAATGCATAGGAGAGGGAAGTGTGGGGGCAATAGCAAGGGGGCGTGGCCCAGCCTGCAGGGTCGGGGTGGATAGCCACGTCTTTCTCACGGTGATGGCCAAGGCCAAAAACAGCAGGTAGTTGTGTCTAACATCTCCTCGAGTCTGTCCTACCACCCACCCAGGTAAGTTACATGGCCAAACTCAGAACCAACAGGCTTTTATGGTGAGAGAAGATACAAGTCGTGTGGGAAAGGGCATGCCATCAGGAGGGTGGGCGTTCGGAACCATGAATGCACCTGACCCCACAGGCCATCATACACCCACAGAAAAACACCTGGGAAGTATGTGCCAAGAATTTACTTTCCACACAGAGGACCGTCCACAGGCTTGGCTGAGTAGGGGTGGGGAGACTGCCCATTAAGGTTTGGTATGAAGAGGTGATGTACTTTCTGCGCCGGCTTCGATGGAAGGGTGCGGATTCCAGTGTGGCTCTGCCCTTCGTGGGCGAGCTACACTCCCTCTGCGGCGAATGTCCCCGCTGCCGGCCTGCCTTCTTCCGGCCACGGCCTCCTGCTTCTTCCCAGGCAACTCCCTGCCCTCGCGGAAAGATGTTTTATGTCCCCAGTACAGACACTGTCGTTGACACTGCTGAGCTCCGGGAGCCTGCAGCACAGGTTCCTGGGCCCCGCAGAGAAGTTAGGGCAGGGTTAGGTCAGGGAGCCCCTCCTGGGGTGTCACCCAGCCCCCCTTTCCAGCACCAGGGTCAGCCAGGCGGCCGGGCCTCTGATTCCAACCTGCCTGGGAAGGTTTCCTTCCGAACAGGAAAATCCCCGCCCTCCCATTTGTCGTAGCCTCAGATTGAGAGCGATGCCTCTGAAGCCAGGCAGCCCCAGTCTGTGATCCCGGCCCCACCCTCCCAAGCCAGTGCCCTGGGCAAACTCTGGAACTCTGTGTCTTGGCATCCCCACCGACAGAACAAGGGTGATGATAGCCAAGGCCTGGGCTTGCTGTGAGATTTAAATTAATTAACACGCGATTAGCTGGGTTTTCTTTTAAAATATTTAGACCAGCGTTCCTATGAGACTGTGGAGTTTGACGTCTCACAAACCTAATTAGTATGTCCATTTTCTGCCCTTGCCTTTGTGTTTTGACAGGGTTTGGTCGGTTCATGTGGGCTGGTATCGGAGGGGACTGCCTGCCAGATTGGCTGACCTGTGCACACTGAGTCAGGAAGAAGGCAGACAGAGAAGCCTGGGCTGGGAATTCATTGCTTTGATCAAAGGAAATCTCAAGAATGTTGAGGGGAAGCCTGCCCCTGGCCCCGTCTCCAGAGGGAGCAATGCCTGGACCCCCCATCCCCAGCCACACTGCCTTGGTGACCGGTGTCTTTCCCAGCCACCCTCCAGCCTCTGCTGATGTTCATCGGGGTCGACATCTCCCACGACTCTTGCCTTTTTACAATGTGCTTGGCACAGTGACAGCGTCCCATGGGAGCCACAGGGGCCCCAAGCACACAGTGCTCGGGAAAGACCCAGACCAGCTCACCCTCCGGAGAACCAGGACTATTTGTCCGGGGGAGGAGACGGGGGAGGAAGAAACGCTTCCACTGTCTGCTGCCAGCAGGTGAACCTTCCCGGACCGCTGGGGGCGGGGCTCAGGTCTAGATGCTTGCAGACAGCTCTGCCAGAGTTCCCCCAGTGACGGTCAGCGGGCTGGTGGAGTGAAAACGACGATCTTTTCATCAAATCCCTTCATTTAACAGGTGGGGAATCTGAGGCCCAGAGAAGCTTAACATGTTCCCCAGGATGAGGAGGGCATGCAAATCCCTGTTTTCCAAGGAGCTTTAGAGAAGCTGGAATTTTGTTTTCTTCTTTTCCTGGAGAAGACAGCATTACGCAGGAACAGGAGCATCGGTATATATAGGTTACATACAGACACAGGTACAGGTACAGATACAGATATAAATACAGATACTGATACAAATACAAATACAGATACAGATATAGACATAGACACAAATACAGGTACAGATACAGATATGGATCTGAAGGTCTAGTGCTTAGAGAAGAGCTTCTTACATCACCTGGAGCACCGAAGATGGAGAGTGGCCCCAGACGTGGTGAGTGCCGCGTGGCTGGAGGTGCCCCAGCACAGGCTGAGCAGTAACCTACAGAGAGAAAAGGACCATCAAGACAGATGCGGGGGAAAAGGGCTGAAACGATACAGACAGACATACCCCGTCTCTTGAGGATGTGGGGCGACTGGGACCCTCAGACACCGCTGTCGCAGTGGGGACGGGGGGTGTGGCCACTTTGGAGCACTGGTGGGCCGTCGGTAATCAGGCCAGGCTGACAGGTACCCTCTGGTCCAACCGAGTCGCTCCCAGGAATAGACTCAACAGGCCTGTTTCACCGAAAGACACATGTGAGATGCTCGGAGCAGACCACTCAGACGAGCCCTAACCTGGGGACCCGGCGCCGGCTCCCTGGCCACAGAGGGAACAGACTGCAGTGTGTTCACACAACGAGCTCCCACTTAGCAGGGTCACCACGCGTGTTCCGTGATGGGCCGGCGGGTGTGTCCAGCTTTGCATACCACACGGTCTCCACGCTAACTCTGTCGCTGTGCCGTAAAAGCAGCCAGAGACACAGGAACAAATGGGCACGGCTGGGTTTTTTTTAAAAAGCAGCCAAAACGTGATGGAAGGCTGGATTGGGCATGTGGGCCCTGCAGCGCCAACCCCTGCACCACAGGGCTGAGAACAGACACCCTGAGGCCATGGTTTCCAACAATACCCCAGGGTGTGGCAGCGAGTTGCACCCCTGAGGGCGGGCCTGGAAGGGGGAGGAGCAGGCTCCCGCGATTCTGCTTCCTGTCTGGGGCCTGCGTACGCAGTGTGTCCAGTATTTGAAAGGTCTTCAGGATACCCAGCTGGGATGTGTGCATTTCTGAGTATGTATGTATAAAAGGATTTTCAGTAAGAAAAGTTTTGGCCTTGGACGGCTAGCTCAGTTGGTAAGACTGTCGTCCCAATAGGCCAAGGTTGCAGGTTTGATCCCTGGTCACATACACGAAGGGCACATGCAAGAAGCAAACAACAAACGCACGAATAAGTAGAACAACAAAGCAGTCTCTCTCTCTAATCAATAAATTAAAAAAAGAAAGTTTTCTAATAGAATGTTTAAAAATAGACACAGGGCAGCTGTTAGCCGGTGAAACTGTCTGTCTCTGGGTCTGTGACCAGTCTGTGGTCAGAAAGTCAGATAATCACCAAACTGGAATGGAAACCCAGGTCCCCATGTGGAAAAGGAACTGATCCCCAGTGGACATTCCCTGTGTGCAAGTCACACCTAACATTCAAGGTTCACAATAACTCTCGGGAATCATCGTGCTTCTGTGTGCCAACGTGGAAACCGGGGCCCAGGGAACGAATGGACCTAGTCTGCGGCAGCAGAAATGCGGTGGGGTCCCAGGCCGGCCGGATTCTGACCCCACGCCCCTGAGCTGCTCGGCAGGCTTTAAATGCTAACTGGGTTCTTACAGGAGCTCTGCACGAGTATAAAAATAAATGGTAAGCTCCACGCTAAGAAATATTATCCAGCTATCACTAGCTTTGGCTGCCAGCAGCCAGGGCTGCTAAACCGTATTAGCAGATGGCTGTGCTGGCTGCTGCTGGGCCAGCACTGACCACGGGCCTAGCTGGGACAGACCCGGCCTCCCAAGGTGTCTTCACGGTGGTTTCTTTCTTTGAAGCAAGCGGTGGGGGTGAGCACGGGAGAAAGGACAGTGGGACCAGGGCGAGAGGCTGGCTGTCGCAGTTTCCCAGCAAGGGCAGTCTGGAAGGCAGGGCAGGCATGCTGCGGGTGAAGGGTCTTCTCACAAGCTGAATGGGCCTGGAGGCCAGAAGCCACACCCAGGTCGGGAGCCACTGACCTCCCATTGGACTCCACTGACATAATTCTCCCCCTTGCTCACTCCCCACCCTGCCCCACCCCAGCCTCCAACGCTGAGTGTAAAAAGCAACAGAAAGTCCCCTCCTCATCCAACACAGAGAATGGTGCAGGGTGAAGGTCTGCCTTTTTGTGCTTTGCAACAAGTTCAATGAGATCTCAATAGTTAAAAATTAGGAGCTACCTGAAGAAACCTTAAATGCTGAGTGAAAGAAGCCCACCTGAAAAGGCTGCATACTGCATGTCTCCGACTCTGGGATGTGCTGGGAAAGACGAGAGACGGCGGAAAGATCAGTGGGGCCAGGAGAGCACAGGAGCATGTGGCCCAACCCACCCCAGGATTAGGTAGGAGCTGAACCCCAAGCCAAGTCCTGCAGAGCAAGTGGGTGCTTGACCAAGGTTGGGCACGCCAGGCCCAGGGCACCGCCCGGGCTCAGGTGTGAAAGCACAGGGTGTGTTCAGGAAAGGCGAGGGGCTCAGGAGGGCTGGCCCACTGCCAGGCCCAGACAGAGAGTCATTTTCCAGCTGAGAAAGAGCGAGCTCCCGCAGCTGCAGAGTCTGCAGGCGTGAGGGAGGGCGAGGGAAGCCGAAACCTAATCCGCTTATCCGCTCTGCGTCCAGGGTCCTGCTTCTACCCTGGGCCCCTCCGTCCTTCTGGAGTTTGTCAGCAGGTCACCGTCCAGGGCGTGTGAACCACACCTGCCGTTTGTTCCATGCTGGGGTGGGCTGGTGGGAGCGAGGTCACGTGGGTGCAGATGTCTGCTGATCGCCTGTTCCTGCTCCATGATTTATTAGGGGAGGCAGTCCAGCCCGTGCTCCTGCACACGTCCGCCTGGTCATCCCGGCCAGGAGCTGCGGCGCTTTCATAGCAGACGTCTTCATCTAGGGCCAGCGGGCTGGGGGACTTATGAACACCCCGCCATCACAGGCAGCGTTTTGCCGGGAAAGTTTCCCAAGGTTTTCTCAGGGCCTGGAAGGTTCTCAGGCCCTTGCATTGGCTGACGCCCAGCCAAAGCTCCCCAGGGGCACAGGCTCTTTTCACCAAAAGCCGGGACACATTGAGGGGCAGCCCGGGACCAGCGCTCAAGTCAGACCATGGGGGTAGCTGATCCTGGGGCCACTCGAGTGATGACTCACTCAACTATTCAGTGTATCCACTGTCTTAGCAGTTTTAAATAGCTTTTTCTTAAGCATTTGTGTGCCTTCATGCTTTGCTCCCTTTTCACTCACCAGTGGCTTTTCTCTGACACACTAACCTGTGTGTCAGAGAAGATGAAACCCCAAGGAAGTCACAAGACCTGAGGGAGTGGGGTTTTACATGTTTCTTCGTTATAAAATAAATCATTCCCTCGACAGGCCTCCAGTGGAGATTAAATGCATACGATGAGCTTACGCTTGATTCCAAGAGGTTAACACAGATTTTTTCACTGGTTCCAGGATTATGCAAAATAAAACACGAGTTAGGATTTGTGAGAAGTCAAAACGACAACAAAAATAACGTCGGCCCATCCCTGACACAGGGACTTCGGGGCGATTTCAGGAGGCAGGCGGGACGCAGGCTTCAAGGAGGTGAGCAGGCAGGTCCGAGCTGGAAGCCCGGGTCTCAGAGGACCCTCCAAGCAGGCTGGGCAGGCTCCCACCTGGCACTGTGAAGTGAGAGACATGAGAAGTGAAGTGCATGCGCTGGGTGATGGGTGAGGAACACAGCCAGGACCCCAGTTATTAAAGTGGGAGCGCCTTAGGGAGGGAGCGGAGAAGGGATGGAGACGGAGAAGAAATGAAAGCGACCACACTCCAGCCTCCCGCTGCAGGCGGCCTTGCTTGTTTACTCCTCATGCTGGTGGGTTCTTTCCCGATGAGCAGCTCCCCACTGACCCCCACGAGCACCGGCCATGCAAAAGCAGGCCTGCTCACCGCTCACAAGTTTGGGGGACTGTAAACACACAGTTCAGGTATGACACAGTGGCCCTGCTGCCCCCTGGAATCCAGTGGTCACTGGAGAGGGCTGGGCTCCACACCCCCAGAAGTCCTCCAGGGTGACCAGTTCTGTCCTCATCGGCCACTGTAGGAGGGTCCCTGCGAGATTTCATTCGAAGAAAAGGTACTGCTGTTGGAACATTTTTTAAATGTTAAATCACAGTTCTATTGTTCTTTCCAGAACTGTTATTTTATGAAAATAAGTGCAGGGGCAATGGCAGCCATGGCACCAGTAATGAGCTGGGGAAAAGCACTGGGTGAGTTTGTTAGAGTTCTCCAGACATTAAGTCGGGGCTCTGTGTGTTGGATCAGAGTCAAACAGATACAAAAAGCTGTCTACAGATTAGGGGATAAAGTCCCCTTTCGAACACTGGGTTTTTAGGATCTATCTTTGGGGTTCTAATATTACATGTGGGAGCTGGGACTGCCCAGCTCGGTTGGGTTAAGCTGGGGGGAACCCAAGTGGGACGGTGAGGAGCTGAGGCTGATGGGCTCATTAAACTTTCAAGTCAAACCAAGTCCAGGATGGGCAGGGGATGTGCCCAGAGTGGCAGGTGGTGGATAGAAGGAGGGGCCTGACTCTCCACTCCTCGGACCCCTGTCTCTTAACTACTGTCCTCATCACTGTCTTCAAGACTGGGGGCTTCCAATCAAATATTCCGGCAAAGGACCTCATTTCCTCAAGATAGAGACAAGGGCTTATTTGAGTGCCAGGAGGTCGCTGTGCGTGTGGTTCCACCCAGTTCTCGTCCTCGTTATTGTGAGCATGTGGGGCCTCAGTTCACTCACTCACGGGGCGCACCAATGGTGAGAGTCACCTCTTGTCATTATCTCCACCCCCGGTCTGATGTGGCTTCTACCTTGGTTTCCCATCAATGTAGAAGAGGAAGTCATTTTATGAGCACAAAGAAAACAAGCATTGGATGACCCGACCCCACCCAGCTTCCTGCCCCAAAGTCCCTGAGCTCGGGGGGGGGGGCACTCTGCCATAGTATGACCGTCCTGCCCCCTAGGGCTGACCAAGCTTGCTTGGCCAGGGGGCTGGATGCACGGAGGCCACACCCTGAGGCTACAGCTGGGCTAATGTTGCAGTGAGAAGAGGGGAGAGCTACGTAAGAGAGGTGGTTTTGAACCTTCCTACTTTGTCCGTGACCGATGATGACGCGGAATCACGACTTCATTTGCCCGATTTGGTTAGTAAAAGTGCCATATATCCCCCAACTTTATGTAAGCATCCAGCACGGGCAGATGTAATTTCCAGGCAAAGGAGATTTTATCAGGGGACAAAAAGGTTTCCCTCCCTTGCTTCCTTGCAGGTTTGATCTAAGACCCCACAGAAGGAATTCCCTCAGGGGTTACCAACAATAGCCTTGCTTTGTTCAATCACAAAAAAAAATCCGATGGGAATATTGTATTTCCATTATCATCCCCGTTTTATAAATAAGGAACCGGAAGCCCAGAGAGGTGAGGTAACTTGTTGAAAGCCACAGAGCTCTGACGTCCAGAGGGCAGACCGGTCACAGGCGTGGCTCCAAAGCCTCGGCTGGTGACCCTGCGTGAAGCGTGATGCTGCCTTCCCACCTCAGCCCCTTTCCCTGTGAACCATTCTCTGGACTTCCGTTGCCTACTGCTTTACACGGAAGCCCTGTCAGGTTTCGTCGCCCTGACTGTGCAGATCCTTGAATTTGACATCTACCATTCTGCGGCGAAGTTCATCTTCATTCTACCCTTTGCAGCAACACACTGGACAAGCAACCAAGCAGCCAGTCAGTGAAAAGAAATCCCCGCTTCTGACAGTCACTGATCCCTGTGAGTCTACACCTTCCCAGACCTGCTCACATGGCCTGACTTCCAGACCATTCGAAACCCCACCGGCCCTCTGGTTGACCCTTGCTGCACACGTCCCTCTCATGATGGGACACCCCAAAGTGACGAGCATTCCTGCTAAGCCTGGCACGTCTAGAGCACGTGAGACCATCACCCCCTTGGTACGGGCGCTGCACTTGTACCGATGCACCCTGGAGTCCACTTGCTTTGTAAACAGCCGCGCCGCATCGTTGGCTCGTATTTCGATGGCACTTGGCTGAACTTGGTCTCTCTTTCAATTATACCGACATCAAACCAGACCCTCTCAATCCTGAGCGTGTGTTGCTGAACTCTGATGAACCCACTCTTTTGCATCTTGTTTCAGCCTCTCTTAGAACATGCTCAAACCCTTTTACGTGTGGGTCTGCAAGGCAATGGATAAGCCCTTTCAGCTCTGGGTCATCCGTACATTCGCTAAGGAAGTATCCTGCCTCTTCATTCAGATAGTAATAAAGTGTTTTAGCAGACAGGCAAGAACCAAGTTCTTTGAGGTTGGCAACATAATTTCTTTAGCAGGACAGTTTTTTTTTTAATCTTCACCTGAGGATATGTTTATTGATTTGAGAGAGGAAAGGAGAGGGAGAAACATCAATGTGAGAGAGAAACAATCGGTTGCTTCCCATATGCACCTCAGCTGGGGACTGAACCCACAACTTGGGTGTGTACCCTGACCGGGGATTGAACCCACAACCTTCTGGTGTATGAGAAGATGCTCCAACTAACTGAGCCACCTGGCCAGGGCGTACCCTGACAGCTCTAAAAGAATTATTAATGTCTTGATGGTTTGAGCACCCATGTGTGGTAAAAACTGAGACATGGTTTATCTGTGATGCTCTCTTTACCCGAAAACCTGGTAATTCTCTTAAAAATGGAAATGAGATTAATGAGAAATAATCTTCCCTTGGAAAAACCATGCTGATCTTAGTCATTACTAATAATCAGTAACCATCTGCCAAAAATGATAGCCTCATGCTTTCCGAGGATTGATGCTATTATAATTTCTCCTGGAATAGACCTTCTTCCCCTTTCTAAAGATCTTTGGAGTGTTTGGGAACCTGTCTAAGCATACTTTCTGAAATCTCATTTATTTAAATAATTGACATATGAATATTTTTCCTACTAGATTTTCTAAAAAATTCAACACTTCTTCAAAACACCAGATCAGCAAGGTTCTAGCAGTGTTTCTAGCCACTGCTATTTATAATTCACATACTTTGAAGAGATAGCTAAATATACCAAGCTTGTGAAATACGTTTATGGGACTTGTAACTGTGAAGACCAAATTCAGGTAAGTCACGACCTTGAGATCTGCAGGAATCTAGGCCACTTGTTTTTCTGTGTTCTTATGTTGAGATAATCTTTGCCTCACTTTTCCTGAGGGCCTGGAATTTTGTGTTTCTAATTCCCCCTTGTTATCACACGAAGACATCGTCTTCTGTCCAGGTGTGAGTTGACCAAAGGAGATGGAAAAGAACCTGAAGCATCTCTGGTCCCTGGGGCCGTTTGAAAGCAACCTGGGGTTTGTTCCTGGGGAAGTCCAGAATAAATGAAACGAGGCTAAGAAGCATCGAAGCCCACTTCCCACACTAAACATGCAGAGCAGATTGGCTAGTTACATCTGCGCGTATCGTTATAATATCAGATATCCATGGCATCTCAGAAACATCAGGGGACTTGGGCTGTTTTTTCCAAAGCATTTTTTAATTTAAAATATAGTAAGTAGACAAGTGCGTTAAACACATATGTGCAGTCTGTTTAACAGATGGCTGTGAAGGGAGCACCCACGCAACGCCCCCCCTCCCGGGCCCAAGAGACACGGCTAGCAGAACCCCAAACCCCTCCGTGTTCCTTATCAGCACCAACCCCTGCCCTCCGGGGATGACCACGTCCCTTTTATGGGAGTAATTTCCCTGTTTGTCTTCGTAGGTTTATTCCTCTTGGATGCATCCCTGTACCATCCACATTAGTTTTGCCTGTCTCTAAACGGCTGAAAAAATGGAGCTGCATTGTATTATTCTTTGTGACTTGCTTTTCTGGCTCAACACGGCAAGATGCATTGCATTGTGGGCATCCATCTAAAATATCTATTTCCTTGCTGTGGAGTAGCACGTTGTATAAAATATACCGTATACATCACCCCATCCTACCTGCACTTCCCTAGTTTCTTCACTTAAGTAATCTGAAATAAGTGAACTAAAGATATACTGAATGCCCACTACGGCAGTCTCCATGGTGGCAACAAGGCCAAACACAGGGTCTTTAGGAAGCCTCCTCCCTCCTCCCACCAGTGACCACTGTCCTGTCTGTCTCTTTCTCCTCACAGACCGTCATTCTGCAAGGGCAGCAGACAGCCACACCCTCCCTTCCCCGACCTTCCTGCACCTCGTGACCTGCTACAGAAAGATGGTTTTCGGGGTTTTTTTGCCTGCTCACTGAAAGGGCCCTTACTGATTGTAAGCAAAACCAGACTAAACTTGGGGCACATGGCCCCCATCAAAACCTTACCACTTAGGGCCTCCCCGCCCCCCGCCAGCCCCTGGTTCCCGGGTCCCGTGCTTGGCTCATATGCTTGCTGTTTTCCGCTGCCCTTTCCCACTGAATCTTCTGAGTGTGAGGCCGACAGAGCTATCTTGCAATGATGTGTAGAGTTCTGAGATAATTTTGGATTCTCGATGCAAAGTTTTGAAAGTTCCTTCTCCTTCCCCACCTCACTTAGCCCTCAAATTAAAAAAAAAAAAAGCCACGGGAATCACGCTACTCATCTGCTCTGCTTTCCTGGGCTGGAATCTACAGTGGATGAACTTGATGGAGATCAATTTAGGTAGTAGGGTCTGGGGAGGGCAGCCCAGGGACACCTATGTTGTGGTGGCCACTATGTCACGGTGGCCATGGTGAGAGAGGTTTCCTGGGGTTACAAGGTAAAGTGGGAAGTAACGGCAGGAAGTTCACTGAGACGCAGGGTTCTGAGCGGGGTGCAAGTCTGACTCCCACAGAGGCACCAGGGTGCAAGGAAAAGACAGATGGCCCTGCCGCCACCAACGGTGTATCGCGGACGAGTTTCTTGCATCCCATACACCTCCGATCCCACGGCCGTAAAATTGAAACAGTGCTCCTTTGCACAGGAGGGTTTTGGGGGAATCCACACGATAACAGACCGGCAGTGGCAGAGAGCTGGCGGTACGAGGAGTCCAGGCCACTGCTCCCTCTAAGGAGGGTCCATGTGTGGTCCCGGGTCCCGGCCTCTGCCCTGGGCCGGGCCGGGCGAGCGGCAGAAGTGCAGGGCGCTAGTCCGGCTCACGTTGCGGGCTGGGACTTGTTGCCCGGGAAAAAGGGGCCGAAGCAGCAGGTGAAGTGAGCGGGGAAGACAGACAAAGCCGACTGAACATGTCTGAGGGGCCAGTTTGGGGAGTTTGTCCAGCCTAGTCCTCCCACCACACTGTGGTCAGAACGCACTTGAACTTGTTAATCTGACCGCGCCACTCCTCTGTTGGAACTTCCCACATACCAGCCTGTCTTGGCCAAATGCCAAGCTCCTGAGCCTGGCAGGCAAGTCCCGTCACACTCTGGCCCCCTTCTGTCCCTGGTCCTCTCATTTAGTCATTTCCCTCACACACCATCCCTCACCCTTGAGCTGTCTTGAACCATGTACAGGACCCCAGATGTCCCTGTTGACCTTCATTTCCATAAAATGGGTATGTTTGGTGGGCTGTCATGACAAGTCAATACAGTAAGATGTGGAAATAGAATCAATTCTAAATGATGTATTTAGATACCATTTAGTCACCCGTGAACATTACAGATGTTGATTGATGGGCCCTGAGTGTTTCATCTGCCTGGGCTGCCCATGAAAAACACCATCACTGGGCGGCTGAAACATTGGACCTTTGTTCCTCATTGTTCTGGAGGCTGGGAGTCCAAGGTCAAGGTGCCAGCCACTTGGCTTTCTGACTCTCGGTGGCTACCTGCCTGCCATGTCCTCAAGGGCAGAGAGAAACAGGCAAAGCTCTGTGCTCTCTGCTCCTAAGGACACGAGCCCCATCGGTAGGGCCCCACCATCATGGCCTCAGCTAAAGTCACCCCCTCCCGCTGGGTCCACGTCCAGGTGCCGGCTCCCTGGGGCCAGGGTTTCAAGTGTGAATTGGGCGGGGGGCACAGTTCAACCCACAGCACAGAGCAAAGAGGGGAGTGGTTGACCATGACCGTGGGAGGGTCGGTATTCACCAAGAAGTACAGAGTGTATCTCTGGAGTGACAAGGAGCATGAGAAAACAGATTCCAGGATGCAGTCACGCGTGGTTGGTGATTAGCTCGAAGAGCTGTAAACACGCTCATCCTAATAACCCCACTTGGGGGAATTTATCCTAAGGAAGTAATCCGAAAGATCAAGAGAGGTGTGTGCACATGATATTTATCACCTTATTTACAGTAATGGAAGCGGAGAACCCCACAGAGGAATGCCTAAGCAGTTATCAAATAAGTGTTTGCTGCACAAACTAGCAAAAGCTTGCTGAATATAAAATGGCAACTAAAACAGTTAAGTCCAGGTGAACAGTGAGAAAGAAAATCTAAGTAAGTAAAATAAACAAAATATAAACTTGCAGCCAGACAGCACTACCGCTGTACAAACACAGCGACAGCCCAGCGGCAAAAACAACAGGTAAATACCCGGTAAAAATGACCGCGGGCCATTTGCGAGGCCGCTGCAGTCACTGCCACCAACAAATGTTTACAAGACACACTGTGCTTTTCCCACCACAAAGCCACCAGCCCGGGGACAGGTCGTCTGGCCTGTCTGGCAGCAGTTGGAGCCTTGAGCAGTCGTCCTTGTTTGTAGCCGGCCCAAGTACACGCCTGGCCCTCGGGGACACCTGTGGAATACCTGGAGCCAGTACAGCGGGAAGAGGCGTGTGGTTTACAGCAAAGCTCCGAACAATGGTGCCAGGACACGTGGGGTTAAGGAGGAAGAGGACTTAACTACTGAAGGGACCACACACTCAGGCCAGAGCGCCCAGGGTCTCCCGTGTGCGGGATGAGAAACGGGGCCCCTGTGCACCCCTGAGCTGCAGGGGAGCTAAATGGCGTGATGAAGGCCAAGCAGAACTGCTCTTGTTCTCAGTCGCCACAAATACTGGAAAGAGAGAGATCCGGACACTTGGTGGTACTTACGGCATGGCTGGGCTTTGTGTATGGGTCATCTGGCAATGTTTCCTCAAGGCAGAGCTGTGTGTGGACGGCCAGAGCTCGCTGAAGGGCTAAGGTTAAAAGGGAGTAGGTGTTTTGGCCAAGGCCACGCAGTCGGTCTATGGTATCAGAATAGAAACACGAGCTTCAGAGCTGTACAGACCGAGTTTCAAACTCTAGAACTGCTACTTCCTGACTAGGTCTCTCCGGTGCCTTCCCTCCAACAACCAGCAAGAGAGTGTGCATCCCTGGGCAAGCCAGCCTCGCCAGCACGGATTTCCCCACCTGTGCAATGGACTGAAGGCCCCCGAGGTGGTCCTCCACTTGGGCGGCTCGGCGTCTACCCACGACAGCAGTCCGCATAACTGCACCCCCTGTGGAACCCTCGGCTCTCAGGCCATGTGCTCTGTGAGGGCCTGGGCCCTGAGCACACCCTATTTTCCTGGGCGTGGGTGGTGGGTAGGGGAGCGTGTATGACCCAAGGCACGGACGGTGAGGTCTGGGCAGGAACTGAGGAGGAAGCTGGCAGGTCCTTGTCCCCAAGGATATGACGAGGGCCGGGAAAGGCCGATGCTGCTGCCATCTCTGCGGACACAGAGGCCCCGAGGGCCCCGCCAGTGCGGTGGGAGGCAGAGCCAGGAGGGGGAAGACAGAAACCGCCCCTTGGGGACACCACTCAAGTCCGGGCATCAAGTTGTTCTCGAAGCCAGCCCTTCCCTCGGACTGTGGAGCCCACACATTCCTTCTGTTTGTTTGCTTTGCTCATTGAGCTAGCTTGAGTTTTACTAAGGGTAGTTTGACTTGGATTTTCTCTCACTTGCAACCCGAAGTCTCCAAACAGAACCACCGCTCTTGCCGAGAGAATACAGGCTCCAGGCATGGCACCAGCACTGGGCACTTGTTTACAAATGCTGGCTTCACTCGCTCCTCTTTTCCCCTCATGACATTCCACCTTCCTTTCTTCTCCTTCTCTCCCTTCTTCACCAAGCGTCCCCCTTCCCGTGGGCCCTGTCTCTACAAGTCCTTGTTTGCCGGGAGCACAGGGTCAGGCGCGCTGCCCCCTCCTTGTAAAGCTCAGCCACTTAAAACGCTGGCATAACCTCAGTCAGCTCCACCCGAGAGCTCGCTGGCCCGGCTGCGCTCTCCTTTGAAGTCCGACCGCATTCACAATGACCCCTCGCATTTGTTTGGCATTTCGTCCACAGCCACGTGCAGATTCTCGTGCAACATTAGCGGCGTGCAGTAGCGGGGCGAGGGGGTCCTAGGTCACATCGAGTTCTCACATGAGGAATCAGATGTTCAGTCATGTGCTGGGTAACTACAGGAACCAGATGCGCGCACATAGACCCCAGTGCCAGACCCCCACCCCTCCCACTCCCCAAGGAAAATGGCTACGTGTGTGGATCCTGTGTGGCTCCACCCAGAGTTCCTCAGGGCCTGCCACCACCCCTTTGGACGCTGGCTCCTTGGCTGCAGATTTGCATGGCCATGTCCCTCGCTGGGAACTGCTCTCAGCAGCAGGGACTGCCAACTGCCATCAAGGCCACCGATCGGCCTCCTCGCTTCAGTGGGCAACAAGTGAAAGGCCACCGCACCCCCAGAGCTCCCTGCGGGATCCTGGAAAGCTGCAGGCTTGAGAGGGACAGTGAGAGGTCTCTGCTCCAGTCCTATACTGGACCTCTCTAACAAAAACAAAACCTTCTCTATCACCCTCCACAGCCTCACTCTACGATATGCCTGAGCCTAACAGTCACTACGATATGCCTGAGCCTACAACAGTGCCTGGCATGCAGGAGATGCCTCTGTAAATTATTTGTTGAGTGAAGAAGTAGACGTGTGAATTAATTATCTTTGCAGCAGCTAGGAGTCGTAGGGACCATCTGAAGCATTGCCGCCTTTTATGACTGAAGAAACGGAAGCCCAAGCATGTCTTGCTGCAGGGCCAGGCTTTACAGCTAGAGAACAATCCCGTGGACTTCTAAAGGGTTTCTTGTCCATCCAAGGCTGTTACACCGCACCTGGCCTAAGAGTTATAAAACCGGGCTCTCTGTCCTGGCTACGTGGGCAATCCTGCGACCCTGGGCGAACTAGAAAACTTGAGTTTTCTCAGCCTCGTGGTTCTAATCACGTAAATAAAGGCAAGGGCTCTTCTAAAGTCTCCAAGGCCCCTACCAGCCTTAAATGCACACTTGTGAGTCCATCATCGCCGTAGTATTGTTTCCCGCCCTAGCACCCAGCATGCGGGGGACCTTGCATCGAATCAAGATGCAGCTGTGTAGCTCGGTCGCCTCACACCCGCAACGTCCACGTGGCCCTTCCTTTTCCCTGGCAGGGTGCCAGGGAGCCCGTGGGTTTGCTGGGCGGCCTCTGCCCTCATCCTTGCTAGTTTTCTCCTCTTGGACAAAACATCTGACTTCTCTAAGCTTCAAATCTCTTTTGTGGAGATGAAGTGGGACAATATACTTAAGACCGAGTTTAAGCTGCGGTTGCTCTGGAACTGCAGCAGACACCGCCGATGCAGACAAACTGGCTGGGAAGGTTCACGGACAGTGGTTTGAAGATCGCCACAGGTAGCTCCTATACTGAAGATTCTGCTTAACTATGGGACAGAGTACATGCAGGGTCGATGCATTTTTTTCTGGGAAATAAGTAATTTAAACATGCAATCTTGCACAAATCATTAGAGGCAGTAAGAATACAACCGTGAAGGTGGCTCATAAAATCAGCATGGCTTTCGCTGGCCAGACGTGAGGGGAAAGACCACGTGGCAAGAACCACGTGGCAAGAACCACGTTAGAAACTTACAGACACGCCATCCCGCGGAGGGCCCGGTAAACACTACTGGCCCAGGGAGCCCGCCCTCCAGGGGCAGCTGTCCACATGCATCCGGTGTGCATTTTCTTATTTTTATGTTCTTGAAAAGAATCTATTGTTCTGTATCCATTTAGATGAAAATATTATGCTCTACAGCTCCCTCTGCTTTCACATGTAGTCACTAAGCACAGTGTGTGTGAGACCCCCGTCCACGTTCCAGGGGAGGTGCCCAGCACAGCACCTCGGCGCCCGCATTCCAGTCCTGCCTGGGGGACGCCCCTCGTCAGGGGCACTGCTGGCGGGAGGGCAGGCCCCAATGGCCACTCTGGAGAGCAGCCTGGCTGAACACTTGGCCGTGGTCACATTCCACTCATACCTGTGATGCTGTAGTTGTGCACCACAGGGAAATCCATTACAGAGGTGTTTATGAAATCCGGGAGCTGAGGAGGGGCTGCTGTGTCTCGGAAATGGGTGTGTACAGCACATGAGGGGCAACTGTTAAAACGTCAGGCTTTTAATGAGCTGGTTTCTGTATTTGGCCATCATGAACAGTTGGATTATCTATGTTAGTATATCGTGTATACTATATATAAGTATTACGTTAAAAACAAAAGTAATACGTACTTTGAGCCCACCACTTCCTAACTCTTTCACTGCGCTGCACTGTCATCTAGGCCCTGGAGGTCACCACACTCCACTGCTCAGTGGGAATAGTACCCAAGGTGGTTCTATGCTGAGGGTCTGGGCCCCGCCCCACGCCCGGGACACCACGCTGCTAGCTAAATGTGCCCAGATGGGAAAAATTGCATCATGGAAGTCATCAAGCACTATAAAACCAGGTGGGGTTTTTTGTTTTCTCTGAGAACCAACTGTGAAACATTTACCAGTTGCTGGAGACCGACAGTAATCCTCCTTCATAAATGAGGAAAATGAGGTTCAGACAGTTATGAAACTTACCCCAAACCCTACAACTTTCAAGAAGAAAAACTGAACTCGGGCCCAGGTTTACTTTGACCTGTACTTTGATGAAATTTAGGAGCTATGCCATTTAGATTACAAAGTGCTCCTTACCTTACCACCACCAATGTACTTTTTTTTTTTTTAAGGAAATTCATCGGCTGCCAGCACCAGGGGACAGTGCGGGGCCCAGCAAGGCAGCGTTTTGGAAACAGCCGCTTCCCAGCTGAACTTCACTGACTCCTCCTGGGCAGCTCCGTCCGGACGCCCAGGCGCGGCTGCTCACAGCCGGTGTGAGAAAGGAGTGGGCCCCACTCTCAGGCCAGTGCTGGGGGGTGACACAAGCCAGCCATCAGCACGTCGGCTCGGGTGTTTCAGCCACCCTTCGCCTCACGGTGTTTGTTAATGAACGATGCTGTCCGCACGCTGGGGATCTTGACAAGGTCTCTGCCATGTCGCTGACCTTGGTGTTTGTGCACACAGAAGCACTTCCTGCATTTTCCTTGGAGAGTGACTTAAAATTTAGCCGTGTTTTCTTCTTATTTTCGCATGTCTGTTTTCTCATTCATTCAGTAACTCAGTCATGAAAGAACACAGACAAAGCCCCTGTTAGGTACAAGACACGGGGGAATGAGAATGAATAAAGTATGTCCCTGAACTTCAGGAGTTAATAGTCCAGCATGAGAAACATACATTAAAATTTTTTATCGATTGATTTGAGAGAGACAGACAGACATAGATTTGTTTTTCCACTTATGGATGCACTCACTGGTTGCTTCTTATACGTGCCCTGACTGGGGATTGAACCCTCAGCCTTGGCATATCAGGACGCCCCCACTGAGCTACTTGTCCAGGGCTCAGAAACATGCATGTCAAACATGCAGCCCCGACAAAGGCCCACAGCGAAGGCACATGCGAAGGCCGTGGGACTTAGTCCATTCCGTCTGTTGTAATGAACCACCACAGACTGCACATCGACAACAGGTGCGCTTCTCTCAAGTCCAAGAGCGCGGTTGGTTGGGTGCCGGTGGAGGCCCTCCTCGGGGCTGCAGACAGCCAGTTCCTCGTGGCACCCCTTCACGGTGGAAGGGGCAAGCGAGCTCTCTGGGCCTTTCATTCGGGCACTAGTCCCATTCACGAGGACTCTGCCCACAGGAACCAATCAGCCAACAAAGGCACCACCACCTAATAGGATCGCCGTGGAGGTCGGATTTCAACATAAAAATTTCGGTGGGGATTGGGGGGACCACCAACACTCAGACCGAAGCACGGGATAACTCATTTCATAGCTGAAACCGAACTCCAGGACAGTGGTAAGTCCCTTTGGCTAAAGAAATGGTAACTTGGGCCCTTTATCAAAAGAAACAAGTGTAGAAAGATTGAGCTTGAATGAGATCACTCTGGCACAGATTACACTATTTACCAACTAAGCGAGGGGAGGAATACAGCATAATGGACATCAGAAAACACTGGTCAAGTTCTGTGTTGCTTACTTTAGCGAGAAGTGATTTCCCCACCTGGGATGTACTGGTCAGAGTAAGGGCGTGGCTGCCGTAACAAAGAAACATCAAAAGCTTTCCCACCAGAAGGCAAGCTCCAGAAAATGGAAGTTTCTTTCTCTCTCCAACAGTAGCCTAACTGACCTAGTTAGGGGAGTAAATCTGCTCCAGGAGGTCGTTCGGGGACACAGATCCTCTGCCTTGCTGTTCTGCCGTTCCCTGGGGTGTTGCCTTGTTGGCGTGGTTGAAGCTGGGCCGCGGCATGCCCAGGCTCAGACCATGGAAGAGGCACGCGTCCCTTCTGCTCACATTTGACTGATTACATGGCCATCCCTGGCTGCACGGGAGACTACCCTTTGCTGGGTGTTCTAGGCCTAAGAGGAAGGGAAGAAAGGACTTGGAGGGGAGAACCAACAGCCAGACACAGCTTGAGACCAGCAAGTTGGGCAAAAGTGCTGCTTTGATGACATAGCTCAAATATTTTATAAATCCAGTGCTCTCTAAAAATGTGAAGGGGAGGAGAACATTACTGTATGTAATGACATCAGTTCTCAACCTTCCGGACCATTAAATGGTTGAGTACAGAGGTGAACTAAAGGGATGACATACAGGTATGAAACTACTGGATTTCCCAGTATGACATTTGAAAAGAGCGTTTTAATTAGGAAAATTTCAAATGCACACAGAAGGAGGGGAATAGTGTAACAAATCTCCCTGTACCCACTTTTACTAAGCTTCCACCATTCTCAACGTCCAGCCGGTCGTGTGCCATGCGTCCGCCCAGGCGCCAGGGCATCTCATGTACTCAGTTTACATCCAGACACTGCGCGCTGTGCGTGCAATTCCACAGGGCAAGCAGACGCTCTGGTGCGGGATGACCGCCGTGTGAACCTGCCACAGAGCTTCTTGTCTTAGATGTGAAGCCATTTAATTCCTACAGAATCCAAAGCACCAAGCTTCAGTGACTTGTCCAACGTCACCCAGGCAATGGAACGCCAGGGCAGGAATTCACACCCAGGCCCTCTGGGTGCAGAGGCTATGCCTTCGACCCCCACGCCACCAAGCAGCCACCCAGGAGTTCACATCGCTGGGCTCAACACTGACCTGCTTCTGCGGGGGGACTGGTCACTGACAAGGGCTTCCGAAGCCTGGTGAATACTTCCCTTAAAAGACAACTCAGGGGGTCCGCCCTCTCTCAGACAAAAGAATGACTCATTCAAAGCTGCATTCTAACGTGTTTGTAATTCAGAACATCAGGCTCCTTTCCTCCTTCCAGCCTCTTAACTACTACACGTCACTGTTTCACAGGTCTTCGAACTGAGTTTTCCCAGGGCATGCTGCTAAAACAATCTTAAATGTTCTAAACAAGACTGTACCTTTTAGAAGTTTACACTTATCCAATTTGATCCTAACTCATTTAGGTTGAGTGTCCACTACAGGGCCTCCAGGTGAGTCACTAGGAACGTTAATTTCCTTTACTCCAATAACCGCAGGAAGTGGGGTGGAAGGCACTGTCAGTCAGACCTGCACTGACGACCAAACAGGCGGAGGTTGCATTTCCTCAGCTGTCCTTCGCATCCACTCCCATGTGGGTCTCCTGGTTCAGTTCAGTGCAGATTAGCCAGATTCTGCAATTCTTTGGATGCACACAATATTTCTTCCTGGAGAAGGACTTTGATTGGCCAGTGTGGGCTGGGCTCGACCTGACTCTGCTGGTTTGGAGGAGATAAGGGAGGTCGGGGCAGATCTTAGGACCAACGTCATTCTGTGGGGCTCTGGCTTCTGGTGGTGTCTGTGGTCAGACAGCTCTCCTCTGGCAGGGGGCTGCAGGGCGCTGCTCCTCCTGGTGTTTGGAGCAACCTGGGGTTCAAGGTTCGCAGGTTCATCTGGTCAAATATCCCTCTCCCACATCTCAAGGTCTCCTCACTCCTTTTCCAAGCCCTGATGACATCCAGGGCGGTCAAGACTGTTCTTCGTGAAAACTGTGCCCCACTCACGGTTGGCCCTGGGACGGAATCTCAGCCGCCCTCCCATGGCAGTGGAAGCGGGGGTGGGGGTGTCTCTGTGTTGCTGGGGGAGCATTCTGACTGCCACAGCATTGCTCGAAGTGAGTGGTTGGCTCACCGAGCCTGCCATCTTCCTTTTTGGAGGCTTCTAAACACCAGGAACCAATGTCAACGAGTCCGACATTCCTGTAATTGACACTGACCCCACCACGTTTTTGACGTTACCTGGAGTGCACGGCCCAGTGCTGCCCCTCCCACCTCCCTCATTCCAACTCACCCCTCCTGGAAATTTCAGGGGGGGCGATGCCGCCCCATCCCTTCCCAGCATCAGTGGGGGCCCGCTCACTCCTGATTGGTTCAACACTATTTGTGACACCAAACATCTCAGCCTGGGTTCCCAGAGTAGTAGGCTGAGAAAAATAACTTGCATACACATTTATTTGGGGATCTTAGCTCGAGGAAAAGGGATGGGGCCCAGAGAGAGCAACGCAGGAAAGGGAAACAACCCACCCAAGGGTGCTCCACTGAGCGGATCACTGCTGAGAGGACCTGGGCATCATTTTGCTGGGGGGTCATATAGAAGTGATCACTTGGGGGTGGGCAAGTATTTCTCGACCGGCTCTCATCCCTGGTGGGTAAGGTTGCCCATGGGACTTTCACCTGTCATTGTAATTGTGGATATATACAGTTCTCTTTGTAGATGTCAGTTTTTGTTTCATGTGTCTTGAAGTCGTATTGTGAGCAGATAAAAATCTAGGATTAGTACACTCTGCTGGTGGTTTGGACTTGTTATCATTATAAAGTGATCTTTATTCTTAGTGATGCTTCGTGCCTTAACTCCTATTTTATGTGATAATACTACGGTGTAACTTAATTCCATGACTTTCAAATTACTGATGTTCGCATGCTTTAGGTGACTATTGTAAATAGCATACAATTGAACTTTTAAAAAAAATCTGTTTCACAATCCTCATCTTCTAACTGGAGTATTTATTCCATTCACATTTGACATTAATGATATATTTAAATTTAAATCTAATTCTATTAGCTGTTTCTTATTTGTCCTGTTTATGTCCTTTTGAATTGTTCCACTTTGGACTCACCATTAATCAGAAGGAACACGTTTTTATCCTTTTGGTGGTCATGTGAATTAAGAACAGACAACACTGACTTGTCAGTCTGAAGTGAAATTGGTACCTTTACGTTCTTCACACACAATGTGAGGACCTTAGAACTGTAACGGCACTTTCCTACTTCCTGGTTTATGTCCTAGTTGTAAGTGTTTTTACTCCACAAGATACTATCATGTTCTTGGTTCGTCACTCAAGCTGGCGTTGCCAACCTTTTGTCAGCTTGGAAACAGCCCTTAGAATTCCCCTCGTGCTGCTCTGTTGGTGCTGAACTCCCGGACTCAATAATCCCGAAAGAAGCTTTCTCCCTCTGTCCTTGAGGATATTTGAAGTGTTTGGTTCTAGTGTGACAATTTACTCGTTTCACGACTGTTTTCTGACTTCTCTTAATGCTACTGAGCTTGTGTCTCACTTTTCCCTGTTTTGTATGCTTTTAAGATTTCTTTCGTTCTTAAGTTATCTTTCATTTTCTATAATTTCTCTATGCCGTGGATTCCTTTTTATCTTCCTTTGCATTTGTATAGTCCCTTGAATCTGTGGACTACTGCCTCCCACCATTAAGAAAATACAAACTGGACTCCAATTCTCTCCTCGTTGGGACTTCAACTAAACGTCTAGTTCTTCACACTGAATTCTTCAAAACTCCTACTCTCCTGTTCATCCCTCACCTCCCGTATTTTCCTTTCCAGTCTTCATTTTGTATAATTTCTTCTAAGAAATTAGTAGTAGTACTGTTTTTCTACTGTTTTACGGCTGTTTTTCAGCGTGTGGTACTACGAACATATCAGATTGACCACCTACACTATCTCTAGGCTCTGAGTGAGGACTACCCTCCCATCACTGGGAACACACAGTGGGTTAACTGTCTGCATGCGTCCCCTGCATCCATTTGGGGAACGGTTTGTTCTTCAGTGCAGAGTGGTACCCGCGCATCTCGAGTTACCACCTGGCAGGGAGAGGCTTGTGAAAGCGTGCTTGGTAAACTTCATGCCCTGGAGGGATAAGCTTTTTTTTTTTTTTTAAGATAAAAGAAACAAATGAAGCCCTGGAGAGTAAAGTCCTCATCATCTTTAGAGAAACATCACATGTTCTCACTTGAGAATGTAGTGGAGAGTATCTGAAATCAGGAATTTGGATTTGGTTAAAATTCCCCTGCTATTAATTAGCTCTGTGCCTATCTGGGGGTAAGTCACAAATCTATCTCGTTTTTAATTTTTCTTCTTTGTAAATGAGGATGAAACGGGGTGTTACAAACTCTTTAATTACTATTCAAATGTGAATTATCATCTTTTCCTAACATCATTCTGGGCACTGAACAGGACAGCGAAAGGGGAGCCGGGCACCAGGTTTGTTCTTCTCCAGAGGAGAGAGAATGAAGGAGCTCGGCAACCAACACCTCAGGGGCGGGTCCTCGCTGCCGCTTACATTTACCTCCGGTAACACGGTTTCCTACCGCACAGTCACCGGACCACAAAGTGGGAAACACAGACCTAAGTCAGGTGGACCTGGTCTAACCCGAGACATGCTGCCTGAGTGGGAAAACTGTCTAGCCTCTCCAAGGCTATAGATCTTTACCTACAAGGTAGGAATTGCCTTTTAGTAGAAAGTCCAGACCAAGGGTAATTGTGAAGATTTCTTGAGATACCTCATGAAAAAGTGCCTAATAGTGTTTCGGGCTTGTAGGTGCTCAATAAACGTGAGTTCCGTTTTCTTTCATAGAGAGGAACACTGCATTTATGAATGCCGCATTTATGAATTTAACTTTGTTAACCATTTATTAACAGTTCATTGAAACCCACTAATGGAATTACATATGGAAGAGAAAAATTCAGGTAAACACTTCCACAGAACTTTTTGCTCTGCGATAAATGTCTGGGAAAAGTAACATGCCAAGTAGGGTACAAAATCAAAGAAGCTACAACACTATCGAAGAATAATTTTGAAAACTGCTACACAGTAAAATGTGTATTAAGTCATACAGCTTCCAATTCATCCCACTCCACGATTTATTGACTCTCACTAACTTTTGGTTCTTAAATGTAAAGAAAAAAATCTTCCTTTCATGGACATGGTTTGCTATTTAAAGAGAAAGAAAATACAAGCAAATCAAGTATCATCAGTCTTCTTTCCAGTTTTTATATTCCACCCATTGAACTCCAGAAGTTCAACCCAAAGAGCAGTGCCCTTTAGCTGAAATCTCAGCGTTAATGTTTCTATGGCTTCTCAGCTGAACTGTCATTTGTAAGCTTTTTAAAAATTAATTATTAAAACCGTTTCCATTAGTCTTTTGTTTGGCCGTCATCAACCACCTTCCTTGTGCTGTTTAACGAGTGCACCACCACCAGCATTAGCTATAAATACCGGGCACCAGATACGCGGAGAAAGCACATGACTCACACTGGCCCGCGCCCAGGGCTAACTCAGAGATGACTGCATTCTGGGGGGGTGGCACCCAGCCCACTCCCGCCCACAGCACATTCCAGAGCAGCCCGTCACAGGAAGAGCATTCTCTTCTCCAGTCCCTCCTACTCTCTGCCTTGGTTCAAAGTATCAGGACACTTCATTCACATGGTCCATTGGTCAGGACCTTCCTTCTGTCCCTTGTTCTGCTGTCCGTCCATCCAGCCATCAAACGTTATTTGTATTGCCCTGACTGGTGCGGCTCAGTGGGCTGGGCACCATTCTGCAAGGCAAAGGGTCGCTGGTTCAATCCCCGGGCAGGGCACACCCCTGGGGTGCAGGTTTGGTCCTGGTTGGGGCGCATGTGAGGTCATCGACTGATGCTGCTCCCTCACATCGTTTCTCCCCTCTCCTTCTCACTCCCTTCCCCTGAAAATATGTATTTTACAAAACATTTTATTACCAACTTGTGCCTCAGACTGGAGGAAGATTATTAAATGCGTTCCTGCCCTCAAAAAAAACAAACAAACAAACGAAAAACCACAATCGCAGTATGGAAGGGCTGGACAAATAAATATAACGCAGCAACGTCCACATTAGAGGAATGAAATGGATGCCCTGGAAGTCCAGACCGGGGGTACTGGGAAGATTTCTAGGCAAAGACCGTACGGAGGAAAACGAAGGGCCATTGAAAGGAAGGGTCAGGAGGGCAGTGGGCCATTCCCGAGTGAGGGCCGGCAATGGCACAGGACCGCAAAACAGAACTTTCTGGAGAACTGAACACAGTCAGGAATGACTAGACTGGAGCCTTCTTTGGGGCCAGTGGTCGAAGAGGACCGTCTGGAAGGCAGGCTCACATCGCTGGCCTTTGAACCGCGCCCCTGACGTGCTACCAGAGAAGACCGGGGAAGCGGCTTAGCAGGTGGGCTCACGTGGGCCTTAAACACTGGGCTTCAGTGGGAGACTGCTCTTTAAAGAGTAAGTTCCACTATAAATAATAGTCTAAAACCACCGAGCAGGATAACGAGTACCTGTGCTAAGACGAGGAATTTGAGCTTTATCTTCAGTTGGAGTTTGAACAACACTGACTGTAAGATACACAATCTGACGACGTTGGCTGGTGGAGCGTGGGTTCAAATGTTGCCCACACCCTGCCCTGCAGCCCCACGCATGCGCGTGGGACACACTGAGGGTGCAGGGACACACTCACCTGGTGGCTCGCCTGCCCTCCAGACTCCGCCGGCGGCCGGCACAGAACGTGTGAGTAGGGGAGTTCACCATCAGTACTTTTTATTTGGTTATTAAACACATGGAAACCAAACAGTTACAACGCTCACAATGACCTCAAGGCTGAAGCGAGGCCACCCCTGGCTCTGGTTACCACGTCCATCAGGGAAGTCTGACTACAGGAACGTGATTTAGCCCTCTTTAAAAATCATTGCCAATAGAAACAAAAACACACATAAATACCTACTTTATAAGCCTTTTAAAGTTGGGGGAAGGCCTTTAAAACCATATTAGAGCATGTAAGGACAAAATCCCCACCACAATCATTTCTGTAGTGTCACCACTGCTTTCGAATGACACTTGTCATTGACACTGATCTCCATCTTTTCCAAAGTATTTTTGTATCGATCACTTTGTACTCACGGCCCCCAAGGTAGGACGAATGCGGTGACTGAGGCCTGACACACTCACATAAATGCAGACGGTCAGTGAATCACGCAAACGGACAAGGAGACCCCAGGCCTACTGAACCCCACTCCTGGGTTTCCAACCACCAGCCTCTGTCACTCCACCTTAATGCCTATTTTAAACAGGATCCTAAAAAATCAGTCGCCATCCACAAAACATTTAAATAGTTCTCTGATATGATGTGTTGACAAACAAGTATGGATGTGATGTCACAGCCTTCATCCCGACCTTGGGGTCGGCCTCGTTCCTGAGTTCTGAAATGAGCTGACTCTCATCACCCCCAGGTGTCTCTGATGCCCACGCGGTCTCAGGAACACCCCCACGCACCCACCTGGTCCCGAGACCCGAGGACCGCCAGAGGCGGCTCCATCAGTGTGGGTGCTCTCCTCTCCAAGCTGCAGGGCTCACGCCATGAGGCCGAGAAGGCAGGAGAGGGGAGCCACAGCTACTGCTTCCCCTTGCTAATGATGCTCGTCCCCACCTGCCGAGTTCTGGCTCTCCTTCACGTCTGACCTGTTTCAGGAACCCTATCCCAACTGGTTCCTTCCACACTAGGGTCTTCTTCCACTTGCCTCATATATTATTAGTTCTCTTTGCCAGACTTTTTAACACTTGGATCCTAGCTTTTTCGTATTGTCAGTTGTTTTGTGAAGTGTACATTTTGAAGTGAGAAACAGTAGGTTCAAACGCCAGCGCTGCGTCTATCAGATTTTAAGTTACTTAACTTATCTGAGCCACATTTTCCACAGAGAAACAAGGATAATATATTGTCAGGCAAACGTGAGCACGATTCACCAAGCATTTAGCTTCCCGCCACCTAACACACAGCTGGCGCTAAATAAATGTTTCATATAACCCGATATAGACTACAAAGAAAAAACCAGATGAGTGATAGTTATTTTTCTTTATTTACAGCTGACGCAACTCTCCACTGGCCTCAGGCAACCGAAAAGAGTATGTGATTTTCGCTCCTGTTACATTTAGCCCACGTGAATGTCATCACCGGCAGGGTGACAGTAACACCTTTAATAAAACTCACTTACATAGTACTTTAACATTTAAAAGAGCATTTTGGGGTTTATTGTTTCGTTTGGTTTTTCCAGTGACTCTTGGCATGTAGGTAGGCAGCGTCACTAAATTTTGCATACTAGGAATCTTAGTTCAGGGTGGTTAATATTAGCAGTAGCCCTTTTATCCTAATTAACGGCTTACAAATCATTAAAAAAACCTCTCAAATTTCCACTGGTAGGGTTTCAATGTGTAAGACCACACAGGTGGCTTACTTACTACATTTCTACACTAGCTGACAAATGTCTTCTGTAAAGGTCAGAGAGCAATTTGGGCTCTGCAGGACCCTCAATGGACTCTACTGCACGCTGAGAAATAATCCTTTACGAGTCGTGTGGGGTCCCCAAGACGGCCTTGTAGTTCAGGGACTCACGGAACTCAGAAAAATGGCTATGCCAAGTCACAATTTATTGAAGTAAAAACAAATACAGTTTAAACTCCACAGACATGAAAGGCACGCAGGAAGGGCAGAGTCTGGGAGAGCAGAGACAAGCTTCTGGCCGTCCTCTCCGCGAGGACGGGTCACTTAACTCTTCCCCAGGCCACGTGTGGGGACACGCACAGAGTGCTGCCAGCCGGGGAAGCTCACCTGAGACTTCACGCCCGAGGGTTTTACTGGGGCCGTGGGCCCGGACACCCACAGGGCCCACCTCACTCGGAGCTCAGCTCCTCCGGGATCAGCTGGTCCTGCGCAGTGCAAGGCTCTGCCCCACCCCGCAGTCAGCATACCCGTCGGGTGGTACTCAAGGCCCCAGGTAAATGAACGCGCTTGCGCGTCTGCGGCAGAATATTCTGGGTCTAGAGGTCATCTCTCGGGAGCTGGTTGAGGGCCAGACCGCCCTTTGGATGCGCAGGAAGCGGACGGCAGCCCTGCGGAGTCGGTCCTTCACGCACACGCACTGGAGCCGTTCTCGGTTCCAGGCCACGGACGGAATGGCACCGAAGACTCCAGTGCCAGGGGCGTGGAAGCCGCCGCCTCCCTCTGAGATCTCAAACACGGCGGCAAGAAGCGTCCCAACACGTCCTGTGGCAGACACTCACACCGTATCGTGGGGACGACGACACACATCGGCCCTTCAGAAATGAAAATGTGAAATCAGACATGTATAAAATATGTCATTCTTTTTAAAAGAAAATCAATCTCTAATGCTAATCACTGGGACTTACACATGATTTAGATGCAAGAATATAAAATGTCAGCCTTTCTTAATAAGGAAACTGCATTCACAAACCAGTGAACTAAATATAAAACCTGTGTTAGATACTAGATTAAAGCAGAGGTCTCAAGAAGTACTAAAGCTCTGTATTACATATATTTCATCGCAAGCAACGAAGTGCTCTGTGGTTTCCCCGCTAGGACACATGCAGAGAAGGGAACGTTTTGTCAGACCGCTTCATTACACATACTTTCCCCTAATATGGACTGTAACCTTTGTGAGCGCGAATGTCAAGGTTATGAAATAAGCCTCGGATGACTGTGGGGAGTCAAACAATGATCCATGTACGAGACAGTGTGGTTCACAAACACGTGCTACTGTCTTCAGAGGCTGCTGAATTTAAAGCAAGCATCGACCTGTTTTCTACCTAGGGTTAAGACTGTTTCTAGCTTATTCCTAAATGGTCTTCGGGTGGGTAAGTAAAGCTGCCCTAAACGAGGCCCAAAGGGCAGCAACTCCCGAGCTGCTCCCAGCTCTCCCAGGGCACCTCCCGGTGCCAGCACAGTCAGGCGGCGCCGCAGCAATGTCTACGGTGAGCACGGGCACCGTGAGAGACCTCAGGGTCCCCTTGGCTCTTTCTCAGGGGCTGCGTCTTGTGCTGGCACATGAGGGGGTGCTCGTGATAATTTTTTAACTCCTTACCCGAGGGTATGTTTATCAATTTCAAAAAGGAAGGAGGAGAAAGGTTGATGTGAAAGAGAAACACTGATCGCTGGCCTCCTGTACACAATCTGACCTGGATCAAACCCGTGACTTTGTGTGTGTGGGACAGCACCCAAGCGACCGAGCCCCTGACCAGGGTGGTGGTGTTAGCACAGCATGGACACCATGGTGAGAAAGTCTTCAGTGCGCACTCAGCCCCTTCTCATGGGTGCCCTGCCCCTCCCTCCCTGTGACAAGCCCTGCTCCCCACCCCAAGGCCGCGTGGCCTGCCAGGGCCTCAGGTTCACGGCGCAGAGGTCTCAGCTGGGCTTCCCCACACTCCATCAGCCACAGCTCTCACTCTTGAAGTCCCACCGTCCACCGTGAAGCTCTGCACCGAGAACACCATCTCCTGCTCCAAGTGGCTGGCAGCTCACGCCCACAGAGCTGTCCGGATATCAAGACTTGACACGGGAACTGAGCTTTGAAGAATGGGGCATTTCGGAGTGCTCAGTATGTGCCAGGATGCATGCTAAGCTCCGTCTGGACTAATTAAACTCTCATTACAATGGAGGAGCTAGGAAGCCCATTTTACAGATGAGTCCAGGTAGTTCAACCCGAACTCACGCCGCTAAATACTGTGCCCTACTGCTGCACCCAAATAAGTACAAGCGCACAAAGGACTACCAGGTCACTGGAGGGAGTCACAGAGGGAGAGGGACTTTCAAGACTACAATGTTCTCATTTACAGACAAGGAATGTGAGGTCAGCAGGCTTCAGCAATGAGCCAAAGGTCACCTAAAAAGACAGAGCTATCCTTTCTTCTCTCAAGGGCCTGTCTGCGGTGTACCCGCCTTTCCCCGAAAATGTGACTCTCTCCCTGCTTTCCCCTTCCGCTCCTCCCAGCACTCCACTGGCACTGAGAGTACCTCGGGTCACGTGCCAACTTGCCGGACGGGGAGTCACTGGCAGAGGGCAGTGCAAGGACACTGGACTTCACAGGGCCAGCCTGTGTCTAAAACAAGGTGTTCACTGTCAATGTCAGTGTTTTATAAACAACAATCTGCAAGACTGAGAAACAAGTAACACAGACCTGCCAGCGTTTGGGGACACTGCCACTCACTCACTGAACCAACTGCATGGACGTATGTGCAGGTTATGCACCCCGGCCCCAGGCCCTCGGACACAACTTCAGGGCTGGCCTGTGCCCCCCTGAGCCTACGCGGAGCACCCTCTCTAGCCCTTAGTTCCACTGCCCTGAATGGCATGGCCACCTCCCATTTTGCAAGCGCTCTGACTCGCTGCTCCAACGTCAGCCCTTGGTCCTCCTCCAGCTGCCCTGCCTGGCAGGACGTCTGAGCTGCCTGGCATATGGCCAGTCATTTTTTACACATGAGCAAAGAGTGCAAATTGTTTATCTTGTTTGCTCAGTTTGAAGCTAAATGTTTCAATGTTTGTGTGAAAATCAGTTTGACTTCCTTAGGGTCACACTAAAAAGCTAATCATTCTTATCATGCATGCAGTTTTCCAGACTCTGAAGGTTCGAGGCGGGCAACTATTCATGCAGAGTAGGGTTCTACTGTCGATGACTCTGCTCAAGGCTGGTGTGCAACTACAACCTCTCATCTGGTTCAGGTTTAACATACAAACGGGAAGGGTAATATGCACTTTCCTCGGAATCACTGTGTTTGGTCTATTTCCCACCTTATAGTGAAGACCCATTAAAAATCCTACTGATTCTAAAACTCTCAATATGAAAGTTGACAGGAGACAAAAATATCAAACTTAGCAGTAAGTAAACATTTACTGGGAAGCAAAGCACATGCTGGTTCTGAGAAGATGCGAAAAACCAGAATCACACGTTTAATCACACACTTTCAGAAAGTTACAGGTGGTCCATTCTAGAATGACTACACAAGGCAGACTTCTTCCATGTATTAACTTTCTTAGTCTCCACACATGACCCAGACCCTGGCCCTGAACCCGCTGGTGCCCGGGCACGGCCTCTGGAGTTGGGGGTCTCCGACACTTGCACTGCTCCACGATCACGAGCAGCCTCCCTTCTGTGGGGCGCAGACCCCTCAATTGTAAAACGTACGAAAAGCGTTGCCCGGAGGGCTGCTGAGAGGGTTGCGGGAGGACGTGTACGAAGGTGCCCAGGTAACCCCTGCACTGTAACAGGTGCTGTGCACACACTGCAACTGCAGCACTCACGAGTACTCAGGGCCTGATAACGGAAGATGTGCTCAAATGAGTGGCAGATTCAGAGGGACACCCAGGACCAAGGATTATTAATGCAAAGATTTAGATTTGATGAAATGCTTTCTTTTTTATATGTTTTATCATTTAAAAAACTGGTCTGAATAAATGTCTAATATAGCTCTTTAAGTAACTATAAAATAAAATCTGAAATGGTTAGAAAGCACTGTTTCTCAAGTTTATTTTTTCTTCTGAAGTATATAAAATACTGGTGTATAAATCAGTGGCGTTTCTGAGCATTGATGAAATACTGTTTTAAAACACTGAAAGATAATGTATTTAGGATCATGTATTTAAAATATTGAGGGTAGAAAAGGCATTCCTACAAAAGACAACAAAACCCAGAAGTCACAAAAGATTACATAACAGTTTTAAATAAAGTTTAAAAACACATAACAGATTGGTAACACATATAAGACAGAAAAAAATGTCCAAAATACGTAGTTACTAGAAAGCAGTAAGAACTAACAAGCTTAGAGAAATATGGGCAAAGGGTATGAACACACAATCGAAAACAGTGAAAGAAAGAAGCCAACAAACACACGGATACACGCGAACCTGACCCCTACACAAGAGGTGCAATAAAGAAGACACGCCACTTAAAAGTTTCAGGTGAACAAAACGTGATCGGGGCCAAGCGCGCCCTGGTGAGCGCGTGAAGAAACGGGCCCCGCCATGCTGCTAATCCAAGGACGGCTGGTACTGACGCTTCGAGATGAGTTCAGCAGCACCTACCCATATTTTAAATAGACGTGCTCCTTTACACAGCAGTCATGCCTTTATAAACTGCTGTAAAAATAGTCATGCCTGTAACAGTGAAAGACTGGAGCCACCTCCAAATCTACCGATAGGGAAGGAAATAGGTCATGGTACATTTATACAAAGATTTTTAAAATCTGATACACAAATATGGAAAGTCCTCCCAAATGGCATGAAAGAGGCCAGGATACACAGAGTGGGATTTTGTGACGATACTAAGAACACCACCCATATCAGCCGGCGGGGTGCCTGTGTGCAAACACAAGGGGATGGAAGGTGTGTCACGGTCAGCAACTCCATGTAACACAAGGGAGGGAGGGCTGTGGACGTGAGTGCGAAGAGAGAAAGGGCACCTGTGTGTTTTACCCTAAACAGTACAGAACAAATGCCCAAACTTTTAGAACGCCATCTGAAAATGAAGGGCTTGCCAGTCCCCAGCCCGCAAACTCTATTTCTCATTCACACTCATACCTTTACTCCAAATAACTCCGTGCTCTGATGAACACGTCTGTCTGTGCTGCTGACCACAAACAGAAGAGTTTTAAGCAAGTGATTGTCCAATATACACAGCATACCCAAACAAATGTTTCCACAGATAACCCACAGAATAGGGAAAACTTACGTTGTCAAACTTAATGAGGCAACTGTATACCTCTCGCGACCTCTGATACTTTTCCCAATCAAAGAAACCCTGCAAAAATCCTTTCTCCTGGGGAACTTGAGCTCTTATAAATTTGTGTGGAGAACAAGCAGCAAAGGAACCTTCTCAAACTGGTCTGAAAAACACAAAACCCACGGCCCAAACCCTGTTTTTAAATCTCTTTAGACAGAAGGACAACCAGTGAACACACAGCTGAGAGTCTTGAAAGAGCCACCCTGAGTAAGTGAGGAGGGGTCAGCGTGTCCACACTAGTCCCGCTGCACCGCCAGTCCCCGGACAGGTAAGTGGCAGAACAGGTTCTGCTGCCGGGAACTGGACTCAGCCTCAGAGGGACGGCGTGTATTAAATCGTAAAAATGCCTGGGGGGCTGCTTCTTTTCCATAAAATTAAGGAAGTTAAGGCTAATAAAAGACGTAACCCCAGTTTACACACATATAAACATGCTAAATGGGAAACTGCTGTTGGCTTCGTAATGTACTGACCGGTGGCTCCGTGAAGATTTACAAGAAAAGCCCCCTTTTCATTTCATTTCGAAACCACCCCTTCGTTTTCATCCAGAATGATACTAGCACATTTCTACTTTTTAGAAAATCTTCACATCGGGCAATTAACAAGAGAAGAAGATCATGTAGTTGCTTCTGATAACTGGCCCGAATGCCACTGTGACCTTTGTGAAGAAGCAGAATCCCCGACACGAACAGCACTAGAAGGTGAGTTCTTGTGCATTGCAGACCCCCATTTTAACCAACATTTTAATGACTGATGTCTGTAGGAAGCACTTATTTGGAATTACAAAATTCTACTATTGGGAATGAATGAGGTGAGCAAGACACAGTCAAACTGGGACAAGTTAAATAACAAATGCCAAGTGCTGACAAAATTATGGTGAGAAGAAACAGGAAACCTTCGAATGAGAGAAAGTAATTTCAGAACATACCCAAATGTTAAAGAAATCCGACTTGAGACTGTTCTGTATCAATCAAATAACAAATGGCGATTGGGAGAAACAGGAATGTTTTAACATTTTCCCAAACCTTGTAACATTTATCCCAGGAGGAGGTTAGTGTGGCTTCTACTTACCCCTCCACCATCTTAGTAAAATTCTGTAACATTTAAAACTGATACGCACATATTCATCAGAACATAAGTTTCCTTTATATTTCTAATAAATGTACAGTTTTTAAAGATATCAAGATATATATTTTCCTATAAAGGCGGAAATAGCTCAGTATACCTTAGAATGTTTCACTGTGTCAATGAAAACAAGACAAACACTTCAATTTTTCACTCGACTACCACTCAGCTTTAACGTGGAGCTTTTTCTAAGTGACAAAGGGGGACAGGGCTGACAACCCATATCATCAAAGACCCCACTGTGTCCTCAGGGAAGTATGCAGCACAAAGACATGAACACCTGACCATGAAACAGAAGAAAAGAGCGATGACATGGAAAACACTAGAATTAAGCCTACAGGCCCTTTGATGGCCTGAACCACACAATAGGCAAATATTTTTTATACTGGAGAATATGAAAGAAGTTTCTTGTCTTCGTCACTGAGGTTCTCAGGTGAGGTGATAGGAACTCCCCAGTCCGCTTAATTTGGAGAGTACATTTCCTAAGACCACCTTTTGATTGTGATGCTTTGCCCTAATGCAGCGATACTTTTCTTGAAGCATTATAAATTATCATTTAAATTCTTGACAAGTTTCAAATGAACATGCAGAACTCTCTGAAATATGTTTTGCATCCAAGAACATAACAGAACAGCTCCCATTCAATGACAAAGAAAATAATGAAAAATGAGTTTACTGAACAAATATAATTAGAGATGGCACTCACCTTTCCCAGAACAAGTCTGTATGCCTTCAATTCACATGGCTATTTATGTGAATTTCTCATACCATGTATACACCTTCCCTAGGGGAAGCGTCAAATGTAAGTTCCAATTCTGGATTTGGCACAAATAAGCATTTAGAGTCCCCTTCCAAGCTGCTAGAATAATGTGTACCTAAGTGATTTCAGTTTTGTGGTAGTTGTTTTGTTTTTTAACCTACTCAGAATATGGTTATGTTACTAAAAAATGAAAAGCTGATTTCATGGAGTTGAAAAACAAAGCTAAAGAAAATTTTAAGTATCTTCAGTAAGAGTACAGAATATAAAAATGTCATTTAAACCAACCAATACATATCTAGAACCAATGATCAGATATTATCTTTAAATTACTTAGAATTACAATACAACTTTACTCTGGGAAAACGTAACAGATGACAAACCTGTTAAAATAATAACAGCTACCATTTATCAAGACCTTAGTATGTACAGGAATTATTCCAACACACTACTGCTATTAACTAACTTCATTTCATAATAATCCTATTAGGTAGGTGATGTTCCCATCCCAATTTAGCAGACTGTGGAAACTGAGGCATGGGGCGGTTGGTAACCTCCCCAAAGTCACATACTAGTAAGTGGCAGAACCAGAATACAATGAGTTGAAGAGGCTGCGCTTGAAAACTCTTTGTCACTAAGTCACGGTGGTATCGAGGATTCAGAACATTTCCATTGAATCAGAAAGTTGGCATCCTCTTTATTGCTATGATGAAAACAGCTACGCCTCCTGGAGACGCACCAGTGATGACCGACTGTGCGCCTGAACTTCGTTCTGCACTGTGCTGGGCCCTGCATCGAGCGCCAGCCCCAGCTAGGTCTTCCTGAGCACTCAGCGGGCTGCGCTGCCTAATGGGCCACTTTCCCGTCCTCATGCAGGCTCGTCCTCACAGCTGGAGTACGTACTATACCTGTTTTGCAAATGAGAACAGCACCGAAGTGTGAAACGGCAGCCCTGTTTCCTCCTCCAAACCATGCAGCAATCTCACTGAGCACGCCCAGATGGCCGTGGCGTCAAAGCCAGGCTTGCTACAGCACACTGGGACACCCACAAATCTGACACTCGGCTGACACTCTGTCCTCTCAGGACGCGCAATCGGGTCACGTTAGAGGGAGGAAAACACAATGAAAAGACAGGACAGCAGTTTAAATTTAGAGTGACCACATTAAAACACCCGGCCTCTACACACTCGCCTTGCAGCACGCAGCACTGGCGTTAAGGGCTGATATTCCAAGACAGCTGAAGTAAACATCCACCTCCCAGCCAGTCCAAGCACCACAGCTGAGTGTAGGATGTTTACATGAACTGGGCTTGGGCTGCAGCAGGGCTGCCGGACGCTTTGCCACACTGGTCTTCTACCTGAGACTCACATTCACATTAAGGTACACATGACAGATTATTCTGTTTTATAAAGATAACTTCCCAGAATCTGTTGAAAAAAGAGCAGTTACTGTGACTCACTTGGATGAGGCACAAGTCAAGGTGAAAGACAAAACTGGGAATGCACGGAAAAGGCAGAAGTGACATTCCTTCCACTGCAGTCACTTATGGCAATACATGCAGACGTTCTGTAAACGTTCCCAGTCCAGACAGGGCTGCCGCTACAGCCTCTCGGCTGCCGACATCCCTCCCTTCAAAACCACTGAACTTAAAAGGAACTTGTTTGATGGCCGGTATGGGGCCCTGATCAGCCATTCTTCCTCATTAAGAAGATTCTTGTTTCGGGTAAAAGACAAAATTAATAAAACACCTTGGAGGAGCTCCAGGCTTAGCTGTGGCCTTTTCCTTATTTCTCTTCCCCTCCAGCTGCCTCTCCCCATGTCCTCCCCCACACACTTAATTGGGATAACTGCACCTCAGAAACACCCTCCCCGAACACCACCTTCCACGGCCCCCATGCCCTTGGCTGCCGGCAGCCAGCCCACTCCCGATTCAAACACAGTGACACGGCACCGCTGCTAAGCACGGAAGGTGGCCCTAGCCAGACACTTGCATGAAGAAGGAAACCTTCAAACTTGAAAGTAAAATTAGATGTAAGAACCACTGCCAGAAAACTCTAAAAATCTTTGGAATGTCATGGGCAGGCCCCTCGGGAGCCTGGCCTCTCATCCCCTCTGCCTACTCCCCCTGAAGCACCAGTAAGGCCTCCTCCACCCCTCAAGGAGGATATTGTTTTTCTGTTTCCACCACTGCTCTCACAGCAGTATTTTTTCTTCTGCTTTTCTTTGCAAATATATTCAAAAAGGTTTCTGGGTACTAAACAAAGCGATACTTTCCCTGGGAGAAAAATAGGTATTAGGGTTCCAACAAATCTTTAAAAAAAAATTTTGTTCGAATACAGTTGTCTCCATTTTCCTACCACCACCCCCACCCTTCCTTCCCCCCTTCAGCTTCCTCCATGGGTCCTTTATACATGTTCCTTGATGACCCTTTCCCTTCTTTCCCTTGTTCTCTCTCTTCCCCCTCCCCTCTGGTTACTGTCAGTTTATTTCAATGTCTCTGGTTCTATTTTGCTTACTTGTTTGTTTTGTTGATAAGATTCCACTTTTAGGTGAGATCATATTGTATTTATCTTTCACTGCCTGGCTTATTTCACTTAGCATAATGCTCTCCAGTTCCATCCATGCTGTCACAAAGGGTAGGAGCTCCTTCTTTCTCTCTGCTGCGCAGTATTTCATTGTGTAAATGTACCATTTTTTAAATCCACTCATTTACTGATGGGCACCTAGGTTGCTTCCAACACTTGGCTATGGAAAATTGTGCTGCTATGAACATTGGGGTGCACAGGTTTTTTTGAATTGGTTTCAGGGTTCTTAGGGTATAATCCTAGCAGTGGGATCAAAAGGCAGTTCCATTTTTAGTTTTCTAAGAAAATCCCATACTGTCTTCCACAGTAGCTGCTCCGGTCTGCAATCCCGCCAACAGTGCACTGGGGTTCCCTTTTCTCTATCACCTCACTAGCACTTGTTTCTTGCTTTGTTTATGATGGCCATTCTGACTGGTATGAAGTGGTAACTCACTGTGGTTTTAATTTGCATCTCTCTGATGGCTGGTGATGCTGAGCATCCTTTCAATATGTCCTCCTTGGAGAAATGTGTCTTCAGGTCCTTTGCCCATTTTTTTTTTTTAAATTGGATTGTTTGGCTTCCCGGAGTGGAGTCATGTGAGTTTTTATATATTTTGGAGATCAAACCTTTGTTCCAGATATGATTGGCACATCACCATAAAACTCCAGCTTCTGCATTGCTATGTACTTTAAGTTGGGGTTTGCGTATTTTTCTTCAGTCACTGATTGGACACAACACGGGACAGGGGGAAACTCTGAGATGGGTCCTGGGGTCCGGACAGCACGGATTCAGAATGGCCACCCGGGGGGCACGGGAACTGGGGCGGGGAAACATGCCCATTACGGACCTATGGCAGAATCGGACACTCCCGTGGGGCCCAGCAATCTGCATTTGGATGGAGAAGCCCTCCAACGAACCGTGACGCACACTAACATTTGAACCCCAGTGGGCTGTTTCACCAAATACGTTGAAAGCCAAAGCAAAGGTAGCAACAAACCTTCAGTTACTGGGAGTCCGTAATGCACTGCAGGTTTTCTGAAAGGGCAACGTCAGAACGTGCACTGCGTGTCCATCTACAGGGGCCGGGCGGGGGAAGCTGTGGCAGTGGCGGCCCAAAACAGCATGGCCGTAAAAAGTAATTCAGCTCAGACTGGTATTTACACTTAAAACTTTTTTTCCTGAATATGCACAGAAAATAAAGACACAGCCACTCTTTCAGTGAAGGAAGTTTGAACCAGAGGAGTGGAGGGGAGTCAGAATGTGCCACATGTGATGAGCATGGCAGATCAGGGTTTAAGGCTCGCTGTCGCCTCTGGGCACCCCCAGGCCTTACTGTGCAGAAACGCCGCAGGCATGAGGCCAGTGGGGGCCCATCCAACAAGGCAGCTTTAACCTAGAGTATCTGTACACAAGCATTTCTAACTGGACATGAACTTGAAGACACAATTTTATAGTGGTTTTCTCAAAATAGCAATCCCTAAGTAATCTCAAAGCCAATACTAAGAAAAAAAGTCATTTTCAGAATGATGTTCAGTAACTAAAAATAATTTTAGATTTAAAACATCTCCTTAAATAGTAAAGAATTTCTGAGCTTTCTGTGACCTGTCAATAAAAACCACACGTTTCTCCCTAAATACCAACACGGGATGGGAAACAAGTTGTCACAGGTCACCGGTGAGTAGTGGTGACCTGACATTTTGAGGGATCGGTTCTCAACAGTCAACTGCTAAATCTTGAAGCCAATGGGAAGTCTGTGATGCTTCAAAATTAAAACACACAGAAGTCATCTGCAAACGGCTAAAAAGCTGTACTCCAGTGCAGTGAAGCAAAAGTGCCACCAAGGTTAAAGCTGACATGGTCGCCGACCCACCCCATTAGGGCAGAACGACACGGAACAAATGTTACATGACACAGATGGCCCCAGTAATCCTGCAGCACCCCAGGGACATGCGGACTAGCTGCATAGCAGCTTTATGCAGAATGGTACCCATTTTTAGCCTAGATTTGGGATACCTTTCTAGTTTAGCTGTGTGAGTTATTAGAGCAGGTGGTTTTTATCCATCTTACTGAACTTTAAAGCTATACAACCAAGTTTCTCATAGGAAATGAAAAATGTCACCGAGTCTAACCGAACAATCCTATAACCAGAAAACCCTTTTTTCCTTCACCGGGACGCATTTTTTGGGCTCTCAGAAATGGCTCTATCCACTCCCTGTCCTGCTTCCAAAGCTCACAGAACGTATAATAATTCTGTTCCATTACAAGTTCAGCAGGAAGGGACACCGGACGCTGCCAGTTGGCAGGCATGGAGACCACACTCGAAAAGCGACCTGTGCCTCGAGCAACTGCCCCTCCTTCCATCCACTCTCACTGAGTCTGTCTTTAAGCTGCCACTCGAACCAAGGGACACTTGAAAGTCAATGCTGGAGCCCAGATGCATTCAGAGTGGCTACATTATGACTCAAACTCCCATTTGCTCATCCAGATAAAACATGAAAGGAAACAGTAGAAACTGTCAGAATAAAATGAAATTGTTACTTTAGCCTTTGACATGCAAGGTGCTTTATTTACATCCATGCCCTCAAAAAAGCTTGTGATCTAATCAAGGAAGAGAAGTGTTTAAAATTAAATTAGCAAAAACTTTACCTTTTCATTTAATTATGCACTGAACCTAACACAGGTTGAATGCTTAGCAATTTAATAAATTATGGAAGTATCAATGCTTTACTGAAGAAAAATTAGAATAGAAATGTTTCAGTGTCTAAAACACAAACAGAAATAAAGCATTTTGAAAACTCAGGAAAGGAACCTGTTGTAAAATTACACACTGCCCACTGGTCCACACTGACTGTCACTTACAGAGAAGCCCTGCGTCACTCAGCTCTGAGCAGAAGGCGAGCAGCAGACCCAGCGCACCTGCTCGCCTGGTGTGCACACTCTGCTGAGGAAGGGAAAAGGCAAGAAGCACCCTGAAAACACCTGGGAAAATACACTGAATAAACACCATCAAACAGAACCAATGACAAATGTCGTGAGCAGACTCGGTGGTCTGCAGTCATGCAATTTTTGGGAAGAGTTCTAATGAGGAGCTGTGACCTCCTCCAGGGTGAGACCAAGAAGCTGTGGGTGGCACTGAGAGGAGGGAGGTGGGGGCCACACGCACCCCTTCTCTCTAAAGGATACCAAACCCCTCGGCTGCACGCTGCTGGGCAGTGAGCGCACCCCCCCAACGTCCATGGCATTTCCAAAGGAAGAGGTGGTCTCCAGAACTGCCGGAAAGTTAAACTGCAGCTACTAGGAAAAGCAACAGAGTTAAAATTCCACTGACAGGGCAAAAACGTGTATGAGAACCCACAGTGCGGGAAAAAGTAAATTCTCTAAGTCCCAGAGGCAGCATCTGAAGTCTGGGGAGCTGGAGGGCACCTGCAACAGGATGTCCCGTGGCCAGGACAGTTCCTACACTTGGCCCACTCACAGGGCGGTCAGGAAAGAGGTCTCGAGGCCTCCAGGGGTCCCACACCCTTTGCACCCCCTGACCCCCACTTCCAGACAGGAGTGTGCCCGAATGATGTCTGTGAAGAGCCGGGAGCAGCAAACATCTGACTGAAAGCTCGGCTGTGTCTCACAGCTTCCAGTCGGGGATGTTTACAGCCACAGGCTTTCTGAACGGCAAAAAGAAGGCGAAGGCCCAAACGCTGCCAGTCCCCGCCTTTATCGGGTGGTCCACAGGCTCTTCGGTGCCGAATGACTCCTGCGACATCTTGGAACAAAAACAGTGAGTCAACACTATTCTCCAGAGGGTAAGTGGTCCATCAACCATAAATTTTCCTACATATTTTAATTGAAAAACTTGCATTATAAATCAATTAAAGTATTACCCAGTTGTCCTACATGAAGATACATTTTTCTATTTGCTACATGCAAGAATGAGTCCTTTCCTCCCTACATCTTGAGATTCAAAATAATAAACACACTAGAATGACGACCCTAATGACCATCTGCCCCCAAAGTCCGGCTTTATTCATGTTGTCCTACTGCTATTAAAAGCGACTCTTTTCACTAAAAAGTGTCCCAGCTCGGCCCCCGCTACAGGGGCCGTGCTGACAGTGGGGCTGGACTGAGCAGGAGCCGAACGTTTCCTCCTCGGTCTCAGTTGATTCCGGTTAGGGAGACAGAGTGCACGGGAAAGAACAAAGCAAAGTAAATAATAAAAGGAACACGCTCGTGACCTTGGGTTTGTTTATAAAGTGGTACACTGAAACCATTTTGTTTCTCACATCATTTTCCCGAAAGAGAGAAAGACTAGGCAAAATACAGTCAATCTGCTTTTGATGGAAACCAAGATTTGCTATAATCTAAAACATGTAAAATTGTTGTTTCTTAAACAAATCACAGACACTTCCAAGAACTGAACATACATACATACACGCATACATTCATAAGCATATGCACCATATGTATACATGCCCTACCAGACAACTACCAAAACCACCAATATGCACAGTTTTGAAGGGCTCCTAATTTTCTATTATCAATTTTTTCTTAGAAGCTACGAAGTAAGGGATTTCAGTCACTGCCCTTTACCCTGTGATAGTATTTCAGGGATATTTTCTAAAAAAATTTTTTGTTTAAATGTTGTACGTATAGAAATACTGCTGGAAATAACAAAAAAAGTGCATGTGGTCTCTATGGACACACAATGACCTTCACTGTTTCTGAAGACAAACACTTTAAAAGTCCAGTGGCTATTTATAGCAAAGGCTATTCAAGCTGTTCTACAACTGAAAATTTCTGATTTAAATTAAAAAAAAATAGCTATTTCATGCCTAGGTAGGTACATGATGCTTAACTAATTAGGATGCGAAATATTAAGCTGCAATGAACCAGTAATTACAATTCTCTCCTTCAATTTCCCTCTGTTCCAAGTTTAATTTTTTAAAGGGTTGATCAAAAATGAAATTTTTATCAGTTACTATAGTTACTGACACAACATGTAGATTCTTTTCAAGGTTATTAGGGAATTTTTTCAAATGCTGTATATTTGTATATAATGTATTCTTAAATATAGCTGAAAATGTACAGAAGCTGAATAATTGTTACAAAAATCAATTGTAAAATATCTTCTATGATTACACATATCTTTTAAACATAATTTTTAATTATAACATATATTCTATTTTTCATAAATGTTCTTTAATCCATAATCAAATGCACAGTGAAACATCACATCTAATGAGGTTGTAGCTGAGGCTACAGATGCACCATTTGGGGCACGGTTAACGATTCTATCTTTGTCACAATGTAACATATTTGAGAGTCGCCCTTCCTACTACTAGGTTGGTACCTTTGTGCTTACACACCTCTGTGAAAATGGACAAACTATACATGACATACACGTAATGTATATGTCCAGACAGAAATGGACTGTGACCAAGCTGGGGCTGGACCAGCGCGACTGCATGGAGGCTGCACCTGTCTGTCCACTCGACCCGGCAGGCAGCAAACCCACTTCGTGTGAAAAACCTGCAACACGGCGGATGCTTGGGAACAACGGCCATGCCTCCTGCTCTTGGAGGCTCATTTACTCCCCACTGCTAACTGCTCTCCGGCACAGCGGCTTCCCCGTGCCTTCACGCATCCTCCCGCCTCAGCTTGACAGCGCGGGTGGAGACCCACAGCAGAGGAGGGTGCATTCCACTGCACCAATGAGGAGGAAGGCCCACCCTGGAACAGCGATCTGGCTGAGCTCGGCCCCTAGGGACCGCGAGCCACCACCTAGGAACCACCTACCCAGCCGGTGACCACCTCTGGGGACAAATAAGTTCGGCAAACCGAAGTCTACGAGGTGGCGACAAAAGTTACAGGGGGTTGTGATAGGGTTCCTGGGCCCTGGGAACACCTGCAAACAATCAACGAGGGGTGGCAGGGAAAGCGCGTCACTGTCACCACCTGGTGGACGCTCACAGCCACCGCTGGGAGCAGCTGGGGGCGGGGGGTGTGACTCCGCCCCGCCGCTTGCTCTCCGCAAGCAATGGCCCACTGCGGCCGCCCTGACGAGGGGGAGTCCAAGTGGAGATCCGACAACAGCTCGCCCACGGAACTTACGAACTATCAATGTGTGTTCACGAACGATTTTTCAATTAGACTTTTTTAAAATCGTTTGCCCACTTCTGTCCCCTCACAAGATCTGGGACAGTTTTGTGCTTCAGGACCACAGGCGTGGCGCGTGAAGGCCCCTTTGGGTGGTCAGAGCTAAGGCTTGGAAGGCAGGGACACAGCTCGCCCTCCCTCCGCATGAAGCCGAGGGAGGGCCACACTCACAAGGAACGAGGCTGGGTCTCGCCCGGGGGCTCTCTGAGTGCGGTCCCCGCACCAGCGTGGCCGAGCACACCCAGCGAAGCAGGTGGGTGTGTCCCCAGACTCCCCGGGTCAGGAACGAGGGGACAGACCCAGCCACCTGCCTAACCATCGATCTATCTAGGCTTTGGCCTCAGTTTCAGTAACGTGCCCTTCAAGTTAAAATAAAAAAGTGTGACGAAGTAGCGAGAAGATGGGAGTAATAAACAGTCACAGAACTGAGAACGTTCTAATCACGCACCACAGAAAGCTCACACACCGAACCACAGATGCCCAGGGCCAGCAGGCGGAGGGGCAGCCCCCCAGCCCCCACCCCAGGGAGGGGCTGCGAAGGCGCAGCCCTAGGCCGCCAAGGTGGGAGGCAGCTGATGGCCACACCAGTCAGCCAGGATGCCGCTGGGAGAAGTGTGCAATTTCCACTAATAAATAATAAAAACGTCAACAACCGAAACGCTGTCATTCTCCGCTCAGAGAAAGCAGCACACCCACACGGCCAGGATGACAGGGGCGACAGCACCAACACACTCGGTGGTGCACGCTCGTCTCTCTGTAGCTCTGAAGTGACCGGCATGCGATGTCCAGGGCCCCTCGCTGGGACAGAGCGCCCACACGCGCGCTCCACGCCAAAATGCTGCCAGTGTGCAGGACTCCACCCACGGAGTGGTAACCCTTTGCAAGACTTCTGGGAATCAGCTTCTGAGTCAACTTTTCTGAAGGCAGTACTGCACAAGAACCTGAGCTTTACAGAGAGACAGAAGTAGGCCAACACGCATGCAAGTTCGTGACTTTGGGAAAGTGATTTTGCTTTGCTGTGGCTCCCTCTGTAACATGAGAAGTCAAGACGCTGGTCTTGTCGGGTTACTGTGAGGACTGAGTAAGAATGTAATGCTCACCAAACGCTGAGCTCGGCAGCAGGCACCGGACAGTGTGATGAATGACAGGAGAAAAGGAAGGAAGATGGTTCTTCACTTCCTCTTTCCAACTGTGTTCACATAGCTTTTCCTATTTTCTTTTTTTAAATAAAGATATTTATTTTATTTTTAGACTCAGTGGGAGGGAGAAAGAGAGAGAGAAACATCAATGTGTGGTTGCCTCTCATGCGCCCCCTACTGGGGACCTGGCCTGCAACAAGCATGTGCCCTGACTGGGAATTGAACCAGCAATACTTTGGTTTGCAGGCTGGTGCTCAATCCACCGAGCCATACACGCCAGGGCGCTTTTCCTATTTTCAATTTGGTTTTTATAAATCCTGCTTATACTTCAAGTTCAAATGCCAAATTCTCTATGAAAATTTCACCAGTGAATCCAGCCACTAAAAATGTTTTACAGATACATGTCATAGTATGATCAACCCCCGCCTAATGCTTACTACGCTGGAGGCAGGTGTTCCCGTGTCAAGTGTGTAACTCATCTACTCCTCGTAGCAGCCCTGCTAGGTGGGTACTAGCACTACCCTTTTTTTGTAACGAAGAGCACAAGACAGAAAGCAGTCTGCCCAGAGCTGCACGGGAGCCGGCAGACGGGGCCCTGAACCCCGCGGCCGGGCTCCCAAGCCTGCTCTCACCTGTGCCGCATGCCTCCACTGTCGACTGAGAAAGGTGCACACTCACCGCAGAGACCTTCTGAGAGATGACAGCGTTACACTTAGAAACGCCGAAGACGTTTTCTGTGCATGCTAAAATTGTTCACTATGGGTCCCTTATTCACCCTCCACAGAAAATACTTCTCAGCTTCCAATTCCTTTCCCACCAGGCCTGGGAGATGGATCATCTTACCCTCATGTGACCCAAGAGAGGGAGAACAGCTGGTGTCCCACTAGCTTAGGCCGCAGGAGCAAGTCACCCTCCAGTGCCCTGTGCAAACACAGCAGTCACCAGGGCCGTCTGGTACTCCAGATGAGGTGTGCCATGCTTGTGGGGTTTGATTTCATACACGGAAACAATGTCAAAGGTACGCCTTGTAGAAAAAGACACTATTTTTTAAACAAAGGCAGGATTAGGGGTATTGAACTGAACCTTACCAAAAAACCCAGAAATGTAAACATACTATGTGCGGAAGACACAAAGTTAGTAGCTTCACTTTTGAACCAAACCTTGTAACAGAACCAAGAGCAAGAATAAAGCTTGCCGCTCAAGGGGTAATGTCTGGGCTACATATAAAATTATAAGCTCTTGAAAGAGGAAGGTTTAACAAGTAACTACTGTTTCTCATAATTGTAGCCATGCTACTTTGTCTACCTGTACTCCAAATGCATTTTGGTACCTTATTTTAAGCTTCAGAACATGTTAGCATATCAACAATGAACTTCATGTATCAGTTTTTTCAAATGGCTATGTGTGTGTGTGTGCGCGCACAGCAAATGAGCCAAAATAAAGAAAAAACATCATTTCTCAGTTTAAGAATTTTTCAAACATGAAGTATTAATAAAATCTGCATCAACTATTCTTAAAAGTCTCTAAATGTAGTTCACTGTAGTTCATACAAGAAGAGGATGCCGAAACCAAGGTGGCTGCTCACTGGCCCTGGGCACCTGCCGAGGCCTCAGGGCTCCGAAGCAGCAGGACCAGAGAGGCTGCTGAGATGAGTTGTACTGGTCAGACAGGGACTGGTCAGAGGCAGCCTGATGAAGGGACTTCCAACTTGCTCGTCATTGGCCCAGGGCCACTGCCGGGCGGCGAAAAGACGCAGGAAAGACCAAGGAGCTGAGGCAGGCACCGCAGACTCCCTGACCAGAGGGGCCAGGCACTTCCGACCCTGCAGCTGAGCAGACCCTGCAGCTGAGCAGACTGCGCACCTGAAGCCACAGGCCAGCCGCGCCCACTGCGTGCGCCCACCGCACTCGGAGCTCGCCTTCACCAAGCCACTTAACCTTCATGGCAACTGTTTGTTTACTTGTCTGTCTCCGCATGAAGGGAGGGGCGTCTGACTCACCCCCACACCCCGGCCGAGCGCACCTTCAGCACCTGGTGCAGCACATACAGGCGTCTCAGGAATGAGAAACAAAGGCGGCAGCAAACATGAAGCCAACTGATGCCGCCATCTTTTCCCTGGTTTCCTATTTTGTCTCAAGAGGTTTCATCCTACAGCTGGGAGCATAACGAAAACCAGGCTTACTTTATTATGTTTGTATAATGTGACCCCTTAACCTCTTTGGATCTAAGTCAGTTCTTCTGTAAAAGACAAAACCTCAGACAATAATTCTGAAAGTCCACTCCGCTCCGTAATCCCAGCGTCTGTAAGGGCACTGTGCCCCAGTAACTCCGGGTTGTTAATACCCAGGGAGTGCTTCTGCGTGGTCACTAATTATGCTCATAACTGAAGCCACAGCCGTGCTCCTTACCTCTACACTGGTCAGCTGCCACCTAGGGAAAATCCACAAAACACTATTTTTGAAAATATATGCATGTATATAACATATGAGTACGTGACTATAAGAAATCATTTAAAAATACATATAAGTGCACAAGTGTTAGTAAAATGTAAGAGATATAAAATAAAACAGTATTTGCTTTCGATAACCCAGACCTCTCCAGCACTCGCCGCCAGCCTCCAGGCTTCTCTCTGCCAGAAGACTTGTCACATGGTCTTCCTGTGCCTGGCTCCTGCNTATAATGTGACCCCTTAACCTCTTCGGATCTAAGTCAGTTCTTCTGTAAAAGACAAAACCTCAGACAATAATTCTGAAAGTCCACTCAGCTCCGTAATCCCAGCGTCTGTAAGGGCACTGTGCCCCAGTAACTCCGGTTTGTTAATATCCAGGGAGTGCTTCTGCGTGGTCACTAATTATGCTCATAACTGAAGCCACAGCCGTGCTCCTTACCTCTACACTGGTCAGCTGCCACACAGGGAAAATCCACAAAACACTATTTTTGAAAATATATGCATGTATATAACATACGAGTACGTGACTATAAGAAATCATTTAAAAATACATATAAGTGCACAAGTGTTAGTAAAATGTAAGAGATATAAAATAAAACAGTATTTGCTTTCGATAACCCAGACCTCTCCAGCACTCGCCGCCAGCCTCCAGGCTTCTCTCTGCCAGAAGACTTGTCACATGGTCTTCCTGTGCCTGGCTCCTGCCACCCCGCCCTCCGACTCCACGGCACCCCTCGAAGGGGCCTTCTCTGCCTGCCCAGGGAGGGCCTCCCAGCCCTGCAGCTCCTTCTCACCACTCCTTCCTCGAGGTTCTTCACAGTCTCATCGTGACCCGAAGTCATGCAGCCTGTTTATTCCGTCCACTCCTTGCTGTCTGCCTCCCGGGTCACACCCGCCAGGACGGAAGCCTTAGGGGGCAGGAACCTCACCCATCTTCCTCACTTCAATTTGTGATGGCTCCACTTTCACGCCAAGAACAGAACAGAGGCTCACAGCAACTCGATCAAAGAAAGAGAACGGCATAAAGGTGATGCCTAAAATACGAACTTGTATCTTCACTCCCAAACCTCCTGTTTCTTTCTCAGGTGCCGCACCTCCACTCTGCCAATTATCTAGGTTCTAGACTCTAAGTCTGCCCACACTTTTAACTTCTAAAATATTTAAGAACTGTTATAAGCCTATGACAAAAAAAAACAACAAAGATGACTCAAATGAGGTATGACAGGACTCTTAACCCGACACCGCCATTTCTGTCGATGGCTCCAGCAAACGAGAAACGGCTGAGTGACGCCGCTGGCACTGCAAGCTCACCAGGGACGAGTCCCCATGTTCGAGGAGTGCCTTCCGTGTGGTCTGGACACACACTGTCTGGGTCGCATTGTGTCACGGTGACCAATGGCCCCCAACCACAGGGCCACAGCGCACGCGTTCATTGCTCGCTCACATAAAGCACCTGCCATGTGTGCGCTTCCGTGGGGCTCCGCTGTCCTGGGACCTAGACACAGCAGCTGGTTTTATGAGAGAGGCAGAACCATGAAATGGAATTTAAAACATCTGCTCAAACATGGGACGTGTCACTTCCTCTAACATTGTTACTGGTCAAGGAAAGCCTAGTGTCCAAACCCGATGTCAACAGAACGGGAAATGTAATTCCCCTACAGAGAGGAGCCTGGTAGAAAGATGCAACAAGTACTTTGAACAATACTACAATTTACCACCACGCCTTCCCAACAGCAAGTGCTAACTGGAGGCAGTTATTCATACGCCAGGCCGCAAACACCACAGGGCAGGGCCTGTCATCTGCCTTGCTCCTTGGATGCACCAGCCACGTGGTGCCGGCCACACGCTGAAGGCCAGGCTACGGTCTCACAAAGTGAGCAGTGATGAGCATGGGGTCTGGAATCAGAAACCTGCAATGAAGTATGATCTCTGTCCATCCCTGACTTAGTGGAAAGTCATTTTTCTCTCTTGACTCATGGATGGTTGTTGCAAAGATTAAATTAAAATATCTGTGAAAGCTACATGAAAACTCTACCATATTATGCAAATGATAGCAGAGACCTCTGGATAGTGCAATGGGATGAAATTTGATAAAGATAAATTCATTTAAACTTTTATAGTAATGCAATACGTAACATCCTGCATTTACTTTCAAAGCATCAACTGGCAAGTAAAGAATAACAAAGCTCAGACAAAGCAGCTCACACGAAAGAGACAAGGTTTTAGCTGACCATAAGCTCTGTGATCAAAGGGTAATGTGGCTGCCCAAACACGCCATGCAAATTTCAGGCAGCATGGGTAGAAGTACAGTATCCGGATAATAGCTTCATTGTATCTAGCAATCACCCGACCACGTCCCCAGTTCAGTCCCGGCCACTGTATTTTCAGAGGCATACTGACAAACAGACTTTGTTGTGAGTTGATCGATGTGGAACGAGAAAGGCCTGCGAAGCACATCCTGTGTGTATGGTTTGAGAATTGGGGCTTTTTCCCGTGGCGCGACAGAGACTCGAGTGGGACTTGACAGTCACTCTCCGGCACTTTAGTAAAAGCTGCCGTGTGTGAGGAGAAGATGGTTCTCACACCAGTAAGTGGAAGTTGGGGAAACAGACCCCGCTGAGAGAGAAGTCATTTCTGACAACTGGAACCCTTCCAAGACAACCAGGGCGGACGGCGGACAACGTGGTGGGGACGCTGTTGAGGAGCCCGAACCAGCCGCGGGCTGGACAAGCCTCCCTCGCTCCTCCATACAACGAAACATTTTCGAGGCACTTGAAAATGCCCCAACGGCATCTCTCTTGTTGGATTCAATAATATTAATATCAATAACAACAACAAGAAACAAGAACTGAAGTAAGAAGTAAAACGAGAAGTTGCTTGGCCTGACACAGAGAGGCACGCTGCTGAAGGGAAATGAGATTTCACGCTGGAGAACATTAAACAGGGCCACCGTCTTAGCGCCGTGACTTGTGCAGAGGAAACAGGCTTAGTCAAAACCGTATTTAGTCTAGAAGTTGTTTTTCCTGGTATGACTTAATTCCTATAAATTCCAAGGAGGTGCAAAAAAATATTTTATGAGCTCCTACAATGGCGATCAAGCCCAAATTTGCTCATGTTAAACTAATGCTGTAAACACAAGATAATACTAGTACATGGATCACCCTGAGTAAGGATTCAGATTTCCCACACAGACTGCCACACACGCGCCACGGGCATGGAAAAATGGCCCCTTGCTGATGTCTCATCTGGTTTCCTAACTCTTTTCAAAATCTAGCACCTTCCCATTCTCATTTCCAGCTTTCAATCCCCCTGCATTCTCTGTGCACTGTGGGCCCTCCAGTAGGTGGTTCGTAGTGTATAAACGCCTGACACCTTTACGTCCAAGTCCTCATCTTCAACTCACTCAACTAGCACAGAAAACTCAAAATTGTTTTTTAAAATCCTTCTTTTAATGGAGTATTTTTTGGAGTTATCCACTAATTTCTCACTGTATTTTAATTGCTACACAAGAGAAAGTCAAAGCAGGCTATGAACATGCATGGGGTATTACGTGTTACTCATTTGTAATTATAACCACTCTGCAAATGTCTTGGGATACAAATTTCTTTTTCCCTTAAATGCTTCTCTGCATCCTAAATGATAACATTTAACAGGACTTCACTGTACTGACATAAATTACTAATGCCCTACTTACTGCCCTCACTATAGGTATTTAGATAAAATATGAGCTTAAAAAGCAGGTTCACTGACTTGTTTAAGAAAATGTGTATGTACCTTTCCAGAATGAATGTTCATTCAGATTTTTAAAAATCTACTCTTCGAGCCAAAAAGGTAGAGGAAAAGGTGAAAAGCAAAAAAGCTGAACACCTTTCTCTACTAAGGAGCATGGAAATTCAGGACTTACTGGGAACTTACTTACAAGGTGAAAGCTTGTTCAATTTGTCATTGGATTCCGCCCCCCTTCTCTTGCTCCCCTCTCTTGGGGGCACAACTGGGAACCCCAAAGGCCGCAGAATGGTCTGCGGCAGAGTCAGGAGACCCAGCTTCAAACCCCGCGTGTCCACCCTCACACAGAACAGTCCGCACTCCACCACGGGTGGGGAGCAAGCCAGTGAGGAGACAGAACAGTCACCGTTTTTACAATGCAGTAGCCAGATACAAACGTTACCTTTCTTTTAAATTAGATACTTGTGTACTAAAGCAATTGTTGATGGCAATGACACATAATAAACATTTGTTTAAATAAGAAGCCACTAGAAGTTAATTATAGCTAGCATGTATTGAGTGTTTTCTGTGTGCTGGACGTTTTTAACTGCTCAACGTGCATTGGCTCACATATATCCTTCATTGTAGCCATTTAAAGTAGTATTATCAGTATCCTTATTTTACAGATTAGAAAAGGAGCCACTGAGTGATTAGTAACTTGCACAGGATGGCATGGCTAGGGAAAGGCGGGGGAAGTGTGAATTCACGCAGGACGGCTCCAGGACCCACTCTCACCTCTGGGGATGGGCACCACCACACACACACGCTGCCATCTGGAGGTCTGAGTCTGTGAGCTCCGACCACGTATGAAGACATTTGTTCACGGCAGTCAAGACCATAGGATTATTATTAGATGCTTTCACAACCAGCTTTTAAGATCAGATGACTGAATCCAATCCATCGCTTCATCTAAGCCAACAGCACCTACCGCAATCTAATCTAACCTTTCCACGCACGACGCAGTCTGGCTGTATTACACTTCATGGTGAGTGTAACCGAGTGCCTTTCACACACTTAGCATAATGCCTGCCACCAAGTCACTAAAAACATTTCGCACAGGCTAGATCTGGGATGTTTTATTCAAAAGAGTGTGCATTAAGGCAATTCTTCAACTTCTCAAGTTCTAAACGCAATTATTCCACAGCCGTTTGACTACTTACTGAACACCAAGTGGTGAGGACACAAAGGTCAGTGGGATGGTCTCTGCTCTCAAGGGGCCGCCGTTACAAAACAATGAAGTGCTTTTACGGAGCTACGACCGAGGCCCCAAGGGGACAGAGCTCCACCTAACGCGGCACGAGTGATGGCAGCTGCACGTGCAAAGGCGAGGTGTGGTGACATCTCCCTCTTAGGGAGTACCAAGCAGTTTAAGTAGAACTAGAACGCGGCGGGGCCTGGAAAGCAAGGGAAACAGCGGCTAGAGGTGAAGAACGAAGCTGGAGCCAGATAGAGAAAGTCTTAGGGCCATAAGGAAAATCCCCGACCCCTGCAAGGACTTAAGCAGGACAGCGAAGGGGTCAAATATGCTAACAACAGTGGCTACCACACTTTCTATTTGCAACAACGAAACCCTGCACTCGAATGAAATCTTACGCAAACTTCCACACTTAAAGTTGATCGCAGTAAAACTGTACTGGCTGAAATTGGAATGAACCTGCTTGACTTCCTCCAGAAGCCTTTACAAAACAATTTCAAAACCACTGCTTTAGGCCCTGGCTGGACTGATCAGTTGTTAAATGTCAAGGCTGCGGGTTCGATCCATGGTCAGGGCACATACAAGAAGCAAGCAATGAATGCGTAAGTAAGTGGAACGAACACATTGGTCTGTCTGTCTCTCTTACACCAATAAAGAAAGATTCTTTTACAAAAATCCACTGCTTTAGAAAGAAAAATTATGTTCTGTACATACTTCACACCTCTCCTGACGTGACTCTAACTTCCCAGGTGTAAGGATTCACTCTGGTAGTTTCTCTTCAATTACAGAACTAGGCACATATAGAACTAAGCAGACAGTATTAGGCCTTTGAAATTAATGAAAAAAGTTGTAATAAAGAAAAAGAAAGGTCAAGATTAATTATCAGCTTTTGTACTCGAGTTAAACTACAACTTAAGTGACCACATCTTCTAACCTGAAAGTTAGAATTTATGATTAGACACAAATGGCCCCCGAGTATTCAAAATACAGACTATGATTATAATTGGTATGATGTAATTTTTTTCAAGATTGGTGTACTTGAGTTTTCTTAACAATGGCTTGTATGTGAAAATCCTTCCCCACCTATCACCTAAGTTAGCACCTGTTCTCCCATCTTACAATACTGGGAGTTCTAAATGTGATCACCGAAAATGATCATCACGGTAAATTGCCCATCCCTCTCATAGCCATCTAACCTGTTCCCAGCAATAACATTAAAACTAATTAAAGACATGCGTTTGTCATTCCTGACGATTTAATACTCCTGACTCCACGGGGAGAAGTGGAACTGAAACAGCAAGGTTACAATCCTACAGAAAAGCTATTGAGTCGTTTAATGTTGGAGAGCAAACAATCACACTCATGTTACACTATCTAGTCTAACCCTACCACACTCTCCACCTTTACCCTCCCCTGTTCCTCATTCTGATATTTTTGGGGAACATAACCACTTCAATAATCTCAAGGATTTTTAAAGTGTCATCCCTTTATAAACAACTTAATTAAAAACAGATTCTCAAAACAATGCTTAGCACACAGTTAAGAGTTACAGAACAGCCTCACTTTTCCACATCAGATAATAGACACTTGGGAAAAACCAGCCAACAGCCGCGCCGCGTCACCCGTCCTGCGTTAAAGCGAGTGAGGACCAACCACTGACTACGAAGAGGAGGAAGACGGAGGAGAAGCAGAGGATACAAATTTAATCCTTCAATACATCATTTGACCAATATGTACAAGATCTTCACTTACAGGCATGTTCAAGAAACAGTACTTAAACAGAAACAATATAAATGTCATTATAAGGAAAATACTATCCCAAATAATAAACTCAGTTCAACACTTAGCATTCGATGGATCATTCCTGGGCATATTCTACACTCCCAAATTTGCCAAAATAGCCAACTACTCTGCCACAAATTTGGGGGAGATAAAAATAACTGTACTTTATAGAACATTAAATTATATCACATGTTCCAACCAAATTGTCACATTTTGGGATAGCAGCTTTAATACATTACTCATTTCTGCTCACTTCAAATACAAAAGTCTGAGCACTATCAAATAATTGTTAAACACAAATGACTTTCTGTAGAGGAATGCTTCTGTTTATCAATATATACTTGAAGTAACACTATAAAACACAAGAAAATCCTCACATATAAAAATGCCAATTAAAACCATTCCCAACATCAAACATTGACCACATCCATTTAACTGTATGTTCAATTAGAAGGTTTCAGAGTAAAATTTCTATCTCTTGTCCATTTAAGAGCAGGTTTTCAAAAAATATTCCATAAATATATATTTTTAAGAGAATATGCGATTATGATATTGATTTTAACAAACACCAAATAAAGTTAACTTAAATGCTAATAATAGAAAATCTGAATTATACACACCATGTTTAATTGTCCACACAGTAATACAAAAATGTTCAAAACTATCTCAATATATATTTATATTTTCCTCTAGTTTGTGAAAACTGCAGTAACCTTTCTATTTAGAGTAACTTCTGATTAAACCACATTCAATATCTGAAATTCAAACGCTCTTCCAAACAGAATAGTTGGGGAGAAATATAGAGAAGAGCTTCATAATTCTGAACTTTCTGTTGAGGCTACAGACAAGACAACCCGACACAAAACACCAGCACAGCAGGAGTGTGGAAAATACACGTACGTACTAGTGAGAGAGGGTCCTCTCAGGAGGACGAGGCAATGCAGCGCACAAACACCTGACAAAGATTCTGAACTCAGCCTTTCGTATTTTTTAAACTTTTGCCCAAATTTCTGCACATTATGCAAGGTTTAAACATTTTTAAATCCCACTTGGTGGACTTACACATACATATCAGTACTAGGTAGTATTTTATGCTTAAGATGTCCAGCAAATATTATTTCAAAATCCAGTTTACATAAAGCAGGTTGCACTACTGACCGCGTTTTACAGAAAAGAAAACTGGGGATGGAAACGTTAAGTGACATTTAAAAAGAGACAGTGGGTTAAGTAATGAAGGGAGAATATAAATCAGCCTTCCCATTAAAATTTCTGATCATTACCTCTTTTCTCTGACATCTAGGCACAAATATCTTTTAAATGCAATATTATTATTATTGTTATTTGCACATACTTGAAAATTTTTCAATTACATATCCTCATTAATGATAAATCTAAGTAATGAACTTATCTACCTCACCACATTCTACATTAGCAATCCTTTGGGACAGTCTCTTGGGGTTTAAAAAAAAATCAGTACTTCTCTAGTATCACATCTTCGATCTTCATTTTTATTCATTTGTTCAATAAAGAAACTAAGAGCCTGTTCTAAAAATCAGGGGCACCATTCAAGCCGCTCCTTACGTTTGCATAATAGTCAGTTACGCACGGATGAGACAGTGCCCATCATCGTAAAGTGGGGCGCAGTCCACAGTCAGCATGGGAATTTCCTTCTTTCTAATGCATAAAACAAAACAAAAACCAATTAAACTTCTCAAAAGGTAGTTGAATGCTAATATACCTGTATGCTTAGCTCTTGTCTTTTCGATCCCTTCTTTAAGAACAAGGCTCCTCTAACAGTGAGAGGAGAGGCGGCACTCTAAGGACGCCAGGCATGAACAGCACAAAGCAGGGTGAACTTGATGAACTATCCCTAATGAAGTTTGCGTCTAGTTCCTCCTTCCTTCCCTTATCCCAACACAATCTGAGCTACCCGACTAGCAGGTTCTCATGTTAACTCACACTCACCAAAGTGAAATGATTTCAGAAGGAAAACTCCCCAGGTATTTCATTCAACATCTCTTGTGATTCCAAATGAGCCCAAATGCACTAACAAAAAGAAAAAAAAAGGCTCCCCTGAAGGTTTAAAGAGTACGTAGTTGTTCTTTTATCAAAATAGAATTTTCCACAAGTGACCCAAATAGAATTGCACCTTAGGAAAATCAAGCCTTTAATTCTGGAGAATAATTTGCACCTAGAGAAAAATTCAAGGTCATGGTTTTCATTACATGTGGACTTTGGACCAAATCTATTTATTTTAAATTGGCTGCAGTCTGGGTACAACCACTGGCCGGCCTATGCCGTAAGACCACCATCCTAGCGAGAGTGTCTTGTAACAAGGTGCTTTTGATACCTCAGTAACTATACGACCTTGGATGGGTTTCCAGACAAACGTGGCCTTAAACTTCTGGCATTTTAATTAGGTTTCAATGTACTCCTTAAATGGTAAAGCACAAATTAGATGTCAATTTTCCCATTCAGTTAAAACATTAATAGGAAACATGTGAGTAATAGAACTTTGCATTTAAGAAGTCCATTAATACTATAATTTTGCCCCCAAACATTTTTGGGAAAAAAACAATTCAAGAAACACATTGATAAACCATGCAATATGCCAAAAACATGCTCCTAAATTGCTGTGTGCCAACTGCTTTTTTGATAAGTCAAATCATGTTTTATAAGTATCATTAAAAAAGCATTAATTATCTGAAACTTTTAGTGCCCTCTTTGTAAAATATGGAATTCTCACATGATAACATAACTAACCACTATTTCATTTATTGTGTAATCTTATACTTGTAAACACCAAATTTCTTCAGGGGAGCACAGCTGCTCTCACAGGCCAACTCCGTCCCAGCACTACTGCCCTTCTCCCTGGCTCCCAAATTCTAAAACTGTCACCCCAACAACCAGTTGTTCATCTGTAGTATAACATACAAGCAACACTGGAAAAGTTGAAGAAAGGAATTGAGTGGTTATATTTTTCATGTGAAACATAATGTAAAAGTAGTCCCAAGAGGGTGCCAATACATTATTTTTGGTAATAATCACAATAATGCCCAATAAAAATTATTTTTTTAAATCAAAATGCACATATCTTAGATCACTTTCCCATGTATCTCTATCACTTGGCAGAAAGCAAGAACTTTTATCTTCGTGAACACTGACCTCCATGATGCCACCAAGGTCAATGAGACCTACAGGAGGGGGACGTGCTGAATAAGTGCTGGTGAACCCAATTCTAGGGTTTCCTTTACAGAGAGAAGGAAGAAAAAAACATAAATATATATTAACATATCACAGGAAATGATGTTTTAGGTTGTAACATTCGAGTACCCCAGGACAGGACTCCATATAGAACGTGTGTGGCCAATAGCCAATAGGAGCCACACGTGAAAGCGGCATCACAGCACAGAACCAGGTACAAAGAACTGCACCCTGGGGAGGATTAACAGGGCCCCAAACTGCATAATCCTCCCTTACATCTTGTACGGAAAGCCTTGGGTATCCTGGCTACGAGCCACGACGACTCAATTTCAAAATGAGGGTTCTCTGTTGACACAACTTTCTGAAAAAGACAAATAACCAAAGATCCTTCATCGACAGAAGTCCCCACATGTCAGACAGGCTTAGGTGAGGGACAAATCTGTATGCGCTGAACCTACCCGTTAACACTGAACTCTCCAGGAAGGGTGTCCTGGCTGCTCACTCTGATCCCTCACCAAAGTCCTTTACAGATGTGTCCTTGGCTGTCACAAACCCGAACCTTTCACTAACCAGACATGTTCTTGGCTGAGACTTAAATTTTAAACACGTGACCCACTTGGTATAATCTGTTTGAGCTAAATTCAAAAAACCTTATCGATTTGAAACTATTCTATTTCAATTTCCAAGTAACGTTCACTATGAAGAAAGACCTGGGAGAACTTGTGCTTGATCATTTAAAAGAGACTCAAAGGAGAGCAGTTTAACTATGGATACTTCCTTCCAACGTTTGCTAAATAGGCAGCATGCGTTACAACAGTGGAAAATTAAAGAGGAAAAACAATCAGCAGAAGCACCGGTTTTTCACCATCAGCAGGGTGCTGGCTGGGAGCAGTCTTCCCAGTTACTTCCAGGGAAGCTCCTGATTGGTGGGTGGCGCTGGGTCAATGTGATTACTTAACCCTGGCTGTTAGAGCTCAACTCCGCTTTGATAGGCTCCAAAGCTTATTACAAAAAGGCGACTGCTATAGCATATCAAGTACTTCGCTGTCCTCCTGTTTTTCTCCCAGGGAACACGAAGCCTGACACCTGAAACTCATCAGACAAACATTACCTTGTTTGGGGCTTCAGAGTTTGTATTTAGTATTTTTACAGTCCCTGGGTGTAGATTCAATGGGGGGGGGGCGTGTGTGTGAAAGATTAACCCATTTCCTGCATAAACAGAGCAGGACTTCTGACCATTCAAACAGTTCTCTCTCTCCCAAGTAACTTTTTTACCCTTTAGTCCTAAAATAACCATGAGCAGCAGACATCAAACACTGGCATGGCAACGTCCACACATCATGCCCTAGTCCGATTCGTTCATCTCTGGTTCCTATCCAGACAGCTCTTCCCGGCCCCTCTCCCTCCCTCCCATCCTGCCCTGCCTGCTTCCCCCGAGTTTTGCTGATATCCGCCACTTTCGCTGGCTGGGGCAGAAGCAAGGCACTTCGTCCCAAGGGCAGAGTTTCTCTCAACTGCCCAACAAACATTTCTTTAAACCTTCCTGCGGGACCCCGCGCGCACCTGACCTGACCTGACCTGGCCTGGCCTGGCCCGGCCCCTCGGCCCCTCGGCCCCTCGCTCCCTCGCTCCCTCTCTGCACTTCACCAAGCCCCAGAGAGGGGCCCACCTGCCTCCCGTCGCCAGTCCCCACGCCCAGGTGGCCCTGCCAACTCCTGGCCAGTGGCTGCACGCCCCTTGTCCCAAACCCCCGCCACTCCGGGGCCCGACCCCGAAGGGGCAGAGGCGCCAAAAAAAAAAAAGGCACCGCGACAGGATGACCCCGTGACGCCCCCAAGAGGCCGGGTCCCGAGTGCCTGTCAGCGCCCCCGGAAGGGGTAGGGCAGGGGGCTGGTCTCCCCCGGCGCCTAGTCCTCTGACGTGCTCTCCCCACCAACCACACTCACCTGGCGGGCCCTCGCCCAGGGCGCCGGGGGTCGCGCGGGGAGGCCGCCCGAACGTCCGCCGCAGCCCCCACCCTGTGACGCCCGCTCCCGCTTGGCGCCAGCGCGCGCCCCAGGCCCGACGCGCGCCTGAAGCGCCGGGGGGAGGGGACGCGTGGACGCGTGGACGCGCGAGAGCCGGGGGTAGGGGACAGGGGGAGAACGGACATGGGGGCAGGGGGCGCGACGAAAGCAACGGCTCGGCGGCGTCGGCGGAAAGAAAGCAGCCTCGGTTGCGTCCGTCATGGCGCGCGGCAGTGGCAGCTCCTCTGGCCTCCCCGCTCCCTCGCCTTTAGTTTGACCTTTCCCTCCAGTGTGTCGGAGGGAGAGCGGCGGTGCGCGCGCGTGTGCATGTCCGTGTGTGCGCGCGCGCGCGTGGGGAATGGGCCGGGTTCGCTCCCCGACGCCTGACGTCACTGTCATGGCAACAGCAGCCCCGCCCCTCACCTCCCATTTTTTTCTGCCTCCTCCTTCTTGTGCACGTTCCGGGGCCTCACGTGCTCATTCGCACGCACGCACGCACGCACGCACGCTCGCACGCACGGTCGGAGCGCGTGCGCCCAAAGCCCAGGGAGAGATCGGGGGCGTGGCAGGTCATCTGGGCCTCCTAGTTGCTTCCCTGAATTCGGCCAATCCAGGGAGGAGGAGCCGTGGGCGGGACGGGCTACGTCGGCCGAGCGGCGAGAAAGATTTCTTGAGTATAAGCGACAGCCTTTGCCCAGCACACTGTGGGTAAAAGGGCTTCGTTGCCCGGGAGTTTCGGGAGTAGGAGGGGGTGCCGGTCGGGTAGTTGAGGAGTGGGAGCCTGGGGCGGTCGTTTAGGGAGGTTAACCCGTATTGAACAGGGACCGCGAGTCAACCTCATATTGCAGTGTCGTCCTGCCATTAATGTAGAGTGACCTTGGACGTGTTGCTTCAATGCTCTGAATTGAGTGCCTTGAGTAAAATCCACCATGATGCTTGTGAGGGTTAACAGAGAAGGTGGGAAACATCTCACTTGGCACGTGGTAGACCCTAAATAGTGTGGGCTCCACAACCACCTTAGTCTACAAATGGGGACGCAGGACACAGAGATTTAAAGGATTAAATGACTCGTTCACTGTCAGCTGGTGGCAGAGACCTAGGCTCCAAGTTCCATGCTCTTTGCCCTACCTGACCATCCCTCGGGAAGGGAAAACATTCCGGGGGTACCTTAAGGAGCGGGCTCCTTTTGCTGTCTGTGGCTCTTTTCTTGGTCTTCCCCCACCCCTCTCGTTCCTGCAAAAGCTGAGTTAGAACTCGGGGCTGCACAGCCTTGGTGCAGTTTCTGAAGGGCAGTTGTCTGGCTTCTTCGTTGGCTTCTGAGCAAGGGACAAGATGGTGCTTTGCTAAGTTCCTTTGGGGCCCCTACATTTCCACTGCAGTTTATTGGTTAAAGTTTAAACACTGTAACCAGGAGCTCCAGGTCGTCTACCATTTCTAGCTAGCTGAGGAAAGATTAACTCAGTGAACCAACATTTTTCCAGCGTCCGCGGGGTAGGCAAGAATGCCTTGCCAGGTCCAAAGGAGCCTGTGGCTGCAAGGCTGCTGGCCTCTTAGGGTTCAGGTGCCCAGGTGACCGCATCATTCCTCTGACTTGTGCTTGTAGCTCTTGCCTCTAACTTAGCTCTTAGTCACTTGCTGCCTCCTGGTATTTCTTGAATGTTGTGGTACGATTTAACTCCAGATTTGCTGTTAACTTTTACAAAGTATTACATGTCCGTCTCCCTCCCTGTCTTGTAGCCCTAAACCTAAACCTGATCCTGGGAAAGCCTGTTGCCCAGTTCTTCAAACATGCCCTTAGGTTTCCCACTTTCTTTTCAGGCATTCGTTCATTTGACCCTTTGAAGTTCCAGCTAAAATGTAGTCTCTTCCAAAAAGTCTTGCTGGACCTACTCAGTTGGAGTGAGAGAGTAGTCCCCTTTCCAGAGCACTTGGTATGTACCTTGCTTGGGACACTGCTCCTAGTAGATTTGTGTTCTGTGGTTTATACACACGTGACCTACGGGAAGCCGCCATGAACATCTGTGAGTAGGTTGGCTGTTCTCTTTCCTTGCTCCCTTAGCATTCATTGTGTGGTGTAACAGCAGCCCTTTAAGGCTTGATTTGCCTCCTCCATCACGTTGTAAAACTTTAATGGCAGGAATCATACTCCTCCCACTTTTCATTTCCAGCACCTTCCTCAGTACCGCAACCCTCCCAAACAATGGCCTCCCTGCCTATTTCATAAATTTGTTCACAACAGACTTTACCTTGTTCATACGGTATCTGAAACAAAGATTTTGGGGGAAGTTAGGACTTCTCCATGAATCTTAAACTACTCTAAAATGCACCAGCAGTTACACGATCACACTCCTGCTGCCATTGGCCGTAGCACAAGATACTGAGCAGAGCAAGAAGTACGAGGTGCAGGGAAGAAGAGGCAGTCATTTCTTAACTGCTTTTGGGGACCTGGAACGAGTGATTTTCAGATCTCAAGGCATCTGATAGCAGGCACATTACTCCAAGATGTAGCAGTGATATTGCTCCCAGAAAAGGGGGAAAATTTCATAAAGAGTCTTGAAAAGGACCGAGCTGTGCTGGCTTTCTCTGGAGTGATAGCATTTGCTCTTTGTCTAGTTTGGCACAGTAATCCAAAGCCCAGTGGTTTACTGGTTTGTCCTATTGCTCTTCTGATGGGCTAAGTAACTCACTGTGTGTGTGTCTGTCCATGCCAAAACTAGTCTTCTTGTTCCTGATCCTGTTAAGGGCACTGCCAAGCACCCAGTGGCACGAGTCAATCTCAGCTTCCCCCCACCTTCATTCTGTCAGTCACCGAGGCCCATAAAGTCTTCCCCGTAAGTAATGATGGTAGCCATAACCATTCCCCACACCCTCCGCCACTACTGCGTTAGTGGGAGCTTTCCTTATCTCTCCTCTGAGCAGAAACACAATTGGTCTTTTTACCTCCTTGCAGGCCAGTCCAGCCCGACTTCCACCATACTCCAGCCTCCACGGGGACTTCTTGAAAGGCAGAAAATTGACCCATCCCCGAACAGCTTAAAAGTCTTCATGGACCCTTGCCTTCTCAGGAAAGAGACCAAACCTCTTCAATGGCTTCTCAACTAATTTCTCCAGCCATGTTGTCTGTGACTTTTCTAAGAAACATATTGCTCCACAGATGTTCAAAATTTGCAGAAACCTCATGCCTATCACACTTTCTACGCACACCGACTTAGAATTATGTGCGCAGGGTCTCTCTCCCAGGTTAATCCAATTTATGCTTTTTAGGTCTGAGAAAACACCCATGCCACACACCTGTGCTGTGGCTTGTCTTACTGTAAATATACTGTATGTGATCACATGTCGGACCTTGCCCACCGGAATGTGAGCTCCTCGAAGGCTGGGGCCTTGGCTTATTTTATTCATGTTTGTAACTCTGACACCTCCTAGGGTGCCTGGCACAAAATAGATACTTGATAATTGTTTGTTGAATGAATGAATGTATTGTAAGATTCATGAAGAAACAAGCTATTACACTTCTTTGATTCTCACAAGGCCACACCCAGTATTACGCCAGTAAAGGGTGGACACTTGAAATAACAGTAAATGAATGAAAGGGTAGTAATGAGGTATGAAGAACCTACCACATATCAGGAACTTAATACTTTCCATTCATTAGCTCAGTTAATCAATCCCCTGTCAACCCTATACTGTTGGCATCCGTGCAGAGAAGGAAACCAAAGCTTAAGAAGGGGACCCGACTGGGCCAAGGTCACACTGTTAGTTATTGGCCAAGTCCGGTCTGATTACAAGGCCCCCTAGTTTGGAAATGGACTATCAGGGCAAGCATTCCGCTGCTGCTCGTGACTTGCCCATTTCCTCGTGTCCTCCCTCGTTTTGGCAGGCCCAGAGGCTTCAGCTTTGTGTCGGAGAAACGGCAGGGCCCCTGTGCTTCAACAGGGGGAGACACGATTGTGTCACATGCAATGAGTGTGCACACATCAGGCTGCGTGAGTGGTTGTGTTTTTCTTTTATTTTTTAACAATATTTTTGTAACAAATAATGATTGCTTAGTTTTAGAATACAAAGTTTGTACATGTAAGGCTAGGATATTTAGAGTGGCCTGTGGAACCTGAAGGACCCAGCCGACGGCCTTTTTGGAGGCTAGAAAATGAAAACATTTTTGAATTGGTGATGGTGTCCGTTGAGCTCAGGTGAATCTTGCCATTCAAAAGGCAACCCCTAAAAAGTAGGGTTAAAAGAGAGCCATGTGTGAGTGTTTGCAGAAGTGCCTCATTAGGGAGGGGGGAGAACATTCAGTTCTCTGTGGAGAGGAGGGCCTTTTCACTCCAAGATCCCTGAGAGGCCCCTTGGTTCGAGGGGGCGCTCCAGCAGACTTACAAGCACGCGCTTGACTGGAGGGCCCTTGCCTCTGTCTGGGAAGGTCAACATCTTTCACCAGAACGTACACTGGTAGGGGGAGGTGGTGAATGAGGAAGAAGAGGGCAAGAGAGAGCCCACATTTACCCAGTTGGCCAGACCCGCTCAGGCAGTCCTGGGGATGAACTAGGTGAACCAACTGTTCCACCTTCATAGCCTGTTAAGACTGATAGATGGAAGTTAGCAAGCTGTGTGCAGGCTGTGCTCTGCACAGCCCCAGGGGGAGCTGTTTCCAGGGGCATCTGTATGAGAGACAGCCTCCGGGGCTGTGCGGTACCCAGCCCACAGAGACATGTGGCAGTACTCAGTGACGTATCCAAGGCGCATCTCTGTCTACTGCAGCAACTTAGATGATCCTGGTTGTACGTCTGATAGCACAAATTGATATATAGAATGCCACCAGTGACCACATGAAAGTCTCATTGAATTCTGTTGTATGAAGTTTTGTTTAAAGATTTGTGCATATTTCAAAGTGCTTAATTAGACTGATATCACTACCATTCTTGGGTTTATTATCCCAGTAAACAACTATTGAGAATCTAAGTTCCACACGTGATTCAAAAATGTGGGTTCAACAAATGTGTTTAATACAAACTACAAATCTTAGAAACACTGTTCCCTGATTTCTTAAACAGTGAAAGCGTATGCTTTTTTCAGTTTAGTTATGCCATTTTTTGTATGAAGCTGTTCTCCAAATCCTCTTTATTTGATAGACACGTATCCACTAAAACCTGGAGCTGACAGCTGGGCATCCATTTCAAACAATCCCACATACTAGGATGCTCCTGAATGTAAGGCTTTTCATATTCCCTTTTTCCTTGTTTTTTTTTTTTTTCTCCTAGCTCTGTTAGGAAAGGTGCCAGGAAGTTCAGTGGGCTGCTTTAAGGGTCTCCCGGGGCTGCTGGGGGAACCGCCTTTAGCAGAGCAAGCCCACGGCTCCATTGTCGGGGGGGAAAGGGTGTGAACAGGCTTGGGTCCCGGGGTCACTCTGTGGGGGGAAAGCTGACCTCCGTGTGCAAACATTTGATTTGGACTGCTGTCTGAGCAAGAAAGAAATGAACATTCGGCAGGTTATTTGCTCTAGAAGTGAGCCTCTTCAGTGGGTTAACTGGAAAAGTAAGTAGTATGGCTGTATTTATGCCCTCAAATTTGTGAAGTTGCCCATACAAGTAGGGTGAAAGTCTCAATTTTGGAAAACCCCACAAAGTAGTTTTTTTTCCAATTTTTTTATTTAATTATTTTTCAAGTACAGTTTTCTGTCTATTACTCCCATCCAACCCCACCCCCGTGCTCCCCCCCTCCCTCCCATTTCCACCCTTTTCAGATGTCCATGTATCCTTTATATATGTTCCTCTAAATCCCTCCCCTATTTCCCCTGAAATTCCCTCCCCTCTCCCCTCTGGTCACTGTCAGCCTGTTCTCTATTTCAGTGTCTTTGGTTATATTTTGCTTGCTTCATTGTTTTGTTGTTTAGCTTCCTGTTAAAGGTGAGATCATATGGTATTTGTCCTTTAACACCTGGCTTATTTCACTCAGCATAATGCTTTCCAGTTCCATCCATGATGTTGCAAAAGGTAGGAGCTCCTTCTTTCTTTCTGCAGCATAAAATTCCATTGTGTATATGTACCATAGTTTTTTGATCTGTTCATTTACTGACGGGCACCTAGGTTGCTTCCAACTCTTGGCTATTGTAAATTGTGCTGCTATGAACATTGGGGTGCATATGTTCTTTGGGATTGGTGTTTTAGGGTTCTTAGGATATAATCCTAGCAGTGGAATTGCTGGGTCAAAAGGCAGGTCTATTTTTACTTTTCTGAGAAAATTCCATACTGTTTTCCATAATGGTTGTACCAGTCTACAATCCCACCAACAGTGGACCAGAGTCCCCTTTTCCCCACACCCTCTCCAACATTTGTTGTTTATTGCTTTATGATAGCCATTCTCAGTGGTGTAAAGTGGTATCTCATCCCACAAAGTAGTTTTATTCCAAGTCTTGGATGGCCTCACCACATAGTAGTCACTGTCGCTACTGGAAAATTATGTGCAGTTCCAGAATTGGACAGTTTCTTTAAAGCCACCAAAAGGAACCAGTACACACATACTACATAGAGTCAAACACATGTACAAACATACAAACATGTGTGCCTGGTACAGAAGAGTGAGATACAGAGTCTCAAGCAGCTTTCACCATTTTTGCTATTATCGTGATCAAATCAGGACCTTCCTCACCATTATGTTTTAAGTGAAAAAGCTTAAAGGAGTGTGGAATGATAATCTCGACTGCTTCAGGACCTCAGGAAGGAGACGTGCATGCCCGTAGGAGAGGGGCGGGCTGCTTCTCTTATGAACCACCATGATCTCTCCGTGAGGTTTGTCCTATGACCTTATGTGGCACGCAGCGTCAGGCCAGGCATCTGTGTTTGAATGGCCCTCCAGTTCCTCCAGAATTCCTGGAGATGGAATTTCCTGTGATGTTTTGATTGAGAATCAGTATGAAGAACTGCAGTGTGGCTGAGTGAGCTTTCCATTCTCCCTGAGGATGAGGTTCAGGACGCAGCCCTAGAGGCCAAGATTTTGGCCTGGGGCAAACCATGCAGTCTTTTCTCTTGGGCTGACAGTTTGAACCAAATTAGAGACCAAGAGACACAATGCGGTAACAACAAGAGGTCAATTTTGTTAAATTCTGATAAAAATCTGTGCTTTTATGGGAGGTGCAAAAGTCATTCTTCCCGGATGTACTTAAATCAGCAGCTGTATCGCTCCTGCCAAGTGCTCCTGGACTACCAGGGTAAAGCCTTGCGCTATTATTGTTATTGATGTTTCAGGTAGGGGGTTGTGGGAGGGGTAAACATTGATTTGTTGTTCCACTTATTTATGCGTTCATTGGTTGCTTCTTGTATGCATGTGCTCTGTCCTGGGATCGATTCTGCAACCTTGGTGTATTGGGACCATGCTCTAATCTACTGAGCTACCTGGCCAGCACTGCCCTGTACTGTTTTAGATGGTAAGAAACCCTCCAGCTCCATGCCTCAATAATAATCACAAAGGTTCTTTATCAGCTTTCTCAGTAATGCATGGTAATGATTATTTATGGAGTGACCACCAAGTGCAAGGTGCTTTCTCCATGCCAGATATTTAAGCCTCATAACAGCCTTGCAAGGTTATAAGGAGTAGAAATGCATAAGGAATTGTTATCTTAAAGATGAGGAAGCAATTCAGGGCATGTAAGCATCTTGTTCAATGTCACTATAGTGGTGACATCACTGTGCTTAAAGAGTGCTCTGAAAAAATAAGACTTATGTATGTAACAGCTAATTTCAAGATCATGGCTATTTAAAGTAAATTTTTACTAAAAAAAGTTCATGTGAAATAGGTACATTCAGCAATAACTTCCATCATTTGGATTTAAAGGGTTTTGAATGATCTCTACTTTATTTTTCTTGGAGGAGAGCCAAGTTCTTAATAAGAATTTCTGCAAAGGAGGAACCTGGGGCCGAATCTTATTTATAGAGACAAAAATGATTTTTATTTCAATCTCACATCTTCCTCTCCACTTGAATTTGCCAGTTAATACAGGAATAGCAAATAATGTGAAGGCTTAATTTTGGGTTGTCTAAGTCTTCCTCATCCCTACTGCAAATCCTAGTTTAGGCTTAAGGCAGGTTGATGCTGAGTTAAACCTAATAGTATTACCTTCCCTTGCCTCTATTCTCCATCCGTAGCAAGAGTTCATATGCATACGGTGGAACAGCTTGTGTGCAATTTGTGTTCAGTAATTGACTGAGTTGAAACAGGATGGGTTCAGTGCTGTGCTGTAGTCTGCTCACGCCGGCTCCCCAGAGCTGACCACACACCTCTCTCCAAATTCTGCCTTCCGTGACATAGCATTGGTAGCTTGAAATTGGCCATTGCGGGAGTGTTTACACCATGGAAATTGGCAAATGGTACAAACCAGGGCTTTTATTCCCCAAGAGGCAGTTGTTAAACATTCACCAGCATACTGATGCATAGATTGTATTATTTGCTCACAAATACCTGCTGTCTTCACTGTGTGTCTCTATGCTGCCCTTCTCTGTGAGGAGAGGATATTAAAGTTAGGCTTGACCATATGACTTGCTGGGTCAATGGAAGATGCCCTTTGCCATAAACATGCCATTTCTAAGCAGGGGCATATATGCCCGTTTTTTCCCACGAGCTTGTATGGTCCAGACAGGGGCTGTGTCTGCAGTCTGAGTCCTTGGATGAAGAGGACAGGAAGCAAAACCTTAGCCAGACTGCAAAGGCCATGGCCAGAAGTAAGAAATATGTCTTTCCTTTTATAAAGGTGTAGGGTTTGTTTGTTGTTACTCTAGCATTAATTAGGTTGGGCAGATGCTACGATAATTGGCACCTGTAATTGAAGTGCCACCATAACAGAAAACCTAAGTTATGGGCAGGAAGCAAAAAAAAAATGCTATTGCAGAATAGAGAAATGGCAACCCGTGTTACCTAGTGGTGACGCATTTGATAAAACCGTCAAATATGATCACTGGGAAGATAGCTATATGCTGAATGAGCTTGTGGTTTTGGGCAAAGAGTTCGTGAACAGGGTGTTACTTACATGCCCGGGCGCTAAGGTTTATACGTAATGAAGGACTTACTGTAAGAGAAATTTGAGTTTAGCAAAGAATCGTCCCTTTTGGAGAAATGGTAGAGAGTAGAAATGTCCAGGGAATTGAGGACTGAAAGGACTAGAGGATGTAATTCTGATTCTGATTTCCAGACAATGAAAGGTAAGACAGATCTTCCAGGGACAAAGGCTGGTTGAAATTCAGCCTTGTGGTGAGGCTCAATAGAAGGTATGATTCTTCTTTTAAAACTTCTGAGTTGATTAAGGTGGCACCAGTTACATCTTCTAAGTTGGACAAAGTGACTCCAGAAAAAGAGATTCTAAGTGTGGTCTTCCCATTGAAGCCAGATAAATTCAAGATACCTGAAGTTAAGTCTAGACGGTCACTACTAGAAAGCAATTGTGGATGTGACCAGTGGCACATGGTGGACTTGGGATTCTGTCACTAGCTACTAAAGCATTCTGCATAACAAACCGTGTCACAGGGTTATCAGCAGGACAAATTGTGATTGTACACATAAAGTTCTTGGCACAAAGCAAGTGGTTAATAAATAGAAATTTCTATAAACTCTCTCATAAATTGAGAGTAGTTCTCTCCACTAACATGGGCCAGAGCAGAGAACTAGCTGGGAAATCTCAGCTGAGAGGTTCAATGACAATGACTTCAGCCAATGGAGATGATCCTGGGCTGGGTCAGTGTGGTCTGCTGCACGGAACTTGGGTGGAATTAGACGGGTCTGAACCCACCTCACCGCTTGACAAACTGAATGGTGGTGAGCAAATTGCACAGCAGTGCTGGGCCTTGGCTCTGTCATCTAGAAAATGAGCATAATGTCATCCCCTTACAGTGATTAAAATGAGTGAGTAGTGAGGTGGGCCGCATCATTCTCGGCACCCAGACATCCGGTAAATGCAGGGCCCCTGCCTCCTCCGGAGGCACCGGCCCGCACCACACCTGCTGGCCTCTCCTTACGGAACGTAGCTCTCCCTGTCAGAGGGAGTGTGGAGGCTGCTACCCAGAAGTGTCCTCACTGGTGCTTCTGAAGGTTAGGAAGGCTGTTGAAGAGGTAGGGAGAGGGGTTTGTTGTTTTATGCCCAAGGTACTCCTACTAAATACTTTATGATTTTTCTCAGTATTTATTATTTTGCTAGGATTCAAACAAATGAGGAAACTTGATTTGCTCTAGAGCAGGGGTATCTAACTCATTTTGACCGGGGGCCCCATCAGCCTGACGGATGCCTTCAAAGGGCCAAATGTAGTTTCAGGACTGTATAGATGTAACAACTCCTTAACTAGGGGCGTGGAGCTGGGCGCTGCCGCGGGGTAGAAACCAGGTGCCAGGTGGGATAAAACAAAGGAGGGCCGGATTCGGCCATGGGCCTTGTGTTTGCCACTGTGCTTTAGAGGGAAAAAGAATCACAGCAACTAGTAGTGGGGCCTATTTTTCTTGGGTGCCACAAAACCCTGATTTAGTGATCCCAGCCCCGATTTCGGGGTTCGGTCCCAAGTAACCTATCACAGTTAACTCACGGCATTCCCATCGATGACCCCCATGGTCTAATTGTCATTTGTGTAAATTGGTATGATAAAACTGAGGTCAAAAATATATTTTCCAGTGTATTCCACATTTGGGGTGAAGACTCGTCTCCCTTGCTGGCCATGAGGAAGAAAGCACAAAGTGTCAGGACCGCTGGCTGCCACCTTGGAACTATGAGCAGAGTCAGCCCTAGGATGCAGCCAGATGCTGAGCACAATAGCACCCAGGAGTGGAAAGAACTTGTATCTCTGATGAAGTCTTTGGGCTGATGATCCCACTGCACCTGGAACCCACCCTATCTCTGTCTGGACTTACAGTTGTATGAGGTAATGGATTTCCTTGTTTTGATGCCAGGCTTCTAATGAGTAGAAACTGATCAGTCACAAGAGTAGGGTAGCACCACGGGGTAGTGGATACTTGGGTGGCCGAGGGTCACAGCCCTGAACTCTAGCCACCCAGGTTCATATCCTGCTCCCAGCTGTGCTGGCTGTGTGTCCTTGGGAAACAGCCTCTCTGTGCCTCAGTTTTTACAACTGAGAAGCAATGATCTTAACAGATCTTACCCCAAAATGCTCCTGATAGGATAAATTCATGTAGCGCTACAACACATGGCGTAGCTCCTGGTAGGTTTCAGTGTGACCTGCTGCAGTTATCACGCATGCTGACCTCCGTGCAGAGGTCACCTTAGCATCCACTGACGAGTCCTGCACTGGGGCCTCCCTCTCCTTTTCTTTTTTTTTTTAATATGTATATTTTATTGATTATACCATTACAGTTGTTCTATTTCCCTCCTTCATTCCCCTCCACCTGCACACCCCCTCCTCCACCATTCTCCCCCCCTTAGTTTATAACCACGTGCCTCAAGTTCTTTAGATTCTATATTTCCCCCACTATTCTTGCCCTCCCCCTATCTATTTTCTACCTACCATCTATGCTATTTTCTGTGCCTTCTCCCCCATTATCCCTCTCCCACCCCCCTGTTTCTAACCCTCCATGTGTTCTTCATTTCTATGGTTCCACTCCTGATCTAGCTGTCCTCTTGGTTTGCTTTTGTTTTAGGTGTGGTTGTTAATAACTGTGAGTTTGCTGTCCTTTCACTGTTAATATTTTTCATCTTCTTTTTCTTATATAAGTCCCTTTAGCATTTCATATAATAAGGGCTTGGTGATGATGAACTCCTTGAACTTGACCTTATCTGAGAAGCACTTTATCTGTCCTTCCATTCTAAATGAAAGCTTTGCTGGATAAAGCAATCTTGGCTGTAGGTCTTTGGATTTCATGACTTGGAATACTTCTTTCCAGCCCCTTCTTGCCTGTAAGGTCTCTTTTGAGAAATCTGCTGACAGTCTGATGGGTACTCCTTTGTAGGTGACTGTCCCCTTATCCCTTGCTGCTTCTAGGATTCTCTCCTTCATTTTGGTCTTGGCTAATGTAATTATGATGTGCCTTGGTGTGTTCCTTCTTGGGTCCAACTTCTTTGGGACTCTCTGAGCTTCCTGGATTTCCTGGAAGTCTATTTCCTTTGCCAGACTGGGGAAGTTCTCCTTTATTATTTGTTCAAATAAGTTTTCCACTCGTGGCTGTTTCTCTCCCCCTTCTCGTACCCCTATAATTCGGATGTTGGAATGTTTAAAGATGTCCTGGAGGTTCTTAAGCCTCTCCTCATTTTTTTGAATTCTCATTTCTTCATTCTTTTTTGGTTGGATGTTTCGTTCTTCCTTCTGGTCCATTCCATTGATTTGAGTCCCAGTTTCCTTTCCATCACTATTGGTTTCCTGTGCATTTCCCTTCATTTCAATTAGTTTAGCCTTCATATGTTCCTCTAATTTGTGACTATAATCAACCAGTTCTGTGAGCATCCTGATGACCAGTGTTTTGAACTGTGCATCTGAGAGGCTGGCTATTTCTTGGTCACCTAGAGTTATCAGCTCTGGGGCTTTGAGTTCTTCTTGAGCCATCTTTTGGACTGTTCGTGCCTGTTACGTAGCAGGATCGGAGCCCTAGGTGTTCACCAGAGCAGGGCAACTCAGTCGCTGGGTTGTGACGTTGTATGTGGGGGCGGGGTCAAAGAGGAGCAATGGCGGTCCCTGCTGCCTCCCACCACTGCAGCTGCAGCTGCCACTGTCACCGGGGGCCTGCGTGTTTCATCCCACTGCACGCGAATGTGCCACCACCGTCAGCCCTCCACCACTGGGTTCACCTGCTGGGGCCTGCAAGGTCCGTCTCACTGTGCACAAATGTGCGACCACGGTTAGTCTGCCCCACACCCTGACTGGGTCCGAGCTGCCTGCGTGCCTGGGTCTGGGGATCTTTCCTGCCCGACCCTGCTCCACTGCTGGCTCCGCCCCTCTTACCGGTCCCTGTTGAATGGTTCGTTGTTGTTGGACTTCCGTATAGTTCAATTTTCTGTTCTTTGGTTGTGTCTTTGTTTACTAAACCTTTGTTGTATTCAAACTTGGTTGTGGGAGAAGGCACAGTGTTTCCACCTATGCCTCCATCTTGGCGGAAGTCCCTCCCTCTCCTTTTCCACCCTTGACTCTAGGCCTCTTCGTTGCCTTGGGTTTGCTTTTATTCCCTTTCCTGATCCTGTCTTTCCTTTGTTCCTTCCACAGGCTGTAATTGGCGTTGATTTATGGCTTTATTTGCTGTATTTTAAAATACGTAATTTTACATTTTCTTTTAATTTAAGGACATTAAAAAAAACCACTTTGATTTGCTTTTTCCACATCCCCACGACATTCATCTGCTTGGCTTTGGTCCAGCGTTCCACTCTGTCAGAACTGATTTAGATCCTGACACTGTCACTCATCGACTTCACCGCCCTTCCAGGCTTTACATCCCCTGCCAAGTCCTGGACAAAACCTGCAGTTGCGGACCGCTCTCTCAGTTAGCGGGTTAGGTGGAGACAGTGGAGGTCTACACACGAATCAATGCCTTTCAGGCTTTACTGATCAAAGAATCACCTGGAGAGCTTATGGAAACCAGAGATTCTGGCTTAGGAGGCCTGTAGTGGGGACTGAGAATTTGCATTTCTTTCAAGTTCCCAAGTGGTGCTAAGTAGGGCTGCACTAAGTGGTGGCTTAATCAAGTTAAGAGCTAATTTTTCTCTTACGTTATAGAAGTGCATGGGCAGGTGGTCCAGGACTGGTACTGTGATGTCAGAACCTAGACTCCCCTGTCTTCTTGCTGCTGTACATGGCATGGAATTTCCTCTTCCAAAATGGTTGCTGGAGCTCCAGTTGTCACATCTGCATTCAAGCCAGTAAGAGTGAGGAAGTGGGGGTTGGAGCGATGTCCTTTCTCTTTTTATTTCACTTTATTTTTAGAGAGAGGGGAAGGGAGGGAGAAAGAGGAGAGAAACGTTGATCAATTGCCTCTCATATTAACCCCAACCAGGGACTGAACCCTCAACCCAGGCATGTGACCTGACTGGGAATTGAACCAGTGACCTTTTGCCTTGCAGGACGATGCCCAATCCGCTGAGCCACACTAGTCAGGACAATGTCCTCTCTCTTTTCAAGGACATGTCCCAGGAGTTGTATATGGCACTTCCAGTTGAATATTTTTGGGCATAACTTTGTCACATAGCCAATTTGAACTAGCTGCAAAGAAATCTAGGAGGTATAGTTTTTATTTTGGGTGTCTTTTGTCCAGCTAGAAACCAGGGTTTTATGACCACATTAGAGAATGTATTCTAACATTACCGATGTTCAAGTGGCAATGACCTGCTTTCCCTGCACTCTCTAGCCAGAGGTCTGTGCTGGCTAATTAGCATGAAATTCTGAATTTCTCCGTATTTGTCTGTTCAGGCTGCCGCAACCTGACACCACAGACTGGGTGGCTTGAGCAATAGAAATTTATTCCTCACAGCTCTGGAGGCTGTGGAGTCTAAGATCAGCCGTTGTAGGCAATTACCTTCTTGCTCTGTCCTCACATTGTGGACCGGGGGCTGGAAGGGAGAGCAGGGAGGGACACTGTTGTCTCTGAAGAGGGCACTAATCCTATCTGATCAGGACACCACCCTTATGATCTTATTTAACCTTAATGGCCTCCTCTTTATCAGCTCCATCTCCAAATACAGGCACCCTGAGGGGGAGTAGAGCTTCAATGTATGATTTTTGGGGGGTCCTAATTCAGTCCACAGTATTTCCCTACAGGTAAATATTATTATTTTTATTTTAGAGTTCAGAAAATCATGTGTCAGAATTTTAATGACTTTCCAGGGATCCTAAAGTAACTAAATGCTCAAACCAAGATTCAAATGAATCTGTCAAAGCTCGGGCTCCTTCTAGTGCATTATTCTGCATCACTGGGGTTGTCCATTGGTTTGCAGGCTGAGCCTTGAAACAGCCAACTACTGTTGCTGATGCAGAAATGGTCACTCTCACTTCTGTGTCTCTGCATCAGCTGGGGACCGGCTGACCCAGGCTGAGCTGCTGGCTGGGCCACGGTCTGCTGCTCAGGCCTCTCATCTCCCTTGGACCCGGGAACTCCTCAGGGCACAGTGCTCATGCCGAAGGCGGAGCATGTGAACTGTGCGAGCACATCTCAGCCCCTGCCTGTAGTGGGTTTGCTTCAGTCCATGGCCAAGGAAAGTCTCATGGCCAAACCCGGGAAATGGTAGACTTCCCCAAGAGGGAGCACCTGTTTCTGAATGTGTTCTAATTCACCAAAAGCCCTGAGGCAGATGCATCAGAGTGGAAAGAGCGCTGGACTGAGAAGAAGAGTCCTGAGCTCTGGTCCCAGGTCTGCTCTTAGTGACAGTGTGACCTTGGACACTTTGCTAATCCTTTCTGCGTCTCTAAGTCCTATTCAGGCTTTGACTTAAGAAGTTGTGGCTTGAAAAACAAATCATTGCCTCTCAAGCTTCTGATCTCCTCTGAATGTAGCTTAGCCTGTAAACTCAGTTTATTGTGAGCAAAAGTGCACATAGAGCCCCCGAGCCCCTTCGGAACTGTTGGGCTAATGTCCACGACTCTGTTGGTCAAACAGGAGCACTGTGCAGCTGGGCCTGCTGGTCACAGGAAGGCTCAGAAAGCAATGAAGCCACTGGGAAGCCATGGATGCCGTGACCTTCTGCTTCCAGGGCCCAAGTACAGGCTGTGCCTCTGCTCAGACAGGTGAGCTTTAATTTTGGTGATTTATGATAACGCCTCTGGGTGCACGGGAGAACATGCTACGGTTTATCCTGCAGAGTTAATGAAGTCTGGTTAATCTCCCAGTCCCCGCAGATTCTGTTCTGAGAAATGGAGCAAGACCACCGGGCTGTTATATGAATTATGCAGGGAGGATTCACGGCATGGAATGGTCTGGAATCCTCACAACATGGACTTTCTAATTCCGTGGCTCTCTGGGTGGATTCTTTGACATTAGACCAGATGACTAGGGACAGACCCCTCTAAAAACACAGTGTACAATACAACACAGCAGCCGAGGCTAATGGAGCTGTTACCATGTGTCAGGTGCTCTGCTTGGCCCTTCCCATGCTCCACCCTGATTGTTGGGAAGAGTGCACGCTTGTGGCTTGGACAGATACAGTTTAAATTTTGGTCTCACAGTCTACAAGCTGTGTGATGGTGGATGTTGAGTGGACACTGCTGGTCTCCCTCACCACAGACCCCACCTCTGACTTCTCTGCCTACCCAAGTTCTGCACCATGGACAGTTCCGACATGTTGCCCTCTCACATTTTGGTGGGAGAGAGAAATGTGTAAGCAATAACTTATATTGAAAATAAAACCCATGGTGGCCTTGAGCTGCAGGCTAGAACTCAGTTTATCCATATCACTGGGATTAAACCCTTCTTAAAAAGTACTGGAGGTCACGAAGACCCACTCCAGAAAGCAGGGTTGCTGTTACTGATGTACCCGAAAGGAGAAGAGGCTACGGTGTTGGGAAGGGGCACTCTGATAGCAACCAGGAGACCTGAACTTGCGACCTGACTCTGGTGACTACGAAGGGGTGATCTGGGGCTAAGTCACTGAGCACTTTGAGTCTGTTTCCTCACCTGCAAAGTGGGGATGCTGATGCCCGTCCGGCCTGTGGCACAGACTCCTTACAGAGACCCTAGGAGGGAAAAGCTGTCTGTGACTAGTGACTCCATTTTGCTGATGGAGAAACTGAGGGTGCAGGGGTAAGAGGTGGAACAGAAGAAACACGGGTCTCCAGCGCTTCTCTGCCCTCACCTTGTTCTGCCATTTGCTTCACTTGCTCCGCAGTAAGCACACTGGCATTTGGTCCTTCCCTCAAGTGAGCCAAGCGTTTTCCTGCCTCAGGGCCTTTGCCCTGGCTGTTTCCTCTCCCGACAGTGTTCTGGCCCTACATCTTCATGTCCTTCAAGAAAGGGTTGGCTCCTTGTCATTGCGGTCTCAGCTCAAACATCGCTTCCTCAAAAGGCACTTCCAGGGACGCCCATCAGAGGTGGTCCCCCCCACCCCCCACCTTAGCACGTCTTCATTTTGTATGATCACTTCCTGAGCCTGTTGTATTTACTTGTTGGCTTTTTAGTCATCTACCCCCACTCTTTCTGCTCGAGGAAAGACACCCTCCATGTTCTGTTTTCTACTGTGTCTCCAGTGCCGAGAACAGGGTTTGACAGACTCACGACAAATAGTTTTTGTGAATGAGTGGATTAGCATTCACAGAAATCTGTGTAAGATTTAACCTATTAATTTTAGTAGCTTTATAACACGCCATACAGCTGTACCATAATTCACTTATCAGACCTTGGGAGATGGATACTCAGTTTTTCTTTGTTTCTTCTCTTCCTTATTTTTTAATTGTTTTTGCTGTAGCAAATAAATGAGTATGATCTGTGTGCTTGTTAGCTTCTCTCCATAGAGCATATTCTTAGCAGTGCGAATGCACATGGGTCAAAGGCCATGTGATTTACAAAAAGTGATGTGTGCTGACGAATATCTCTATAGAATGTTTCCATCAGTTCGTGGTCCTGTCATCGGTGTGTGACGACACCAGATTGGGGCTCCCCGTGAGTCCTGGCCAATGACACGTTCTTGCCGAGAACCCGCTGCTGCCATCCCACATGGGCCGCAAAGGGCCGATCTACCTCCCTCCTGGCCCAAAGAGAGGCTGTGAGCGCTAACGCTGGGCCCTGAGTCCGTGCCCTCTGCCTGCCCCAGAGGGGCGTCCCCCTCTTTATTTGGGTTGTGCTCTCCCGCCTTGTTCGGCTAAAGGAGGGACGTTTCGTTTACTTATTATTTTATTTTATTTTTAAGTATATTTTATTGATCATGCTATTGCCATTGTCCCAATGATTTGTCCCCTTTATCTACCTCTTCCATGTACCACCCCACCCTCCAGCACCCCCAACCCCCTTACTTCACGTCCATGGGTCAGACATGTAAATTCTTTGGCTTCTCCATTTTCTGTCCTATTCTTAACCTCCCCCCGTCTATTTTTGCGCCTACCAATTATGCTTCTTATTTTCTGTACCTCCACCTCCACTTCCCCATTGATAACCCTCCATGTGATCTCCATTTCTGTGATCCTGTTCCTGTTCTAGTTGTTTGCTTAGTTTTGGGGTTTTTTAGGTTCAGTTGTTGATAGTTGTCAGTTGGTTGTCATTTTACTGTTTTTGATCTTCTTTTTCTTAGGTAAGTCCCTTTAACATTTCATATAATAAGGGCTTGGTGATGATAAAATCCTTGAACTTGACCTTATCTGGGAAGTACTTTATCTGCCATTCCATTCTAAATGACAGCTTTGCTGGATAGGGTCATCTTGGATGTAGGTCCTTGCCTTCCATAACTTCAAATACTTCTTTCCAGCCCAGAAGGGGCATTTTGACTGTGTCGCAGTGTCTGTAGAGGTTATTTATGGTTCAGCAAATACTCACTCCCTTTCTCCATCCCCATGAAAGGAAGGTGCTATCTCTCCTCCCTGACTGTCATTGGCACATCAAGCTTTGGCCAATGGGAGGTTAGCAGATGTGCTGTGAGCAGAAGCTTGAGAAATGCTTGCATGGGTGCCATCTTAATCTCTATGGCTCTGACTTTTGCCGTGAGAATAGCCTAACTTAAGATGTTCCTACCCTACAGAAGATGTATAGATTAGCATGAATAGATTAATTTTTGATTATAATTTACTTATAATTTTTGATACCTTTATAATATAGAGCATACCTGAATCTAACTTGCACTTGGAATTATTAAACCCGAAGGAGCTCAGCCTAGATCAAGGAAACTCCAGCTGTCTTATAGATGTAGCTTATACAATAAGCTTACTGTCACATGACACCAAGATTTTTCTTCTTACTTGTTACACAGCAAAAACTGACTGATGCAAAGCCTGGCTTGAAAATGGAGCTCTATTTTGCAGCACCTTGGCTCTTCCTATGCCAGATACTAAACATCTCCTATGGCAGTGAAGGCAGAGAAGTATTTATATTATTCACCCTCACTTTGCATGGGTTTCATTGGTCTTTTTGAAAGCGTGGGGCTGAATGAGTCCTACGTAGGGTGAGAAAACAATGCCACTGCTGGCACAGCACAACCAAGGGATGTTTAAAGCCCGTTCTAGGACTAGTGAACAGGCTGGAGGGTTGGCCACTTGGCGAGTATGGAGAGGCAAAACCCCAAAAAGTATTTGAGTTAGAAAACAAGGAATTGAGGAAGGTAGGACTAGCTTTACTCTTTAGCTACAGACTCCAGCAATGAAATATAAGCAAGAGGGCACACTGGGTGCCAACTGTATATCAGTTACAGACTGCAAGCCATTGCCATTCAGAGGTCAGCTAAGAATGAAAGTGCGTGGAGGCGTAGGGTTGGACTGGCTGTGCCAAGTGGAAAGGCTGGAAGGCAGCTTCATTCATAATTTTGTTGTTTCCATTTAGAACACCTTTGTGAATTAAGCTGTTTTAACGTAATGCCAGCTAACATTCTTGCTCCTTAAATGTGGTTCCAGTGTGTCTCTGCCTTCGTAGAGAACATCAGTTGTAATACTCAGAAGGCCTCTTGAATGTGGCCTTCTACATATCTGCTTTCTAATAGGATTCGATTTTAAACAGTTACTTTGTGAATAGTGTTTGGTATTTAAGTGAATCAATTACACTAGCATTCTCACACTCATTTTAAACATTTAGCATTATGAAAAGTCATATTAGTTTGGGAGTTTGGGTTCCCATCTAGCACTTTTCAGCAAGTTATTTTTCCTTGAGGAGACTCAGTTTCTTCATCTGAGAAACAGGGTGAATAACACCCGTCCCCTCAGGTTGCTGTGCTGCTTACGTGAGGTGACGCGTAGAGCCCTCAGTGCTGTTTCCGGCCCAGGGCAGGGCTCAGAGAGCCCCCTCCTCCCATCCAGGTAAGTGTTTATTGAGAAGCAGGAGGGAACCCCGAGGCAGGTGCTTTGCTGGCCATAGCGGAGGACACGGCTCCCTCCTCGACCACCAGGAAGAGCAGGGACAAGCGAGCTTGGACTGGCTGACCGGGGCGGGCAGTGGAATGGGGGACCACCCCCACCGCGGTGTCATGGACCCCTGCCTTTCTGTCTGCCTGGAGCAGTGAGCGTCCGTGAGCAGCGGTCCTGCTCTGACCCCACAGCCCCTCCTTTGGCTACTGTCTCCTACAACCTCTGCCGAGGAACCCAGGGGTGGGCACCTGGTGCTGACTGGCTCGGTCAGTCCTTCACTGGGATGTCATGCCTATTCTAGGTAGCAAGTGGGCTTACTCTGGGCTATAGACTCCTCCTCTCTAAAAATTGTACTTTTTGGTTAATAGGAGTCTGATAGGCACACCTCGAAAGCAGAACAGAGCTTTTGCTCCTGTGTCCCACCGCCCTTTCACCCTGAGGGGGCGATGTGCCTGGAGCACGGACGAGGCTGGGCTCCATCACTGGGTGGCTTCACCGTGTGTTGAAGCGTGTAGACTGGTTTTTATGTCTCTCTTTCTTGCTTCCTTTTTCCGGCCATGGACTGGCTGAGCACGCTCAGCCCTTGCTGACCCTCTGGGACAAACCACTGGTCTCTCTGTCTTCTTGCTTCCGCTGTGGTCAGCGTCGTGCAGTGGCACTTTCTGTAGTGATGGCAATGGTCTGCGCCTGCACGGGCCAGCACGGTGGCCACCAATGGGATGAGAAGGGATGGGGGTGTGGTGGGGCTGTGTGCAGAGGGTCAGGAAAAGAAATCTATTGGAAGTTGGGAGGTGTCTTTAGGGGTTAAACTTACCTATAGACTACATTCTTGAAAGGGAATTAAACAATGAAGACAATTTTTCAGCATTATTGAGGGAAACTGATACATAAGGTTGTGTAAGTTGTGTGGATAAGTATGTTGATTGGATGCATGTGTATGTTACATCGTCTTGGTGAATTGACCCCTTTACCATTGTCCACTGACCTTCTTTGTTTCTTGTTACTGTGTTCAGCCTCGTGTCTACTCTGCATGATGTACATGTAGCCGTCCTGCTCTCTTTTGACTTCCACTTGTGCGCCACATCTTTTTCCGTCCCCTCGCCGTGAGCCGATGACGTGTTCCTAACGCTGACGTGAGTCTCCTGTCGGCAGCATGTGTTTGGGTCTTGTTTTTGATTTTTTAATCCATCCAGCCTTCCGTGTCCTCTGATTGGAAAATTCAACTTATTCGTGCTTAGAGTAATTATTGATAGGTGAGGACTTCCTGGTGCTGTCTTGTTCATCGTGTTCTAGTTCCTTAGTATTTCCCTGCTCTTGCGCTCTGACTGCCTTCCTTTGTGAATCGGTGGTTTCCCAGTGGCCTGCCTGCTCTGGTTCCCTCCTCGCTCTCATCACCCTTTGTGAGTGCGCTGGAGGGTTTTGCTTTGTGACCACCGTGGCACTTACAGAAAGTGTCTTACTCATACAGCAGTCTGTATGCCAACAGCAATGTAACTTTGATCCCACAAAAACTCCACCCTGGCAGAGTTTTTTGTTAATACACTCAAATACCACACGTTCCCTAAGTGGGGCTGTTTCAAACAGCGGCAAACACTTGACTGTATTTCTTAAGGAACTGTTTACTTAATTTGAGAGACCAAGAGAGTTAGGTGGCTGGGAATTCGAAGACAGGGCTGCCAAGAATTCTGTTCTCCTGCGGATGGAGAGTGGCCCATTTTTTTGGTGGATGGTTCTCACTTTCCTTTACACAAGAGATGAAGGGTTTTGTGTGTCTTTTTTCCCAATTTTTGTGCCTCAACCCTTTACACAAGGTGCCTGGGAAGAGTAAGACACTCAATTTTATGTTAGTAAGGTATTTATTTAATGTTTATGAATCAATATTGGACCGTTGGGTGTTTCTTCATCATTGTTCACACGTTGTAAGGTGGATGCACTCATCCTAACCGCACATGGGACTCTTCCACCAGGATCTTCACTCCCAGTCACCCCCCACCTCCCTCTGCCTAGGGGAGGCCCGCCCACGGTGATGGTTAGCAGCAACCTGGTGATTCTGAGTGGCCAGAGGTGGGCCCCTGGTGAGGACGGAGATACAGGGTTAGGAGACTCAGCAGAACTGGATTCTGGTCTGTCTTGTTGCCAACTGTGTTGGTTTGAAATGGGCCTCTTACACAGAGGGTAAGAGAAACCGTGGAGAGGTGAGCCACTCCAGATTGGCAGGTGACAGATGGGAGAAGAAAGGGAGCTTGCTTATCAGGCTTGTTTGGGGCCAGGGGACAGGTAGGTCTCCGCAGGTCTTGATCAGAATCTTCAAAGCTTGTGCAGCGACCCCAACTGGGTTTAGTCTCGTAGACCACCCGGATGGTCTCAGCCGCACTTTCCTGTCTCAGGGTCATGCCGTTGGGCAGCTTCTGAAGCGAGGAGGGCACGTGGTGTGCACCTGCCGCAGCCAGGGGTGGGAGTGAGAACCTCCAACTGCACAGGCCCTGCTCGCAGGTCGGCCAGTGATCACGCCCTCTCAGTGTCTCCTCCAGTCCCACCGGCTGGGTGACCTAGGTGACCTGGGTGACCTGGAGCAAGTCACTGTCTTCACTGGGGTCCTGACTTTCTCATCTGTGAGATGTGAGCATTGGAGTAAAATGTTTCACCATTTTAGTTCAGGACCCATTAAGAATGCTGATCCTCTCTGTAGGAAAATATACCTATGCATATTTACACAAAATTTGCATGCTGTTTCAAGGAATTCATGAATTGCCTTATATTGGTAAGGATGCTTTTGTGGCTACATGTGATCCAGATTCAGCTCAAATTGGCATATAACAAAAAGCAATGTAATGGTTCATGGTCCTCAAAAGGTTTGAAGAAGCTGCAGCTCTAGGCATGGCTGGATCCAGGAGCCCAAAGGTTGCTGTCAGGAGCCCGTGCCTTTCTACACCTTGGCAGTGCTCTCTGAGTTGCGGGCTGTCTTTTCAAGAGGGGTCTCTGCAAGTGATCGCAAAGTGATTGCAAAGACGCTTCTCAGCCACACAGGCTGGCGTTCCACCGGCAGCGCAAACCCCGCACAGAGAGCACAGCTCTCTCCTGGTTCTGCTGAGAGTCCCACTCAGGCCTGGCTCCATCCTCGGGGTTGTGGGATGGAGGCTGGGTTGGCTGTGTGCCTGTCACTGTAATGAGGCGTGGGTTGGTCCTGCCTGAACTGTGTAGAGTGATGGGGTGGCTTCCCAAAAGAAAGTTAGGGTCTTGTCACCATGAGATGTCGTAGTGGATGCTGGGAAGGCAGGGCACCGACAGCCATCTCACCTGTGACGGCCGTGTACCTGTAGAGCCCCTGGGGCAGCCATTTTCAACCTTCTCTACCTCCCAGCACATAAACCAGTCACTAAAATTCTGCAGCACACCAGAAAATGTATTTTTTTTGATCTGACAAAAATAGGTATAACTTTGATTCATCTTCATCAGACAGCTTATTGTTGTGTTGGCCTTTGTGATTTTTTAGAAAAATTGACCATCTAGGGGAAAAGAGGTCAGTGGTCCAACTGGATAGTCAGACATTGTCATGCATCGCATGCGGTAAACATTCTGGTGGCCCAGCCGGTGAAAGTCACGGCCCTGCAGGTGTGCGGCTCCAGGTCGAAACCAGACTCCTGAGCCTTGCGGTGCCTCCCAGCACCGATGGGCTCTCTGCTGTGACAGGCAGCGCAGTGTTCTTAGCCGTCCTGCTTTAGACAGATTTATCTATCTCCGAAGGGCTGTTGATTTTCTCCCTTCGATGTTTAAGTTTCTATTCTCTTGCACTTTCTGAAATGCCAGGTATGTGCTATATCTCTTAGCTACATTTTGGGGGATGGTAATAGTGAAGGTTAAGGTGGCTTGAGAACCCACAGAGGAAATGTGATGGCTCGGGGTTTGAACCCTGGCTGCCCAATTCCAAGCCCAACGCCATTTCTGTGGAGACACTGCCTGATGTCTCGTCTGACACACTTTTTCCTGTTTTGAGAGGTTTGCCCCCCAAAATACCAGTTTACTCGAATGAACAGTTCCTTTGCCATCATTTAGGTAGACTTGTCCTCCAGTGTCAGGGCCTTGTGCCTCATCATCTCATGAAGCAGGGTAGTTTCTATTTATAGCTGATCCTTCTGTTTAAGAAAAGAACACACCCAGCGATTTTTACCTGCCTCCTCAGTCTGTGCTTCTCCGGCTCCTGTCGCTGCCCGTTATCCCGGAAGTGACTCTCAGCCCAGGGAGTGTGTCTATGGTCAGCGAGAGTGACGATGAGGGTGATGTCCAGAAGATCCCAGGGGACTGGCGACTGGTGGGAGAGGGGCTGTCAGCCTTGGTGCCCTGGAGCACCTCGGGGGCCGAGGCTAAGACAGGGTAAAGGGCCGGCCCGTGATAAAGGACGGCATTTTGTCTGAACGACCAAGGAACTTAGCTATTTAGTAACCTGGGATCTCTAGTGGTGATCTGCTGGGGTAAATGAGACGACTCACTGCTTCAGGTGCCGCAGATGTACTGCCTCTGTGGGTAGTAGGAGGATGGGTCTGAAGGAGGAACAAGCGCGCCTTCTTACGGTGTGTGGGCATTTGCTGAAGGAAATAAATGCAATGAATGATCGGGAAAAAATGAATTCGCTAACTTTATTTGACTATGATCCATGGTGAAGTTCACGGCCGGTGCATCGCAATCCCAGTACTCTTTTGTCTTTGAGCGCTTCCGAGCACTCGGTGTCTGTCTGCCACTGAGTTCTGGTCTCTACCATCCCCCCCATGGTCTCCCCACCGGGTTGGGGTCCTAGCTCTGGCACTCGGTGGGCTGAGCCACTTACCCACTGTTGACATCTTGTGATGTTTCTTTCTCGTCTTTGTCATGGACATTTTTACTTATTGAGGATATTATTATATAATTTTGCCTCCTGCTTTTCTCACCTAAGCCCTTCATTTCCTCTTGTTATTAAACGCTCATCTTTGTACATCATTTTAAATGACTGCGTGTTATATCTTTGCGCGGTACACCGTGATTTTCACACCTGTTTCCTGCTGTCGCAGGAGCCTCACCCAGGGAGGGACATGATTCATTTTACACTGGTGGCAGTCTGGAGGGGTGGGTGGGTGGGGTGGGGGAAGGGCGAAGTTTGGGAGGGACCAGGGGACTGGGAACTACTTTTACTAAAGGGTCACCACAGGTGGAGTCCGAGCGTCGCTGAAGGAGAGGCCCCAAAGGTCTTTTACTTCAACGTCCTCATTTTATGTCTGAAGAACCAGAGACTCGGACAGGCGACATGGTGTCCCCAGGGTCCCCCAGGCCCTCCTGGGGCTCTAATTCTCAGTCCACTGCTCCTTCCCTCCTAGTCCAGCCTCCGCCCGAGTCATGTGGTGCTTGGACTTCGGCTACAACCCACCCCGGAGGGAATGCTTCATTAGGAAATGGAGATGGACTCTTGAACTACATCGGGCAGTTCATTTGCTCCAAGTTGGCAGTGTGATTAGTGATTACTGGCCGCTGGCTGAAAATAATCTCCTGCCTACTCAAACAGAGCAAAGGAAGGGGACAAATGATGTAACCCTGTTAAAAAAAAGCCATTGAAATGTTTCCCAAAGAGAGGAAGCTATTATTATCCCAGACGTATAAATGAGAAGATGAGAACAGAGAGCCTGGGTAACTGGCCCAGAGCAATCAGCCCGAATTAGAAGTCAGAATTCCCCATGAGCACCCAAGGGCAAGAACTCTGCTGGCAGTCGGCTTTCTGGCCGGAGGGGTACAAGGAGGGCCAAGTTAAACAGGACATAATTAGGGATAGAATTCCCATGCTTTCTACTGCTCTGTGACCCTGACCGAGAAGCTCTTGCCAAGAACCTCTTGGCTGCTGTATCGACCTCTGACCCTCGGGCAGCCAGTAGGATGACACAGGAATGGTCCCGAGTGGCCGGGTGCCGCTGCTGCTCAGCCCTGCCCCTCCGGGCAGTTGGCTGCTCCAATCCGACCTCAGTTGTCGTCGGACCTCCGATCTGACCTTCCCGACAGGGGAAGGAGAACTAACGGCCTGCTCAGCTCAGCGACCTAAGATGTCAAGGGAGAAGTTCATTTCCAAAAGGCATTTGTTTGCCAGGGTTCTTTTGGTGGCAGGTGATGGATAGAAAGCCAGTTCAAAAAAGGCCAGGCCGAGGAGAAATCTGTGGTGGGCACATCAGTGACCACCTTTCCCTGAAAAGGGGGGATTGAAATAATACTCCTGCTTGCTTCAGGTCCCTACTAGTCAGGGTGCTCCAGCTTTGTAGCACATGTCTCACCAAGTCCTTGAGGACCAGGGGGTCTCAGGAGGGAGGGGAGCGCTGATCTGTCTGGCTTCGGAGCCCAGACTCCAGACCTTCACATGTTTCTGTCTTTTGCAGCCGAGAAAGGGGAGACCCAGGCATTTAGTGAAGTGCTTATGTCCTGGTGGTGTGATAGTTCTTTCAGGGAGGCACCCTCATCCACAGTTGGTAGCCAAGAGAAGAGAAGCTGCCTCTACAGGGGAATAGTACCTGTCCCATCCTGGCAGTTTGAACTTACAGGAGCTCTCCTGGTGGTTTGGTGCAAACCTGCTGAGCAGGTGAGTGTGTCCGAGGCTGAGAGGAAAGCAGCTAGACCTTGGCTAGCTCATGCTGAAGTCTGCAAGCTGAGGGTGGCGGATCCCCAGGACTCGGGTGCATCTGCATGATTGACTAAGTAAGGGGCTGTTTACAGAGCACCCGCTGGGGGTCAGGCCCTGTGCCAAGCACTCACGTTTCTCTCTGGGGTGCGCTCTTTCCACTCTGCAGTTGAGGAAATTGAGGCTCAGAGAGATTAAGTCATTGATCTGGTAAGTGGCAGAGATGGAGTCTGACCCCACAAGCGTCTGATTCCGGGTTTAGGGCACTTTCTGTCATTCCTCCGTGGTTTCACCTGGAACGAGCACCGAAGCTTTCCGGGACCCTGGTTGGTGAGAGCAGCACCAACCACGGAAGTGCCGTATGCCCCACTGAGTTACAGAACATCAGGTCTGGAAGGGCTGCCCAAGGCCAGGACGTTGAGTGGCTCTCGAGTTTGGGGTGGGGGTGGGTCCAAAGTTCTCCAATGCTTTCCCCCCAAAACGCATATGGCATGGATCCACAGAATGTTGCTTACATGTCTGGGGAGTTTCTCCCCCACCCCGGCCTTTTCTGTGCCCTCACACCTGCTGTGAACTCAGGACGGTGAAAGGGAGCTGTAGCCGGTGTGTTCTCATGAGCCTGTGAGTTCCTGTGTTGATCATGGTCCACTACAGAAACAGAACCAATGGTGTGTATGTGTGTGTGTGTGTGTGTAGTGAGAGACTGAGAGAGAGAAGGAGTTGACTCACGGGCTTGGAAGCTGGCAAGTTCAAAACCTGCAGGACAGGGGCAGGCTGGAGACCCAGGGAAGAATTGGCATTGCAGTTGGGCCCAAAGGCCAAATCATCTCTCCTTCCAGGGACCTCAGGCTTTTCTCTTAGAGCCTCAGATAAGATCAGACAAGGCCCACTAACATTATGGGGGGCCATCTACTTTACTCAAAATTCACTGACTTAAATGTTAGTCACATCTAAAAAATACCTTCAGAGCAACATCTAGACTGGTGTTTGACCAAATACCCGGGCAACAGGGTCAAGCCAAGTTGACACATAAAATTGACTATTACAGCTTCTCGAGGAGAGCCTGGGTCTGATTTGACTAATGTCCCCAGGGTTGAATGCCATGCCCTGTGCAGTGGGTGTTTGGGACAAGTAGGTGAATGCATGAGTCAAATCCTCAAGCTCCTGGAATGATGTTGAAAGAAGCACAGTGGTGGGGAGAGAAGGAGTCCAAGAAGCAATTGGGGGTCACCAAAGACCCGTGGGTCAGGAAGGTGAACATGGCCGTGACATGCGGGGACACCCGCCAAGGTGTGGCCTCTCCATGACTGTGCAGATGTGTCCCATCAGAGCATCCCTGGTGGGGATTCCCACCAGCTGAGATGTGGCAGGTGGAGGGCTGGAGCGGAAAAAGCCCTGGTGTGGCCACTAGGAGGTCCAGCCCCTGCACTGTCTCTGCCACCAGCAAGTCATGTGCCCTTGGCAGGTGGCCTCACTTCACTGGACCCTGGTCCAGCTTCTGTAGGATGACCCTAGACTGGCCCTCTGTAGACAGGATTCAGCCTGCACCTGGGATTGTCGATCTAGGCAAATGTTTAAAAACAGTTTATAAGATGCCAATGTTTAAAAATGGGTTGATTTCACAGAAAAGTAAGGAATTTATGGCTTCTCTGAAAAATTGAGAAGGGCCAACAACCCCAGGGACCTGAGTTGATTTGGTTATTTGGGATCCCAGACTCAATTCTAGTGTGTAAAAGGTTTGTTCCCTGCCACCAACAAGCAATTCTCCAGACACGGCGGGTGTCCTACAGTTCAACGACATCCTGAGGCGTGTCTACCCAGGGAGAGCATCAGGTTCCACAGGTCAAGGACTCAGTCTACAAGACTGACCCCTGCGCCCCCACTTCACACACCACTTGCAGGCCCAGGTTGTCACCTGCGCTTCTGACCAACTGGCTATAAACTAGAGGTTCTTGTGACCTGCCTCCTTGCATTTGATTGACTTGTTAGAGCTGCTCACAGGACTCAGGAAAACATTTTACTCCCTAGGCTACTGGTGTGTTGTAAATGGATAGAACTCTGGAACAGCCAGGTTGCAGAGGTAAACAGGGCAAGGTGTGTGGGAAGGGCCCTGTCCTCTCCCTGAATCTCTAGTCCACAAGGTCTCCAAACTCTGTCCTTTTGGGTTTTCATGGAGACTTCATCACACAGCCAGGCTTAGTCAAGTCATTGGCCACTGGTGATGCACTCACTCTCCACTCCTCTCCCTCCCCCGGAGGGTGGGAGGGTGAGGTGGGGTGTGGGGGTACAGAAAGTTCCAGCCCTCTCATCACGTGGTCGGCTCTCCTGGCAGCCAGCCCCCATCCTGAGGTGCTTTCCAAAAGTCACCTCATTCATGTAACAAAAGACCTTTATCCTATCGTCACTAAGGAGATGCCAAGAGTTTACAGAGCTCTGTGCCAGAAACAGATGAAGACCAGATAGGTACTTCTTATTATAAACCACAGAATCACACCTGGCAACAACCGGGCAGACCAGGCAAAATGGACAAAGATCGTGGGCTATCCACCCCTGGGCCCCCCAGACTCTCCTTGGTCTCCCCACGTCAGAGGCTGGGGTTGGCCACCCATCAGCACGGAGCTTATGTGGCTGTTGTTTGTGCCTCTGTGTGTCTGCTGGGCCTCTGCAGGCCTCAGAGTCCGTGGTCATCGTTCTAGGTACGCCAAGGTCTTTTCACATCATGCCGACATGTCCTCTGACTGGCCCCGCTCTGTGTCAGGCGCAGAGCTGGGCCCTTCAAGTGCATCCTAGGCAATACTCCAAGTGCAGAACATCCTGGGTGTGACGGGAGCACGGGGTGGGGCTGTGCCCGGGAGGGCAGAGGCGGGAGCAACCAGAGGGGCGGCCTCTTCTGGCTGGTTGAATGGTCGCACTTGGAACAACACTGAAATAATTTCCTCTCATTGTCCGGCTCCCCTGAGAGTTCTTATGTAATGTGCTTTTTAAATATGCATCTCAACACCTTATCTAAAAGAGTTGGGGAAATTTCATGTATTTCCCTAAAGCATTCTAAAGCATGGGCTGGAAATTTAGACTACCATCCCAGCCAATATCTGGAACGGGGACGCCCAGGGTTTATCCTTGTCATTTGTGGCAGCTGACCTTTGGAAGCCCACTCTCACTCCAAGATCTATGAGTGTTCAGTGACAAATGAATTCCCAAGCTGTATTTTCTAGGACTCCCTTCATGGCAAATGACAGAAACTCAATTTGAAAGAGAGCGGGCACCAGGGAGGATTTATCGGAAGGAGTTCTGCTCACACCTCATGGTAGATACTTCGGAGGACGTAGGACTGGGGGACACAGTCCATGATTCCAGGGAACATGGACTGGTTCCAAGGGCAAGGTGAGCCCATAAGAAGAAGAAGAACACAGTAGATTTTTGCTTGGACAGCACATGGGGTTTGGGGCCAGGTCACCCTGGCTCCGTTGGGCACGAGCTTCACAAATGGTGTCAAGTCTCAAGTTCCTCGTCGTTAGAGTGAGCACACCTTCCTTCCTTGCAGAATTGTTTGTAGAATTAGCACAGTGTGTACACAGTGCCAGCCACTTTCCTGAGCTTAATAAATGACATTTGTGGTTATTTGTCTAACAGCCAGTAGGCGGTTCTGGCATTGCTGAGCTCCCTGTGGTCTGAGGGTCTGGGGAGCTTTCAGAAAGGAGATGGGCTTTGGCTGGGCCTTGGAGCTTGGGAAGAGCAGTCAGGGGTGGGGTGGGGTGGGGGCTGTGAGCAGTGTGCCTGCACCTCTGGGGAGGGCACAGTGTGTACACGGGTGGAGGCGGAGGCAGAGGCAAGCACCGCGTGGTCAGGGGACCAGGAAGAGTGTCCTGCCTAGAAAGGAGGGTTCACACAGGGGAAGCTGGTTGGAATAGCACTCGACCCTGTGACAGCTGGTTGGAATTGCCCTGTGATCCTCTCTGAAGTGCCCGCCACTCTGCCAAGTGGAGACTGGCACCCTGTGCTCTGGCTGAGACTCCCTGCCTTGCCTGCCCACATGGAGGCTCGGGCAGTAGAGCCGGTGAATCCTGCTCCTCGTCTGCCACGTGCACAGTTAGGAGGTTGTCTGCCTGGCATTTGTGTGGGGCTGGCCGTGGGAGGGCGTCCTAGAAGCGGGTCAGCCGGGCTTAAGCTGAGCAGTGTCTGGGGACCCTCTGACTTGGGAAGGCTGTTCCCCAGGCTTCCGTCCCTCCCTCTGTGCAGGCACTGGAATTGAAATGTCAATGAAGAATGTATTCACCCTGGTACCCAGAGTTTTTTACTGTGAAGAGCCTAGAAAAGCCCATCAGTGCCCACCAGTTTCACCTCTGACTTCCTCCAGAAGCTACTGCGCCTTCCCAGTCACTGCTTGCAGCTCCGGTCTGCAAACCTCCAGGCAGAGAGGCGCCCTTCCCTCTCTGGGAAGCACTAGCAATGTGCAAGCTTTTCCTTACGCTGAATTAAGCCCCAACACTTCTTGTTCTCTTGCACTTACTTTTGTTTCATTTTCATGTATGGCACGGTCACAAGGATGGAGGAGTGTGATCCTACTGACTTGTAGTAGAGTCTGAAATCTAGGAGGGAGCTGTGTAAATACACAGGCAGTGGGGGGCCCGAGAGGGAAGGGGGTGGGGAAGTCCTGGCTGAGAAGAGCACCAAGCCTGCCTGAAGGCTCCAAACTGGACACTTGTCCCCAGGGGTCCCTTTGAATTGAGGCCAAGAAGAAAAGGCACTTAGGTCTTAGGACAGGAGAGCAGGTTGCCGACAATGGCTTTTCTTAGGTTTTCCCCATAACGACCACCCTCTTGATTTTTACTCTTTGGAGCTAAAGAACGAGAACACCCGCTCTCGTCCGTGACGACTCTGCTTTCCTTCCGTGGGGCGAATAAGGCCCAGTCCTACTCACAGGGAGATCACAGTCCAGCAGGGAGAAAGGTCCGGGGGAAGAAGTGTGCTAAGAGAGCTGCTCCCTGGGACGGGTGTGTGTAGGGGCCTAAGAGAAGGGGGTCCCTAATCCGACAGGACCAAGGGGTCCTGTCGTTCCCACGCAACCCCCCTGGTTGTCCCCTGTAGTGTGCAGGTAGGACCAGTGGACGTTTTTACCTTCCCCCTTTCAGCTACTGAGTCCTCCCCGTGCTGGGCTCGGTGCTAAGGAAAGGACTACCCCACGCGGAAAGGACTACCCCACGCGGAAAGGACTACCCCACGCGGAAAGGACTACCCCACGCGGAAAGGACTACCTGGTTCTCCCTTCCCGACTCCTCCAGACTGGGCAGTGCGCCGGGAAGTAACCTGCCCGAGCTGCAGGGCTAGCAAGGCGCAGAGCCGGAATTTGGATCCAGCCTCTGGGTCACTCAGCCCCCACTGCTCCCCTACACACCCCGCACCCCAACAAGTCTCTTCCAGCCAAGGAGGGCTGGTTTGGGGGAGGGGGTTACTTAGAAGGAGGTGTGACTGGAAAAACAGGCAAAAGATTAGAGTACATGAGGAAAAGCCTCTGTGTCACGGCTTGCGTTTGGAGCCGCCACGATAGGCGTGGGGAAGCCGTGCTGCATTTTGGAGAGAGCGGTGACGTTGGACTTGTACTTGAGGGCTGTATTTCTGGAGGGGAGTGTGGGAATGGGCCTCATGGAGGAGAAGGGGGGTGGAGAGGCTGCTGGGAGCCTGTTCAGGTTTGCCAGGGTGCCAGGGCAGGCACAGACACTGTTAAACACGGACGGGGTTCCAGGCGTGGCACTAAGCCCTCTCTGTGGGACTGCCTTGGGTCTTGACATCCATTGCGTGAGGCAGGGATGAGAGCACGGTTTCTCCGCTCCGGCTACCTACAGGATTACCTAGTAATTGCCTAGTGAGCTTTAAAACAGTGGTCTCCACAGTGTGGTCTCCACAGTGTGGTCCCCACCTGGCAGCACCAGCCTTCCTGGGAGCGTGTGGAGAAGGGCGGGTTCCTGAGCCCCACCTGATACCTACTGAAGGGTGTGGTGTGAGAACCTCTGGGTTAGCAGCTGGGTGTCTTCTCTGCCCTGGAGAGGAGGCCGCGTGGGGCCCCCTCTACCCGCCATGCAAGCGGGCCTGTATACTGTCATTTAAAAAGCCCCTCCCCACCCTTTTTCTCTTCCTGTCCTCATTCCCATCTCCTGCAGTGGGCCTAGCTAACACTATCAGGGAAACTGAGGCCCAGGCAACTCAGGCCCGGCCTCTGAGGTCCTTCAGGAAATGGAAGCAGTTTGACTCCAGGTCCCCTGCTCGTCCCTCCAAGTTCAGGGTTCGCACGTTGGCTCAAGTCCAGGCTATTGTGCCCTCTGTTGCAGGCATTTGTAAAGCCTGTGCTTTAAGGAATACAGTCCTTGGAAATGAAAAGGCAAGGACTAGAATTCGTTAGTAGTAAGGCTCCATGATAAGTTCCGGGAGGAAGAAGAAATCTCAGTAACGTGGGATTATTCTTCGAGGCTCACCGTATAAAGGGACTTGACTGTGAACAGGATGTTGTTTCTTGTTTATTTCTTGTTTTTCTCCGTGTGACATTTTCTTGGTTGTGTGTTGCACAGCAAGTGTTTTGGTCGTGCATTTTCCATGCCTTGTGTGTATGAGAGTTTGGAAGCACATAAAAAAGAGGTGTTTATCACTAGTTTCGGGGAATAGAGTTTCTCCTCACGTGACTACTCTGTTGGATGGGTGAGCATCTTTACATTGGCTAATCATCTGAAAAGAGAACGTGACGAACACCTCTATAGTGTCCACGAGGTCCCAGGCACAGTTCTAAGTGCCGTGTCCACGAGGACATCACACTAGGTGAAGGAAGTCCCAAAAGGACCGGTGCTGCGCAGGCTCGCTTGTGCGGGGTGCCTGGAGTGGTCAGACCCATAGAGACAGACCATGGGGTGACGGCTGACACGGGCTGTGGGAAGGGGGGTGGGGAGTTCGTGCTGGATGGCACAGAGTGTCAGTTCGGGAGGATGGAAGAGGCCTGGAGGTGGATGCTGGGGACGGTTGCACAGCCGTGTGAGTGTGCTTACTGCCACTGAGCTGCACACTTAGAAAGGGTTAAGACGGTACATTTTACATCATAAGTGTGTATTTTACCCCAGTTTTAAAGATTATGATTACTCTCTTGTCTGCTCGCAACGCAACACCTCCCGTCAAGGGCAAATGGCGCATGAGGCTGCAAAGTCTTCAAGCGCTTGGGCTCTGGTGGCAGCCCAGCTGGGTGCCAGTCCAGGCCCTGCCAGCGGCGCAGCGCCGGGTGTGATCTCGGTGGCGTTGCTTCCTCTCCCTGAGCTGCAGTTGCCTGGTTTGTAAAACTAGGATAATAGCAGTGCCTGCCTGCTGGTGTTGTTGTGAGGGCTGAGTGACTGGATGCACACAGAGCACTGGGCACGGTGCCTGGCAAGGAGGAGGCACCCAGGAAGTGTCAGCCGTTGTCGGTACCTGAGAGAAGGTTACACCTACTCAGTGCTTCTAAAAGGGCATGATAGATACTCATCATTATGCAGAACATAGAGAATTTAATCAAGAATCTTGGCAGCTGAAAAACAGCATATGGTTTCATACCTACTTTATGATCATAAGAACAAATGACTTGCTCTTTTCCTTTGGGTGAGTATTCAAAATTAAGGGAAAATTGCCCACAATCATGTCTGGGCCTGATAAAAATGGGTCACGGCACAAAGCCTTCCACAGGCAAACGATTCAATTAGTGTTGAAACAGCCTCGTGGCAGCACTGGGTCCACCTCCCTGCTCCCTCAGCCCAGACTCGCCTCCCCCGTCTGGAGCCCTGAGCCCTCTCCAAGGTCTGGGGTGGGACGGCCCACATCCTCCACGTGGCGCAGGCCTCATCTAGCTCAGGACAGGGCGGGCTCCCTGAAGGCTGGGGCCGCGTCTGGTCCCGTTCCAACATTTCACCACGCTCGACACCGGTGAGGCTCTCACGTGTGCCCATGCGGTTGGCTCCCTGCTCTCACGGGCAGAGTTCCATGTTCCCGACTACTCAGAAATAAGTTTATACTTTGAGGATTCAGCTTTCAGTCCCACACAAAACAGACTGCAAAAAAAAAAAAAAAGTGCTAAATGTGGCATTTTATCATGAAGACAACTAGGCCACCTAAGCTTTATCCCCTCAGCAGGTGGTCTCAGCTGCTGGGGTCCGTGGCGGCGACTCGGGCTCAGAGGACTGGAAGAGGGCATTACAGAGACAAATGTCTCCACAACTATCCCACTTCTTACCAGGGAAGGCGTCTTACGGCCATCGGGTCCGCTGGTTAAGTCACATTCTCTGGGGGGGTGGGCACATCGGGCCGTGTGGTCCCGACGCCACTGTGGTACCAGTTCTGTGCTCACCATGCCTGCTGGGTAGGCCTGCCTCCAGGGAGACAGCGTGTCGGCTGTATGGACTCTGGGGTTCTGGTGCACACGCGCCAGAGGTGGAATGATGCCCCCCACCCACCCCAAGTGTTCATGCCCTAATGCCTGGAACCTGTGACTAAGCTATGTTATTTGGCAAAGGCAAATTAAGGTTGCAAATGATGCTGAAGGTGCTAATCTGCTGGCCTTAGAATGGGGGGGTGATCCTGGAGGACCCGGGTGGGCGCAGTGAGAAGTGGAAGAGTGGGGCAGACGAAGAGCGAAGTCCGAGCGAGGAGACACGAGGACTCAGCTTGGTGGAGCCAGCTTTGCAGGGGTGGGGGGGCAGCGGGCCCAGGGGTGCAGCCACCTCCAGGAGCTACAACGGGCGCAGAGACAGATTCTCTGCAAAAGTGGTGCAGCTGCCGACGGCTCAGCTCAAGCCCAGCGAGACCACCGAGCTGGGAGATGATAAATCTGTGCTGATCCACGCCCCTGAGTCTGTGGTGATTTGTTACAGCAGCAACAGGGAACTCGTACAGCGTGGCAGTGATTTCTCAATGTAAACGATGAGACTGGCAGTTTGATTTATGTTTCTGTTTCAGGGGATGGGGCTGAAGCTCTCCCTGGGCCGACAAAATCAGATTTCTCACTCTGCAGAGCCCAGCAGACCGAGCCCCTGGAAGGTGTCCTTACTAACAGGCTGTAAGAATAATTACCATATGTTAAGAATGTCTATGGGTTGGGTGTTTTAGGTATATTACCTCACGTTTTTTCTCCACAGACCTATGAGCCAGGTAAAGTCACATCCATTTATAGATGGGATAACTGTGGTTCACCTTGAACCACCCGCCTCCTATGGCGTGACCTGGATTCAGCCCTGGTCTGGGTGTCACTCACGCTGTCTGGTGCCCCTGTGTGCCTCATCATGGTGCTGTCCCAGAGAAGGCTCCATCTCTTACCGGACGGCCCACCTGGTTGTGCTGCTGCATGAAAAAAAGCAGAGGGCAGGAGCAAACATGCCCACCTCCACGCCCAGGGGGGCTTCCACCGCTCCCCAGGGACCAGGGGCTGGCGTGACTCCCACATACTGTCAACATATTGCAAAGCGTTGCCTGTGTACTTCTGAAAACGCGCTCTCTCTGTTATTAACTGTCATACCAGCCGTATACGGCTCATGACACCACGTGTTCTGGTATTCCCAATGATTGGTTTTGATTTCAGTATTTATGAGTGAAAGAGCTCCCTGAAGTAGCCTGACCCAGATGTGTCTAACCTGAAGCAGGTGCGGTTCACCTGCACGAAAGAAGGCAACTGACAGACGGTCAGAGGGAGTGGCCTGGGAGAACGGCCTCCTCTGGGACACAGGGTCTCCTCCTTTCCGCACAGATGCCCGGCTGGGATGCTCAGCTCTATAAAATCAGCTCCAGCAAAACTGCTCGGGTTCCCTCCTGCCTCAGGCAGGTGACTGGTCTGTAGAACAGAGTGAGAACAGATGTTTGACCACGGTCTGTTCCAGTGGGTCCATGTGACACGGGACATGTGATTGCCAATCCCAGAATCTCCCCAACTCACTTGGTCACAGAGGGAACTGGCCCGAGGGTCAGAGTGTGGTGCCCGAGGTCACGTGACTACAAGGATTGAGGCTGGCATTTACGCTGACCCCAGCACTGCCCTTGCAGCTGTGCCCCAGCCGCTGGTCTCCCAAGAGCCTTGTGCTCCTGAGGACCCTGATGCCACTGCTTGTCTTCCAGCTGTTTTGCCAGGTGGTGGTGGGAGCACCTAGCCTCCATCACCTGCCGATTGCAGGTACTCAGTCTGGAAGCATTGATCTCAACCGGCTTGAGAGGTGGTCTGCGAAGGCCTTGCGGCTTGTTCCAAACTTTCCATCCGAGTGACCGTGTTAGTGGGGAGGCCCCAGATTCCAGCCAATCCCCAAATGACCTCTTTTTCCCTGAGGAGAGATAGGAGAAGTGTCCTGCACTGTGGCCAGGTGGCCTGGGTGAGCCCGGGAAGGAGGGTTAGGGTTAAGGGACTGATTGCTTCGGGGAGCAGGAGCTTTCTGGGCTCCACCTTTTCGTTTTCCTGCCAGGCTGGGGAGACTCGGGGTTTATTGTGTACGATCAGCCCCGGGGGAGGGGATTTGGGCCTCACTGCCTTTCTTGGTCACGGTAGGTCCAGGGAGTTCGGCTGAGTCCCAGAAACATGGCATCTGCACCCACCCTGTGCCAGCCCTGAGTCAGAGAGCAGGGTACAGCGGTGAGGGAGGGAGCGGCTTCCCCCAGGGAGGCATGCGGGCTGGGGGCTGGGCTGCTGACGGGCTGCTGAGTGGTCCGACTAGAGCAGGAACGATGTGCTCATGACTCTGTGTCCACAACTACATGCTGTCTCCATGATCTCCGCGCCCGCCTCGGCACACCTGTGGCACACCCGTGGCAGGAGGGGCCTGGGCTCAGAGATGAGGTGGAATGGGGAGGCGGGGTAGGTTCAAATACCTGGCCCATCTCCTCCCACCCTGTGCCTTTGGGCACTTTCCTCACCTGCTGAGGCTCCATCTGGTGGTCTGGTCGTCTGGTCGGGGGTCACTGTGAAGGCGAGGGGCTCTGGGGCTCATTGACAGGTGCAGGCTGTGAAGCCGCATGTCCTCTGTGGCCACAAAGGCCAGAAATCCCATGAGGGACACAGCTGTGGCACTGCTCCTGCTGGCCGCCCCCCTCAGGAGTGATGGTGGGCTCTCCCGTCACCCTGGAGGAATGCTGGATGGGATGCTCGTCATGAGTTTAGTGGCCGTGATCTTCATCACTGTCTTCCCGAGGGCAGGTGGCCCTGCCTGCCTCGGACGCTAGAACTGACAGACAGGAGGGGAGGGCCGAGCAGTGCACCGGGCTGCCCCAGTCCGGCTCTGCTGATGGCCGCCACACAGCGTCTTCGACTGAGACGACAGGGACCCACCAATTCCCACAGGACGTGCCATACATTGTGGAGGGTGCCAGGCCCCTGGGAGTGGGGGGACCGGTCACCACCCCCGCCCTCTCCCAGTTGACAGCTCTGCCTGGCTGGACACACACAGATAGCTCTCCTGGTGCAGCAGAGAAAATGTCCATAGTAATGCACACAGGGTGCTCACCACAGGCCTGGACTCGGCCAGCATTACTGTCTGGTCACTTCAGCCACATGAGGTGGATGTTGCGATTGTCATCTCCATTTTACAGATGAGGAAATGGAGGCACCATGCGGTGACGTAATTCGTCCCAGCTCATCCAGCACATGGAGGGACTGGGCTTCACCTCCAGGCCCCCTACACCTCACACCCATGCTCTTGACTGCTGCTTGCTCTTTGTCTCCTGCTCACCGTGGAGACTTGGCGGAGTCTGAGAAATGGAAGGGCGCACTTGCTGTTCTGGAACCCCAGGCCCCTGTTTGGTCCGTGTGGCGCACATGTGCCTCGCCTCACATCTTCATGAACCCGGGCCACTTTCTCCCCCATGACAGCCTCGTCCTGGCTGACAGGTGGGGTCTGCAGTCAGCAGGGTGCTGCTGGGAGGGCAGAGGCCTGGAGGTGCTGCAGTCCTCACCTGAGGGGTGTGCTCGAGTGGGAAGAGGGGAGTCAATTCTGGACACTGGGGATGCACCCAGGCTCCTGGTCTTGCCGTTCAGTTGAGGCATCAGACAGTAAAGCAATCAATTCACAGACATCCAGGTGAATGCTGCAGAGAGCATTAAAACTGGCTCGTGTGATCAAAAGCGATGGGAGTTTGTTTTGAGTTAGATGACCCCATGGGGCCCCATGGAGCAGTGACATTGAGACAGATCTGAGTGCTAAAAGGGAGCCGCTCTGGGGTGCCCTGCAGGAGCAGCATTTCAGGGGAGGACCCTGCATGTGCCCTGTGCCCACGCCCTTGGGGTGGGGGAGAGCAGGATGAGGGGGTGTGGACAGGGGCTGTGTCACTGGATGGGTGTGGCCTGAGCCAGAGAAGAGGCGGGGCGATCATGCAGGGTCCCAGGGATCAAGGCAAGGAGTTAGGATTTCATCTTAAGTGCAGCAGGAAGCCATGGAGGCTGTCCAGTGCTGGGGGGAGGGCGTCAGATGAGATGCCATCAGGTCACTGATACCAGCCCCTTGGCCATGGCCTCAGTCGGCAGCTCGGGTAAGCCTCACAGGCCGGACAGGGTCACCTGGCAGCAACAGTGCTGGTCGTGGAATGGAAATGGCTGTCCACCCATTCATGTGTTCTGCATTCAGCAGGCTTTTCCGGGCCACTGGCAGGTGCTACTCGGCTAGATGTGGAAGACACCAGCAGGCTGAACACACGTATTTGGGAAGATATGCGACCTCTGGTCTTTTGTAAGATCCACCTGCAGCAAATTAGAAAACAGTAGCGATTTTCCGACCGTTATTTTAATTAAGAAAAATTAAAGTAACACAAATACTCATGATACAGTGTAATAAGCGTTACTGGGACCTCTAACCTTGTGCAGTCAGGGGGACTCACAGAGCAGGCAGTCCTGGGAAAGGAGACACGCAGCTTGTCCAGATGAGAAGGGGTTGGGCAGGGAAATCGGGGCAGGAAACAAGGCAGGAAGCGGGCCGCCTGGCCTGGGCGTTCAGACCCCCTTACTGGGAACACAGTGGCAAGGCAGGGCGGTGAGGTCAAGTTTGGAAAAAGTCTTGTCATCCCTCCGTAAATGTTACGGCCTCATGCCGGGCCAAGAGCCTTTTATGTGCAAGGGCATTAGGAATGCTGACAAGCAGCCAAGTCCCAGGAGCTAGGAACTTAAAAGACCTTGCTGAGGGCTGGGCCTGGTGAAGACAAAAACAAAACCACCACCAGCTCTGTCCTCCTAACACAGGCACGTGTCATACTCCCTCTGGTGGTGGAGTGTGCAACGACAGGCCAGCAGGTCCCAAACACTGGGGCCCATTATCCTCCAGCCTGCGTCTGCTCCGTACTGCGCATGCTGCCTGTGCACCCTTCGTGCGCCTGCCACTCGGGGACCTGGCGAGCATCACCTCCTCTGTGATGTTCTAGATTTCCATCCACAAATGACTTCTGCCGCCTCAGCTGTTATTACCCATCCACCCGCTCCCCCTGACTTACCTGTGAAAGTACACTACACGCCAGGCTTTTCAATACCTACCCTGCATCCAAGGCACCCGTGAGTATTTCCTGCCTTCCTAGGCACACCGTGAGTTCCCGGAGGATGGAGAATCGGGTAGATTCCCTTCTCTGTTGAACAGAGAGGAGGAACACTAAATAGGACGAAACCAAAGGTCACAACTTGTACCTTCTAAAGAGGGGTGTGCAGCGCAATTCCCACAAAAGGGGCACCAGTGTCTGTTCCGAGCATTTTCTTTGGCCGAACTCAGCAGGATGAGAAGGGGGAGGGGAGTGGCGCCGAGGCCCCTGCTGCGGGGGCGGGGACAGCTGACATTCACGGGGCCCTGGGCAGGCCCCAGCACCTCACTGGCCTGCACCTCACCGTGTTCATCCACCGCACTGCGAGGCCGGTGCTACCTGTACGGAGGACCCCGTGAGGGTTCGCTGCATTGCTGCATCACGTGGTGTGTGTGGTTTCCATCAGCCCAGGACGTGACCTGCTCTGCTGTAGACTGAGACGCTGGCTTCTGGGAACACGATATAGTAATGACTACCTTGTCAGCTGGCTGTGAAGATGAAATCTGAGCATGCTCCTGAGGTCCTGAGGGAGGCCTGACGTCTGGAGGAAGCGATCCCCCTGGCAGAGTGAGGGGGGAAAGAAAGGGACAACTGTTACAGATGAAGAGACTCTGGAGACGTGTGAGTCCACTGTCCATGTGGGCCCTCGGTCTTGATTTGAACCCACCAGCTGTGAGAGCACAGCAGAGACATTCAGACGTCATCAAACGCAGATTGGTACGAGGCGGTGTTGGGACTGCGAAAAGCAGCCCCTGCCACCCAGGGCCCGGCTGCTGTGATGGCTTGTTCTTTGTTATTTGTGGCTGTGGAAGTCTCCACTTGGTTAGCTTAGGTGTCAGCTAATAATTGGAAAGTTATTTTCTGAAATGCCCGGGTCCAGAGTACCAGGACTGCGCCGAGTGGCTGTCTGTGTGTTGGGGTGCACCTGTAGTCCTGCTCACGCAGTCTGCAGCTCTGCCCTAGCCCTCACTTCCTGCTTGCACACAACCTCAAGGTCAGCCAGAGGTCAGTGCTCTGGGTCTTTCCCAGGCCTGAGCCCAGCCCTGTCATGGGCAGGTCTTTTAGATCCCTAGGGGTAGGTGAGAACTTCTCAAAGCCATGTACAAGCACCTGGTCCCCTGCTTTTCCTTGTAAGTTATGTGGTTGGCTTGGGGCCTGTTCACTGCCCCTCCTCCCTGTCATCACCCCCTCGGGCGGCTCTCACGCTGAGTAATTGCCACTGAGTGTTTTCCACAAACGCTCCAGGAGAAAGTCTGTCTGCCCCCGACAAGCTCTGTGTCAGAAGATCCTCACCAGCGTAATGGACGCGAGGTCCAGGGCATCTGGAGGAGGAGGCGCTCAGTGGTGCTCAGAGCAGAGGAGGAAGAGAAGGGACGCAGACCCCAATCCAGTGGACATGTACTGGTCACCTGAAGGTGCAGGTCTCACGTTTCGTCCCGCCCTGTCCTTATCATCTCCTGTCCCTCATTCTCCGTAGGGGACTTTTGACTGTAGCTCTGTGTTTATGCGTATTGCTGGGACATTATAGAGTTAATTCAATAATTAAAATGACTAATTTAAGACTACCATGTGTCAGAAAGCTAGGGACTGGGACTTAAGCATGAACAGGACAGGCATGGCCCCTGTTTCCATGGACTTTCAGTCCAGTGTGGAGACAAGTAAACACGGTCTGGGGACACCATGTTGCTCCTAAGTGCTGTGGCAGTCACAGAAGGCTCCCTGGAGGAAGTGTTGTCTTCCCTGGAGGAAAAGTGAGTAAATCAAGAGAAGGGGTGGAGCGGGAGGATGAGTATTCTAGGCAGAAGGAACAGAAGATGCAAAGGGCTGGAAGTAAGAGAGAAATAGAAGATACACAACCCCCATTCCTTTGCTTAAAATCCTTCAGTGGCTCCCTGTGTCCTCACAGTTTGGTTCAAGTTCTTGAGCCTGTTCCCCAAGGAGAGGAAAGGAAGGCCTGCCCGCCCACAAATGCCAGGTAGAAAGGGAACCGGAGAACCTGAATCCTCCACGGTGGGGCCTTGGCTCCTGATGCTGATGGTCCTGCAGAGTCTGGCACATCCCTGTCCCCTTCTGCAACACCCTCTGTGGATCCAGACTCCTGTGGGGGCAGCATGGTTTCATGATGCAGACGGCCCACCCTGTGCAGCTGGGCTCCTCGAGCTTGCGTTTCCTGTGGGCCCCTAACTTGCCTTCGCACGTTCTCTCATTGTTCTTAAGGCCTGCCTTCCAGCCAGACGGCGGACCTCTAGCCTCTTCAGACGCGTCCCAGCCCTGGCTCGCTCAGTCCAGGACTTCCCCTGGCCCGTGGGGTAGAACCCCATCGCCCCAGCATCTTTCATGCTGGGCTTCCCTGGGGTTCTCCCGCTGGCCTTTCCTGCCAGCAAATCCCCAGGCAGCCTCCCCGGACTATCAGGACTGTTCCAATGGCGGTGATCCTCCAAAAGTTGGTGTGAGGTTTGCAGTCCCTTTTCTCCCAGGAGGCCTCTGTGTCCAGAGGTCAATGTACACCTTTGCTCCCCAGCCTTTCTACAGGGGAGGGGTACTCGGAGGGAGTCGTTTCCATTACACAGAGGGGCCGCACAGTGACTATTGCACAACAGAGGATTTGCTTCCAGCAGGTTTTGTTTTTACCCAGAGCAGGAAGCAAGGCGCCTGGTTGAAAAGCTAGCCCCTCTTTCTCCGAGACCTGCAGCGGGACTTCTCGCACTTCCATGTGTTCGGGAGTTGCCTGGGGCCTGGTCCTGATGTCCCCTGGGTCTGGGCAGGGGCCTGAGGTCTGGCATTTCTGTCAAGCTCCAGGGCAATGCCTGTGCTCCCAGGCCTGAAACCAGACGTTGGAAGCTGGGCTCTAGCTGCACCCAGGCATTGGTCTGTCTGTGTCCCCATGACATAGTGCCAGCTGCCTGGTAAACAGTGGGCAATCGGTGTATTTTCACCAGCTGCATTAAAGAATTGCTTCACCCTAGTGATGATGTTGATGACGTGAAGCCAACAACTGAGTGCTTAGTATCTGTCAGGTGCTGTGGTTTACATCAGTTCTAACTAGCACCAGCTGAGAGTCATCATCATTCCATCCACACTGGCACGAGAAACACCAGGCTCAGGGAGGCTGAGTGATTGTGCTGGGGATGGAGCCAACGTGTGAAGGCAAAGCCCAGGCCCCGAGCGTCTGCAGAGTCCAGACCCTCCACGGAAGGGGGTTTGGGCCACACGTCTGTGTCCTTGCCACCTTGCAGAGGAGGTCACTTTGCATAGGTACATTGTGAGTGCTTGGGGATTTCTCTTATGTCATCGATGCCCTGCAGTCAGCTGCAGGTCGGCAACACAGTTCCCTCAGGTAGGAAGAGTTATCATTTCACTCCTGTTGATGTAAGAAATGGCCAAGGCTGCAGAGAACTTTTATGGGCTTACGTGAGCCAAACTGACAGCTGTCGCCAGAGATCGAAGCCTCAGCGGACTGAGAAAATGCTCCGAGAAGGGCAGTTGTGCAGCTTGTTTTGTGCATCAGAATCAGAGGAGGAGAGGTGAGGGGGTGACATGAAATCCATTGGTGGTAGATTAGGGAGAGGGAGAAGGGAAGCAGGGAAGTCTCTGGGACTCAATAAAAGGCAAAATGAAGCCACACATTCTTGTGTGTTGGTGGGCACAGGACAGTTCACGGTGGACATTTGCAGTGCAGCGAGGTGGCGTGCTGGGAACCAGGTCATGGTGAGGGGCATGGTCTGTGCCTGGTGCAGGACTGTGCTCGGGGAGTCTGGGAAGGAGATCACTCTGTCATGACACCCAAGGCTGTGCCACCTTGGATACAAAAGACAACAGACAGGCTCACCTGAGGGAAAGACTGACCTTTGTCATGGAAGTCACAGGTCCAGGATGTGACTACCTGCCCTGGGCCACTTTGAGTGAGGAGTTTGTACGTTCAGACCATCCTGTGTGGTTACTTTCAGTCTCTGAGTTTGCAGGGCCTGCCATGCAGCCCTCCGTGTGCTGGTCCGGTTCGGTGTGTGGCCCCTTTTGATCGTCCGCACTCTAAGGCCTAGATGGCCAAGTCATCTGGAGGCAGGGGCCTCGAGATCAGAGACTCGCTCGGGTGCTTGCAGGAGCACAGTGGAGCCTGGAAAACCCTTGACTGGAGTTGTGTGCATGTCGCTGCATATAACAGGTGCATTTTTTGGTGAATCTGCAGATTGCACCAGGTTCTCTGAGGGTTTGGGACCGCAGAATCGCTAGGAGAAACTGTTGCAGACAATGAAAATGGTCTCTACCCAGGGTTATGCTGATGGACGTGATGTACTTTTCAGAGTCGCCCAAGGTTTGTGACCTGACTGCAGGCAGCTGTGCATCTTGGCATGTCTTCCAGTCGCCGTCAGGTCCTGACCTTTGCATCTATCACATTTCTCTGCCCTGTGGGACAGGGAACCATGTTCTGTTCATCACTGATCCCGTGAAGCATGGCTCAGTGCCTGGCACGTGGCAAGACTGTGAAAATGTGAGTGCGACTGTTAGGCCTTCACAGCCAGGCATCTTTTCTCTAGAACTCAATTTCCCACCTAAAGGACAGGTGGGTCGCAGGTGCGTTCAGTCTGTGAGGATGGGGAGATGAAGTTGCTGTCTTCTAGTTAGCCACTAGGGTGCGCTATTGGTCTGCAGTCAGGTCCCTCCGTGGTCTCCATCTGCTCTGTGACAATGCATTAGTCAAAAGGATGATTACTACCCACAGTTAGACTCACAATGTGTAATGTCTCATAAAAATGATCAATAATGAATGGGGTGGGGCAGATGATTCCCTTGTACCTGCTTTTGCAGGGACGGTATCTGCTGGATGGACCCCACTTTGCCTGTGCTCTGAAGCATTTCACAGATTCCTTGCAAAAGCCCACAGGTTGCAGCCGACTATTTCAAAGGGGTTCCACATGCTCATATCATGCCGCGCGTGGAAAATGATCCCTCCAGCATAAGCTGTGCCTGTTTCCGGTCTGGATTTTCGTTTGGCCATGTTAGATGGTGTAATTTACAAGAGTCCCCTGGAGGGGTGTACAGGAAGTTTTAAGTGTGTGGGTAGGGGTGGGAGGCCGCCCACTCCCAGCCAGGCTTCGAAGTAGCCGAACGTTGTCTGCGAAGCTGCCCCCAGCAGCCCCCTCCCCCACTGTGGTCCTGCCTCCTGCCTAGACAAAGCCGCCTTCATCTACTGTGACAGGCTCTTTTGGTGGGAGGCAGTTCAAGGTTAGGGAAACCAGGCTCCAGGTCTTCATTTGCTGTGTGGTCTTGGGCAAATCTCGTAACCTCTTTGGGCTTGAAATTGCTGATCTGTGACAGACAAAGTTGGGGCTGATGATATTTAAGCTCTTTTCTATTTTGCACTTCACCCTTTAATAAAAACACCTGTCCTGTATTCTACACCTTCACAGTCTGACCTGGAAAATGATGAAATGAATCGAAGAATTTTGGAAGCAAAACCATGAATAGACAGTTAGGAAGACCTGTGTTATTCCTCTTGTACAATTTATCTTTGGCCAGGGAACGAAAATGCCATGGTGCCTTCCTTGCTGGCCTTCTGGTCTCTCCCTGTTGCCCCACAGGGACCCCTGCCTCGTCCTCAAGCCCCTCCACCAACCCCATGCCACATGTAGTCACGTTGGGGGTGTGCTTGCCCACTGCACTAGGAAACACAGAAACCCCGCCGTTCACGTGTTTGTCTGGGACCCGAGTCTTGTTTTCTCCTGTTGTTATTGCTCTTCTGGCCTGTCGTAGACAACGCCCCCTGTCGTGATTGCGCATGCGTGCCGGCCTCGCTCCCTGTCGGTCACGCAGATGTCTGCCACGGGTCTGCCGGTCACTTCTGTGTGCCCAGCCACTAACACTGCACCTGGCACGTGGCGATCCTTCGAATAGGGAGTTTTAGGTGAAGGGATGAGGGACAAGGGTAGATGGTGGAGAGAGAATGCGTAAGTGAACGAATGGAGAAGACGTCTCTAATGACAGTGTTCCAGGCTCCACGGCAGTGTTGTGGAGAAGGACAGATTCGGGGGGATCATGTGACATGTCGGGCCACCTCCCCCACTGGCACGGGTGAGAGTGATCCTTTTTCTGCCACCTAAATGGTGGGCTCAAGGTCATACATTTGCAATCCGAAGCTCAGTCTTCTTCGTTTTTCTTTTTGTGTTGTGTGTATTCAAGTACAGACTTCATGTTCTCTTTTATTTTTCTTGAAGGTTAAACTTCTGCTTTTTTCATCTATAAAGATGCTTTAAAATCCCATCTTGAAGCTTTAAAGACTTTTCTCCCAGCAGCTAGCCACAGATATATAAAATCCACCCACCTGACAAATGAAAATGGTGGATGCACATCAGAAAAGTTATCTGCATCAGGTGATAAAACCCAGCTCGAGTCTCCTTAAAAGCTCACTCCGGGAACCTAACCGGGAAGGCAGCACTCACGGTGGGGAACAGAGGGATGGGGGCAGTTCTAGGTGGACAGGGCAACTCACAGGTACGTGGGAGACACCATTCAGTCCTCCCCACTGCAAGGCAGTAGGCATTGGCCAGAGTTTTACAGGGAAGGACTTTAGGCTCTGATGTGCTAAAGCAGCTTGTCCAGAGTCCTGCCCGCCAGCCGGCGGTGTGGGCCTCCAGTTAGCGTTCTGAACATGCAGACCCTGCCCCCCACCCCTGAACCTCCCAGAATGACTCCACCAGGCAGCAGTGAATTTCATGCAAAATATGGGTGCATCTCGTGGTCTCAAACCCTTTGACCCCTTATTGCCTACATCTCAGTCCTGGTGCTCCTTTGTCATCCACTGGGTGAGGGGTGTGGGGTGAGGGGGGCAGGCAGGCAAGCAGGGGTTCGGATCCCAGCTCCCGCACTTGCTGGTTGTGTGGCTTCGGTCAAATTGCTCACCTGGTTCTTGTTTTCCTCATCTGTGAGGTGGGGATTATGATGTGCCCTGCCTCACAGGGTTGTTTTTAAGGTGCAGTGACATGATCAAATAGGAAGTGGTTAGAAATGTGCCTGGGCGTAGTAGGTGCTCAGTTAATATGAACAAACTGCGGCATTGAGAAATCACTGGCGTTTGGATCCCCCCCTTCGCTTTGTGGTGGACTCCTCCTCTCAGCCCCATCTCTAGCCTGAGAGAAGGTCCTCTCCTTCCTCAAGGCACTCGGTGTCCGTCTTCTAGAAGTGGTGGTAGTAAGCACTTAAACCTGGGATGGCTGCTGTAGGAAGGGCAGCACCTGGATTAACCTGGATTAACACAGTGGGCACCTGTGCAGATGCTCCGCACGACCCTGGGTCTCCTTAGGAAGAACAGGCAAGAAGCGGTCCCCTTCACCTGCGAGGAGGGGAGACCGTAGTGCGTGAGGGACGGTCTCCCTTGCCCGGGGTGAAAGGGGCCAGTGCGCGGGGGCTCGGTCCTTCCCGGTTGGGGCTGGGGGTGGATGCCGACTCCCCAGCAGGGAAAGGACGGGAGCCCAATGCCGGAGAGAGATCGCTGAAATTCCTGGCCGCCGAGGAGAAGGGGGTTGCCACGGCAGCAGAACCTGCAGCGGGGAACCAGCAGGAGGGTGCTGGGTGGGCAGAGCCTTCGTCCCACCGGGGCCCAGCCAAGGCCGTCTTTGTGGCAAAGGCCTGCAGGGTGCAGAGGGGTGGTGGCCCCCCACAAAGTGGGCTTCGCAGGGCTTGACAACGAGGGCCAGAGACTGTTCTCTGGAGAACTCGTCCCGTCTCAGGAGAGATGCACTGTCATGTAGCAGGAAGAGCGTGGGGTGGACAGGCATGAGTCCCTCACCCCGTCCCTGCTTCGTCGTATGATCCTGGGCAGGCAACCTGGTTTCCTCCCCGTACCCTGGGGATGCTGACGGGCCTGGCCCACACACAGTGGGGGGCGGGGTGGAATGAGTGCACACGCAGGACGCACGGGAGCAGCCGCTGCTATGTGGCAAAGGCTCAGTAATGTGGTATCTGCTCGTCTCCTTCTAGAATCTCAGGGCAGCCGGGGGCGTCCTCTGCATTTTCCTTACAAATCTCTTGAGAATGATGCATTGCCAGTCTCGGCTGATGAGGCTGAGGTGGATCTAATTCGATTTAGCGATTACAGAAATGGGACGTTTCTCCGTCTGCAGTGTCAGTGAAGCAGCTCAGTGGTGCCGCAGCCCTTGTTGCTGTCGTTGGTGTGGGTGGCATTTCTGCGGGCCTGGGACCCCAGCATGGCCCCACTGGTAGCACATGGCCCCTGCCAGCCCATGTCCTCTCCTCTCCCATCCCCACTGTTGGAGGGTACAGTCCCTTCAGCTTCCGTCTCTCCCTCTCTTGCTGTCCTGCAATGCTGGGCTATAGGTTCTCTTTGAGTTACAGGCTCCTCTTGGTGGGGAAGAGTCAGGGAGAAGAGGAAAGGCAGAGAGCAAACCCGTAAGTAAGTTCCTGGAATCTCCCCAAGCTGCCCTGGCCATTTTCTTGGTTCATGGTTCCTGACTCCCCTCCTGAGCTGTTGAGAAACAGTTTCTTCTTCTTCCTGCTGAACACAGCATTCAGCAAACCTCCCCTCCTGTCCTCAGAAACCTGTCTCCCCTAGACCTCCCAGTTTCCCAGGGACCCAAGAGGGCTCCCCCAGAGGTGTCTTAACCCCGGAGCAGGCCTCATGTGAGACGTGTCCCCCACGGTGCCAGGAGAGAGGGTCACGGGGACATGCACGGCCACTTGGGTTTGCAGCGCGTCTTTAGTGTGCCATACCTCAGGGTGGCCCACTACGGGGACCAGGGCAGCCCGTTTCTGCCCGCTGCTCCTTGGCTCCAGTCCGCACTGGCCAGTGTGCTCCGGGGGGCGGACTCCTGCACTTGGGGGATGTGTATGTAGCCCCTGGCTGTGAGGAGCCAGAGCCTGAACACGGCCTGCCTGAGTTGGGGAGCAGGGGGAGCCCCAGCTCTGCTGTGGCCAGCTCTCAAGCCCAAGCCACTCTGGTGCCTGGGGAGGTCGTATGGGAGACCAGAGCTGCTGCTGGGGTCCTTTCTGCAGCCGCTGCCCACGAAAGGTTGCACAGAAGATGGCCTACAGCCTCTGAGAATGTCTCTGTTTTGGTCCTTCGTTCAGGGAAGGTCCGATGGTGTTCTGATTGCAGCTCCTTCGTTGGGGCTTTTTCTTCTTTCCTCTCTGGAAGTTGGTAGGATCTTACAATCCCCTGTCCCAGCATGGGCCTCATTTCTGTGACTGTGCTGGGCACTGAAGGCCCTTTCCCCAGAAGACCCAGAAGTTCTGAGAGGATGAGTGTCGGAGGCTCAGGCCCCTTTCTAGCCCTGTCTGCAGGCCTCGTGCCTTCTCCCCACGGTGCACCGGCGTTCTGAGCTGCACACGGGCCTTCTGGAGACAGGCCGTGAACACAGGTAGCTGCATATCCGGTGTGACCCCCCCCCCCCANCCCCTCCTGTCCTCAGAAACCTGTCTCCCCTAGACCTCCCAGTTTCCCAGGGACCCAAGAGGGCTCCCCCAGAGGTGTCTTAACCCCGGAGCAGGCCTCATGTGAGACGTGTCCCCCACGGTGCCAGGAGAGAGGGTTACGGGGACATGCATGGCCACTTGGGTTTGCAGCGCATCTTTAGTGTGCCATACCTCAGGGTGGCCCACCACGGGGACCAGGGCAGCCCGTTCCTGCCCGCTGCTCCTTGGCTCCAGTCCACACTGGCCAGTGTGCTCCGGGGGGCGGACTCCTGCACTTGGGGGATGTGTATGTGGCCCCTGGCTGTGAGGAGCCAGAGCCTGAACACGGCCTGCCTGAGTTGGGGAGCAGGGGGAGCCCCAGCTCTGCTGTGGCCAGCTCTTAAGCCCAAGCCACTCTGGTGCCCAGGGAGGTCGTATGGGAGGCCAGAGCTGCTGCTGGGGTCCTTTCTGCAGCCGCTGCCCACGAAAGGTTGCACAGAAGATGGCCTGCAGCCTCTGAGAATGTCTCTGTTTCGGTCCTTTGTTCAGGGAAGGTCTGATGGTGTTCTGATTGCAGCTCCTTCGTTGGGGCTTTTTCTTCTTTCCTCTCTGGAAGTTGGTAGGATCTTACAATCCCCTGTCCCAGCGTGAGCCTCATTTCTGTGACTGTGCTGGGCACTGAAGGCCCTTTCCCCAGAAGACCCAGAAGTTCTGAGAGGATGAGTGTCGGAGGCTCAGGCCCCTTCCTAGCCCTGTCTGCAGGCCTTGTGCCTTCTCCCCACGGTGCACCGGCGTTCTGAGCTGCACACGGGCCTTCTGGAGACAGGCCGTGAACACAGGTAGCTGCATATCCGGTGTGACCCCCCCCCACGATTAACATTGCCTCCGTCCAGTGCGAGCCTCCGAAAGCATCCTCTGAATTGTGTTACGATATTGTTATCCTCTTGTTTTAATTAGCACTGGTATTCCGATACATGGATAGACCATACAATTGATTTAATGAATCCACGCTTGTGAAGTTTTAGGCTGTGTTTACTTCTGTAGATAGTGATATACTAAGTGAATCTATATGAATCTTCCTGTATGTCTCAAATTATCTCCCAATAGTCTGTTTTCCAAACCCACACGGGATCTCAGTTTTGGGTGAGCGTGGATGTGGTCTGGTGTGGTTTGATGTCCTTTCTCCCCCGGATGCTTGAGGGTGGCACCCCACTTTATGGGTAATGCAGAACAAATGCCGGGGAACATTTGGTTGTCCTTTGCCCACATGCAGAGTACAGAAAGTCCCTCCCTCACCCTTGCCGGATGACGTCATCCCCAGGCCCAGCTGTCCACAGGAAGTCAAAGCTGTATGCCGTGGACGTCACAGTTTTCCAGTCTCTCTTTGAGCTTCTCAAGCCACAGTGGCAAGCAGTGACACACCCTTTTCTTCTGCCCCGAGTTCTGAACACGCAGAATTCAGGTGCTTTCCGAGTCCCACTCCCAGGGTGGTCCGGCGCCCGCACGCCACACACCACCTTGTATCGGTTGGACTGTCTCCCTCGATACAGCACTTTTCTTCCTGGGAACGCCTCTGAGGCCCCTCTGTCCCAATGGTCGGATGGTCCCACAGGGGTCAGGGTCACACAGCCACGTCACGGCACATCTGGTCTTGATCCCTGGCCTTCTGAGCCCAGCCGGAGCTGGTTCCGCTGGGCAGCAGAGCTGGCGTGTTTTTAGACAACAACGGAGCAGCTGAGAACCGGAGAGATGGAGTTACTGGTGAGAAGAGCTCTGGAGTCGGGAGCTCCTGGGGTGGATCCTGCGGACTCTCCCGTCCTCTGGGTCTAGAGCTTCTCTTCTGCAGAGTGGGCATGATGCCGCCTGCCTCCGCAGGCTGCTGTGAGCGTTAAACATGCTCGCGGGAGACTGATCGCAGTTTCCGAGCACGTGGATGGAACTATTGCCTAAGCAGTGGGAATTGCCAGTGGAAAGACTAGAACCGAGGTGTTTAGAATCCTGGGCCACCACAGTTAGGGCAGACCTTGGGTTCGGCAGTGCAGACCCAGTGAAAAGGACCCTCAGGGGCAGAGCTGAGATTGGAAGCAAGGGTCCATCTTCCCCGTTCTTGTCATTGCTCCACTAGATGGCCCAGCAAGTCCCCCAGGACCTGGGTGTGCCCACTGGACACAGCCGCCCTTCCCCCCGTGATTCCTGCAGTGCATGTCCCTCGTGCCCGGGCCCACCTTTCTGCCTTCGGTCCTTCAGTGTCTGTGACCGTGTGCTTTTGGGTCTCGCGCTGCCACCCTAGTCTCTCAATTCAGTCCCTATTGGACTTCCGCTCCTCTGTCCACCTAAAATGCCACTCTCCCGGGGCTTCCGGTGTCCCCTGCAAGCCTCTGCCCTCCTCACCCTGGGCACATTCCCCGGGTGGTCCTTCCGTAGCCGTGGCTCGGCCGCAGCCCCCCACCCCGTGGCTGGGTCCTCCCTTCAAGTCTCGGCTCCATGGCTGTCTCCCTGAGACACCCGCCCTGACCCTGCTGTGGAAAGCAGGATGCGTCTGTCACCCTCTTTATTTCCTCTGCGGTGCTTTGCACAATCTGACCTTCTGGGTTAGCCGGCCGCACTTATTTGTTGCCTCCCCAGTGGGAGCATCCAGTTGAGAGTGCAGAGGCCTTGTGTGACCTGTTTACCAGGGCCCGACAGGTCCCTGACCACAGTCCAGGTCCCAGCATTGGGGGCGCTGCCCAGCCTGGCCTCCAGTGGCCCTCCTGGCCTGTGCCAGGGAGTGGCAGCGTCTGCCAAGGGGCTAATCAGAAACCCAGGAGATGAACCCCATTCCTGACGGTGCTGCCAGTAGGCAGTGCTTGGGAAGAGGGAAGGTCTTTTGTTGGGTGTCACAGAAATGGGGAGTGAACCCAGCAACAGGTGGAATATTACTTGGCCGTGAAAAGAATGAAATCCTACCATTTTCAGTGATGTGGATGGACTTAGAGGTTAGTACGCTAAGTGAAGTCAGACAGAGAAAGCCAGATGCCATATTATTTCACTTATATGTGGCAAACAAAACGGAAACAGACTCGTGGGGACAGAGATCCAACTGATGGGAGCGAGATTGAAGGGGTGTGGGGGAGGGGCAGAGAGGTGAAGGGACCGAGGGGAGCAAACCGGCAGGTGCGGAACGGGCACAGGAGTGTGAGGGACAGCAGAGGGGACAGAGTCAGTCACGCGGTGACAACTGTGGATGATGTCGGATGGGTGCCAGACTTACTGGAGGGACCACTCTGTAAAATGTCTAAATCGCTAGCCACTATGTCGTACGCCTGGAACTAATACAATATTGGATGTCAACTGTAATTGAATAATTTAAAAGTGATAAAAAGCTAATGAAAGGTTAGGTTATGATTAGATCAGCTGCCATTATTGTTGTAGTTAACCAGCCGGTGGCCAACACGGAGGAGTGAGTCTCAGTCTCCCCGAGCCGCTCCGAGGGAAAGTGGAGGCGACCGCCCTCCTCCTGGTCTTGGCTGCGGGAGGCGTGCGGGACGCGCACTGCCAGGTGGAGGCAGGAGGCGCGGCTGGGTCTCAGCTGGGCTGCGTGACCTGACGCATCCCCCCACCTCTCTGCGTTCAGATGTCCTCTTGCTCTTCAGATGCAAACTCCCCGAGAGCAGGAATTTTATCTTAATTCTCTGCCGTATCACTGGGCAGTAGCACATCCCGGATGCTCAAATGACGGTGATCACACGTGGGAGTAAATGGGACTGTTCCCAGCCTTTTTTGTTGGTTCGTTTCCCAAAGCTACCAGACTCTGCCCCCTTGGGTAGGTAGGGACTCCTTCCATCTTAATGGTCTGTCTCCAGCCCGAGCACAGATCCAGCACAGAAAGTAATTAGGCTGAACACCGCCTGCCCAGAGCCACTGCGCCTGCGTCCCCGGGGGCCAGCTGTTGCCTGGGAGAGAGCCCCGGAGAGAGTGCCCGGGTCCAGAGTTTGCCTTCTCAGTTGGAACAGTGCAGCATTCAGGGTCCGGGAAAGTGGACTTTTCCGTACAGACTCGTTCGTCCCTGCCTTTCTCTCTCTCTCCTAGCACTCCTGCCCCAGGTGCTCCTGGTTCCTGAATCAGGCTGAGCTGTTTCGGCGATGCAGAAATCCCGGGTGTGAATGTGTGCACATGTGTGCGTGCAGGTGCACACTCACGCGGGGCAGATGGCAGCCTGCCTGCCACGTCTGGTCCTCTCTCCCTCGCCAGGCGTGGTGATGGCCCCTCAGGCCAGCCCCTCCCCAGCAGCACTCCATGTGGTGGGGTGTGGGGGGCGGGGGGAGGAAAGGAACTGCTTCTCCACTCCCCTTCTCCCATCCTCACAGTGGGAGGGCTGTTATTGCAGAAGGAGAAGCCGAGGAAGACGATCTAGATTTTACCAATGGGAGCTTTGGTTTCCCTGATCCTCAGAAGGATCTGTCATGGGTGACTAGACGTGTATTGATCAACTTTGCTCCTTAAGAAACCATACCGAAATGTAGTCAGATGAGACACCAAATATACATTATTTTTGTTATTCTGTGGGTTTCTCAGTGATGCTCCGTTCTGAGCTGGTGTGGCCGGGGTTGTATGGTGGAAAGTGGCGTCTCTTGTCAGGCGTGTCCCCTCTGCTGGCAGGGGCTCCCTCCACATAGCGCCTCATCCGCCGACACGCTAGCCTGGGCTCGGCCGCAGCGGGGCGGGTTTCTCAGGAGCAGGCGAGCAGGTCCCGATGCACCTATACTTTCAAAGTGTCAGCATGCATCTCGCTTGCGAATGTCTCATAGACTGAAGCAAGTCATGTAGCCATACCCAGACTCACGGGAGGAGCAGTAAACCCCAGTGTTTCCTGGAAAAAGTGTCCATATTCATCACAAAGGATTCCATATGCAGGGTGGAGGGAACCTGTGGCCACTTCGAGGCCTCCTTCAGTGTGGCTGGGCAGGCCAGGGGCAGCCGGAGAGCAGGGCAAGGTGACAGCCACCTGCCTGGCCAGCTGTTCATTCATCAAGTGGAGATCCAGGCCTCGCTGCGTCCTGTGGTGAGGGAGGAAGAGAACACCGCCTAGCCAGCCAGATCAGCCAAGTCAACCCTGGCGATGAATGGGGTGACAGATGTCGCAGCCACATCGCCCTCACATCCCCTATTTTCGGAACATACTAATCAGGATAGGTTCACTGCTGTCCCAAGGCCACCCCTGAACCTCAGGGGCCTGATGAGCTAAGTGTAGATTTCTTACTCACACCAGTCTGTTACAGATGCTCCTGGCCTTCTATAGGCCCCCTCGGGGGCTGGGCTCCTTCCATGGGGTGGTGCTGCCCGTCCCAAGGGGCCCCTGTTGGACTCTGCATTCAGCTGGCCATGGAGGAGGAGGCTGTTGGAGCATCCTGTGGGCCGGGTCTGGCAGGGGGCCCTTCGCCTGCATCCCTGGGCCAGAGCTCAGTCATTCGCTCACACTGCAAAGGAGCCAGGAGACGTAGGTTGGCTGTGTGCCTGTGAATACAATGAAACAGGTTTGGGGAACGCATGGCTGTCCTGTATGTGGACACCTCTTTGCCTGGAAAGCAAGGAGGCTGGGACTGTGCTGTCTGTCACACGTCCCAGAACCTGGCCCAGTGTCTGGTGTAGAGAAGGCAGTAGGCACATAAGGATCAAAAACGTTAATTCTTTGACTTTGTCCTGACTTTGTGCTCCATCCTGATTCATCAGGCTTGGCAACTAAACTCAGCTTTTTTGTTCCCTGCACAGCTTTCTCTGGGCTTGCATTCACCCCGACTTTCCCTTCTCTGGCCTCTCCCCTGGCTCTGGTCTCTTGGCCGTAAACCTTGGCCCTGGGCCCAGCCACCTCCCTGCAAGGGCAGGAGGACCAGAGTAGCCAGAAGGAGCCCTTCCAGAACCCTTCCGTTCCCTACACCATCACAGCTGCTTTAGCCAGGGCAGTCTTCCGGTCCGGTACAGGCCCTCACCTGAGCTGACGTGTCTGGGACCTTTCTGAGTGAGAAGACGAGCCTGGCCCCCATCAGCACTGTCTGCGTCTGACCAGAGATGACCAACTGGGCACAGATAACCAGCCTGGCCCACGAAGCCCGGAGGCCCAGAAGCTGTGCCCAGGCCTGGGCTCACGATGCCCCCTCCCAGGGCCCGGTCGGGGGCAGCCCCTCCCTGCACCAGCCCCTTGTCAGCCTCAGATCCAGAAAAGACAACTCCAAGGACAAGAAAGGAAACGAACAACTCCCAGCAGGCCGTGCCCGCCTGATGTTGTTTCTCAGTGTGGTTGGAAAAAGCCCAGTTCAAAGGGCTGCCCCAGTTTCCAGAAACAAGGTTTCTTGGGGGACGGGGAGGGGGCAGGAGCTGCTGTGCTGATGAGCACAGGGGAGGCGTCACAGGGAGTGTCTGGGGAGAGGGGGAGGCGGCTCTTGACAATGAATATTGGCTGCTTCTCTGAAAAAAGACATTTGGAATGGAAAAAAGATCAGGATGGCACTGGGATAAATAAGAGGTTTTTTTTTCATTTTTTGGTCTACTAAATGTCATGTACTTATTTATTTTGAAAATTTTCATTGTTTTAATACTAGTGGCTTTAGGTGTACAGCATAGCGGGTAGACAATCATATACTTTGCAAAGTGTTCCCCCCCGATATTCCCAGCCCCCACTTGGTGTTGTGGAGAGTGAGCGCAGTGTTACTGACTGTAAGCCCTACCCTGGGCGTAAGTACTTGACTTTTCATGACACGGAAATAACCCTCGGAAGGCCCTCGGAGGCAAGTGTGCTCTCGACATGTGCTGAGTAGCAAAGCGAAGCTCAGGGAGGCGCAGCAAGGCCCTAGGGGAGCACGGCTCTCGGTGGGCGAGCGGGGTGGGGGGGTGCGGAGCCCAGGACTGCTCTGATTGCAGAGTTGATTTCCCTCCTCTTTCTCGTGCTTTCCAGAGTCCGGACTTTCCTTCCAAGCTAACAAAGGGTCGCTGCTTTCCTAACTCAAACTTTCTGTTTGGGGCATTTGTGCCTAAACTCCCTCATACTACAGGTTGGTTTTTGTCTTTTACATTCTTAGGAACTGTCTTTACATTTTAGATGGTTGACAAAAGTCAAAAGAAGACTATTTTGTGACATGTGGAAGAGCAATAAAAATTCCAGGGTCCACAAATAAAGTTTTATTGGAACACGGCTATTCCATTGTTTCCTTCCCTATTGCGTGCAGCTGCCTGTGCCCTGGAGTGGCTGGGCTGAGTCAGTGTTATGGAGAGCTCGGGCCTGCGAAGCCCGAAATGTTTGCTGCCTGGCCCATTACGGGAAAAGCTTGCTGGTCTCTGTGCTACTGTCCCCTGCAGGGAAGACAAAGGGAGGACACTCCCTCCGAGTACCGAGAGCAAGGCAACTGAGTACCCAGTTCCTGCTCTGGTTCCAGCAGGGGGGAGCTGGGCCAGGCCTGGGGGGTGTTGGTCTTTTCTGCCAAAGGTGCGCTGCAGGGCCATCGCCCAGGGAAACTATAGGAGAGCCCAGGTGGGCCAGCAGAGCCTGGCGCCCAGGACTCAGGAGCCAGCTTCACAGTGAGGAACAGGCATGGAGATGGGAGAGGGGTGGGACTCGGAATCAGAGCTTGCGTGAGGTTGTGCATGGGCAGGAGTTGAGCGTGAGGCAGGCGAGGCCAGCTGCAGCGACAGGCTGGAGCGGCCCGGCTTATGAGGCCAGGTCCAGGTGGGCACAGGGGAGAGGGAGCAGGCACCACACGTTGTCTTCAGGGAACAGAAGAGGGAGGGCTGGAAATGAAGGCCTTACGTGCGGGTGACGGTGTTTGGGGAGCTTTGGCCCACATCGGCAGGCATTTTGCTCCGCCCTCACTGAGGCCCTGTGATCGGAGCTTGGCCTCCATCTCTGAAGCAGGGAGAGGATGTTGAACACCACAGAGCGCGGATGCTCGTGTGTCAGGGCTCCGGCTCAGATGGCCTCTGTGTGGTTGTTTGCTGTCCTCCTTCCGTGAGCTACCGCGGGGGCCTCACCTTCTGGGGGACTGAAGATGAAGTGCTCCTGGCCCTCCAGGAGGGGGGGCTTTCTGCTCCTGTGAAAGACACAGGCTCAGATACAGTGGGTGATGGAACCCTGTCACCGGCAGGTAAGGGGGAGGCTGGGCTTGAGTGAGGGGAATGCATTTGAGGGCAGGGCGAGGTATGGGGGCAGGCCCGCCAACTCAAGGGATAGTCCCTGGGTAGGTCGGGGCAGGGACAGGAGGGATCTATGGGTCCCAAAGCTTCAAACTCGGGCCTGGTTTTGGCAGGGCTTGTGGAGAAGGTGGGGCAGAATGACAAGAGGCCCCTGGGTCTTGAGGTGGTGGCGTTTTCAAAGGTTTCCCAGTGCCCAGGTTGTGTGGATGCAGCCTCCAGACTCTAAGAGGCCACCATGCCCTTGAGGGTGACGTCAGCAACCAGGACTGAGTGGAGATGTGAAGCTGCTCCCTATTTTCTGGGAGCTGTGTGGGCCCCTGGAATTGGGTGCGCCCTAGAATAAGAGAGAGCGGTAGTTCCCAAACCCTGAATCTTTGGGCTGAGAGCTGCTTCTGCTACACGTGGGAAGTGCTTAGCTCAGCTGTAGCCCATGCTGGGCACTCAGTGTTAGCTCCTCCTCCTCCACCTCTACCCAGGAAGGGAGAGGTCAGTGAGGGCTGGGTGGCAGCTACTGGCGGAGTCTCAGGCCCAGGGGCTATTGGACCCGGAAGAAAGACAGAGCACCAGGTGTAGCTCCTTGCTTTACAGATGAGGCCACTGAGGCCCGGAGGGGCCCTGGCCCGGCCCAGGGCCACGCAGTAAGTTGGTGGTGGAGGCAAAACTCCAGTATAGTTACCTGGATGTTTTTATTTCTGAACGTCTAGTGACTTCCTTCCTATAGCTAAGACTTTGGTTAAATTAGTAACGATGGGTCACAGTTAACGTCTGCTGAACACTCACTATGCATCATTCATTGTGCTGAGGACTTTGTTTGAATCATCTCATGAATTTTCTGACTCCCCACTGTTTTTAGAACAAAACCTGCTTTCTTTAGTAAGGGCCGTGCTCTCTGTTGGAGCCCCACCCAGCTATTTGGGCTTATCTCCCATTACTTTGAACTTCTTCAGTCTTCCCTGGCGTCTAGTGTTTTCCTGAACCATCGCCGCACCATGAGTTTCCTTACCCCCTCCCTTCTGCCCCTCTTCCCTTTTCTTCCCATTGCACTCTGTCCCTGTCAGCCAAGGCCAGCTGGGGCTCTGATTTGCCCTTGAAGCCTGCTCCCCAGGATCTGCAGCTGCTTGCTCCAGAGAGGGCAAAGGGCACTTCCACAGGGATAGAGAAGGTCTGGGCAGAGAGAAAGCTCAGAGCTGGTTTGGATTTGCTGGCTGCAAACCTGTCCTCCATGAGGCCTCCTCAGGGCCTCGTGAGACTAATTCCTCCTCAGGCTGAGTTTCTTTATGCGTCTGGCCCAGCGGGGCTCACCTGGGCATTCACTGGTCTGCCTCCAGCATCTCAGTGCAGCCCAGTTGGCCAAACCAACGGAAGGGCAGGTGGCATCTGCTGTTTACATCCCCTGCAGGTGGGCTGATGAGGTGGAAGGAGCTATGGCCTGGGATTTCGGGAAGAATGGCTGTTATGACTTTGGAGAAATCTCTTTATCCCCCTGCTTCTTAGCTTTCTCTTATATAAAAGGAGAGATTTGGTTAGATCAGTGGTTTCCAACCTGATTCCTTGGTGTCTGAAAAGTTAGTGGTGGGAAGTGGGGGGAGCATTACAGCAGCTTTGAACTCCGCGCTGCAAACCCCTGCAGAGAAGTGATTGTTGCCTGTTCATCTTGGAGTCTGCATTGTCCAGGACAGTGCTTGGCACAGAAGGTGCAAACAATGAGTGTTTGTCGGAACATGCAGGCCTTTCAGAAAGCCCAACAAAAATTGTTCTTTGGCCCCATGAAGCTGGGCAGGCCAACAAAAGCCTTGAATCCTTTAACGATTAGCATTGCAGTAAAGATCCACCCCTCCTGGTCTTTTTGTCTCTGCATAACCAACTTTTTGTGACTTAAACAGGAAAGGGGACTCGGCCCCTCACTGAGACTGTCAGACAGTTTGAAGGTTTCTGCCAAACAGGAAAGAAACTTAGAGTGTATGTTGTCAAATATGCCAGAGGACCACTGCGCCTGTAACTCTGGTCCTGGGTGCATCCCAGGCGCTCTGCTCAGAACTTGGGGGTGACTTCGGAGAAGGGGAAGGGCAAGTGAGTGTGTACATGCGCTTTGATGCAGAGAAACATCTCTGCCCGCTGCCCATGTGAAAGGGGTGGTAATAGGACACTTGTGGGTGGACATGGGCCTGTCTCCAGTGCACACAGTGGAGGTTTTCTGGCAAGACAGGCAGGCGCAGTGCCAAGGGCGACCCACCTTCCTCTTCCTCTGGTTGTGCAGTGGGGGCCCTGGTGATGGCTGTCTTGTGTTTTCACTCATCTCTCTTGAGCCTCGCTCTCTCATGCCAGTTCTCCTTGTTGGGATGTCGTGAGATCAGATTTGAGGATGGATCCGAATGCTGTGGACGGCCCCACGTGCACTCACGTTTCCCGTAACCTCCGACAACAGCATCAGCCACACCAGTGTGGGTGTCTTCCGGACAGTGCGGTGGGCAGCCGGCAGCGGGAAGTGCCTCCCTCTTTTCCCCACCTCCTCACTAGTTTACACACCGGGTGCTCATTTTGTCTTTGTAGCTGACATATGTCACTGCAGGTGGCCCTTATCTTTTGAATAGCTTTACAACATCTTAATTACTTCTCACGTTACGACTCCTATCTTCTCCAGGTAGAATCCAGAAAGTTTGCACCCTGAGGCTTACTTTCAGCCAGAATAATGGCAAGGGTCCCATGTCCCTGAAGTTCGACGAATGTGTCTGAGACTTGGTGTCAGACATGGGCAAGAAGAAGCTGTGGTCTGTGGGTCGGGTCCTTGTACAGGAAGCGCCGGTGCTCTTTGGTTCCAGGGGCACCCACAGAGCGTCCCCCATGCGGTCCCAGCCACCGTAGCTGCTGTGGGGCGGCAGTGGCAAGGTGTTGGAGGACCCCCATGTGTCTGCCCTCGGTGGGTCCAGAGTTCGCTCTTTGCTCTTCTCAGAGACACTGTGGGCTCTCTAATGGCCTGTAATATGTTCCTTCTATGTTTACGTCAGCAGAATGAAGTATGTTTTTACATCCAAGTGCCATCCCTGAGAAGGATTGTGTCTGGAGTGGGTTTGGACATGACATAGGAACTGTCCATGGTGCGTAGATGTGGCTTAGACGGGCAGTCAGGCCTCTGGAGGCAAGAATTGCCCGCCCCCCCCCCCCCCCCAGCTGCTCTGGCCCCGTCAGCCGGAAGGGGGCTGGCTTCACGTTTGTGCTGGCGGCCCCGCAGCAGGTGCCCAGCAAGCCAAGCCTCTGCCAGCTCGCCCTGGGGTTCACCTCTGCCGCTGGGGGCAGCGGGTTAACAGAAAGGGTAGGAAAACTTCTTTTCAGAAATGAAATCCAGCTGTCCTTGTCGCAGCCGTGGTTACGGTGTCTCCTCTGTGCCTTGGCTCTCACCGCCCACACCGCGCGCTCTGCCGCTTCCCTTCGGTCCCAAATGGCCTGCGGGGCGCACCCTCCACTCGTGCCACTCGTGAGGTTAATAAAGACGTCACAGTTTCATTCTTCTTGCGAGTGACTACTATGGCCCTGGAAAGTAAGTGGAGAGATCAAAGTTAATGGGGAGATGCAAGCCATGGAGGATGGGATAAAGGAGAGAGAGGGAGAAAGCAGGGGGGTGGTGTGGGGGGGAGAGAACAGGAAAGAGGAGAGACAGAGGCAGAAGGTGACCTTGACAGAAAAGGGCCCGGGCCCCTGCGCAGCCATCTCGTGTGAGGTAGGTCCTCTGGCAGCCCCTCCTGTGTGGCCCCGCGGCCCCACTCTGGTGTTCGTGCCCTGTGTGGTGCTGTTGCATGCTGAGTCAGGGCTGGCTTGTGTGACCTGTAGACTGTGGCAGAGAAGACAGTGTGACCCAAGACTCGGTCACAAATTGCATCGTAGCTTTGGACCGTTGTGGAAAAGCCCGCTGCTGGGTTGGAAGAGCAGCCCCGTGGAGAGCACAGAAACCAGCTTGCTGGGCCACTGGCTGGTGTGGGAGGGGCCTCCTTGGGGCGGGGTCCTAGCTTCAGCCCGCCCTGTTGACGTCTGCGGCGTCAGCCGACACCTGCCGGGGGTCCTGAGAGAGCCTCTGCGCTCCTGGACTCGATCTGTGCACCTGGGAGAGGGTGAGTGGTGGTGGTTGCTCTAAGCCATTCAACGTCCGGACACTCATCGCACAGCACTGGCTGCCTGATCCCGCTCTCCTGCTGGCCTTCCTTCGGTGAGGGCACTCTGTCCCCGAGGCAGGGCGTGCGGGGGAGATGTCGGGACGCCTCCTGTCTTCTTCCTGCCGCTGCCGTCCCTCTGCTTTGGAGCCCTGGTCATCCTCCACCGAGGAGAAATCCCTCCTGGGCTCTGCGGGATAGTGGCCTGGTGTTTCTGGTTTTCAGTAAAACGACCCCTTTAATTCTCTTGGGCCTGTTTTCATGAATATTGCAATGGGCAGGTGGGTGCGGAGGAATCGAGGGTTGTTTTCTCACTGTTCTCCTAACCGGGAGATCCAAGACCTATTATTGCCACCTCCAAGTTTTTGATTACACATTCCATCAGTACAGGTTTCTGAGCACCTATCTCGAAATACATTTTCTTACTGTTCATTTATTTATTATTTACACATGCCATTGTGTTGTTTTATCATGCAAGTCATAAAACATACATTAAATACACATTTAGAAAGTGTGAAATAAAAATAAATAGAAATAGAAGCCACATATTTTCTTTTTCTCTCCAAACGGTTGCCTTGGGCGCTGCTGGTAAATGCGCCCCTTCCTCCCACCTGGGGACCACTGGTCCCCCCTGCAGTTAGCTTTTCACATTCCTGGGTTATCTGCATGTTCTCTGAGGGCAGGGGTTGCGGCGTATTTATCTGTTCCAAGACTGCAAGGTTGTCGCTGCATCCACACTTCTTAAAAGAAAGGGTACGTGAATGAACACGTGATTGAGGGACGAATGCCAGGTGCGTTCCGGCGTGATGCTGAATGCGAAGAAAACAAGCGTGAGTGCCACAAGCGATGTGGATGATGCTTCCGTTCGGTCTCAGGTTCCCTGTGGTCTCTCGGGGGCGGGGGGGGGGGCAGGATTTCAGCCTGGGCTGATGCCCAAACCGTGGTCTCTGAGTTCCCTCCTCCAAATGACAGGGCCCCTCTCTACCTCACTGAGAATCACCCCCGGCTGGATACCCCTTGGAGGAAAGGCCCTGGGCTGATTTCTAAGACCAGCTATTCCCGTTTTCCTACCCGTTTCAACCCACACACCGACACGAACAAGCTCAAATCACACCCCCCACACAACAGTCTTCTCCTTTTCCCTCAAGCTGTCTCCAGGCCTGGCTCTGTGGCTCAAGGCCACTATCAGAGAAGGCCTTTCTGGTGGGGACATGTGTGGGGGCTCTTAACTGGCTTGCCTCACCAGGACTCTGCTGTTGGGTTGGCTGCCTCCTTTCATTTCCTGCAGCTGAGGTGCTATGGCCGAGACGGTTCTCTCCAGCCTGTTTGTTCAGCGGGACATCTCTCTTCCATGTCAGTTGACTTAGCTCTTTACTCCCATTTGTGCCAGGGAACGACCCGGCGAGTTAGTGTCCACGGAGCCCCTTGCCTCCTGAGGCCCCATTCTCCACTCCGGGCTCCCCGGGCCTGGGGCTGTGCACATAGCCGAGTGTCTGGAGGAAGGCAGCACAGGGCAGCTGCCCTGTGAGAATGGAGGACTCCGTCTGTGTGTGTGGACCGGTGTGTGCACTCGTGCACACAGCATTCAGGGAGTTACAGGCAGACACCCTTAGTCGGGTTTAGGGGGTCTGAGTGTGGTCTCTGGTCTCTGGGTTCTGCAATCATCACTGGGTCTTGGCCATGACAGCTGTGGGGACCGCTGGCAGAGTTTTGGGAGATCCCCCTGGAGATTTCTCATGACAACGCAGTGTCTTGGTGAACATGCGCTGGGCCACCCTGAGCCTCTGGACACTGGGTTGGGCCAGGTGAGGCCCCCAAATCTTAGTGGCTCAAAGCAACGGAGTGTCCTTCTCATTAGTGCTGCATGGTGTCACAGGGCATCTGGGGGTCGGCCTCACTCCAGGACTGGGGCTGCCGCCTGCCCTGTCCTGGGCGGAGGGAGGGAGAGAGCAGGGGACTCACACTCTTACCAGCAAGACTGTTATCCAGGAGGCCACAATCACTTCTGTGCCATTTCAGTGGCCAAAGCAAGCCGCGTGCTCATGACGGATGGCTAGGAGGACAAGGAGGCACGGTATCACCACGGCCCAGAAAGAAGGAGCACCGTCATACACTGAGCAGGGCTGGTGGGGGTCCCCTTCCCCTCCCCTGTGTTTGGAGGGTTTTCTGGTGTCTGAATACCTGGTATTTTGCTAAGACAAAAGTCAGAAATCCACGGTGGTGGGAGGAACAAGGGCTTCCCACCACGGTCTGCGTGCTGATCTTTGGGGACCATGGGTCGGATCCCAGGGCGTGGGACCGACCACAAGATTCGACCACCCTCTTGGGTGATTGAATCAATGCTCCGGAGATGGGAACTCTCTGGGACCATCCAGGTGGGCCTGACGTGATCACCAGGGTCCTCACAAGGGAAGAGCCACAGGGGAGGCAGAACCAGAGGAGACTGGCCTGATTGATGGACGCAAAGAGGGCTGAGGACCTAGGCAGCTTTCGGAAGCTAGGGGGGCCGAGAGCCTTGTCGGGGAGGGTCCGGAGTGACCATTCCTCCCTGTGGAGAAATGAGGTGAGAGAGCTGTGCGAAAAGACTGAATTGGGGTGTGAGATATATACCTCTCTGGGCTTTTATGTTTACATTTAATCATTTTTCCTTTTCACCCCATTTGAGACACCTTCGGGCCGTTTCCACAACAGCATCAACACCCAGCCTTTGGCGGGCGCAGTGGTGTGTGAGAGGCTCTCGCTGGCGGCACCCCTGCCCCCAGAACACGTCTGGCGCGTGTTCTGCTCCCCTTCGATGTGGAACGGCAGCTCAGAAGGGGTCTGAGCAGCGGAATCGGGCGGTAAGGACTCACCGCCGTGTTCCTGGGCTTTCCCTTGACTGTGGGCACAGCATCGGGCAGATCTGGGCTGGGCCGAGCCCATGTCGGGTGTTCCCATCACCAGATTTAATTCATTTCAGGAAGCATTTGTTGAGCCCCCAATGGGCCAGGATGTCTGCTGGGGACTGAGGTATAGGGGAGCACAGGCAGGTGCAGACCCTGCCCTGGAGGGGCCCTGGGCCTGGCAGGGGGATGAGGGCATTCAATAAACAAGCCTGGTGGGAATCAAGCAAAGGAGAGCGGGGGATTTGGGGTGGGCTCGTGAGCTTTTGTGTCTTGTCTGAAGGGTACCCAGTTCTTTTCCCTTCTTGCAGCAAATACGAGTGCCTGCACTGCCTGGGAACTCTCCGCCTTTCCATCCGGGGAAGGGAAATCCTACTTCCCAAGAGGGAAAGGGAGGCATGTGGCCAGCGTCGGGCTCCAACCTATGACCTACGGACCTACTGCTCCTCCCCAGGGAAGGAAAAGTGATTGGATCCAGTGAGTGAATTTGGGGGAAGGGACTGAGTGGGAACCAGAGGTTGCGATGAGTTGTAGGGTCCCTGAGCAGAGGTGGAACCTATTTGGGACCTGAGGGTCCAGAGAGTGAAGTGACTTGGCCTCCTCTGTGTGTGGCAGAGACAAGAGGGGCACCCACCTCTCTCGATCCCCTGCACGCACAAAGGAGGGGCCAGTTAGCAGCTGTGACAGAGAGAGAGGTGGGCAGGGACCAGGCAGAGTCGGAGCAAGGCCCTGAGCCTGGTGGATGGGATTGGGAAGCCGCCCTGTGGGAGCCTGAGGGTGAAGAGGCAGATGGCCAGGGCAGAGTCCCAGCTCAGGTGCCTTGTGGGACAACGCTGGCATCGGAGGCCTCAAGAGGGAGCCGGCCCACCCTGAGCTGGTCTGCCTGAGCCACTGTGCAAATATCCCCCCAGGAATTCGAGGGCAGAATTTACACAGTACAGTCTTCAGGCTGAATCCAGTCTGTCGATGTGTTTTGTTTAACCCACACTATTTTTAAAGCTGAAGGAAATGAAAATTAGCTGAAGGGGAAAAAATTGGAGGATTATAAGTAAAAATTTAGATTTAAAATTTTTTTCTTTAAGAGAAAAGAATCGGGACTTTTGGAGCCCACATTCCTAATTGGCAGTCATCTCTTGGAGCTGAGCCTGGGTCACCCCTTTAGCTGAGGCTGGGTCCCTCAGGCTGCCGCTGTCCCCAGGGGCCTGTCTGTCCTGAAGATGCCCTCGGCTTCCCTCCTGGCACCTGCCTGGACCCAGAGGCCATTGAGTTTGCAGCCGCCTGTTCTACTTGGAATCCTGGGTTAGAGATGCTTTTGAGATTTTAGTGTAAGATAAAGACTTCTCCGAAAGGGTGCCTCTTGAACTTCAAACTTTTGCATAAAAGTATCGGTGGTCCCCAGATGCCCTGGAGCTGTCTAGAGCCTGAGCCCCCACTTAAAAACCCCTGCTTTGAAGAAAAGGCTCTCTCAGTTTCTTTGCAACTTTATTTACAGGGGCCCTTGACAGTTTAGGGCATACAACCGTTTTCTTTGGAAAGCAGCTCCCCCCTACCCCCATGCTCTCTGTGGGCAGGGGGCAGGGCTCATCTACCCTCTTGTGCAAAGGAAGAAGGGTGCCCGGGGACCCAGGCTACACACGACGGGGCCGCACAGCTGGGGGCGGAGCTGCTGGTGCTCAGCTCCCACCCCCGAGATTCCCGGCTTGAGCCTTGGTTCCCATCCCACCGTCTCCTGTTTGCCACTCAGTTATAAATAGCTCAAGGAAGATTTTATTTCCAGCTTCGAGGTGACATGGGCTGTCACCAACACCACAAAATGCTTCATTGATGTTTTAAGGGGGCAGGGAAGAGGAAATAAAATCGCTTATTTGCCCAAAGCAATGTTCACCGAGCTGGAATCTGCTGACTCTTCGTGGGACGCTCTGCTTTCCCCCAGTGAACGGGTTTTCACGTGGGGAACCCAGGTGGCCTTCAGGCTGAATGGCCGCCCTCTGCCTCCCCAGCTGATTCAGTCAGTGCCGCAGCCAAAGAAGGTCAGGCACCCGCTCCTCCCCTCTCCTGCCTGCAGAAAACCAGTGAGCGGGGTCAGGCTGTGGCCGGGGGACAGTTCCTAACTGCACTGGGGGCCTCTCTGCAAAGGGCAAGCAATTGTTTTTCTGTTTCGTGGAAGGTCAGGGCAAAGGCGCAGGAGGAGGCATTCCTCCCTGTGCTGAGCCTGACAGGAGAAGAAAACGCAGCTGGCCCTGCACCATCACGCAGAGAAGGGGTTTCAGACGCTGGCGTGCCTCTCCCTGGTGCTGAGGCCAGACCCAGGAGCAGAAGGAGGGAGTGGGAGGGGGGCTGCACACAGAGAATGAGGGGGGGGCGAAGTCACCGGTGTCGTTAGCAGCGTCCCAGGCCCAAAGCCCACAGTCGGGAGTGTGGGCTCTGGAATCCAACCTGGGTTCTTACTCCAACTCCGCCATTCACTAGCTGCGTGACTTTGGTCAAGTCACTTATAGCCTCCTGGTGCCACAGTTTTATCATCTGTGGAAAGGGGTCGAAATAGAACTCAGTTTATGATATTGCTGAGAATTTGAAATGACTGCATGTTTAGGCGCTACTTGGAATACTGTCAGGAATGAGTGAGTACTTAATGAAAACCAACCGAGACCCGAGATGTGGGAAGACTGAGTCCTCATGTTATCATGTGAGACCTGGCTCCATCAATGCCTGAAGCCAAACGTCTCTAGAATTTCTTTTTTTTTTTTTTAAAGATTTTATTTATTTATTTTTAGAGCAAGGGAAAAGGAGGGAGAAAGAGAAGGTGAGGAACATCAATGTGTGGTTGCCTCTTGTGCACCCCCTATTGGGGACCTGGCCTACAACCCAGGCATGTGCCCTGACTGGGAATCGAACCAGTGACCCTTTGGTTCACAGGCCAGCATTCAACCCACTGAGCCACAGCAGCCAGGGCCACATCCCTAGAATTTCTTAATGAATCCAGTTAGTATTGAGTTTCTGTTACTTGCAACTGGGAGTCTTGACTGTTGTAATTATTTCCAGGTAAGAAGATCATTCCTAGAGCATTAGAACTTTTTGTGAGTGCCCTTTTTCTTCAGGCTGAGTTCACGTTCCTTAGCTAGGCCTCCAGGGGTCCACGGCCTGACCCCTGTCTAATGTGTTGGCCTCCTTTTTCTCTGTTTCCCCTTGCACCCCATGTTTTGCTCCTCCAGACTTCCAGAGCCCTCCCCTCTGTGACTCTGCACATGTCTCAGCGGCCACTCCTGGAGATGCCCGTGCCCCCTGGGTTGCCTCTTCTGCGGGTGCTCTCGCCTGGAGCTCTCCTGACCCTCCCGAGGCTGGGTGACCCGCCCCTCCTGCAGCCTTGCTCACCAGGCGCGCATCCTCGCCCGCACCCCGAGCCCGGGGCTTCCTTGCGGGCAGGGGCCACTGAGATGGGGGACAGGGCTGTGTTCCCAGAGCCTGGCACAGGGTGTGCTGCGTAGAAGGAGCCCCGCACGCACCCAAGGAAGGACTCAGAACACCGTGTGAGTGGGACAAGAAACAGGACAGGCGCAGAGTGCCAGCACTCCGACGTGCTAAAGCCCCTCGTGTGATTTGCTGCCCAATCGGGCCTCTGGGGCATCGGAGGAGACAGCGTGTTTGGGAGCCCCACAGGTGGGGCCCCGCCGAACACCTGCTGACTGGTGGCTGCTTTGGTCGTGTCATTGACGGGGAAGTAGACTTCCACCTGGCAGGTGCTTCAGTTAATGAGAGCCCCGAACTCCTATCAGCCCTGACTCGCCCAGGGAGTAAGACTCCCGTTAGAGAGACCGAAACTCTGCTCCGGGGCAAGCCAAGATTTAAAAGGCCCTTGTAGCCCTATTTATGCATGTTGGGGTTCCCCTTTCTCTCTGCATGAGAGTAGGACAGCTTGCTGATCCTAAATACAAATGAATTTTGTGCTGTGCACTGCCTTCTGGCATGAAGTGCTTAGTTAAAGTCCCCAGCTTTCCTCAGGGAAATCTCTCTCCCCGCTGATGTCTGTCAGCATCCATCAGGATCACCCAGCCTGCAGGGCCTGGGCACAGAGCTCCTTCCCTGGAAACCAGCTCTCAGGAAGCCTGGGGGCCGTGTGGGGCTGCACCTGCTGGGCATCTCCACTGGGAGGCGCCAAAGAGGTGCCTCACAGCAGGCGTCTTGACCGGCCTCTCACAGGCAGACTGTGCACCTTGGAGGCACAGGCCTTGGCAGAGGCCTGGACAACCGTGGGGCTCGGAGGTGGCTGAGCGACAGAGTGCCAGGTCTCATCAGCGTCGTAGTCAGACCAGCCCTGGAGGTTATGTGTCAAAGGAGTTCTGTTGATTCGAAAAGAAAGGTTTGAAACCCAGATCTAGTTCAACTCTTACCTTTACCCGGTGAATAGACACAGCCTGGGGGTGCTGGCGGTGGGGGCCGAGGAGGGAGCTACCACAAGGTCAAGGAGAAAATCAGGTTCAGACCTGGGGCATGAACTCAGCTCTCCTGATTGTGCAGGTGGCATTCCTATTTTGTTGCTGCTTCTGTTTGTTTTTTAAAATGGTCATGTCCACCTGTTTCATACATTAATGCTCAAGCACTCTACCCTGTGTGTGGACCTTAGGGGTTGTAGGGGAGGGACAGTGATGGGGATTCAGTCTCCAAGAGGCAGGGAGACTCACACAGGCGGGGCATCAGTGAGAAACTTCCCAGCCTCCCTTGCACTCATCTAGGGGATAGTCACGACTGCCTACCATGTGCCCAGGGTTTGGGACAAGATGAGATGGAGCTCCTGATCCTGGAGAGCTGATGTTCCAGAGGGGCAGGGGGAAGAGGCAATAAGTAGACCCAGCAGTAACATACTTACAAGCTTTGTTTGATGCAGTGGAAGAAAGAAATGGTGCCTTGTGATGGGGGGTCAGAGTGGCTGGTGATGAGCTTCACAGGGCAGGCACCAGACGGCTTCTTCCAATCAGGGACCTTTGAGTTGGGGCCCCAGAGTGAGACATCAGGCAGTTCAACGCAGGGAGAGTAGCCTGGGCCAAGGCCTCCAGGCAGACCCAGTGTCACCAGGGAGGGGTGTGCGCGGCCCACTGGCCTCTGTGTTCCTCCACTTTTGCCTCTCACTCTGCCTCTCAGCCACCCCTAGCCAGTCACCCCAGCACCCCACTGGGATCCTCTTTATGCCTCTCACACCTCAGATGGGACAATCGTGTGGTCTGGCCCCCACGGCCTGCCCTTCCAGACTGTGTGCTTGGTGCCCCAGCTCCGAAACAGCCCCGATTCGGAACAATCAGGTCGGGAAGCCTCCCTGTGTCTGCTTCCGCACTCTCCTGGTCTTCTCCTGTTTCGGTGAGGGTGGCCCCAGTGTCCCTGGGAGGTCCTGTGGCCCGGGTTATGGGACTTACTGCTGCACTTGGGTGATTCTTCCAGAATCTTTACGTGATCTAATGCCTCCCACAAGCTTCTGTTGATTTTCCCTGCTTTCCACCCCAACCTTGCGTCCCCCTTTCTCGTTTCCTCTTCTGCCATTTGTGCTGAGTCTGACCCTTCACTCTACGGCCCCTGCTTTGTCAGGTCACTGTCAACCCAAGCTGGCATGTCCAGGGTCTGTCCTCTGATGTCACCTTTATTTCCCAGGATCATTCCACATGGCTGGTTATGCTCCTTGCTCCCGGGCTGTCCCCCCTGCCCCCTGCTCCCTGTCTGCTCTGCTGGGTCCCCCTCTCCTGCTACAGATCTGAACGTTGGACCACTCTAGGGCTCAGGCCTGGACCCCTTTTCTTCCCTACCTCTGAACTCTACTTAGGTGAGCTCATGCATTTCCATGGCTTTAAATACCATCTCCATGATAATGACTTCCAAATTTACACCCCACACTGATGCCCGGAGCTGCAGACTCATACATCCTGCGGCTCGACATCTCCACTAGGATGACTAACGGGCGTCTCAACTTAATTCATCAAAGAAGTCTCAGTTTTCACACTTTCCCTGACAGTTGTTCCCCCCCCCCCTTTTTCACCATCTCGGTAAATGTCACCTTCACTCCCCGGTTGCTCAAGTCCAGTCCCAGGGTTATCTTTGCTCCGTCTCAGCACACTCCACCCCACATCCTGCCCATGGTGAGACCTGCATGTGCCGCCTGTCCCAGAGGCTCAGAGTCTGTCCAGGGCTCTGCCCCGCCCCGGCTGCTGCAGATGCCCGGCTCCACCATCACTCCCTCCCAGCGGTCGCTGTGCCGCCTGTGCTGTCTTCTAGAATCTACCCTTCAGACGCAGGCTGAGTGGCCTTCTGAGTTGGATCTCATCACCAGCTCAAGGCCCTCAGTGATTCCCAGCCACATTTGCATTTAAAGGGTTTGCTGTGCAACAAGTCTTTTCGGGAGCTGGCCCCGCCCTCCCCTCGCTTCATCTCAGGTGCGCTGGCTGCTCCTCTCCTTTTCTTCACACCGGCTATCTGTTGGCCTCCCCCCTCCCTCCCTTCCTCTAAACATCGAGTCTGTCTCCGTCAGAGAGCCTGTATTGGCTTCCTCTGGCTGTGTAACAGGGGGCCACAGATTCACAGCGTGCACAGTGAGTCCATAAAGTTGGCTGCCTCTGGCCTCTGGCTCCCTGTTTGTCACAGGGAATCAGCCACCTTGGGGGCGTGAGGTGGGCGCCAGGGGGCAGCTTCACAAAGGGGCCTAGATGGGGAATGAATTAAAGCGCCCAGAACCACTTCCCTGCCCCAGCCTCTTCATGGAAATACCGGTCTGTGACGACAGGTGGGGACAGGTGGGGCGTGGGAAGCCACATGGCCGTGGAGGGCAGAAGGAAGCAAAAATGCTACATTTCCGAGTCTCCCAGCCTCGACTCAGGCCACGTGCCCTCCAGGACGCCTTTCCCCTGGGGTCTCTTCTCTGCCGGATGGGCAGTTGCCTCTAGATCCTCCCACGTCCTCCAGGACTTTCTTCTCTCTCACTGCAGTGTGGTCAACGGCTCACACTTTTGGAGCTCTTGGAGGCTGGGGCTGCATTTCTTTCCTCTGTCTCTGTTGCACCAGCACCCGCTCGCTCCACGGTTAGTGAGGGCTCTGTGGGTGCTGACGTAGGGGTGTCTGACGGGGCTCTCGGGGCCCTGCTGACACACGGCCTGAGAAAGAAGCACTGCAACCCTCATGTGTCAGATAGAGAGACGACATGGCAGCAGGGACAGATCTGTCCGAGGACACGACACCAGTGGAGGAGTGGAGAGCTCGGATTGCCGCTGTCATTACCATGTGGATGGTTTCAACTTACTGAGCACCTACTAAGTGTCAGCACTGTGCCGTTTCGCACATGCATCTTCTCTTTTCCATCCTCACTTTAATCGTGGGACTTACCGGTTACCCCTCTGGATGATGGGGACCTCATGGAATGACTGGAGACGTCGAAGATCAGGGGGGCTGGTCCCCTCCCCAGGGTCGTGTCAGAGTGCAGCGGTGACATGGGTCGGGGCTGCGTGTGTCTGACCCCCTGACCCAGGCTCCTTGTGCTGCAGTGTGCGTGCTCCCAACTCACTAGTGAGGACAGTGGATGTGACCGATGAATGCAGGGCATGAAGGGTGAGTGCCTCAGAGTTACTGTGTCCCCGGGAGAGGCAGAGCGTGCTATAATCTTTGCTGACAGCGACTTGGGTAGCTTGGTCAATGGTAGGAGATCGTTACAAGAAAGAATGCATCCCCGGAGGGGAGTGGACGGTCACTTCAAAAAACACTGAGATGCAGAGAAGCGGAATCTGTCAGCGAGTCGGGCCAGGAGACACCATGCTTCAGGGCGTGCATGGCGTTTCCTTATTTCCTGTTAGCTTCCTCTGCCGGAGTCGGGGCTACTGTGGGCGGGCTCTTCAGTCTGGCACCCCTGGCCTCAGGCACATGCGTGGCACATAGCAGACACTCCATAACCAAGGTCAGGGACACACATGCACACATCAGCACAGCCCTTCTAGTTACTGGGGTGGTGTCTTTTGGTCTGCCACTAAAATATTTAATTGGGTTCTATCAAGAGGGAGTGACATTTGCATTTGCTGCTGTTTTTTCCGTGCTCCACGCTCCTCAAGTCGTTTTTTAAAAAAAGCTTTATGGAGGCACAACTGAGATACAGTATACCACACACGCGAGTCGGTAGGTTTTGACATATGTACACAGTGTGAAATCATTCTCACGATCAAGGTAGCGAACAGACTGATCCCCCCCGAGTTTCCTCGTGCTCCTTTGTAATTTTTCTCCCCTGCCCCTTCCTGCCATCCTCTCTCTGGCAGCCGCTGCTTCCGTTTCCGTCACTTTGCATCCGTGTGTGTTTCCTCCATCATTCCATAAACAAGTGAGGCGGTGTGTACGCCTTCTTGCCTGGTTTCTTTCATGCGGTGTAAGTTACTTTAAGATTCATCCGTGCCGTTGAGTGTCAGTAATTCATTTCCTTTTTCAACATAAAAGATGAATAGTAAATGGAGGTGGAGAATGGACAGCATAAGCAACGTAGTAAGCAGTGAGTAGTAATTAGTTCCTGGTTTGTAAATATAACGTCCCCCCCTTACATTCGGATATGAATGTGGGTACAGTCAAATTCTTTCCTCCAGGTTCATTATACTAAGTAATACTCTCAATTTCAGGTGACAAACACCCCACCGGCTTCATGAAAACAGGGACTGCGTTGCTGTGAGCGCACCGCGAAGGTGAGTGCAGTGTGAGCTTCGGGCCAGGCCGGGGCTCGGCAGGCGGGTCCTCCGTACTTTCTCAGGGCCTGTTCTGCCCTCTTCTCGGTTGGAGGGAGCTTCAGACAGGCTCTTCCCACGTGTGCGTGTGTGTGTGTGTGTGTGTGTGTGTGTAAAAGAGTTTGTTTCCAGTGGAACTTACAATTCTGAGTAAACTCACAACTCCGTCTTCGCTGCCCCTGAACCCGGGCAGGAGCCGTAACCTGAGAAAAATAATGGCCGACTCATGCTGCTCACAGTTGTCACGAGCAGTCCCTTGCCACTCAATCCAGTGTCCCACCCTGCTTGTTGGTCTAGGTCACCGCAAAGTGTGTACGAACAGCTGCTGAAAGTGTGTGCTCCTTTGTGTTCCCACACTTGTGGTGTTTCTTCCATCAGGAGTGTCGTATAGGTGCCCCTCACCTTCCTGACCTGCACATTAATTTTAACCATTTTGCATTGAGCTTCCTAATCACCTCCTTTAAAACCGCCCCTCCCCGTCTTCCTGCAGACGTCATCCCACATCCCCTTCGCACACACCTCCATTCAAGAGGCAGTCCCTCCCTCTCTGATTCATGTTTGCTTCTCTCTCCCACTCCCTGAAGACGCGCTGCAGCGAGGACGGCAAGGACGGCCAGCCCGGCGGCGGCGCTCTTTGTCTCCCCGGGGCCCCATCACGGCGTTTAGCGTGCTCTAGTCTGAACGGTGGACGTTTCTGTGGTCCGGGAGCTCATTCTTCGTCACTGCCGAGTGAGGTTCAATGGCACGCACGCAGCACAATTCGTGTGCCCACTGAAGTGCCGATGAGCACTCGGGCCATTCCCGGCTCCGGCCGGCAGCCGGCATCGCTGCCGTAACCACTCGTCTGCAGGTTTCTGTGCGAAACTGCTCGGTGGTTTGGCTGGGGTGTGCAGTGGGCATGCATCTAACATCATGCTCCCACCAGCAGTTTGTACAAGTCCCGGCTCCTCCAGGTCTCCACTGAGAGTTGGTACAGGCCACTTTCACCTTGTCTGTATTTGAAGGGGTCTGTCGCGGTGCCTGACTGTCGTGTCAATTTGCATTTCCGTAATGCCTGACGATGCATGTGCTCTTGGGGCCATGAGGGGGTCAGTGTGATGGACACGCCATCAGAGTGAGGACGACGTGCTGGGACTCAGGGAGATGTTGGTCCTTGATGAAGTCCCTGGGCTGTGGCTTAGCCGGTCCTGGAACACCTGTTTGAGACTTTGGTCACATGAGCGGGCGACTCCTCCCCATCACGTGTTTATGCAAACACATGTTTTCACGCTAAGCCCCCGAAGATTGTGGCATCATCTTTGTTTTCTAGACGGAGACACAGGTAGCGTCATTCAAATGGAGGTGCAGCAGCTTCCGTATAATAGCTCCAAATGGGATTCTCCACGAGGCAACCGTCAGCACTGTGATAGAGAAGTTTCAGGCAGGAGCCCCGGGGAGGGGTCGGGGCGGGGAGTCAGGACTCTGTCTGGGCGGCACAGGGAGGACCCACCAAGGAGCCCATGGTCACAGCTGGGCCAGGGCCGGCAGGGAGGCAGACTTTCCTGGTTCCTTATGGGCCCCGTTGGAGAAGGACTTTTGTCATCTTCCTTGAGGACAGTGTGTGATTTCAGGCAGAAAGCCTGAGGATCTGGAGCCAACGAGAGGTTGCCCCTGATGGGGGGAGACCATCGTTTTGCCCAGCCCCTCAAGGGCAGATGTGGCTAGCACCCGTGAGGGGCTCTGTGGCGAGGGGCCTCCTGGGTCTGGCACCCCCGGCACCAGCCTTGGGAGGAGGATGACATGCTGGTGACGGGTTAGCAAAGTGCTCCCAGGCCAAGCCAGTGAGGGGACTGGGTGGGAAGGAGCTGAGGGAAGGTGCAATCTCAGTCTCATCCCCAGGACTTGGGTGCGAGCCGTACCAGGCTGTCCCTGAGCCCAAGACACCCTGCCCACTCCGGCGTGGTAGCTCTTGAGTTCCCTTTTTCTTTACCTAGTCTGAGTCGCGTGCCGGCAAAATTGTTCCAATCACTTAGAAATGATGGGTGAGGCCAGGGAGGTGTGAGATGACTCTGAGGGGCGGGGCGGTGGGCATGCAGCCGAGACAGGACAGTCACGGTGCTCACACACACAGGGCATGCTGTGCCGGGCTCAGACGGTTCCAGGATCGGGGAGCTGGTTTCCAGTCTGGGACAGGCATTGCGGTACGTGACCTCAGTGTCCTCGCTGTAAGAGCGCGGGCATTGTGAACTTCTGGAAGATTCCGAGGGTTGGGCGCAGCATACTGGGTGAAGAGGGGCTTCGCGTGGGGCAGCGCAGACAGCACCCACGCTGCAGGCTTCCCGCTCTGCCCGCTTCGTCCACGATGCCTCTTGTTTCTCGTGATCTCTCCCGGGGTCCCGATGGGGCTCACACTTCGCACGCCGCAGTTCCACTCCCCTCACAGCGTCCTCGCGTGCCACGTCTGGTTTCCCTTCGATGCATCCCTTTGGGTTCAGGTGGCTGCTGTGCCCAGAGGAGGTTGATGGACAGATGGAGAACTGACGTTTAAGGTCATCTGTTCTGGCCCAGGCTTCGTGCACACTTGACCTTATTTTATTGTCTCCACACCCCTGTGAGGCTCGGGTTGCCATGCCCACTTTGAGATGGAAAACTGGGTTCCTGAGAGCTTAGTTGCCTTGGGTAACGCAGCTGGCTGGTGTAGCTGGGTTCAAATCCATACTGGGATGGTGGCAAGGCCCCACGTTCCAGCTGGGGTCAGGGCTTGGCTCAGCCGTGTGGCTTCATCAAGGAGCTCCCCTGTCCCAGGAGGGGGCGTGACACAGAGGGGTGACTGCCTTCCCTCGTCTCTTCCCCCCCGGGAGCCCTGGGCCCGGCGCCTCTAATACAGGTTGGACCTTCCTCCTTGCCTCCCCTGCCTCTCGCCTACGTCTTCCCTGAGGTGGTGGGAATGGCACAATATCTGGCTTGTTAGAGCTCTGTTATCTTCATTTTCACACCAGCAAAGCTGCCTCCTCTTCCACCCAAGTCTCCGACAGGCTGCTCCAAGGCCGGGGGCTGACAGCTCAGAGCAGGCAGCTCCCGTGGGAGCCGGAACAGGAGAGCTGTCTCCACCCGTGAGAGCGCCGAACACTCTCCATTTGTTTTTGTTCAAGAAAGGGTTTGAACGAGCGCCTGCACCCTCTGGCTACATGGGACGAAGTTGTAAGTGGCTGTGTCTCCCTGGGGGGCATGCAGAAGGAGTCTTTTCTGCCCCGCTCACATCAGCCCTGGTTCTCTAGTCTGGGAGCTGCTCCCACGGGCTGTGTGTGCTGCCTTTGTCCTCCTGTCCTTAGGATTCCCGCAGGGCCTTGTCTCTGCCATCTTCTCTTCCCTGAATTTCAGAAAGAAGGACAACGAGCATGTGCAAAGGCCCTGAGATCTTGTCGTCTTTGAGGAGTTAGAAGGGGCCCGTGAGACAAGAGCTTAGCTGGTGAGGGGGCTTGTCTCAGCTGATGCTGGAGATGGAGACTCCAACACCAGCAGCCAGGTCATGAAGGGCCTTGTAGGTCATTGATAGGGATGGCTTTCCTCTGATACGGTTCGGAGTCTTTGACGAGTGAGAAGCATGTTCAGAAGCAGGTGCTGTTTTATTGTCCACTTTCCAGATAAGGACGCTGAGCCACCTGCAGGATAGTAATCAGCCCACGCTAGTACGGGCGTGAACCCTAGGGACAGACGTGCCCATCATGTCCATCATGAGTTCTCTGGAGCAGGAAGAATGTGTGGAGTATAAAAGGAACGCAGTGGACATCAAAGAATTAGTTAAAGACTAAGGCAAAACCTGACTGGGGAGTGGTGGATGTGGAACATGAAGGACTTAGAGGGGTCGGGGTAACTCCTCACCTTCTTGCTTGGTAATTGGGGTGTTTATGGTGCCACCAATTGAGATAAGGGATTAGGAGAGGAGCAGACCCTCAGGGGGCACGTAAGGAGCTTATTTCCAGACGTTTTGATTTAAAGATGTCTGCGGACCACCTGCGTGGAGACGTTCAGCAAGTCATTGAGTTAAAAAAACCAAGGCACACTTTCTTCCTTCAGGGTGCTCATAGGAGCGCCCTGAGTCGTAATTACAGTTCGGTGCTGTGATAGAACTGGAGGGGGGGAACGGAGGGGAAAGGGTGAGAATGAGAGGAAGGCGCCTCCTACTCGGTCTTTTGTCTCTCTCCCTCGGAGCTCTTCCTCCAGGTCGGGTGGGTGGGGCCAGTGATCGGCCTCGGGGGTGCTTCCCTGGTTCTGACACTCAAGCCACGGGCTCGCTGGAACTGGATCTTTTCTGGTCCACGGTTCTTCCCAGTTGTCCTGTCGGTTAGATGATGTCCCAGCTCTTGGTCACACCGATTCCCTTACTTTGTGAATAGAGCCTTCCTGCTTTCCTCAGTTACCTGAAATGCTGGTGGGTGAGGATTTGATTTCGGTAGCTAGGTGTCCAGTTAAGGTGGACACGAGGGAGGACCCAAGATGCTTCCTGAGATACAGAATCAAAGGGTCCTTTAGGGGTGTACAGGTAGGTGATCACCTTCTTGAGAGTGAGAGCCCCAAAGAGAAGGATAAGCTCTCATGATGTGAGAATGAAGATTGCTCTCTGCTCTGTCCTTAGGAGTCCTATAGGGCTTTGCCTTCTGCCATCTTCCCTGCGTTTCAGAAGGATGGATGGTGCGCATGGGCAAAGGCCCTGAGGCACATGAGATCTTGTCGTCTTTGCTGAGTTAGAAGGGACCTGTGAGACAAGACAGCTGGTGAGAGGGCTTGTGGGTTCATAGCAGTGCAGGTGTTTTGTTTTTTCTCGCTGTCCTGTCCGGCAGTATTCTCCTCCATCCTTCTCAAGGAGGTGGGTCTTCGTGAGGGGAGACGCTGACGCTGGGGAGTATTTGGAACAGCTAAGATGGGAGACTTCCTGTTACCATGGACTATTCCTGGGAATCGGGTGGGGGAGCTGGATTTCTGCCTCTGCACTGGCCCCTTGCCTCTGGGAAGACTGAAAACTCTTCCCGATTGCCGCAGGTCTGGTGAGTGCTTATCTCCACCTGTCACCCTGCCAGTCCCAGGACACCAGCAGTACGTGGAGACAGTTCTTCAACCAACATGCAGAGCTTCCATTTTAGTTACACAGCAGCCTTCTGGGGCAGACTGTTGTGCATCTAATTTTGTCAGATAAGAAATTGGATGCTTAGAGTGGATGAGACTTCTCCAGGGTCCCACGCCTATAGAGGCAGGATCAGAACTGGTGCCTAGGTTCTGGGTTCTTCGTGTACACCTTGTTTCTGCCACACCATGGTGCTTTGGGGGCTGCTCACTGACAGAGCACCCCACCTCGGGGGGGTCCCTTCCCCATGCCCACACAAAAACCTGCCCGAAACTTAGATGAAGCCGGTGTGGGTAGGTCGCATTAACGCTGCGTGATGAGAGACAAAAGGCATGCTCGCATGAGGCCCATTAGCCAGGTGGACAGGTAGGGAAGGCAGAAGGCTGGGAGGAAAGCCGCAGGACCCAGGTCCAAGGCTTGCTTCTTTCTTGCTGTGACTGTGTTTGTAAGGTGATCTTCCTGGCGCCCAGCATCCTTGTCAGTCAGCAGGAGAGAGCCTGCCTGTGGCCCAGGGTATGCAAAAGAGTGGGGTGATCTGTTAGGCTCTGTGAGCTCTGGGGCGCCGACGTAGTATCCTGGAGGTGTTCGGACCTGAAGCCTGACGTATAACTGTGTCTTTCCACGTGGGAGCTATGATGAGGCTCTCGCTCGTTTCTTTCCTCCACTGGGGAATAGCAGGTGTCTGGGGGGCACTACTTTGGTTTTTAATCATGCACAGGTATTGTACGCATCTGGCAGAATAGTCTCTTTAGGTGCCCCTTCGCAATCTCTGCGTGTAGAGACAGAGATAAGATTATTTACACCCCATTCCATTATTCACAGCCCCTTGGAATGCAGTGTTAAATAATTCAGAGACCGTACAAGCTTGGGAATTGATGGTGGAGCTGACGGTTTCTGCAAGAACAGCAGGCAGCAGCTGCAGAGCCGTCCAGGTTCCTGCACAAACGCGCGTGGGAGCCATGGCTGGGCGTCAGGACCTCGGACAGCGGTCTTCTCTCCGGTCTCAGCAAGGCTCTCCATCAGCGGTGGGGAGCCCCATCTCTGGGGTGAAATTGTCCACCTTCCTGCTGCCTCCTAATCTGAAGCTCCTTGAAGGCTACTCACACGAGAATTGTCTACTGCCCTGGCACAGGGCCAGTCCCATGCTAGGTGACGGATCACTTTAAGAACGATCTCCATTTCTTACCTGCCATTGTCTGTGCCACAGCTGATGGGGCCCAGGCAGAGAGCCACTGGAGCCACCAGCTACTAGGAAGAGGAGGTGGAGACAAGGAGAGGCCTGAAAGTAGGTGCAGAGAAGCAGAGAGCTGGGAGGAGGCCAGAGGGGAGACGTTCAGGTAGGAGATGCAGGTTGGCATTTGAGGAGGCTGAGTCCTGGGAAGTGACCACTGGGTCATCTCCAGCCTCTTAAATAAAGGCTTCTTTCTCAGGCACCCTACCAAGGGGGACACACAAGCCACAGGCCTGTTCAGGCCCCTGGGCTATCTGGCCTCTCACCCGCTGCCCCGTCTCCTGGGCCCCTGAGTCCTTCTTGCTCTGCTCTGGTGTCGTCTCCTGGCCCTGCCCCCGGCTTTCAGGCTGCCTGGGTGGGCTGGTGTTGATGTTTGTCCAGGGGGAGGTAGAGGCAGAAGTTGGGAATAAATACTTGAATGAAAGTGTCCTGGGGAGCCCTCTGTGTCAGACAGACCCGTCCGTCCTCTCTTCTGCTTGGCTCCAGATTTGCTCTGGATTTCAGAGCTGCGTGCAGCTTCTCTGCCCGCCTCTCTGCCCTGTGGAGTCTTCCAAGGTCAGGGTGGCTCCCTGTTTCTGGATCAGATGGACGTCATGGGGAAGCTCCAGAAGGGAACTTGGTGACTCCTCAGTTAGCACGCCAGGTTTTAAGTGCCTGGGAGTGTACTCATCAGCATGCCCAGGCTGCAGTCGAGGGCTGGGCAGGGTCAGCGGCTCTGGCAGCTCTTCCCTCCCAGGGCAGCCAGGCTCACAGCTCTGGGGGGGGGGTGTTGGGAGGGGTCCAGTCTGTGGCTTCCTGGAGCCAAAGGAATTTGAGCTTCCTGGCAGAGCTGATGGAGACCCAAAGGAACAGCTTGGAAGTACAAGCCCAGAGGAGTGAGGCTGAGAGGTAAGACGCAGGTGTGGTCACTATCGGCAAAGACTCCTCTGAGGCCGCTGCCAATGTGTACGGGTGGAATGTCAAAGAGCAGCTTGCCCAGAGACAAGCTCCTTCCTGGGTCAGGGGGCGCTGGGCCCCATGAGAGCCTGAGACACTGTGGTCATGCTCCCAGGTGGGCGGGCGGGGAAGGTTGGATTGCCCACCTGCTCCACACGTTCACAAAGTGCCTGTGATGCTTCAGACACTGACCTTGGCTGTCCCCTTTGTGCCTTGGGACACATCCCCACTGTGCAGGTGAGGAAAGGGAGGCTAAGAGGGCCCTTCACGTCCTCCAGGTCCCACAGCTGAGAGTGGCTGCGGTGGGATTGTGGCCCTACTGCAGTCCTTCTGAGTAAGGGGACCTTGGTCCCTCCATTCCGCCCACAGTAAGCAGGTGGGGGGGAGGCTTCTCTCAGCAGCACGGAGTCACCGCGATCTGTCCAAGGCCCCACTGGAGAGTGGGCCCTGCTTCTTTCTCCCGCACTTGACCTCATTTTGCCATGTGGGATGTGCACTTAGGTTTTTGGCCCAAACTTTCAGGGAAACTCTCTTTCATTTAATTTTTAATTCAATTTTTTACTTATTTACATTTAGAAATAAAACTGATTATCATGTTTCTGGGAATTATTTTGCGTATGGATAATCACTGCTTTTTAGAGTTACACTTTTAACGTGAGAGCACAAATAAAAGAATTAAGAACACTTATATGGATATGGAATTAGTACCACCCACATATAATGTGCATCCTTATTTCTCCCTCAAAAATTGGGGCAAAAATGTGCACATGATACATGGCAAAATGCGATATTTATTTTAAAATTTTATTTTTCAGTTACAGTTGACATGTGATATTACATGATGATATTACATCATCTCAGGTGAACAGCATTGTGGTTAGACACTTATGTAACTTACAAGGCTCTTCCCCCAGGGAGTCCTGCCCCCTCCTGACGCCATGCGTGGCCGTCACAATGACCTTGGTGTAGTCCCCGAGCTGGACTCTGTGGGCCTGGGCTATGGCTGTGTCCCAGCTTCTGAGCAGGAAAACACACGGCAGTTGCAGGAGCGTGAGTCATGTCCACCTGCATGGCTTTCCCCTGCTTCTAGTTTACCTGTTTCATCAGGTTCTGATCTTGACCCCATTAATTTCCTTGGGACAATCAGAGTAGATACTACTATCTCGTTGGAAAATGAGAATAGAATTGACCAGAGAGGCTCAGTGCCACACGGGAAGCGGTCCTCTGCTTGTGGCTGGAGTCAGAGTCCGTCTGTGTTTTTATACGGCTCCCGGCCTCATCCTGCTTCCTGTACATCATGGGGTCCCTGGCACTTCCGAGGTGCGGACTGGAGGAGGGAGGCGGGAGCGACTCAGGAACCATGTGGGTCCCCACACCACAGGCCTTGCAGTGTGCAGTGTAGTACTAGGCCTGTCATCACTCCTGGACACAGGCAGGGATGACTAGGGGTTGAACACCTCCCGTATGCCCGATTTGGAACAGACCTCATCTCATTTAATGCTCCAAACTATGGAAGTAGACCCAAACCTGGGAGGTCGGTCATGCTAAAACCCCCATTTTGCCGACAAGGGAAGGTGTGTCTGGTGAACGGTGGCATGTGGCCTTGTCTGACTCTCAGGTCTGAGTCTCCACGGCCTTGTGCCCCTGGCCATGCTGGTACCCAGTGCCCTGAGGCCCTGGGGGTGGAGGTCTGCCTTCTGCAGCCTGGGCAGGACTGGAAGCCTCTCCCTCCTGGCCCTGAGAATTATGCCACCTCCAACCGAATGCTTATTGAATTGATGGCAATAGCAGGTTTTATGGTGTCTCTCTCCTGCTAGATTGTAGGTTCAATGAGGCAGGGACCAGGTTCATTTTGCTGACCACAAATTCTATGTGTCTGGCTCATTATAGGTGTTCAATAAATATGGGTTGAAAGGATAAATCCCCTTTATAGCTTGAGGGGCCTCCATTCCCGAGGTGTTAATAAAATGCAAAGTTGGGATTCCGAGTCATTTCACTTCCCACTCTTGAAGAGATTTAGGGGTGGGTTGGTGTTGGTGTTTGTCCAAGGGAGGGAAGAGGCAAAGGTTGGGAATAAATACTCGAATTAAAATGTCCCGCGGAGACCTCTGTGTCAGCGCCTGTCTCCCGGTCGCTCTAATCAGCGGACAAGGAGAGTTTCCCCCGCGCTGCTGAGCTGGCTGGTAAATGATCCCTGGGTGTGGGGAGGGGGCACTGACTTGCAGTGTCACGGGCACGGGGCTGTCTGAGGCCTATTAGCCTAAACTCTTGCTCTCCATGGAGACTTCAGGCTGCGTGAGGCTTGCTGGAAACTGCTGGCTTGTGGCTGCACGGCGGGGTAGAGAGAGCCAGGACATTGGCAGTGAAGATCCAGGTGCTGCCTTGCGTTCTCTGTGCCTTTTGTGGTTAGTTATTAACTCTTTGAGTCTGTCTTCTCGGCCTGGCCTCAACTGCCTCCAGCTGCGATCTCGCCCTCCCCAGGTGCGCACAGCGAATGCCTCCCCTGGACTCCGCTACTGGCAGTCTGTCTCAGCACTTCGGGCCTCAGCTGCCCTGCCGGTCGCCTGGGGATTTGCTCCCGCCACAACAGGGACTCCCCAAGGGGCACCACCTGCTGTCGGCAGCACCGGCATGGAGAAGGGTGCGGCCCTTGGAGCCAGATGCGACTCGCCCCTCACCCTCTCCCACTTTGTGCCCTGGGCAGGTTACTACCGGCCTGTTGACTGAGACTCTTGGTCCGCAAAGTGGGGATAGAAAGGGTATGTCCCACAAAGGCCTAATGTGAAGATTGAGTGAAATTATAAATGCGAAGTTCTTACCCAAGTGCCTGGTAATGGCAAGTGCTCGGGACAAATACTGGCTTCGTGGGCTTTGGGCTGTTTTAAGAATAAAATGAGATAATGAGATGAAAACCCTTTGCATAAAATCGCAGGTGCAGCGCTCCACCCTGTGCACCGTAGACCTCGTCACCAATGACACAGGGCCCTCCAGAGGACCCGTGACCATGTGTTACTTGTTTCTCTGCTCATGGTGCCAGTCCACTGCCTTGTCTGTCTGGCAGACTCCTGCTCATCCTTTGGTGTCTGATGGTGTCACCTCCTCCATGCAGCCTTTCTTGACTTCTCTGGCGTGGCTAGCTGCTCCAGCTTTGGCCTCCACAGCACTTGGTGTAGATGTCCAATCTCACACATGCTGCCTCATTCTGTGATGGGCTGGTTTGGTTTGGCTTCTCCACTCTTGGCTCTGAGCTCAGAAGACTCAGAGCGCCTTGAGGCCTCACCAGCCAATCCTGTTCAACACTGGGCCCAGCACAGGGGCTGGCACGTGGACAGTCTAAAATCCATGATACTACCAAGTGAAGGTCTTGTGATTCGCAAGAGAAAGGAAGTCATTGTAAAATTTGAAAAGAATTAGATGATGTTTTGCAGGTCTTAATACATAAATATAACTGGGGCTTTCAATACAGTTTGAAATTACTGGCTTTCTTCGATTAAAAAAAACACGTTTAATAATGGAGGAAAACCCACCAATGGGTTGTGTTAATATATGTAATTTTTTCCCTCCAAGGGTTTTCTGCCTTATTGATAGGAGCGCTCCACACATCGCAAGAAGAACTCTTTTCTCCACTTTGCTGGAAAGGCCAGTGAAGAAATGACTTGTGCTTTATTTTTCATGGGCTGGGAATAGATAATTGCTTAAAGCTGAATTTTGGACGGCTGATAATTTAATTAGAGTCTTGAGCATAATTGTTCCTGCATCACCAGGTGCCTTTTATTCTCCATGGTTTTGACCTCAGAAGCTACTTCTCTTGGCAACAGCTTCTCTCGGTGGGAGAAATGGCCACTTTGGGGTATTTTCTGCTCAGCAGATAAGAAAAAGGTAACACCTGAGAAAGCAGACAGAAAACCGTGGGCATGATTGGAATAATGATTGGGCTTTTGTGAATATGTAGGTGCGTCGACATTGGAAACAGAATGAGGGCTCTGCAAACCGGTGACGGGAGCCCAGTGTCTCTCCCCTCCCACCGTCCACAGACCAGGCTGCAGACCATCTCCTTTGCACCTTGCGCTCTGGCCCAGACTCTGCCTGGCTGTGGGGCAGGCTGTTGTGGAGGAGCCCAGACCTGGGTGACGGGACACTCCAGTCACCGCACAGAGCCTATGTCCTCGCTTGGGGTGGGAGAGAGATGACTTAGAATCCAAGGTTGTGACTTGTCAGTGACCTGGCCAAATGCAGCTTTCAGAAATGTCTGCTGGGCCATTAAATGCCCCAAATAGCTCGAGTCATCGTCAGCGATTACAGCACAGAAGAGAGCGTGTAAAACAAGGAGCGTGTGTCTGTTGCAGTGGATGTAGGAGTCCTGGGCCTGCGTCTCTACACATCGCAGGAACGCAACAGTTCCTTCAGCACAAGTCCTTCCTTCACCGCAGTCCCCACCACTCCTTACTGTCTGCATTGAGTCTGCGTCACACATCCATACCATCCGCCCAGCCCCCGCAGGCACGTGAGTTCATGGACCCTGGGCTAGGGGACCTCGAATGTGCCATGTCAATTTGTCAGTGTCTGAATGGGACACATGGGCAGTACTAGTCTGTCTTCCCTTTAACTCTGGTTTCTGTGTTACGGGTGCAAGACATTGAGTTTCAGCAAGGTCAGTGCCATGTCGATGGTCACGAGGTTGTGTGGTGGAGCCGGTTCTTGGACGGTGGGGCTCCCGACGCCTGGCCCCTCGGTCATCCCTGGGAGTTGCAATCTCCACTTCGCACACGGGACCTCGCTGGTGCCGAGTGTGCCCGTGCTGGGCAGTCACGTGTGTGATCTGGACACTCAGGGCTAGAATCAAATGACCTTGAGCAAGCACTTGAAAAGATCCTGAGTTATCACGTAGCAAAGCGTTCTGGGCCTGAAGCTGCTGATTCAGATCAGTTTCATGTCTGCAAGAAGCCTTAATCTCTTTGGATATTTAGGAAAAAAAACAGTCCTTTCTTAAATTTTGAGCGCCCATTTTTGCAGAGCTTTTACCGTTCACTTGAAAAGTGTAAAGAAGGGAGACTGGGGGAGGTGGTCTGGTCTTAACAGTACTTAACAGCCATTTAATTCCTGGTTTGGGGAACTGGGTCTGAATTTTGCCTTTGCCACTTTCTAACTTGGTGACTTTGCCTCCTGAGTCTGCCGTGAAAAGATGGGAAAGTGGCCCCGATCTCGTGTCAAGGTGCTGCGACGTGGCCTGCGTGTGTCCCAGGCTCCATATGGTGGGCGGCCAGGGTTGAGACCCGGCCGCATGCCCAGCACTTGCTCGGTATTTTGCAGACACTCACTCAGTCGGTAGCAGTCTCTGCATTCACAGTTGTCGAGTTGTGTCTCAGTGGCAATCAGACATTTGTTGAAGGTTAGGTAGCTAAGAAATATTGGAATTTCTGTGTTAAGTTCAAACCATCTAATATTTTTCACTACATCCCAATTGTCTGCTTTGCATTCTGACCTTTGTGCTCCTTCCTTTACTGAATTCTGAATTAGCCTAGAATTGAGCTTCAATTTCCCTTCTGCAAATTACAAGGATGGGACCCCATGAGCCTGTGGGCCCCTCCCAACCCTAAGATTCTGTGATTCAACTACCGAGTGAGGAGGCCAAGAATAGCATTTAAAAAATAGAAATGGAAGCCTTCATTCCATTTTATTGCATTGCTCCAACAGGATCAGCTAATTAAAATAATTAGCTGCAGTATAAAGAAAATAGTTTCCCCTTCTGTTGAACTTTCATTTTCTCTCTCTGCAAGTTCAATTGGACAGGACAAACACTGGGGCCCGATCAAACATGCTCTTGTTCCAGGGCCCCACTTTTGAATCTAAAGCAGTCCTGACAAACCGTTACTGATAAAGATCAGCCCAGGATCACAGGGACAAAGGCCCAGCCCCCGCATCAGCACTCAGCCAGCAGGGACAAAAGGGGAGTGACCAGAAAAGGGAATTGGACCACGTCCTGGTGTTTTCACGAGATCCATTCTTTCTGCTTTTTCCTGGGGCAGTTACTACAGGGGCAGCCGGGAAGGGTCCTCAGTGACCTCCGTTTCCTTCTTTTTCTTTGTCTGGTGGTGACAAAGCCGAGCTCGGTGGTTCCAGTTCAGGTGTTACCATCTGAAGCACCACAGCGAGGTGTCGATCAAACATACCTGTCTTCACTCCATCAGAGCCCATCAAGGGGTTGACCTTGGACAGTCAAGGTCTTGGAGCTTCACCATGGCTTCTTTGACCTGGTGCTTATTGGCCTGGATGTCCCCAGCGAACATGAGCACGTGGTTGTCTTTGGTCATCCTGCCTGGCCCCATCCTCTGCGGAACTCGGTGATGGAGTACTGCTTGTTGCGTTTGCGCCCCCTGGTGGGGCTTCATAGACTCGGGCGTCTCCCCTGCTGGCATGTGGGTGCTGTGTGGATTTGTTGTTGCTGGGTGGGCACTTTCTTATCCTCGGGGTCTTTGCTTTGGCATCAGTTTTAGGAGGGGCACCAGCTTAAGTCTTAACTTTTCATCATCTTGGTGAAATGCCTTTTTCTTTTCCAAAAACAACTTTCTTGCCAAGTAAAAGTAAATAAAATCTGAAACGTACAACTTGTAGGGGAGGTTTTAGAAAATATGGAACTTATTTAGAACTTGTAAGCACATCACCAGATGTGGTCACCGGCGTGTCCCCAGGGGTCCCACATGTCGTGGGCAGTTCTGCCGGGTTCGGTCGCCCGTAGCGTCACCCTGCCCTGTGGTTTCGCACCTCCTGGCCTTGGCTCGCTGCTACCGAAGGTCTCAGCATTCAAATGTCACCTTTACAATTTGCCATTTTCACACACCACATGGACCACTCTTCAGTTAGTATTTACTTTCAAGATTAAAAGCCGAGTTCCAAAAATGAAAAAATTGAAAGGAGAAATAGACAACTCAACAATAATTGTCGAAGACTTCAGTATCCCTTTCAACAACCAACAGAAAATCTAATAAGCAGAAAACCAGCAAGGACATGACCTGGCCTAATTGACTTTATAAAACATGCTACACGAAAATAGGAAAATACACATTCTTTCCAAGTATACACGGAACATTATCCATTTTTATGTACCTCAGGCATAAAACAAGTATCAGTGAATTTAAATAAAGTGAGATTGTACCAAATATGACTTCTCATCTCAATGGGTTTGTAGCCCTAATTCACCTTATCTTGGTAGTCCAACAAAATTTGAAGCCAAGAAATTATTTGAAAACGGTCCTGGGTTGGTGGAACTTCCAGAAGAGTGATATAAGGAAATGGAAATTATTTCTGGAAAAACTTACCTTTAACCAAGGCCTCAAATGATTCCCACTGATAAATTTTCAAGAAATATCAATTAATGTTCAAAATTGCAAAACCTACAAGGAAATGAGTCACCGTGAGTAAAAGCCAGCAAGAAGAAACAACAGACTGAATCGGATGGTGGAGTTATCAGATTCAGGATGAAAACCGAAGATATTTTACACATTTAAATAAAGCCCAGAATTGAAAATGAGAAAAGAGCAAGCAAAAGGGTGACCAAGCAGATCTGAAAAAGAACCAAAATTATTTCTAGGGATGAAAACTGTTATAATTGAAATGAAAAGCAGTTCTGGGTTGAACAGCAGAGTGTACACAGCTGAAGAGAGAATTAATGAGTAGAGATTGGGAGACATTACTCAGGTTATAACAAAAAAGAGAAAAAGAGATGGAAAAAAGGAAGAAATATGGGTCTTGTGGAGTTTAAGTGAGAAGCTTATCCATGTGCAGGTTTAGATGGAGAGGAGAGAGGATGAGGGGAGGCGACACCTAGACAATGATGGCTGAATATCTCCCTACAGCGCTGAAAGACACATCTCTACAGATGCAGGTGGCCTAGGGAGTCTCAAACAAGAAAAGATAAATGAAAAAGCAAGCCTGGGTAAAGCTTGATAAAACTGCAGAATATCAAAAATATAGAGGAGATCATAACAGCATGTAATGTAATGGAATCTGCAAAGAAACACTAAATACACCAGTGGTTTATTTCTCAATGGCAACAGCAAAATGTGGGAACAGTGGAGCAGTATCTCCTGAGGGCTATGAGAAAATAACCAACAATTTGGAGTTCTCTATTTGGGAAGAAGTGTCTTAGAAATAAGGCCAAAAGAAAAGAGATTTTCAGGTGGACAGAACCGAGGGGGCGGAACACCAGCCAAGCCTCAGTGCAGTACTGTAAAGGCCATCTTTGAGGCAGAAAAACCCAGGTTTGACGGAATGTTTGGAACGCATCAAGAGAGAGCGGTGGATGTGTGGGTAAACCAGAATAAGCCTCACTTATCTAGAACAGCAAAACAATGTTTTATGGAGTTTTAAAAAATAGAATTAAAATACGCCCGTATGGTAGAATATAAGTTGAGGAGGGAGGGAAGGGAGAGAAAAATATTCCAGGAATTTAATTCTGCAATGCTCAGTGCGCTAAGAACACTAGGATTTCTAGGATGGGCCCTACAAGAACCGAAATAGAGGCTCCAACGTCCAGACCAGTGTATGGGAACACACGGGATGAGAAAAAAACATCAGTTCAAAAAATGCAATGTAATACAAAAAAGAGAGAAAGAAATATAAAACTGGAGCTAAGAGCACAGAATACTATGCTATAGATAAACTTAATTATAGGCACACGTTCAGCGAATGTAACCAGAGAAGTTGTTCCTGGTATAAGACGAAGAGTCTCACACCGGTTTAAAAGATATACGCGTATGGCATTCACTGGGACCTCCAACACAGGGACATGGATAGGGTGGAAGAAAAAGGTCGAAGGTGACATTCTTGGGAAATACGAAATAACAAAAAGCTGGTGCAGTTGTCCTTAATGTTAGGTCAAAATTTATGTAAGGCATTGTATGTTATGCTTCATAATTTTCAAATTATTTGTGAACATTTTTTATTGTACATCAAAAATCAAATGTCTAAAAATATAGCACTAAGTGGCCGCGTCGTAGTGGTCTGGCACACACACTGGTAAAATAAAGGGACAGAGGTCCTTGGTAACAGTCCCAGTGACAACATCACCTGCGTCCTCAGGAGGTGCTGGGTCTCCAACAGCTTAGCCACCAGAGAAGGTGATGCCCATGCGGATACTGCACAGGGTGGCTCAGAAAGTCACTCTCTGATGGTGGGGACACAGATGTGTGAGAGGCTGGGAAGAGCCCATATGAAATTATCTCACTAACTGTGAATGGTGATCAAGATGGATGTTTATTTTATAGATGATTTTAAGTCTGTATGCACGATCAAATATATAAATCTTATAGAATGAGTCGACATTTGGCTCTGTGTGTGTCACCAGAGATTTATACGTCCGTGTTGGCTTTGCCAATGTTTGGACGTTGTTGCTGGGGAATAAGTTACAACCAGTCACATGGTCTCTTTTTCAGGCACATGTGACACTTGTCCTCAGTCCCACAGAGCCTGAGTTCTTGGCACCATCTACTCTACCTTCCAGCATGTGTTGGGAGTTTGGAGGACGGAAACCAGAAACTGGATTTAAGTGACACCGACCTGTTCAGGCAAGAGGGCTTTGGTTTGGGCTCAGAGCCGCAGCCTCCGTGAGGGGTTTGATTTCAGTCCGTCCTGCAGCCCAAAGCTGGGCAGGGAGACCCGGGCTCTCGCTGTGGCTCTGCCCCTTGTGGGCTGCGTTCCTGTGTGCCAGTCACTTCACTTCTTGGACCTCAGTGTCCTCACCTGCAGCACAAAGGAGTATTTTAGCCAACCAGGTCTGTGATCTGTGTGAAGTGGGGATTCTGTGCCCTGGTGTGCCTCCAGTGGTGCCCAGGCAAATGTTTAAAACCTGACTCTCTGGAAGCAAACACGTTTTTTTTTTTTTAAAACAAACCCCCAAACTAAGTTTATACAGTTTCTAGCATTTTCCAATTTCCGTGGTGTAAATACGTCCACCATGGACAGTTTCAAGCTACCGAACTGCAGTCACGGATGCCAGGGCTGGAGTGAGCTGTGACAGGTGGCCTCAGGCACAGGCATGAGCCACCCGCCCACCTCTTCGTCAGCCTCTCCATGCGGCTGCCAGCCACGTGGCCCTGGCAGCTCTCACCTCAAATGACACAGTAAGAAGGAAGGCGAAGAATACATTCCCAAATTGGACAAAACTAAGATTGAATTTCAACTCTGTCTTTGACTAATTCTATCATCCTGGCTAAGTCATTTTTCTCTATAAGCTCTAGTCTTACCAAAACAATGGAAATACTAATACTTGCAACACAAATTCATTCATTCAGCAAATGTTTTATTTTTATTTGTCTTTAGAGAGGAAGGAAAGGAGAGAAGGAGAAAAATATCAATGTATGGTTGTTTCTTGTGAGTCCCCTGCAGGGAACTGGCCTGCAACCCAGGCATGTGCCCTGACTGGGAATTGAACTGCAATCCTCTGGTTCGCAGGCCCACGCTCAATCCACTGAGCTACACCAGCCAGAGCTCATTCAGCAAATGTTAATCAAGCAAGATGAGGCGCCAGGCAGAGAGGCATAGTGCGAGGATTACGTTTACGAGCTTAGAGAAATGTCAGGTGCCCGCACTTCTCCCCACTATGAGATTCCCCATATCTGGCCCTCGTCTGTTTTTCCTTCTTATGCGGGAACCTTTCCTTGTGTGAAGCCGTCTACTCTGTTTCGTGGTCCGGACCTGGCTAGGCTTGGGTGAGTCCCTAATCACAACCTCCCACAACACTTCTGTGTCCCAGATGTGGCATCCATCACCTGAGACGTACTGTAGGCTCCCCAACCCAGCGCTCACCCGCAGGAACTTACCTCCTTCCCCTACTCCATCGGCTCCTCCTCCCGTGCTGGGCCCAGAGAACAGGGCCAGCGGTTTCCCAGGAGCCGGCCCCTCTTCCTGCAGAGCCTCCGCAGGGCAGAGTTCCCTTCCATCTGAGGGGTAGCTCCCCCGATGCTTTGCTCAGATGGGCACGCTCCACAGGGCCCGCCGGAGAAGCGGTTTCAGGGCGTGGGGAATGACTGAGCTCTCTGAAATCACCTCACTGGGACAAATGGGCATTTTGTCCTTCCGAAATTGAGGGCTGGGGCTTACCAGACCCTGCGGTTGGCTCGGCGTCCATGGATTGACTGACTGACTCATTTGGTGTGCACGCTTCGAATACCCAGGAAGATGACAGACGCTTTCCTGGGTTCCGGAGATACTGAGAGAAACAGAACCCACGAAGTTCAAGGATCTCATTATTCAGTTGGGGGAAGACCTGGAAAATGTGCAATTAAATGTGTGCCCCGATGAGGGGTTGTACAAAATGCTCCGTGTGCACAGGGGACAGGGGACAGGCTCTGCCCCCGAGGATTGGCTGACCTTTCCAGAGCGGTCATGCGTGTCCTGGGACTTTCCTGGGAAGGAAGACTTTAACAGGAGGGGAAATGGGTGGGGGTGGGGGGGGCAAGAAAATCCTCGGTGTGGGGAAGGCGGGACCAGGTGTGGCATGTGGGCGCTGTGAGGTTTCTCCACAGCCGACAGGTGGGACAGACGGGAGGGGCGGCAGCAGGCCGGAGTTCAGGTGGCCCTGGGGCCCAGGGCGGCACATCTCTCTCCCGGGGTCCTCAGTGCCGGCCCCCACCAGAAGCACACAGACATCGTCTGCAGACGTGAGGCCCCAGGAATCAGTGACTATCCTGGGGTGGTCACGACGCAGACACGCTCCAGAGCAGATCCACGGGCAGAGTCTGGCCTGGGATCAGCCATCCCGGTCTGCGACCCGTCCGGGGCCACACAGCACGCAGCAGAGGCAAACGCCCACTCAGGTCCCCTGGGTGATTATTAGGAGCAGAGGTCCAGGGCCGCTGGCCTGGCTGCCCGCTGGACTCCACAACTGTCACAGACCCTGATTGTCCTGGCACGGCGGTGACTCGCCTTTCTGCCCCTAGGGAAGGGCTGCTGCTGAGCCGAGAACGCCACCCGCCCTGCTCTGTCACCTCCTTGGGTCACGATGGATCCCTTTCGCTTGCTCCCCGTTATTTCATTGTAAACGAGAAAGTAATAAAGCGGGGCTGCAACCGCACTAATTAAATCAGCCACTACTGATCCCATTGATCGGGGAGAGAGCATTGCGAAGGGCGGACGGCGGCGAGGGGGGGAGGGGCTTTGATTCCGATAAGCCAATGCGAAGCCGTCACAGTGTGGGGGTTGAGGAGGCGGAGAGAAACGGCCCAGGGTCCGGGGTTTGAGCTCTGCTGGGTGAGGGGCGGCACACGGGACGGAGGGGAGGCCCCGCCTCTCCTGGGAGGCGCCCTGGAGCTGGACAGGAAGTGCCTTGTTTGCTCCTCGGGACGGAAGGCAGGCTGTGGGGGGAAAGGCTGCTGCAGTGAGAATCTCCATCTCTAGTCTGGGGGATGGGAAGTGGGGGCTGAACTGTCATTACCAACGGTGGCACAAATGAATGCATGCACAAACAACCCAAAATGTAGAAGGAGACCTGCAGAAGTCCAGGCCGCGCGGTCTTTATGGGCTGACTGAGTGGCACTGGTCAGCAGTGAGTTCGGGACTATCTTTTCCAGCCTTTCTCTGTCAAAGGTCACTTTGGTCAGTCCCTGCAGGAGCCCAGTTCCTCCCCCGCTGCGACCTTCAGTTCCACCACCCAAGGCCCGTCTGAACAGCTTGCAATTCCTCCAAGGCACCAGAGTGGTCCCCACCGCCTCGCCTTTATTGCTGCCCCTCTGCCCCTTCCTCTGGAGTTTCTCAGAGTGTGACCTGGGCACCACTGCCTGGGACCCACGCGGGACTCGGCCCACGGTGCAGACTGCTGACTTGCCCTCTGGGAGGTGGGGCTCGGGAATTGGGATTTCAGCGAGCATGGCGGGCATTTCCTAGGAACACTGGGCTTTCGAACTGCAGACTCCCTGTCCACCCCCCAGTGTGGCGACACCTATGCATCTCTCCCCTCACAGCTGCAGTGCGTTGAAAATGGGCAGGCTCCCTGGGGCTTTAGCTTCAGAGAAGCCAAAAGCAATTTTATTTGATTTGAACATGTCACTTCTGCAGAAGGAAGACAATGAACTGTAATGTCCACTTGCAAAGGCTCAAAAAATGTCAGCCACAAAATGGATTGCTTAGTGCTCAGAGAACAAACATCTCTACAGGAGGAGAAACGAATTTATTTCAAACTAGGTGAGCTCAAGTTCAGTTGTACTCAAAATGAATAAACAGTAAGAAGAATTTATGAACTATCATTGCCTTTTACCTTAGCCATATTTTATGGCTTTCCAAAGTAAGCTAAAATACATTTTACAAACTCTGGCACCCATACAAACTAAAGGTGTATGAGATGGGTGGGTAAAAGTGGATTCTGTAATCAAATAGTTTTCCCGCAGAAGTCCTCATCTTTCTGGTAGACATCAGTTGTGTTTTCTGATTACCCGGCACCCTTCTTACCTTTGGGGGTTTTCTTGCCTCATGAGTTTCACATCACTGGTGGCAAACCCAGCAATCTCAAGTTCACAGCCCCCCTTGCAGCCAGGACTTGGACTGTCTGTACTTCTGAGTTGTGCTGGGCATTCCCACCTGTACTCGAGAGGTGTGTTTGGAAAGTGAGCAGCAGGAGAAGTCTGCGCTGGCCCACTTTGCTTTGGAAGGTGGCAGCAGAAGCATCCAGATTTGGGGCAGTCTTGGGGGCAGGTTAAGCTCCTGGTGCCGGAGCCCTTCGCACTGGAGGCCCCCGGTTCCCAGCAGGGCACAGCTGTGGTCCATCTAAACCACTCCGGTGGAGCATCCTTACCAGGGCGTAAGCTCCGGGGAGCGGGGGGGCTCACTGGCGCTCTCTGCAAGTCTCTGAGCTACCCTTCCCTCCACTCTACTTTTTCTAGCATCACCCTAGGTAGCATGATCAAAACCAGGCCATTCTCAGTGATACAGTTCTCTGGCCCCAATCCACTGACCTTAGTCACATTCCAGCAGCTGAGCCACTAAGGTTCTTAGAACAAGAGGGAAAAACTTTCCTCTCTGGTCCAGGAGCCAGTCTTGGAATGCGCGTCGTACGAAGCTATCACTTATCTTCAGTCCCCTGCGGTCTGGAGTGGCTCCTCCACATTTCTGTTCTGTCACGACCTTGACTCTGGTGAGAGCACCTACAGGTGTTTTCTTTTGGAGAAGGTGCCCAGCCTGGTGTTTTCTGCTGATTTCGGTCATGTCGTGCATTTTCGGCACAACCACCATAGAAGGGCTGCTGGGTCCCCCTCAATGCATTGGTTCAGGGGGCACAGAATGCTGCTTTGTCCCGTTACTCATGAAGTTTCTTCGATGACTTGGGTAAGGAGGTGACTGGCAGGTTTCTGTACTGTAGTTACTGTTTTTCCCTTTGCAATTATTACGCACCCAGATCCGTCACATAGCTTCTCCGCTGCTCTGTCCATCAGAGCCAGCTTTCCTTTCTTGTGGCCAAGAGTTCAGACGACAGCATCTCTTTACAGTGAGAGGACAGGGAGGACCGTGGAGGACGGTTCCTACTTTGGGTCAGTAGCAGAACATGGTTAAGTCCTGCCTGAACCCTTCATGTCAGTTCAGTTAACAGTGTTTACATCCAGAGCTTTGTTTGGCTACATTCCCTATCAGCATGTGCTGACATATTTTATAAGACACCATCTGAATAACAGAGCCCTTCTAATCTGAGTGATTTGCCTCATAGGTTCTCCTTAACTAAAAGCTGATTCTCTTAGAGGAAGACTCAGCTTCCCGCTGAATCCCCCTCCTTTGCCAGGGAGGGGCTGCCTTCTCCACGGAGCACTGCCCGCTCCCAGGTGGTGCACTGACCTTGCCCTCCTCTGTGCTTCCTCTCGGTTACAGGTGTGGCACCTCAGGGCACCTGGGCATTTACCTGTGGGCCTCTTTGGTAACAGGAAGTTTACTGCCTTCTCTTCTGCATGCTCAGCACCTGGTACAGTACCTTCCAGGGAAGGGCCACTCAGGGGATGCTTGTGAATGGAAGAAGCTACAGAACCAGGTAGGATGGCCGTAAGTCACGGTGGCCCGTGACGGTAACTCCTTGGGTTGTATGTGGAAGACTAGCTCGTGGTATTCGAGTGCCCCGCGGGTTCTCTGGAAACTGTTATGAGATTCACCAGGGAGGTGGCACGCTTGTGTCTAGGTGGCGTCTCTTTGGCTGCACTGGCAGAAGGGTGTGAAGGGGCGGGGCTCAGGCAGGGAGCCCACCTGGTGGATTCTGCTGTAGTCCAGGTGCGAGGTGAGAAGGGTGGAGAGAATGAGGGCTTCTTTTAGAAGGTAGTAGAAATGCTACGACTCGTCAGTGGTCCCCTCCGTGCCAGGCTCTTGTACACACTGTTCCTCACACCAGCACCAAACAGTGGTTAGCTCCACCTCCCCTCGTGCGGAACTGGAGGCTGCCAGACCTGTGCACAGCACAGAGCTACAGGCAGATCAGGGCACGGTCGGGGGCACCTGGCCCTGGAGGCCGTGCATGCGCCCGGGAGCCTCACACCCGACCTGGATGCCAGTCTGGTGGCCTCACTTGTGCCTCTAAGAGCCCCGGTGTGGCCGTGGCCAAACAGACACAGCCTTGCCAGGCGTGTGGGTACTGGGCCAGTTCGCCGAAGGGCAAGGGTCAGGTTGCAGTTTAAATTCAGCTCTGCCGCAGGAGGGGCTCAAGGGACAAGGTCTGGAGTATCACACACACAGGACAGCAGCTGGCGTTGGGGACTGCCGCGCCCCGTCTCTCCTGGTTGCAAATGCAGCCCGTCTGAAGTTGCGTGGGCACACTGATCCACTTGTCACCTGGAGCTGGGGTGGAAGCTGGGGTTCTTGTGCCCTGAGAGCAGTGCGGGCTGAGACAGAGAGAAGGGAGAGATTGGACAGAGCTCCGGGGTCTCACCACCCATCCTGGAGGACCGGCCCTGGGCGGGCATGCTTGCTGTCCTCTGTGCCCCTGACCTGAGATTCTTTGCCTCCCGGGCTGCAGGGCTGGGACTAGAGGGGAGCCAGGTGCAGGGTTCAAAGAGGTGCTTGTTCTCAGGGTGTGGGACAGGCAGGCGTCACTTAGCCTAGGCCCTGCTGGGCTGTCCCAGGGAGCCTGTGGACTGGGGTTAAGAACAGATGGTTTGTATGGCGCCTCCTAGTGGGAAGTTTATGGTACTACAAGTCTTTCTCATTTCCCACCATGTTTCTTCTTCCTCCAATGTTAATCAATATTTCAGGAAACTTTGGTGCTTGAAGCTTAACCTTGTGGTTTTGACTATTTGAGACTCTGAAGATCCATGTCGTATGATAATTTGTAGCTTGGTGGAGGCATACGTTGAATTTCAAGGCATATGAGACTGGCTTGCGGGAGCCAGCGCTTCACCGGGCGCGCGCCCCAGGCGGCCTGTTGCTGCTCCGCTCCAACGGAGGCATCTCTGCATTATCCTGTGACAATGAGAGTAGCTGCTGCCGGCTCTCCGGGCGGGTTCCGGCCGGACAGCGGCGTGCTCCGAGCTCCGCAGGCACGATCTTGTTCACTCCCCGTGTGCAGCGGCATCTTACTGTGCAGAGGGAGGGAAGCTCAGAGGCATTGGGTGAACGTCCCAGGGGGTCCCAGGCAGCCAGTGGCGGGGTCAGGACTCGATCCAGCTGTTTCCTGCTAGCGGCTGCAGTGTCACTTCCGCCCAGGTCAGGAAGGTTCCTGGCACTGTTGACTGCCACAGGTTGGCACCGAATTCCTTTACTCAACAAATTTTGGCGGAGCCCCTCCCTTGTGCTGGGCTTGGGCCTTTGATGGTATGGTCACTGCGGGGGCAGATGAGTCAGGCCACATGGCCCTGTTCTCACAGGGCTTCCGTTCAAGTGGGCGTGGCGGGTGATAACCTACACTTCCACAGACATACTCTTTGTGGGTTGGTGACAAGTGCTGTGGAGGAAAACAAAGCCATGGAAGGGTGGGGAGTGCAGGGCAGGGCTGGGGCTGGTTGGGGACAACAGTTCAGTGTTAAGTTCAGGGGACAGGCACTCCCACAGAGAAGGCAGCACACACACCAAGGCTCAGAGGGGAGGCATATGCCGCACACTGGACAGAATGTGCCAGAAAGAGGAACGGCCAAGCGCAGGCCCTCATGTAGGCAGTGCCTGGGCATTCGAGGACAGCCAGGAGGCCAGGGTGCTGACTGGGTGGGAGACTGAGAGGAGGGTGTCAGGAGGGGCGGCCGGCAGGCCACAGGAGCAGCCGTGAGGGCTCACAGACCGTTCTGCAGTCTTGCACTTCCCCTGTGGTGGGTGGGAGCCGCAGGGGCCTGGGCAGCACGCAGCAGACTTGCTCCCACCAGTGATTTGAGTCCACGGGGAGCACTGGTTACAGGGGCAAAGACAGGGCCCAGGGGCCCCGTGGGAGCTGTGGCAGGCTCCGCTGGAGAGGGGATGGCAGCCCAGACAGGGGTTGGGCAGTGCGGTGAGCAGTGGCCAGACTGGACATGTTGTTGAGGCAGAGCCGTCAGAGTTGGCCGGCCAGTTGGATGCAGGCCTCAATGTTGAGTTTATTACAGAGAAAGACTTTATTTAAATAGCCTTTTAATGTCCTTTATGCCATCTTAAAAGGATAGTTGAAGGTCTAACAGGGGTTCCTTGGGTCTTTTGATGATGCTTCTCTGCATTTAGAGGCTTTGACTCCACAAATGTCTAAAGTACGTGTGACTATTACCTGGCTTTGGACTTGGATCCAGGACAGGGACTGAGAAGATGGTGCCGAGAGCTAAGGAATTTGAAGTCGTAGCTCGTCTCTGAGGAGGTGAGAAGCCGGGAACTGCCCTGGGAACATGCCGAGGTGGTGACAGCTGCCTTCTGTGCTGGGAAAACCAGGGACCCGTTGTTCCAAGAAGGAGGTGCCTGTGGAGGGGGTGGGGGCCTGTCTTGGCCGCAGAGGCCCGCAGATGTCTCCAAGCTCCTGAGCAGCAGATCTAAGAAGTGCCACATTCGTACTTCAGGACGGGAAGGGCGGGGCCAGGGGGGCCCAGACTCGCTGCTCTGCCGGCCAGGCTGGCCATAGGAAACTTCTCGGAGTGGTCATCGTGGCTGTCGGTTTGCTGAGGGCGGCCAGCATGCACAGCCCCTGGTGCGCGGGAGTGGGGGCTCGGCCTGGACAACCACTCTCTGCCGTGGCATTGCTAAGCCTGATGGCACTTCATTTCATGTCTGGCCAGAGTGGAGTGATCTCTAGATTCAGAGTTAGGAACCCCCATTTCTAATCCCTTGCAGCCGAGAGGGCCCTTGAGCCGACCACAGTCTCTTCGTACCCCTGTTTTTCTATCTGTGCCGTGGGGGCCTGTTGCCCACCACTGGTCACCCTTATTTGAGGCTCCTTCCTGCAGGAGGAGTGTACTTGCGACCATGCGATCTGCTCTGACCAATGCAACGTGTGTGAAGTGACATTCGACACTCTGGTGAAAGCTTTTCAGCGGCAGTGCGTGGCTTGCCATGTCTCTTCTCCGTGGTCTGTAGTTGTGGCAGTGTGGATCTCGTCACAGCCTCTGCTAGCCTGGACCCTGAGGAATGATGATGTGCAGAACCCCCGTCCACCTCGACAAATAGAGAAGAACGATTGAGAAATCAACGTTTGAGAAATCAACGAAACCTTTAAGGATTCCTGTACTGACGGACGCAGGGTTGCCCTGAGGACTGCGTGTAACCCTTCCCTCCAGGCCAGGCTGACTTGTATCAACTCTTAGTGTCAGCAGAAACGTTGCCTCCTCCGTGAGGTCCTTCGTGACCCCCTTGATCAGCTCTGTCTGCTTGCACATGGCCAGGCTCAGAGTTAATGCTCAGAGACGGACCACAGGACCAGCACAGGCCAAGCCTGGCGCAGTCACGACAGCCTTCCTCTCTTCTTTTATCACCAGTGATTCCTTGATCAAATGTCCCTTCCTCCTGCAGGGGTCCATATTTGGAAAGACTTCTGCCTACCAAATGAAGTGCATTTATTACAAAGCAGTTCACTTGGCCGTTTCTCATTAGGGAGAGACACACGTGTGGCTGCTGATAAGAGCGTCAGATCAGCAGGAGACAATCACCATGACCACAGCAACGGACGCACTCCCAGCCCCGAGCTGAGCGAACAGATGCTGGTGTTCCTGCAGCTTCACGGAGCCCTCAACGAACAGTCGCTCCAGCCAAAAGGACCAAGGGTGTTTCTTTAACACGAGGCCCCATGGGAGGCTTTCTTGGGGTTGGGCAGGTGGCCCAACCCTGTCACCCAGACTCTGGCCACTGTTTCCCGCCTCGGCCCTTCTTAGCCTCCATCTTCCCGAGTTGTCTGCAGCTGCTCCGGGGGCCAGGAGCGCACCGAGGCAGGGTCAAGGGGCAGAGCGAGCAGGCTCTCCTCTCCTGCCTGTGGCTTTCACCAGGAAATCGAAACCTTCCTCAGAAACTTGTGCTCCGACTTTGCATTTTGTTCCTTTCATCAGATCTGGATTCCATGCCCCTGCCCCTCCCCTGAGCTGCAAGGGATTCTGGGAAAGGGAGTGTCTGGCAGAAGATCCTGGCATTTGCCCTGGGTCATCGCCTGGGCTGGGGATACGGCCATCCCGGGCAAAGCGTGGGTCCATGAGCAGGAGACAGAGTGGGGAGAGCGGCTTCTGGGTAAAGAATAAACGCCGCACTCTGGCCGTCGCGGACAGCACGAGCTCCTGGATGTGCTGCCTCGTCCTCGTGCGTGCAGTCGAACCCGCTCATCTGATGGATGAAGAGAAAGAAGGCCCAACAATGGGCAGGGCTGAGGCCTCCTCATGACTTGGGGGCAGGCAGGGGTCCGACCAGGTCCCCAAGATCTCCTCTCCCTTTTACAGAAAGAGTCTAGACCCACCGTCCAGGCAAGTTGCCCGGCACCCGCAGAGGGGCCAGACCCCAGTCTGCAGCAGGAGCAGCAAGAGGCAGGCCATGGGGTTTCCACCCGGTTTTCTTTCTTTCTAGCTGAGCCATTGGGCAGGTCGCAGAGTCTGTTTAAGGCTTGGTTTTGTCTTAGCCATCTTCACTGAATTTGATGTTCCTGGTGGGGACACTGAGACCGGGAGACCTGGAGAGACTCGCCCAAAGCCACACAGCCTGTGAGCGGCAGGGCAAGGCCTGCAGAAACTCAGGGAATCTCATTTCCTCTCTGCCCCCCCCCCCCCCCCCCCGCGAAAGACATGTGTAGAAGCGTTTCAGGTACATCCTGGGTAAGGGGTCAGGGCCAGGCGCCCTCCTTGTTGGTAGGACATGCCCGTCTGTTGTGTTGGGGGAACTGTTGACCAGTTCTGGCTGTTCAGGTGTGTTCTGACAAAACGTGGTTCTCCAGTTGTGTTTGCCAGGTGGCCCTTGGGAGGTAAATAAATCTGCATATCACGCGTCGCTGCAAAAAGGTGCCCCAAACAGAGCATCAGTGAATCCCTCGGGACAGCAGTGACGGGACAGGCAGAGCAAGAGTTTAAAAACGAACACAGAGCGCCACTCCACCAGCGATCCCACCCTGTCTGAGCGTCACCGTCTCCAGGAGATGATCTGTGAAACACAGATTCCAGGGCTTCATCCCTTCAAAGCCCAAACCTACAAGAGAGTATCTTTGCAGAGTTTTCTCAGGGGATTCTGATAATCAGCTTAGTATTTGAGCGACTAGGATGGGATTTCTTGAAGCAGCCCTTGGGTGTCTTTGGACTGGGGTTTGTTCGCTTTGCTTTCGGACATGTGCGTGTCAGCACCACGGGGGGCAGGTAACTCAGCAGCGACCAGGTGGCCCAGCCTTCTCAGAGGCACTGTTGCCCATGGAACTCGTACTATATAAATAGATTTTATTTGCTTGACAACAGATAGTTCGAAAAGCATATATTCCTTATTCGGAGACCAAAAAGTGCGTCTTGAGTGTTGTTCCCGTGCCAGCCAAACGGGGGCGCCGTCACAACAGTGCTCAGAGGGGTTGTGTCTGAAGGCTGCACGTGCTGTCGTCAGCCGGGCTGCGCTGCATCCCACAATGCTGGGGGGCACTTCGGTCATCACAGCTGAGAGGGCTGGGGGTGCCGACATCCGTCGGGCAGAGATCAGTGTGCGTACAGCTGGCCCCCCGGCGAAGAGTGGCCCCCAGAGCTGATGCTGCCGGGATGAGGAAACCCTGCTCCACAGGCCCTGATTCGGGCTTGAACGTCTTCCCCGCGCAGCCAGTGTTTTGGGCTGGGGGGCATGGGGATTGGAGTCAGAATGTCCGTCACTCTAGGACACTGCTGCATGAATTCGGGCGTGAAACCTCCAGTGGGGGAAGACTTTCTGGTCACTGCTTCGTTCATATGTGGCCGTCACAGCCACCAGGTAACCAGTCGTCTCCTGTCTGGGTTCCAGAGCTTCAGAGACCCCCTGGGGCTGCTGCCATCACCCCTGTGTGGCCCTCGGGCTGCCCATGCCCTGGGTGCATCACAAGCTGTCTGACCCCTCTCTCCCTCTGCTGGGAGACCTCACTCCCGTCCCCTCCTCTTTGGCCTGCGTCAGCATCCACTCACAGTCTCTAGTCAAGCAGTCTTTACTGGGAAGTTCTTTGTTTTTGGAAGGCTTAGAGGCAACCCTACAAATCTGAAACATTCTCCGAAACACAGGAGGGGGTTTAGGCCCGTGTCCCCCGCCATGCGCATTCCAGAAGGTGCGGCACGGTCAGAAGCACGCTGCCAGGAGCCGGGAGTCCCTGAGAGAGTCACGGCTCACCAGCGGCTGCTGTGTGTCCTTGGCAGGCAGCTTTCCTTCTCTGGTCCCCACTCTGTACCTTCTGTGCAACAGGGCTCCTTGAGAAGAGTCCTCAGGTCCCTTCCTGGTCTGACTGTGACAAGTCTTCCGTTGGCAGAAATCTGTCCCCAGGAGGTGCCCACCAGAGCACTCCCGGTGAGCCACAGCCCGCACTGCTGTGTTCCTCCCAGCCGGGAAGAGGGGCACTCAGGCTCGTCCTTCCAACAGAGTCCCACACCCACGCCGATGGCTGTCAGTTCCGGCATTGATGAGGTGCCAGTAAATCTTAGAAACAATAAATATCACATTACCCTCCCGAGGAGGTGTCTTTCTTTAAGTGCTATTTCAAACTGCCGTCATTGCCGGGCTGGATTTATAACAAGGACTCGTTCTAATCTTGGAATCTTTCATCTTTTGCAAGTGCCTTGTTGGGCCCTAATCAGATTCCTGTAAATCCCCTAGTGCAGCTGCTGAGGAGGCCGTGGGGGTACCCGGGAGTTGGGGTCCCTCATCCCGACAGGGCGGGACGCCGATTTCCTGACCTGTGGTCGTCAGCTGAGAGGGTACCGACTTTGCTCTCAGACACCCCTGGACTGACGTCCATTCTCCCCCAGGGGGGCTGCGTCACCCTGGTCAAACTCACATGACCTTTCAAAGCCTCAGTCCCCCTGCCTGTGGAATGGGGGTTGTGGTTTCTGTGCAGAGCTAGGGCTGCGTGGACAGACAGACAGCACCTGTTCCGATGCCTGGAATAGCACCGATGCTCGGAAAATAGACACCTATTTAAAACGATTATCACTGGGAAGAAAGACGTGCGAGCTCAGAAAGCCCCGGAGGCCGGTGCCGGGGCCGTAAATCAGGCCTCTTCTGTTTTAGCACCAGATTAACAGCCAGGCAGGGGGAAAAATGGAACAATTAAATATTTAAACCAACATTTAATTTTTAACCACGAACATTCTTTTTATAACTTGGACTGCTCTTCGAGGCCCTCGGAGAGCTCCCCGCTCCTCTGAAGCCGCCTTTGAGGCGTGTGGGTGTTGAAGGGCACCGCTCACCTTGGACACGTCCAGACTTGGGGCGCAACTCGTCTGCCTTGTTCGGAAGGCGGCACATCGGTGTCCTGACAAAGATGGTGCTCACACGTCTCTATAAGGAAAGAGTACTGAATCCCCAGAGAGTGAAAACGAAACTAAGTCTGAAAGGAAGGACATCATTTCACGCGACCCCCTGATTCCTTTTCTCCTTCAGACACGGCCCCAGGCTTTCTGTACGCTTACCCCTTTTGAGGTGCCCCCACCGTGGCCAGGTCCCCATTCTGTACCTATCTTTCCTGTCCACAGGAAGCTGAGGTTCCGTGGGGCTGACTCGGGGCCACGCGCTTGGGCAGTGGGCGTTTCTGTGTGGCCTCTCCACCCTCCATGCCGTCTCATTCCTGGGAGGGCGTCTGACTTCTGCTTGGAGACCCCCTCGTTGCTGCTGTGGTTCGTGGTTCTTATGGATCCCCGAGTAGCCACAGTGATTCGGGAAGAGACACGTGCGCCAACAGGTGCCGAACAGGTGCGTCGGTGTGGCACCGGGATCCTGCTCGTTGCTGCTGCTCTGGGCCCCTCGCACCAGGCGGGCAGGGAGAGCCTGCTGAGCAGGAGGCCGTGGCAGCTGGGGGAGAGATGGTAGAGCGTCCAGGGGAACCGCTGAGCTCATTGCTTTCCCCTTTAGGAGAAGAGGTTCTCTCCTCTTGGTGACTTTTTACTTACGCACGTATTATTCTCACCCAGTTAATCAATGTGCCAAATGCCTATGCGGCAACCGATTATGTCTGGGGGCTCAGCTATAGCCATGTGCGTCGAATGTGCCCCAGGTGTCACCGGCCTCTGACAACAAAATGCCACGACACCCTCCATTTATCACCGGGTGATCATGTGAGCCCCTCGCCTTCACCGTGTGGCTGGGCCCTCAGCTGAGGACCCACGTGCTGCTGCCTCCCCACAGGGCACCCAACTCCTCGGGGCTGGTCAGCACTGATTCCCATCCTGGCCCCAGTTCAGGAGGGGGCATCTCTGTTCCCTTGGTGACCCCTTCGAGGTGCAATACAGTGTTCTCACTGCTGCGACCGGTGACGTCTCGGAGTTGAGGGGCCTACGCCCCATCTTACAGTCTCTTATGGCCTGTTTCCTGTCTAGTCTCCCTACAAGGCAGGGGAAAGCCCCCCTTCCCCTCCCCCTCTTCTCAGGACCCCTGGGCATCTCTGAGTCTCAGTGGCCAGCTCCACTGACCCTGGACCCCAGAAAACACAAGGGTGTTTTCCCAACCCGAGGGTGAGACGACTCCTCAACCTGCAAAGCTGGGACAGTCCTTCCCGAGTAAGGGGGCATTTTGTCCAAAAGACACACTCAGCTCCAACCTAGAAGGCAGAAACCACTTGTAAATTTTAAAATTGGCCTCGATAGCTTCAAAGTGAAATTCCGAAGAGAAACTAAAGCAAGCAGCGTTAGACACAGCCACAAGAGCAAGGGCGACCACGTACGCCTGGGGTCCAGTCCCCACCTGCGGACTGGCAGGCACTTCTCCCCGAGGACTGGGCTTCTTTCTCTCCCGTGACTTCTGCATCTGCTTCTCGGCTGTGCCTCCTGCGTCGTCCCAGCCAAGCACAGAGCTGCTCACCATGGCCCAGGGAATCTGGGAAGGGGCTGGAAGAGGGCCTGGTGTGCCCCGAAGGACCCGTCCGAGCAGAATTTCGCAAAGCTTGGCGCTGCAGAAGGAAGACTGGCCACAAGCCAGAGGCCCCAGGTCCTCTTGACCCATGAACTTGCTTTGCGACCTGGAGCACATTCTGTAAGCTCTCTCTGCCCCGGGCTCCCCGCCACGTGGAGTGAGAGTGGTTGCCAGGCCGAGCCCTTTGCTGCTCTGCCGTTCTGGAGTCGCAGGACTGTGTGCAGAGAGGCCAAGTCCCCCTTCCCTACCCCACCGTGTCCGCTGCCCTGTGGGTGCACCGGGAGGGAGCAGGAGAGGCAGGCTCGCCAGGAGATTGTCGTGGAGGGTAATGAATAGCCAAGGTCGCAGGCAACTTCACCCTGCTGGCCTTGTTCCAGTCCAGTTAAATACAGCCATCGACGTCTTTCATCCAGTGCCGACCAACTGCGAATCTTCAGCACGTTCCCGGGGTGGAAGGGACGGCCACCCATCATCAGCAGTCATCAGCGGTGACTCTGAAGGAAGCCGAGGGTGAAATTTCACCCGTGTCAACATTCTCAGTCGGCACCTGCAATGACCAAGAACCGCCTGCCGCCCCTGCGGACTGTATGTTTAAAGGTGACCCTCTTTATTTATGAGGCAGTGGCGTTCTTTACCTCTTGAACTTTTTGATGGGTTGAGCCTGCCAAAGTGTGGCTCTGAAGCCTTTTGAGTAAGTCATTATTTTTCCAGAAGAACGAGTATCCCTGACGAATGATGATGGGCGCTTGCTCGGTGCCAGGCATGCCTTTGATAGGTATCTCTGACCTTCGCCCTGTGAGGGGAGCCCTACTGTGTCCTCACTGTGCAGGCGAGGAACCTGGAATTCGTGGAGATCAAGTACAACAGTTTGCCCAGGGTCACCTAGCTACTGAGTGGCCAAACCGTGTTGACTGGGAATCCAGAGTTCCAGTGTTGGACAAGATTCTGTGTTTCTTCTTCAAAACCGTGATCATGTGGCCGCCTGTGGGTAGGGGGGTCATACGGCTCAGCATCTGAACCCGTGCTCTCTCGGGAGTGGAGGGGGGACCATTCATTGTCACTGCAACCTAACAGGACTCAATCAGGACTGTCCCTGCCAGATGGACATCTGGTCTCCTGAGAACCCAGGGAAGTACAGTGAAAGCTGGAGCCAACCCTCCCTCTCACTCCCCTGCTGGGGTTGGTCTCGGGCCACCCAGGTCTGTCACTCATTGAAACCACGGGGATGGTGTCAACGTGGGGATGCTCTGTGAGTGGTCGAACACGGCAGAGACTCCATCAGCACACGCACCTCCTGGCTGCTAACCCTGGTGACGTGCTGGGCCCAGTGACGGCCCTTCTCCTGGAGAGTTTCATTCTGTCCTTGCAACACCCAGCCCCATGTCTCTGTCACCAGCATCTGACAGATGAAGTCCTGCGGCTGTGCCGAGCTGGAGGGGACGTCCACGGTTTCCTCTGTGGACACCCAGTGGGAGTGGCCCTATAGAGCTCTGGCCTCCTGGTCGGTCAGAGCGGACTGCTGTGCTTCAAGTGAAGCACACATGGTGGTTCTCCCTCCCGGTCCAGCCGAGGCCTCAGCGTCCCAGAGCCCACTTCTCCGATGTGACAGTGGAGTTGGCGTTGAGTGACAAGACTTTCCACCACTCACTGCCTTTCCTGGGAAAGGCCAGGCTGTGACTCTGATGATGGTGGACAAGGCCTAGAATGCCCTGATGCTGGCTGGGAGGTTCTCAGAAAAGATGAGGAGCTATTGGAATGTCCTTTAGACCCCCACGTGTGCAAGGCAACGCTGGATTGTAGAAAAGGTGTGAGGACCTGGCTGCCCATCTGGTCCCATCCTTGGTCTCACAGAGGACCGTCCCTTCTTGCCTCAGGAACACACTGGCCTGTCTTTGCCCAGCCCCTGGGCAAGAGCCAGAAACACGTGCATGACCTTTGACTCCCCAGGAGGTGACGTACAGATGTGGTTTTCTTTAGAGGGCAGGAGGCCGACAGCGTCTGGGAGAGCAGAGGGCCCAGTGGTCCCGGTGGGCGGTCCTGGAGCAGCAGAAAGGGAACAGGCCCAGGTCAGACTCTGTCCCCGACAACCCCTGTGAGACCCTGGGCAGGTCACCTGACCGCACTGGGACTATGTGCTGCATACAGTGGCTGGAGACGAGGAGGCTTTTACTGGGCTTGTTGAAAGGCTAAATGGTACTGTAGATTGGTTAATACTTATCTTTCTTCACAAACTATTTGAGGTATTCTATCAGAATGTATGTAGTGAGAGAGGGGTGAAAGAAAAGGAAAAGAGGGAAAGGCGAGAGCAAGTGTCCGCGTGTGGGAACCTGGGCATCCCAAGCAACCCTTCACATCGGCCGAGGAGGGGTTGTGCGCCTCCTGCTGGTCAATGCAGACAGTGGGGCGCCGTGCACGCCTCCGGCTTCCCTGCATTCCAGAGGGGACATAACACACGCGAACATTTCTGCCACGGTATCGGCGCCCGCTACCGATACTTCGCTTCCTGTTTCCCCGTTTGGTGTTTCCAGAAACCCTGGGGCCAGTGGCCTGTCGACTGCAGACCCCCAACAGGCCAGGGTGCTCTAACGCAGAGCTGCTGCAGGCACATGGTGGGACGGGGTGACCGGGGGTTCCAGGTCCCTGGCCGCCCCCCAGGGGAGCCAGCCCCGCCTCCCACCACGAGGCAGACTGGGGCGCGAGGCTGCGTTTACTTCCCATTGATGGAACCACCACTCCAGGCCAGGCCCTGACTAAACAAGCGTCCCTGTTCACCTGTGGTACTCACACCAGCCCTCTGACGGGGACACTTTAGCCTCGCCCATCGTAGAAATGGCAAGCAGAGCCTGAAATGCAGTCACTGATGCCTTTAAAGTCATGCCCACGGATGGCGGGGCCACAGTTCCGGCACAGGACCCTTGGGTGGGAGGCTTGAGGCCTCGCCCCAGAGCTGCACTGCTTGCCTTCTTTCTGAGTCCTTCTGATGGAGGTGGCAGAGGGGACCTTGCTGATGGCACATCTTTGGAGTTTCTAAGTGACCCCCTGGAAAGACAGGAGCTGTACTCGTACAGCCCATGACCCCGGAGCCCTAAGAGCTATCCACCCTGGGCTCACAGAATGGTCATTGTTCCCACATCCAGGCCCTGGGGTGCAGCTGTGACTGAAACCTCCTGAGCAGCCGTGACCAAGCTCCTATTCTCTGTGCAGCTCCCGTCCCATGGAAGAGGCTCGTTCCAGGGCCAGACGGCAGGCACAGTCATTCTTGTCCTCTGTCACTCAGAAAACGCCCACCGCTCCTGCTGCCCCACCACCGTCTCCACTCCCCCCCAGGCTAGGCGAGTAGTGTGACAGTCATCTTCTGCTGAGCCAGGAAGTCCAACCCCTACTTCCTGAACATTATCTCATTTAAATTCCACACCGACCCTGGAAGAAAGGCAAATTTGGCCTTTGTAGAAGATGGTCATGCTCAGGCCTGGAGACTCTGGGAGCTGTGACTGGAGCTGGGGTCAGGCTGGATGTGAAGGCTACTCCTCCTTTGTCTCGTGGTGGTGCCGTGCCCAGGCTCTGGCCTCCGCTCTGCTGCCCACCAGGGCTGTCAGCTTGGAAAGATAGCCTGTCACTTGGCGGCTTCAGTTGCTCCTTCTACAAGATGGTAGAATTGGACAAGATGACGCATGAGGTCCTTTGGAGTCTCGTGGTCTCTGATGGCCAGTCTCTTGAGAAGGACAAAAATGGGGGTTTCGAGAAAATGCCCGAAGCTTCTACAGAGGCCTCTGGGCTGGAGAAATGGAGGTACCTGCTGCTTTAAGTGCCCACCTGCCGACCCACTCCGAGAAAATGAAGGCAATTAGAGCTGCCTCTGTAAAGAGGGCGGTGGCCCACAGAATCCACAGGGGTTGCCACCCTCCTGCTAAGGTCAGCCTGCATGTGGAGTTCAAAGTCAGCCACCTGACAGCTGAGGTGCAGGCAGGATAGCCATCGCCCAGGTAACTGAGAGCTTGGCTTTGCTGCCCCTGAAGCCTGGCTCCTTCTTAAATCACTCAACTTTTGGGTTTGTGGTGACCTTACACAAACCATGCATCTAATTAGAACTAATTAGGGAGGTGACTCTGCGTCTGCAGAACTAATCCTGGAAAGTAGCCAAGGAAGCTGCTCCTACCTCTCGTGCTGCCTGGGCGAGAGGTGCTTTGGGTCACGACGGGGAGGCTCAGGAAGTTCTCATCCTTTTGCAGACGTCAGGAAGTTTGCATGGAGACGTTTTCGTTGGGCTCCATCAAAGCTGTTTTTGTTTCCCTTAACGTGGTAACACGGCGGTGCCCAGAAAGGGCTCCAAGTTCAACACCCGGCAGGCCTGGAATCGGGCCCGGGCTCTGGCACCCCCATCTGTTTGGGACGGCCCCAGTTAAGGTGACAATAGCCGCTGTGCTGTAGGCTGATTGAGAAATGGCCTCGATTCCCCACCCTTGCCATGCGACCTTGTCGCTCCTCCCATGTCCTCCTCCCACGAGGATGGCTGGCCTTGTGACTTGCTTTGGTCAATAGAATGTCGCAGGAGTGATGTCGGTGAGTTTCCAGTCTGGGTGCCAAGAAGCCCTGCACATCCCCATGACACCTTCTGGACCCCTGATGCTACCATGGGAACCAGCCCAGCTGCCTTGCCGGAGTAAGAGGGACCATGTGGAACCAGCTGGAATTTCCCCGGCCCAGCCCGTTCTAGTCCGCCCAGCTCACAGCCGGCCAGTCAGTCCGCCTCCGATGAGCGAGTGCACCCAGCCGAGGGGGCACCAGTGAGGGGACGCTGCCAGCTCACACGACCCGGCCTCGGGGGATACAGTGAGCGCTTGTTTCCAGCTGGTGCCCAGTCAGTCTGGGCCGCTGTAACAAGGGGCCACTGCTGGGGAGGTCGTGCAGCACAGAGCTGGTCTATTTCTCATGTCTCTGGAGTCTGGGAGGTCTAAGGTCAGGGTACCATTGAGGTTGGGTCCTGATGGAAATCTGTCTCTGGTTTGCAAATGGCCATCCTGTTGCTGTGTCCTCACATGGCAGAGGGAGTGGGGGCAGAGGAGGGAAGAGGAGAGAGAGAGAGAGGGGAGAGAGAGAGAGAGATTGCAATTGCGTGGGAGTTTTTTATGGGCAGCACACGTGTTTGCCAGCCCACTTCTCTGAGACAGTCATATTGCTTAATTTTTACAATAAATTTTACATATTACCTAATTTTTGCAATCACATTATCTGATCTCTACAATACCCATACGAAGTAGGCATTGCCTGCGTGTTATGGACCTGGAGACTGAGGCAAAAAGAGCTTAAAAGAAGCANGGGCCACTGCTGGGGAGGTCGTGCAGCACAGAGTTGGTCTATTTCTCATGTCTCTGGAGTCTGGGAGGTCTAAGGTCAGGGGACCATTGGGGTTGGGTCCTGATGGAAATCTGTCTCTGGTTTGCAAATGGCCATCCTGTTGCTGTGTCCTCACATGGCAGAGGGAGTGGGGGCAGAGGAGGGAAGAGGGGAGAGAGAGAGAGGGGAGAGAGAGAGAGAGAGAGATTGCAATTGAGTGGGAGTTTTTTATGGGCAGCACACGTGTTTGCCAGCCCACTTCTCTGAGACAGTCATATTGCTTAATTTTTACAATAAATTTTACATATTACCTAATTTTTGCAATCACATTATCTGATCTCTACAATACCCATACGAAGTAGGCATTGCCTGCGTGTTATGGACCTGGAGACTGAGGCAAAAAGAGCTTAAAAGAAGCAGCTGGGCGTCTGCAGCCCGCACTCGGACCTGCAGTCTACCTGACTTCAAGGCCTGGGCCTCGGTACCTCGCAGATCATAGCTGGGCTGGGCTTCGGTCGCTGCCTCGAGGAGAGGGGGGAGATGAGCGCTGGGTCCTTCCTGCCTCCCCCTGTAAACGGGAAAGGCGGAGTTGCCTGACTCCCATTCCCAGAGCCAGAGAACTTGGAATGGGGGCCGCCCCTACAAATACTGCCTGCGGGGGTGTTGTCACTCACCCCCGCTCATCCCCAGGGAAGCTCCGGCCTCACACTCAGCGGCGGCCTGCGCTTCCATCAGAGTGACCACTGGGCCCCTCCCAGAGCCGCAGCCTCCAACCCCAGCAGGGCACACTGGGGTGTCTTCCTGGGGGGCAGAAATAGTCATCTCGGCGCACGGAGCCCCCAGCTGGCTTGTGGCGGGGCCGGGAGTCACCCCCAGGGCTGCCTGAGCCCCAGCCTTTGCTTCCCTTTCACAGGCCTGTGCCCTGCAGAGGGGAGCCTGTCTCTCAGAACGGCTGCCCGGGACTTCAGGGTCCTCTTGGTTCCCTCACTCCCATCTCCTTAACACTGTCTCCTTGAGAGACAAGCGTCGAGGAAGGCATTTCAGGAAAGTCGTCACTTATTTTCAGAATGATGCCAGGGGTGGCATGTAAAATGGCCTGAAATTTGGGGAAACCTGGGTCACCTTAGTAATAGAGGAGGGGCTGGGTGATGTGCTACGAAGATTTTAACTCTCAAATGTGTAATGAATTCAGGCGTGTAGGTAGGGAAGGGCCAACAGCCTGTTCTGTGTTCTCGTTTCCCCTCTTGTGTTTTCCTTCTTTTGGAATCTTCTACTCAGAGAACATCGCTTGCTTTGCTGCCGGGCGGGGCTGGAGGTGAGTGTGGGAGGAATAAACAAGGAGCTTTCTCTCTACGCAGTTGCCCTAAGTTTAGTCTCCTCTGTAGCTCCCGCCCCTTGTGGAGCCCCCGACATTATGCCTGGAGGACGGGAGCCTGCAGAAATGCGCTGCTCTGCTGTGCAGATACAGCTGCCGGGGAAGGGCTGCTTGGCACCAGGGCAGCTTTATGAGATTTTATCCAAACCGAATCTCTTGAAAATGAAGGAGGGCGCTGTTACTGATTGTGCCAGGACACAGGTGTAAACCTGGACTGTCCCAGACGAAGCTGGACATATGGTCAGCCCACTCACTGTGGGTTTCCGAGGCGAGGCTGGGGTGCAGGTGCCGCGTCGAGAGCAGGGACATACTCTCAGGTTCAAATGAGCTCTCCTGGGATGACTGGAAGAGGCCGATGTCTGAGGGTCAGTCCTAATGCCCAGTTGGCTATGTGGCAAGTCACGTAGGCCCTACAAACCTCCATGTCTTCGTGGGTAAAACGGGGTTACAATAATGCCCACACTGAGGGTTGTGGTCGAGGTGGGGAGAGAGGAGCTGAGAAAAGACTTTGTAAGAACAGTTACTCCCCAGACAGGGCGTGGCCCGCCCTGACGTTCGGTCCAGTGCGTCTCACTGTTCCCTTTCCTTTTCACTTTCCTGAATTCCTTCAGCCTTCCCACCTGGGCTCGAGTCCAGGGCTGGGATACATACTTCTCATATTCTTCCATGCTCCACCCTCATATTTTGGCTTCAGCAGTAACCCTACACGTGTGATAACCCCTGTTTAACTTCGTAGCCTCTTAAACTCTCTTCTTCCGGTAGATATTCTGTGCTGCTTAATAGCTGTGTGACTTTCAAGAAGTTACTCAGTCTCTGGCCTTCGGTCTCTTTCCAGGGCAGAGAGCAGCGATGCCTACCGCCCGGGGCTACAGGGAGGACTCGGGGCGTCGGCGCTCGGAAAGCGCTTCGCACACGCCTGCTGCGGGAGTCACGCTCTAGACGTGGTGGCTTTGGTGAGAATGGGCGTGAGCCACCATGGGTCTCCTGGGGTCCCCGAGTGGAGAAGATCGCTCTACACCATGCCCACGCCCTGTATCAGCCCCTGGATATTTGCATCCCCCCCCCACCCTGGAGTCAGGTGGCAGACAGTGTCTGAAGTCTGCTGCCTTTTCACAAGCCGTCATCTTCACGAGGCACCGAGTTTTCAAACAGGGAAAGCCGAGTTGATGAAGGACGTGACATTGGAGGAGGACCAGGTAGGACCTCACAGGGGTGATTTTGTCACCAGCAGTTGGGCGGGGGGCGGGGGGTGTTGTGATTATTTGGACACCAAGGCTCAGCAGAGGGAACCCATTTGGCTGGTTAATTACCCTTGAAAGAGTAAGAAGGTCAGAGGAAGACATGGCTGACAAAGTCCATTGAGCCTGCTGGACAGAGGCCAAGTCCAGTTTCCGCCGATGTCCTCTTTCTCCTCGGGAGGGGGCAGCGGCTCCTTGGGGATGGGCACCCAGCAAGGCCCCGCTGAGGAGGCAGGTCTAGCTGGGAGGGCTCTGCACTTGGACTTGGGAGAGCCTGGTCCTCATCCTTCCCTTTGTGCTGCTCACTTTGGGACTGTGAGGAACTCCATTCCTATCTCTTAGTCTTAGCCTTCTCCCTTAAAAATGAGGTGCTCCTCCCAGTGATGCTGTGTCACCCTAACTGACCCAACACTCCTTGGCTACTGATCTGGGGAGGCAGAAGCAGCTCGTGGTCAATCACAGTTGGGATTTATCTCCCAGAAATCTGGTTGACCGTATGTTGACAGTCGTCGAAGCTGGAGGGTGGGTACTTGGGGGCTCATCGTGCCTTTTGATTTGTTTTTACATATGTTTTCAATTTTCTATCATAAAGAAACTTTTAAGAATCTGCTGAAACCTTTTCAATTTCACGGCAAGAATGATCAGATCTAATTCGTTTGGGAGCGACCAGAATTTCTTGTGCATCAACTCTGGTAGAGTGTGGTATTCCTCAAGGAAAGACCACTCAGTAAAATCTCTGTCATCCACTTGCACACCACCTGGGAGACCCGACACCTGCTCGTTGAAGAGGGAATGCTGTACGGTGGAAGCAGTACTGATTTCGTTCTTTGCCTAGGCCTGGATTCCATTCTGGAGCTTCAGGTTTTTTTATCTGTAAAATGGAAATAACTGTACTAACTTAGTGAATTTGACCCCAAAAGAGCCCAAACGCAGCATGATTTGGTGTCAAAAGAGCGCTGATTTCCGTGTCACAGAGATCTGGGTTCAAGTCCTGGATCCGAGACTGACTTCATCATCTCTGAAAACGGACGGGAGCGTGCTGTCGAGGGCATCACCTGGGAAGTGTTGTCTGACTCACAGCAGGTGCTCAGGTCTGCTTCCTTCCTCCCCACCTGCGATGGGAGGCCTGAAGGCTCAGGTTTTCTTTTGTATTGTGTGACTCGTGGCATCAATCACAAAATTCCCGTCTGTGCCCATTAAAATACATGCAGTCCTTCTTGTCCATGGTGTCTCTGTACATACTCGGAAAGAGTGCTTGAGTTCTCCCGTTTCTTCCACCATCGTCCTCCCCGCGCCCAGTTTCCACTTCTCACAGTGAAACCGCAGTGAACTTACACCAGTTCTGGTGTCCAAGTGCAGTTGATGGTAACACCAATCACAAAGATTTCCTCTCCCTGTATCTTCACATTTCCATGCCCTTGTACAAGTTACTACCATTAAGAAGTGGAACCTTCTCCATCCCTTGAGTCTTGAGTAGCTGTTGGAATGTGTGGCCAAGGGGACAGCAGCACCTTGAGACTTAAAATGCATCTGCTCGTTGGCACTTGTCCTAGCTCTGAGATCCCTGTCACCAGCATCTGAACTGGTCTGGGTTGTGGTCCCTGACGAGCCACGCAGGGCAAAGCTGAGCCACCGCAGCCAAACCCCTGCGAGATTAGAGAGCCCATATAAGACCCCCAAAGCCATCCTGTACCCCGACTCCTTGCTGACCTGCAGAATAGTGAGCTAAAGAAATGGTTGTTGATTTAAAGCACCCCATTTTGGGGTGGTTTGTTTTTGTATAAAGTCGGACATCGGGCTTTCAGAACACCCATTCTTCTCAGCCCCCTGAGACACACCCATTCTGCTCCCAAATGTTTTCTTGCATTTTAGAACTATCCATCTTCTTGGAACTTGCTAAATTACTGGGTGCTTGGCACAGGCAGCTCGTTCTGTCTGTTCCCAACTTTTTCCAACCATATGGTTTACAAGTACAGATCAATGTCCAAAAAGTGTCTTTGGAAGCTTAAAAAAATCCCACCCAAAACGTTCACAAGGAAATCATGCTTGGCCAAGGAGAAGAGATCTCGAACAGCTTGAGTTCTGCTCGGTTCTTCCTGAAAACGATAAATAACTCTATGCTTGGGAGGATTTCTCCTCTAGCTTTGAATAAATAAGGGGGCCTCTGCATGGCAGTCGATGGGCCTGCGTGTTATTCTAAAGCCGGACAAAGCCTCAGATTTCTCTGGGTCCGACTCCATCTTCTCGCACGCGGAGACGCCAAGATGGCGGTAGTTGGCTGCTGGAAGTGACACTGCAGGGGAGGCCCCGGATTCACCGAATCGAGCGCCAGTTCTCCGGTGGTCGCGTTTGAGCTGCTCTGGGCACAGCTTCCTGCCTTCTGGACTTCGAGGCAAGTGTGTATGTAAGCGTCTGGGGAGGAAGCCATGGAGGGAGGGAATGTGGAGTTGTTGGCGTCCTGTGGCCATTCAGGAAGCCAGTGGGCCCAACCCTCGGAAATGGCCATCCGGACACACCACGTGATGATGTAAGTGAGAACACTCACTAATTGTGTCAAATCCCCGACATCTCAGCATTCATTTGTTGCTGCGGCAGAGCCTCTCCTCTCCTGACTTCCTGGCTTAACTCAGGGGACCAGATTGGAGAGACTAGTTAAGAAACACTTATAATGACAAAGCCCAGGGATAGTAAGGGCCTAAGCTGTGGTTGAGACTGTGTAGGTGGGGAGGAAGAAACACATTCCAGCAACATGTGGAAATGGCGAATCTACCCACCACTTGCCTGGATAGGTACACTAGTCCCTAGTCTGTACCCATCTCCACCCGTCCTCTCTTACAGTCCACTTGCAACACAACAATAAGAAATATCTGGTTACAGTGCAGGCCAGACTATGCTACTGTCTTGCTCAAAATGCTTCCCAACTGTGTCAGAATAAAGGCTGAGAAAGCCTCCTAGGCCAACATGACCTGGCCCCTTGCTACTTTTCCCACCCAATCTCCCGCTAACTGTACGGTGTGTGTCTGCAAAGATCTGCGGTCCCTTGAATCCACAGGCATGCGGAGACCCCAGGAGCTGTGCATTTCCAGGTTCTCCACCCCTGAAACACTGTCCTTTCAGACCTTTGCTCGAATGTCATACTTTCAGTGAGGCTCTTCCTGAGTGTTCTATTAAAAACAACTTTCTACTCCCTCCAACACTTTTAACTTCTCTTCATTGCTTTATTTTTCCCCGTAAAATTTAATGCTTACGTAAATAGTAAATAGTTTACTTATGGCTTTGTTTACTGTCTTTCTCCTTCCTAAGGATGGAAGCTCCAACAGGGCAGGATTTCTTGGTTTTTGTCTTTTGTTTCCCATTGTATTCCTAATGCCTACAACAGTGCCTGGTCAATAGTAGGCACTCAGTCAATATTTAAGTGAGTGTTGAGTAAATGAGTAAACGTTGAGTAAATCTTAGTAAACTAAGCCTGGAGAATATTGGGGGCAGCTAAGCATGGGTGGGAGAAGTAAATATGCTGGGTGAACACATGATCTGCAGTGGGTAGTGAGGTCACAGGGCAGGACCGAGAGAACTTGGTCTGCCTTCGAGGAGCTCACGTCTGACAGCTGGTGAGTCATGTCTGACTCAGCACAACCTGTTCTCCTGGCCATTCTGGGCGGAGTGGCCAAAAAATCGAGTCTGTTACTCCCATCCGTGTTTTTTATCTCTTCCTATGCTAGCATCCCAGAGAGATCATTGCTCCTTGGTGACGGTGCTGGTGGGCAGTCTATTGAGATTGCTGTGGGAGTAATGGGAGGGAGTGCATGATGAGGCGGAATGCAATAGGAGGGAAGCCCATGCTGCTAATGGGGCAAAGCAAATACTAGGTGATCAATGAACCTCCATTTCCTTCCTTCACACTCTTCTTCATCGCTTCTTCCTCTCCTTCTGACTTTCCTTCTTCCTTTCTCTGCTTGCTTCAGTACATCAATAGAGAATGGATTGAAGACCATACTTATTCCCGGATTAAGAATGGAAGCTGAGAAGGAAGCCAAGAAGGAGGGAGGAAGGAGAGAAGAAAGGGTAGGAGGGTTTCTGCGAGCATCTTTTGTGATTAAGTTATTTGAGTGTCATTTCACTGCGTTTGGCTGAATGGAAGGCCCTGTTACTGTGGTTAAAGAGATTTAATTCCTGCCCCTAGGAGGATGGGCATGCATTTCCACTGCAACGCTCGGCTGTATCGACTTGGGAGAAACCCCACTGCAGAGTTTGCCGAATGGTCCCAGTCCCGATATATCTGTCGTTCCCCATTTCATATTCAGTTTGGACATTGCAGATGCAGAAAGATGATGAATGTGGGGACACATCTAGTTTCATTAACCGAAGCCTTCCTATTCCGTAGTTCCAATAAACATCAAGAGTGTGGTGAAAATGCATGCAGCTGGTGGCCTGTTTTCAGCTGGAGGTTGCAGGCTGGGTCTAGAGGAGCCACAAAGGAAGCGGTGTTAGATCAAGGGGCTTTGGGTGCAGGCCGTGGGTCTATCAGTTCCTGGCTGGGTGACTTTGTGGGACAGAGACTAAAGTGCTTCATCTGTGAGGTGGGCTATAGTGTCAGCTCTTCAGAAGGTCCAGTGGGGGGACATGTACACAGGGCGCAGCACAGTGCCTCTGGCACAGAGTGTGCTTAGGCTGTGGGCTTTCCCTTCCTCTCTCGCCTCATTCTAAGGACTTCAAGACCATCCAGTTATCTGGCACACATCACCAATGACATTGACCTCATGTGACTTGAGCATGAGGCCTGTCAGCCCTCCTGCCAGCGCTGCTCCTGAACAGATACTTGAATGTGTTCCATGGGGAATGCCATGTGCCTTGATAAGGCAAACAGCATCAGGGCTAAAGGTTGTTCATTCGTTTGTTTGTTTCCCACGAGTGGAGTTGGGTCACTCTGGACCAACCGCATCTCTTTGTCAGATCCTGCTTCAGCTTTTCATGTCGGCCAGGATGGGCCATGTAATGCTGCATTAACAGCCAGCCCCTGAACCTCAGTGACTGACAAGAACACAGGCTGGCTTCTCACTCACGCTGTGTGTTCACTGTGGTTTGGTTCTAACTTCACTCCTTGTTGCGTCAACCCAGGTCCAGACGGATGGGGCAGGCTCTCTATGTAATGTCGCTTGTCCTGTGGAAGAGGGAAAGGAGACAGGCAAATTACATAATGACCTTCAAAGGGTTTCCCAGGAAACGACACATGCTGCTTCTGCCCACGTTTCCTCGGCGGGAGAGTCATTGAAATGACTCATGTGACGATTCCTGAGTTTGCCTGGGCAGGGCTGAATCATCCTCCACCCAGTAAGACCTCTTCCTCTCTCTCTCTCTCTCTTTCTACTAGAAAGGGAAATTGGAAAGTTTGAAGAAATTGTTGACAATATATGGCACCAAACTCAGACTTAAGTCTCAAAGTAATTAGGGGAGTTGGGAAAAAATGAAAAAAAAAGGGAAATGACTTTCCTATTGTATAATTCAGTTCTGTGCCTTACCTGTGCACAACCAAAAATTGGTAGAATTACAAAACGTGAAATCATGTGTAGCTGCTCGCAGTAAGTCTCACACATTCAGAAATGTCACCGTGACAGTGCCACGGCCGAAATTCCAGACTTCTTCATGCGTCTGCCTCACACAGCACCTGGCAACCGTGTGCGCCATAGGTGTTTATTGAGTGAAGCAATGACTGGTTCTTGTCTTGGTATAGATTCTTATACGGGGTGCACTAGAGCAGGTTCGCAGTTGTTCGTGTGGAGAAGGACGTGCAGGTTATGATTCTGACAATAGCTTTATTAGCTCTGTGTTTCACGTACTCATAACTGTAAACCTTCTTTTGCCCACCCCTGAATATGAGATGTTCCAAAAAATAAAAAAATGTCTGTTAGACAAATGAATGAAAAGGCCCGGGGTTCCCACTTTCTGCGTCTGCTTCGGGCCCAGACCCTCCTGATGTCACCTGTCAGCCCCTTCCTGCCTGAGCCGGCAGCTCCCCGCAGCTAAGCCTCCTTGGACCTGGGGGATGGTGCAGCCCATGCCTTTGCCAGCTTTTATGTTTTGCACCATCCGTTACTGGTTTCCTTCCTGCATGTGTGTTTCCGAATGCTCCTGTGTCCCACTTGCATGTGGCCTCGCCTTCCTGCCAGGGCCCTGACCGATTCACACCTTTGTCATCTACATGGGAACATCTCAGGGCAGGTGACGTGTGGCTGTATTCTTCCTCTGCTCAGCATCTTGCTTTCCTATCTCTCAGTCTATCGTCTTTTCAGATAGACTTGACAACATTGCAGTCTTGACAACGTGGTGTTTTAGATGCTGTAGCTATGGGAACAAGGCTCTAGGGGCCACGCCCCTCGCCTCCCTGTGCTGACTGGGACTGCTGGGCCTGCGTGCTGGCTGCCTTCCGTGCTCCGGCAGGCTCTGTGCTGCGAGCAGGCTGACTGAGCGCAGAGGATCAGGGGACCAAGGGCAGAGAAGGCACACGTAGTTTCAGTGTTGAGACAGGGCAGAAGCTTAAAGGAAAACGGATACAGTGCAGGTCAAGGAAGGATGAAGCCTTCGGATTCAAGCCTCCAGGGGCCTCCTGTTTTAACTGCCAAATGTGCGTATAAAAGAGCAAGACCTCCGTGGGAGTGGGGCTGGTGTACCAGAGGGAAAGCTGTCAGCCCTTCTCCACCTCCTCCCCCACGACGCCCCTGGGCCCAAGCCCTCGCCCCAGTGGCACTTCCCCCTTCGACACTTGGTCCCTTGCCTCCAGAGCGCACTGTCCACACAGTGTGGGTCACCCTTTGCCGCTCCACGACCCCCACACGGTTTCGCGTGAGGAGGCTCTGGGAGCCCCCTGCCAGGAGAGCAGGCGTGGGGCAGCCCCAGGTCCGAGCCTCCAGAACCCAAGGAGAATGCCGGCTTTCTCGTGTCTCCGCCATAGAGACACTTGTGTAACAGGGAAGGCGGAGGAAGGAGCAGGTGAGTGGGAGGGAGGGAGCTTCGTCTTCCGAGTGACGTGTGTCACAGGCTTGGGGCCTGGGTGGGTGTGTGCCCTATGCAGATGCCATGCAGAGTATGGGCGTTACAGCTGGGGCCTCGTCCTCTGCTCATTACCCCTGTTCAGGTCCCACTTGACTCGTCACCAGTGTCCATTCCCTCCCCTCTGGCTGTCACCCTTGTTCTTGTTTATTCTGCCTCGGGACCTTCTCCAGCTGGACCCTTCCTGTCCATCGCTCCACTTGGCCTCCTCAGGCCCATGTCATTTCCCACCTTGACTGTGACCACCTCCTACCGCACTGCTGCCTGCTGTCCCCTCCAGCCTGTCAGAGCACTCTGTCTGGTGCAATGACCCCAGTGCACCACTCTCCCAGCTCACGTACCTGCCTGGTGGACATGCCACGTGTGTGTCTGTGCCCCCGACTGGCAGCTCCCGGGGAAGGCCTTGTCCCATTCATCTCTGGGGCCCTGGACCTGGCAGACAGTTAAGCCAGAGCTGCTCAGCCGTGACAACCATATCCCCCAGCGACACTGGGCGATGTCCGGAAATATCTTTCGGTGTCAGACTCCGGATAGGAGTGATGCGGTGTCCAGTGGGTGGAGGCCAGGGCTGTGTCCGAATGCCCTGCCATGCGTGCTGCAGGCCCCGCCCTCCTGCAAGGAGGAGTCCTGGGCCCAAATGTCCCTACGGCCCCTGCTGAGAAGCTCTGCTTAACCCGTGGCAGGAACTCACGTTGTTTTTGCTGAAGGAAAACATTGTACAAAATGCTGTGAACTACTGGCCATGTACCATCTGCCTCGTGCTGGGCCTGCTTTGTCTGGAATCTTCCCTCCGCCCACGAGGCTTTAATCACTGTGAGGGTGTGGGTGGATCCTTACACCTTGGCGACCCTGCTTCTAGCTCTGGCCCTGACACTCCGACGGGCTGAATATGGTTTGAAGGGAGTAAAGCCCCGCGAGGTCACCTGGCCTGAGAGTGACTCAGCTGGCCGCCAACACGGTCCCTGTCCTTTTGGTTGTCTCCCATAGTCTCCAGCGGCTTTAGCCCTCACGGGCTCTCCAGCCTTGGGAAATGCAGGGTGTCAGGGTGGGTCCCGGACCTCAGTCTTCACAGAGGAAAAGATGGGCAGGAGGGTGAGGGGAGTAGGGCTGGGCTCTGCTCCTTTGGACGCTGAGAGCCGAGAGGAGTGGCTCTTTCCCGTGGCCAAGCCCCCTGGTGCAGACGCCTCAGGCTCTGCGGTGAGTGTGGGGGGGCTGGGGCCAGTTAACTGAACCTCTTGGGAGAAAGCCTTTCTGCTCACATGGCAAACCTATAATTTCAACTTTTGATTTAAAAAACAGCCTGACTCAAGTTTGAAGTGGTGGCCGTGTGGGTAGTCACGCCTCGCTTCCTTTCCCGGAAAGTCCTCAGCTGGGTGCAGCGCATCTTCGGTGGCCGTTCAGCAGAACTTTCTCTCTGTATCACTTCGGAGACCTCATTAATGCATTCAGAATATTAATCAGTTCTATTTTCAGCCTTGGAGCATGAACCTGGAGCTGAAACTTTCCATTTCCACTCTGACTTTCTTTTTCCTAGCCGTCCTTTTCCATCATAGTAACACACACGGGGGAGGGGTGACAACTGGGAGGAGGGAGGAGGAGCAGGGAGGAGGGCTGTTGCCCTTAGAGCTGTTGCCCTTAGAGCTGTTAGAAGCTCCCAAAGCCCGTTAGAGGCCTGGGCACATCAGGCAGCCAGAACTTGGGGAAGTGGAGTAAGTAGACCATGGGCAGTGACAGGCCAGCCTGAGGGGTGGGGGTGCCAGAGCCAGGCCTGTGCCTTGCACTGGGTTGGGTGCATGTGACTGTGGCGAGGACCCGGGAAGTGCCAAGATCCCAGTGAATGGCTGACTGCAGAGAAAAGTGGAAAAGCACCACAGACAGTCTGGGTTCAGCTGCTTCAAGCAGGCAGAGAGGTTCTTTGGCTGATGTGTAATCACTGCAGGGATGAACGCAGCTCTGCCCCTCAGGGTTAATTTATCCCCTGTGAGCCCTGATAAGATGAGCTTTCTAACAGGCCTCAGAGCACTGGGCTCATTTGGGACTTTCATAAAAGCCTGGTGCCACGACGCTGGCCCAGAATAACTGGGGAAAGGCTGCCTTTGGGGACCAGCGGGGCTCTGCTCCTCCTGGCCCCAGTTAGCCTGGAAGGGGAGCGTCAGGGTAGAGAGCAAACTTCCAGGACAGGGGAGCCAGAGGGACTTCAGAGATTGTCTGGGGCGATCCCACCCTGCCGCCACAGCTGGACAGGCGGGGAAGCCGAGGACCGGAGAGGCAAGAGCGCACCGCTGAGCATGTTCTCCTTCCCCCCTTCTCCATACAACCAGCTGTCTTCAGTTCTGTCCAGTGACGATACCTCTTACTGCTGGCTTCTCCCCTCAGTCAGCGCAGGTCCTAAGGTCTCACTCTGGAAAGGAAGCTTCCACTCACTCATGTGTTCATCCTCCCATTCATCCTGAATGAATGAATGAATGTTTGTATTGACCACTGTGGGACCACGTGCTGTGTTCAGCTCTGGAAGGCACAGTGAATAGCATGCAGCATTTCCCCTCCGAGAACTCAGTCTGAAGTGCAAAGTAAAGTTATAAACAATATCTCTGAGTTTTCTTCCACCTCTTGCTCTTCACCGAACCTCAGCTGAGTGGTCAGGGATCTCCTGATGACTTTGCTTCTCTACTGTCTGTCACGGGAAACGCACAGTCAGATTAACCTTCCAGAAAGCAGCTCTGACCACACAAAACCCTCAGGCGTTCCCATTGCCCCGACAAACTCCCTCCCCGAATCCCCACAGACCGCGTGCCCCTCGAATCCTGGCAGTGGAGAATTCTCCGTCAGCTCCGGGGCAGCTCTCTGGTGCTGCACCCTCCACAGCAGCAGCGGGTCCTGTGGGCCCCCCTGGTGCGCTCACCTGCTGTGCTCACCTGCCACGCCACCTCCACGAAGATGCTTCTGAGCGTGTTCAAGAGAGGCAGTGGATACCTCACACCTCTGAGCTCTTCTCAGAACCTCTTTCGACTCTTGGTTTTATAGTTCCTGGAATTCTTTACTCTTACTTAAGCTCTACGGGTTTCCGTCTCCTCATCTTCCAAATGAGAAAATAATGCACATCTTGCCTGCTGTGAACCTGAGCGTAGAGATGTGTAAACTGTAGCGGGCCAGCCAGGTCTCTCAATGTTATTGTTACCACGCAAGGGCCCACTGCCTGGTTTTCAGGAGCCAGTACTGGCTTTGAGAAAGGGAGGAGCTTTGTTTGTGAGCCCACCTACAAGAAGGCAGGAGACGAGGCTCCAATCTGTGTCCTCTGACCAGGACTCGGGGCGGGGTGTTGAGGGGTGGCAGTTCGGGGTTCACAAGTGTTAGTCCTACGTGGTGTAGCCAAGGTTTAAACTTTGATTGTGGGTCTCGTTAGAACCAGGACAACAGCAGTCTCTGCGGTTACAATTGCCCCCTTTTGTTGCCCACGCTCCCCTCCTGGGGACAGGGAGTGAAGGATGCTGTAGTTACTTCCTGCTGATAAGGGCACAAAGGACCTCAGGAGGAATTCAGAGCCCCGCCTCGGGCTCCCAGGGCTGCCTGGGCAGCACCGTCTGCGTGCTTACTGCCCTGCCTTGTCACAGCCTCTGTGCCTCCCGGTCCCTGTGCCTGTCACGGTCTGCCCCCGAGCTGGGCCACAGACTGGGCCCCGCTTCCCTAGCTCCTCGCTGCATCACCTCTACCCGGCCCAACCAGGGGCTCCTGGTGACCGTGATGGAAATTCCTCGTTTGCACTTATTCTGACCTGGAAGGGGAAGTCACCTATGGCCACATGACCAGGAATTGGCCACGCTGAGATGGGAGGGTCTCTGACTGGCCTCCATTTATCTGCAAAGTGAGCATGGCAATCCCTGCCCCCAAATCAAATATGGGAATGAGAGTGAGCAAAGCCTCGAAATGGCAGAGTGTGATAGACTCGAGGGGCCACATGGCTTTGGAGGGAGAGTGCTGGAGCCCTTGGCCTTGAGGTGTGCAGGGTCCCTGATCAGAGGAAGGCAGCGGCTGCTCCTCCCCTCGAGGCTTTTGCTCTTCCACACAGTGAGCTTGGCAGAGTGGGGAGGGGCTTCCGGAGAGCGGTTTCCAGACACTTTCTCACATTCCACTGAAGTGCTTTTAGGCAAAGCAGTGGCTCTTGACACCTACACGGTGTGCACTGGAGGGCCCAACTGTCAGGCCTGCACTCGCAGAGACGGAAGAAAGAATGCCGGAGAAAGATGCCCCTGAGCGAGCCCGTTGTCTGGCTGCCCTGAGTCAAGGGCAGCACGGAGAGCAGCTAGAAAATGAGGCTCAGAGAGCACGGGGTGGGGGGAGTGAAGAGAAGCTGCCCAGCCTGGGGGACGGCAGCCTCAGCACGAGCGGTGAGCGGAGCACAGGGTTTAAGAGGCAAGTGACCTGAGTGTAATGCCTGAAGGGCCCTCAGATGAGGAGGGGAGTCGGAGAAATGAGCAGGAAGTTTCACTGTGGAGTAGTGAGGAGGGAGCCCGGGGCACATGGAAACACAGAAGATGTGCACTTGAAGCAAAGGATGCAAATAGAGCTCAACCAGGCTGCATATGAACATCACCTGGGAGCTTTGAGAAAGTACAGTTGTCCAGGTCCCATCCCCGAGCAGCTGATTCAGTCTCTAGTGGTGTGACTGAGTATCAGAATTTCTTCGAAAGCTTCCTAGGAGTTTGGTATTTTTTTTTTTACAGCCAAGAATGAGAATGATGTTGGGCTGAGGGGTCCAGGGGTGCCCTTCAGAGAAGGTAGAGCTTGGCTGGCTTGGGGCAGAGGTGGGGGTTCGAAGAAGAAGGCTGGGTGAAGGGCTGTCTTGGAGTCCCGGAGTGGACAGCCCGGGACCCGAGGGAGGAAAGATGGGCAGTGCTCCGTGGCTGGAGGGGACGTTCTGTGCCAAGGCAGCCCCAGAAAGCGGCGAGGGGAGGCTGTGGCCGGGCCAACTCAAGCCTCCCGTGCCCAGCGGAAGAGTGGGACGCTTCCTGGGGGCTGCCGGAGGGCGCTGTCAGCCAGGGGTGATGTCACGGGGCAGCATGGTGGGTGGGGGCGGGAGAAACTGGGGGTAACCCCGTTGCCCGCCCCCATCCCTCAGAACCCAGAGATCTCTGCTCACTCCCCGACGCTGCCACCGTGACCTTGAGAGAGCACCTCGGCCCTCCGGGCTCTGACCCCTCACATGCTGCTCGCATGTGAGTACAAATTCGGGTGGCCATTGGCCAGCTCTGAGAGGTGGGTCCGTGGGTGAGATGCTGAGGGTCTGTGAAAACATTCTGGAAAGCATAAAGCTCTTGGGTGATAGGAATAAGGTAGCAGCAACGGCCACAGTGGGAACACGATGCCCAGCCATGCCTGAGCTAACGGTGGGCCGACTGCATTCGGGCCCAAACAGCCAGTCGGTGTCTGGACCTGTGCGCTTCGAGAACCTTTGGAATTTCACCTCTGAAGGCAGCAGGCTTTGTCTTACACATCTGCAAATGTCTGTGCTCTTCATTCCACAGGTTTCGGTCAGGGTCTGTTAAGTGGCCCTGGCTCCCAGTTGTGGACGTGGTGCATGGAGAGGCTGGGTGAGAGGGCTCTGTGCCGTGCAGGACGTGGGGCCATCTGCTCCGTGGATGGGTGAGAAAAGCGAGGGTCCGGCATTTGAGCAGCGGGGTGCGCCGCTCCGTGGCCAGCAGGGCAGAGCTCCGCTGCGGAGCCCTTGGACTGCCACCCCGACCCTCTCTACTCCTCTGAGGTCGCTCGGAGGACCTCCTCCCCTCCTGCTGACACCCAGGTGTTGAAGGAAAAGGGAGTCGAGAGAAAAAGTGAGAGAGATGACATTTTGGGAGGCGAGATGGTTTTCCGAAAAAGAGGTTTTTTTCCCTCTGCAGGTGAAGTGAAGCAAAGAAAAGGGTCTGTGGGGCCGTGATTAGGTGGGGGATGGGACCACGTATGTTTGTCTTCCAGTGAAGAATACCTTCCGGACTCTTCCCTCTCTCCAGATGCTACAGGCAGCAGCAGGTGATCTGTGAACACATGCACACACACATGTACACACATGCATGTGGGTGCACACGGGCACGCACATGTATCCACACACACTCATTCTCAGCGTGAAATGCTCATGCTCAGCTGCTAGAAACTGGAGCATCTCTCTGGAAATGAACTTGAGGCTGCTCAGTGTTAGGAATCTGGGAACAGGCTTGGACAGGCTGATCTTTCTTGTTTATGGAAGTCCTTGAACTGTAGTAGAAAATTCATAAATCATTTCATTCACAACACACAGCTTTATTAACTACCAATTGGAGCCTGAGATGTTTTGAACTTGAATTTTCCTCCTGTCTTCTGACACAGGCCAGGCCCATCACGGGGCCTCCAGCACTTTGTAAAGAAATAGTCAATAAACGTTTCTTAGGAAGTCAGATAAAGGGTGGGTGGGTGCCCTCAACCCAGCCCACATCTGAGACTCGAGTTCATTGGCACCTTCCTTGTACTCCTTTCCGAAGTCTCTCCTCCTCCGCCCCCTCGCAGCCCTGCTACTCCCTATGGGAAAAAGTGTTCTTCACCATGAATTTGAGGCCAATGCACACTCAAGTAGAAGCAGCTGGATATAGCTCATGCTTGTCCCTCCTACGATGGTTTTCAGAGTTGCTGTGAGAAATCTGTTCTGTGAACTTGAGGAAGCGGCCACTCAGTAATGAGGGCATAGACTTGGAATGGAAACACTCGGAGCCCAGCTGTCCTGGACGTGCGCTGTGTGGTTATGGCTAGGTCTCCACGTTCGTACCCCAAAGCCGGGCACCTCGGGCAGCAGCACAGCCTCTGAGATGTCCTCATGCTAATTTCTAGAAACCTGGGAATATGTGCCCCTGCACACAGTGAGTTCTTTGCAGGTGTGAGTAAATTAAGGATCTGGTGACAGGGAGATTGCCCTGGATTATTAGAGTGTTCCTAGTGTTGTTAAAAGGGTCCTTATGAAGGGCAGGCGGGAAATAAGTGAGAGAAGGAGGTGGGATGATGAAAGCTGATGTGGGGGGCAAGGAGGGAGCCTGGGATGGAGTGGGGGGGCAGAGAAAGAGAGTGCGAGTTGTGCCTGAAGATGCTACCCTTCTGGGTTTGAGGATGGAGGAAGGGACCACAGGACAGGGAATGCAGGCAGACTCTAGAAGCTGGAGAGGAGAGCGAGCACACTCTCCCCTTGGGCCTCCAGAGAGAATGCAGGCGGCCCTGTCACACCTCGCCATTAGTCCAGTGTGATGCATTTTGGAATTTTGACATCCAGAGCTGGAAGATAGTAGTTATTCCTTATTTTCAGCCACCAAGTTCATGGTCCTTTGTCAGAGCAGCCACAGGAGATGAACACATCAGGTACCGTGGTGGCTCCCGGGGCTTTGCTGGTCTCGAGCAGTGCAGGAGGGGAGCCTCGTGGGGGAGCTGCGTGCACAGGACAGCCAACCAGCGCTGTGCCGGCATCGTCTGTCACCATCGAGGGTGACATAGCCTGTGAGTTCCAATGGGGGGCCCTCTGGCACTGGTGGCCGGTAATGAGCAGTTTTTGAGGTGAGCGGGGTAGGAGATGCTGTAAGTGACTCGCCCATGTTGCCCAGGCCTTCCGTGCACTCCCGCCGTCCTCCCCTGCCAGGACCTCAGCTTGGGGCTCAGAGGACATTTGTCTCAGGAACCATGAGAGGCTGCTCCGTCCACAAGCCCAGAAGGACCTGGACATCACCTCCACGGGGGCAGACTCACTCTCTCCTGCCAGGGTTGGTGTATAAATACCCCAGCTCCCTGGCAACCGCAGATGGGGTATTGCTGAGCAGTCTGTGCCATTTCTCAGAGTTCCTTGGAGGCCTTGAGCCGCTGTGACATGCCCTCCCCGAGAGCCTGGGGCCACCCACAGCAGCAGCAGTTGAATAACACTGGGTGCTGGCAGCCTCCCTCCCCTGTGTCACCCCTCACAGCCACACTGCATTCCCTGCGCGTCCTGAGAGACCAGCCCTTGAATCCTGGCTGGAGGGCCTGCCTCTGGGAGAATCCAAACAGAGACACCCTAAAATCCCAGCCCATAGGCTGTTGTTAGCGCCACCCACGGGTGGCCCTGTGCCAGGGTGTCTGGCCTGAGGGAGAAGCATCCTGGTACAGGAGCAAGCCCATGAGGCCATGGGCTCTGCCTGGCTGCTCTGTCCCCATCTCCCAGGGACATATTGAACTCCTGGTATAGCTTCTTCCGATCAGGGCATTCATGCTCAGGAACTTTCCTCTGGAGGGCCCACCAGTTTTGTCCAGCTCTGAGCAATGGAGAGGAGTGTCTAGTGAGTGTTTGGGGGCATGAGACAAGTCTTTCTGCTCTTCGGTGGGGGCTCTGGGACAGCCCATCATGGGACCAGGCTCTTGGCATGGGCATGGGACAATGTGTGCCGTGAATGGACTCCAGGTGGCCAGCCAGAGTGGAGGCGGTCAGGGTCTGGGGAGAAATCCAGCCACTCCGCTGCCCCTCCTCCTGCCTCTGTCTTGACTGGGACAGGTGCAGCTGCAGAGCATGCTGGGATCTTGGGCTGGCCAGCTCTTCGGGAATAGAAGTAAGCCAGACAGCAGGGCCACAGAGGGGAAGCTGAAACTGCTTCCCTGGGGGCTGGGAGGGGAGAGCAGTGAGACAAATGTCCAAACAGATGTGCAGGAGGAGGGAGAAGCACCTGTTGAGCAAGAGCGCAAACAAACCAATCTGTAATTACAAATCATGATGCGCTCTGTGAACACGAACGGGGAGCTTCGAGGAGGAAGTTCAGTCTGAGCTGCAGTGTGAAGGGTGAGAAGGAGCCACCCACGCAGAAACCAGGGAGGAGAGTGGGAGCAGGGGGACGGGCGATGGCCCCGTGGGGGAGAGAGGCAGGGCCCCGTTTCCTGCTCTGCTGAGAAGGCTGTGTCCCGAGGCTGAGGAGGCAGTGGGCGCCCCCAGCCTCCCCTCCCTTCTCCTTGTTCTTTCCTTCCTTCCCAAGCCCAGGCATTCTCTGCTACAGGAGGGAGGGAAGAAGGAGAAAGAATGCAAGGAGAGCGGAAGAAAAGGGGAGGGAGGCAGGGAGGAAGGAAGGAGGAAACAAACCAATCTTTCCTGGGCACTTACTTTGCGCCTGCTGCTGGGGCTACACGTTTCATTCACGTGCACTCGTGGTGGTCCTGGCCCCGGGTGGGGATTTGCCAGTGGGTTCAATAAGCGAAGGAAGCCTGGATGCCGGGGTGGCCGGGGTGACAGGGCTGACGGGTGTGGGGCCACATTTCGCCTTTGGCTCCGTGTTCTCACCCTTCCTGGCACTTCCGCTAGGAAGTGTAATGAGGACAGAAGGCAGACACAAAGGCTTGGCACCTCCTGCCTAATAATATTGGGCGGCTCATTAGCAGCTTGTCATCATGGGCTTTGTCACACATCCTACGGGGGTCCCAGGGTACTTGCCCACCGCCTGCTTTCCTGTTACTACCTTCTCTCACCTCAGAGAGCTATCTCCTCTTTGGTCTAGAGGAGCTACGAAGAGTTGGGGGGGTGGGTGTACGGGATGTCACAGAGACAGGAGTAATTGTCCCTTCCAGAGCTCCTTTTATTCCCTCTCACTGAGTCCTCAAAGAACTCAGATGGGGATTTATCGAGTCCCATGTGTTAGCTTTAGCTCCTCTGCCTGCAAGTAGTAGCTATTAAGTCAAGCTAATTTAAACCCTAGAACATGTGGGAGGTTTATTATTAAGATGAAAGAATGTCTCTTGCGGCTCAAGAGCAAGAATTAGCAAACCTCAAGGAGGTTCTCACACCACAGCCAGCAGACGGGGTGGACTCGCCTCCTTGCCGCTCCTCTCTGAGCATCTTGTCAGTGTGCACCCGGGCCCTCACATCCATCTCTCTCTCTCTCTCAACTGCCCTCCTCCAAAAAACATGGTCACAGCGTGGCCGTGCTGAGTTTGCGTGTCACGGACTCGTTCAACAGACCTTTCGTTCTGTCCCAGGTCAGAGTACACTCAGGTAAAGGGACTGATCTGCGGCAGCTGGAGGGGAAGGCACTGCAACGCAAAACAGGGGTGCGAATCCCTCATGGGTGGGGCGGCAGGACGGCAAGAGGCAGGAAGGGAATGCTGGAGAGTGGGCCTGCAGAAATGGCCCTGGGCTGGCTAGTTCACCCCGTTACACAGATGAGAAAACTGGGTCCAGGCAGGTCAAGGTGATAATGTCGTAGCAGGGCTCTGTCAGTGGGATGGGGCGCTGAATGCGTGACTGTCTGGTCCCCTGGACGCTCTCTTTGGGCTGTCCCATCCCAGTGGGACAGCTGACCACTGTCCCAGTGGTCCTCACCGCGCCGGACACGTGCCAGGGGTGGTGCTCTAGCTGAGGCGAGTCGTGGCGTCACACGCCTGGGCGATTGAAACCGAGTGTGCGTTAGAAAAACGAGAACCACCACCCAAAGCCTATGATGTAGCTTCTTTTTAGAATAGATTATAAACAGTAAAACAGAGAGTCAATTAATATGTATATATTCATCACATATTAATGTGTAGATTATACTATATATTATGTATAAACATATTATGTTGTATATCTGTGTATGTTATATAGCTAAAGTAATATATATATATATATATGAATTAAAAATAGTGTAAGCAACACAGTACACAGACATGACGAAAATTGTGAAGGGCGCCGGCAAACCCCTGAAGTGTGGGAACTATCGAAGGGACACTGTCATTTTGCCACTGGGTTGTTTTCCCCTGAAGTCTCGGGTTCTCACGTCATTCTTTTGTTTCCCGTCTCATCGTTCCCGCTGACTAAAAACGGAGTGTAGGGGCTCCGTGGTCATTTCTGCTGTGGTTCTGAAGCACAGGGGCAGCTGCACTTCCAGGCTAAGGTGTGAACTGTCTCTGCTGATGGGGGTGATGAATTTTGAAGAAATGGCGCCTGTTCTCTCAGCTCCCTCCGTTCGGGGAGAAGTCTCACGCCACTGGTGTTCTGTAGCTTTCTCGGGGCTCTCCCCATCCAGACGCACTCAGGGTCTTCCTCCTCTCGGAAGTTGCACAGGCCGGTATTTCACGTTGGCGCTTCAGACTTTGGGAATTCCTGTTTTACTTCGCAGAGAGAGCTCGTGTACCTTCATTCTAGGAAACGTTCTCACATTTCTTTTCTGCGATAATTTCCTCACTCTGATGGCTCTGAAAACTGTTCAGAGAAGGATGTTCAACGTCCTGGATTGATCTCCTAATTTTCTCGCCTCTCCTGTTCTATTGTCCATTGCTCATCTTTTTATTCTACTTCTTGGAAAATTTTCTTGACTTTATTGTCAGGCACTTATTTTGAATTTCTTTTTTTTTCAAATTGAGTTGTGATATTTTTAATTTCCAAGAACTCTCATTCTCAGAATGCACTTTTTGTGATTGCATTTTTCTTGTTTTATGGACTCTATTGTTCCTTGTTATTTCTCTGAGGAGATTAATTATATTTTCTTTGAAGTTTTTATGCTCTCTGCATCAATTCGTTTGCCTCTGTGTTCTTTCCTCTTTGTTCCGATCCCTTTTATTAAGTAGATGATTTCCCCAGTTTTAGGAATTCTCAGTTGTCTGTCCATATTAATAAGTAAGATGCTTAAAGGCAGACACGAGTCCTGAGCACGCTGGCGCGCCCCACTCTGGGGCGGTGGGAGGCCAGGTGACATTTTCCTTAGAGGTTTGCAGGTTTTTTTATCCTCCAGGGCAGGTTCATTGTTCCGGAGAAAGATCCTCAGTAAAGGGGTGATGGGCCTCCCAACCTCACTGACATAGATAGGCTTTTACTACTGACCTGTTTTCAGCAAAGTATAGACTCACCATCCAGCTGCGGACTCCAGGGAAACGGATCTGTGGTGTCCTGGAAGGTGGACAGGGTGGGGATGGGGACCGGGGGCTCGAAGCTGTGGTTCCTTCAACTTTGCAGCTACTCTTCCGTCTTTAGCTGCCCACCCCTCCTCGAGGCTTCTAAGCTTCTCCTCTGCTCCCGGAGGGCGGATGGGCTGGTCCGCCTTCGTGGGCATTCAGGGTCTCAGTGTTCTCTCTGCTGAGTCTTTTCCTTTCTCCCTTCTGAGGCTCATCATCCCCTACAGTGCGTGATAACACATCTCTTGGTTTCATTGAAGATACATGGAGTTGCTTTTTCTAGTTCTTCTTGTTTCTGGGAGATGGTTTTGGAGGGAAAGGGCAGTGGAAATGTATCTACTGTGCCATCTTTAAGTGAGAAGTCTTCTCTGGAAGCTGGTAGAGACTTTTCTGCATTGTGGAGTTTTAAAGTAGGAGAAGCTGTTAGTAAAATGCTTGACCACATCACTGTGTCTCTTTTCTTTCCTTTCTTTCAGCCTCATATATTTTCAGCTATTATGCTCGAAGAATCCCAGATTCCCAGTTAAGGGCCCTTTGAGGGGTGTCACTTTGTGTCCTCCTTTAAAAAGAGCCCCTCAGATGCCCTGTCTGAAGTTCAGGTCTGAGATTAAGGAGGCGGGCGGCTCACCTGGCTGCAGCGTTCTGCTCCCAGAGCACGTGGCTGGGGAGGTAGGGGAACTACGTGGGGCCCAGCTTTTCAGCTAATTCCCCCGGTTCCAAGCCCCTGTTTGGTGACCCTCGGTTCCAGCCCCCTGTCAGTTTCCTCTAGCAGGTCCCTGGCTTCTCTCCAGTTTGGTATAACAAGATATGGCTTTTTCTTGTGTGTCTACTCTGATCACACACAGCCAAGGCTCCATCTACCATGAGTCAGTAACTGTTCTCTGTGCTGTTTCCCAGAACTTCGATGAAATCCCTCAAGTGCTAATGGATTTTCTGCAGATATTATGTTCACTGTGGATTTGAAATGTTTTACCCCTTTATAATCACAGGGGCTTGAGCATGGGGTCTGAAGGCACAGCGCCTAGGAAGTGCCACCTCTTTTTAACTGTATGTATTTGGGGCAAGCTATTTAGCACATCTCTCTGCCTTTTTAAAAAACCTATAAAGTGGGACTAACGACACTTTCTCTGTAGGATTTGGTGACCATTAAATGAGGTAATCCAGGTGAAGAAATTAAAACTTGACATACAGTAAGCTGACTCATAGTAACCTTTCAAAAATGGTATTTGTCACTATTTTAGTGGACATTCAGGGTGGAGAGGAAATAAAAGCTTATTTCAGTCCTTGTTTCAGTCCTCCAAACAGGAGTCTGATGAACTTTTCTGAAATCGTGTATCTCGTGCCGCTGCTTGGGGACTAAGGGAGCCGGCAGAGTTCAGGCAGGCACGCGGTTGTCATTAGTGGTGGCCCCTCAGTAGGCGTTTGTTGAATGACCATGGAAGAAAGACCATTATGCCTGGAAGAAGTCCCAAGCCTGAACGTTAGATGACCTGCATATAATCCTGATTGATGCTCTCTGTCTTTCTGTGACTCAGTAAGTCAACAAACGTTTCCGAGCCTCAGTTTCTTCATCTGAGAATAGGAATAATAATGGCAGGTATTTGTAACAAATATCATTATACCAATGATTTCTACGACAAGTATTATGCAAACTGTAAAATGCTTTATGTGTTATGAGGTATATGTGGGCATCCTTGTGGTTAGGCAATCGGAAAGACAAAATAAAAAGGGGGAACAGATCCAGGGAAATCCCACCAGTTCTTAAAAGCATTGTATCTCCAGGTGTGGTCACCCAGACCTCTGTGCCCAGTGACAGCTACTCAGTGTCACAGTCTCCAGACTTCGAGTCCGGTGCTTCCTGAGGGCTGTGGCTCTTAGTACTGTCACTGGGGAGAGGGCTGCGCATCACTGATCAGCGGGGAGGACAGTGACTTCCTGCCAAGTCGTTTGTGCCCCTGAAATGTGCCAGACGTAACTTTGGTGAACAGGAAGAGACATCTGGTTTTGAGTCTTTGCATGGAGACCCAGCATAACCAAGCAATGCTTCTGAACTAAGAGAATCCAGACTTTGAGGGTGCACTCAAAGATGGGTTTTGTTTTTGCAATTTTTCTCAGTTGGCCCGAAGCGATGCTCGGAACTGACCAGTGAGGGAATGAGAAAACGAGGGGACTCTGCTGTCCAGCAGCTCCCACCAGGCCCCCTTGAAATGGCTGTTCATATGAACTTCGGGAAGACCCCACCTCAGTATCTGCATCGTCCTTCCCTCCCGCAGACAATGCTGCCCACTGCTTCCTCCGTGGAGCCTGTTTACCGGGAAGCTAATTATTTTTCCTTGTGCAAAAGCCCGCTTTGACTTTTCAGCTGTGCTCAGCCTGCTGCGGGAGAATGGATCAGAAATGTGGCTCTCTGTGTCGGACGACCTAAACTCAGAAATTGGTCTTCCCTTTCCTCACCAGACCGGCTGTAATCGAAAGGCAGTCTTTTGAGAATTTGGACGAACTCTTACTTCTCAGGGACGGCATCATCTATAAATAGCAGTGTCTTCCAGGTAGTGAGCTGCTGGCTGGCAGAGCCTTGTGCTCGCCTAATTCCAGGGCAGATGGAAAGCTGCTGAAGATGCTGGGAGTTGGGAGGCTGGTCTGGGGCTTGGCCTGGACAAAGTCACAAGGAGCCTCCCTGCAGCCCCTGCTGGGTACCAGCCCTGACCCCCCGCTGGGCCCCGGGGAGACAATGGACATAAGAATACTTGAGCTTCTCGGGATTTGATAGCGGAAAGCGGAGCTGCCCGCCCGAAGTAGCGGAGGTAGGACAGCCTCTTTTCATTTTGGTCCCCAGCAGGTCGAGCACAGGGATCACTCCTGGCGGTGGAGGCTCACTCATGACTTCTGAGCAAGCCCTGGGGCCTGGGCTTGGAATACCCAGGGGAGTGACAGGTACCTCCCACCTCCTTCCCTTCAGAGCAGTGTCAGTCTAGTGGTGGCATCACGCCTGGAGCTTGCCTCTCTGACACTTCCAGTGACTCCAAGCACAATCCACCATCTGTTCAGAATGCCTGGACTGGGTCTGCTTGTCACACTGAACTCTGATGGAGGGAGCCATGCGGTCCACTCTGAATTAAGGTTGGGGGAGGGGGGGCCTCCTGAAAGAGGTGACCTGTGAGCAGGTCTCTGGTGGTTAAGCATTGGTCCAGGACAAGAGGTGGAAGGGTGCTCTAGGCAGAGAAGGATAAATGAACCATACCAAGGACAGGCAGAGAGCCTGGTGTGTGGGCAGCTCCTGTAAGTTCAGTGGTATTAGAATGTAGAGGGTGAGACAGAAACTGGGGGGGATAAGCCTAGCAGGGCAGGAAGGGTTTGGGGGCTAGGACCTCCATCTGCTGGGTGGGCCCTCTGGAGGCTAAGTGGGCTGTCAGCTCCGATGTCTGCTTAAGGGCCTGTTGGCCTGTCTCCTGGTGCAGAGCCGCACCCACACAGGCACAGGGGCCTGGGGGAGCTAGAATTTGTCTGGATTCAAGGCATTCTCCGTCACTCCTCCCATTCCGGGACTGATAATAGTCACAGGAAATTTCAAAGACCAATGTGTCCTTAATAGGATTTAAGAACGGGAAGCAACCTGATAAGGCTATGCACATTTCACATGGAAACCGAGTCTCAGATGGAGGAAGTGACTTACCCAAGGCCACGCAGCATGGGGCCCACGTCCCCCAGTTCTCAGGTTGCTAGCTTTCTTTGCTTCACTCTCTGTATCGCTGGGATCTCTGAGCTTTTCTTTGAATCCTCATGGCTTTGGGTTAATTCTGGAGAAAAAGGTATCAGGTATGTCCATTTATCTACAGTCTGGAGTGAAGGGTGTGCTTCTTCTTTTTCACTGTTTGTCTTTTTCTATCTGCCATCAGCGCTTGATCAAGGGACAGTGTGGTTTCTTTACTAGTCAGCCTCCTGAAAAGGGGCAGCATAGGGCAGTGTGTGACTCAACTTCTCTCTGTGTTATTGTCAACCAGCAATGACACATCGCCCTACTTAATTCTTCCTTAAGTTAAAAAAAAATAAAAGAAGTCCTTTAAGGGACACATGCAGGACCTTGGAGAAAACATCACCCTCATGTCTGACTTTAACCTGGGTCATTCATGAGACCTCTGAAGACTCACAACAAGAGGAGAATGCCTCTGAGATGAGTTGTGCGTATCCCGAAGACCTGCCGTAGGGGAGGGCTTGGTGTGGACTTGGAACTGAAGAGGAGAAAAAGAGAGTAAGGCAGAGAGCTATCCACTGTGGGGAGTCAGGGTGACCTTGCTCAGCGCAGGAATGGGGACTGATGACAGAGAGTGAGATTTCTGACAATATGACTGGCTGGCTACCAATCATTGAGACCCCTCCCTACCCCTTTGTTGATCTAGGTGTTTAAGATGTAGCCATCTGGACCCATCAGTCACATGTCAGTCCTGAGGAAGCATCTTGATCCTATGATGAGGATTTGATATTCTTTTCAGATCTTAGGCTCAGAGATCTCTAATCCTTCCCACTTTCCTTCCTATTCCCCTCTTTCTTTCCTTTCTTCATATCTGTCCACCCACCCACCCACCCACCCATCCACCCATCCACCCATCCACCCATCCATCCATCCATCCATCCATCCATCCATCCATCCATCCATCCATCCATCCGTCCATCCTTCCATGTGTGTATCTGACTTAGAATTCTGGTCTCCCCATTTACAGCCCTGTAACATTGGGCAAGACACTGAACAAGACTTTGGGACTCAGCAGCCTTCCTTCTTTGTCTTTGTCTCTTTGGGAAAGAAGTCTGAAGAACCCCAGGGGGCACTGTCTTCCTGCCTGGCTGAAGCTGCCGGCTGGGTGGGGGCAGGAAGGCCAGCAGCAGAAGCAGGTAAGTGAGCGAGGAAGAAGGAGGCTGGTCAGATGGTCTGCGAGTGCTGATTCTCAGAGGTGGGTGAGGTTTGGCCAGCAGACTCACTGTGGACACCCTAAAATGGCAAGTCCTGCGTATGCCTCCCCCAGGACACGCACAGTCCAGGAAGGCCCACAGATGGAGTCCCACTCATTCAAAGACAAATCAAGGCGAGGCCGCTGGGCTGCACAGAACTGCCCCAACAAACCCCACTTTCGTACAGGCTTTTGTGGAGCCCATGGGTGGAGCCTGCCTGCAGGGACGAGGACACCTCAGCAGCCCCCTGGGATTTCTCTTCCGCTGGCCCATGGCATAGCTCCCCCCAAACTGAAGCCAGAGCTTTGGTTTGCCAAGAGTATCTGGCACTTAACACGTTTACATTTCTTTTCATCTTTGCAACAGCCTGGAGGCAAGAGTTATTATTTGAGTTTTACTGATCAGAAAATTAGGGCTAACAGGAATTCAGCAAGTCTCAAGGTCACTTGATGAACCAGGTTGGAATCCAGGTCTGTCCCACTCCAAAGACTGAGCTCTGTCCACTAATTCATCTGCTCATTCAGGTATTCACCCACGACTCACAGAAGGGAGGAAAACAGACAAATACGTGCTTTATAAGAGGGAATGCAGATCTCAAACAAGAAATAGATACAGAGCTATCAGTGTATGTAGTGATACTGTTCATGAAGATGAAGTGTGGCGGGGGTGAGTGTGGAGGACGGTTTAGAGCAGAAAATTCAGGAAAGCCTCCCCAAGGACTTGATACTCGAGCTGACACTGAAGTGAAGCTGAGTTGTCAGCCCTTGGGAAGAGCTGAGGGCAAAGATCTGTCATCTCATTAGGTGACCTGAAAGCCACACTCGTGTTAGAGACACAAAGGCTCTCTGTTCAGTCTGGTCACTAGCTCTCATATCATCATGGAAACCTAGAAGTCAGGGTTGGGAGTAGCCACTGGTGGCATCTCATCTCATAAAAACACCAAACCTCTGTGCAAGGCTTTGCAATGAACAATTGTCGTATATTTAGAAAGGCCCTGGGAGATGGAAAAACTGTATTTCTGCCCCAATTTTTTAGCTAACAAAACAGAAACAGAGGTTCTCCTCTGCTAACCATTGCCCCTTTGAGGGAGATTCTTTGCTCTTACAGTTCCCTGCCCACTGGGCAGAGTCTGGGGTTATTTACTGTGCCTGCCACGTAGTAGGAACTCGATGGCTGTTTGCCCAATAGGAACGCAGGGATGTGGAACTGCTTCCTGGTTGCTCAGGACCCGAATGCGCTTCTCGTCTCCACCCAGGGGACAAGTCTTTTCCCATGGACTGGGGTGTGTTGTGGACCGACTCCACTTCTCTTTCCTTCCCTAAAATCCCCTGAGCCGAGCCCAGCTCCTCCAGAATTTGAAGTAAGGATTGCTGAACTGAAAAATCATATACTTCTATATTCCAAGTTTTGTGCCCCCAGAAGGTAGTTTAAAATTAAAGTTTCTTGCACAATACTTATGTTGAAAGAAAATACAGGGTAGGTATTCTAGGGGGTGGGGGCAAGAGAGAAGGACTAGAAGCTAGTTCTATAGGATTTACCACCTTGCCTTTCTCCTGTTACTGTGGGTGGACTGTTGTTTTATAAACGCGTTTGTTCAGTGGGCATCACACCCTTCCCTATTCAAGGACATCATTTCACAAATTCTCTGACTTATTTCCTGAGTTTTTATTGTGCCCCTTTCAGTTGGATCATGTCCATTAGAATGCAGTTATGCTATAATTTTGCTACCTCAAAAATTCTCTCTTTAACCTACTTTCTCCAGCCACTGGCCCATCTTTTGGTTAAAAACAAAGAGAACAAGACAAGATATTAAAAACAACCTCCTGCTAAGTCCATACATATTTAGGATTCACCTTTTAACGTTATATAGAGTTTTCCGTACATGGCATATAGTTGGGTTTTGCTTTCAGAATTATCTGCCCTTTAATTTGAGTGGTTAATTTATGCTAAATGTAATTTTTATTGTGATTGAGTTTGAATCTAATGTTTTCTATTTGTTCAAGCTATTCTTTGTTCTCTCTTGGAAGAACTGAGTATTTTTGTATTTCCATTTTATCTCTGCAATTGGCTTATTTTTAAGCCTCTTTAAAAGAGTTTTAATGATTGTTCTAATATTTAAAACATACATTTTTAATATCATATTGCATTACACCTCGGATCATATTATATTGCTTTCCATGTAGTGTCAAAATCTTAAGAAATAGTCCTGGTTGGTGTGGCTCAGTGGATTGAACACTGGCCTGAAAACCAAAGGGTCACCAGTTAGATTCCCAGTTGGGGCACGTGCCTATGTTGTGGGCCAGGTCCCCAGTAGGGGGGCGCATGAGAGGCAACCACACATTGATGTTTCTCACTCTGTCCCTTCTTTTCCACCTCTCTAAAAATAAATAAATAAAATCCTTAAAAAATATTAAAAAACATACTTACAATTTCTCCCTCCCATATTTTTTGTTGTTTTTGTCATATATTTTACTTTTACATGTGCTATAAACACATAATACATTGCTACTAGTTTTCCTCTGGCCAGTCATCTCTTTACAGATATCAAAATTTGGAAAAAATCTTATTTGCCTTTATTTCTCTATTCATATACAAATTTACATCTGATGCCATAATTTTTCTGTCTGGTGAATTTCCTTTAACATTTTCTTGTAGCATACATCTTTTGGTAATGAAACCTGTTAGCTTTTATTTTTATGAAGAAGTCCTTATTATACTTATAGTTTTGAAAATATTTTTGCTAGGTATAGAATTCTGGGTCAACAGTTTTTTCCCATTCAATACTTTTAAAGGTGCTATTCCATTATCTTCTGACTGTAATAGTTTCTGGCAAGAAGTCTGCTGTAATGTATCTATCTGTTCCTCTAGGTAATTTGTCTTTCTATTTGATTTTCATCAGTTTGTATATGACAAGTATGTTTTTTTAAAAATACTGTGGGGGACTTGTATGTACTTGTTATATCTGTGGTTTGATGCTTTTCACTATTTTAGAGAAAATCTTGATGATTATTTTTTCAAATATTTTAAATATTTCATTCTCTTGCTTTTCTACCTCAATGTGGGTCAGCTGAGTCTGGAGTGGTTGCTATGGTTACATTCAGGGCACTAGTGGCTTCAGATTCTTCTGGTGTAACCTTGTGTGTAAGATAGCAGATGAGATGCTGGAGGGTTTTTCTCAATGTTTCTGCTGTATTCTCAGATGTTGACCTTCTCTGCATGATTATCCAAGGTGGAAATATCTTTCTATGCTTTTGCCCTTTCCCCGGTGCTGCACTGTCATTGTTTGTTACTCCATGTTTGTTAAACTGTTGGTGAGTGGTGGAGGTTATCCTATGGTCTAGGTCTACTCTTAGTCTTAGACAGGCCCTGTGTGCCTGGCATTCTCATGGAAATTGCCCTTCTCCCAGTGGCAGTGAAACTCTTCCTTGTGTCTGTGACAGTTCTCTGTGTGAGAGGGTTTTCTGCTCAATGGTTAGTGACCTCCAGTTTTAGTGATACAGAATCCTGGGCCCAGAATTGTTTTATGCTCCTTTCCCACAATAGAAGGTTAATTCTTTAATCTTTTCACAGCACAAAGGGTCTTCATGTGTGTCCTGGGGCCACAGATTTACTCACTTTCCCCCCAGCATCTTAAGGCTTTTGTTCATAGGGGATCAGAGTCTGGGAGAGGTTTTATGCCTTTTCCACAAGCACCTGTCCCCTTCCTCCTGTGTGCCACCATGGAGGGAGGCTTTCTCCTATCTCTTACCTTTTCTACAATTTTTCCTATAAACACCCAGTAGAGGTCTGTGAAGGAAGCCCTGGAAGGGATTGAGAGTACAAACTCCCCCCCTTTTTTTGCAGTTGCATGTTTTATACTTTTATACTAGCCCATGTTTAGCCTTGGGCAATTTGTTAGATTTTTCAGCTGCTGTGTGGTGCTCAGCATCTCTTTTGTCTGTGTTCTGCCACAGGTGAGCCAGGTTTCACAGTCTGTCTTATCTTGGTTTTCAGGCTACCTGCTAGCCCTGTGACCCCAACTGTCTAATGGGTTCAAGGAAATTAGTGGTTTTGTAGTTTATTTCACTTTTTTCTTGTTATTAAGGTGAAGTGTTGCTCTTTCCAGTTTTCACATCCTATGCCTGAATCCTCTGATTATTTTTATGACAAAACACTTAGAAAGAGATGTCTAAACTTGCAATCTCCAAGGTATCTCTTTTCATTGTCTCTTAAATCTTCTCAAGAAATCTCATTCCTCTCCCACAAATTATTTTTTTTTCAAGGTTACCAATGACCTTTGTGTTGTTAAATACAACAGTTGGTTCCAAGTTCTCATCTTACTTTACCTATTAGCATCATTTTGCACAGATGATCTCTCAGCCCTTCCTCATCAAAACACTTTAACTTGGCTTCTAGAATACCACACTTTCTTGGATTTTCTCCGTCTACATCAAGGACTGCTTCTTGTTGATCACCTTCTTGGGTTCCTTCTCTTCCCCTGACCTTCTAAACATTGAGGATCCAGGGTTCAGTTTCTGGATCTCATTTCTTCTTTAACTGTACTTATGTTCTTTCTGTGAGCTCATCTAGCCTCAAAGTTTTAAATACCATCTATCCACTGACAATCTCCTCCAAACTCCACATTTATATACTACTAGACATCTCATTTGAATGCCTAAGAGACATCTTAATTTAACATGTCTAAAACTAGATCTTCCCCCAACAAACCTGTTCATCCTCCAGACTTCCCAAACTTAGTAAATGTATTCTCAGTGAAAGTCCTTCTGTTTGCTCAGACCCAAAACCCTAGAGTCATCTTGGCACCTACTTTCAGATCCCACATCCAGTCCATTGGCAAGTCTTGTGGACTGTATCTTAAAAATGTATCCAGAACTATTTGCCTCTCACAGTCTCCACTATTACCACCCTAATCAAAGCCGCACTCATCTTTGGTCTAGATCAGTGATTTTCAACCCTTTTAATCTCATGACACGCATAAACCAATTACTAAAATTTTGTAGCATGCCATAATACATATTTTTTGCTGATCTGATGAGAAATAAGTATAATTTTGATTCATTCACACCAGATGACTATTGTATTGTCTGTTGTCATTTTTTTTTTTGTTTGACAGTCTAAGGGAAAAGAGGTCAGTGCCCCTGCCTAGCTAAATAGTCTGGTATTGCACATTTTAAAAATTCTTATTGCATACCAGTTCAAAATAGCTGCTCTGGATTATTGTAGTAGAACTGTAACTGGTTTCTTTTTATCTGCTTTCCTTCCCTACTCAGCCTATTCTTAATACTTATAGTCAGGAACAAACAAAAAAGAACCAATAGCAATCCTAATTAGTAATGTGATATTGGACAGGTCACAACCTCCTCATGTCTTGTTTTTTTCATCTGCAAAGTAAGAATGTGGGCAGAATTCCAGAGGTGTCCCCCGAAACTTTTTGTCTCCTGTTATCAATCACTCAGCAATCTAAGTGTTGTTGTGGAGGGATTTTGCGGGTGTTATTACTGTCCTCCAATCAGTTAACTGTAAGGTACAGAGGATAACTGGGCTGGCCTTACGAAATCAGTTGGACCCTTTAAAAGCAGAAAGTTTTCTCCATGTTGTGGCAGGGGAGTCATGGAGAGATTTGAAGCATGAGGAAATTCAATGTGCCAGTGCTGGCTTCGAAGATGGAGGGGCCACAAACCAACCACTTCTGCAGCCTTTAGCAGCCAAGAGTGGTAGCTGGCAAGGAAATGAAGACCGCAGTCCCCAAATAACAAGGGACTGAATTCATGCAATAAATGAAATGAGTTAGAAGCAAATGCTTTGCTCAAGACTCCTGGTAAGGTCTCAGTCTGGTCTATGCTTTGATTTCAGCCTTGTGAGGCCCTAGGTAGAATAAAGAGAAACTTGTTCTTTTCATGGCAGTTGCTTATTTTGAAAGGTAAGTCAAGAGTGTCTGTCTTCTTTAGAAAAAGTGGCTAACTGTGTAATATTAAACAAAAGTTAAAGATGTTAAAGTGTTCTGCAATACTTGATCCAGCCCTTTCACCTCCTCAACCTAATTTGCTTCTTTCCCTTTTGTTTGCTCATCTCCAGCCAAATTAGAATTATTACCTTTGGATGTTGGTACTTGCTGTTTCCTATGCCTGAAGTATTCTTTCCCACGTGTCTCCCTGGCTACTTTCTCAACTATCTCAGGTCTTTGCTTAAAAACCAGTGGCTTGGCAAGAGATATGGAAAAGCCTAAGAAATATGAACAGTAGATACAAGTAGGTGATATGAGTTTGTGCAATGGAGGTTAATATATGCAATGAAGAAACAAGGAAAAAGCAATTTAGCACATTTCAGAGATGAAACACAGAATGCTCCTGGTTCTAGAATAGTTCTGACCAGTGAGACAATTTGAGAGGAACAAAGTTGAGTAAGTATGTCATCCAGACTTCAACAAAAATGACTGGGGGACTCAATCATTTACTTGTTTTTAGGATACAATAAACTGTTAAATGTTGTAGAAATAAAAAAAAAATCTGTGGCTCGATATATTTTTATGTGTTTTTTTGCTTTTGTTTTTTCTTTTAATTTTATTTCTCAGTTACAGTTTATATTCAATATTATTTTGTATTAGTTTCAGGTATATAGCATAGTTGTTAGACAATCATATACTTTGTTTATTTGTTTATTTATTGTCATTCAAGTACAGTTGTCTCCATTTTCCCCCTCTACCTCCCCCACCCCAGCCACCACCATCTCCCACCCCTGATCCCACCCCCCCTTTTGTTTTGTCCATATGTCCTTTATAGATGTTCCTGAAAACCCTTTCCCCTTTCCCCCTCATTATTTCCTCCCACCTCCCCTCTGGGTACTGTCAGTTTGTTCTTAATTTCAATGTCTCTGGTCATATTTTGCTTGCTTGTTTGTTTTGTTGATTAGGTTCTACTTAAAGGTAGATCATATGGTATTTGTATTTCACTGCCTGGCCTATTTCACTTAGCATTATGCCCTCCAGTTCCATCCATGCTGTCACAAAGGGTAGGAGCTCCTTTTTTTCTTTCTGCTGTGTAGTATTCCATCGTGTAGATGCACCACAGTTTTTTGATCCATTCATTTACTGATGGGCACTTAGGATACTTCCAGCACTTGGTATTGTAAATTGTGCTACTATAAACACTTAGCTCACTGCTTGTGGAAAATCTTTAGTCACCATCTCTTCAATACTGCCTTTTAATGATTTTCCTCTTTCCTCTTTCTGGGACTTTAATTACTGTTAAGTATTTTGGTCATGTGTTTAATGCACCCTATTGTTTTTTTTCCATGTGCTTTCCTCCCTTTTGTCTCGACATGATTTAGTGTGAGTTTTCTACTGACCTATCTATCTATCTTCCAGTTCACCAATCCTTTATTTCACCCACTGTGCCTAATCTACTATTAAACCAATCTCTATTCTGACACTGTATTTTCAATATTAGGGTTTTTATTTCATTATTTTTTATAGATGCCAGTTTTCTGGTGAAATAACCTGACTGGTCATTTATTTTCTTGCACATATTAATCACAGTTATTTAAGAATTCAGTTCTGGATGGGTTTGTTTCTTTAGCCTTGTTTTTCCTCTTCATTTTTTTTTTGTTCTGTCTCTGGTGTGCCAAAAAAAATCACTGACAAAAATCTAAAACTGACATGAGACTCTGGGATGAAGATGTCTTCTGGCAGGACATAGGAGGTTAGTAACGAACCAGTCTGGAATTGGGCTGAAGACTGTGGCTTCGATCTTTGTGGAAATGGTTAAATTTCCAGTTTATTCTTATTTCTGGGGTGGGAGACTTCAGTGGTCCAAACTGAAAGTTTGTTTTATGCACATGCCTCCTTCTCCTTGACATGCCCTGAATTGCAATTCTTCTCTCCTGAGCCCTGTGAAGTGGCTGAAATCTCAGCCTCTCAGCAGGGTCTTTTCTTGGCTTCTTAGCCCCTTGGTCATCATTTACAAATCAGCAAATGCCTCAAGCAGGACGGAGTATGGGGGTCCTTTCTCTGTGCTTCTCATCCCTCTGGGATATTGGGTCTTCGTGTCGAGAAGCTCTCTCATTCCTGCAAACAGAGTATTTAAACAGCTTGTATCCAGTGTTTCTGGTTGATCTCAGGAAGAATGTTGGTCTGATATAAGCCAGCTAGACTGTAGCTGGAAATAGAAGAAATGCCACCTCCTTCATGATACCTTTCCTGACAACCTGTTCAAGTGGTGACCTGTCTCCTTCCATTCTCTGTCCTGGTATCTTGTCCTTCTTCTCTGCATAGTTTTCTGGAGAGCACTTATCAGTATCTGACATACTGTGCATGCTTATTTATATGTATTCTCCACAAAATATAAGATCGAAGGAGGGCAGGAATTTATATACATTTTTCTTTCATTGGAGTATTCCTCGCCCCAGAACAGTGCTTGCTAGCATATAGGGCAATTAATTAATTAAATTAAAAATTGATCAGTGAGCCCTGGCTAGTGTAGCTCAGTGGATTGAGCACAGGCTACGAACTAAGAGGTCGCCGGTTCCATTCCCAGTCAGGGCACATGCCTGGGTTGTGAGCCAGGTCCCCAGTCGGGGCCATGTGAGAGGCAATCACACATTGATGTTTCTCTCCCTCTCTTTCTCCCTCCCCTCCTTCTCTCTAAAAATAAATAAGTAAAATCTTAAAAAAAGTAAAACTTGATCAGTGAGTGAAAAAATGAATGAATGAACAACATTTTGAGTCACTTAAGAATAAATTTGGTTTAGGTACTCTTTGGTGGCATAAGAGAAAGAAGATGTGACAGATTGAAATGCTCTTCCCGTCTGTGAGAAGAAAGGATACTAGTTACTAAAGAAGTACAAGCTTATTCCCTGCTGTAACATTCTTAAAGGAACTTATTTCCTGATACCACATATAAGAGCCTTTTAATGACATAATAAATAATACATTCAATACTACTTTCATAGTAGATGCAGAAGCAATTTTATGATTCTTTTAGTTCAATTATTAATAAAAATAATATAAGCAGAGAGGCAAAGACTGAAAGAAAATCAAGATAACTAGAATTATGACATTTGTATTTAAGAGGTAATTCTCAGCAATGCAGTGATTAAACCCAGTAACATGTTCCCAGTGGGAACAACCACAAAATTAGCAGGATGACAAAGGGCAGGTTAATCACCTCTCTGAGCCTCAGTTTTCTTTTGTTTTCTTTTTATTCCTCAGTAAAAGGGGAATATAGAAATATTCCTCTCTCCAGAAGTGTGTGACTATCAAAGAAAGAATAGCAAATCCTGGTGAACAGACAGCTAACCTGATTTCCCACAATGGAAAAAATGCTTATTTTCACATTCACATAGTCAGGTTTTGTGATGTGAATGTTATTGTCACTCACTGTTTTCCTGGTGAGGAAACCAAATCCACAAGGCACCTGTTGGCCCAGCCAGCAAGTGGCAGAGATGTAATCCATCCCTCTGTCTTTTTTTTAAAATTTTATTTATTTATCTTTAGAGGGGAAGGGAAGAAGAGAGGGAGAGAAATATCAATGTATGGTTGCCTCTCGTGAGTCCCCTGCTGGGAACTGGCCTGCAACCCAGGCATGTGCCCTGAGTGGGAATCGAACCGCGATCGTGTGGTTCGAAGGCCCGCGCTCAATCCACTAAGCTACATCAGCCAGGGCACATTCCTCTGTGCTTTTGATTCGTGTGGTCTGTCTCCAGAGCCACACTGTCTCTCCAAGGGGAGAATTCTCGAGGGGTGGAAGCTCAAACATCAGGGCAGACTCATAAGCAGCCTCACGAATGCTTCAGTGGTTGTCCGCATCGGCCGGCTCATCCGCTGCTGCAGATGTGAAGCAAATAAAAATCCCCAGAACTTGTCCCACTTCAACACCAAAGCCCAGGGTCTTGGGACTAGATGAATTACCCCTGGTTATGAGAATGCTACACAACCTCTAGGTAGAAGGCAAAACATTTCATTTTTTGTCTTAAAAATCAATATTTGGTCTTTATCTGGAGCCGAATGGAAAGCCACTTGTAATGTCCGATTCAATAAATGGACTCTATCCTTTGAACTTTGCCATAGCTCCAGGCTACCAGAGTATGAGAAATACCTTAACAAATATCAAAGACGCAATGAGTGTATCTTTCTAAATGTTAGGCCTAAAATAGCCAGGACTCCTGGGGAACAGACCCCCTTGCTCTCCTGGCCCCCCGCTGGAGGCTGCGCTGCCTCCTCAGGCTAACAGAGCCCTCCTGCCATTGAGGAAGTGGGGCAGGAATCACTGGAAATGAAGATGACTTTTTTGACTTTGAGGGGCATGCTTGCTGACTTCCTATGCTCTTTCACTCCTCAATTCTGCCAACACACAGTGTTGAGTCCCCATCACACACTAGGTATTTGGCCAGCATGCTGGGAAGATATAAACCAACAAATAGAGGCAGGTCTTTCCCCTCAAAAGACCAAAGTCAAGTGGGGTATCCTATGTAAACAAGTAGTCTGATGCACTGGACTGTGATGCAGGGGAGTACCAAGAGTGGTGGCGGAAGTCAAGGACCTGGGAGAGCTGTTGGATAAACCCTAGAGGAGGTGATACACCAAGAGCACTTACAAGATGAGAAAGGACGAGCCAGGAGGAGGCAGGCCGAGAACACTGTGTGCAGAAGCAGGAGGCACACGAGACCATGGTGTGGTCAGAGATAATGAGCTCGGCAAGCGTGGCAGGCAGACGTGGGGGTCAACCACCAGTGGTGGGATAAATCAAGAGCCGGTAGGAGGACGGCGGCTGGCTCCTCAGGCACCCGCCTCTCTCCTTCCCACTGTCTCGGTCAGGGGTCCTTTCTTTCCCTTTGTCTGCATGTGTTTCTGGCTGAAAGTGAGTCTGTGGATCCTTGATGTACATTATTGCTGATGATCAGCTTCGATCTCATATCCTACACTTTCAGGCAGTAATGAAATCCAAAGAAGACCTCTCTCTATTGGGTTAAAGCCAATTCCTTTTACTTTTCCTTAGGGCTTTGGTTTTATTAGAAAAATTAATGAAAAAATATTGCTTTTTTCTTAAAAAATGCAAATGTTCTCTTCCCTGGGTCTTATGGCTCTTTCAACTGTAAGGTTTTATTCTCATCTCCAACCTGCAAGGTCTGCCTGAAGGGTGTTAGGGAACTTCACGGTCTGAATCGGGGAAAGAGAGCTCACCTGTGGCTTTGGGCACGGTGTGGGGAGTGTGTGATGTTGTGTGATCCAGCATCTCTGAGAGAGAGCATTGCTCTCACCAGTCTGAAGAAAAGCCAGTACAGGCTCAGAAGGTTTCTGTGGTTTTCTCTAGGTCACACTGCTGGGAAGAGGCAAAGCTGTGCAGAAGGGTGGGTCAAATGTGGGCTGACACGTAATTTACTCTTCACATTAGGCACCTTCAAGAATGAAGTGGTGTGCTATTCATAATTTTGCCAGGATAACAAGCATCTACTGAGACTCTTGTGAGCAGAACTGGGGTGCATGGCCATTCCTACCAAAGGTAAATGTGCAAAAGACAGAGGAAGTCTGTCTTAGGCTCGATTTTGCAGACATGGGGCAGAAAACCCCAGTGTCAGAGCAGGTGAGCGAAGTAGCTGGGGTTTTCACCCAGGACTGTGATCCCCACCTGGACTGTGATCCCAAAGTTCATGCCTTCTTTTTCCGTTACAACAGCCTGCCTCCTGAAGCCCTTAAATTTGACTTCTTCAGACTACAGCTGCCCATGGGCTGGTGGGCGGAGTGGGCACTGCCAACAGCACTTGCTGCCAGCACGTTAGGGACACCCTGTCTTAAATGTGTTATTCCCAGACACATCCTGTCCTCGCTTCCCCATATGGTGGCTCCCTCTGCTCCCAGCCCTGAGGACTGGGCGGGAAGAGAGAGGCTTTCCTTTTGCCAAGTATAGGAAACTGCAGGTCTCAGGATTCGTGTTCCCACCCACCTGCCCCACGTCTGTTTCTCCTTCACCCACATCCCTCCTCACGCGTTGGTGTGTTCACCTGTTCAGTGAGTAGTTTCTCAGTGACTGCTTTATTAGTTCTATGCACATTTACTGAGTGATACCTGGGATCCAGGGCCTCTGCTCAGTGTGGGGATTCAGGGAAGAGTAAGACACATGCTCTCTGTCTTCAAGGAACTCACAGACCGCTGCAGGAGGCACTCAGCTCCCACTATCTAATCAAGAAAGTGTTGGGAACACAGGAAGGGCCTAGCTGTTGCTGCTTAGGCAGGAAGGGTCAGGGACATTTTCCTGGACAATGCGTTGAACCATTACATCCATTTACCCACCCACGATCCATCTGTCTACCCATCTAACAGTGGCACTTAAACCCATTTATGCCCGATGAACCCTGACTGCTCAGGATAATAGTTACCCAAATATATAGGGTCTTCTATGGGTCAGCCTTTGCACCTGGCACTAGGCAGAGGGGTGAGCACATCCTCCTGGAACTTAGAGGCTACTGAAGTCAGGGTCCTCATGGTGTTGAGCACAATTGTCACCTGGGGAATTTGGTGACAAAGCAGATTTGCATTCTCACTTCTAAAAACCTGGATAATTAAACCTGGAGAGCAACCTCAGACCTTCCTGGGTAGGAAGTATCCTGGGTGAGTTCAGGTAGCTCACACTCTCAGAAGCGTCGCTCTAATTGATGTCTAGTGGCCTAGAAAGGTGAGAAGAAGTTGAGAGTAAGACTAGACATTCCAGGTAGAAATACAGCATTACAAAGAAACAGTCTAGGAGTGTAACCATACAGGGGAGTGGCTAGGGAGGAAGAAGATTCCAGATAATGGGATGTACAGAGTCATGGAGCAGCAGTGGGTGGTGTGACTTGAAACTGCTGGGAGGTAGAAAGAAGCTAGATTTTGATAGCAGGGCTTGGGGGTTCATGAAGATGAGTTTTGGCTTTGCCCAGGCAACTGGAAGTCATAGAAGGTATTTTAAGGAGTCAATTAAAAAATTTTCTATGAAGCTCCAAGAGCTGGGGATGCAGTTGTTTTCTCAACCTGCATGAGCTCTGGTGTAGTCATCTGTGAATAGCAGCATTCCTCATTGAGGATAGGAGTGTCGGCCTCACGAGTACTTTGAGGGAGTCGATGGTGTGAAGTAGCACAGACAGCACTCAGTAATAGTGCCCTTCCTCTGCGTTGTCATTCGTGTAGGTGCAGCAGCTGTGACAGAGGACATGAAGGACTCCAGGAACATAACCAGGTGAAGGGTTCGCTGAACTGAGTGCGAAGCTGGGGTATGGGTATGTGCGCCCAGGGCTAGTTTGTGTGAAGAGGATGAAATGGAGCAAAGAGAGTTGAAATTGGGTGGCGGGGGGCACTTATTCCATACTCGGAGGTTGGTGTGCTAGGCTCAGGCAGTCTTCAGAATGACTTCAGACTCAACTATGACAAATATCCATACATAACCCCAGTAACGCAGAGACTCACTCACGACCCTGACTGCTCTCCTTCTCCCTGCCCTAGCTGGCTCTACCTCCTCCCCGGTCTCTGTTCCAGGCCACCTGTCCTAGTCACAAACCCGCTCCAGCCAAGGTCCCTGAGGGAGAGCCGGCGCGCACCTGCCAACTCCAAGTTCCGAGAAGCCCTTCCTTTCCCAGCCTTGGCCACCCTTTCATGGCAAATGCTCTGGGCTCTTCTTCTTCTCCCCTGTGGACAGGGTGCGAGGTACTGGGAACAGTACCCTCATCGATAGGGTCTGCTTCTCTCAGTAATGAAGAAGTTGGGGGTTGCCTAGAAGTCTACTCAAGTTGTTGATACATTAATTTTTTCTCTCTCCTTTGGCCTAAAGACTCCAGCACAATCACATTATAATCTGTGGCTGTCCCTGGGTGATTCATCAAACAGGGGAAACCTAGAGGGAAGAGGGTTCAGCTGAAGGACACTCAGTGTGATCACCTTTCTGCCCCTCCTTTCTCGGAATTCAGGGGGCATCTGCCACGGGCTCAGCAAAGCAGATTCAGTGATGACAGGGACACAGTTCTTGCTCCTGAGGAATCCGGAGTACAGTGGAAAAGACTTGAGTGAATGAATGAGTGAACACAGGCATTTGTGAATGGATGAATAATGAACATAGGCATGGTGAATGAATGGCCATGCTTGAATGAATGAATGAATGAATGAATGCAGTCATGTGTGAGTGAAGGAATAAACACAGGCATTTGTGAATGAATAATAATACAAGCATGGCAAATGAATGACCAGGCTTGAGTGAATGAGTGCAGGCATTTGTGAATGAATGAATGAATGAATAATAAACACAGGCATAAATGAGAGAATGACTATGTGGGAAGGAATGGGTAGAGGTAGGAATGAATGTGCAGGAATGAATGAGTGAATGAATAATGAACACAGGCATGAGTGAATGAGTGTGCATGAATGATGAATGCGGGCATGAGTGAAGGAATGAATGGCCATGCATTTGGGAATGCATGAATGAATGCAGGCATGAGTGGAATGTACGTACTGAAGGAAACACTGTGGGTGTTCTGCCTAGATGTTATGGGATCCCTGTGCTAAGCTATGGGCTCCTACCTCCACTGGGGCCTGCCACTGCAGAGGCAGGCCTTGGGCTACCGGCCCATGCTTTGCTCCCCCATGCTCAGGGGACAGGAGGGCCTGGGCATTTAGTGCCCCTTACCCCATGACTGTGACCAGAGACTTTGAGAGCAGAAGATGTGAGCTCCCTTGTCTCAGCTGGGACAACCATGGGTCTACCATCCTCAGGACTTGGCCTCCTTGGGAATCACCCCCTCGCTCGACCCCTGCCCCTCCACCTGCTTCCCTGCCTCCCACCAGTTTCTCCTTGGAGCGAGTTCATAAATGATGGCTCTCACACATGCCTCATTGCAGGGCCCACTGCAAGGAACCCCAGTCTGAGACAGATGCCCCCAAGTGTATCGAACAAAATACAGAAATGTGAAGGAAGGAACAAACTGCAGTAGAGCTGAAATGGAAGCCATGTCCGGGGAATGGATCAGTGCCCCCGGAAGGGAGAGCTAGTAGGCAGAGATTACTGCTCCCAAGTGTGTACTTTTAGATTTCCCATGGGATGAGCCCCATCTTGCCAAGGTCAGAAACAGAGGTCGCCTTCCAAGGGTCTTTTGAAGCCTGGCCCTGGCACGTGATCTAGACATGGCCAGTCCATTCAGTCCACCCGTGCTGGACTTTCACCAGGAGCAAGAGCCACGCTGTGGGACAGGGTCTCCTTTCCCTCTGGTGGGCTGACAGCCGCTGTGGTCTCTTCGTCAGACCAGCCCGGGCTGGCACGCTGCTGCTCCTGCGAGCCCTGCCCGGGGCTCTTTCCTCGTTCTACCTTGTGATTTGCTTGACACAACTCTTTCAGGAGGGTTGGGGAAGGAGGAGGCAGGACAAGCTCATCACATCATCTTGGAAACACAACAACCTGGGTGCTTCCATACCGCTCCCCTCCCCGCCCCCATCTGTCCTCATTGGCCTCCTGGGTACCTTGACTCCACCTAAAAAAGCCAAGTGTACTTTCCCCTGCTTGAACCAAACTCCCCACTGGTTTTCTGATCTTGGTCAGTGGAATGACTCCACCATCACTCAAGCCATGAACCCATGCCCTTCCCACCTTTCTCTGCCTGAGTCCCCCTGTCTCCAGCTCAGTTCCCATCCTATTGGGCTCCAGGTTTTGTCCCTGCCCTCTTCACATATGAGTTTCCTGTGGCTGCCGGAAAAGAGTGCCGCAAGCCAGGTGGCTTAAAGTAGCAGAAACTGACTCTTTCAGTCCTGGATGCTAGAAGTGTCTTTAAAATACACCAGGCGGCTCCGTGAGAGAAAGGCGGCTGGACACGTCAGCCAATTCTCGTTCACTTACCACGAAATGGACAGGCCCTGGTAGCCAGGGTGATTGGAAGCCCCCGGGATTCATTGACGAGCAGTTCTGGAAACCTCCCAAGGATGAGAGATGTGAAGTTTGGACACTCTCCCCTTCGTGGAGTTAATTGAGTCAAAGTCCTACAAACCTCAGAAGGCTAGTTGCTGGCAAGAACTCTGTGCACGTCCAGCCCTCAGAGGCCCAGGAGGCAAGGGGAAAATTCATGAGGGAAGGCATTCACGAGAGAGCTAATGGACTGATTGAGGAAGGGGAGGGTAATTAAAAAGTTGGAAGAGTCATCTGTAAACGGCTTGGGAAGCAGCTTGAGCGAGATGAAGGAGTCAAGCAGGATGGAGCTAGCTGTGCCTGTCGGGCGCTGTGCCAAGAGCAGGGGGCATCCGGAGAGGTCAGGGGGGAGGCCGGAGGGCATTCAGTTGGAGGGCTTCTCAACTGTGTGAGTCCCGGGTCCCCCAGGAGAGCACATTTCAAACGGAAATGGCGTTTTTCCTTTATAATCATCACTCCTTTTTAGTATCCCTGCTCCTCCAATGATGAACTCCCATTTTAGCTTTTCCAAAGAGCACGTACAGATATTCCTCACAATTGTCACCATGAGGAAGCTGAGACACAGGCAGGGGGAAGGGCCAGCCAGGGTCCGTGGAAGGCGAAGTTCCTGCTGGCCAGTGAGGTCTCTTTCAACCTGTCACTGAGCCGCTTGTCCTCAGAATGACTTTGTCCCTGAAAGGAATATGTTTTTTAAAATGTTTAAATAAAATAGACATAGAGAAGAAGGCAGATGTCCTAAGTGTACCAGCTGGATTAATGTTTGGTTACAGCTGTGTAACCGAAACCCAGATCAAGGGATGAAACCTTCCAACACGAGGAAGCCCCCAGGACTCCTGCCAGAGAGACCCCCGTCCGCCTTCTACCAGCCGGAGCCAGCTTTCCTGCCTTAGGTAGCTGGAGGAAGGCAGACTCTTGCTCGGTGTTATGTTGGTGAGATTCTCCCGTGTTCTTGCACGCGGTTGTAGGGTGTTCTTTCTCTTCGCCGATAGTTTCCTATTGTGTGAATGTGCCACAGTTGATCCATTACAATGATGGGCATTTGGGTTGTTCTCAGTTCGTGGCTCCTACAAATGGGGTTACTGTGAACATTTTATTTCTTCAGGCAAAGATACCCATGGAGTTCTGAGGGGCTCATGCTTACGGGTGGGACTGCTGGGTCCCAGGGGTCCACATCGCCAGGCAGATTTCCACGGTGGTTGGATCAGTGTACTCCCACCAGCAGTGCACGATGACCATTTCCATTGCTCAGCTCTTTCCCCAATGCTTGCTGTTTCTCTTCATTTTAGTTTGAGCCATTCTTGTAGTGATGTCACGCTATCATTTTAATCCGAATTTCTTGATGACTAATGAAGCCGAGCACATGTCCTTCCTCTGTTGAGTCCCCAGTTCATGTCTTAGCCAGCCTGGGCTGCTATAACAGAATGCCGCAGACAAGGGGGCTTACACAGTGGGCAGTTTGTTTTTCACAGTTCTGGAGGCTGGAAAGTCCACGGTCAAGCTGCTGGCAAGTTCAGTGTCTGGTAAGGGCCCTCTTCCTGGTTTGGGCTTGTTGCCTTCTTGCTGTCTCCTTGCATGGTGGGGGTGGGGGTGGGGGTGGGGGCGAGAGAGGGAGACAGAGATGCAGTCTCTTTCTTTTCTTACAAGGACACTAATCCCATCGTGGGGCCCCACCCTCATGACCTCATTGAACTCCAATCACCTTCCAAAGACCTGTCTCCAAATACCATCCCATTGTGGGTTAGGGCTTCAGCACAGGGATCTGGGGCCGGGGGGGGGGCAGGGGGGGAGTCGATACAAGGTTCCATTCCATGAAAGTCAGAAAAGGGCCTAGTCTGCCCTTTCTGTGATTGTCCACGGGAATTCACCTGTTCCAGCCATCAACCCGCTGGAGAACTGGTAGGAATTCTTCAACAGAGGAAGATAAAAACACAAAATAATTCACCAGATCACCCTCACAGCAGTTGAACTCATCCTGTTGCCTTAACTTCATTTGCTAACAACCACCTAGGCCGACTCCACACCAGGTGCCGAGCGGGGTTCTTTGCCTTATTAGATGGCACTGGCATGGGCTTGTGAAACAGTGAGAATAAGCAGATACGCACGGGTGTGCCGGCGTGCAGGTGTGTGTGCAGGCACAGCACACAGCCTTCCTGGCGCAAGCCCGCCTCTGGCCGTCTCTCTTCCCCACACTGCCTCCCCAGCTGCTGGCTTTCATTTCTCCCTTGATGAGGTTCTCACGGTCACTCCCATTTCTATGTCACACACAAATCCCCACCAGTCCCCGTAATGGTCCCTGCAGTGACGAGCAGATGTGGCGATGGTCTTACAATAGCGCTTCTCCTGCAGGGTGGTGGTTTGCCCCAAGACTCGGTGCCTTGTTCTGAAACCCACGACGCTGGGAGGAGAAAGGGATGTTGAGGGTCTCTGAGGGCGCAGGGGCGGCCCCACATTTCCTGAAGAGTGGAGACAAGTCCTTCGGGCAACCCACAAAGTCAGATCTGTTGCCGGCACAGGGTTGCCATGGATTCGCACACATTGGGGATAGAGTCTTTTTCACTGTGTTATTTGGTTTTTATGCTTCATCATATCCTTTTTACTGTCCCTCTTTTATCAAGATTTTTCCTTTTTGGAGGCAAAATTGCCTCCAACTGATTCTTGATAGCAAAGTGTTTATAGCAAAGATGTATGCGCCAAGGAGGTTACGGCCAAAGTACCAGACTGGACTGTGGTGGTGCCTGGTGGCGTCCTGGCCAGCATTGTGCTCAACAGTCTTTGTGGCCTGGTGGCAGTTCAGTGGGGCCTTGGCTCATACGCACCCAGGCTGTTGTGACTCTGGGGTCCCTAGAGCACAGTTTGACATCATTATATAGTTACTGTTATGGTTTCCACAGAGGGGGAGCATCACAGCACAGAAGGTGGAGGCGAGCTGTCCACATGCCGAAAAACTTCAGACTAAGGGAGGACCCCCGAGCAGGAAAAGTGGGAAAGCCCCCGCGGGCTTCTCTGTACGGAGGGATTAGCAATGACGGTTTGCATCCGGGAGGCGGGAGTCCCGGTTCTTCAGGCTCCAGTTGGTAAAAATGTCACCTTGCAGGTAAACCAGGCGCACCGATGCTTTGAAGGGTTTTCAGAGTGTCCCCCCCTGCTGTGAGGGTCGGAGGGGGGGCAAGGCCCCAGAACGAGAGCATATCAGCACCTGAGGCTGTCTGGTGTGTCGGCCAGGCAAGAGTTGGGGTCTCACTGGACAGTTCTCATCATCGGGAGGCAGGAACTCTGCATTTTGCTGGCTCAGGAAAAGGCCCTAAGGTTTTCACCAAAGTCACAGCAGGAATAAAGACTTTCTCTGGCTGACAAGGAAAAAAGTGACCATGAAGCAGAAGGGGGGCTGTGCTCTGTAGGGGCTGCCCGGAGGCAGAATCGGGGAGCTGTCTGATTTTGACAGTGGCTGCCCCCCCCCCCCCACACACACACGGTGTTTCAGAGCTGATCGGAGGCCAANCCCCCCCCCCCCCCCCCCCCCCCCCCACACACACACACGGTGTTTCAGAGCTGATCGGAGGCCAAGCCCGTGGGAAACCATGCGGGATGTTGGAGGGATGTGGAAAAGGGTTCCATTTAAACTATCACCTTTTTACTGAATTTCCATCAGTAAGAGTCGTGACCTTGGTGCCCAAGTGATTCATAAACTCACGTAATAAGTGTTTCTATTTTTACAGGCTGCATACGGTAAAGAATTTCAAGTGCCTTTCCAGAGCATATTTACTATGTGCTAAGGCATAAAAAACAAAAACAATGAGAAGGGACCAAGTAGAAATAAAGGTAGAAAGTTACAAATAGAGCTAAAATTAATACAAATGTGAAAGGTATGCATACGGGTGTGGTAAGTGCTATAAGTGAACCTAAAATGTATCTCTTGGCTGAGAAAACACGAGAGAAGACACCGTCAGTTACAGGGGTTTTACTGTGGGGGGAGAGAAGCTTGTGTCAGCACAGGGAAGGTGCGAGAAGCCCTGCAGCGAACAGCAACAGCAGCAGCGACAGTGAGCACAGCCACGTGCGGCTGCGGGCCTCGGGGAAAGGCAGAGGCCGGGACCCTGAAAGGGTTCGGAGTGGGGAGCACTGCGCCACCAGCCTGTGGTGAGGCAGGGAAGCTGGCAGTGAGGAGGGACCAAGTTCCTTTTGTCTTGGTTCTCTTGACTGTCCAGAGGACGTGGGGGCGAGGTTGCCAGGGGCCAGCTGCCAGTCAGGGTACAGAGGGGCCACTGTGGTGGTGATGGTGACTGAACAGGGTTTGCAACATCCAGGCTGGTGCGGCAATGGCACCGGTGGCTTCCTGAGTCCTGATGGCGGCCACCAGTGGTGCCTGCACAGGGCCTGGCCTGCCTCACTTTCCTGGCGGTGGCAGAGGCTGGGGCTTCCCGGCAGGTCAGGTCCATGTTCCCTCTGCTCTGGGAGCGCCTCCCGGAGGCCCAGCTGAGCGTCGCCTCTGCCGGCCTTCCCAGGGATGTCGGTAAGCACCCACCTCCCTGCACTGAGCCCTCCCTGCTGGCAGGACACGTACAGTGTTGCCTGTGCCCAGCGCTGAAGCCCGGCCGATAGGCAGGTGCAAGTACCATTCCTATTTTGTGCACGAAGAAACTGAGGCACAGAGAACTTTAAACCATTCTCACAAAGTCACAAAACTGCTAGCCGAGCTAGGACTCAAACCTGGTTCAGTCTGATGCCAAAAGCCTTTCTTAAAACTAATTTCAACAAGGAACAGATTCCAGAAACTTTCTGTTGCCCATGGACAGCAGTGTGGGAATCGACTGTGGGCTGAGCAGAGGGCTGGGTGGAGGATGGCACAGGGGGAAAATTGGGACGACTGTACTAGAATAGCAATTTAAAAACCCTAAAATACGGTGTTTCTGGGTAACAGTGATATTCCACGGGACTGATCCCCCACGAGACCATCTCAGATACTGTGTTGTCTTCTTCTCCAGCTGGTTTGTTCTTACCTGGTGGATCCTGGCAGGGCAGGCCCTGGGCAGTCTGTGGTGGGAGGAGAGAGGGGGCAGAGCCTCAAATACAGTCTGCAATGTTCACTCATCACCATGTTCCTCTCCTTTTGCCAGATCCCAGTTTTGGGACTGAAATGCCCATCCCCCAGCTGCTGGAAACGTCACCTATTCATTGAGGCAGGTGAACAAGGTCAGAGGGGCAGTTTTTTTTTTAATCCTCATCTGATGACACACTTACTGATTTTAGAGTGGAAAGGAACGTGAGAGGGAGAAAGAGAGAGAGAGTCATCAATGTGAGAAAGAAACATCAGAAGGTAGCTTCTCATATGCTCCCCAACCAGGGATCGAACCTGCAGCCTAGGTGTGTGCCCTGACTGGGAATTGAACCTGTGACCTTTTGCCTTTTGGTACAGGACAATACTCCAACCAATGAGCTGCCTGGCCAAGGCTAGAGAGGCAGTTCTTTTTTTAACAATGTTTTATTTATTTATTTTTAGAGAGAGAGATGAGGAGGGAGGGAGAAAGAGAGGGTGAGAAACATCGATGTGAGAGAGATACATCGATTGGTTGCCTCTCGCATGCCCCCAACTGGGAACCAAGCCTGCAACCCAAGCATGTGCCCTGCCTGGGAATTGAACCGGTGACCCTTTGGTTTGCGGCCTGTGCTCAGTCCACTGGGCCACAGCAGCCGGGGCTGGCTTAACCTTGCCCACCACATCCTTGCCTCAGCACCTGGAAGGGGCATCTCCCGCTAACATGCCTGGCCACTCTCTGTAAAGAGCTCCCGTGGCCGTGGAGGGAGAGTAACTCACACGACCGTTCGGAAGTGGGGCTGCTCTTGGAACCTCACTTTCCTGCTGGACGTGGCCATTGCATTGAAGGGTTCTGTGAGCCCGTCTCTCTCTTCTCTGTTAGCACCTGGCGAGCGGGTGTGGGGACTTTGTGCCGTCCCCTCCATGGGGAAGGTGTCTTGGACCCTGCACTGGGGAACAGCTCCTGGGCCCACCCGCAGCTCCCAAGGGCGAGGTGTGGGGTGTGAGTGGGAGAGTCCAGCTGGCCCTTGTCTCCAGGCTCTGGACCCAGAACTGTTGCTTGTTGGTGTTACTTTTTTCTAGAACTATCCACAGTCAGAATGCTCAAAGGGAAGTGGTACGACTTATCGACGGGCACAGGACCCTCTCCTCCACTTTCTGACATAACCTGGGAAGTGCCTGGAGGGGAGAAGAGATGTTACCATGCGCCAAGTTCTTGACACTCACCATTTCGTTTAGTTCTCGAATAATGCCTCGCTCAGCTGGGCGAATGGTTTTATTTTCCACGTAGTAGAAAATACCTAGTTGAACAAAAGAATCACGTGGAAAGCTGTTAAAAACCTTGACACTCAGGCCATTCCCCCGGCCAATTAAATCAAAACGCCAGGGCCGGGCGGCAGAGGGCAGTGCCCGCCGCTCTGCGGTGCCGCTGAGGACGCCTGTTTTGTGCGAAGTGTCCACTGCAGGGATGTGGAGTGGCGATCAGAGCAGTCTGCACAGTGAGCTCCTTCCGGAGGGCCCCAAACACGGGGTCCACACTCCGCACACCGGGGTCCACGTGTGCAGCGGTGGAGCAGCAGCGGTGCCTTACCTCCTCGGGCGCCAGCCAGGTTCAGGGTCACGGTGCAGTGGAGGTGCAGCGTGTGCTTTGCAGTCACCGGGGACCATCTCACTCTGGGTGGGAGGCCAGGAAGGGGCTTCTGTGACCTGTTTCCTCCTGTAGAGCAGCCCAGGGAGGTTTTCCGACCTGGTTGAGAAGCGAAAGGGACAGAGGGTGGACGTCAGGGATGGAGCGGGGCAACCCCCAGGCCTGGGCACACATCCTCGCTAAGCTCCCACTGAGCCTGTCATCCCTGCCCTCTGTCACCAGGGAGGGGCTCGTCCCTGCTCCTCTTCCTGCCCTTCCAGGACAGCTCATTAACTCCCGAGCAGCTCTGCTTCCATGGATCTGCCTGATGACTCCGCCGGGCGTTCCGCGGTGCGGGCAGGCTGAGGTCTGACCCTTGGAAAAGGCCCCCGGGGATGCGGGCAGTCTGTGGGCCCACAGGCCCAGGGGCATAGCTGCACAGCTGGTTCCTCCATTCTGGAGGCATTTTTAAATATTTTAGCATGTTTGAATTCTGTAGAGCTCTTAAACTAAGGAAATGCAACATGAAACAGAGATTGGTCTCCAAAGACCCACATTCCTGAACATAAATATAAGATTAAAAAAATTGTACCTTACAAAACCAAAAAATAAGGATCAAAGACCCAAGGGATAGAAATCTCAATTTTTTTTTTGTGAACAGCCCAATCTCATATGTTTATAAGGCTAAACTTGTAGATTCAGATACTTTAAATTTATGTTTTTCTATGAAGCTGCTGAATAAAGAATTCATTTCTGGCCCACACTATCACCTAACTTAAACTTCAGCTCTACTTTTCCCCACGCACTCCGAGTTCTAATAGCCCTGGTTTGTGAATTATTCCTCTGGGGATAATTTTTGAGAAAGGATGTTATGGGGAGTGTGCACAGTAACAGCTGAATCCCGACAATTTAGCAAATAAAGGTCTGGTTTTACTCTGTCTTTGGCACGAAAGCAGTTTTCTCAGATAGACATACATGCCATTATTTCCCATGGATTCTGACATCTCCGCATAGTTTCTCAGCACACAGTCCGTGTCAAGCGTCCCGGTCACTCTGCACAGCTGGAGCCCCGGCAGAACCTCAGAGCGGAGTGGGAAACGCGAGGCGTGAATTAGGAGGTGCTGTCCACAGGAGCCCTGGGAGCAGGACTGGTGGCCTTCCTGTGGGTGTTGCCTGTAAGAAAGCCGGAAGCATCTCGGAACATCTCTTGATAATTAAGAATATGAAATCACTGAACATTTTTAGCCAGTGAAGGCTTTGAATAGTATAGATTCATTAGAAACAAATGCCATTGTTGTCTGGGGTGGGTATTTTTTTTAAATATCTCTTGTGCACTTCCGTGAAGGTAAAACTGTTAGGGTTCTCCCCGGGTCACCAGGTGCTGGTCCCTGTCACACTCCTTTCCGCCGGGAATCGCGTTTCTGGCTGTGGTTCCAGAGCAGACCGTGGTGGAAGGAAGGTCCGCTCTGACTTCCTTCCCAACCCCTGGTGGGTGGCTGAGACAACGCCTTCCTTCCTCCTGCCCCCCACTGCCCCCCACCCCACTGCCCCAAGAGTTTTGTTGTGTCTCTGTTCTCCTTTCTCCCCAAGAGCTTGGGTTTGGTCACCGTTTTGATTAAAAGCCTTTGTAAAGCCTCGGTCTGTTCTCTAAAAACACGAAAACCGGCTTGTCTGCACCCTTCTCCCTGCTCACAGGGCGCTGCTGAGCTTTTGACAATGGAACGCCACCTGTTCAGAGAGGGATTGTCACTGTTCCCCCTCATTGTTGACACCTCCAGGTTGTTTGGGAACCTGCTTATGTTTAGTCTCACTGATAAGCAGTGACATTGGCCCCAATGCACCTCCTTTGTGTTTTGACATGTGTCTTCTCTGGGGAACTTTGCTTTGTGACAGTCACCAAGACAATCAATTTCAAAGGAGAAACACTTGGTGTTACTGCAGAAACTTCTGGAAGACTGGAGGAGTCTGGGCATTGACAATCATCTTTTCATTCTGACTCAGACAACTTGATTAGCTTTAGTGTTGTGGGTTTTTTTCTTCAGAACTCTGAAGTACTGGGCAAGGGGAAGCCCCTTCTGTTTAGCAGAGAACTACACCCCTCAGGGGTGTTGCTCTGGACGGTGACCTTGCCATTTATGAGCGAGAAAACTGAGGGCTTACAAGGTCGAGGACATTGTCTACCTCTCTGTTCAGAGCCTGTGATTAAAGTGTCAGCAACTGAAGGAAGGAAATCAACTCTACAGTTCTGGAAAGAATGCCGCAAGTCAATAAATAACAGCACTTATTTATTTATCTCTTAGTTTTAATGGTGCTACTTTCATGTTTCTCTCTTGTATTAGTTACAGTAAAGTGTTACGTGGAGGTAACACAAAATGTAACAGCTCAATAACCATGTAGTTTAAAGAATAAAAGATGCTTACTTCTTTCTCACATAACTGTCTGGGGAGAGCACTCTAATCAAGGGTGCCTCCCCTCCACGAAGTCATTCAGGGACCCAGCTTCCTTCCATCTGTGGCTCCTGCACCTCCTACAGCATAGTCCCCAACTGCACGAGCAGAGCCGGGTCATCACTATGTCCTGGTTTCATCCAGTGGGGAGGGAGAACAGAGGAGGTGGGCGAGGCACCCACCCTTCCGAGGCATCAGCTTGGAAGTGCTTCCATCACCCCCACTGGAGTCCAGGTAGCCAGCCATGTGCTGGAGCACACTGATGACTTCTGGGGAAGAGAGATTTGTTTGGGCGGCTATGTAATGGTCTCCACACCAAATCACCCTAAAACTATCTATTCCAGCAAGCAGCGTCTGAGGGCTCCACTAATTCCATGAGATGGGGTAACTCGAGAATTCATTGTCTGTATATTTTGCCTCTGTAAGTTCAGTGAGATGGGGAGGGACAGTCCACTGCCTCTCCAGGACCCAGCATGCTGTTCGGCCTATAGTAGACATCCAATAATCCCCTGGTGACGATCCCTGAGCCTGGAGGAGAGGAGAGCTCAGAACTGCCTTTTCAAGGGCCGAGTGAAGGTGACATCCACTTTTTCCAGTTCCTGGGAGAACTGGGGCAGGTGCGGATGCAGAGGGGTTCTGCCCACTGCCCTCACTCACTGGACCTGAAAGGAGACCCTAGGGCCAGCGTGTCTGGGGATATTTAGCTAATTGAAGAGAAAATGGGCTGAAAGGGTTTTCATTTAAAACTCAAAGAGGAATAACAAGCTGAAGGTCACAAGCACCAAATCGTAAGTACCCGGGAATTCTGCCCCAAACGGGTGTCTCCACTGCCCTGCCTCCTTAGCCCCTTGATGTCCCTGGAAAGCTCATCCTTGTCGAACAGGTGAGGACCCCTCTGGTCATGCAGGGGAGGGCTCCACGGGTGCCCGAGTCAGAAAGACTAATTGGACCCTTCTTGGCCTTGATGTCTGTGGAGATCATTCTTTCAACTTTAAGCTCAGAGGTTCTTTTTAAGAAAATTCTCTTGCATTCCGCCCCCTCAGCTGTAATGTGCTCTTGATAAAAAGTCCCTGGATGCTCGGGGCGCACTGGTCCTTTGTTGAAGCACAGGCCCTGTGTCCCGGCAGACACTCCACACCCGTTCACAGGGTGCTGGAATTGGTTCGTGTCTACGAGGGCCGGACCAGGGTGGGAAAGTGCGAGTTGAGGAGCATTGGGTGCAGTCCTCTTGTTCTACGGATGGTCCCAGGGGGCCTGCGGAGGTTGGGTCAGGTGCCTTCCGTGGGGCTTCAGATGGGCTTCAGCCCTGGCTTCTCTGGGTGCCCAGCCCCGAGCTCTGTCCTGCTTCCATCAGCAGGAGACGGTGATTCCTCGCCAAGAGGATTTGACTCCAGAAACCACATTCGCACCTGCTTCCATGTTGTTCTTCCCAGTGTTCCGTCCGGTCCAAGGACAACGTTGCCCTCCCTCCATGGTCCCCAACCCTGCTTTGCTCCGTCCGTCTCAGTTTTCTCTTCTACTTGAATTCCGTGGTCTCTCTACTGGTCCATTCTCAGAGGTACACATTCACTGGCTCGCTCTACTCTCTCCCCATCCTGACTATTGCTGAGGTTTGGTTTCTTTTCCTTTTTTTTTTTTTTGCATGGGGTAAAGTTGGATTATTGAAATGGATGAATGGGAAAAAAGGGGCCAACTGGATCAAATAACTTATATTTGCCAGCAAGTTGGTGCCTGCTTTTGCAATGTGAGTTTACACAGCTCGAAAACAGAGACGCTTGGCGCTGGGCCGGAGTCAGAGCGGCTCTGCAGTGATTTGCTGGGAAGGCGTCTCAGTGAATGCATATGAGTATGATTCTGAGTGTCAGCTGTTCCCAGGGTCTGTGGGTTTCTTCTTTCATTTTACCCCCACAAAGTAACAAAAAGGGGAGCAAAACTCATCTATTAAAAAAAAACCAATGCAGTTCGCATCATCGAGACAAGCCTGCGGTGTGGTGGTTTACATGGGAAGGAAGACTGGGAATGTTCTCTGGTGGGAAAGGGCAAGACCGAGAACGCAGGTTGAGATTCATTCAGTCACCGAAAGCTCCCACGCCGATCGGCCACTTTAGCAACATGGAGGAAAGAGCGCAGAGTCATCAGGCAGTCTCCGAGCTGCCTCCCAGGAGCCGTGGGCTAAGGAGGGGCAGAAAGTCAGTTAGAAACACTTGCTGGAATTTGGCCGTGTTTCCTGGGACCAAGGCAAACATGGAGATAGAGCACCATGATTTCAGGGGTTCCCTTTATTTGCTGAAAGGGGCACAGGAAAATCCTTCCGGTAAGAAAGCTGGAGCGGACCCCAATGTGAGGTCCTGGCCCGGCTGCCATGCCTCGTTGCTGTGCTCATGACATTCGCCAAGCAACGGTCCCTGGTTCAGAAGCAGCGGTGACTGCTCATGCTGTGTCCTGGATGGTGCTGTGCAATGTTGTGTGTGTTTGTGTGCACGTGTGTGTAGGTGGGGTCACAGCTTTTAACAAAAGTGAAGGAATATCGATTTCGTTCTATGCAGCCTGATTTTGCCTTCGGATGTTTTGGTTCCCCTCTCCTGCCCTCTTTGCCCCTGATTTGGTTCCCAGCCATTTCTAAGTTCTCCTTCTGAATGGGGTGCTCCTCCACCACCCTCGTGGCTGACTCGTCTCTTCCTTGTCCTCGTGTCCCCAGCCTCATCATCACTCTCAGGCCCACCTGGGCCACGGGTCCCCGTCAGCCTTCTCTAGCGCTGGGCTGGGCCCCAGGGGGAACGGGCCAGTCCCGGAGTGAGGCTGGCAGAGCAGGAACAAGTGGACTCGCCAGGCCCTCTCTGTCACCCTCTGTGGCTTTCTGCTCAGGGCCACCCCCTCTCCCTAGACCTCTGACCGCCGTACCAGGGTCCGAACTCTTCCCGATAGATGCGGAGGCTTTGCCATTCACAAGGCACCTTCACACTCTCATACCTGTGAACTTGGTGAAGTTGTGGGCGTTTTTAAATACCGCTTTTGTCCACCTTGCATAGGAAGTATTTTTCTGCGTTGTTCTTTGGAAATATCTCTCGAAGGTTGCTGTTGTGTGCAAGCAGCAAAGAGTTCTCTATGGCTGGACAGCTGGGGCGTTTCCAGTTTTTAGTTTAAAGCCACATCACGCATCTTGGTGCACAAGTTTCGGCCCCACATCTCAGGTTGTTTCCCTGAGTCGGGTCCCTGGAAAGGGACCTTCTGAGTCAAGGGTTAGGGGGCACGTTAAGGTTCTTGAGAAGTATTTGTCTTTGCTTTGCCAGTTTTATTTTCAAGTGGTCCCCTTGCAGATATTTAAACAGTATCTGGAAAAGTTCCCCTAACCGGAAGGCACAAAAGCATTCATTAGAAAGACCATGTCTAGTCGGGGGGGTTGGTGGTCAGCACATGCACCCCAGTGCTAACTGGGGTCCTCCTCACCGAGGACTCGGTAAAATCCCTAGTCAGTGGTGGCCAGGAATGCATGTCGGTTGTTCCTGCCAGAATGTTCTTCCACGGCGGCTTGCCTCTGTATCGAATAGTCGTCCTCACCCCACGTCACATTCCAGGACAGTCTGCGTGCAATGGCTCCACGCCGGGTCATGAATTTTCTAGTGTGCACCCAGGACTCTGTCTGCAGGGAGTGTGAACCCTCCTGCCACTGTCCCCCACGATGTCCCTTCCCAACCTGCTACTTCCTGTGCCCTCTGTGTGGTGGCAGGGCGTGAGGAGGCCCGCCCCCTTCAGGGAGGGCTCTGCAGGGTGTCTGGCACTGGTGTCTGTGTCTGTGAGTAATTATTCTCCGTGGGCCCTTGGCTCTTAGCACAAGGCTGTGTTCTGTGATCTGTGATCCATTTCCATGGATCCAAGTGGCTCGTTCTGTGTTCTGTGAGCATTTCCATGGATCCAAGTGGCTCGTAGGCATGTCCCAAGTGCACGCGTCCCAAGTGCATTCCTCCCAACTATGTCCCTTCTCTGGGCACCAGTAGTTTGTTGTCTCACTTCTGTCATACTCACTGAGTTTTACTAGCATACAAGCAGGTTTTAATTTTAATTACCTGTCCGGCTTTGGCATACGGGCACATTTTGTGCTTTCCTAGTGACCTTGTATCACATTAGTCTTCGTGACACTGAGTGTTGAGGAACGGTTGGCTGTTCTTGCCATTCCTGCCATTTACTCGTGATGCTTCTGGGCAACTGCAAGTGGTGGTGCCGCAGGAATGCACCCCGAAGCGCAGGTAGGAGCAGAGGGGGTGGGAGGAGGGCATGGGAAGAGGGGGGCACAGCAAGTGATGAAGACAGCCACGCCAGCACCGCCTAGCTCACTGCAGGGGGTGGGGGACAGTCACGCAGTGCGTTAGAAACCGAGGGGAGAATTTAGCTCATATGTTTGGAGTCTATAACAAGCTAATTTGCTCCCCAAAGACACTTCTGCAAGAAGGAAAGTCTGTCTGAGTGAAGGAAGCCGATTTTAAGAAGTTAGAGCTCTTGGCTCAAGTGAAACTGTTGGGGAGGAAACCTCTGGTGGAAACCAGTAAACACTGGCTTTGCAAACATCACCTCCAGCTAGTTGCCTGCTCGGTGCTGGAGCCCCCGGAGATAAGCCGAGGGGCAGCCACACAGAGGAACTCGTGAGCCTTCATGAAAGTTTAATTTGATTTAGTGAAAAGGGAACAGCTTGTATCCGGGCTTGCTGTGTTTAATATTAAAGCAAGGATGAGCTCCTAAGACAGAGACAGAGCTGGCAAAAACCATAATCCCAGAGATATGTGTGTGTGTGTGAGAGAGAGAGAGGGAGACAGAAAGGTGGGGGGCGGGGAGATGCAGATTGAAAAAGAGAAAGTAAAAAAGAATGAGACAGAGACAGAAAGAGCAAGGGCACACACCAGAGGGTCAGAGGCAGAGCCACCCCAGGTCCAGTGGTGGCAGTGGGGGCACCTGCTCAGACCTCATCATCACCAAAGGCCTTAAGTGAAGCCTTTTCCCCCAACCGTCATGACTGGCGAACATTTGAAGAAGGTCCTAATAGGGCGGGGAGGAGTCAGCATCCTCGGACGAACTCTCACACCCAGCGGGGCCTGGAGTGTGTGCCGAATGGATGCTTTAAAATAAGTCGTATAATTATTCTCTGTAAATCATCATGGCAGTGCTGTTTGCTTTTGTGCGCTAGAAGTGTGAATTTACTAAAAGTGAGCATTTGAAACAGGCCACGGTTTTCGTAAGGCTATTTCGGCACTTCCATCTTTTTCATCACAAGGAGAAACTCTTAAAATGAGAAGTGGCCAGGGGTTTGCCAAGAGACCGCATTTGGGCCAGAGCCCGATACCGAATGTGACAGTGATAGGCGGATTGATGACAATAGCAATGGCCAGCAAGGAGTCTGATGAGCCAGGCACTGGGGGTTCTGTCCTAGCTGCTGCGACCCATCACCCGAATGCACGAGTCCCACTCTTTGACTCCCACGGCACCCAGCAGGTAGGTGGGGAGAGGCGGCTACCTTCTAGGGTGCGCGGGCATTTTTTTGTTACCTGGTGTGTTTTATACTTATTAACAGTCAACTGGGTTTGTTCTCAAGCCAGTTCGTGGCAGTCATCCTTGTTAACAAATATTTAGTTCACGACTGGGCAATGTGATGAAATGCAACAGCAAGAAACAACCTCCTGTTGCCGCGAACATCAAGCCACAGGCTTTGGGAAGAATTTATGAGGCTACTCTGATCCAAGCTCTCTAACTTGCCAGGCAGGTTGCCTGCATCTTCTTTTATAATAGCCACCCCCAAAGTTAGATCTTACCCTTACCGTGACGGCAGCCAAAATGAAACTCAGAGCTTCAGCACCTTACTCAAGGTTGCTCATCTCCTAAGTAACGAAAGGCTGCCAGGCTCCAAAGCCTGCGTGCTTCCTGCCTCCCGCAGTGACTGGCCAGCACCCATTCACACGGCCTTGGCCTTGAGTAGCTCAGAGTCCCCAGGGCCAGGCAGACAAGGAACCAGACCACAACAATGAAGTGCACGTCCATGCTGTGAGGGACAGGCTCCCTGGGAAGGTCCATATGGGGCCTCTGACTGGAGGCGGGGGAGTAGGAACTGGAGGAAGCTTCTGGAAGGGGGGTTGCATCTCGTGCACAAGCAGGCAGTCACCAGGCCAGCGTTCTACAGTCTGTCCTGGGCCACCGCAGCCCAGTTGAAGAGCGCCCTTCCCTGGTGAAGCTCAGTCCTCACAGCCCAGCCTGGCTGGGTGCTTGGGGAGCCTGGTAGAGGGATGCAGGGGCGGGTGGGAGCCAAGGCTAGGCCACTCTCCATGTCCATGGGTTGGGATGACATTGCTGTCCCAAGGCCTCCCTAAATACCACTGTCACTTCTGCAAGGTAAATAGGGCTCTGTCAGAAGGCTGGAAATTGCTGACCTTGTCTCGCTCGTTGGTACAAAGGCAGTGAGTGAAGGCGGGGTGTGGGAGTGGTGGGATGAAGGCCCCGGGGACTCTTCCAGGCTTATTTGAAGTGAGAAGTGCTATGCCTGCCATATTTAATGGCAGGCCTGGGAGTGTGGCTGAAAGCTCTCGAGCACACTCCCCCGTGACTCTTTCGTGCCCTGTAACCCTGCCTGGGGGCCTCGCCAAGCAGTGGCTCCACCCTCCTGTGGACCTGGGCCAAGGGACCAGCTCAGATTCTCACCCAGCCCTTATCTGCCAAGGTTACAGACTTTTCTTTCTCTTTTTTTAAGCTCTTAGTTTTACAGAAATTGTCTTTTCTTCTCATGGGGCCTCTGCGGTTCTTTGGAGACAGCAAAAGGCTTCAGAAATGATGAGCAGTGGTGAGAGGGAGGAGGAAGGACCAGCCTCTACTGAGACCTGAAGTCACAGGAACAACAGCTCGGGGGCCCCAGACCCCATGCCCCTTAGTGACGCTGCCTTTTATAGCTACAAACACTTGATGGCTGGACAGGGTGCCTGCCTGGAAGTTCCCCATTCCCCAGCATGCTTGGGTTTAAGCTTTCTTGTGCCCCGGAGACTGCAGCATGTACTGTATCGATCCAGCCCTTCGACTGCGTCTGAGCTCAGGGCCAGCCCTCCTGGGGAACTGCCCAGAGAGCCTCGCCCATTCTCCAGGGCCTGGCAGCAGCGGGGTCTGGACCCGACAGGGAGGGTGTCTTCTGCCTCACCCACAGACAGCTGATCAGAGTCTTAGCCCAGCCCCTCAATTAAAAAAAAACCCCGCAGAACCAACACTTTAAAAAAGCCCCCTTGCCTTCTCAGGAAGTCTAAGTAATGATGTGAGCGGGCCATTTGCTGAAGCCCTGGCTGATTAATCCATCAGGTGCTGGAGCTGTCCTTGTTTGCCTCTCAGTCCGGTGAGTGGAGCGTTAGATGGGACAGGCGGGGCCTCTGGGGAAGCCCTTGACTCTCCAGGCCGTGGTCCCCACCCACCAGCATCCCCGGGACCTTTCTATTCTTCTTATCTCCCAATCAGATTGCCCCAGGCTGACTCCTGAAAGTCCACCCCATCCTACCCTCTCTGGCCTGAGTGGCCCAGGGCAGGTGGTGGCTCAGGACAAAGCCATACTCTTTAGCTGTCCCAGAAGGGCCACCGAGACTGACTGCCTGCTGCCGCGCCCAGCCCACCACTTGACTGGTTTGGTTCCTCACAGAAGACGGGCTCGGGTAGCTTTCTCGTCGATAACAAGTGAGAGCTCATGTGCGCTCACGTGCCATCGAGTGCAAAGTGGCTTTTACACCTGCAGTGATGAGGCGCCGAGAGCAGTAAGTATTACAACCTTCCTTTGGCAGAGGGGAAATGCGTGTTAGAGAGGTGGATGTCAGGTGTCCAAGTTCACTGCCTTTGTATCTCTCGTTGCCACAGTTGTGAAGCAGAACATACCGCCTCCAGACTCGATGGCACATGACGAGGAGAGTTTGTTTAGTTCTCTTATCTGGTGCTGGCTGCGAGTCGGCTGGTTTAGACTGGGTCTCTCCGGTGCGGTTCGGTTCTGCCCCGTGAGTGTCTCTGGGCCCTCGCTGAGTTGGCCGAGAGAAGTCAAGTAGCTAAACCAAGTGGAAGATTGGGAAACCTCCCCTTGTAGTGTGAAGTGCCATTGGGTCATGTGGCATGAGGCACATGTCCAGAAGGGACGAAGAATCCATCACATGATCTGCTGCAGTCAGGTGGCAGGAATAAGCAGGGCCTGAAGCCCAGCCAGGGTTTTACTCCAAACCCTATGCTTTTCTGTGGTACCAATGTTTTGGGGTAACTTTCTAAAAATGGAGTCAGAGCAGAAAAGAAGAAAAGACCAAGTCTCTGTTGTTGTGGAGCTTAATTTCTGGTGAAGGCAGGAAAATACCTAAATAAGGAAAAGCCACCTAGCATCAGGCGTAAGGTAGAGCAGGCACTGGGAAGCGTCCGTGAGGGGCCCGGAAGGAAGTGTTTGAGGGTTGGCAGTGCCATCTGGGCTGCCTTGGACGACTCCTCTGCGTTGAACAAAAGAACAGCCAAGGACCAAACAGGGGCGGCTGTTTGATGATAAAACTTTATTCACAAAGAGGGGTGGGGACCAGACGTGGCCTGTGGGCTAGGTTCCCCAGCCCCCGGCGTACAGAATTAGAGAAGTGACAGATGGGAGGGTGCTGGTGGCTGGAGACTGAGTGACCAGAGAGGGCCTTCCGGGGCCGTGGCGTCGAGACTGAGGTCTCAATGATGGGAGGATGTCATCAGGTATGAGGGGCAGGTGAGCAGGGCAGGCAGACGTTCCAAGGGGAGAAGGGCCTGATGGGCGTGTCCCCAGAAAAGGCCATTGTGGTTTGAGCTAGTGGGAGAGAAGGAGAGAGAGAGGAGCTGATAGCTGGACTTACATAAGTTGAGTTTATTCCAAGTGTGATGTGGCAACTTCGGAGAGGACTTTTCACCAGCTCCACACAATCAGGGAGCCTCGAGATAACAGCCTCTAACCCCAGCACGTGGGAGGCAGGCGGGTGACGGTGCCTCCTCCCAGGCGGAGGACAAAAATGGAGCTGTGTGCTAAACGTGACAAGTTCAGGGGAAGCCTGCATCATAGCCCTCCAAACTCCAGCAAAGTGACAACATAGGATAGTCAACAATTAAAAAAAAAGGTAACTGAAAGCTGTTACAGAAACACTTTGAGCTGAGCACTTGTTAAAAGACAAGAAAGATTCTATGTGAACTCCCGCAGCAAGGGAGAGAGAACTCTGGGACAGACTTGGACTGGACTCCAAATACAGCAGAGATTGCTGAGGACTTGCAGGGAAGGTCAGTGGCTGAAAACTGCTAAGAAGAACATGATTAGACAGCAGGTGTAGGGAGATGCTTGTTAACCTGTTTTCACAGGATCCTTGCTAAAGGCAGGTCACAGGTTTAGATATCAAGGGTGAGGGTTGGAGGATTTGATCTTATATCAGGGTTCAGGAATTCTCACTAAATTGACTTAGAATGATTCTTTGTTGTAACTGCACTTGGCAGCCCAAACAGGGCAGTTGGTCAAGGTCATAGACTAGTCAAGAAGAGGTCTCGGAGGAGTGTGACTGAAGTTTGGTCAGGAAGGGTGTCTTTGTCAGAAGTCACCACTGGGCTTTGAGCAGAGGGATGACGTGATCTCACTTCCAGTCGGTGAGATTGGCTGCTCTTCCCAGAAGCGATTACCAGGAGACAAGAGTAGAAGCAGGGACACCGGTGAGAAGAACAGGTCTGTAGCCCAGAGGGGAGGTGACCTAGATGAGAGATGGATTCATGAAAAATGAACAAAAGGGTGTGGGTGGGGAGGTGTTTAGAAGGGAGATTTATGGATGCTTCCAAGCAGCTGGGTATAGAAGGTGGAGGAAAAGGACAAATTGAGGATCACCGGAGAATTCCGACTGAGCCACAGTGGCCGGGCCGGATGCTGGCTAAGCTGGGGCAATGGGGGAGGGGCAGCTCTGGCAACTGGCGAGCGGGAGGCTCTGTGGCTCAGGGTGGGAGGAGGTCTCTGTTCGGCATCTGTGTCGAGGAGTGAAGCAGGTAGTGGGGCTGTGAGTCTAGAGTTCCATGAAGAGATTCTTTCTGGAGATGGAAGTTTGAAAAGACCCCTTGGTGTAGGTACTGTTTGATGTCATAGGGATTGTTGAGGTTACTAAGGAAGAGGGTGTCGGTGAGGCGCGGAAGTGGACTGAGGACGAGCCCTAGGATATATTTTGAGGTCAGGAAGAGAGGAACGCAGGAAAGAAGAGTGAGGATTGCCCGGTGGTGTGGGAGGCAGAACCAGGAGAACAAGATGCCACAAAGCTAATGGGGTGGGGGGCACTCGTCTGATTCCCGTTGCTGAGAAACCCGAATACTAGGCCAGAGAAGTTCTTTCAGCCTCTAGTCTCTCCAGTGGGTGATGGAAAATCATTAGTATTTAAAGCATCTCACATGTGATAAAAGCAGAATCAAACTTGTGTTCAAAGGATGAATTATTTAATGTAAGACGTTGGGAGAATTGGCTCATTATGTATTATAAAATGAAATTAGATCCCTCTCTCATACCACACAGAAAACTTGAGTTTTCGTAAGACCTAAATATGACAGGCAGAACTATAAATGTATTAGAAAAATGTGGGATGTTAACTTCGAGATTTTGAGGTGGAAAATGATTTGTTCAAAAAATACCTGAAAGGGACTATAAAAGGAAAAATAAATGCATTTGACTACATCATGCGAAAGATTGCTGTTCAATGAGTGAAAACACGGCCACAGTTAAAAAAAATCGTAAAAGACTGAGTCAGTTATGTTCAAAATACATAACTGACCAATAATTTCACCTTTAGTATCTGAATTTTGAAAATCAGCAGAAAATGCCAGGTACCCCGGACTTTCCCCCCCGCCGAATATTGAGAGAAGACTATAAATAAGTCATTAAAAAATATAGCGACCTGAAAGGCCAGTGAGTATACAATGGGTTGATTGAGTTCATCGGGTAAATGCAAATTAACATAGTAATGAGCTGTGCCTACTCAGCGTCAAAGCACCTCAGTGGACACCTGCAGTGTTCGCAGCCAGGCCTGAGGAGACAGTGATTGGCTGCCTGTGATGAAGCAGGAAGAGCCCACCTGGAGGTGATGTTCGAACTTGGCTTTGCAGGATGTCCAGAAATCCAGCAGGCAGAGAGCGGCGAGCAGAATGTGGAAATGGATCAGAGAAGCAGATTATTAATGAAGCCTTTGACAATGACATGCCAGTCACGAGCGACCAACCCAATGCCCTGAGGCCTGGTTGGAAGGTGATGTGTCCTGACCTTCCAACTGTAGTTGACCCCTATCTAAAATAATTTCAGTTAATGGTTTACTTACTTGTTAGTTGCCTACCTGCTTGCACTAGAAGGGACGCCCCATGGAAGAGTGCTCTGTGCCCTCCTGTTCCACGCTGGAGCCCAGTGCCTCGGAGGGTGTCCGGGGTATCCCAGCTACTCACCTCAAGGGCTGGAATGCAGGGGGACAGCAACCAGGAAACAAAAAGGCACGGAAGGCCAGTTGAGGGGCCTTCTTTCTATTGCCTGTCTCCAGGACGTCCCCTCTGTCCACCTGTCACACGGTAATGGCCATGCCCACATTCCAGCTCCAGCCACAGTGAGGAAAACACTCAAATCTTCCTTGGGCCACATCCTGAATTTCAATGTTCGTATGTGATTACTTTCATTTGAGCCAAGTGCCCAGGGCCAGTTCAATCAGCCTTGGTCAGGAGAATGAGACCATATGATAAAACATGGCCACCAGTGAGAGACAGCCTGGGGAATTTTCTAGAGAAGAGGGATCTTCATTCTGTGAGCAGAGTCCAGTGATTTCTGATTCTAGGAGGCAGCTAATAGGCCCAGATGCTCATGGGAAGAAGTCACGTAGGTCCAGATTCAGGTAGCTTCGGATGATCAGAAATGTGATGTCGGACAAGCATTTATCTTTATTTTCCTGATCTGAGAAACAAAAGCCCTACTTTCTGTTATCTCTACACTTTCCAACTCTGCCTGTCGTTTTGTGTCTCGTAACCCGCTGACCACCCAACGTAACTTGCGGCCCCCTGGGTTAGCGTGCCTTCACCTCCGTTCTCCAATTCCATCCCACCTGGTCCCACTGGCGGTGGGCGTGTATCAGGGGAAACCCCAGCTTCCACCCCACCCACCTGAGGCCAGAAAACGCTGAGAAATAGCCGCACTAGGGAGGAAAACATCACATTAAGGTCCACAGAAAGAGGTTGCTGCATCCTGGGTCATATTACAGACCACAAAGGAAAGCCAGTAAAAGGTGCCCAGACCTCCAGACCCAAATAAAGTGAACTTGCTTGAGGGAGAAGAGAGAAAAGCAGAAGAAAAGGCAAACTCAGCTGAGAAAATGGTCAAGACGCTCAAGGGGAGATTACAGACTTCCCAGATGAGACACCGGGCAAAGGGACCGGTGTGATCCATTTCCCCCAGGTGCAAAGCTCCGAGCCTTCAGAGGGCAAGTTCTAAATCCTCTGAACATCCCCAACTATTACCCCATTAGTACCTTCGTGTGTATGAGTGTGCTTTGAGACGTCTTTTCAGCGGCAAGACCATCACAAACGGAGAGCTCTGTGCAGCCTGAGGATCTGAGGCGGCTCAAGTGATTAAGTGGTTCTGGCTGTGATCAGCCACCGCAGAGATGCCTGGAATCAGATGCAAAATTAATTGCATGGTGGAGAGCTGACAGAGATCGGGGAGGAGGCACTGAACAGGCGACCCAGAGAAATGCCGCTGCTTTGATGCCACTTCCCCTGCATCTCCTGCCGAAGGGCAGGCACTAGATGGTACCTGCTTCCCTTTTTGTCCTTGACTGTGGCTGGCGTGATGCCAGGCACAAAAGAAGCATGTCTGTCTGTTTGTGGATGAACTGTCCGTGTTGGAATAGAGATGCTTAACAGGCCTACAGAGGCTCTCAGCTTCCAGAACCTTCTTTTGTAACTTTTTTGGTCTGAGGTTCCCCTCGGCCAACCTGGGATTCTCAAGGGTTCCCTCACACTGAGAAAGACTCATTCGTGCTCTTAAGTCTCAATGTCTTGGACGGCAAATCGCCAGTGAAGCTTCTTGTAACCACATTGACCTTGGAAGTATCTTTCATTTTCCTTGGAAATGCGTTAGTGGATCTTGATTATCTTCAGGAGAAAGTTCAAATACCTTAGCGTGGCAACTGATGCTCACCACACTCTGGCCTCTGGCAAACTCCTCCAGCTCAACTCAGGACACTCTTTCACTTCATACCGTGAAGTTCCCCGATCCTGCCGGACATTTCCACCTCTCTACCTGGCTTGTCCTTTCCAGGAGTGACTCTCGTCCTCCCTCGCCTGCCCCAGGCCTTGCTGATTGCTGTAGGAATCAACTCAGCTGTGCTGCCTCCCTCTCTGTCATCTCACAAACCCCTCATTTACGCCTCATCACAGCAGGTACCATTCTGTGCTGTGATTCATCCGTTCCTTTCTTCCTGTTCTATTAGCAATAATCGCGCCTCGGATAAACCTCATTGGCTACGGTACTGCCACTGCGCAAAGCTCCTTTCTTCCTATTCTATGTCAGAAGCTACGGGAAGGTTGGCCTGTTGTTTTATTCATCACTATCCCGTCAGTTCACATAACCATGCCTTGTATATTCTAGGTATTAAATAAGTTGTTTGTTGAATGAGCGAGTGAAGAATGAATGAATGAATGAATGAATGAACCTCCCTGTGTTAAGGACCCATTCCCTTCATTTCCTCATTGATGACTCCACTCAATGAGTCACTGTGACAGAGGCCACACTCTAGATTGCTGAAATTCACAGCCATTCTCAGAGCTTACCTGGGGAAAGAACAGAATCAACTTAGAAGACTCAGAGTCAGCTTGAAGTGACCCAGAGAGGCTGCAAGGAAGCCTCGTGTGCAAGTGGCGGTGATTCTGCCGGCTGGTTTCTTCTTGGCCCTGGACTCAGGCTGTAGCACTGAGAGTGAGAACGAATCTAAGTGAAACAAGTAGCTGATCTTGTAGTTCCTGTCAGTGATGGAAGACAAAACTTCACACGCTGCAGCTCTTCTCCTTTGGGAGGGGCCTTGGGAGGGTCCTGTCCCAACCCGCATGGAAGTCATTCCTCCTGTAGTTTGAAGGCCCAGCCACGCACTGGACACCCAGGGGCTCATGGCTAGTTTGGGAAGAGGTGGGAAATGGCGGGTGTGCGGATTCATGGATGGATGGACAGAGGGTGGATGGATGTGTGTATCTCAGGAGACTAGGAGGACGGTGGTGAAAACTGGGGGAAATCGAACTTGTATGCTTAGGAAGAGAAGAGAGGTGATTTTCTCTCCCCCAAACCGAGGGGTTTATTCTGACTGTAGAGGTAAGAGGAGGGTTTGTCGGAGAAGGTTGCCGTGGCTGTCTTCGCTCCAATAAGACCTTCACATGTGTTTCCCATAACATTTTACTCCCCTGAGTTAGCAGGGCGTGGGCACGCGGGTGCATGGGTTTACAACCCGGAAAATGTCTCAGGGATTTAGTAAGACCGGAGGTTCTAGTACTTCACTTACTCAGTCTTTCTGGTTACTAGTCCACGGCCATATAGGATTGCAGGTGGAGCAGTGGGAGGTAGGTTAGATCAACAAGGAAAACCCTTTTACATTCAACCGTGAACAGCTGTTGTTACAGACCGAAACGGCCACGTCAATGCAACACTTCAGGGGGGCAGCAGAGGGAGGTGCTACTTTTGACCTTGGAGACGAGGTAAGCTAGAGGATGCTGAGGGGCAAGGCCCCCTCCTCTTCTCCTCTCTGGACCACCGGTGCTGTGGACTCCACCTCTGGCTGCGGAGTCGGGTGGTGGCGTAGGGCTGTGAGTGTGAGAATCACGAAGTCTCATCGCATTTGTATTCATTGGCATTCACACTCACACCCCTGGGGGATAGATCCTCCATGCTCACCTCCAAAGAGAGTAGTTTAAGGGCATGTTGATACTAAGCACAAACCAGGGGCTGAAATAGTGCCAAGAGGGAAATTATCTGTAGTAAGAGCCATTTGTCAGTGAGGTTGCCCAGAGTTCAGAGAAGCAGGCGGACCCCGTGGCCAGGGGTTGGGTAGGTTGGTCTCTTTAGGCTGCTGGCTGTCGCATCCTGAGTCATCAGGGCTTGTAAGAGGGGACATTTTGCAGGTCACTGAAGAGCACTCTTGTCATCAGCTTACCTGCCTAGGAACTCCAATGAGGAGCTAACAACTGTATCTATCAAGGCTGAGAGATGACATCATCGCTCTTCTCCTTGTTGTCTTCAAGGAAATGGAGGGGGAAGGGGCAACTGCAGCCCTTGTTAGAGAAACCTGGAACGCTGGCTTTTGTTCCTGGACTGACATCTACGGTTCTGGGACAAAATCGTCTGCAACTCAGAAAAATGATGGAACCTTAATTAGTGCTTTGAAATTAAAACTGAAGACACAGCGGGAGCTCTGGAGTCAGGAGTGAGGTTTCCAAAGACAGAGAAAGGAGGCTGGAGGAACGTGTCTGGGGAAGAAAACGGAGGCGAGGGCCCAGGAGCACCAGAGGGCTCTTCTGCGGGCTCCGGGAAGGGTAAGGAATTCCAGGGCCCTTCATGCAGGCGAGACTAACTCAGATCTGGAGGCAGAGCGGCAGTGGGTTCAAATCCCAGCTGGGCCCCTTGCTGACAGGACAGTGAGAGTGGGTGACTAATCCAGCCTCTGAGCCTCCGTGTCCTCCTCTGTAAAACACAGGCAGAGCTGAGTGCGAGGGACGCGGCCATCTGCAGCTGTCTGCCTTTCCCCTGCATCCTCCTCACCCGGCCTGTCTGGTGCTTCTGTGCCCTGACTCGCCCTATACCTCTCTGGAGCCTGGGGGCCAAGTTACCAAGGGTAAAGGGCAGCCCTTCTGTTTCGAGGGTTTTTTTTTTTTTTGGTCTTCCAACAGATCAGGCAAGCTCCCTGCCTGGGGTCCCGGCAGTTGGCAGGCGTTTTCCACAGTGCCTCTTCCCCCTCCCTCTCTGCTGCGTAACCTTGTGCCTTCCAAGGGTAGGCTCAGGAGTTTCACTGTGATGAGTGACCTGTCTGGACACACCAAGGAAGAGTCAGGGCAATGGTTGGACCGAGAGGCCCCGCAACCAAGAAGGACTCGCTAGAGAGCGAGAATCCCACCCCCCCACCCAGGTCTGACATCCCTGTGGCCACCCCCTCACAAGGGAAAACCTTGCAGACGGAGAGACACATCCCACAGTTTTGAGATGCAAGACCCTCTGCACCTGCACTCGGCACACGGGCCTCTCATTTCATCGGCATCTTGCTTGAACGCATGCTGTGTGCCGGGCACCCGGCTGGGTGAAGGTGGTGTTGTCCCCCTGTCTCTGGGCTTAGACTGTGACTGCAGACATGGTCACACAGATGTGTCAGCACAACATGGCAGTTTTAGGGAGTGGCAGGACCACCCAAATCTTGTCATCTCTGATATCTCCCCCATGGGAAGGGGCGGTTCCTGGGAAGATATGGGGTGCTCCGCTGTAAGATGGGGTGCATCGTGTCTTTGTCGATGCTGCTATAAGCTGGGTGTTTTCTTAAGGTCCTCACGTGAAGTTTATGTGAGTGTGGAAGATCACTCACGGTTACCTTGGTTTTAAAATTGAACATTGAGTTTATTACATTTATAAAGTAGTGTTCTTTCTCAAACTTTCGAAGTTTGGCTTATTCTGTCTATACAAGTCTAGCCAAAATGAATAGTTTCTTATAAGAAAACCTTTATTAATGCCTCATCTCATGTGTAATTAAGGATTTTCAACTGGCTTTGTAACTTCGATACTTATTTTTAGTACTTACACTGTCTGATTAGCCCTGGCTGGTGTGGCTCAGTGGATTGAGCACTGGCCTGCAAACCAAAGGGTCACTGGTTCGATTCCCAGTCAGGGCACATGCCTGGGTTACAGGTCAAATTCCCTGTAGGGAGCCCATGAGAGGCAACCACACAGTAATGTTTCTCTCCTTCTCTTTCTCCCTCCCTTTCCATCTTTAAAAAATAAAATAAGTAAAAATGTTTTAAAAATTTGTCTGATTAACAAAGTTTTCCAAGTACTCGAGTCTTATAAATTAAATAGATTACATTAAACTCATAAACTTGATGATTCTTATGGTATCATAAGTGTTCAATTACTGTACACTAATTTAGTAGAAAGTCAACTTAAAACAGCAAGTCTAAATCACTTACTAAATTATTCATTTTAATTGTGATCACGACGTCTAACTGCTGCCCCAGTGGACAAAACTCTCCCCAGTGCTTTGGCACGTGCTTCACGTACTAACTACATGTTGCTCTTACAAGAACCAGTGTTTAAAACCTGTGCTTAATCATTTTGCTTTTTGGTAGAGGTACATACCTTTGGCACACTAAAGGTATGCCTCTGTACCCATACCTTTAGTGTGGGTACAGAGGTCTACCCATATGTACTAAAATGTTAATAACTGTTAACTCTGGGTGGTAGAATTGTGGCTGATTTTCATTTTCTTGTTTAAAACTTTATTTTCTAATGACTATGTATCACTTTTTAATCCAAGGAAAGACATAATTTAAAAGAAACATTTTGTAAGTGCTTGTTCTGGGATGGATTCTATGCTGGGTTTCATGGGGCGGTCCCTGGACTCCTACCCCCCACCCTGTGTCACCTCCCTGTGGGCCATCTGGAGCCTGGGCCCCTCAATCTGTGCAGCAGGCTCTCGGGACACCCATGTTAGCAATCTATTTGTGCAAAGATAGTGCTTATATTGGGCTCTGAGATGTATTCTTATTTTTATAACAAAGAGAGGAAATTTATACCTAAAGCTACACCCTGCAGTCTGGGCCTTTGGGACCATCATGCTAACTCAAGTTTAACTGAAGAAAAGCATAGATTAGAGATGTCATCTCAGACTTGGACAAATTCGCTACGACAAAGTAACGGACTGCCTGCCTTGCTGCCTTGCTGAAGGACTGACGAATCAATGAATAAATACACGAATGCCCGTGAATTATGGACTAGCTTTGGAAGTCTGAGTAAATGAGTGAATAGCTTAGTGAAATGACTGGTTGCTTAGTGACTAACTGATGGACAGAAGCAAGAACTGAACAGGGTGAAAGAATTGAATGAGTGGGAGAGTCAAATGATTGCCCAGAATGAATGAATGGACGGTACGACTAACCGGGTGAAAGGCCGAGGGACTGACAGTATCTGGCTGCCTAAACTGTTGACTGGCAGGCTGAGCGAATGAGCGAGGGAAGGAGAGAACCAATGCCTGCGGGGGATTCTGACCAGCTGGCTTGCTGTGTGTGGACCCAATCAGCTGCCAGAACGACGTGGTCTGAAAAAGCAAGATGGCTGATTGCAGTGGGTGAGCGAGGCAGTGACCGTGAATGAGCGAGTCTGAAGGAGAGAGGCCTCACTGGAGCTCGTTTGCCCCTGGAGTCGTCTCCATCCCGGCGCTACAACCGCCCCCGGCCTTGTACAGCCCCGTCTCTGCACATCCCCAGATACCTGCGACCCCTGGGCGTCCTTACCCGGGACCCTTCCCGTTGCCTTCTCAGGCTGCTGTCTTTTGATTTCATTTTGTGGAGGAAACCTGGCACTTGGCTTGGAGTCCATTCTGGTTCTTTGGATTTGTGAGCAATCTTGACCTTTTGGCTTGCGCTCTCTCTGGAGGACTTAAGAACGCTGAGGCAGACTTGAGTCTTGGGGCTTCCCTCCTGGGCTCCTTGGGAAGGAACCAGACCCTGGAGAAAGCCTTAAGGTCCCTATCTATTGGGCGGGTGGCTCCACCCCACCAGGTGGTCGGCTGGGAGGCCCGGAGCTGGGCCACCTCTGCGCTGGACCTGTTGACCTGACCCATGTCTGTTCTCAGGCATCGTGGTGGGGCGTTGGGGAGTGGTGTGCCCTTGCACAGCTCCTCGGCGTGCGTTCCACTGAGGAATTCAATGTTTGCCTGCTCATCCTTCTATTGGCCACCCACCTGGTCTTGCCCTTATTTCTCTGTGTTGCCTGAAACAGACAGATCCTTGAGAGAGGTTTTGTTGAAACAAGCTCCTTTCCAGTGACCTACTCCCACTCAGACTCTGGGGAGGAAGCCGCCCCCCTTCCCCTCCTGCCAGCTCCAAGCTGTCTTCATGGATGGGAGTTGGTGCTAAAGGATGCTCTGTGTGTCATCCCAGGACTAGTTAATTAGGAACTCTCCGCCCCCTCCGTGCGCTGGTTTCGAATCACACAGTGGGTCTGTTGTCTGTTTGTGTTTGTTGAAGGAGCATGTCAGAGTGAAGCTCTGTCAAAACCCGCAGCAAAGGGGCTGAAAATAGACCCTGTTTACTTGTCCTCAGCCTCTCCGGGTATATTACTGGCTGTTGACATGGGAGTGGAGCGTCACCTGGGAGTGCCAGGCTGCGGAGAGGGTGGGGCTGACACGGCCCTGGAGACGGGGCCTGATGACTGGGTGAGAAACCAGCCCGCTCCGGTCAGAGCTCGTAAACGAGAAGGCGTCTTAATGAGATGTCAGCTGCCCCCTTAGGATTCACAGAGTGGCTTTACCTTCTCAGGGATCTTCCCATGTGTGAATATTCACTTTGACCTGGGAGTAGGGTGGGAAGAATGACACCAGGTTCATATCTCTCTGTCTAGGGTGCCCGCCTGCTTCCCACCCTTCCCAGGTCCCCAGTCTGGGGGACAGTAATTGCACATCGGTTTTGTTCTCTAGACTGTCTGGCACGTGATGGAGTCTGATCAGTACTTGTCGATGAATCAATAGATGACCAGATATCCAACCTGATTCATTCTTTAAGTCTTGGTTCAAGTTCTATATCATTATTCAATCATTTGCTTACAACATGGCACAAAAGAAACAAAATCAAGAGCCTTGGAGACAGGCCAACTCGGTTTCACACCCCAGTTCTCTTACTAATTAGCTGTGTGTTTAACTTCTCAGCCTGTTCCTTCTCCATCATTACCAGTAGAACATGGCCACCATCGTCACACTCGCGAGTGCTCCTGGGTGTGTGCCCTGTGGCGGTTAAGCACGCGACGTGCATCATCTCTTTAATCTTCAGGAAGCTCCGTTGGGTGACTTCCAGTGTCTTCAATGTACAGGTGGGGAAATCGAGGCACAGGCGAGATCGGCAGGAGTTGTAGCTGCTACTTCTTTGTAAAACTTACCGTTTACCAGGCCTGGAGAATTCTTAAAGCCACGTAGGCTGATCAACGTGTCCTGGTTTGCCTATAGTTGCCCTGGTTTTAGCAATGGAGACCCATGATCTGGAAAAACCCTCAGTCCTGGGAAAACCAACTGTGTGTCAACTGAACCCCTCCATAATATGCAGGGTCCGGCAGAAGGAGCGCCTGCTCGATTGTGGTAGGCAGGATAATGACATGGGTGTAATAATTTCTCGTTTTCGTTTGGACATTTCACCTAAAATGCTGAATGCTGTGCTTGAGTGTGATATTGTTATGTTACAGAATGACATGCTCATGATTTTATAGTAAAAGATTTAGTAATAAAAAGGGGGGTTATTTGTGCCAGACCCTGTCTATGTGTTTGGTTTTGCTATTTACATATTTCTGTATCTTGTCAAAGAAATCGCTCATGAAGAGAGGAAGGTCAGTCGAAGGATGTCCGTCCCCTGGAGCCAGGAGCCTGGGTCAAATCCCAGCTCTGATGCTTGTTAGCCCGATGCTCCAGTCGCTTGTCCTGGGGCCCGTGAGCTCCTCTGTGCCGACCTCTCCATCTGTGAAATGGGGACCATGTAACCTGCCTCGCATGGGCTGTGAGGACTCAGTGAATCGAGGTGTGCAAACTGCTGCCCAGGTGTGGAGCGCTGCCCTCCTCGGGGGCACAGGGGCGCACGCTCACAGACGTAGTGTGTCTGGGAGTGTCACCAAAGACCTGCGGAGCTGGGGTTCGGCGCTGCCATAATGGCAAACCGGGGGCTGCTTGGCCTGTCCGCTGGCTCCTCGCTGCCCCAGCTCCGCTCATTCATAGCTTTTCCCTCTGCTCCACTGACAGGACCCGTGCTTGGCCAGGGAACAGTTTTCTGCTTTCAAGGGGCGGCCCCGGACATTCCTGTGGTCCTGGGGGAGAAACGGGAGGGACCCTCCTGTGTGCTGACTTCCTCAGGAAGGTTGCTGGTAAAAAGACGGGGTGTCCAATTGAGCCGAATTTCAGAGGAACAACAAAGTACATCTTTTGGCATAAGTATACCCCAAAGATTTCATGGAGATCCTTGCACTAAGAATATATTTGTTGTTGCTCAGAAATTAAAATTTAACCGAGCATTCTATATTTTTATTCACTAAATCTGGCAACGCTTCTATATTTAAGCCCTTCTTGTTTGCTCTTAACACGGCGTTTGTTTATTGCCTTCTCTGTTCTAACTCCCCAACCTCACGGGGGCAGTGGCTGCGTGCTGTTTGTGCGTCCCCAGCACTGGACAGTCCCCGGCACCGAGGTGGCACTTAGTAATGTGTTTGCTGGACAAGCGACGCGAGCAGCGTGTTGCTCCCACTGCGCCTCAGGTGCTCACAACACACGCACACACACCGACAGCGTTGCACGCACAAGGGTTTTATTGCGTGCGACCATGTGGCGTTTCTATACCGAGGCTTCTCTGCCCCTTCCCTCCGCTGCCGCCGTCGTCCCAGCATCTCAGCAAGGGCTTGCGCTCCTGAAAGGTCAGAGCCCTCCAATCTGTGCTGATTTGGGTCATCATTTCCTTGACACTTCCTTCGCCTCTTCTCTGATTAAAGCCGGGTTTGCCTCCCCTCCTGCTTTTTTTTTCTTTTTGGCAATTACGTTAATTAAGCTAATTTTTCTTTGTTCCCTCTTTGCAATTTGCATAAATGGCAAATTTATATATAGTGTTCCTAATTCTCCTGTAACTGCTCTGTAATTAACAGGATGCTCAGGCTAAATATAAATAAGTGCAGAAGGAAAAACAGCCTTCTGCTAAAATGCCGATAAAGGCTGGGAGAAAAGAGAGGCAGGGAGAGGAAAACAATTCTCCGCCTGATCTAAGCTCATTATGCCTGATTGGGTCTCATTTGGAGGAGAACAGCTAAAGGTCACTGTTGCAAGAGTGTCTCTTGGACCCGGACCCTGCCTCTTGGAGCCCTTTCAGGACAAAATTTGGGCCATTTGCTTGGGATAATAATACCGTTTTTCAAGGGGGTGGAGCAGTGTGGGGGGAGAGAGCCAGCGGTGTGGTGGGCAGTGTGCCTGGATCTGAGGCTCTGCTCTGGTTCTGCCAGCTGGCTCACCTTGAGCTGAGGAAGAACATCGTCAAATACCTGGGCTCCAGGTGGTCTCTGTCGTGTACGGGACTGCTCAGGAATCCCATTGTCCCATCATTTCTCAGACGGGACCATATTCCAGAGATGGTGGTGTGTAAAACGACTAAATCAAGACTGAGATTTCCTTCTGCTAGTGCAGATTGACGTGTGGATACATGGCTTATATACTAGTCCTTCGTGAAGTGGTTTGGTGTTGTGATGAAAAGGTGGTGTTTGGATCATGGCCTTATGGCTCCTGCCAGCTCTGTGGCCTTGGGGACATCACAGTGTGTGTCAGCCACGTTTCCGTTTCTGCAGGGTGGGGTGCAACAGACCGATGCCTCCCTGGAGGAACTCACTCCAGGACTCAGCTCAGAGTCACACTCAAAATCATGAGGTATTTCAGGCAAGGATACAAAGCTGGCTCAGCACAGGGAAGAGGGCCATGGAGGAGACCAGGCATAAGCTTCCAAGAGTCCTATTCTGGTGGCATCACACAGAACACGAATAATTCCTACAGTAACGTGGGTAAGCTCATTGGGAACTCAGTGCCCAAGGTTTTTATTTGGGGGGCTAGTCACACAGGCCCCTCTGTCAACCACCAGATTTCCAGACTCCCTGAAGGAAAGCAGATATTTTCATAAAACACATTGTTTGTACAAACAGTTTGGGCACTTCTGTGTCAGTCTTATCAGTTAGGGCTGTTGGGCGTCCTTTGGAAGTCCAAGTTCCCAGACGCCAGCCAAGGGATGCCTTTGCCAGCAGGCCCGGGGACAGCACAGACTGCAAGGTCAGACACGCTGTGTAAACAAAGTTTCCTCTGCAGAGTGGCCTCTGACTCTATGTCGAGGGTGCCCAGCATAAGATAATGCAAAATAGGACATACAAGTGGGGTGACGAGAGCCACTCTGACTTGGGTGAGAATCCGAACCTGACTTTGAGGAAGCATCTCAGGGTCTCTACTGCATGTGTGGACTTCAACCAGGAAAACGTAGGGGAGGCACTGGCTGGTTCTGGCTTCCGTGCCCTGTGTGGTGCAGTAAACGTTTACTGATGGGCTGAGAACCTTCCAGCAGGTGGCCAGCGGGGCATCCTTTGAAGACTAGACTCAAGGCTGCATCGGTCGGCAGAAGGTGTTCCCGCTGAGACACTGCTTTTCCATCGGCTGGAATTCAAAGCCCTCTTGTTTCAACGCCACACCACTGGGAAAGCACTCGGTCATATGGCCAAAGTCCAAAAAGGCACTTTTCATTTCGGTTGGGAGAAATATTTTCAATAACTTGGGGGGATAAGGGAAATCTTTTTTACTGCGTTGTTTTGTGAGAAACATTTTGGTGGGGTTGGGAGGAGAATGCCTTTTGTAGGAACGCAGCTCCTGACAGGGCCCTTGGAGGGCGTCTTTGCTCGGTGGCGCCCCCAGCAGCTGCCGAGTGCTACTGCAGCAGGAAGTGGCAGGAAGACTGCAGATTTCGGCTGAACTCCAGAGCTCCTTCAAACCCTGCTCACCCTGTGTGTGACTTTGGACAAGCCAGTTAAAGGCTTGGCCAGTTCTGAGGCTCTCTGAACCTCAGTCTCTTCTTCTGTAAATGGGCACAGAAATACTTCCCGCATAGTTTTGTTAAGAAGGTAAGCTGAGAAAACACATGCAAATCTTCGGTGGAGTAAGGGACACTTAATGTAATTTTTTTCTCTCTGGAGGAAAAGTCTGATTATTTAGGATCCCAACCACAGCAGTGGTTTTCCTGAAAGATCAGTTAATTTCAAGAGGCCCTCAGGAAGTCTCCTTGGATGTTTGGTTTAGGATCGTAATCATCGCTTTGCCGGTGTTGGAAGATGAGGTGCTTATACCGTGTTACACAGCTGTGCCGAGTGGCAGGTGGCCCCAAATTTTAGCCGCTTCTGACAACAGACATGTATTTCTGGGTCCCGTCACATGTCGGAAGCTGTGGTTTCACCGTGACTGCTTGGCTTTGCTCCGTGTGTCTTCCCCTTCGGGGATCCAGGCTTAAGGAGCAGCCCCACATGGCCGTGTCCATCCTTGAGACTGAGGAGAAGAGCAGGGAAGGTCGAGTCAGACCAGACTCAGAATGGACACGGTTGCTTCTGCTCACACGCCACTGGCCAAAGCCGGAATCGGTGGAGCAGCACGGACGGTTCTCCCACGAGGGCCAGAAGTGCATGTCCCTGAGCGTCCATGTGATCCGCTGTGCATCTGCTGCGTGCACTTTGTGCAACTGTCCTCCGTGTCACCTTCTCCTGATGGTTCTAAACCGTGTGAGTGAGTAGAATTGGACCATTTTGGGGCCTGGACTCAGAGTAGGCTCTGGGGCCTCGGGGACTGGGCCCTGTCTGGTAGCATAGTGCTTCCAAAGTGTCCAGTGGGCCATTACTGGTGTTTCCTAAGTGTGTTGAGCTGCGAGATTTCTCCCTTTTCATCTGGCCTTTTGATTGTGACTTGAGCACATTCTGGGAAATGGTAATTGACAGCACTTAAGTTTTAAAAGAACCTGAGGTGCATTAAATAGCCACTTGCCCCCCAGAACCAAGAGGCTGGGGTTGAGCAGATTCGAAGGGCCAGAGGTGAGCGTCAGGGATTCTACCTGGGCACAGCTCAGGGTACTGGGCGTCGGTGACTGCAGGAAAGTGGGTGGGAAGGGCAGCCTGAGCGGAGGCGAGGCCAGACTCCGTAGCGCAGGGAGCCCGGGAAGCGGATACCCTGACTGCTCTCTCTGGCGTTCCCTGCTGTCCTGTGTGTCCCCTACTTCCTCCCTGCTGGAGGGCTTTCTCTGGGTGTGTCCCAGCTCTCTGGTGCCCTTGGCCGTCTTCCCCAGAGGAGTTTCAGCGCCATCGGCCCTATACCTGTGGTCAGAGGGCTGGCTTCTCGCCCGGTCTGAGACTCGTCTGTTTAATGGGGAGGGCGTTTCACAGTAAACTGGAAGCCGTTGCTGCTGACCTAAATGGTCGTTTGATGATTCTCTCTAAAGTCCTCAGCCCGGACTGTGACCGTGTGGTCTGGGTCACTCAGGGGTGTTAGGACTGTGGTCCAAACCCCCCACTTACGTGGGAAGCTGTGGCCAGCATGAGGAAACGACTGGGCTGGGGTTCTGCCAAGTGGGAGCGAGCAACAGACCGGAGCCCCGGGACCCGTTTGTGTGCCTGCCGACAGAGGGGCTGGGCGGCCGCTCAGCTTTGCAGCCGTGGCCCAATGTGTTTCCCTCCGGAGGCCTTCCCATAGTTTCCTGGATTCTACTGTCCTCAAGTGCGAAGATGTCATGGGCCAGTCTCGTAGGAAAGTGTGACTATATAGCCGCTGAGTGTCACACGCACTGGCTGCAGGACAGTCGCAGCCGGGACCCGTGCTCCAATGAGAAAATGGGCTCTGGGCTGGGGGCCTCACGATGGGGAAGGGGTGCAGACTTGTAAATGGTGCACCACCATGTGCGGTGGGAGACGCAGCCACGAGTGGAACGCAGGGGAAGTCACTAGAGTTTTCACGAGCATCATCACTCACTGGGTTAAATAGTGTCCCACAGGTGTCATGTCCACCCAGAACCTCAGAAGGTGCTGTTACCTTCTTAGTTAAGATGCGGTTACACTGGCCCTCAGTCCAGGGAATGGCGTCCTGATGAGCAGGCGAGTGCCCACGGGAAGACGGGCACGGAGAGAAGCTGCACGCAAGCGGAGGCAGAGACTGGTGTGCTGCCTTGACGAACTGCACCGGGGACCGCCAAGCCCCGGGCAGGCCCTCCGTGGGGTCTTCAGGGGAGATGATCCCGCCGGCCCCTTGAGTTTGGCCGGCTAGCCCGCAGGACACGGGGATACACAGCTGTTGTTCGGAGCCACCCCGTCATGGCGTTTGTTGCGGCAGAACTAGGGCACTGAGACCGTCACTCACCGGGGGACTCAGCTTTATCGTGAAGGTGATGGGATGTTGCAGCAGGGACAATTCTAACTTTCCTGTGAGGCCACCTCCCATGTCTGTGCCTGTTTCTGCCTTCCTCCTCCCCCGCCCAGGCTCCAGGGCCTCCTGCAGACCCCACGCCCTCACACGCCAGTCCCACAAACTGCTGCCCAGAGCAGCCACCTGAAGGGAGACAGGCCAGGCCCACCCACCCTCCAGGTTGTGTCCCACCTGCCTTGCCTTTCTAGCCTGCCCACCAACCACATCCTGCCCACTGTCCTCTGCAAGAGGATCTACTGTATCCAGCAGCTGCCTCTCCTATAGCTCAGTCTATAGGACAACTCCATGAAGTAAGGTCACATCCATCACCTCCATCACCTCCTTTTATAGGTGAGGGTGTGTCAGCATCTGTCCACCCTCCAGCGCATCTCAGGAGTCTCCTTCCGACTCTCTTTGCTGCTCGCTCACTCTCCTATCCTGAGTTCATTCAGGTGGGGCAGGCTGGCTCTGCCTTAACTTTCACCTGTGCAAGGGGCTACTCATCCTCCAGCAGGGGAGTGTGAAGGGGTAGAGCCTCCCCGCGCTGGTCCTCTGCCCGGGCCATACACTGGACTCGCCTCTGTTAGAGGGTTAGACGAAGAAAGCTGCTTCCACCTCCTGGACTCTGGTTCGGCTTCTGTGGAGGGGGCTCGATCTCCGGGGCCTTTAACAAGCCCACAGGAACTCTGAGGCACTGCGATGGTGGTGGAGAGCTCTGCTCCAAGGAGGCCAAGCACTGGGGCGGGCTGCATTTGAGGTCACCTTTGAAGTGGATGGGACTCAGATGCTCTGGAAACGACGGTGCTGTGGCAGGGGTGACAATACTCACAAATAGCTACCAAGTATTGAGCTGCCACCAGGGCCAGATGCTGTGCTTGGTTCCCTTAAACGTAGGATCGCAAACCCTCCCAGCAACTGTGTGAGACAATTTACTTCCACTTCATGGAGAAGGAACTGAGGTGCCGAGAGGAAGGTCTCCTGACGCGCCGAGTCTGCTCTCACTTCGACGCAGCCTCTAACCTCCAAATTACCTCCTGCACTTCTAGCTCTGACTTCTGGGGGCCGGGGTGGGCCCCCCATCCTTTCGGGCTAGCACAGACTTCACAGCTGTGCACTGGTCCCGCCCCTTCCAATGGCAAAGGTTCTCACGAATGCGCTCGGAACTAGAGGGGAGACTGTGAAGTCCGCGTCAACTCAGCCCCTACTGAGCAGACTCATATAAATGCCTTTTTCTTGGTCTGGAAATCATTGGGTTTTTCTCCAATATGAACAAGTGTCTTTTTATAAAATTACTCAGAATCCGCCTCTTTGGTCGGCTCTCCCCACAGTCATCGAATCCTCACCATTAGACCTCACCCCCATTCGTCAGCCTGTGTTGAACTTCAGCCAAACTGCTGTAATGATTTATAACATACATATCACATGCAATGGGCTTGCACACATTTTAGCTCCTGGAACCCCTGCCATAACTTCCAGGATGGTGCTACTGTCCCCATTTTTCTGGGCTTCAGGAAGCCACATTGTGAGTTGGCTAAGTCCCACAGTCAGTGATGAGCAGGCGGGCTGGGGCCCGGTGTGGCCTCTCCCCAGACCCCATACGCTGTCCCAGGACCACACTGAGGAGCTGCCCAAGTGCAGGTGTGGAAGTGAGACCTCCGCTGTGCACTTGCGGGAGAAAGAGCACCTTGAGGCACTTACCTACTTAGTCACCTGTTCCTGGCTCTCCACGTGTGGGACGCCAGCTGGGTGCCCAGCCCTGTTAGGTACCGAAAACATTCTGGGCAGGTGAAACCCATTCGCTGACTCAAGGGGCTGGCAGTCTCGTGGGCGACAGACAGAGGCTGAGTCGGGAGAGCACAACAGCGTGGGTGCAGTGAGCAAGACGGGCGAGCATCATTACAGGAGCACAGTTCCCGGGGCCATGATGGGGCTGACCCTGCACCTTCCCTGGTGTCTGGGGCTAGTCAACCCGCAGTCCAGTTTGCCCCTCTGGAAGAGAGGGGCTTTATTTTAACCCTTTACTGCCAGTGAGTTTCTCTCTTTCTGGTCTCCAGAAGAGCTTGTATGGAATAGGGGGTTTCTGTCCCTTGGAGCTTTAGTGAACCTGAAATTGTCTTGTACTGTTGCTTTTCTTTGAACGTAGGGAAGAGAGTTTGGACAACCGTTTTAATCTCCTGAGTGGTCAACATATGTTTTCTGTTTCTTCTTGAGTCAGTTTTGGTAATTTTTACTTTTTGGAAGTATTCGTTTCATCCTTGTCCTCAAAATCATTGTCACAGCACTGACAGCGTTAAGGCTTGCTGAGCTCCCTCCTGAAACCACAGTTACGTTCCTTTGTCATTTTTTTCCTAAGATTTTATTTTTTTACCTTTAGAGGGGAAGGGAAGGAGAGAGGAAGAGAAATATCAATGTGCGGCTGCCTTTCATGAGTCCCCTCCTGGGAACTGGCCCACAACCCACGTATGTGCCCTGACTGGGAATCGAACCGTGATCCTTTGGTTCACAGGCCCGCGCTCAACCCACTGAGCTACACCAGCCAGGGCTCCTTTGTTATTCTTAATCTTGTTTACTTGTCGTCTTCCTTTTTTTTCTTGAGTCATCTTGCCAGAGAGCTATTTTAGGGACCTTTTCATGGAGCTACCTTTTAAAAAAGAAATATCCTTGTGGTGTCTTTATTTTCTAATTCATTCCTTTTAGATTTTATCTTGGTTTCATCCTTTTAAGGTTTTTTTTCCAGTTTATTCTGCTTCCTTTTCTAGCTTTTGAATTAAACACATAGCTTCTCGAGATTTTATTTTTTCTGAGACTTCCACGTGCGGCAACACATCTCCATCTCAGTACTGTTTTAATTGCATCAGTGCAGGTTTTAATAGGCACTGCCTCCATCTCCATTCACTGCTGGGTTTCCATTACACTCCGCGGTAGCGCGTGAATTATTAATCATGTTTTCTCAATGTTGAAGCATATGTTGTGTTTCTTTGCACGATGGCACTCAAGCGAGGCGGGGGCAGCCTGTTCTGCTCACAGCAATACAGCAGAAGCTTCCCGGAAACACATGCGCACCAGGTTTATATCACAGAAGAAGTAGAAACAATGTTCTTAGAGCGATTATACAATGACATAGAACAACATTCACTTACCACTGAGACGAACCTGATTTTTTTAATGGGTATGTTGTCATTCAACCAATGTAGTTACCACTCAGTACCTGCAAGGAGCGTGTTTGGGGCTGGGGAAGATACACATGCACAGAATTCTTCGATGGGTTTAGGAGAGAGGGTATAGGGTGAGTAGAGAGGGGGCACCTGACTCAGAGAGATGCCAGGTGAGAATGAGGGGGACCCCCAAGGGCTCCTGGGGGGAAGCAGTTTAACTGTGCCTTGAGGAAGAAACGGAAGCCAGCCAGGTGGTGGAGAATGACGCCGCAGGCATGGGAACAACCCGGGGAAACACGCAGAGAAGTGGGCGGGCTTCAGTACGATGCAGGAGGGGCTGGAGCATCCAGTCGTTATTAAATGGTGCCTAGGAACAGACCATCAGAGCCCCGAGATCCAGAGTAGGGGGGACTTCCTAAGGGAAGGTGTGGAGATCGAGCCTCACTCCTACTCACAGCCTTCCTCCAGTCTCTCCAAGAACTCAGGCCCCTTCCTCTGCTCTGAGGACCAGGTGAGCGGATGGTCCTTACCTTCCTCTAACAGAAAGCAAGAGGTAGCCAGTCTCAGAGCAACTAAATATCCCCCCTCAGGCCCCCGCAGGTGGAGAACAGAAATGGCGGCAGAGCAGAGACTGAGTTTTGGGCATTCGCTCCTTCAGTTCCCCAAGCTGGGGTGAGTCCTGATACTACACTTCATTTTACAGTTGAGGAAATTGAGTTTCTGGTCGGCAAGTATCTTGCCCAAGGTCACCAACCTAGAAAGTAGCTGAGATGGGATCCAGTCCCTTCGGGTCCAAAGGAAAAGCCCGCCTTCCTCTTTGTCTCAATGGGAAATAAGAACATCGGTTTTCCTTGTGGGCATCCCGGCGGCGATCAGGCAGACGTCTAAGCAATTGTCAACACCACCGAAGTTTTGTGGCAGTTGTCCACATGCAATAGCACATATCATGGTGACCGAAGCCACCACTGACTCGGCAAACTGTTAGGATGCTTTAGCTAAAAATAACAGCGTCCAACTAGCAGTGATGGAGAGAATTGGGCATTTCCTTTTTCAATAACCAGGGGTCCAGCACTGACTCAGTAGCTGGACGATTTAGTCACCAAGGACCCAAGTGTTCCCTTCTTTCTGAGCCGACTTTCTAAAGTGACAACGCCAAAGACATAGGGAGGCAAGTGCTTTTTTTAAAAAAAAAATCTAAATATATGGTGATGAAAGATGATTAGACTTGGGCCAGTGGGCGCACAAAACAATATAGATGATGGGTCATAGAAATGTATAATTGAAACCTATATAATTTTATTAACCAATGTTACCTCAATAAATTTAGTTTAAAAGGAAGTCTCCCCAGACACGGCAAATCTCTCTGTGTCTCACTAGCCCTGTGCTTCCCATAGACAGTCTCACTGCAAGGAGAGCTTGAGGGCAGGGGTCTAGCCTTTCACCCACTCAGAGGGGCCGGCTTAGCAGGGACAGAGGACGGGGGCTCAGTTTAATAGTGTTTTATTGCTGTTTCCTCTCTGGCGTTTATCATCTACAGATTCATACACATATGTGGTTAGTATAGGAAGGGAAACAATTACTTGTTACTCAGGAAATAGAACTTGCTCTGTGGAAACCCCCTCAAAGCCCAGAGTTTACGATACGTCTTCCACTGAGCTTTAGTCCTGTGGTTGGGTGTCTACCCTTTGGGGCCACCCGGAGAGACTCGATAGTACGACGTTTGTTTCAAGGAGCAGGCGGTGGCAGCGAGGACTCGGCGGAGGTGCTGTGAGGGAGATGTGGTTGGGAGGACTGTTCCCTGCATGCTCAGCTTTCCAGATGACATGGTGACACAGGTGCCCTGGACCCTCCCTCGCCCCCATCACCACCCCTGGCCCGTCGTATGTCCCCACGGGTCTCTCTGATGAACATTGGCTCTGACTCCAATTTTGAGTCCAGTTTCTGTGTTCAATACTGCCTGTGCGGGTAGGGGTGGCAAGGTGGGGTGTCGCCAAGTAAAATGAGGTGATAAAACGAGTTACATGTTTTTTTGAGAATGTATCTCTCGTGCAAAACGCGAGCTCTGGTCTCTTCTCCAGAGAGGCAGAGAACTGAGTTTGTCATTGGGGAGGAAGGAGGTGACTTGTTTCTTTTTTTCCTTTTGCTGGACTTGTTGTCTTAGTGATTATAAGTGGGTACCGATTTGTTCATTTATTTTTTCCTATCGTCTCCTTTGAAATCCTCAAAAACGAATGCTCCAGGTCTGAATTTCTTCCGATTGCCATGGTGTAATATCCTTTGATTTTCTCTCTCTGGTTGTATCTTTTTTTTGGTGTTGTTGTTGTTTTTTTCTTGCCTTCTTGAAAGTTTGCAGGAATATTTATCACTGCTCCCCACAGTAAGGTCCCAAGTTAGGGTGCACTTATAGAATTGATGATTTTATTATATATATTTGGCAGCTGGTTTTAATTTATAAATTAGTTCCATTCCTCTAGTTGACTGCAAGGGAGCACACCTTTTGAGAACGCTGAGGTGTTTGCCTGAATGCAATTTGCACAGTAGAGTAAGTTGCCTGCTCCTGTGGGTTTCCGCATGTTCACACAGTACAACTTTGGACAGCCACGTGTGTGCAGCGTCTCGGTGAGGGAAGTGGAAAAAAGAGAGAATGTGGGCTTGTTAGCAGGTCCAGAGTGCAAGGGGCTGAAAACATGTTCGCCTATGAATTGGTAAAAGTGTTGCAATACTTTGCTTTTAGAAAGGGAAGGAGAAGCAGCTAATATTTCTTGGGCATGTGCCATGACAGGTGCTCACTTACCTAGGGGGTCAAAGTTAGAGGGAATCTGTCCTATTTCACTATTTCCCTCTTGGGGGCTGCACACAGGGGAAGGCCCGTCTCATGGGAAGTTGGAAGCAGTCCCCCATAGCTTCGGGCCAGCTGGCCAGTTCCAGGGCGGGGCTGCTGGGGCGGAAGCACCCAGGAGAGGCAAACCCGGAGCAGCTGTGTAGTCCCGTCCTGGAAAGAGGAATGAGTCGGAAGCCCCTCAGCCATACTGACGCTCAGGACCCCACCTCCACCCACCCCGCCCCTCCTGCCGCCCAAATGGGCCTGGGGTTGCCCGAGACATTTCAGTGCCCAGGGTAAGCCCAGGATATCTGGTCAGGATTTGGCTAAAGGCCAGGCCTTTGTTCGGCTGGTCAAGGTCCCGGGAGTGTAAGTGGATGGGGTTTGGAGTGGGAGGAGGGCTCCAGTGGAGAGAGATGACAGCTGCCTCAAGAAGGGAAAATTGGAGGAAATAAAAAGAAAAAAATTACTTAAAGAAGCAACTCAGTTCTGGGCATTGGTATGTGTGATTTATTCCTCTTTTCTGGGACCCTAAATAGCCTCTGGAAACAGTACTTACAGGCAACAAGCTGCCTTCCTCTTCCAGGTTTTGAGAACTGATTTGTGACTTGGTGGAGCAGCGGGTAGTGTGTGTGTGTGTTGGTTTGTTTTTATTGATGCGTTACACAGTGAGGAGGGACGTCGGTGTAGGTGGGGGCCACTCAGGGCTTTCCGCCAAACCCAGGGTATGGCAACAAAGAGCTCAGGGGCCTTGAAGACGGCTCAGGACGGAGATGGGCGACGGAAGAGTTGTGTACCTGATTTTCTCACGCTGATGTGCGTACTCCTGAATATTCTGGGGCTTTGCACGACCGGGCACCTAGCCGTTGCTGTTTCAGGCTGCTTAGATCTGGGGGCTGTTTGTTACTGGAGCATAACCTAACCTGTGCTAACTGATACCTAGGTGAAACATTTATTAAACATTTGCTACTGTTGACTTTACATGAGGCCAGTGGGTAAATGATGACCATGGTGCTCATGAGCCCTGTGCCATTGGCTAACCAAGGATGAAGTAGAGAAATAAACACGGAATTACAACACAGTGTGGTACGTGCTCAAATACACTTTGCTTTGGGTGAGTAGAGCAGGGGCATTTAACATAGTCTGAGGTCAACAGAGCGCGCCTGGAGGAAGGAACGTCGAGTCAGATCTGAGTTATGAACGCTCGTTAGGAAGTAGACGGGGCTGCTTTGAGGATTAGGTGATTCGCTGTGTTTGCAGCCCTTGGGAAACAATGTGCCGTCCTCAGGAAACAATTCCATGTCACACTTCATTTTGTCATGTACCGTCACCTGGGTCTAGTCACTCTCTTCCCAGAACAATGCCAAAGTCTCCTCCCTTACTTCTTAGCACACAAAATCCTTTCTTTATTCTGAATTCCCTTTACTTGGGATTCTGAAATATTGAGACTTACTTTAGCACAGACATCTGTATTGTATGGGCTGCAGGGATAGTTCAGACCAGGCATGAGTCATTCCATCTTGTGACTTAGAAAATGTGTCTTAGAGACTTGAGTCATAAAATCATAAAGGCAGGGAACATTTGGGTTGGAGACCAAAGGAAGAAAAAAATTCTTTTCTTTGCATACAAATTATCTTGATATAAATCTATAATAAGATATTGAAACTGAAGGCTCTGATAAGTGCCATGAGATAACAGATGAGAAACGCAAAGCCAAATTCTCGGATTTGGAATTTGCAAAGGAAATGTCAGAAGACCTGGCCCAGGGCTTTGGAGCTTTCTTCCACCCTGAGGATTTAAAGAGAGCAAAGCGGATGGAAGGAGGGGAATTATCAGGGAGATTTCTTCAGAGGTGCTAGGGCAGTTGGGGGGCCAGCTAGTGTCTGGGAGGAATCTTCCACGGAATAACTCCAGGGGACCCGAAGTGAGCTCCTTCAGAGGATTGACTGCTAACAGGGGATGCAGAGGGCAGAGGGGGCTGCTGTGCTGCCTCGGGGTGCAGCCTGGGGCCCTGCTCTGTGGGCACCCAGTGTTGCTTGGAATAACAGGTGTTGGGAGTGTTTCCCGTGAGCCAGTGCAGGGCTCTCTGGGGTGAAAGAACGCCGAGACAGGAGTGTTCCAACCACCGGGGCTCCCCAGTGAGGTGGGATCTCGCCACCAAGACCCGGGTTCCTAGAGCCGAAGCTGCTTCTGCTGGGTGGGGNCAGAGGTGCTAGGGCAGTTGGGGGGCCAGCTAGTGTCTGGGAGGAATCTTCCACGGAATAACTCCGGGGGATCCGAAGTGAGCTCCTTCAGAGGATTGACTGCTAACAGGGGATGCAGAGGGCAGAGGGGGCTGCTGTGCTGCCTCGGGGTGCAGCCTGGGGGGCCCTGCTCTGTGGGCACCCAGTGTTGCTTGGAATAACAGGTGTTGGGAGTGTTTGCCGTGAGCCAGTGCAGGGCTCTCTGGGGTGAAAGAACGCCGAGACGGGAGTGTTCCAACCACCGGGGCTCCCCAGTGAGGTGGGATCTCGCCACCAAGACCCGGGTTCCTAGAGCCGAAGCTGCTTCTGCTGGGTGGGGCGGGGGGGGGGGGGCGGGGTCTTCTCAGTGGGAGGCCTTCCTGGATGACGGTTTCCTGTCTTTTCCAAAAATAGTGTGTTTTATGTTTCACGTGTAAACAATTTGGAAGTTCAATTTATTGTGATAGATTTTTAAATGGTTTTAAATATATTTTATTGATTTTGCTGTTACAGCTTTCCCAATTTTCTCCCTTTCCCCCGCTCCACCTGGTACCCCCGTTCCCTCCAGCAATCCCTGTCCTTAGTTCATGTCCATGGATCATGCATTTAAGTCCTTTGGCTTCTCCATTTCCTATTCTATTCCTGACACCCCCTGTCTGTTTTGTATCTACCAGTTTGTACTTCTTAATCCCGGCACATTTTCCCCCCATCTCCCCCTTCCCCCCCCCCAAGCTGATAACCCTCCAAATGGTCTCCATACCTATGATTCTTTTCCTGTTCTCCTTGTTTGCTTTGTTTATTTTTTAGATTCAGCAGTTTATAATTGTGCATTTGTTACCATTTTAATGTTCATAGTTCTGATCTTCTTTTTCTTATGTAATTCCCTTTAACATTTCATATATTAGTGCCTTAGTGATGATGAACTCCTTTAGTTTTACCTTGTCTGGGAAGCACTTTATCTGCCCTTCCATTCTAAATGCTAGTTTTGCTGGAAAGAGTAATCTAGGTTGTAGGTCCTTGCTTTTCATCACTTTGAATACTTCTTGCCAGTCCCTTCTTGCCTGCAAAGTTTCTTTTGAGAAATCACCTGACAGTCTTATGGGCACTCCTGTGTAGGTAATGCTCTGCTTTTCTCTTGCTGCTTTTAAGATTCTCTCCTTATCTTTAAACTTTGGCAATTTAATTATGATGTGTCTTGGTGTGGTCCTCTTTGGGTCCAAGTTGATTAGGACTCTGTGCTTCCCGGACTTATATGTCTATTTCCGTCACCAAATTAGGGAAGTTTTCTTTCATTATTTTTTCAAATGAGTTTTCAATTACTTGCTCTTCCCCTTCTCCTTTGGCTCCCCTACAATTTGGATGTTGGTATATTTGGAGATGTCCCAGAGGCTCCTTATTTTATTCTTGTTTTTTAAACTCATTTTTCTTCTTGCTTTTTTGATTGAATGCTTTTTTCTTCCTTATGTTCCAATTGTTGATTTGAATCTTGGCTTCATCCCCTTCACTGTTGGTTCCCTGTGGATTTTTCTTTGTTTCACTTAATGTAACCTTCACTTCTGCCGGGGTCTTTTTTGTGCTATTGCAATACCCAGTGATTTCTCTGAGTATCCTGATAACCAGTGTTTTGAACTCTGCATCTGATAGGTTGCTTATTTCCATTTCATTTAGGTTTTTTCCTGGAGTTTTGTTCTGTTCTTTCATTTAGGCCATATTTCTTTGTCTCCTCATTTTGGCAGCCTCCCTGGGTTTGTTTCTGTGTATTAGGTGGAGCTGCTTTGACCCCCTGTCTTAGTAGAGTGGCCTAGTGTAGAAAAGGTGTCTGTCTGGATGAATGTGGCTTCTTTAAGTCCTTGGTTGTCAGACTTCCATACCGCTCGATTTACTGACAAATATGGGTGATGTTTGTTTTATAGTTTAGTTGTAGTTTTTGCTGTAGTTGTGTATGGAGGCAAAGGGTGTTTACCTATGCCTCTGTCTTGGCCAGAAGTCTCTTAATCTGGCATCAGTGGTTCAAGAAAACACAGATGGCTGTCCCCAAAAGTAGGAAGAGCACAGTAATGAACAATCCAAGCAGGTGCTTCTCAGAAACCCAGGGCTGCCTCTAGGAAGCCTGTATAGAGCTTAAGCAAGATGTTCTTTCCCTGAGGCCCATGGGCTCTCAGGCTATCTTTTAACTGAAGATTTCCACTAATTTCAAACTGAAATTTAGCATTTTTCTGCCCACGGCCAGGTGCATGGTCCTAGAAGTCACCCTTACACGTGCCTTGCCACAGCCAGGCTCTCTTTTGATGGCTTTACTCCTGGCCACTCCATTCAGTGCCTACAGGGGCCAGACAGGAGCTGGATGAGAGGAGGGCTTACCTATGGGACCAAGTCCCTGTCCTCTGGGCATTCAGGACCTGACAGTGTTCTGGTGGGTCCCTCAGACAGGCCGTGTGACAGAGGCCCTTGGGGAGGTGGTTGTCTGGAGTATCTTGGTAGTAGGCCCAGCAGGGTTTATTCTCCCCATCTTGAAAACCAAGTGTCGGGGAAGGGAGGAAAGAATGTCCTGGTTTAAACGTGGCAGCTGTCCTGTGAGCTGGGTTATGGTCACCACCCTCACCTCCCGGAGCAGACAGCTCATGTGGAGGCGGATGGCCTTGACCTGCAGCAGCCAGGAAGTTTGTCCTTTCCTGAAACGCATGTGGCTGCTGCAGGTCAAGGCCGTCCGCCTCCACACGACGGTTCCTTCTGCTTCTGCTCACACGCTGGCTGCACGAAAGCTGCTGTGATCTTCAGAAAACGTGAAACGTCGTGTGCACCAAACTGAAGACTTTTTAGACTTTAAAACATTTCTAAGACACCCTCCTCCAGGCGCGTCTGTACGGCTCTGGGCCATGTCACAGTTGGAATGCTATGGGAAAGGCCACCCATCCCTGCATCCCCTGGCTCAGAGGCACCCACATGGATGTCCTTTCTGAGGCAAATTAAATATTCCATCAGTGTGGCATAAGTTAATAAACCTGGGAAAATAAATCTCTGGCTCTCATTAAGATGAAAGCCACTGATTTGCTTCGTCATCCTTCGAGGAAAGTTTCCCTCGACCTACTGGGTCCCAAGTCGTCCCAAAGCCTACAATCAAAGCCATCTTACACTATTGGACTCCCAAACTCTTCTTTAAATACCATTAAATTAATAAAATTGTGAGGGGAATGGCTTTGATCTAGTATTCCAATACAGAAAATCCTCATTAACTGAGGGGTCACTAATTCACAAGAAAAAGAGAAATCTGGGTTTGAGGTGGGCTGAAGTTGACTTTCGAGTTTGTATTTTTCTGAAAGTCAAGGGCTTGCAGTTACAGGAGCTCGTCTTGCCTCTGATGCGGAGTTACATTGGAACTTGGCCCCGGGTTGCTTCAGGTGCTCCCCGCCTCTCACCCTCATTGCTTCCTCAGTGGCTCTGCTCAGCACCTCGGCTCCATTGCCCCAGCCCCCAGCTCTTGATGCCTCAATCGAGTCTCCATAGTGCGGCCAGATGGTACACAGAAGCCCCAGCCTGCCCGTGGAGCTCACCTGGGAGACCCGGCGCACACTCCCCGCTGCGTAGGGGCAGAGGTGGTCTTGCTCAGGCTTACCGGACCCTTTCTGTCCCCAAAGGGCCTCTCTCTCCAGCCTCATCCCTCTTCACTGACAACTGGACACTGAAACGGCCTAACGCACATGGACCACCATCCTTTCCCCAACAGGACTTACTCATTCTCATCCAGAGGATCTCCTATGCTGGCCCCACGAATGAAATGGTCCCCTCCTGCCCCACCCGCCCCCTTCGCAGATTCTCCTGGTTGACTCCTATTCCTGCTCAGATCTAAACTCAGGTGAAACTCTCACATCCTCTAGGAAGGTTTGCCTGACTCCGCAGTCCCGGATAGGACTGACTCCTTTGTGTTCTCAAGGGCTCCTGTACCCCTGCCCCGACTGCTGACCTGTCTGTGGGGGTCACTGCACAGTGGAGTCCCCATCCACGTTATCTGAATGAATAAGGAATTGTGATAAGTGCCTGGAGGAGACTGCAGGTGGACACACTACATATGAAAGCCGAGGCTCAATTTCAGTGATTGCCCCAATCAGTGGGGTTGTGACCTCACGCCGAACTTGACCCACCTGTGTCTCCAGCAGCACCAGCGCAGTGCCTTGGGCAGGCCCAGTGCTCAGTAAGTGTCTGCATGAATGGTGGCCTGGGACACACCGGGTCTGGCCATGAGCATGTGGTTTTCTGGGAGCTGGAATCTGGGGTGGCCATGGGGCTATGGAAGGTGCTCAGCAAGCTCCAGTGACCTAAAAGTGGGTCCCACTGTCTCCGTTTTTGTCCTCATCTCTAGGGTCACCTGAAGAAGGATGGGGAGAAAGTCAAAACAGCTGGGTGATTCCATTACCAACCAATAATCTGGGGATGCTGCTGAATGCTTTTGAAACTGAAGTAGCAGTAATCCCCATGGGTCCATTAACCTGTAGCCAAAATTAGGTTATGTAGAAATAACATTAAATAAAGAGCCACAGTCCTCAGTTAATTAAAAGGCAAACTTGTGAATTATGAGATCATTCTCTTTGAAAGGTGGAATATTCCATCGTTCCAAGACCCGTGGGACCACCTCTGAGTGTCCAGCTTGAGGTTCATTTGAGAGAAAAAACATTTCCTGGAGGGGCACTTCAGAAATTTATTTGTTGTAGAAAACAGTGTAAAAGTGGGAAAAGCTTTGGAACGAGACCCACGTAAGGTAGGTTTAAGTCTTGGTTCTGCCACATGCTAGCTCTGTGACCTCAGGGAAGCTCCTTAATTTCTCTGAGTTCCGGCAGTCTTGCCTGTTAATGGGGTGCGGCGGCCGTGGCAGTGACCTGTGTCTGCCGGTCTCGTGAAGGAGGTGGGCACGGGACTGGATCGCTGCGATAGGAGGAGGGAGAACGCTGACAGAGCACCCAGGGCTGCCGGGAGGGCCGGCTCACGGGCCAGGAGGGCTCAGAACGGCCCCTCGGAGAGATGCCACCTGCGCCGGATTGTGGAGAAGGAACAGGTGCAAGTGGAGGAAGAGGGGGTCCCCACTCCTGGCCCCCAAAGCCACATGTACTAGCACTAGGTCCTGTTCCCTAAACTGCAGGGGATGGAGGCAGTGTACTGACTGAAGGCCCTCCCGTCCTCCGTCCCGCTCTTACTGCCGTCCAGGCTTCCGCGTTTAATTCCTTCCTCCCTTCCTACAAAAACCCCCGTAGTCCCTCCCATCTCGGCTTCTCAGCGGCCGTTCAGTCAGGGTTGAGGGGAACAGATCCCATTCTGTGCCTTCCTGATGGCGCCAGAGGACGGGACATTGATGCCACGTCCCTCAGGCAGATGGCAGGGCGTGCCCTGGGTTCTCACAGGGGAGCTCTCTGTCCCCGCTCCGAGTCCCCTGTCACGGAAGGCACTCAGAGAGTTCGGAGCTCCGCCCCTGCCTTTTCAAACCCGGAGCATTCATGACTCACAGGATCACGCAGTTTACTTTCGGGTTTGGACTTGGCTTCCACCTAAATTAGGAGCTGGCCTTTTCAGTCCAAACCTGCCTCTTCTTCGGTCATTCTCCACCTTCCCAGGGGGCGCTGCTGTCAACCCTCAACCAAGGAAAAACCTGGCAGTCATGGGAACCTCTTTGTGCCCTTCCAGCCCACTCAGCCCCCTGCCCACTGCATGCAGGGAACACCCAGCCCCTGCCCCCCACATGCAGGTCCTGCACTGTGTCTGAATAAAACACCTCCGGCGTCGCCCCTCCCCCTATCTACTGCCCATTGCAGATTTTTTCTCATCCAGTAAAGCTCAGTGATCCTCCAAATGGTCAGCCTTCTTGGAGTTTTCCCTAACTCAGTGAGATGACCTCTCAGCACCACGGTGGGTACGTTAAAGGGCCAGCATTCGCTAAGAGAAGCGGCGCTTCACAGCAGCACCCGTCTGAGCCAGGCATCTCCAACCCTCAGGATAACTCTCCAAGAGAAGTCTTGTTATTATCCCAAGTTCATGGCCAGGAAGTGGCCAGGCTGGACCTCCAGCACAGCGGGATGATGCGACTGCACCACCGTGACCTAGTCACTACACCGCCCTGGCATCAGACACAGCCTTGCTTCCTGCCCTGAGACACGCGGCCCTGCCTGCAGCTCACCGATCCCTGCACGTGGCTTTGAACCCTGAGCTCCAGCACGCTCCGCCTCTGTCCTGAAGCCCTCCTCCTTTCGGCTGTCCTTCCACACCCGGTCACTCAGCACCTTAGATTACAACTCAGGACTTCCTCCCTCCTGTGGCCCTTCCACGTGGGCACTTTGGCATCATTCCAGGCTGTGAGGCTGCCACTGGACTGGATGGGGGTGGGAAGCCACCCTGGGGACTGCTTCCTGGGTAGCTACGGGGGTAGGCCTCTGTGGGATCTTTCGGTGTGATTACTGCAAGGCTTAATTTTTGAAATGTACAGGAAACAGGACTTGATTTCCTGGCCAGACTCATTATTGCACATCCAAGTCACAAGGAGGAGGAGGCTTCAGAAGCTCCACGCTGCCCCACGGAGCCACAGGGCCCAGGGGGCTTGATGTTACCTTCAAGGGGGCCTCCCTGCGGGGCTGGCGTGTGCTGTTTCTTGAGGAATGAAGTCATCTGCATGGATCTGTTAAGTGCTTCTGTGTGGGGAGCCAGTCCTGCTCTCCGCAGTGAACGACTCAGTGAAAGGATGGATGGGGGGTGCGTGCACCACACCGCCAGGCCTGTCGCTACCAAGTTTCAGGACAAAAAAGAAAAAGGGAGAAAAAAAGCTTGTCTTTACAAAGTCAATACAGATGAAAAGTCTTGCTGCTGACCAAGGCCTCTGTGAATTCAGAAGCTAGCACACTCCTGCTGCTGACGGAGAAGGAGGCTGAGTGTGGAAGCTGGGCCCTGCCACCCACACGTGAGCGGGACATGGCGGGGCCGCTCCGGAGCCAACACGCCTGGTTCTAGTTCAGGCCTGCAGCCGGGCTGCTGCGGGATCCCTGGGGATCCCTGGGCCTCTCTGCGACTCACACCCCCGTTCTAGGAGCCAAGGACTGAAGAAGACACTATCTTCCTAATCGTCACAGTTTTAATGTGTTCACACAGCACTTGTTTTCTAATTTAAATCTCTTTAAACTTAATCCCATTTTAAAGCTTTGCCATTTCCTAGGGAATAATATCCACAAAATAATGGGTTTCATTTGCTAATGACATGTTCTCACAGGGCATCAGCTGGAAGGCCCTTGGTTAAAAGCAATGGAAAGCGATCCCAGCGATGCTGGAGGGATGTCGGGCCCTGAGACAGCCTTCAGGAGGCTGGACCATCAGGCTGATGAGGCTCCAGGCAGCAGGTTATCCAGGACGCTCCGGCTGTCCGGACAGCTGGGCCGGGGCAGAACCGCCCTGGCTCCGCAGAACACCCGGCGTGCCACAGTCCTGCACAGAGATGCCCACCAGCCACGCCCCAGCCGTCACTGCGTCATCTGCTCAGGATTAAACATCCTCTGGAGAGTGTCTGGTGGGCAACCCCAAGTCACAGCTGGACCCTGCCTGCCTTGGGACGGTGTGGGGAAAAGTCCAGTCCCTTCACCTCCCCCAGACGGTCAGTGACCCCTAGGTGGCCGGTGACCCCTTAGGCAACACAAAGTGGGAGATCCCCCAGTGGGAAGAGCAAGGTGCTGGTTGGAAGGCAGATTAAAAGGTGGATAGGGGGGGAAAACCACGAAGCAAAACAAAACACCAAAAATACAGACTGTGAAGGCGAGAAGCCCACTCATGTAGCAGCACACCGTGCATTTCTGAACCGACCGACCCGTGGACCACCCCCAGGAGGAAGCACCACGCCCCTCGGCGGAGGACCCCGCAGCTTGGCCCTTGTTGCGTGTGAGTGACCTTCTAACGCCTCCATGCGGTGGAAAGTACAGACTCATCTGCACCTTTCTGCGAAAAGGGGCCTCGGGCTGGTTTTCTCGGTGGCTGTTCTCTACCTGCAGCTACAGAACATGTACAGAGAACCGATCTATGGCTCTGCCAGTTTGCCTCCGCGCCTCCATCGGCCGTTTTCTACAAGGAACTCGCCTGTGAGGGAGGGCCGGAGGTGGAGACGGTGAAGGCCGATTTAAATAGTTACTTAGGTAGGATCTGAATTTCTCTGTAATACCTACATAATCCTTCAGGCACTTCAGCAATATTTTTATGATTTTTCTTACTTTTTTCAGTAACAGTTGATACTCAGTGCTGTGTTAGTTTCAGGGGTGCGGCATCGGGGTCAGGCATGTATATGTCTTGGAGAGTGGTCGCCCTAACCAGTCTAGTGCCCACCCAGCGCCATCGTGGTCATTACAACGTTATCGACTGTATATCTAGGCTCTGCTTTATACCCCGTGACTGCTCTGTAATTGACAACTTGTACTTCTTTTCCATCCAGCCCCCCAACCTTTTTCGTCCAGTTCCCCAAACCCCCTCCCATCTGGCAACTATTTGTTTGTTTTCTGTATCTGTGAGTCTTTTTCTGTCTTGTAAAAACTGTATTTTGAAATCAAATGATGGGTTGAACTGTAGATGTGCCAACTGGACATGCCTCTAACTCATGTTTCCACATGGCACCCTCCTGGACCTCGTCCCCCAGGCAACGGGGAGCCGTGGACGGTTCTCGAGGAGGAGGCGGCACCGGTTGCAGCGGTAGGCGTTCCGGAGGAAACAGCTTCCCACCTTGTTCGGCCCTGTTTTCCTCACCCGCTCCCCCAGTGCCCACGTGCTCCGTCCGTGCCTTTCTTGCCAGCCATCAGGAGCTTTCTTTCATTTTCTCTTCACCAAGCACTCAACACTTGGGGTTATTTCTCTCTCAAGTTCTTTGTTGTTTTCCTCTTTTCAGACAAAAATTGGTTCTGAAACCATCTCTTGCCTGTTGCTTGCTGAGCCCCCAGAGAGGGTCTCACAGCTAAAGAGATTCATTTCCTCCTCCCTCCTCCACCCCAGTGGTGAGAGTCGGTGGGGAACGCTGTGCGAGAACCAGGGACCAGGCGTCTGGCCCTGACCTTGCTGGCCTGGGGAGTCGCCCTCTCTGATCCCAGCCCCACACTAACAGTGTGGGGAGGTCAAAGTAGAGAGAGGTCTGTGTAGTTCGGGCACACGGAGTGTGTGCCTCTGGGGCCTGACACAGGCCAGGAGCCACTAGGTGTGGGATCCCGGACAGGAAGGAGCTCCAAGGGGGCGGAGCTTAGAGGAGCCCACTGTGGATATCCAGGCGTTAGCGCTATTCCTGGCACAGGTGGGTGGTCAGCACATGGTCACTGGGTGGGGCGTTCGTGCCAGCAGCGTTTGGGAACAGTTGGGTCTAAAGATGGTAAATAGAGGGTCCACTGGGGAAGCAAACAAAGGGAGACCAAGAGTGCTGCAAACACCCTACCATTCACACTTGCCCCTGAGGGTGAGGTAGCCCAGGAGAGCCCACAGCAAAGGACGATCTGCGGCAAACTGCCCCTCGGGTCACCGTGGAGGCAGGCACCGCAACGCAAAATGGCTGAGCCGTGGGCATCGGGGTGTCGCTGTTGTTGTAACTCGGGAGAACGGGGCACTGGGAACAGTAACCTCCTCTCATTGGCCCGAGGACACTCCCATGTTTTCTTTCTGGTCCCGTGCATCAAGCCCTTAGTGGCTCCCAGGTCCTCCAACCTCTGGACATACTGTCCCTGTGTAAGCTTGTCTGTTTCACCAGACCCGCTTCCCGTGAGCCTCTTTCTTCTCTGACTTCACACTCTGGACACGCACACATGAATCATTTCTTGATTTAAAAAAGACAGCTTCCCCCTCCACATGAGCTGTTCTCAGTTTCTCATCTCCCCCCTCTCCCTTTCCTATACCCACTTTGCCCTTGCCCTTGCCCTTGCCCTTGCCCTTCAATGTTTCTATCAGGGTCTTCACCACCCCTCAGCCCTGCATGCCTCTCCCAGGCAGGTTTGCCCTCCCCTCCTCCACACTGGAGTATCCTTTGCCAGTCCATCTCACGCTGGGCTACATGGCTCTTTTCCCTTCACCATCTATTTCCCAGGTGAGGCTGTGAGCACCAAGTAGAACAGAGGCTTGTCTCATGTGTGTCCAGAGCAGCGGGCCCAGAGGACATGCTCCAGGAACAAGAACTATGAGACTTCACAACCCCAGGCACCGGCCTGTGAGTGCACAGAGGAGAGCGTGCACCCGCTGCCTGCTCCCTGTGTTTGTAAACATCTTAAGGGGTGGATTTTATGCATGCAGCTGAGGTGAAGAGCTTCAGTTGTAGGTTACTTCTATCGGGCATTTACACTTTAGTATGAATTTGACTCTTCATTGCCTGCCTCTCAAGGATATTGGCCTCTTAAGTTTCTCTCCTTGGGGACTTCAAAGCTTGTTCAGGGTCACGCATCCACAAGCAGGAGAGTGGAGAGCAGAGAGGAGGGGTGTGGAGAGTAGGCTAGTGGGTGGTCAGCTTCTCTGAAAAGATCAGTTTGGCCCTGCAGTTCAGGCCTCACGGTGGCCTGTCTCCCCCCCTCGGAGGTCCCTTCCCTGTGCATTCCACTCTCCCTCTGGCCCTCCAGGAGACCAGGGGCCTCCACAGGCGGTTTCCTCCCAGGGATCCGCCATCCTGAGCCTGCCAGAGGCGGTTCGTCTCCTTGTTTTTGTGCGGAGGCAAGTGTGAACAAACAGGCCCGAGGCAGTCTCTTTCTCCCAGGCCTCCCAGGGACAACTGCCACTCCTCTCCCCACCCCCAGCGCTTCGCAGTGGGCAGCACTGAGTGGGGTCACAGGGGAATGGCAGGTCTGGCTCTCAGTCCCGTCCGCACTGCCTACTCGCTTGCCCTGCCACGCTCCGCTCTGGTTTCTGTCCCTGTGAAAGTGGCCTGTGATCTTGTCACCTCCTCCACCCTGCCGTCTGTTCAAGCCAGCGTATCACTGCCGTCAACGAATTCCATCCACGTGCCACAGCTTTGTTGGGGGACGCTGAGACGAAGTTTGTGGAAGGCATTAAGTGAGACGAGGTGGGAGGGGGTAAAGCAGCTTGTTCCAGAAGGCCTCCCGCCATGCTCTGATCCATGGGGCTGGGGTCCTTCTTGGAGGAGCATCGTGGGGTGGGGATGGCACGCGTGCTTGGGCGGCAGCCCACCCCTGTCAGGCATCACGAATCAAACCCAGATGCCACCTCGGGAGTTCCAACATGGCCCGTGGGAGCCACTGACCATCCACCAGCAGCGGAAGCCCCGGTGCCTGTGTGGGAGGAAGGAGCCCAGCTTCGGAGACAAGCCTTTGTGCTCTGACTCTGGCTCCTATGTAACATTAAGCAAGTTGCACATTCTCCTTAAACCTTCTGCCTCCATGTGCAGAATATACTTTCACCTACCTCCCAGGTTTCCTGTGATAAATGCTACTTAATGTTCTAGAAGCTATCCCACATCACATAGTAGGTGCTTAATAAGCGTTCATTTTTATTAACAGACCTAGTTCCAAACAGACCTCCTTCTGATCCTCAGTTTTCACCACCTGTAAAATATTGTCACTGGTGCCATTCTGACCGAGCTATTTGGGGGATTCAAAGTGCTGCCCCTACAACATGCTGAGCTAGGAGACCTGAAGTCAGGACTGTCTGCTGCTCTGGCCCGCACTCTCACCATTCTCCTCTCTCCACAGCTAAACTGTGGGGCTCCTGGCCGAAGGTCCACCCTGCCTCAGTTTCCCTCTCACCCTCTGGCTCGTTTTGAGACTCAGTCAGGCTGAGCTGGGAAAGGGTCGTTGTCTTCAAGCCAGCCGAAGTGCTAGGTCTTTCTCTGAAGTGTGTGTGTGCGCACGTGCGCGTGTGTGTGCGCGTGCATGCTGGGGGAGTGGAAGCTGGGGCCCAGATGCTCCTCGACACTCTTTGGGGTCTGTTCTTCCCTAGCCCCCTCAGGGCCTTCAGTACCTCCAGGGAATAAATGTCTGCCCTGCACATCCCTTGGGGAGGGAGGGCAGCAACAGAGGCCAGCAGCTCCCCGCCTACTGCTGACTGCAGTTGCTTATTGCCCCAGTGGACCCCCCTGGGGCAGACAGGGTGGGTGAGCAGAGCTCTCACAGTTTGAGGAGGCCCCCCCATGCATGGGAGAAGGGGCGCCTCCTTAAATGGAGTGCACTCCCGGTCCCGGCAGGTCAGGAAGGAACTCCAGAGGGGCACCCCAGCCAGGTGCCAACATTGCAGCCGCCGGCTTGCCAGCCAGGCCTTCTGTTTTCAAATTCCACCCCCACCCCCACCATCAAAAACTCACCTTTGGTGTTTTCCACATCTGGCAGTTGGGGACAGTAACAGTGCTGCCCTCCGGGTGGGGTGTGAGTGTTCAGTCTGGGCTGTGTGGGTGATAACCAAGGACACGTTGGTAAGGACCAAAGCGCATTTTTGATTGGCTGGCCCAATGTTGAAAACAGTAGGCCCCCCGGGGGAAGAGAAGGGGATCAAGTTCCATCAGGGGCAGATGCTGGGCTAGGTGCTTTGCGTATTTCTTCCCACTTTAAATCCCAGACCTGTTCTGTACAGCACAGTGGTCCCCACTGAGAGGCTAAGGACTGGATGCGTGGTTCCTTCAGCCGCCTGTTTGTCAGAGTCGCCTGCGGAGCACCCATCTTCGGCCAGCGTAGGCTGGAAATCGGTGCTTTCAGCAGGCGGCCCAGGAGCAACACGAGCTACGGTTTGGCACCCAGGAGGCAGGCTGACCTTGAAGGTCCCTTCCACCTCCCACATCTAAATGTAGCCTCATGAGACAGCGAGAAAAGGACCGAATCATGAGGATAAAGTGCCTGGCTAAGAAAAGTCTGGCACTTTGGAAGGGACGTATAATTAAAGCCCAATAGATCAAAATTTCTTTAAGAAATGAGCACTACGAAGACTAAGGCACATGCGATATGGCTTCCTGAAGGGCTGTGCTAAGATTGATCAGCAGAGGATAAATCAGCCATGACTAGGGAGAACGAGGTGGCTCTCCTCATTCCGCTCTTGTGGCGGAAGGTAAAGTGGGCGGACAGGGGCGGTCAACGGCCACAGACAGGCACCAGGTGGGTTTTGCGCCTGTACTCCTGACAGTGAAAAAGAAGACCCCCTCCCAGGGGCAGGAAGCTGGGGTTGTCCGCAGGGGTCCAGGGGCCTCGTGTGTCCAGTCCATTTCTTGGGTGGGCTTTTTTATCACACACAGAAAATGAGCATGGAACTTGGAGTAATTAGGAGGTAATGAAGTTGTCAGAATAAGCTATTGACCAAAGAGCAGGCAGGGGAATAGATGAAAAATTTAAACGTTTCCAATTTAGCCGATCCAGAAGCTTCGCCTCCTTTGTCCGTCTGGGAATTACCTTCAGTGCCTAATGAGTGAGTTTTTCTGGGCAAAGCAGGAAGTGTCCCAGAAGACAGAGGATGAGGAATTGGAATCAAAGTCCAAAGTGGTAATAATGATAGTAATAGAAGTTATAATCACTCCCTTACCTTTTATGTGTCTCTGCAAAGCACTTGAATGTATATTACCTTGTTCAATTTGCACAGAAACCTAAAAGGGAGGAAGACACATATGCAGACACAAGTGTGGAAAGTCAAGGTCAGAGAATGCAATGCTGTGCCTCAGGGCCACGTGACTTCTGCACGACTTACACTCACGAGTGGGTGAATTTCCAGGAGAGCCTTGGCATGCTCCCTACAGGCACCTGACCACAGAGCGCCTTCTGATGGAATGTCTGGTACGGCGCACTCCGGGAATTGCAGCTCTGCTGACGGGGACCGGCCGCCAGCCTGTCACCATGGTCGTTTTAATCACCATGGATATTTAACTCGTAACTCTTATCTCAATTTCTAATTGCTGGCAACTCGACAGTAATCTCACGCCTTCACTCACATGATCAGAATCATTAACCATTAATTATAAAATGATTGACAACAGGGGAAACTGAGTCCATAGCAATTACATGTCAGTCCTGAAAAGAAGTCAAGAGGGTGGACCTGTGGGACAGGTGCTCAGATGGGGCTCAGACAACCCGGATCTGGTCCTGGCTTTGTTGAAGCTGTGTGACTAGGGGTGAGTAGCAAGACCCCCGATCCTTGGTTCCTTATGGCTGAGCTGTTGGATTCGACCTGGGTGTTTAAGCTAACAAGGCCCCTCAGCTACACGGCAAGGAGAGAAGAAACGTTCCCACCCCCAGTGGCTCTGCTTTATCTGGTTAGTGCCAGCTGACATGCATTGTTCTCTTGCTCTCTGCCAGGCACTGTCCTAATGGTCCACTGTTGTCATGCCCACGACAGCCAGCGGCCAGTGCTCCAGATAAATGAGAGTGACGACGTGGGGACTGAGTGGGGAGACATGATTCTATGCAGTCTCCAGCTTTAACATTCTCCACGTAGCAGCAGGCCTCCACATACAAGCACACCAGATGTGTGCATGTGCACCATGTGCACACGTGTGTGGGTGCATCTTCGTGTGTCAGGACTGAAAAGTGGTATGTTGCAAAAGCTTAAGTGAGAATCAGGGCTCAGACGAGCTGGAAGAGTTGAGAGAAAGGAGACCCTCTTTTCCTAAGGAAGGTAGCCGGGTCAGCAGCTTGAGGGTGTTCTTTCCTACCTCCGTCCACGACGAGAAGCAGGCTCCCGAAGGGCCAGAGCAAGTCAACAGCCCGGAGGCGGGACGTTGATTGGATCAGCGTGTGTTCAGGCTCAGACCGGAAAGTGGCTCCAATGCTTCCTTGTCCAGATGCCGCCTGGAAGCCCAGAGGAACCCGGTCCTGGATTAATGTGCTCTCACTCTGGTCTGGTCTGTCCCCACATGGAGGAGCAGAGCCCTTGAATTGAAGCACTTCTACCTACAATATTTCCGAGCCTTTGAGCCTCCCTGAGGGGACATGTGAAATGCATCTAGAGACAATAATCCAACAGTCTATGCTTGACTCCTCTGGAGATTATAAAGATGCTTCCCAAAATCTAAGGGTATAAGTAGAACAAACTCAAATTCCCCTTTCGAAAACCTGGTGAGATTTTGGCCAAGCAATATGGTAACTGAGGTTGGCAATACAGAGTAAGCTGTCTGCCCTGAGTTCCAGGACCCAGGGAGGGGCTCTGAGCCAAAACCCTTAAAACATGCCATTGATCAAAGCCATAGATATCAATCTCAGTGTAACAGGCACGTTCAGGGGTCACGGATACGAGCCCCAGGCCAGGCCACATGTGAGTGGGAAAAATACTGCAAACAAATCAAGAAGGATCCTTTAGGCAAGACCCGGCCCTCCCAGTGACTCTGCGTGACACTCAGCAAGTTCTTTCCACGGACTGGGCTTCAGTTGCCCATCTGTGGAGAGTTGGTACCAGATGAGCTACGGCAGATGCAGAGCATGGATTCTTCCGCTCATCCTCTGGGTCCAACGACAGGCATGGGCACTCCGCAAAGCACTCTTTCCCACCAAGCCCAGAGGGTACCTCAGAACCTCTGTCACTGCTTTCCTCCAAGGAACCCCGCACCACATACGACGTGGGTGCCCCGGGTCGATAATATCAAAATTCCTCCCAGTGCAAAGAGGCTTTTTAATTCTATGAAGAATAGGTTTCTTGGTGTCCCAGCACCTTGTTAGTGTCCTTTTCTTTTCATCAGATTAGTGCCACCATCATATGCTTCCTTCAGCCTGAGAATTGCTGTCCCTAATGTCCTCACCACGAGTCATGCATCTCTAGGTATCGGCACCTAAAAGTCACCTGCAACCTGAAGTCCTGATGCCAGAAACCATCTCCCCAGTGAAGAACACATTAGGAAAACAAGTCATAGGTGTTGACAGGCACCTTACTGACTAAATCTTGGCCACTTTTGCAACTACATCCTTTTTAATTGGACTTCCTTGGAGACCGGTTCCCCTGTGATGTCAAAAGGAATGTGCGTGCCTGGACCCCTTGTGTGATGGGTGCATCACAACTCTTGGGGCTAATTATTCTCTGGAGGAAGGAGGAGAGAGACCTGGCCAGCAGGTGGTTCTATAATCTAGGTTAACTCTCCAGAGCTGGTCTTTTGTTATTTCAGTTTCCTTGAGCTCATGATCAGGAAGAACCTGTAAACTGTTGGTTAACTGTGCCCTAACTGAACAGAACACCTGATTTCCAGTAAACTTTTTAGAGCCCTCCTCTCAAAGGGCAAGAGGAAAATGATAGCTAAATGAGTCTGAATGAAGGAATTCAGAATAACCAAAGATGCTTAGGGGAAAGGCATATATAACACTATGGCATCTCTTGTATTATGGTGTACTTTTTTTTAGTTTGTTTTAGTTGCTTAACATAGCAGCCATAGTTTTTGCCTGGGCTTCTGTGGGTAGGGGGTGCAGGCTGGGCTCAGCAGAGATCATTCATCTTGGCTCCACATGGTGTCAGCTCGGGCAGCTTGACTGGGGCTAAAGCATCTCACTCATATGTCTGGGGTGTGGGTGCTGGCTAGTAGCTGGGAGCTCACTTCATCACCCCCAGGCATCTCTTTCTGTCCAGAAGAAGGTCTCTCATCAATCAGGAATCCAGACCAGGCCTTTTTACATGGTGGCTGGCTTCTAAGAGTGCATACTGTTTTTGAAGCTTGCCTTTGTACTCCCCCTGACACATCAGTCTGAGGAGGACCATCGGGCTGTTGTAGGCACCCACAGCAATGGTAAGGAAAAAGAGTCTTTGGTCCTTACTCTTACCATTGGGACCTGATGACCCCTACTTTTCAGTCTTCTTCTGGTTCAGACATTCAGAATAATGAGGATGCTTAGACTGGGAAAGCATTGTGTAAACTTCGTTGACTTGTTTTCTTTGGCATATAGTTAGAGTAGAAAAGTCTCAATGTTTGTCAGTGTGAGATTCCTCCATACTTCTCCCCAGGACATGGCATTATGAGTGCGAACCATATGTCAGTGAGAAGCCCATCGTTCAAGTCCACTGCCCACATGTACTGTCTCAGAGTTTATCTTATTACCCACCTGGCTGCAGACTTCAACAGCTGTTCAATTCCCCTAAAGAATCTGCTTGTACCAAAGCATTAGTGAGCAATGTGGATTAACAGACAATTATGGAATGGAGAAAATTTACATAGCACAACCCTCAGCAAAATTAAGAAAATATATGTATCCCCTGTTAGACATTTGTCTTTCCCAAATTCCCTTCTCCCCAGGCTCCCTGGGAGTTCTGCCCCGCTCCTGTTTCCTCCCACTGTGTCCAGGGTCCCTGGCTGTTCTCTCTTCTCCACCATATGTCACCAGGCCCTTAAAGTGCATCTTGCCTTTGTCATCTAGAACAATGCAGCTCCTTCCTCCTAAATCCTTGGCCTTTTTTAGTAAAATATTTCCCCCCTGTTTTGAGAACTCAGCCCATTAAAACCACAGGGCAGAAAAAAGAAGAACGTTGTGACCCAGTTCTTCCTACCTGGGGTCGCCACCCTCATCCCAGCGAAGACAACAGCAATGTCACGTGACCCCAGAAGCAGATTCAGTGGCCCAGACCTGTTCATTCATTCATTTAGTGAATAAACGCTTTTTCAGAGGCTTCCTCTCTGCTGTCATTCATACAAGGGTGAACAGCACACACACAAATGGAATGATGCGTAAGTGGATGCGAGTGATAAGAAAGGAAGAGCGTGTTGTGATAGGAGGTGGGGAAGCTTCATGAATAGCAAGCTGGGAAGGGCCTCGTGGGGGTGGGGCATGGAGGCTGAAAGCTGGGGAGGGGAAGGAGGGTCCCTTCTCCTGCCAAGCTCTTGTCTCCATCCTGCTGTCTTCCTGTTCTCAGTGGAACAAGCCCAAGGAATGTTCAAAAATATAAAAAGACAATATCAACACGAGAGAGTTTAAGCTGGCTGAGAAACTTGGCGTGTTCCAGAGAAGTGAGATAGAAGAGATGGAGGAAGGGCTTGGAGCAAGGCTGAGCCCTGACTGTCGGGTCCGGCTGGGGAAGCAGAGTCCCTGCGTGTGGCGTGGGAATGGGGGCTTGTTGCCAGAGTCGGACCTCACACCTGGGAGAGGTGCTGGCAGCGGGTGTCTGCAAGGAGGGAGTTGAAGGACCAGAGAGATGGTCAATCACTAAAGCACAGGCTGGGTGGATGTGTCAGAACTGGTGTGGAAACCTGAAATCACATGCAAGTCCCCACAGTGGGACTGTGGGGGCAGGGTGGAGATGGACACAGGAGAGGGCTCTGTGAGCTGTCCTTTCCAGAGCCATTGAGTTTGTATCACCACTGCCCTGGCGGGGCCGGGGCCAAGGTCCTGGGTGGTGGTCAGCCAGGGAGATGCGCTGGTTGCAGAGAAGAATGCAGACAGGTGGGGACTGCTGGCCTCCTGTGCACCTGCTCAATGCCAACGAGAGTCTTCTGGGAGTGACACCTGTGCTTTCCTCCCACCTTCAGCTTCCCCTTGGCCAGCCCTGAAAGAGAACCATGCAGCAAAGGGTATTTGGGAAACCAGCTCTCAGCGCCCCGGGTGAGAGCATGGATTTCATCCTCATGGGAAGGAGCGCCCACTCACCCTTCCAACTCTAGAGCATTTTAGGAACCACATCAGCCCTCTCTACTGCGTACCTCACCTCCTCTGTGCCCCTCCGCTACCACATTCCTTCTACATCTGACTGTTAGTAACAGAGCTCCTGAGTCCTAAGTCCTGTGACTGTACGGTGATGGTATTACAGTCTCCAAATACTGGCGATGCTCTCCATGGGTGGATCATACCTTAACATCCTCTTTCATCCTTAATTGGCTTGGTCATGTGACTTCCTTTCACCAGTGAACCACGAGAAAAGGTGGTGGCTGCCACAACTGAGCATTAAGATCTGTGTGTTGCTCCTCCACCACACCTTCGCCTTGGCTCCAAAACCAAGAGAGGGATGTTTCTTCAGCCTGGGCCTTGAAATGAGGAAGATGGGAGAGCAGAATTTCAGCTCACCCAGAGCTGAAAGTTGCACGAACAAGAAGACAGCGCACTTGCAGTTGTGAACCACCGAAACCCAGGGCTCACTTGTTACTGCAGCGTGAGTTAACCAGGGCAAGACGTTTCCTCACAGCCTTACGGGGTAGTTAATGTCAGGGGGTAGAAGATGAAAACTCCCTTTTAATATACAACAGGGTTTCCTGTCGATAAAAGCTGTCTAAAGAGGGATGCCCGCCCTCGTCGGTAGTGAATTGCTGAACAATGAAGTATTCCAAAAAAGCTGAGCTGGTGCTTGTTTTCAATATTACACAGTCCTTCTGAAGATCAGTAGTTCTTGGTGTTTGGGGAGAGTTGAGTTCTGCAATCAAACACGCTTATCAGAAGATTTATTCCAGACGAATTCCTTTTATGTGCTTCTGTGACACAGTTTTGAGTCTCGCAGGGGCTCCTTTTGCCGAATATGCTCCAGTTAATAATAATCAATAACAATGAAACCACAAACGCTGGTCGGTAGAAGCCTGTGGCTGTGCTTTGCTCTTTACTGCCGTCATCTCTCATGATCTTCACCCCAGCCCTAGGGACAGGCATGATTATGCTTCTGTGCAGGTGTGCGGGTGGAGAAACAGAGTTCAGAAGGCGTAATGACCCAACCCAATTCACAGAGCTGGTCCCGGGAAGAGGCCGTCTGACCATACCGCTCTGCTCTTAGCCCCCTGGGGCTCGTTTCCTAGGTACCTGTGCGAAGCTGAGGGAGGGCTGACACCTTTCTAGTCCAAGGAGAATCTGCTGCGGAGCAGAAACGTCCGAGAGTGAGCTAGAAATCCTGCGATGCAAAGTTTGAAGCAAGGGTGAGAATACATTGGCGCGTCCTGCAGAAACCCTGTGTCCTCCGAGCACCGGGAGGTCCATTTGTGCACTTAGTGTATATTAAAGCCATCTGTGCTCACAGGGAGCAGGAATCAACAGAGTAATTTATGGACATGATCTGGATCACAGATGGAGAACATATTTTACTGTGTCAATGCTGATGTTGTATAGATGACCACCTCGAGGTCTGTGTTGAGACGGATCCTGAGGGATGCTTACAAGGGTGATCCATAGTCAATAAGCAGTGTCAGCCCTGGCTGGTGTGACTCAGCAGACTGAGCACATGCCTGTGACCCAAAGGGTCACTAGTTTGATTCCCAGTCAGGGCACATGCCTGGGTTGCAGGCCACATCCCCAGCAAGGGGCACGTGAGAGGCAACCACACATTGATGTTTCTCTCCCTGTCTTTCTCCTCCCTTCCCTTCTCTCTGAAAATAAATAAAATATTTTTTAAAAAAGCAAGCAATGTCTGCTAAACGGAAGTAAGAGGGAAGCTGTTCTGTGCCTACCAAGCCTTTGCAATCTTCTACTGGGGAAGCTACCCCTTTGATCCAAGGAATAAAGCTTCTTCAAAAAAAATGCTAAACTAATATTTAATTATTTCGTAAAGGGGAATAAGAAACAAATTATTTTAGCACTTACTATTGGGCGTATTCCATTGACAACACAGTCCAATACCATACAACACAATACAAATGGTTATTTGTGGTCCCATTTCACAGTCAAGAAGATGAAAGCTCAGCAAGGCTGACCACCCCTCCTGAGACCCACAGCCACTGAGTGGAGGAAACAGGGTCCCTCCCATTTCAGGTGTGCCGGCCTCTTGACGCCAGACCACAGCGTGCCGCCTTCTAATGTGCTCAGAGCTCAGTGACAGGCCCCTTTTGTTTTAGCAGCTGTTTTGCTACAATAGTGGCCCAAATCCAGGGCCTTCCTGTCCAGCACCTTCCTGTCCCTGCCTCCCCTGCTCACTGGTGGGAGACTTACCGCTCTCGGAACACAAATGTCTATGTGGTAAGACACATGGTGCCGGACAAGATCGTGCCTCCTAAAGGTGCAGGTTGGCATCACGACTCTGCATATGCGCTCGGCGCAGACAGCAGGCGGCAGGCAGGAGTGTGGCTCTGCATGCGACAAATATAGAGCTGCTGTCCTTCCTTCTCGAACAAGGGACTAACCCGCAAGGGAGACGCCATGCAATAAATAAGTTTTGCCATAACACATTCCTTCCTTTTGCATAAATTTAACACCCCGCTCTCTCTACAATATGCGATCTTTCTGCTAACTCCCTGTAGACAGAAATAGCTCTGGTAAGAGGGGATAAAAGACACGTAGCAGAAAGGAAGGGGGGCGCGACATGTTGGAGAACTCGACTTCAAGGCTGGCTTCTCTACAAAATGGATGCCACTTCATGCATCCTTCGTGAGTCACCGTGCACCGAGGACCACTGTCGTGGGGCAGATCGCCAGGCGGTGGGATGCCCAAAGCATGAAATGAACTGCAGTTTGGATGCTTAAGAGGCTGGGTCCCTGTTCCCTCTGCCAGGTGCCACCCTGCCGCCAGCCTCTGCCTTCCTCCTCCCCCCACGGCAGTGGCCAGGGACCACTTCCCTCTCCTTGAATATGCTACCCAGCACCAGCCGCAAGAACCAACCCTGCCTCAGGTGGAAGGCTTCTGAGAAAGTCTAGGGAAAGTCATACGTTCAGCTGGTCCGCCTCTGTGGTTTGGGCTCAGTTCAGTTGCTGTGGAACTTCAAAGGGGATGGGCAAATCACATGGGGGGTCCTGCTTTTGAAGATCAGAGATCTAACGCAGAAGTCCACCTTAGATGTTTCAAATCCACCTGCATGCTTTATCCGGTATCGTGTATGTTCCCAACAGGGCCTCTGGCCCCTGGGATATCCTTGTGTAGGGTGGTGCCCTGTGTTTCTTTGCTGAGGACAGTCTGCATGACCTTGGTGGTCCATTCTCCAAGGAGGGAGCGCACTGTTGGCAGAGGCCACCCCGATCAGGTTAGGGCCTCTGCCTGACGCTCTCTTCTTGCTGGAATCCTGGTTGTAGCACCTTCTCTCCTGTTGTGCATTATCCCTCTCCCTGCCCTTGCCATTCTTTGGGGGGGATGCCAGCTATAGTAACACACCCTCCTCCACGTCCTGGCTGCAGTGTGACCGCGCAATCCATACCCTCATCCCCTGGACATCGACAGGGAGAGCTCCGAGGGGGGTCACATGACTAAAGAGAGAGGAATCAAATCACTGGCATTGAATTGGCCAGAAGTTTTTAGTTTCAAGTGACAAAATCTTCCATTTGAGCTTGTTGAGTTGGAAAATAGAAGATATGGGACCATGTAAATTGAAAGCCCAAAGTAGATCCAATTCAGAAACAGTTAAATCAAGGATTTCAAGCTGGGCCATCAGGTACAGCTCTCTGCCTACTGACTCTGCTTTTCTTCACTCCCTCCCCCGAGTTTGTCTGCATTCCTCTCTGTGGGCTTCACTGTCAGTCACCCTCCCCCACGTGATGGAAAAGGTGCCCACTAACAGGTCCAGGTTAGGTTACGACATTAACAACGGGGGGGCGGGGGGGGAGTAGGGCATTTCTGTCCCAGCTGATGGAGTCCCAGGGCTGCCTCTCATTCGCTCAGTTTGTGTCTCTGGGTCCATCCCTAACTCCAGTCAAACAGCTTGAACTACTTCCCGGTGGAGAGCTGTCGCGTGCAACTGAACAAGAGGGTTCCTTTCGGACGGGCTGTTGGCTTGGGCCTTGGTGTATCAGGAGCCCGTGGGGAGCCGATAAGGCTCCCAGAAGACACACCAAGACATAAACACGGCTGAGTGTGGGAGGGTGATAAAGAAGACAGAACTTGGCCCCAGCTCACTTTTCTCGTCTCTCCAGAAAAAGAGACTGACTACCTAATGCGGGGTTTGTGGCAAGTTCTGTGAAATACCGCCCCTGCCCGGTGTGGAGCGTGATGCTCTCTGTGACAAGCAGATGGACGCGGAGTTTAGACCTTTGGTAGAAGTTGCCTGCTGAGCGCTGAGCTCGATACCACATCCCCTCCGACCGCACTGCTGCTTGGCCTCTCTCCTGGCTTCTGCTCCCATCATCCCAATGGTCCAGGAAAAGCCATGGATCTTGAGTGCTAACACCGATCGTTACGCTCCTGTCATATTCTGTGACCTGGGTTCCCAGGCTTATCGCTCAGTTCCTGCCGAGGTCGTGCGTTCTAATTTCAGCTTTGGCGGCTGACCTGACGTTTGGGTGACCCCAGGACCTCGTTTCTTTAGACGCTGAAGCCGGTGCCAGGGACTGCTGGGCGCTTCGGGATGCTGCAGGATGCTCCTAGTCTGCCAGACTGGTGGATGCCATCGAGTCGCAGGCTCAGTCACCAGGCTGCCCACCTGGCAGCGCCCCCGATGTCACCTCTACCCCAACATGCCCAGACTGATGACCCCGAATCTCTTCTCTCTGGTGTACTCTTCCTCCAGGGCTCTCATTGGCAGTGGATGGCACCCCTCTCTTTCCGTTCCCCAACCCAGAAACGCAGAGGTCGTCTTTGACTCTTGCTGTCCTTTACCTCCTGTACAGCCAGTCACCCCGTCCTACCGACCCCGCCCCCAACCGTCACTCAGGACCGCCTTCTTGTCTCTGTCTCCACTTCCAGGGCCTGGTCCGTGTCAACGTCTCCCACCCGGCTGCAGGTCTGTCTGTCTGCACCCCTGCCCTGTTCCAGCTCCAGTGTCCCATAGCAACCAGAGCAGCCGTTTCAGAGCAAACGCTGAGTTGTGCTGATCCCACAGGGCGCGTCCGCCAGTCTCTCCCCTTTGTCTCAGCCCGGGGTCATCCTCTAGTCTTAGGTCAAATGTAGCTTCCTCAGCTCACCTTTCCCTGACCTCTCGCACAGCCTCCTATACTTAATCTTCGTAATGTTGATCAGAACTGCCGAGTATCAATGGGTGGTACCACTTCATTGACCATCTGCTCTCGCAGCTCAATTGACGTCCGCAGAACGTGCGCACTGTATCTGGTTTTCTCCTCCCATTTCCCCAGACCTAGCTCCTTACATGGTTGGTGCTCAATAAATATTTCATGAATTAATTTTATGAGGGAATATCACAGGGCATTCAAGCAGTGTTTAAGCAGAGAGAGCCTACACAGTCATGCTTCTGGAATGTTGCAAAGAGAAATTACCTGTTTTGAAAGACGTTGGACTCGATCATTCTAAAAGCTCTTTCTAAGTAACCCTCTTGGATTCTTTCTTAATCTCAGCATTTGAATGCCAAACACTAGTCACCACTGCTCGGCGTCACAGCTGCGAGCAGAAGAGCCAGGAGGTGACGCCAGCACTGACCCGTACAGGTGGGTGGGGCCACTAGTGGTGACAGTGTGCTGCTGAGTTGTTTATTTCCTCTTGTTTTCAAGCCTTTTCTTCTGAATAGGACAGAGGGGACAAAATGTTCTGGAACCGATTTATCATCATCTAAAAACATTTAAAACCACCAACCCAGTAAATTAGGGGATTGTTTTAGGCCTCAGAAAAGGAGTCACCAGAGAGAACCCTTGAAACAGCAAGCTCTCTGAGGGCGTTGACCACAGGATTTGATTTACGAAAATTTGAGTTGCATATAGCCATTCGGGAACGTATCGATTGTGTAAAGTGAGGTACATGGGGACATAACTGCCTTTAATCTTTTATAACAAAGGCAGCAATTAAAATCGCCTTTGCTAAGCAATTTTTGAAATGAAGGGTTCGATCTCTTTGCTGGCTTGCCCCTTCCCAGGACCCCCCCTTCTCCCCACGCTCTTCCCCTCCTAATTCAATGAGGCAACCATTGTGGGTTCTGTAGAATGCAGTTTCTAGCAGAATTGTGATCCCATCTGATGGATACTGAAAAAGTCACATTCGGGGCTTAATTTCATTTCCATCGCTCTTTGTTAATATAGCCCCTTCTCATTCTCACTTCTCAGAAGCATTGTTAGAGAGAAATCGATTTGCTGGTTATTAAAAGTGGTCAATTACTGTGGTATTAGCTGGACCCGTATTCCCCAACCACGGTGTCATTTTCATCCCCCGAAAAAGTGTGCCCTTTGTGTGCATGTCTGTCTGTCTGCTTTATTTAGCTCGTGGTGCAGAGCGCCTAATAAGGAATCCTGATGGTAGTTTGGTCCACCTCCAGATTGAATTTTTCTATAGATCAGCCCCAGTAATTCATTTCCCAGCTGGTTCTAATCAATACAGCTTGACGCGGCTTAAGGTTAGGGAAACTAACAAAACCACGCTGCTGATCGGGGGGTCTCCAGCCACCTTCTCTGTAAAGGCTCTCTCCGATGTGGCCTGTCCAACTGACCCACAGCCTCCGAGTGCGGTGCCCCCTGGGCTCCAGCCAAGCTCCAAAGCCGTCACCGTGTTGTCTTTGATTCCGTGAAGCTGGGGGCCAGAAGGCTTTTAGGAGACAGCATGGTGTGAGGGAGAAAGGGGAGTAACGGTGTAGCAGGCTGTGCCGAGGACACATTGTTGAGCCGCTGTGAGCGGGTCCGCCAGCTCGAGGCCCCAGTTCCGTATCCACGGGACAAGGCAGCGGGGCCTGCTGCTAACGAAGGTCTCTCTGAACTTGGACGTGCTGAGACCCTGGGTGGAGGCAGAAGGACCTGCTGTCTCCCCAGGCACCTGCCTCGCTTTTCAAAGGGGCACCCCAACAAGACCGCCGCTGTTTGGTTAAAGGGATCAAAACCATTGTTTCTAGACCATTAAAAGAATGAAACAAAACCAACCACACACTAGCCCCCTGCCTGCCACAGGACTGACTCCAAGCACACGGTTATTGCACTCCCAGGCTGTGGGCCCGGGCCGGGTCTCAGGGGCTCTCCCTGGCTCTGTTCCCTTCCCTTTAAAACAGGGACGTTTAATTCTGCCCTTTGTCCATCCCAGGGATGCTGTGAGGGTCAAATGAGGCCACAGATGGGAGAAGCACTTTGGAAAGGAAATCAAACGTGCACAACAGACTTGTCCCGGGCGGCCTCTGCCTTGCCAGGAGAGGGGTTTGTGTGTCGCCTTGGAGCTTCATAAATCTGGCTCCGTCCCAGTCTCCACCTTTGTCGCCTCCCCACTGCCATGGTGGTTCATGCCAGGCCAGAAATAATGTCTTGTTTACCTGCTGTCTGGGTGCAGAGCTCATTACTGTGGGCAGTGACACCGTCCTTGGGGGGGGGCTGCGGAGCTTCCGCCAGGCGAGTGCAGCCAGCCTGCCCACCCCACCAGAGCGAGCGCCCTGACACCCACCAGTCCGCCGGCTGGCCCTCCATCGCTGCTCTGCCTCACCGACTGGGCTGCAGGGCTCACCGTGAGCCAGGGACAGACTCAACAGTGACGGGGAGCTGACCCCAGACCTTTTGGATCAGTCGTGGAATCCACCAATTCTTCAGTGACCTGCTAATAGGAAGCATTAAGCTTTTGTCCAGAGAGGCTACTTAGTTTTTATTTCTTAAATGGAATATATACTGCCCCTAGGACCTAGGAGTATAATTATATTTTGTAATCATTTCTTTTAAATATCTATGATGTCCCAGATCCTTGCTTGGAGCCAAGTTTTGTACTGGCTGCATTACATAAATGATTTATTTTTACTACATCTCTGTGAGGTAGGTAGTCACTTAGTAACATTTCTTGAAAGAATATAGTTAAATAATGAACATGTGTCCAATGCTTTCTACATCCTAGGCACCGTGTCTTCACCGGAGACTGAAGATGAGCAAAATAGACAGAGTAGCTATCGTTGTTGAGCTTCGGGTTTAAGTCGCTTGATGCTCATTTGTAAGAAAACCATCTAAAACACAAAAGGTGAATGAACTTGATCAAGGCCACACAGCAAGCTAAGGTCAGGTCAGGAGATCAGAAGGGACTCCAGCTCTCACCACAACAGAGTAATGAATACAAATCTAGTTTTCTGCCCCAACCAAGAACAGAACTGTACGTAATAAGCAACGGTTTTTAGGCTTCAGGCATCCAGCAGCATGGGACTGGCCCTTAAGGAAAGAGGATCACACGAGATGAGCTCCATGTTTGACCTGCCTCTGATGGGCTGCACCTTCCCACTGGAGCACAGAGAGGTGGGGGCTGTGTGGGACGCAGGGTGAGACTTCTGTATGCATTTGGGGCGGTTCCCACTGCCTGTGCACAGCAAGACCCCCAGACCCTAATGGGGACCAGCTGCTGTGGGCCGACAATGGAAGGAAACTTGCAGAGGTCACAGAGGACTGAGAGCCATTGGCACGGGCAGTCAGCTGGGGTGGACGGGCCTCACAGAGCACCGCAAGCATCCAGTTCGGACCTCAGAAAGGCCAAGCTAGACCAAGGCCTAGAGCCAGGAACAGCCCCTAGATAAGGGGAAAAAACCCCAAACAGGCCTTAGAACACCAGGAGGGAGGGAATGGGAAGACAGAAGGTCTGCGGAAAAACATGAGAGGCTGATCCGGGAACAATTCAAACTGATCTTGGGATTAAAAATGTATATTCTGCCTAGCATTTTGTGTTGCTGAAGATGGTGGTAGTGTTTGATGGGATTGTCAGGCTGCTTCCCTTGCACACGTTTCTTGACATCAGCGTCTCTCCCATTCTGTGCTGTGGCCCCTCTTCCCTCCAGAGGGCGAGCACCAGAGGGCAGAGGTCGTGTCTGTTTATCTCTGGGCTCAGACTCTGGCAGCATCTGACACAACAGCAGACGGAGTAATTGCTTGGCACATGGGCGAATGAGCAGCTGTGGCCTGAGGAAGAGGCGGGGCCTTCTCTCAGAGGAAGCAGCATCCAGGGGTATGGGAAGGCCTCCCAGAGTGCGGGGCAGCCTGGGGGTCATCTCTGCCAGGGGCCAGGGCGCCTGCTGGGGCAGAGGACAGTTGAGTGCAGATACCCTGCTCCCGTGCCCCTTCCTCGGGCAGCTGCTCCAGGACCCCCGGCCCCAGTCGCAGGCCGACAGCAGTTCACACCTTTCTCTTACGGCACGTCCCACGGTTTGTAAGCACGCACTTGGCTAGAGCACCGTGGTCAAGGGCCCGGGCTCTCCTCCTGGGCCCAAATCCTGGCCCTGCAGCTTCCTAGCTGTGCGACCACGGGAAGTCCCTTGAACTCTCTCTGAGTCAGTTTCCTTATCTGGAAAATGGAAATAGAAAAATGCCTTTCTCATAGGCTTGTGGGAAGGTTTAAAGGGAAAAGTTCACTTAAAGAGATTAAAATACTGCCTTGATCACTAGCGCTTAATAAGTGTTAACTGCTGTTAATAGATGATAATGATGATGATGGTAGAGAATTAGGTAATAGATGATAGAGAAACACGGAGGTGGAGAGATAGATAGGTGGATGGATCGCTATCTGTGATGAGTTGACTTCGGCGTGTCTAACCCTCTGCGGTGTAAGTAAGGGGCAGGGATGCCTCTCACCATTGCAGAGGTGGCCTGGAGGGGTGCTGGGGTAGAGCAGGTGCTCACAAACACCCACTGGAAGGGGGTCAGCCCAAGGAGACAGACCACACGGGGCCTTGTCACGGTGCCAAGAAGCCTGGACTATTTCCTTGGGGCTGGTGCAGGATCCTGGAGGGAAAGAAAATGACCCAATTTTCAGCCTCATGGCAGCTGGACCTCAGGGGAGCCTGGGGCCCCCCTGTCAAGTGGATAACACAGGTCCCAGCTGCTGCGGAGGCGCCGGATTGATGAAGGGGTGGCCAAGGAGGGGAGAAAGGGCTTTCCTTCTGGGACTTTATGTCAGGGATCGAACAGCCCCCAGTCTTACTGTCCACAGTGGGGACGTGTCCTTAGTGAGAACGCAGTCCTGATGGGCCCTGTGGGGAATGGCGCAGACTGTGTAGAGAAAGGCGTACAATTCTCCATTCTGTAGGAACCCGACAGTGTTGCTCCTACCCGCTCCCCGTCACTGACACACTCTCCCAGGCCCCGCCCCCTCTGCCAGGCACACACAGGCTACATCTCCTTGGCCAGTATAGACAGGGGAATAGATAGCCCAGACGTCTAAGCACACAGCTGTGGGAGTGGAAGAAGCATTTGAGGTCAGCGAGTCCTCCTCAGAGACTTTAGAAACAGAAAAGACCCGAGATCAGGACGACTGGTATCTGCGTGAACACGGAGGGTCAGGGGGCACGGCGACTTGCCCCAGGTTGCAGTGCTCGCAGGCGACCCCACTGCCGATGCCACAGCCACTGCTGTGTCTCTGGCCGGCCCCATGGGCCTCGCGGTGTCCACACCCTCTAGGAATGTTAATTAACCGTCCCGACAGGCAGCGGTGTCTGTCGACGAGTTCTCTCCAGTGAGACAGAAGCGCCGTGGCACCGGTGTCTGCCATGGACGCCGCACAATCGGTGCGCAGGGGCCCAGTGGCTTTCTCACCTTCGTTTGTTTTGTCCTCATTACTATTCCCAGTTTACAGCTTATAAACCAGGTCTCAGGGAAGTAAAATAACTGTTTGTAAGTGATATAATTAGGATACAAACATGCTGAAACACGGAACAATCTTCATTGGGTGGTTGTTATTTGAATATTCATTGCGTGACAGGAACTCTGCTGGATACTGGATCACCTGACTCCCAGCCCAGCCACGCTTCCTCCCGGGTCCTGCGGGCACTCACCGCTCCCTAGGCAGGGCCGGCTGGGAACACCCAGTACTGAGCTGACTTCTCTTTGTCTTTCTGGTCTTTGGTGTTGATACTTTTCCATCACTTCCAACTACATTTTAATATGATTTGTTTTTATTCCCTGTCCCACAGCATGTCAAGTTCCAGGAGAGGAGGGTTAAACGGAGGTACGGGGCTGGGGAGGTGGAGGGAAGAGGAGACGATGCCCAACAGAGGTCCACTGTGCGCCAGGTGCTGGGTAGCGCTGCTTTCTGCACACAGCCATGTACCGCGGAGCTGCTTCTGGTGGCAGACAGGTCATCCAGGGATCAGAAGGAATAACTAACCCACCTCAGCTCACACTGCGAGTGCCGGCGGGTGGAGGGATGGAGATACTTCACCGTGTGTCCAACCCCCAAACCTGGACCCTGTTCATATGCCACAACAGCACCAGGAGGCAACCAGATGGGGACGGGGGAGGGAACCGTAATTCTGAGGTATTCTTAAATCTAACACTTAACTGTTCTTAATCCTTAACTCTTAACCTTCCTAACCCTCCATGGTTCTCTCGCTCCCATGTTTGAACCCCAAATGCACAGTGTTGAAACTGGAAGGAGACTTTTGTTCAGCGCGGTCGAGGAAAGAGAATGGATATTTATCTTGTGGACAATGGGAGAGGCGACTCCAACTAATAAGTGGCCAGTGTCCTCTGGTGCGTGAGGGGAGAAGTCCAAGCACAGAGAGGAAACTGTCGTGTGTCGTGGGAGAGCAGGAAGTTCATCCAGGTGTGCTGATGCGCTTCCCACCCCCAGCTGTGGATGCAGCAAGAGCTGCTGGCATGACAGTGACCTTGCTTTATTTAGTGCACGTGGATGGAACGGAGGCAGGACAGGAGAGCCTGGGAGAGTGTAGCTGAGAGGGAGCTGCAGACCCAGGATCCCAGGAGGGTTCGCAGTGGACACATGTCTGGTGGCTGGAAGGAGGACGGTGAGCAGGAGCTCAAAGGACAAGCAGACAGGAGGAACACAGGTGCTGAGGACAGGCAAAGAGGGAGGGCCCAAGTCTTGGAAAAGAGGCAAGAGCAGAGCCAAGAGAACAGGTGGGGCTCAGGGCGTGAGACCTGGGTGCTTGAGGTGGGTTGTCCTGGGGCTGAGAGGGAAGTGAACCTGAGTGGGGTGCCACGCTGGAGACACTAGGGCACTTGACCTTCCCAACAGCACTGCGGCAGGGATTCTAACCCCTCACCGACAGACAGGAAACGGGGTCAGCCAAGTGGCACAGTGCAAACTGGAGCCTGACCCTTCATGTACAGGAGACACCTTCCCACCACCCAGGGCTTCTCAACCACGGGTGGCTGTGCCCTCCCGTGGTGCTTTGAAACGGCTGGAGAGCCCTTCGGCTGTCACGCTGGGGGCTGGCAGGTGGAGACCAGGGGTGCTGCTGAGCCGACTCCAATGCACAGGACGGTCCCCACGAGCAGAGACTCACACAGGCCCGAGTGTTGGCCATGCCCTGGCTGAGGAGCCTCACTCTCTCCTGCCGATCTCAGAAAGAGTAGACCTTGAAGCAGGTGCTTTGTACTTGGAATGACGCATTCACTTACTCTTCCTATGTTTATTATTGAGTGTCTGCAAATTCTAGGAGCTGTTCTATTTTTCCCAGCTTCATTCTGGTATAATTGACGAATAAAAATCGTATGTGTTTAAGGTACACAATGTCATTTTTATATTTGTATACATTGTGGAATAATTACCACAATGATGCTAGTTAACATATGCATCACGTCCCCCAATTACAGGGTGTGTGTGTGTGTGTGTGTGTGTGTGGTGAGAACACTTGGGATCTACTCTCTCAGCCGATTTCAAGTGCTCAGCACAGTGCGTGTGCTGTGGTCACCGTGCTGTGGTCACCGTGCTGCGGTCACCGTGCTGTGCATCGGTCCTCCAGACCGGCTCACGCTGCGTGACTGGGACTTCTCGCTTCCGGCTAGCATCTCCCCACTCCCTCACCCCCAGCCCACAGGCAGCGCCAGTTCCCCCTCTGCTCTCCTGAGTCCTGCTTTTGGAGGTTCAGCAAGAAGAGCAGTCGGGCAGGATTTGTTTTATTTCATGGAGCAGATTCCCCAGGTCCATCCCTGTTGTTGCAAGTGGCAGGACTTCTTTTTTTAAGACTGGATAATATTTCACATATATGAATATCTACACATTCTGTATATGTAGAAAGCATCTCTACATGGATATATATGTATATATAGCTATTATCAAAAGGCAAAAGATTAAGTACTGGTAAGGATGTGGAGAAAGGGGGACCCTTGTATCCTGTTGACCGGAGTGTAAATGGGTACTGCTGCTATGAAAACAGTATTGAGGTTCCTTAAAAATTAAAAATAAAGCTACCCTATGACCTAGGAATCCCACTTTTGGGCATATATTCAAAGGAAATGAAATCCGGGCACTGTGTTAGGCTCTGTGGTTGCTGGATGGGAGAGAACAGTTAAAATCCTTCCCCCCTGAGACGTACATCTGAGCGAGAACACTGACGAGAAATCCGTGAGCCAGCAAGTAGACGGTGTGTGAAGCGGGACTGAAGGCCTTGATCTCGTGGGCGAGCATCCGCGGGAGAGCGGGAAAAGCAGGGCACCGAGCCCTCAACCTCAGAGACTAGAAAAGGGAACGGGGTCCGGCTTGAGAGGCTGCGGGCGGTGCAGGCGGGATACGAGAGGTCGTGGGGTTCCTGGAAATCGGGCACAGAAATCACCTCGGGAAGGAGGGAGCACCCCGTGGGGCCGGAGCTGCGTCCACAGCACCCTTCCTCTCCAGGGAGAGAGGCCACTGGGCTTCCCAGAATCTCGGTTGTTCATCTGGAGGCACCGTTTATTTTTTCCTCCTGAAAATGGAACCCTGAAAGCGGCCGTCAGAGTGAAACCCAGGAATGAGTATGGAGTTTCAGTGTAAATGGCTCCGTGAAGGACACAGATCATCGCGCATGCGCTCTAGGAAGCCCGTGTGTCTGGAGGTTAGTGCTAGGTTGTTGTATTTTTTTACTTGAAACCATAAAGTTATGGGAACAGAAAGGACCCCTTTCCTGATCTGGCACATCTCTCAGAATCATCTGAGATGAGCTGCCGAAAGAATGGAGGGACTTTTTCCCACGTTCACCAAGGATGCCTTGGCCAATTAGGATTTTTAAATTCTATTTTTAATAAACTCACTTGATCCGTTTCCCCACCATTCGAGGAGAGCCAACGCGGTCTGTAATAGAGCGCCATCGTCATGCTGGGGAGAATTTAAGGGGCTTTTCCACAAGATCTCTGGGGGCTTTTGGAAAATGGAAAATAGGAAAATGGATGCTGGGTATGCAGCCAAAAGTATCCACTCAGGTGTTGCCTCCTCTTTTAAGTCTAGGAAGAACTTTAAATTGGGGTTCTCCATTCTTAGAAAAAAAAATAAAGCCTACATCACACTTACCACGTGCCAGGGACTATTCTACGCACTTTCCACCACAGATACAGTTCACTTTTGCCGCCTAATGAAGTACGTACTATGGAGATTCCTGTTTTAGAGATGAGAAGACTGAGGTTGAAAAACTTCCAAAGGGCACGTTGCTTCCAGGAAGCAGAGCTGGGAGGGACACGGAGCCTGTGTCTGTCACCGCTATTCTCTGTCCCTTCTGGTGCGGAGATGAGCCAGCAGGCGCAGAGAGGTGGGGAGACTTAGCCAACCTCCACCCCTGGTTAGTGGTGCAGCAGGGCCAGCTTTCCCTTTCTCTGCCCCCGCAGCCAAAGTGATGCATTGTTTTTTGAATCTTAGGAATTTTTAGGCAACACATTGAGACATCTGACAATGGTAAGGAAGGCAGGGAGGGGGGAAAGGGGGCCTGCCTTTGCCTCACAACAGTTGGAAGCTGCAAAATCCCATTCTTCTGCCCTCCCACCCCTCATCGCTGGGCTGCCCGCTTCTGCGGGGGACCCGGCAGGGACTGTCTGTCCCTTGGAGATGCCCTCTGCATGGCTTTGCTGTTTTGCAAAGGCGAAGTGCCCAGGAGAAGCGAAGGCCTGCGCCTCCAGATGCTCTGCTCACTATGATCCCTGGAGAGCAGCGTCTTTGGCAACCCGGGGGAACCAGCCTCTGGGCCGGACAGCAGATACATGTTTCCCTCTGGAAGCCGCACAGGCTACGAAAGAATCAACGAGGACAAATTAAGGGTTGTCAAAGCTTGGGGAAGTCAAGCTATTTTCTACCCAGGAGCAATCTGTTAAAATCATAGAAATCTGGACAAGTAACTGGAAAGACATCTCAGGGAGCAGTTCTGAACACGAGCAACACAGAGTGGCTGTTTGGCTGAGCCCTGTCCATCCCTACCCCCAGCGGTCCTGCTTCCGGCAGGTCTCGGCAGAACCATCCAGTCGACATTGTCTCGCAGCAGAGCCCTCCATCGGCTCTGCCTGGGGAGTTAAGACTCCTCTTCCTCTGCCTCCCCAATCTTCCCACTCTGCCCCGGAAAACTCCGTGGTGAAATCTGCCATGGGGGGAGCACTGCATTTCTGGTGGGCTCGGATTCACGATAAGCGAGGATACGTATGTCAGTTTGAAGGTCGATGGGGAAACAGAGGCAAGGGTGGAACTGTCTGTGTCTTTGACCTTTAAAGAATGTTTTTCTCATGGATCTTGAAACTTATATTTTTCATTCAGCAAAGAGAAAGTCATTTCTTTTATACATTTGTTGTGTTTAACAATTGAACGAACAATACCAGTGGACTTCCTTGCTTAATAATAGTAAAAAATATTGTCAAACATTGACCAAACTATACAGAAGGATGGATGAATAGATGTATGTATGAATGGATGTGTGGTTGGATGGATGGATGGATGGATGGATGGATGATTTGGGGTTGGCATAGTGATGTATGTGTATTAAGCCTGAGGTTTGTGAAGCACTGAATGTGTGTATTGAAGCAGAGGGAACTTATTAGAAGGCCCCTGTGGTTGTTTCTAAGGTGCGCCGAGTGCTTGCTATATACCGGACTCCACATGGACAGCTCTCAACAAGCACGGGGCAGCCCAGACCCCTCTGCACGGCCCGATTCCCCGCTCCCGCTGCCCTGCCCATCTCCTGCCACTCAATAAGCTTAAACTCCTTCATCCTTCATCGCTGCCCATTGCCTTACATTGGCTGGGGTGCCTCACCTGACACTTACTCACTCATCCTTTTATTCACTCAACAAATACTCATTGTGCAGATACCATGTGTCAGGCCAATGGAAATAGAGCAGTGAACAAAAATATCAAGTTCCCTTTCACTTTGGAAATCAGATTCTAGTGGGAGGAAACAGACAATAGATGACCTGAGCAATTACAGAGAGAAATAGAGCAAGGCGGGCAGAGCAGGGGAGCCATGCCCCTTCAGTCAGGAAACAGTGACAAGCGCTGACGACACACGACAGGCAAAGGGAAGTGGAACTCGTCTGGATTTCCAGGGTCAGGCTCTGGGAGGGGAGGAGAGTGGGAGCTCTGGCAGATCACGTAAGGACACCGAGAAAGGGGTGGCCCCTTCTACCGAGGGGCCAGGGAAATGGTATCCGTAGTTCAGGTCTTTGCCATTGAAGGGATGCTTGAGGTGAGTCTGGAATTTGTTTTCAGGGCAGACTAGGAAGGACACTTGACTCCAGGTAGAAGAATTCTTATCTAGAGCCTTGCTATTCCAAGTGTGGTCTACAGACCAGCGGCATCAGCATCCCCTACAAACTCAGAAGAATTAAGACCCTCAAGTGGCTGCTTCAGAATCTTCGTTTCAACCAGGAGCCCAGGTGCTCCACGTGCAGGTCACCCCAGAGCCTGCGAGGGGGGCTGCAGATGCCAGGGACTGTCAGGCCCCCAGGGCAGATCCCACAGAGGGGCTCTTTGTTGCAATGGGAATTCTCAACCCTCACTTCACAGTTATGCCTACTTTGGCCACAACCCCCCAGAAAACTTAATTGGAGAAAAGAGAACTTCCAATCCGTGTGTGGCGGGGAGAGGGTGTGGAACGGATTCCCCTGCCTGGGGACAAGCTGGCAGCACCGGCCTCCTGCAGACGGCTCAGCTGCTGCGGACGCAGCGCCACATAGCTGGCACACACGTGTTGGACGTGGCGTTCCTTCCCGAGCCAGAGCAGGCAGATTTGGGAGGAGAGGACAGCAGGTCTGCAGAGAGGAGGAGAGCGCTCTGTCCCAAGTCCTTGTCAACAACAGGCTCTGTTCTTGAGGAGCAGCCAAAACGCTCAGTTCTCACCCAAACTGAGTCATACTGAAAAAGCAGGAAGTGGAGCCAAGACACAAACTTTTCTCAAGAACTTTCTTCCCAGAACTTCAGTCTGGTACCGTTTGCCTGTGTGTGTCCTGCGAGCTCTTCCTCCCTAGTCCCCCACCCCGGACGCTACATCTATAGCAAGGAGCTGGGTTGAAAGCACAGGGGGAGGAATTTCCTGGGCTGGGTGTCTGGACACCAGACCGGCATTAACTGCCTCTGTGCCCTGAAAAGGTGATGTAAATCTCTGAACCTCGTGCCTTGAAACATGGGAAAAATCCCTCCTCATCCATGTACACTCTTTGCTCACACTTCTGACCCATTCCCCAACTATTAGAGGATTGGGGACCAGACGTCTACCAGATCTTCCATGGACACTATAACAGATGTGACCAAGGAAAAATCAAAGGCCAGAATTCCAGTTCTTCATGGGTTTACTGGTGAGTCAACCTCCCTGGCTCCATCCCTTCATGGCCCCTGGTTCTTTATTCCGCCCCTGTCACGGATCCACCTGTGTCTCTCTCCCCATGACTCTCCCACCTGTGTCTCCAGTCCTGGCTTCAGCTCCTGACCCAGGCTACCTGACTGCCCCAACTCCAAAGTGTCCTCAACTAAAGACTGCGGTGTCCCTGTTCCAAAGATGTTCATGTGTACACACACACACACACACACACTCACATTCAACAGAACTTGAGCTTCCCCAAATGTGCCCAAGCTCAGAGAAGGTCACCATTATTCATCATCCAGATTCTCCCCCTCAAAACGTGGCCTTCACCTGCGGCTTCCTGCCCCCTTTTCTACAAGAAGCTGAGTACCACCTCCCACTGGGGCTCAGCCCACCCCTGCACCTCCCCCACAGCAGAGCGACATGTCTGGGAGCAAACCCGATCGTGTCACTGCTTTCTTCAGGACACTTTGTTGGCTTCCCGCGTGCCTAGGACAAGTCCCCTGCCTGCCCACTCCCTCATGCCCCGCTCTGCCTGTCCAAACGTGCATTCTGCTCCTTGGGGTTTACACAGCTGTCAGACCAGACAGGACCGGACCATGCCGGGTTCATCGCATGCCTCCGGACCTGAGCGCAATGCCTGGCACATGGCAGGTATTCAGGTGTTTGTGGGATGAAGGAATAAGAAGTAATGAGATCTTAATTTTTAACCAGTGACTGAGGCTCTGAGAGAATGCAGCACCAAATATGTAAGGCAGATGGATGGGGAAATGATGCAGAGAAATGATGTCCTTTGAAGAAGGGATGGGTTGCTTTTACCCCCATTTATAGATGAGAAAACTAAGGTTCAGGAAATGCAGTATATTAAACACATCCAAACAAGCAGAATAAAAATTTGAACCTAAGTCCAGCTGATTCTACAGGCCGTGCAATTTCCTCTATAGTAATAAGACAGCTCCTAGTTATTAAGCACTGAATAGACTGGCCAGTAAGCCAAACATTTGTATGCATGGTCTCATTTAATCCTGCCTGTGGCACTAGAAGGTAGACACTGTTGTTATTCACACAACACTTTGTAAAAAAAAAAAATCTGAGCAATAGGTCGGTCAGGTTCTCAATTGAGGTTACACAGTTGGTCAGTGATAGAGCTTGGGTTCAAACAAGTCCCAGCCTGATCCCAGACGTCCCTCCAAAGTTGCATAACCAGCCTCCCAACAGATGGCCCTGCAACTCCTCCTTCCACCTCGAAAATGTCTGGGTCCTTGTGGCTGGGACTGTGGTCCCGGGACTGCGTGCATTTCTAACAAACCTTGCTCCAGGAACGCACGGGGGCTCTGTCACGAGAGGCTCAGCGCCTCCCGAACTCTGTGCTCAGGGATGGAAGCAGAGGGTGCAGCAGGAGTCCATCATCTCTCACTCCTTCCCCATGAGCAGGTGCGGGAGGAAGTGGGGGAAGGTGGGGGGCCTGGGTTGCACCAGGGTGGGTGACAGGCGGGGGGCGGGGCTTCCTGGGACCTCTGCTGTCTTGGTGCAGCTGCGAATAAGCGACCGGAACACGGAGAGCTGCTTAAATGATTTTTGTCTTGTCAGCTTTTGAGGAGTATGTGCTAAAGGACAGGATGCCCCCGAGCCTCTTTTCCCCTGGGCGGGCGTCACTGACCAGAGGGTGGCCCAGCTTTATGTGAGACAGGCCATACCCTGCCCGGGTGATCGAGGCTTGACCCTTGCTCCGTTTCCCCCCGAACGCCCTCTCCTCCCCTTTACCTCCTTGGGAGACCCTGGGCGCTCCTGGGGGTGATTTCACGCAGAGACTGAGAAAGCGACTGGCTGACCCATGTCATTGACACCCTGACTTTCCCCACTGGTTTCCAGGAAGCCTAAAATATTGTCATTAGAGGCACAACTTGAGTTAGAAAGACAGCACTGTAATACGGAAGATTCTGCTGTGTCATTAAATACTTTGAAAATGAGACATTTCATGAATGCATGGTAGTCCATTGATTTCTATTACTCAACATTAAGATTATTTCTATTTTTCACTCCTTCAGTGCATTATATACACACACCTCTGTCAAAATCTATTTTTATTTACTTCTAGGAGCGTGCGCCAGAAGTGGAACATTCTCTAGAAGTGGATTACTCGGCCAAGTCCTGAGGCTCCTAGAGATGTGCGTTGGTGAAACTTTTTGAAAAACAGTTTTCAACCCCTCAGATTTTACATTTTTTCCCAACACTTTGCCTTTGGGTGGCTGTCTAACCAGGTCACCTCTGTGCCATTGACTTTTTTGTGCCTATATTCATCGAACACAGCGGGCTACCCGTACTTCCCTGTGAAATGTCATCTTGCTGGTGAGTCCTTCACTGCAGTCTGGTGTCCGGCAGACTGATCCCTCCCTCCCCAAACATCTGATCCACCCCTCTCAGCACTGGGTCCAACCCAGCACATTTTCTGAGCCTCTAGCTGGGTCCTAGTGGGAGCGCACCACACGGGGCTCCTCGCTCCGGGCTGAACGAACAGTTAGTACTCATGGGCACACATGTTCATCAAGCTCCAGGTCTACGCCGGCGCGCTATGGGTCAGGGGCGGCCCACGAGGATGTCCTTGACAATGGGTTGTGATCATCCTATTCATTCCCTTGCTGTGACAACACCCGCCATGGAAAATCACCTGGCACAGGGGGTTGTGTGGCTTCTGGGGACGACCACGCTTCTTCTGTGTCTGTCTGCTGTCAACTCCCCTCCCCCAAATCTGTAGAACACAATGTCACAGGGTGTTTCTGGGCTGGCAGGGACATCTACTCAGAGAAGACGATATTTAAACTTAAGATCTGAATGACAAGGACAGCCAGTGCGATGAATGCCGGGGAAAGAGCGATGTTGAGGACTTGCCGTCTCCCAGGCACAGGGCTGAGGGACAGAGAGGAGAGTATGACAGAGAACTGCACCCGGGCCTTGTGGCTGCGGAAGGCGGAGCAGAGAGGGATCCAGCTGGCCGGAGCTGCGGAGGAGGCAGGGGCGGGAGCAGCCCGCGGTGGGTGGATGCGTGTTCATGACATTTTTTTCCAAGTGGTTGTGCTTCCTGTTCTAAGATCTTGTTCTTCGGTCCGACTCAGAATTTGTTTTCCCATCCCCGATGATGTTATATGTCATATATTTGTTTATTCCCTTCAAGCTTCTGCCGGAGGGTCCTTACCTACTCCAAACACGGGGGAGTATTTGTGTGTGCCTGTGCGTACTCTCTCAGAACATTTGGTGCTCTCTCACGCTGGAGCGGGAGATGACTGCATGTCAGCTGTGGAGCATCGCAGGAGAACAAGGCTGTCCTTGCCCCCCTGAGTCACGGGGGTTTTGCCAAGTTCAGCCAACAGAGGCCTCCTGTTACTAGTGAGCAAGGGCTGAGGAGACAAGCCTTCCAATGCCAGCTCAGCCCCTGGTGACCTTGGCCAACTTCCTATCCCTCAACAGCCCTCCCTGTTGTCACCTGCAAAACAAGATTCTTTAAACGCATACAACGAAGCCCCTATGATGTCCACCTGGTCGATGAAAGCGAGCCCTCTGCCACCACAGAGGTGGGTGCGGGTCGGCGGTCTCCAACCTTCTCCCTCTCCTCTCAGTCTCTGCTCCCAGCGTGAGGACACCCTCCATGAGTTCTCCCTGGTTCTCAGCTTCGGACTTCCAGCCCCGTCCTGTTAATGGCTCTTCCCCCTGCCCCACGCCCTAGCCTGAGTTTCCCCATGCTCCCCATCTCCCAGGCAGGCATGCCAGTCCTCTGGAGTAGGGGCGGGCAGCTCTGGCAGGAGGCAGCGAGACCAAGGAGCCCCGTGGTCTGAGCGTAAGTTCAAGTGTGCACGTCTGGACATTCTCCTGTGCTTCCTGAATTCTTCGTGTTTCTTGGTCTGTTGCTGAACTTGCTGTTCAGGGAAGGTGTTGCGGCTCCCACAAAGGGCAGCGGGTGAGGTCTCCACTCTGAGCCTCCCAGCGGCCCCCACGTGACCCTGAACCTGCGCCGAGAGAGCACTGTGGCAGAAAGGGGCGTGGTCGGGAACGGCGGGGCGGGGCCTGGTGAAGAGGGTTCATCCTGGGGCACAGAGACGTCCATGCAAAGCCATTCTCTGAAACATTACTTGTATGTAACAGCCCAACAAATCCTTTAAACAACCTAACTACCCACTTGTGAAATTCATCTGCAAACCAGTCTGACACCCCGGGCTGCGGCCGTTGTGGTGAAGACACGGATCCGGATGCATTGACTTGGGAACACGTTAAATGAAAATGTCGAGTCCCCGGGAGTGTGCAGGCAGAGTCCTTGTTCCCAAAGAAAAATTTAAAAAGTGGAATCTGCCCAGGAAAAGGCTGAGGATATGCCCATCAACTCTCAGGGTGATTAGGGGTGGGGGCTCCATGTCGGTGGGGGGCCACTCCCACTCTCGGCTCCTGCCTGAGGCCACGGATAAGCTCCTGAGCCCCCTGAACCTCGGTTTCCTCAGCAAAAAAGCAGAGCTCGCTAGTCTCACTTGACGGTGCTGACGTCAGGGTGGAGTGAGCTGGTTGGTGAACGTCAAGAGCCAGCAGAGGGCAGCGCCCTGAAAGTGGTGGCTGTTTTGGTGTTGATCGGGCGCCCGTTCCGGTCACCTAGTGTGGTGTAGTCACTAGCCCCAGCTCCATGGCTTTGACAGTAGCCGTTTCCCTCCATTGGCCCCGTTCAGCGGGTCCTGAGTTTGGACAGGGCTCGGCTGCTTCTTCCTTCTCCATGGCATCAGCTGGGGTCACTCGTGGTGGCTGGCAGAGAAGCTGGTAGGAGCACCCAGAATAGCTTCATGCGCAAGCCTGCACTTTGGCATGTGTGGCCGCAAGGCTACGCTCAGCAGGGGCTGTTGATCCAGGCGCCGTACCTGGTCTCCAGCATGGCTTCGAGGGAATTGGGCTTTTCACATGGGACCGGCTTCTCCTAGGGCCTGTGCCGCAAGAGAGACTGGTGGAAGCTGACTCCCCCCCCCCCCCCCCCCCCCCCCCCCCCCGCCCCCCCCCCCCCCCCCCCCCCCCCCCCGCAGAGTTGCATGGCTTCCCCTTCACCACACTGTGCTGGGTGAAGGAGTAGTAAGCCTCCCCGATTCAGAGGGAGAAGACATTAACCGCCGCCCCCCCCAGGTCAAGAAGAGGGTCAAGGTCTCACTGTAGACCAATGTGCTACAGAAGCTGTGTTCGTCTGTCTTAGTGCTTTGCAGACATGTAACACGTACACCTGCAATCCAACGTATATCTCTATACGCAGCACTGGAGGCGCACTTTATATAACTAAACGCCGAGCCCACAAATAGATGCATGTGAATTCTATCTCCGAACTGCCTCATTGGCGGAGACAGGCCTGTTGCATGTGAAGTCTGAGGTGTTTGTGCCGGAAATCGGTGGGGAGAGGAAAGGGGCGCTCCCTCGCACACAGAGCGTGGGCTCTGCCCTTTGCAAGATGAGGCATTTTGTTTTGCTTCCCCTGTTGCTATGGTATCTGTCACTTTATTTATAACTGTGTCTGTTCCATTGTGTCCATGTACTTGGGAGGCTTTTCTGCTCTAGGAAAGAAGTAACACAAACACAGGAGGCCCTGGGTCCAGACGGGCGGCACGGGTGTCGAGGTGTCCCTGCTGACTGTCTCACTGTCCTCCCCGAGTTGCCGCCCCAGTCCCTCAACAGCCCCCAGACAGGGTGCACTTCCACCCCCCCACTCCACTGCCCTCCGCCCACAACTGTGTCAGCGCCTGCCTCACCTGGTGAGGGAAACAACAGGGGGGAAGGCGAGGCCCCATCCTCACAGGCCTGCAGCTTGCCCTGGCACGAAACACCGCACACACAGAACCGCGTAGCTGGTGCGGGCACAGAGCGACGCTGTAGGAGTGTGTTTCCCAAGCACACAGTGCATTTCCGTGTTTCCGCCCCTGTGACAGGCTCTCTCCCTCCTTGCCCTTCCCTTTCCCTCCATGGACAAATGCCACCATTCTTGCCGTTCCAATGTTGGAGCCCCCCTCCTCTGTGCTCCCCTCAGACTTCTCATGTGGCACAGTGGGGTCTGGATGCCCTTTAGCACGGGGGCAGTCTGGGGACAGGGGACAGAGCCCAGGTGTCGCCAGTGCTGTTGGCAGACGGATGAACCAGTGAGCAAATGGGTTTCAGAACCGCCAGTGAGGAGCCATGAAACCCTCAGCGTAGTATTCAGCCTTGATGAGTGTGCTTACTCATCTCAAAACAAAGACGTCAGCAGAAGCTATGATTTGTTTTGAATCTGTTTGTTTTTAACCCTGCCTCACCAGGATACAGCCATGAAGGCTGTATCCAAATGTGCTCGCTCAGTACAAGTTTAGCAGCGTCTTCTGGGTGTGAGGTGTCGGGACAGTCTGGGCAGCATGTCTCAGCCCTCGTGGGGCTCACCAGCCACCTGAGAAGGTGAGCCCTGAGTGGGGGCCAGGGACTGGCTCCCTGGCTGTGACCGTGCTGACGAGGACACTGATGGAGAGGTGGTGTGGGGTCAGGCACCCTGCAACGGGCTCGCTGCCACCTCACGGGGGCCGTGCACTTGGACAGGTGCTGCTCCTGCTGTCCTTGCTTTCCTGGTGTGTGCTCTGAGTGTGGCAAGAGTCAGGCTGCCTGTGCAAGCAATGGCTAGTTGCTGGTGGGCCTGGGATTGAACCTGTGCAGTCTGTCCTCAGCCTGGGTCCTCACCCTCGACATTGTTTTGGGCCCTAAGGTGGTAACATCCAGGGGCTATGGGGACTGGTGTAGCCACAGTGTCCCAGGCATAGTGCCCAGGCTGAGCAAGGTTGCCATGGCAGAGTGCCAAGTTCAGGGGGAGGAAGGCCAGAGACCACAGGCAGCTCTGCTCAGCCCCTGCTGCGTCTAGTGAGCCGAGGAGAGATAGAGGTCACCGTACCACCTCTGTCGCTGGTCCATGGGTCCGGGATCTGTCCTCACCAAGTGCCTGGAAGCATCCCTTCCTGTTCACCACTTGCCTTCTGGTCCCAAGGCTGCTCTTAGCTTAGTAATATTCCGCTCTCTAGGTTTTCTTTTTCCCTTGTCTCCACTAACCAGACCTGACAGTCACAGGAGCGGGGCCACCACGTGTCTCTGAGGTTGTATGACAAGCACAGAATGGAACTGCTTATCAGAGGGACACACTGCCATTAGCCTGCAACTGCAGCGCACCCCCCCACCCCCGTGTTTTCTCAGCATTTGCATGTGGTCAGGGTCAACGGCAGGGGCTCTCCTGTTGTGGGCAGAGAGGTGACAGGACACCTGAGGGGCTCCCGGACAAGGAGGTGGCCAGGTGTTCGGGACAGAGGGACACAGTCTGGGACGTCTCCTGGGACTCAGTTTGGGGATGGGTGTGAGCTTTAAGGTCAGCTCTGGCTGGGGAGCCAGGATGAAACTGTCACCTCGTGAAGATTGGGGCTCTTCGACAGGGAAAGGTGGGCGGTGACACACCTGTGCCTTTCTCTAATCCCCCTGTTAACTGGCCCTCGAAGGGAATACACTTTCTTTGGTGGAAACACAGTAAGTTGTTCATAGTAGGCACTCGATAAACGTCTGCAGGACTCAACTGCATACACATTCCTCTTATGTCCAGGCCAGCTCCCACAGGGTGTCCAACCTACAGCCTGCAGGCCGCATGCAGCTCCGGATGGCTCTGAATGCAGCCCAACCCAAATCGTAAATTTACTTAAAGCATGATGAGATCATTTTTGTGATTACACGTTACAATGTATGTAACTGTGGCCCAAGACAACTCTTCTTCTTCCAGTGTGGCACAGAGATGCCTACCGTTTGGATGCCCCTGTGAGTCCAGAACTTTCAGGCAAGACCCCTGAGCTCAGAGAGTACCCCTCCCCCCCCCAGCACAGCACCTGGACTGGGGGGCTGGGAGGAGCCCGGTGTCTGCGGTGGAGCAGATCCACCTTTGAGGAATATGGTTTTGCTAGGTTTGATCTTGGACAACTAAGTGTGAAATCGAGTTAGAAGTTTCCCTGGATCCCTGGGCAAAGTCGTGAAGTTAATGAAGTTTGTCTTCTGAGTACACTCTCCTCTTTCCTTTGCTTGCTCTCCCGGGTCCCTCTTTCTGAGTCCCAGGGTGTTGCCTGGCGAGCCGGTTCACCCTGATCAGAAATGCCTGCCCCCATGAGCTATGACATGACATGTGGCTGCCTGTCATGAAAACCCCTCTGGGGAGACTTGGCCAAATGGGCATTTATAGAAGGGTAGAGCCCGTCTGCAATCAGAGGAATCAAACCAACAACAACCTAGCAAGCCGGCCAACCAAGGAGCTACCTTTCCCGTTCGGCAGACTAACAAAGAGCTGATATTTACAGAGAAATGAGAACTTCCGTCGTCACTGGTGATGATGCAAACTAGGGAAGGAACCGCTGAGGAAAGCACCAGCTAACGCCCACTGGTGTCAGAGACCGTAGGGCTCCTCCATGGCCCAAGTACCCTGGCCCGAGTACCAGGGACAGGCAGGCAGGCGTGTGCCAGCTGTCATGCCCAGTGTGGTCAGGCCAGCCTTGTTTGTAACAAGAACTGGAAAGAAAGAAGGAAAGGAAGAAGGAAAAACACGCCTCCCATCAACTGAGAGATAGATAAATTGTGAGGGATTTGCAAAATTAAATATTCCCTCAGCAATTAAAATGAACGCACCAGACATATTTTATCAATGTCATGTTGAATGAGAAGAGCAAATTACAAGAAGTCATATGTATAAACCCATAAAAGCATGTGTGTAAATGCTTTAATAGACACAAAACAAATAGATTTTTTGCTTATGGGGCTATCTTTATATGTATAGTCAAAACATAAGAACGTGGTTTGATAAATACACACAATTTTTACATCCTGATTACCTGGGGGGGGGGTGAGCTTGAATGGGGGGTCTCCCATTTTGTTGAATTTCTTTTAGTTTTTATTAACTTGTGAGGCAGCTGTCTGGGTGCAGGGCATCTATTTAGCACCCTGTCTGCGTTTCAACATGTAATCAATCGAGGGAGTGGACAGCAGTTGCAGGTGTGACTCTCAGAGCCTGGACCATGGGGAAGCTGGTGGAAGCAGGACCCCCCCCCAACGGCAGAGGCAGGGCATCTCCGGCCTCCTCCCAGGAGCCAGGTCCGGCCTCTCCTGGCTCGTGGAGTCCTTCTCTAGGGCTCCGCTCTCAGATGGAATCAGCACCTTCACGTGCGGTCTCAGTGTTCCTGATCATCTTGTGTTTTCTGGAGCCGAGATCAGCCTCTCTGGCTTGCAAAGATCTAATTTTGCTTAAATGTGTGTGGCAGGTGATCCAGATTCTGAACCAGGCCCTCGAAAAGGTGTGCACCGGAAAATCGGGGTATTCTACAGCGGTGATGTGGAAGGAGAAGCAAAGAGCTGCAAGTACTTAATGTCTGACAGCTTAAACTACTGTACTTTAAATGGAGTCAAATCTCCCAGGCTCCCGTTCCCAGAGTCGGGTGGGGGAACCCTGAATACCTCCTGCCCATCTGCACAGTTTGAATGCTAAATTGCAGTCAGTGCCGCATTCTCAGGACGACTGACCACGTTGCATTAGTGTTACTAATACTGACCATTCACATAGTGCTTTCTACGCGCCAGCCATTGCACCGGGCATCATGTACAGTGTCCCTTTGAATTGCTGCAACTACCCTTGGAGACGCCAGTGCTGATTCTCGTTCTGTGAATGCCAAGAGGCGAGAAAATGCATGCAAGGGGAAGTTAGCATTCAAAAAAAAAGTAAGACAATACAGCCCTGGCCAAGTGCTCACCCGGCACCCTGATGTGAGGTACCTTCGCTGCGGACCCTGCAGACGGTGGGGGAAGGGAGGCCAGAGTCTGCCAGGATGCATCCTGGCTCTCACCCTCAGTGAGCATGGCCTCCAGCATGCAGTCAGGTTCAAGGTCTCCGTCACTGATGCCACATATCTGCTGCCCTGGCCCCCTGCCTGGCCAAGAGCCTGCTGCTGCTGACCTCCATACCATGGAGGGGGTCACCATACCATGTCTTAGGGGGGACTGCTTCCACAGCTCTGGGCCCAGAACCCGGCCCCAGACTCTGCTGAATCCCACATCTCATTCTTAGTTTGGCTGCCTCTCTCCACCTTGACCCACCCACCCTCAATTTCTAGCTCTGTCTCAGGAAGGGTCTGATCCTGTTTTATCTACACCCTGCAGGATGGTGGACGTTGTCTTCCTAGAGAGCAGCACACTTCCCAACTCGTAATTTCTTGTACCTTACAGCCCCAGCTCTTCGATGGTCTGACTGTTTCACAAGCTGCCATTTCCATTCCCTGACTGTGGCTTCCCCGGGGGCATTGTTTTCCACGGCTCCTTTGCTCCCAAAGCCTGGCATTCTTCTTCTCTACTCTTTCAACCTCTACAGTACTCACTGCGGTTTGGACTTTGGTAGCTTCTGCAGTGCGATTAGTTGGTCTTTCATTCTAATCCACAAATGAGCCTGAGCAAATGCCTCTAACATGTGTGGGAGAAGCACCAGTATTTATTGTCCATTGGTTCAGCGTCTTAGCTGGATCCCCCGAAGCACACCCTAGACGAGGACTTGGTGCTTGTTGGTCAGGTGGAAGGAGAGCCTGGGAAGGACCCTGGGAAGCCAGACAGAGGGAGGTGGGCGGACAAAGGCAATGACGCGCATGTGGTTGAGTGGGTCACCAATGCTGGCTTCTAGGACTGGCCTGTGGAAGACCCCACTGGGAGGCCAATGGGGCCCACCTGGCTGACACCTGCTTGTTGGTTGGACAGTTGCCCTGGGGGACACTAATCCTCTGACATTGATACGTACTCAGCCAGAGCCTCGAGCGCTCCCATAGCCAGAGGAAGCTGTCAGGGCGAGGTGCAGGTGCTGGAGGAGGAGGACTCTGTGTATTAGATTTGTCCTCATAGTGAAGGGGACGTAAGGTCGCACCCGCCACAGTCAGCCCTTCGCACCATTCAGATCCCTTCTTGTCACACATTAAGTCCACTTTGTCCTGTCGTTGACACTGCAAGGCGGAGTTTGGGACACTTCTTGTCTCCCTCCGGTGTAACCCATGGGAGGCCATCCTCAGCCTTGGTAACACTTCCGCTGCTGTGAGCTGCTTGCCCCTTGGGTGAACTCAGAGTTTCATCCCTGAGGTACCCGAGCCCCCGATTACAATGTCATTGTCATGGCCATTCACAGTTACACATGGGCATGGAAGCACTGAAAAGCACCACACAGTGAATGACCGGAGCTCCAATCGTACACCTCTCTGCTCCCATGGTAAGTGGTGACCCCAGCGCCTCGTGTCATTTACTCCTGTGAATACGATACCTCTGTTTTATTTTATTTATTTATTTTCTGGCCTTCTGGTCTACCAGCATGAGAAGCCCCACCTAACTGGGCAGCAACTGTAACTTTAGCATTAGTAGAATCCTTCACGTATCACCAGGCAGAAATCATCCTCTTGGAAACCAGGACTATTGTTCCAGCAAAGCCAAGAGTTCTGGGTTTGGAGGTAAAAAAATGCTCAAGAGATTTCTGGGAGGGACAGCGACAGGGCCAACAGGGCCAGTGTGGTTCATGTACCCTCCCGTGGGTCTGGCAGCAGCCTCTCCCCTGCACGTCCTTGCCTCCAGCCTCCCTGCCGTGTTCCTGGGAGGTCTCTGACCAGCCAGGGAAGCCACTCCCCGCTGTCTGTGTCCTTTCCTCAGACCACTGCTGCTGCCACACAAGGTCCACCCTCAAGTCTGCTCCAGCTCTGCATCCTGAGATGTTTCCTGGCCTCAGTCTGTCCTGGACACCCTGAGTGGACAGGGGGACAGTGTCAAAATGAACGATGGACTGGGAGGAACTACCCACAACTTCATGATAGAAAGGTTAATATAGAAAGCATTTTTACAAAGTAATAAGAAAAATGCCAACAATGGCAATATAAAAAAAAATGGGCCAATGATAGGAATAGTTAACTCACAGGAGAGATTACCCAAAAGGGCAGCAGACGTAGCAGTTCCCAGGTAGAAACCGATCGAGTTCAGGAACAAGCCCCCTCCTCTGCACGTTGGAGAGCAAGTTCACTCGGGGTGGGGTGACCCTGGAGTGTCCCAGCCTTTCGGAGTGGGGTTAAGAGACTTACGGAGGTAAGCTCCGTCTGTACAGTCGAGCGTGGCGGTGCTCAGCAGTGCTGCCAAGGGGAGGTACCTGGGTGACTTGGAAGCACCAAGAACGCTGCTGGAAGGACTGGGAAGGCACGGATGGGCCCTGGGCCCCATTCACATGCCTCCTCATAGGCAGACTGTCCAATCTGGCAAAGGGAGCCAGGTGCGTACGTGAGCCCACCACTGCCCCATCCCAGCTACATGGGAAGAGTTATGGGTTGAAACATGTCTGCCCAAAGGATACACTGAAGTCCTAAACCCCAGTACGGTATGACAATTTGAAACTAAAATGGTTGCCAGTGTAATTAGTTAAATTCAGATGAGCTCATACTGAAGTAAGATGCGCCCTTTGTCCCATATGACTGGTGTCCTTGTAAGAAATGGAGAAGAGACACAGAGACACAGGAAAAAGATAACCACGTGACAACCGAGGCGGGGACTGGAGGGATGTATCTATAAGCCAGGGATTGCCGGCAGACCCTAGAAGCCAGAAGAGGCTGGGCTGGCTTCTCCCTTATGGGTTTCGGCAGGAGAATGGCCCTCCTGACACCTTGATTCAGGACTTTCAGCCTCAAGGACTATAAGCCAAGACATTTCTGGCTTTTGATCTACCCAGTTTGTGATACTTTGTTACAGCAGCCCCAGGAAATGCATAGGGCAGGTGTTAAAGAAAAATTATTCATGTCGCTCGTGAGAGTGGTGTGGTAGACTTCAGTCAAGACTAACGTGGTGGCCCTAGGGACCATGGGAATGGGGCTGTACAGTGCGGGGAGAGGCCAAGTTCATCTCTCACTACAGTGAGGAAATTAGGGGTTTTATAACCAAGGGGAAGGGAAGGAGAGGAATTGTGGGGGAAAATTACTAGAAGAGTGGGGTAATTCTTGCTCACCTACCTAACAGGATTCTTGCTGAAAGTAGGGAGATAGATTCTGGCTAAACTGACTTAGCAGGATTCTTGCTAAAACTGCACTCTTGAGGACACGCCTGAGGATGGGGGCTAAGAGAGAGTCTTCATCGAAGGTTCCCTGAAGGCGCCTTGGTTTCCTCCTAGTTAGGAGACAGATGACACCCTCCCAGGAGGGGCAGGGCGGCGGTGAGTGGTGGGGCAGAGAGCCCCTCCCACACAGTAACCTCCCCAGCAGGCTGAGCTCCCTGCAGGTGTCTCCGCCTTTTAAAGGGAGATGCAGTGCTGACTCTGTGTGTTCTCTTGATTAATGAGCCGTATTTCTCAGACTATAAGATGCACTCCCACCCCCAAACTTGGGAGGAAAATGGGGGTGCATCTTATGGTCCTAATGTAGCTTACCTGGCTTGCTGTGTGTCGGGGGGGGGTGGCAGTGGAGTGGAGTCACAGGAGGCAGGGTCACTGCTGCATTTTTCTCCAAAATTGGGGGTGTGTGCATCTTATAGTCTAAAAAATACGGCATCTAAAAGGCCTTTTAGAAAAAGAAAGTGCTAGAGCGATGATTCCCAAATTGGATCATGAAAACTGCCTCTTATTCACTTATTTAAAAATTGGGATTTTGAGGGCCCCCCTCTAGCCTTTGGCCCAGGGACTCAGCATTCTATGACAAGGGACCGGGCATTCTGACGCACAATTTGGGGACCTCCGTGATGGGTGGAGGCTCTGGAGGGATCCGCATGGTGCCAGTAGAGGGGGCAGGGCAGACGGTGAGCAGCGGCAGGCTGCACAGAAACAGCTGGAAGTGGGCTCGGGAGACCTGGTCTCAGGGCCCTGTCTTCTATTTCCTGGCTGTGTTTAGACAAGACTCTTGGGTTGGCTCCAGATGTCTGCTGGGACAAATTACCATGACCTTGGCGGTCTGAAACCATACGCACCGGTTCTCCTCTAGATCTGGAGGTCGGAAGTCTGACGTCGCTCTTCCTGGGTTGAAGTCTGCTTTCTCACCCGTTCCGGTTTGGAGCTGCCTTGCTCGCATTCCTTGGCTCCTGGCCCCTTCCTCCTCCGTTTGCTTCAGTCATCGCCGTGTGTCCAATGGGGTCAAATCTGCCTGTCATTCCCTCTTAAAGGACCCTGGTGGTTACGTTTAGGGCCCACCCAGATGATCCAGGACAATCTCCCCATCCCAAGATCCTTAACTTAATCACATTCCCAAAGTCCTTTTTGCCCTTTTGGGTAATAGTCACCGGTTCCAGGGCTTAGACCCCGCATCTTTGGAGTCTACTGAAAATAACCCTCAACTCGTCCGAGCTCCAGTTCCCTGCGAACTTGGAGAGTGGTGCTTCCCTGGTGGGGTGAATGGTGGGGTCTGTGTCCATCAGACTATGCATTCGGAAGCGTGGAGTTCCAGGTCTGGAGGATGGGGACTGGACAGAGAGCACTGTCCGCGTTGGACGTGCGAACACACCTCCTCAGCAAACCCTCCGGCGGGGCTGGCCCATCGCCGCCTGCTTCCCCCGAGGGCCGCGGCTCGTGGGGTCGGGAACAGCCTCCTGGTTCCAACTCGCACCCCCTGACACGGTGACGAGCCAGGTTCTCCCTTCCCTGCGTCTTGTATGAAATGGGTCTTGCAGTTTCATTTTACCGAATAGAACTTGCTTTACTCTTATTGCTCTTTCGACTTTTAGGGGAAAGTAGTGCTATTTTATTTATTATTTTTTAGTCCTCAAAGCCTTTCAGTGAGAATCAGCGGGCAGACAGGCACGGCCTCAGATAACTCCCCACCTCAGACCCCGGCCTTCTCACAGTTCCCCTCTCCCATAAATCTTCCTTCCCCTCATTTATTTCTGATTCATTCCAGTAGACACACTTTTCACACTGCATTCTTTAATCAGAGTCATGCTGTTGACCTGTTTTAATTAGATCTCTGCTTAGAAATGTAGTCAGCACATCCAATAGCCATTTTTTTTTCAGCTGGGATCACGGCAAGTACTGTCTCTCTGTCAAGGCTGACAAGTCAGTCGTGAGATTCACTCCACCAGGTCTCAGCAAACAATGCCAGGTGTGAAGGAGTTTCCAAGAGGGTTTCTCATAACTCAGATCCTCTTGGCGGTCCAGCTCCCGCTGCTGGCAGCACGGAACGGGGGCTGGGGACAGCGGCCACTGAGCGGTGCTGACCGTTGTCAGCTCCCGGTACGGCCTTGGGTGCATGTCCCGGCCTTCCTCTGTCTCAGGTTCCACCTTGATAAGTGCAGGAAAATTCACCTTCCGCAAGGTTGTTGTGAAGATTAAGCTAAATGCCATAGGTATAGTGCCTGGCACAGTTCCGGAGGTGTGTGTTTGCTGACACCTCAGGTCCTTTATCTGTTCACCTACCTGTTTGTCTGCATCTATACCGGCATCTATACCTGTATCTACCTATTGATATAGATTATATATCTATATCTATATAGAGATATATGATATATATATAGAGAGAGAGACGGGGATGATACAGATATATGTATAGAGACATAGACACATAGACACAGACATAGAGACATAGACATAAATACAGACACAGAAGTACACAGACATGACACAGAATAGACACAGACATATATATCATAGATTGTATATAGAACGAGACATAGAATAGAGAGAGATAGAGACATAGGCATAGATATAGGCACAGATGTAGGCACAGAAACAAGCATGGACTTAGACACAGACACAGACACAGACACGGACATGGACACAGAGATGGTCACAACATGGTCATGGACACGAACACAGACACAAACATAGACACAGACATGGACACAAACACAGATAGAGACATAAGCAGCGTGGCCACAGCAGGAGAGGTTTTCTGTCCTCCGAAGCAGGAGCCGGTATAACCCCCGCAGGACATACCAGTGCGCTCCTTAGCCCTCCTTCACTCCCTCGTCCCATGAGCACTCCTGGAGCATTCACGTGGCCCAGCACAGCTCGGGATGCACAGGTGGGACCGTGACTCCCGCCTCCCCTTCCTTGCAAACCCTGGGTGCCTCCCAGTGTGGCTGAAGCTCTACCTCTTCCCAGCAGTACCTCTTCCCTCTTCTCCGTGCTCAAGGCCTCCCCTCCAAGGCGGCATCTGATTTTCCTTCCAGGAGGGATTTCCCTTGTGCCGGAGCCCTCTGTGCTGCTGACAGGGAAGGGAGAGGAAGCTCTCGGGAATTCACACGCCCAGGAGTAGCTCCCCACCAGTGACTGTGTAGCCCTGCCTGGCTCCCCGGGCTCCCGAGGGGGAGATCTCCCAGCTGGGTCTCCCGGGAGTCCCTGGCAGGAGTCAGTGCAGCTCGCCCACTGGTAGAGGGTGAGCTGATACGCCCTGTGTTACCTGCCTCGCTTTCCCTGACTCTCTCCCCACTTCCCTACTGTGGTTTTCTTTGTCTCCCAAACAAGCTACTGGCGATCCCATCCTGCCGCAGGCTCTGCCTGCCTCTGGCCTCTTTGCACTATTGACCCTTGTGACCCAGCTTCAGCCATTCAGATGATGCCAAGATGCGGGAGGAGGAGGAGCCATGGAGTGGAAGGAAGGAGGCGCCCGAGGCCTGTGGGTGACGGCTGCCCCGTTCCTTCCACTCCATGGCTCACCCCAGAACTGCCCCGAGAGAAGGAAGCAGAGGAGTTGATCTTTAAGATATGGGTTCTGAAGGCTGTTCACTGCAGAAGCTAACCTTTCATCCCAGTTGGTACACCCTCCAGGAACTCTCATTTAGATTGGAAGGAAACAAATAACGACATTGATTAGTACCCTGTACATGCTAACATAAAAGTGTGTTCTGTTCAGGTCGTCAGAAAGGCACATTCCTTTCACACGTTGTTTCAGATAACCCCGTAGCTCCCAGAGATGGGTGATGAGCTCCACTTTATTCCAAATGGGTGTTTCCTAAGCCCCTGCCACCTGGATGCTTCCGCTCCTGGCACACACCTGTTGTTTCCAGGGCTTCCGTCTGCCTGCACCTGCTCTGAGCACCACCACCGCACCTCCCCAGTGCGGCCCCACTGGGCCCTGTGAACCCCACAGCCCTCGGAGGGTCTTTGCCGACCCCGGATGAGGCAGCTCTCCTGCTCCAGGAGCTAGAGAAGCACTACTGTAGCGTCGTGCACACTTTTCTGTCCTGTTCAATGGGTCGCCTCTGCCTTGCTCCCTGCCTGGTTTANATATGGGTTCTGAAGGCTGGTCACTGCAGAGGCTAACCTTTCATCGCAGTTGGTACACCCTCCAGGAACTCTCATTTAGATTGGAAGGAAAAAAATAACGACATTGATTAGTACCCTGTACATGCTAACATAAAAGTGTGTTCTGTTCAGGTCGTCAGAAAGGCACATTCCTTTCACACGTTGTTTTAGATAACCCCGTAGCTCCCAGAGATGGGTGATGAGCTCCACTTTATTCCAAATGGGTGTTTCCTAAGCCCCTGCCACCTGGATGCTTCCGCTCCTGGCACACACCTGTTGTTTCCAGGGCTTCCGTCTGCCTGCACCTGCTCTGAGCACCACCACCGCACCTCCCCAGTGCAGCCCCACTGGGCCCTGTGAACCCCACAGCCCTCGGAGGGTCTTTGCCGACCCCGGATGAGGCAGCTCTCCTGCTCCAGGAGCTAGAGAAGCACTACTGTAGCGTCGTGCACACTTTTCTGTCCTGTTCAATGGGTCGCCTCTGCCTTGCTCCCTGCCTGGTTTACAATGAGGGCTCAGAAAGCACTTCTTCCATGAACCAAGCTCAGCGTGGACGGAGAGGCAGTGAAGTTACACGGGGTAGGAAGCTGAGAACACGGCCTGGCTGCCTCAGGGCCAGGACTCCAATCTCATTTCCCTCCTCCCACCGATCCCCACTCCAGGCAGGATTTCCAGAGCGGACAGCCCTCCCCGCCCCCATCACAGTGGGGCTCATGCCCTGTCCACAGGATGCTGTGTGCCTGTGTCTTAGTTCCCCTGCCAGGTGCGAGCAACAGGGCCAGGGGCCGTGTCTGACAGTGCTCCCACCCAGGGCAGCTTCCACTGGGGCGGGCCCTGTGTCTGTCACTCACAAGCTGGGACACCTAAGGGGAAGCCCTTCTCTGAGAGCTGCAGGGATGTCCGCATGACCCAAGAGGGTGGGATTCTGTGATCAGGGACAGTGCTTCAGGCAGTGTCCCCAAACTCTGGCAGCACTAAAAGCCCGCAGAGAGGCCTGAGCACCCCCCACCTGCCACCTCAGGCCTTTCCTCCTACCAGGTGGGTGCTAAGGTCTCTCCCAGGCAGGTGAGCACCTCATCCTTGGTTTTAGCCAGGAAAGGTTTCACTTCCTGGGAGAGCCCTCATCCCCAGACCCCTGGAGGCTGAGTGCTAGGAGGGCAAGCCACCCCCTGGAGATGGCCTATAGAAGTTCTGACTCCATGAGGGACACTCTCTGTAAAAAATAAATAAGGCTCCAATAACATATGTAGAAGAAATATTGGTGTAAAAGAAATATTCCAAAAATTTGTATGGAACCAAAAAAGGCCCCAAATACCCTCAACTGTGGGAAGATGCGTTTCTCCTGTTTAAAGCGTGTGGTTTTCCAGTAGCAGCTCAGGCAGCTGAACACAGTGGGACAGGCTCAGTCGTCGAGCGCAAGCAGTTCACCCACTACCGACTTCAGCGGAAGTGCTCTGCTATTGGATTTCTCTGGATGATGTCACCTGACAGCACCCCGCTTCCTGCCCAGGGCTCTGCCAGGAATCCCGCATGGCCGGTTCCCAGCACAAAGACAGTTCCTAGAAGGTGAAGGAGAGGAGGTGTCCTTCAGCCCTGCTGGACGCTGCTCTTTCTTGTCCTCAGTGTCCATTGACGCGTTCTTGTTCCCCACCAGACCACAGGCAACTCTGGCACACGTGTTCTGCCCTGCCTGGTGTGTGCCGTGTACACACACACGCACACTGTGCAGAGCTGCTGGTGCAGTGGACATTGGCTGAGTGGATGAATGTCCACCAAACAAAATCCCTAGAGTTATTCATTTTCCACCCATCACCTTCCTCCCAGAGAGAGAAAAACCGAGGGCCAGGACCCATAAATCCACTTGTGACCTGGGCTCCTGGACAGGAAGCCAGTTTTCCACCGGAACTTCATCAGTCGATGTCTGTCCGTCTCTCACTCTGGTGTGTTTAGTGCCCTTTAGTGTCCTTAAGAGTGACAAGCTCTGTGTAAACTCCATTTTGACATGGAGCTTCGCAACAAATGAACAAACAAATGAACAAATAAAAAGCAAACAAAAACAGACACAGACAACAGTATGGCGGTTACTAGAGGGAAGGGTGTGGGGGTGGTGAAGGGTCAAATACAAGGTGACAGAAGATAATCTGACCTTGGGTGGCAGGCACACTGTGCAACATGAAGGTCATGTGTCAGAGAAGTGTGCACTTGAAACCTGTGTACTCTCAGGAACTGATGTCCCCCCCATAAATTGAATAGAAAGAGATAAAAAAAATCAAATGGAGCTTCTAATAAGCTTAAGAAAAAGGTTAACCTGCGCTCAGACGCTGATGCTAGTAGCCTCCACTCAGGTCCTGGGTCCCCGACAGGCCACTCCTGTCCCTTTTGCTGCCATAATGTACTAGGCCCCCTGGCTGCCCAGACTCACACACCACAGACTAGGTTGGGTTTCAAACCAGAAACGTGCGTTTCTCACAGTTCTAGAGGCTGGGAAGTCCAAGGTCATGGTGCCAGCAGATCCGGTGTCTGGTGAGGGAGGATCCCCTTTGTGGTTTATAGATGGCTGTCTTCTTCCACGTTCTCCCGTGGTGGAAGGGTCGCAGGCGCTTCCTAGGGGTCTCCTTCATAGGCCCCTGGCCCCATTCATGGGAGCTCCACTCTCATGACCAGCCCCCTCCCACCTCCTAGTGCCATCTCGAGCGGGGCTTTAGGTTCCAACAGGTGGGTGTTTGTGGGGCACAAGCCTTCCTGTCATGCAGTGTGGATCCTTTATGAACTGGCGCTGATTACCACTGTCTCCTCAGGCGGGACAGTGAAGGCGGGCACTCCCCCAGCCTAGTTCCAAGACGTCAACACGCCCCTCTGCACCGGTGGTTTTCAAAGCATTGTCTGAAACAAGAAAGATGCTTTGCACGATTGCCATTTTATTTTAGTAGAATGCTTAATTTATCTTGGAGTTTTCAACATCATGCCATTTTTAGTGTTTATAGGTATAAAGAAGGTTAAAAAAAAAGCAGTCTTGTGTAATCAAGCTCCCAGCCCATATGACCCGACTGCTGCCTTTCTGTCTCTCAGCCCCATTCGTCCACGTCTCCAGGAGCTCTAAGCCTCAGATATCCTAGGACACTCGTGTTTTCCAAGCCCGGCATGCTGTTCCCTCTGCCTGGAAATTCTCCTGCCCCTCTCTCCCTGGCCAGTGCTGGCTGATCTTCAAGGCTCACACCCCATCACCTATACTAATCTGCCCTGGTTTCCCTACCAGCATCCCGGTCCTGCCCCAGGATAGGATTTGGGCAGGTCCTCGCTTCTGCGCCTCTCTCCCCTGGCTGGCAGAGTGGTGGCTTCTTCGAGTCGGCACACCCAGCACGAGAAGAGATGTGGGCTCCGGGGTGGCGCTTAGTGGATGTTTGCCACGTGAAGGCAAGAGCCAGAACGAATATCAGGCCCTCGGAGCTGGAGGCTCCACTTCATGTTCCTCAAACCATGCAGGTCCCCTGTCCTCAGACGCCGTCTGAGGCCTCGGGGGGTGGGTCCCTGGCCTGTGTTCTTCCTTCCAGTTGGGTCCAGCCCATCAGTGAGTCCCCTTCTGGAGACAGCAGCCCGAGTCACTCCCGTCAAGTTGAATCACTTCCCGAGCTTGCCCCCCCTTGCTGAGCCTCGGTGCTGGCCCCTTGCTCACCAGCTCAGCCAACAGTGTTGGGATTTGATCACGGTGTGTAGGCTACAGAAGAGCGCATGGTACTGGCACCTGCGTGTGCTGGGGTCAGAGCCGCAGCCATCAATCACGCCCCCAAACTTGTCAACGGGGGCAATGGCCAGATGTCTTATTTTCACAATTTTATAATTCTCTTTGAATAGCAGCCAAAAAAAAAGGTTCATTCAGAAAATGTGTCTTCCAATGTCACCTCCAATGCCACGATCTACACAACGAAATGCACCCAGTAGCCTCTGGAACTCTCTGCTCAGAGGGATGTGAACCCAAATGGGGCTGAGGGAAATGGAGCAGGATGAAGACAGAGCCCCCGACACAGCCAGGGGTGATGACATGGTGACACAGAAAGCCCTTGTCACACACACACGGGATAAACCATAGCCGTGGACTTCGTGTGCTCAGTGGGATGACCGTGCACCAGGGTCATTCCACTCTGGCCCCAGTGACCCCACTTTCGGGGTCCCTGTCAATGTGAGGAGCCTCTGAAGGGTGCACTGTAACACGGTGGGGAAAGGGCTCATTTTGGGGTGCCAAGTCGGCCTCGGGCAAGTGACTTAAACACTAGCCACTTCCATTTTTGTCACCTGTTACCTTTGGCCAATAACGGTGTCTGTGTCTTACAATTGCCTGAAATCAAAAAAAATTATCCAGGGAGACACGGAGCAAAGTCCCTGGCATGTAGCCGACACATGATTATCATAACCTACATGTGTAGACACGGAGTGGGCGGTGAAATGACTGCCTACAGTAGGGGAAAGGTCAACAGTGTCATTACAGTTTGCAGGAAAGATCAGACTATAATTAGTAATTTTTTTGAAAAAAAATAAAGCAGTTTTTCTGGGTAGAAAGTAGAACATGCAAGATTCTGCAGGCGAATGGACCGGGTTCGAGTCCCAGACTCCCTCCATTCCAGTTCTGAAAACTGCTCGCCATGTTTCTGCTTCATCGTTGAAGGGGTTGGATACAATTCTCACGTTGGGGCCCATGTGAAAATTAGAGAAACACCAGACGGAAGCGCTGGGCCAGAGACTGGTACGAGCTGGGGAGAGGGTGTGGTGAGCATGAAGGCCAGTCCGTTTTGGTTTCTGCTGATCTGCTGAGGCAAGGGCCTGAGTTTGAATCCTGGTCCTTCTCCGAATAGGAACCAGACCGTGACTTAGGAGTTAGAGGCCTCACCTTCCTCGCCCGAGGAAAAACCGACAGAAGGGCGAGCTACTGGGCTCCTGCTATGGCACCTGGGGCTCCAACTGCCTGGGGGCTTCCAGAGAGTTCCCAGAATTCGCCTTGTCCCCCGAAGACCAACCTAGAGGAGAGCAGGATCCCCCAGGGGGAGGCATCCCTGTGTTTCCAGCTCGCACGTGGGGGCGTGCTGAGTAGACTCACACCAGCCTCGGGGCATCAGAGTGCACGAGCGGGGTGCGCGTCGCAGGAGCTTGAGAGGGAAAGGGGCACATCCCACCTGCAGGCCTGTCCGCCTCGCTGGGGGCCGGGCCAAGGGGAGACGAGGGGGGAAGGGTGGAAGCCAGGGCACAAAGTGGGCTAATGTGGTCTAGGAAGCAAATAATTTTGACTTTGACTTGGCTTGATGGGTTTGAACCAAAATGTTTCCTTCCATTCTACAAATCTGGTCTGTCTCACCCTGAGTTGACACAGCAACAAAAATCAGGTTTGGGGTGAAAATGTCTTTCAATCAAGCATGGGATGACAGACTCCCGAAAATATCGGATGCTTGGTAAACTTCGTATCCGTTTGCTCTCTGTCAGGGAGGGAGAGCGTGAAGCAGCAGCAGCTGTGACCCCTCTGCATCACCACAGGGGGCGCTGTGGGCTGAATGTCTGGGTTCTCATGTGAAGGCGTTTGGAAGCAGGGTCTTTGGGGGGCAATTATGTTTATGTGGTGGGATGGGTGCTCTTACAAGGGGGCGAAATAGGCTAACCAGTGCCCTCTCTGTCACCCCCCACCACAAGGACACAGCAAGCAGGTGGTCCTCTGTAAACCAGGACACATTTACAAAGAACTTGACCACACTGCCGTGCTGACCACCCTTACACCCCACACTTCTGGCCTCCAGATCTTGGAGAAATGAATGTTTGCTGGTTAACCCACTCCATCCATAGTATTCGGTGAAAGCACCTGAACTGACTGAGACAGTTGGGGGGGGCAGTCCAACCCCCACCCACCCCGTCTCACTTCCCCAGGTTGGACTCCCCTCTTAGGCCAGGGCTTGGAGTGCAAGGGAGCCCCATCGGGCAGAGACTGCGGTGTCAGGGCCGGCAGGAGACAGAGCTGTCTGTTGAGCTTCAGGGAAGTCGTCACGCTGAGGTCTTTGAAGTCTCTCATTTCAGAGCTTTGAGAAACTCTCTGGTAATACATGGATGGTGGCATTGGCCTTGGAGCCGTCGATGATTTTGTTGTAGGAATGACACCTGCCAGGTGGGACAGGACGAGGCTGCCCTCCAACTCTCCTCCCGGCTCCCTGCTGCCCACAGCTCTGCATCCGCAGAGCAGAGGCCGAGGATCTGCACAGCTCTGGGACTCTCGAGGAAAAGCTGCCTGCATCGCGGGCAGGGCCGAGTGTCTGCAGCTCGTATTTCCGGGAGAAAGCTTCTTCCTGTGCGCACATTGGAACGGGTATTTTCCACTTGGTCTATGATGTGTGTGGACAGGGGACTCCGTGGGATCATTTTCTCACCAGTCACCGGGAGCTAAGACCTGATGACACAGACATGTCACATGAGCCTGGCCACCATCTCCAGCTACAGGGAGCCTGCAATGAGCCCGGTTCAGGTGGCCGATGCCCCTCGCCTAGTGAAATGCACTCGGGCAGTTCCGGAATGGTGCTCATCCACTGTGTGCTTTGCACTGATGGTCTTTGGACGATTATATGCTGGTGGGATTGTACCGCTAGAAGGCACAGCACAAGGCCAGCGTACAGGAGAAGGGGGCGGGGCCCCAGGACGAGGAGGGCTTTGTCTGGAAAGAGCAAGTCTCCAAACCGAAAGGAGGCATCTTAGAGTTCAACCAGGAGAGAGAGAGGCCTTTGCCCCTTGGAGGGACAGAGGCATGCTTGGGGTCCCACTCAGCTGGTGTGGGAGGAAAGATTGACTTCTGCTTTGGGACGAGGGCTGGGGTGGCCACAGGCACTCGCTGCAGGCCCCGGGGGAGAGGCCGTCAGGCAGAATATAAAAATGGGTTCCCCCTCGCCCTGAAAGGTGTGACCCAAGAAAGCGTGATGCTTTCAGTGCTACGGTGCCTGGTACTGAAAGAGACATTTCCAGTGAACACCCACGTGAATGAGAAGCCCCACTGCCAGCCTGGGATGGGAGAGAACCTACGTGGTAAGCACCCCGGCAGCCTCACATGTCCGGCCAGAAGGACCCAGGATGGGGCTGGGGCAGGGGAACCCCACCCTCGCGCCAGTGGGGCTCCCAGGCCAGGCAGTGAGTTGCATTTTTTGTTTCCTGTAACAGCGTTTAGCAGTCCAGCCCAGTTCACGACCCAGCTGGGCTCCCCTTAGGGTACCAAAACCAAGGGCCCTCCACCCTGACGTGTGGAAAAAAGAGTAGTTACTGAAACCCATAGCTCCATAACCTTAAGTCATATTTTCACCCTTCCCACCTCCCTTTACCCCATTTAATAAGGAAATTGAATCTGAGATGAGCTTTTAATTAAAAATCTCATAATAATATACAAAATCCAGGAGATAAGGAAATTAAATATTAAATATGGATTTTTCCTTCTCCACATTTCCTGCTGTTTGGCACATACGAAGTCTATTAGAACAAAAGGGCTCAGAGGGACTTTCAACGTCATCAGGGGCCGTACTGGAGGGGGTTATTGTGGGTGGGCTGATGGCCTTCAGTCCAGAGCCAGACCACGGGGTGGACAGGCAGTGCTGCAACTTCTTCTCGGGCAAACTTGGCCGGTGAGCACGCATCACCCCCAAAGCCCCCCCAGACCTCCCGCCCTACCCTGCCCCACGCCACCGGGGCTTCCTGTCCTGTTGGGAACGTCCTGCAGCAGCTTGCTCTACAGCCCGTTGTCATAGGAAGTGCCACCTACCGGGCAGTAACCAAGGTCTTTCTGAGGGCAAGAGGTGCATCTTCTGGCCTTCCCCTCCCTGTCCCTGGCACGTTTCCTAGTAGGCTTTCGACAAGCATGTACTGGATGAATGAAGGAATGAATGAATGAATGCAACATGTCTGGGTAGGTAAGCCAGCAAGCTTGTCCAGCTAATAAATATGTCAGGCTTTGTGAGCCAGGTGTGTCCTCACCCACGGCCACTCCACTCTGCCGTGGACAACTCACGTATGAGTCGGCCTGGCTGGGTTCCAGGAACACAGTTTGCAAAACAGCCTGTGGGCTGGATTTGGTCCAAGGGCTGCAGTGTACCGAGCCTCTGGCCTAAAGAACTGTCTTCTGGTTTGGACAAAAGATCGAGTTTGGTTACTTGTGTTTTTTACAGTGTCAATCAGGCACTTTGCAGAATGACAGCAGGTCTACAAAGCTCTCTGGGCGGGGGGTTAATTTATGCCGTCCTCCACAAAATGAGGATGAGGTCCAGCTACTTCACATTACTTGGTCTGGCCTCTGACACTCCAACCTAAAAAAAAAATGCTGTAACCAAAACTGAGACCTCAGCTTTCCTTGCAGACTTGACCTTACTTCACCCTGCCAGTTCTGAGCTTTCCTCCTGGCTCAGGGAGCGAGCCTAGGCCGAGGCTCCAGCTCCGAGCAACCCAATCTCCTTTCTGGCTTGTTAGCCCAGGCCCAGCTCACTCCCACTGTCTCCCCAGGGGTTCTCTATTGAAGGGAGGGGTGGGGACAGCATTGAAGCACCCAGGAGTACCCAGCACCCTGGGGGCAATCTGTCCACACTCCTCTCCTTCCTCTTCCCACCGTCAGCCTGGGGCACACCTGCCGCTCCAGGGAGGTTTGCTGACTGGGGAAAGGGATGGCTCTTCTGCGGGGTCTCTCCACTTTCCTGGGCGAGTGACAGGAGGTGTAACGAGCTCACAGATTGCACCTCCCTGTCCAACTGTTCCCGACAGATTGGCATCCCAGTTGGAAAGATTCCTCGGCAGGCGGCATGGGACAAAGAGACACCTCTGCGTTTTAGTGCGAACGCCTTGAGCCAGAATCCTGCCTTCTTGTCTGACACTTGTCGCTCCGTGTGTTTTTCCTGGAGCCCTGCCACCCCCTCCAGTGTCCTCAGAGCTGGACCATGCAGAGCTGAGAGGCGAAATCACCTGAGCCCTCCTCTGTTTCCACGGCAGATGTGTCCTCTGTGGGTCCAGCGCCTGTCTTTCAGAGCACTTTCCAAAACCTTTAATTAGAGGCCTGTCTCCTTAGAGCCTGCATTTTCCATAAGGAAAGGGCCTTGTTGGTTTTGGCCGCCTTGCAGGAGGAGTTTAGAACTACTTTGCAGCTGGTGGGGCACAGCAGGTGTCTGCCTGTCAGGGGGCAGGGGGGTCAGCGCAGCGGACCGCAGGTTCCAGCTGGCAGCCCGCCAGGCCCCGGGGCCCCGTGCGGTGCCTGGTGGAGGCGGAGCGCTCCATCAGCATTTCTGGAATGAAAAAAAAAATGGATGCAGTGTGTTTTTCATAAAGCTGAGTTTAGTCCATTTTAAGAGCTGAGCTTTATTGTAAGAGTGCGTCCTTCCCACTTTCTGATGTTGGAAATCAGTACTTAAAAAATTATGGTGGAATCAGATAGTGGGATTTTTAAAAAATCCTCACCTGAGGGTATGTTTATTGATTTTTTTTTTACCATTGAAAGTTTATCAAATTCAGGATTCGGGGAACCTATTTTAAAGTGAACAATCCCGTATTCTTTAATGACTACAGATGCCCATGGGACTCAAACAAATGCTGTAAACGCAGCGTCGGGAAGAAGACCTCCCCCGGCCCCGGGAGCAGGCCTGACACCCCATGTTCCCAGGGCCACGTGATACAGACATCCTGTGCACCTGCCTTGGCATCTGACTTGGGCGTCTTTTGAAGCTGCCCCACTTTCTGTCTTATTGACTACACCTCCCAAAGCCTGGGCTTCCTCCCCGTGGAGCAGGGGGAGCCCCAGGCTGTTGTGAGCATCGGCGAGATAAGGCAGGTGAGGCAGTTCCCAAGGTCCCAGCCCAGGATACCTTCTCAATAAATGTTAATTACAGCATGTGTCCCAATAAGAATATATTTATGACCTCTCTCGACCCCGATTTTCTGCTACAGTCGTGGCTTGTGCTCACAGCCCTGACATACGTGACGTGTCCGGCTGCCTCTACATGAGCCTCAAGCTACATAGAGGATGAGACCCAGGAACGTCAGTGGGTAGGAAGGGAACCCCCTCCCACCGGTTTTGGTTTGGATTTACCACCAGAATACCTTCTGGAGTCTGGCAGAACGGACCCACACGTGTCCTGTTAGCTCCATGCAGTTTCTCTGGGAGGCAGAGCCTGCTGTTCAGAAGGACCTTTCTCTGTACTGATTAACAGGGCCCGGGACAAGCCAGGACGCATGAGACCTAGACAAGCCAGAGGTCGCCCCAGGCCATCCTTCTCAGAGCACGGCCTCCCAGCCAGTGCCCTGAGGATTCCAGTGTTGTCAGCAGCTATCAGCACGTCCACGGGTAAAGGGTGGGGAAGCAACACAGAGTTCACGGCCGCTGTCTGGGGTGGAAGAACTATCCACTGGGATTTGGAATCCTAGCTGCTACCCTTCAGTTCAAATTCCCTGGCTAGAAACCATCTCAGTCAAGGACTGTTTGCCGCTTCAACTTGAGAATCTAAAAATAAAAAAATATTTGCTCCTCTTCAAGCCTGTGGTGCGACCAGGAAATGGGTCTCCACTTGGACATGCAGGGTCACTTAGCAGGGTCCATCAGAGTGGCCTCTTGACTCCTGCTAACCTGCCGACCAAAGCCTTGCTCAGACCAAATGCCCCCCCCGCAAAAAAAAAACAAACAAACCTGTCAGATGTGGCCAGAGGCCACCTTTTAAAAACACCTTAATGAAAAGCCACTTTTCTGTCAGATGTGTGACATTTGAGTGGAAAAACAAAATACTTTGTTGCTTCTTATAAGCACAGAGAGCCTAATGAGGTAATGACTTTTGTCTCCTCTGGCACTAATCTCAAGTGCAACAATCTCTAAATATGATTTTTTTCTTTAGGGATTTTGTTGCTGAGCAAAACCTGAATCTTGGATTTATACTTTTAGTTTGTGTCTCTCAGTCACTGGCTCAGAGATAAAGATGAGGGGGGTATGCTGAAAAAGTAGCAAAGTGCACAGTTCAGTGATTTTTAGCACATTTATAGAATTGTGCCACCATCACCACTGTCTAATTCTAGAACATTTCCACCCCTCCAAAAGCAACCTGGTGCCAGGCAGCAGGCAGTCCGCACTTCTACCCTGTCCCCACCGCCCCCCCCGACTGTTGCTAATCTGCTTTCTGACGTCACGGTTTTGCCTGTTCTGGACTTTGTGCATAAATGGAACCAGCAAAGATGTGGCCTTTTGTGCCCGGCTTTTAATGAACATAACTCTTATGCGGTTTTCCCATACAGTGCCATTATTTCATTGCTTTCTATGACTATTTTTTCTTTGCATGGACATACCATACTTATCTGGCCAGTCACCAATTGGCTCGTTTCCACTCTTTGGCTATTGTGAACAAGACTGTTGTAAACATTCATGTACTTGATTTTTAACTTTTTAAATTTTATTCCTGAAAACATAAATTGCTGGGCCTCGAGCTAACTCCATGTTTCACTCTTTGAAGAAGTGCCAGGCCGTGTTACAAAGGGGGGGCACATTCCCACCAGCGAGGTCTCATTCTCTGCATCCTTACCCACACTTGCTATTATCTGTGTCCTGTAGCCATCGGTATCAGTCAGTTTGAGCTGCTGTAACAAAAACACCACAGATGGAGTGGTTTAACCAGCAAACACTTATTGCTCACAGTTCTGGTGGCTGCAAAGTCCAAAGTCAAGGTGCTGGCAGATTTGGTGTGTAGAGAGGGCCCTCTTCCCAGATTGCAGATGGCTGTCTTCTTGATGTGTCCTCCATGGAGGAAAGAGTGACCAGCTCATTACTTCCTGTCCTATGCTGTCTTACCAAGGCTTTGCCAACAGTCTGAATGCCTCTAAACAGGCCTGACAGTTCAGCTCAGGACGTGGGGGTAGTGTGTGGCAGGGTCCCACCGGAGCCGTCAGCTTGTTCCAAGACCAGCCCTTTCTCTGGCAGGACGACAGAGGGGCTGGAGAGGCCTGAGTGCATGGGGCCCCGCACTCACAGCGCGGGGCTCCTCACCTTGAATTCTACTTGTTCGGGAGCTTCTGGTCTCCGTGGGGCCTGCCCTTCCTGGCCCACTCGGCCGAGCAGAAATGCCAGTGATCGCTTAAAGTTCTTGCCGCTGTGGGTGCCTGAGTACACTGAGGTGGCCTGTCGTGACTCCGCCTGCATTACTATCATTGGTCAATCTTTATTGTCACTTACCATGAGTCCCACGAGAACAGAGTCCATGACCAGTGTCCTCTGGACTGTCTCCGTCCCTCTACCCAGCCTGACCCCACTTGCTCCAAAGCCGTCCGTGGCCTGCAGAAGGGAAACAGTGCTCTGGACCGTTGCCCCAAACTCCTAGCCAGCTCCTGGCCAGCCTGTATCTAAACCTAGTTTTTTGTTGGACCGAAAATCATGACTCTGAAAATACAGCCAGATCCTCAGTTCTGGCAGCCCCATCCCCAAAAGCGCTTTGAGTCTGTTCTTTCAACGTCCAGGCCTAAGCTCGCGGGGCAGTCTTCTAAGTTTCAGCTTCCCCCCGACTCCACCAAGCTTGGGAAACGTCCCCTTTCAAGCTCTGTAGAATGTCTGGCTAGACCCGCCGCAGTCCACCTTCCCTTGTCATCAAAGATCAGATGATTTGTTCTGGTGCAGGGGTCGGGGGCAGGGGGAGTGGTCATCTGGAGTAAAGGGGCAGTAGGAGAGGGCAGAGTGATCCCTGCACCTGGGAGGGAGCCACAAGGGGGAGCTAGTGAGAACCACGGGGAATAATCTAAAAAGAGTAGGAAGTGCCCCATTAACTCACAGAAGACCTTCATTAGCAACACAGTTTGGGCCTTGCACGGTGCTAGAGCACGTGTGAACGTGGCCTCAGTCCCGCCCTCGTGAGCGTCCAGTGTTTTAAAACATAGAGCAGCATCTAGTGTTAAAAATGAGCGTAAACCGTCTCTAAGTTCTATTTCAGTCAGATGGTATTAGAGCTTATAGGCAGGTGTGGTGGTCTGGCCACCTGATCACTGTTTCTGCCCCAACCCCGCCCCACCCTGGTGCCCAGTTAAGACAAAAACTGACCGACTTGCCTGGGCACTGACCGGGCAGGGCACTGACCGGCGAGGCGTGGCCAGAGACAGCGAACTGGAGGCAGAGCTGGGAGCACAGTCCGTTTCCTGCATCATGGCCGTCCTTCCCTAGCTGAGGCTTCTCCTGGGCTCCAGTGAGGAGCCTCCGCCTTAACCTACAGCCGCTTCCTCCCAAGGCCCCTAGGCCTCAAGGCCCACTGCTTCCCCCCCGAATGCCAGACACTTATGGGGAAGGGAGGGGGTTCGTTCCCAAACCGTCCACCTTGTTTTTGTATGAAGCATCATGGGTAAGTGCCCACTTGTTGGATGCACTGAGCATTTGTGTTTAAACCTCGGCCCCAAAGCTTCTTGGTGCATGAACTTGGAAGAATGAAAGGAGTTAATACAGACTCTTAGAACAGAGCTTGGGACATGATCAGCGGCCTTTGTCATCATGCTGGTTGGGCTCACTCAAATTGTCTGGCAAACTCAGTATGTCCCAGGGCCACGTGATGGAGGAGGGGGCCATGTGCGGCAAGGCCTAATGCTCGTGTTTAAAGCTGTTCTCACCACAAAGTGAACCCAAGGCCAGTGAGCGGAGGGACGTGTTTCTAGCCTGTCACTTGGAGTAATGTGAAATGTCCGCACATGTCTCCTTCTGATGACAGCAAACAAGGCCACTGCTGAAAGACAAGGACTTCTTTCTATTACCAGGGAGCACACAGGAGCAGGGCACATTAACATTTGACTTTGCAGAAGGAGAGGCAAGGGCGCTGAGTTGGGTCTCAGAGGCAGACACAGGCTCAAACAGCCCTGGTGGGATTGCGCGGGTGGCGGCGGCAGAGAGCTGCCCCCCACCCCGGGTCCTCCTGCAGCAGGCGACCTCGGTCGGGGTCCTAAAGAAGGACTCAAATGGTAATGATCTCAACATGGTCATCCCCACTGGTATTTTTGACAATCGGGTCCTAACTCACATTCCTAGGCTGTTTTACTTGCAATGGGCATGAATTTCAATTCTTTAGTGTATTTGAACTTCACCACAAACTTTGAGTCCACAGAGGCTGGCCTTATTTTTCTATTTTGACCTGTATACTGAGGACCAGATCTGTTACCTGCTCAGTGAGCACGTTGGGGTCAGGGTCAAGACTGTCCACCCTCCAGCTGAAGATTTTTCTATTGTAAATATAAACATGTGATAACCTGGCCTTTCTTCCAGCCTTCCTTCTCTCTCTCTCTCTCTCTCTCTCTCTCTCTTTTTTTAGAGAAAAAAGGGGAAGAGAGAAACATTGATTTGAGAGAGAAACATTGATCGGTTGCCTCGCATACGGGCCCTGACCAGGGACCAAACCTGCAATCTAGATATGTGCCCTGATGGCGGATGGAACCTGCAACCTTTTGGTGCACAGGATGGTGCACTCCAGCCAACTGAGCCACCAGCCAGGGCTCACTTTTTCTTAATATTACAAGAAATATGAGTGCATGTTTATTTCCAATGTTTATTGGAAACATTTTCGGTAATACCAAAATAGATAGCAAAAGGCAAGAAAGTTCCTCGTATCCTTCCACTTCCCCAAAGAGACAGCTCTGACCTGCTGGTGCCTGTTTTCCCAGTTCTTCTGCTGAGCCCTAAACTCACACAAATCTGTGTACACACACAGTAGATAATAACATAATCATACTCATGGAAATTGCTGTTTTCACTTAAAATATTCCACGCAGTGCCTGCCTTGTTTTGAATGCATGGAGAGCGTTTCTTGGGCTTGCTGAGAAATGTTTACACTCTTCCCTTTTACTGGGTATTTAGGGTATTTCCACTTTCACTGTTAAAAATGAAGTTCCGGGTAATATCCTACAATTAGCATGCTTGTGCCCAAGAAGGAATCCTTATTTGGGATGTTTTCAGAGGAGCGGAACTCCTGGGCCAAGGGTGCGTTTTACATTTCGATTTCCCTTTCAAAGCCTTTCCCAGCCCCTCCCCCATGGACAGCCCGCCAAGGTTCCTCTCTGCCCGTCCAGGGAGAACAGCCTCTATTCTTTGCTGTTTGGGGCAGTGAAAAGTGTTCGCTTCTTTTTCCTTAAATCTCTTCAGCAGTTTGAGAAGTTGAGTGCTCTTCCGTCTGCTTGCTGGCCACATGCGTTTCCCTGGGACATTGCCTCCTTTCCCCTTGAACTTCTTGTCTGTCTCAGTGATTAAAATGTTCTTTCTGGTTTCTGGGTGTCGATGAAAATATTCAAAATCTTTTATTCCAGTATTTTATCACTATACCTTTTGGGTTTAGGTGGTCAAACATAAGCTATTTTTCACTTTTTAAAATAAGCTTTTAAGTTTAGAATAGATTTAGATTTATGGGAAAACGCGGTGAAGAAGTACAGAGCGTCCTCACACCCCCCGTGTCCCTAGCGCTAACACACTGAGCCAGCATAGCATGTTATTGCGACGAGAGCAGTGTCGCCGCATCATCACGAGCTGAAGTCCACGCTCCATTCACCTCGCCTGCGTTTTCACCTCGTGTCCCTCTTCTCTTCCAGCGTCCCGCCCAGACACTGCACCACCCAAGTTGTCACGTCTCCTCAGGCTGCCCCGGGTTGTGTCAGTTTTGGTGAGTACGGATCAGGGATTTTGTAGAACGTCCTTGAACTGGAATTGGATATTTTTCTCATGATTAGACCAGGGTTCTGGGTCAGGGGCAGGAAGACCACAGAGGAGAGGGACCACTTTCATCATGTTGCCGCAGGAGTACGCACTCTCCCCATGACCCGTCACTATGGAGGTTGGGCTGGATCACGTGTCTGAGAGTGTCTGTCAGTTTTCCCCACCGAGTTCATCTCTTCTGTCCCCTTTCCACGTTGTACTGTGAAGAAGGAAGTCGCTATGAGAATAAATTCAAAATTGATTAAAGACCTAAATGTTAGACCTGAAACCATAAAAACCCTGGAAAAAAACACAGGAAGAAAAATCTTGGACATTGCTCATAGCCGTACTTTATCAGATCTATCTTCCCAGGCAAGGGAAACAAAAGAAAAAAAATGAACAAGTGGGACTACATCAAACTAAAAAGGTTTTGCCTAGCAAAGGAACACATCAACAAAATAAGAAGACAGCCCACCGGATGGGAGAACATATTTGCCAATGATAACATCTTATAAAGAGTTACTATCCAAAAATTGTAAAGAAATTACAAAACTTAACACCAAAACAAAAACAAACAACAATCCAATTAAAAATTGGGCAAAGGACCTGAATAGACAATTGTCCAAAGAGGACATACAGGTGGCCAATAGACATACAAAAAGATGCTCAACATCACTAATCATCAGAGAAATGCATATTAAAACCACAGTGAGATACCACCTCACACCTGTCAGAATGGCCATCATAACCAAATCAATGAACAACAAGTGCTGGTGAGGAATGGAGAAAAGGGAAGCCCAGTGCACTGTTGGCGGGGATGCAGACTTGGGCAGCCACCGTGGAAAGCAGTACGGAATTTCCTCAGAAAGCTAAAGATGGAACTGCCTTTGGACCCAGTGATCCCACTTCTGGGAATATACCTGAAGGAACCCAAAATACTGTAAGTTGAAATAGTGTAAGCACCACTACGTTCATTGCAGTGTCATTTACAGTCACCAAGACATGGAAGCAGCCCAAGTGTCCATCAGTAGATGAGTAGATAAAACAACTATGGGATATTTACACGATGAAATACTACTCAGCCATAAAAAAGAAGAGTATTTTATCCTTTGTGACAGTGTGGATGGGCCCAGAGGACACTATGCTAAGTGAAATAAGCCCATCGGAGAAAGATAAATACCATACGATTTCACTCATATATGGAACCTAATGAACAAACCGAACTAAGAAGCAGAATAGAGACGGACTCATAGGCGGAGAGCAGGCTGACAGCTAAGGGGTGGGGAGCTTAGGGGTAAAGGGACTGAGCAGAAAGAACAAGGACTCGTGGACACAGACAACAGTGTGGTGACTACAGTGGTGAGGGGGGTACAAGGGGACTAATTGGTAACGGGAAAAATACAGCGAAAGTCACTATGGACAGCCCACTCTCAAAGAGCAGGAAGGGGAAAAGCCTCTACTTCCACAATTATTCAGAATTTTTCTGCACTGAAGTATCATCACTTCTCCCCTGACTTTAGTTAATTTGTTCAACTATTTGTTGACATCGGTATGGACCTGTGAATGTTTGTGTTTTGGGTTGGGTTATAACCCAGTGGTGCTTCAGTTGTTTTGCTCGAGGTGTTTCCGCTTTGGCCATTGGGAGTTCCTTCACGTGGCTCCTGTATCCCTTTGATAGCCTCCCCCTCATCATTGGGACTTTGTAAACGTACTCCCTTACTTTCTGGCCTCGCCAGGCTCACCTTGTCCATTTTGTGCTCCTGTCTGAGGAGCATCTATCTCCCCGAGGTTTCTTTTATTGGAGAATGAACAGTATTAAAAACACCAGCTGGGGTGGTAGGTACGCGCGTTGCCAGAAATTGGTGTTGTCAGGTTTTTGCTGGATTGTAACCTTTCTAATAGTTACATAGCGGTATCCGATTGTCGGTGGAGTTTGAAATGCCCTAATGCCTAGCACCATAGACCATTTTCCCATGTTTATTTGCCTTCTGCTTATCTTCTTTGGGGAGGGGTCTCTACAGATCTCTTTTCTATATTTTCAAAATTTTGGTAAAAAGCACATATCATAAAATTTAGCTCTTTAAACATTTTTAGATACAAATTCACTTTCTTGTGCAACAATCCTCAATACTTGTCTCCAAACTTCTTCCATTTCCCAAAACTGAGACCCGATGCCTCTTCAACAATAACTCCCTGTTCCCTGTGCCCCACGGCCTCTGCTGAGCACCCGACTGTATTGGATTCCCCGACTGTGCAACTTCTCCTGACATCATGTGCCTTGCAGTGTTGAATAGACAAAGAGAATTGTAGCTTAGTGTCTGCCTCCCCCACCGAGGGCTTGGACAAGGGCACAGTGCCCCACCCCCTGACTTGTCCTTCCTGGCATTCTGATGACTGAGTGAGACTAATTGCTGGTATGGGATCCCATCCTGCTTGGAAGATCTGGTGGGAGTTCCACCCTCCTGAAGCGCCTGCTACTCCGTGTATTCACAAACACAGCAGGGCTCGGTACAATATGGCTTTGAGTTTGGTTTGAAGGTGCTAATGGCCTTGTCTCTGGTGCAGAATCGAATATTGGGAGTACCTGGCAAACACTGGCTGTTTGACAGGGCATCACAAACATGAGATGCTCTCAAGGGACCATTAGCTGGTTTATAGGCAAAAATGAAACGGAATGGGAGGAGCCCGGAAATGTCAGCCCATGAAGGATCAGAAAAACTGAGCGATTCAAGACTCCAGATGGTAGAAACTAAAATTTAGAAAGTCTCTGTCTAAATAAACAAACAGAGGTCAGATTAAGAGGCTGAAACATAGGTCAGATTAAGACTGTGGCCTTCGCATTGAACCCTGCCAGCGCCATGCACCATGAGACTGAGAGAAAAAGGCACGGGGGCGAGGAAGCAAGGAAATAAGGTAGACAGGGAAGTACGTCCAGGAAAGATCACTGGGGATGGCTGCCGGGTCATGCAACTGACTGGGAGCAAAAAGATCAAAAGTCTACTAAGGTTTTACAAGGATTGTATTACCAAAGGTACCACAATTTCAGAGCAAAACAGTCTTTGATGATTTGAGACTCAGACAGCCCCTGGTCCTCTGACCTCTGATAAGCAAACAGCAGGCTCCAAAAAATGCAGTTTCCAAGGGAAGCTTCTTCCCAGCAGCCACCTCAGATGTGGTCATGAAAGCAAATGAACAAGAGAAAAGTCCCCGAGGGCAAATCCGGGACCAACAAGGGACATGGACATGGTAGCTCTGCCCAAAGAGCAGAAGGAAAGTCTGGGGATGTCCCCTCTGCTAGGGCAAGGAAGCCCCCCATGCCTGTGCCATGGGGTCCGCATCCCTACACATCAGCAACTACCGTGCGCTTTCTCTTGTCTCCTTTTGTGAATGGGAGATCTTCTCGTGGGGTTCCTGTCCCTCCCCATCACGTCCTGTGTGGTCCTCCAGGCTCATTCTCCCCTTCCTACCTGCAGGTTGGAGGATGACACCTAGGCTGACCCAGAGAACCGTGTGCTAAAAACGGTATGTCCATTAGCCTGGGTCCCTGAATGACCGTGCGGAGCAAAGCCGTCTGCACCCCACACTGCATGGCTGTGCCGGAGAGAAGCAAAGGTGTACTGTGTTATGCTGTCAGTGTTACAGAGTTCTGGTCCTACCTCAGTACTCATCACATTTGGACGAGAAAAGATGTTTCAGCACTCGGCGTTTGCATGGGATTCATCACACTTGCTGGAACTTGCATGAGTCACAGTGCGAAAGGAAATGCTTTGTCTCTCGTCACTTGCCTGCCGCTCATCTGTTGTGGCACTCATCACGTGTCCTGGAGAGCATTAACGAGTGCCGAGGTCTCACTGTATTTGTTATAGCACCTAGAGTTAATTATCCTGACTGGTAATAATACACTGAGTGCCTGTCTTAAGCCACACAGCAACTCAGACAAAAGCAGGCCCAGGGCCCAGGTCTCCTGACCTTAGCCCAAGAAGTGCCCTACTTTTAAAGTCCGTCTTGGATTGAAACTAAAACGAGAAGTCTCTCCCCACAGGCCTGCCTGTGTTCACTGGAATAATGACACAGCCCCATAGTTGTGCAGTTGACCGAGCTCGTCCAGGTGAGCTGGCCAGGCGAGGCGTTGTCGCTGACCCAGTGTCCCGCCCTCTGTGTGCCGAAGGGGTCTGTGAAGGGCTGTAACTACACCCTTGCCTGCCCACCGCCCCCCCCCCCACCCCAGTTCCAGCAGCATTCCCCGCCCTTACTGTCCTGCCTTGTGCTTTGACGGCTGTGGGCACCATCACGGCGGTCCTTGAGGAACTCGGGAACATCGCTCAGTGCTTCATGTCACAAGTCACATATCACATTAGTTTTAGCAGCACTTCCCCTGCATTTTTCAGCGGAAGCCTCTCACCAGCATCCCCACTGATGGCACTGGGGTGGGGGCTGCAGGGCTGACCGTAGGAGTCAGGCTTCTCACAGCAGCAGCGGCTCCTACCAGGGCTGTGCCCACCGCCGGTGTCTCCGCTCTGTAAAGCCCCTGCCCTTGGCCTCCTCCTGCATTTAAAGTCTTGAGGGAAGAGCTTGAAGGCTCCGGGCCTCCTTAGCCTCCAGGCAGAAAAGAAACAAACCACCCTGGAGCAGACTCTGAGCTCAGCAGAGCAAGGGCACACGCACAGCCTTAGATGGAGGTCACTAGCAACAGTGATGCTCGTGGCAAGCTTTTCTTGGTCTACAGAGCACATTCACGTATAATCCCCTTCTCCTGCCACCACTGTTTGGGGGCTGCGTTCTTCTGTGGTGCATGGTCTTTGAGATTCAGGTCTTTGGGGCCACCCTGGGGAGACTCTGCCGCCCCCTGCCCCCACCGTCACCCCATTTTATTTAGATGCCTTTTTCTTCTTTTTTTGTTCTCCCATAATATTGTAAGCTTATTTCTTTTATAATTTTTGTCTGTTTTAAGAACAAAACAGCCATTCATCTCTGAATCCCAGACACCTTAACCAGGTGTCCGGGACATAAGGTGCATTAGGCCAACGCTGAGCACCTGCAGGCTTGGACCTGTTCCCCGGGGAAACAGGCAAAGGGTGCTCATAGAGCCCCTGACTCAGAGAGGTTTGATTCAGGGTGTGGGGGAGGGGGACAGACAAGGAACAGGGTAAACATAACCTGGAGAATGTTGGCGACAGACATAAGGGGGCGATGATCAAAAGTGGGAGGGGCCACCAGGGGGCCAGGGAGCCACCCTGAGAGAGGCCCTGTGCACTGAGCCCTGCGCCAAGAGAAGAAGCAGGCAGATCTGGGTGGAGGAAGGCCAGGCAGGGGGAGCAGCCAAGTCCCTGGTGTGTCAGGGACAGCAATGCTGGCAGGTTGGAATGAGCAGCGTGCAGGGCAGGAGAAGACAGGGTGAGACAGCAGCCTGAGATCAGGCCAGGGTGGGGACCCCGGATTCATTCCGAGAATGGTGGGAGCTAGTGGAGGGTCCAAGCAGGAGCACGATGGGACTTACTCTGTGTTTTCAGAAGCGTCCCTGCAGACCACTGGGCAGGGAGGCGTGGCCTCTGGGCCGCGGGTGGGATTGCTGATCCTGGGGGGGGGCTTCGGTTTGGGCAAAGGTGCAGCAGCCGGCTGGCCGTGCTTCCAAGCCAGAGCCGAGGAGAGCTCGGTTAGCCACTGAGACGGGGCCTCTGCAACCCCTGCACACAGCAGGGCACTTTTAGGGCCTCTGTCCACTACACACCAAGTGCTATTCCTCTGTGACCTCGCCCAGGCCGGGGACGAGGAGGGGAAGGAAGTGTCGCCATTTCCATACTTGGGGGGGCTCGATGACAGAAAGATAAAGGGGTCTGGCCGAGGTTTCGGAACTGGGAACAGGTGCATTTCCATCGCTCTAAACTTCACTCCCTCCCACGGGTCTCGGGGTTCGGGGGAGAACTCCCAAGGCTTTCTCTCCTCCTTCCAAGCACTGTCACTGTGAGGAACAGTCACCAGACACTTCCCGAGCACTTGCTGTGTCCTGAGCACTGCGCCCAGAAAACATGTGCCACACATCACAGTGCATGGGGCACCCTCAGAAGTCACATCGATTCTCAAGGGATTTGTACCATGGGCCAGGTCAGGCTTCGGTGACCCGGTGACCCAGCGTGGCCAGGAGGCTGTGGGGACCCTGTGTCTGTCATCCTTGTTTTCCATGGCCTGGTTTTCCAGAAAGAAACCAGCCTCACAGTCCTGCACTCACCCCAGTGGATCAGCTCCCGCTACGCACACCAAAGCCCCCGACACGTGTCCAGACAGGTCTCCTTGGGCTCACCCTGCAGGGCCACCTGCGTGGCACCGCGCGCACTGCCGGTGAGTGTGCAGAACCACGTCTGCACGTGACCTGAGCCTTTGTTTCTTTGAAAGAAACAAAGAAAGATCTTTCTTTCAAAGATCACCCGACCTGTGATCTTTGTTTCTTCTGTGCCCAGGATGGCCACCCCTTCATCTGTCTTACCTGGTAATCAGACGCAACCTTGGCGGAATGGAAGCAGAGGTCACGGTGAGCCAACTAGCACTTTACGTGCCCGGGAAGAGGCTCCTTTGTAACGGGGAAATTATAGCGTTTCTGAAGGCAGCTTTGTTGGAGGGCGCTGATCTCAGCGCTCTGAGGGGAGCGCCCTTTCAGGCTGTCGACGGGCGGCTGGAATTTGTGGGGCTCCTTTGTTGGCAGAAGCCCCGCCAGTGACTGGGGGTCTATTGTGAGAACGGAGATTGTACCCCATTTCCCCGCAGTGTTTTGCTTGTCCAACACTATCAGATAAAAAGTACAGCAGTCCCCACTTCACATTGTGCCCAGGTGTCACGTGAGCACCGTGGGAGGGTCTCATCGCACCGCCTCCGGGGGTCCTGGGTTGCACTTTCTGTCCGTGAGCACGTCGATTCTCTCGGGACGAGGGCTGGCATTTTTAAGGGCTGGCCTCCCAGACCACACAGAACTGGACGTGCACCTGAAAGGAAGAGCAACAGAACAACGCTCTCAGGTTGGGGGGTGTGGGGGGAGAAAGGCGACAGGACTCGGACGCGGGGTGCCGCGCCGTCCGTGGGAGCCGCTCGCAAAGCCGGGTGTGAAAGTAGGAAACGTGTTTGAGCTGAAAAGCAAGGTTTCATGTCACTGGAAATGCCAGGCATGCCATGTCTCAACAGGTAACATTATCAAAAATTAAGCAAAGTGTTTCATTTTCCCGGTGTCGGTTTTAACACTTCACGGTATTTTTGGCATTGTAATTACTGTTTTCTTTCCGCCAGGCCTTCTGTGAGGACTGGTTCGTCTACTTTACTAATCACTCTCCTTTGTATAAGCAGAGATGTATTGCTTCATTAAACCCGACTGTTTATGCCCAATAACACAGGTTGTACCGAGCCCACTAAACTCCATATTTGTGTTTCAAATGTTTTGTTTTTCAGCCCTCAATACGTCATGAATGCAATCAGTATTGTTGCTTTTCATGAAACAGCTACATGGGCGGAAAGGGGAGACTGCTAATCCCCTCGCCGAGATAACAGACAGGGATCCCATAGAGCTGTTCTTTCATTTCATTCGTGATGAAGGATGCTCTGTTGTCTAACTCTGGGCAGGAAGGGGCGGCCACCCCTCGGCATCAGAGGGCCATTGTACTACTTTCTGAGACATAGGGGAAAAGGTTCACGCACAGGGAAACTACGAATGTCTTGCATGCCCGCGAGTGTACTAAGGAGCGAGAACTGAGTCCTGGCGGCAGCCAGACGAGTGCGATGTCAGCTATAGTAGGAGAGGCCTCCCCGCGGCCGCGAGGAAGAAGACCCCACGATGCGTCCATCTTGGGACCTCGCCAGGATTTGTGGGACCATCAACTTCCACCATGTGAGGCTGCTGCGCTCTCAGGTGTCTGCCCTCGCGGCTGCAAAGCCCGGCCTTTTCCGATAGACACTCCCTCGCCCGGGTGGCCACGCGTCTCAAGCGAGAGACAGGCAGCACCGAACAGCTTGCTGTGCTTCATCGGGGGGGGCCCCTCCCTCTCCAAACCTGCACCCACCCCTAAACTACTGGCTCATCACCACAGCGGAGCAGAGAAAGGTTCACCTGGTGCCAAGTGGCGTGTTGTTCCTGCCTCACCTCTCTGGACGTCACCCGTCGAGAACATGTTGTAGAGCCTGGGAGGGCACTGGCAAGCAGAGCGTGGGACAGCCACGTTCCTAGACAGTCGGTCAGTGACAGAGCTCTTGGACGAACCAAGGCGGGCCTGGAGTGAGAGGCTGGGGAGCGTGGTGGTGCGAATGGATGAAGAGGTTTTCTCTGCCTGTCCAGCCTTCCTTGGCTGATATCATTAACAGCTGGGGCAGCCTGGTCCTGTCCAGGGCTGCTAATGGGACATGGCATTCGGTGGAGACCGGGTGTGAGGTCCACTGTGGCTCTGGCCACCTGCTCCAACTCAGGACATGCCTCCGTGGTCCCAGGGTCCAGCAGACTCTTACTGGAATGGACTCATAGTGTTTGTGCCTTTCCGGATACACAGGGTGGGTGCCAGGCTCAAGTCCCTTTTTCCCTGGAGCCAGCTGTATGCTGTGGGGGTGTCTCCCCTCTCCCAGGCCTCCTTCCTCCCCTGTGTCCAGCCCATAGGAATGGAGCAGGGCTTTACAAGTTTCAGGTGTCTGGAGCAGAACCTACTTTTAAAAGCCAAGTCCTACGCAGAAATCGGATATAAAGGATGCAAAAGCAGAAACAGGTTGAAACAGAATCAAGGCCGAGAGACACTCTGCAGCCACCTCCGCAGGCCCCCCTGCGGTGTTCCTTGCTCTGCAGGATTCGATCAGAAATCTTCAGGCACACACAGGTCACCTTGCAGGTCCTTTGAGCCCAGATCGTCTGCGACTTCGCTGTCTCTTTAATGTGCGGCTTCCCTCCCGCCATGGGGCCCGAGCTGCCCCCTCATGCCTCCGGCACGCCAACAGTCAGCTTTCTCTCTGGCTTTTCTCAAATCTAACGATGGGATTCTTCTCTTTGAAGGGTTGAGAAGGAAGTTCTTTAATGACTGGAAACGAGCCTCCATTCCCGAGGGTCCACCTCACTCATTTCCACTTTGGAGAAACAAAAGACGGCACTGCTCCGACCCATTTCCCGTGGTTTTGTAGTACTGGGACTTGGTGTTCGTGACTTTAAAGCCTTAACTCAGCTGGAGAACATGGAAAAGGGTGGGAGAAGGTGAGCCCTCCTCCCTTCCCCTCTAAGATGGTCCACAGTTTCTGCTCAAAGAGTGACTGGGGCCCAGTGAGGGGCAAGGGCACCCCCAGGCCCCTGTCTCCTTCTCTGAGTCCCTCCGCCTGTCGCTCTGCTTCCTTCCGCTGCCGGAGCTCTGACTTTGTCCTCCTTGGGGGTTGCTGTCTGCTGCAGCCTCCTCACTCACACTCCGCCGCGCCTCTGCACTGGCTCCGGTCCCTGCGGGGCCGCCCCACCCCACTCCTACAGATCCCAGCCCATAGCTGGTGCCCCGTTTGTCCTTGAGATGCTAGGAGATGCCCCCTTCCCCGGGCACTGTGGTATCTGCTTTGCCCTGACAGGCACGACCCATGTCCCAAAACCCCAGCCTCTCTCCTGCCCCGAGCTTCCTAGCTCCTGAGGCCCATCTTCCCCGCAACTGTGGCCCTGAGTTTCTTGCAGTCTTCCTCATCCTCTACTCTTCAAAGAAGCCCTTTGAAAGTGTCAGGTGACCTCCACCAGCTGGGCAGCTGGGACTCCCGCCGATGGAGCTCTCAGCGGGCGCTCCCTGATCCTGTCGAGAAGAGAGTGGGAGCATAGAAGGAAGAAAGGTTGATTTTAAGTGCCCTTTCACCTCGGAGATGTGAACCTCATTTATTCCTGTTCTTTGAGAGGAAAATGGCAACTATGTGGAGGACATGGGAGGCACACATTGGTGACCCAGTATGGACCAGACTGGCCGGCTCAGGTCCGGAAGTCCACAGAGGCCACCTTCTCCTGGTACAGGGGAAGACAAGTGTCCTCATGCACCTGCGCAGAGTCTGGGGGGACGAATGGAGAGAGGAGGGCAGCGCAGGGTAGCAGGAGTTCTGAGGGAGAGAGAGTTTCGACTTAGGAAGGACGGACTATTTCTCCAAAAGAAACTGGATTGAACAGAAATAGGCTGTTTTAGGTTGCTTTTAGTTTGGAGGAGACTGCGTTTATATTCCCCCCACCACCCCTACCCAGTACTGCCTCCAGTTGCTGGGACAAGGAGGGCTCCAGGGTAAGCTGCCATCATCTGCGGGGGGAAAATTAAGCCATCATCTCTGCACCTCTGAGCCGTAGCGCATCCATTCCGATTCCACTGCACAAACAGCAGCAGGAGCGAGATGCAGAGTGAGAGAGGTGTGGGCAGTGAGGTTGACATGTTGAGCTGGTGTGGTTGGGGCAGTTCGTACTGAGCAGGTGACGTTTAAGCCCGGACCTAAAGGGCGAGAAGGAGGCTGACACTCAAAGAACCTGGAGGAAAAGGATTCCAGGCAGAGAGAACAGCATCCAAACAGCCCTGGGGTGGGGAAGGGCTTGGCTTGAGCAGCTGGAAGTGGTGGAGGAGAGGGATGTGACATCGGACTGGAGATATAGGCAAAGATCAGACCAAGTAAGTCCTGGGGACTGCAGTGGAAAGTCCCTGGTGGGCTCTTGGCAGGGCAGTGATAGGGTCCGATTCATATATTTTTAAAAGGTCCCTCTGGTGGTGTGGGTAGTATTGTAGAGGAACAAGGAAGCCAGGGTCATAGTCCATGCAACAGATGGCCATGACTCTGACCAGGGCAGCAAGACAGGGAAACAGGGCTAGATCCGCAAATAGTTCGGAGGGAGACTCACCCAGGTGTGCCGATTGCTGGTGGGTGGATGTAGAGAGAGGGAGGGGTGAAGGGTGACTTCTAGGTTTTGACTTGAACAGTTGGGTAGAAGACATTTGCTCACTGGGTTGCTGAACACTGGTTGTGGAGACGGTAAGGATGTGGCTGCAAATTGTCACCTGCCTGCCATCAAGAGGTGGCTTCTGTGTCCTCTCCCCTTGAATCTCCTGACTGCATTGACCAGTAGAGTACAGAAGAAGTGGCTGTGACGTCCAAGGCCAGGTTGTAGGAGACCAGGAAGTCTCTTTCTTCTTAAATGGAGCACAAACTCTTAGGTTCCTGGGTTACCGCTGTTCTGGTTATTATGGCTGCAAAACAAGCATTTGTGATGCTCGTGGATTCCAAAGTCAGCGAGTCATGCGGGGCACAGTGAGGAACGCTCATAATGCTCATCTCCACTCGGCCAGGCAGGTTTCTCGAGGCCTGGGGGCTGGAGTGATCCAAAGGTTCCCTCGTCGTGGGAAGACTTGGGAGGCTGAGGACCGAAGCCCTTGGGCGTCTCTGACCCCTCATAATCTCTCCACCTGTTCGCTTTCTTATGGCGGCCTCATGCTAGTGTGCATGTATCCCGCGCTCGGAGGCCCTTCCCAGAGAGCGAGTCACCTGGAACCTGCATCACCTTTTCTAACCTTGCCCCGGACGCCCACATATCACTTCCATTCATTAGAAGCAAGGCACTAAGGCCAGCCATTATCGAAGTGGAGGGAATTAGACTCAAGCTTTTGGAAAGTCTATCTAGGAAGTACATAGCTACAGCCATGCAAGACATTTGGCTGCCCTAAGAGCACCATGCCGGAAAGGCCACGTATGGACACTCCAGTCAACAGTCCAGGTGAACCCAGGCTTCCAGCTGTCCCCACCGAGCACCAGACCTATGAGTGGGTCACCCAGCACAGCCCATCTGCTGACTAGTCACCACCAGTGACCTCCATCAGAGCCACGTAACTCCTCTCCGAGCCGAAGAGTCACTCCGCTGGGTCCTGCTCGCATTCTTCAGCCACAGGTTTTAAGATGATAATAAAACGATAGCTTTTTAAGGCATTAAATTGTGGGAGAGTTTATTACACAGCAGTAGTTAACTATAGCACTGGGTGGGCTATCTATTTTTGGACTCGGAGATGGTTGGGAAGAAAGAATCAAGAGTTTGCTTGTAAGCCCGTTAAGCTTGAGTTAGTGTTGTCAAAGGCAGTGGGAGAAATGAGCCTGGAGCTGCAGGGAGCCTGCCAGGAGCCCCGGCCCCATCAGGCCCCGGTGCCAGAGCAGCTGCGACACTGGGGGAGTTGCACTGCGTGTGCGCTCGACAGAACGTGCTCAGATCCTCATGTAAGCGTGCACGCATTCATGCGTGCACTCATTCATGGCTGCATGCATTCATTCAGGGTTTCAGCCTGGGTGAGTTCTTTAACCTCTCAGAGCCTCACTCTCCTCCCTTAGAAAACGGGCATTTCTCATGTGCCTGTGGACCCGTAATGCCACTACCAAGGCATTCAACATCGCTCCCCTCCACCTTCCTGCTAAGACTGGAGGAACCACATACACCAAGGTTCAGGATGAATGTGGGAACCCTCATCAGACAGTGTAATTTTCAGAGGGTGGAAAAGGTGGCCTTTAACATTGCAATTGTCTGGAATAATACCTGGCAAAGAACAGTTACCTAAAGTGCCATTTCTAAATAAAACTGAAAACATTGAGGGTTCAGGCAATTTTCCCAACCCCCACCTCCAGTCCTCACGTAAATGAGCAGGAAGCCTGGGCTATCTGTTCATTTACTTATTTACTCAAAACGTGGGGGGGGTCCTTTTCTTCTTTTTCACTCCTGAACCCTAGTCACATGCCTTCCTACCCATGGGGACTTTTCCCCCCATTTGCAATGGACAAACCTGGAAAGAGCTGCAGAGATTTTGTTTAGAAAGAAGAAGCCGTGAGGGCCCTGCTGGGTCCCCCTATGACTGTCTGCTCTTCTCTCCTGCGGGGAACAGAGCAGAGGAGGCCGGACAGAGCGTGAGCCCTGGGGGAAAGGCCCGGAATGGGGAACAGACGCTGACATCAAGCGTGGGGACAGCGGCCTTTCCGCTGCCCACCAGCTTCCTGCTTCCAGCCCACAGAAGAATTTCTCTGATAGAAAAATAAGCTAATAAGGCTGTAAAAGTTTTTATTTTGGAGGTTAAATGAAGCATCTTGATGGTATAACAGGTATTTGGGAAAAGGGGCCATATGGCCTCGGGCGGGGAAGGGTGGAAGTGGATGCTAATGGCATGATTCCCATCAAATTCTCTGGTCCAAAATTCGGCCTGCTCCCGCAGAAACGCCGCGGTGGTCTCCAGGCCACTTTGACGCTCTTCAGAGGCTTGGAAACAGCCTTTTGGAGCCCAGGTATGATGATCACTGAGTGTTGTCCCAGCCCCACAGTTTTGGGGCCACACCAGGCCTTTGTTCTGCACACAGAAAGGTGGGCATTGTGGGTGGGGGGGGTGCAGACAGCGCAGCGGGCCGACCAGAAGCCATAGGAGGCTCTGGATGGGGTGGGACTGCAGGCCAGAACCTCAGAGAGCGCAGCTTGCAAATGAGCTTCACCCTCCTGTGTGCCTTCACCCAGCAGCCACTGAGGGTCTGGGCGCTTTGAAGACAGACAAATTTATCTCCCAGCAGCCTGGGATGCATGCAGAGGGAACAGGTACAGAGACGGGAGTGACAAAGCATGAACTTGAAAGCTGCTCCTGCTGGTTTGCAAAAGGGAGGGTGGGGAGGTGCAGGGGAAGAGACAGACTGAGGCTTTAAAGCCACGGTGGGGAGCATGACCTTCCTACCCCATGGGCTCCAAGGCAGGGGTGGGGACCTTGGAGCCTGCAGGTACCAGGCTGCTTGCTGCGTGGCCCCTCCCTCCCAGGATGGCATCCAGACTGTGCTGGAATTCCTTAGCAAAAGGCGACGTCTCCTCCAAGGCATGTGCCCCACATCTCCAAGGCTCCTTAGGATTCCTTTCTTGCTGCAGCCCTGCAGACCGCAGACGGAGTGAGGCGGCTTCTGAAACTCCCCCGCTCCCCGCCCAGCACTCTGCTGTCCTCAGATAATCACGTGAGCTGCTTCTGTCAAAGAGAGAAGAATCAGGAGTGACTGGAATGTTTCTCTGTGTTGCTATCTCTTTTAACCTTCCTAACAAGTTTGCCAGGATATCTTGTAATTTCTACCTTTGGATGGAGCACCTTTGTCCTGAAGGATTAAGTCTGGCTTTCTCTGGTCCACAACTTTCACCTGCTTTATATTGCTTGGAGAACCATTTAAAGAATAAGGCATGCTCGGATGTTGTCTTAATGGAGTGACACTGAGTATTTGAGCATAAATTATTATTAGTGCCGGGAAGATCAATTGATATGAGTATGTATTGTGAACACGATGAGGAGCCGATTTCCAAAAACTCTCAAGTCCTGTCTTACAAACATACAAACACTTGTAGTGAGAGCGTGAACCCAGATTCTCACTTTTCGGGTTGGTTCCCAGGCTGTCTCTGGAGGCCAAACCCCCTTCCCTGTGGCCACACGGAGGGGTTGGCAGATAGCTGGCCGGAATCCCATTCGCTTGTCCCCGTCCACCACGGTTCATCTGAGAGGCCTGGTAATCCAGTTGTCTGGTGCTGATTTCAGTCAAAATAACTGCAGGTAAAAATGGAAGGAAATCCTCAGCAGATCTGAAAGCAGGTAAGGCAGAACTTGCCGGGACAGGGGGACCGCCATTAAACATTGTCTCAGTGCTTGGGCTCCAACGTGATATCGGATCCAGATGAGTGTGGGGTCGCGGGACCTGGAGAAGAGCCAGGCGGAGGCAAGTCTCCCATCATTCACGGCACTTAGACTCTGAGTCGGGAGCCGACCCCAAAAGCAGCTGAGCTGTCTGCTCCTCAAGTGCACAGTGACGGCGGGCGGATTTGTGCTCGGGGGAGCGTTACCCGAAACCAGAGTAAGCCCAGCCGAGTCGTCCACGTACATACTCGGGCCGTCACTCAGGAGCCTCACGTCCTCGGAAATGGATATCGCTTTTCTCACGTAACGGGTGAAGAGTTTGATTCTCACCCAAGCTCCCAGAGGTAGTGAGGGACAGACCTAAGCTCCAATCTTGGGGGTTTGACCAAGGAACTCGGTCCTCTCCTTGGCCCACACTACCTCTCAATCTGTCCCAAAGGTTGTAGACACATCATATCCTTGAGGGTCAAGGTCTACCTCAGATGATCCTGATTAGCTTTCCTTCCTGAGGAGCGTGATCCTACTCTGGCCACAGTCCATTTCATAAATGCCATGCAGAAAGAGCTGAATGCAGTTAAAATGCCAGCTATTCAAACAGTTGTGCATTTGCACAGCTCATGACAAACTGAATTTTTAAGCAGTGTATTGTATTTCATATGCAAAAACATCTCCATTAGTTTATTTATTCAGCAAACACTCATTAGTGCTTTGTTGCCATCAGGCACTGCCATAGGCCCTAGAACACAGGGACGAGAGCTCCCAGGACCTGTTTTGAGAAGCAGGGACCCTGGGAAGGGGTGATGACCAAGGAAGTCGGTGTCATGACCACGCTCCCCTCTATCTTTTGACTCCTCCCCTCCCTGGCCCACCCGCTCACGGGCTTTCTGCCCCAGAGCCTTCTGGGGGTTCTTCCCATTCTCTGACATTGTCCCACCAACTGGCAGTCCAGAATAACCCCAAGTGTGAGCACTGGCTTCTCTACTCACATGACCCAGACGTCAGCTACAGTCCGGCCCTGGTGAGAGTCAGACGTACTGCCTCATGGCGATACGCCCCTGGCCCGTGGGAATCCAGCATGGTGTGGTTTCTGCCAAGTCCAGGAGGCTCCGCTTCTCAGACCCAGAGAAACGAGAGTGTGAGGCGCGTCGTGCTGAGGGCAGTCCCGGCCTCGGGCTGGGTGCTGAAGCATGGGCGTGACATCCTCAGCCAGGGGAGGGCCTGTCTCCTGCCCCTAGGAAGCCCCTGGCCCCTTAGGGTGAAGTATGCAACAGCTCGGTGACATGATGCTTACATAGTCGTTAGCAACACAGGCAGATGTTTATGTTTCCACAAAGGATCGAACAGCAGTGTGATGGTGCACCTGCCAGTAACATCGGAGAGCTGGGGGAGGGCTGGGTCCCCGACACACCCCTGCTCTCTTTCAAAGAGGCGCTCCCACTGCACCCCAGAGCTCAGGCCATGAGGGTGGCCCTCCCTCTTCTCTCGGTTCCCACCGAGGGGGATCTCTCCCCCCTCCCCCCTCACTCCCACAGCAGACAGAGTAAGAGGCCCCCTCCTTGACTTCCCGGTCATGGTCAAAAGGGGGTGAGACTGGAAATCCAGTTCGGGGGTGAGGTGGTAGGCCCCCTAGGTCCCTACCTGAGCCCATGGGTGTAGCCCAGCTTACCAGAGGGCTCCTCCGGGGAGCGGAGCCCCAGGGGGCTGGCAATAACACACTGTTTCTTGTGTACGTACCTGCTTTATGGAGCTCCCTGCAGTCTGGACTGGTCCTCAGGCATCACAACAGCTCGATGCCATCGAAGATGCGCCCCACGCCGAGCTCCAGTCTCTTCAACACGTGTTTATTGAGCAGCTACTATGGGGCAGGCACCGGGGATATGGCAGAGAACAAAGAAGATGAAAACTGCTAACCTCGTCCCAGAGGGAGAGAAAGACGAGGGCAAGACAAAGAAGTAGGCTACCTATGAAATGTGCCATCCGGGTGAAATTGCTGGGAGGTGGGAGTGAAAGGTTCTCCTGCGTTCGCCCAGAGCACGAGAGTGTGGGAAGCAGAGACTGGTGGGACCGTCGTGAGCCTGGGTGAGATGCTAGGAGTGTGGGCCAGGGAGGAAACGGACGGTCCCGGCAGAAAGGACCCTGGAGGGCTCCTGGGGCTGTGGCCCTGATGCCAGTGAAGTGGGGGCTGCAGGGGGTGGACATGATCTCACACGTGTTTAAAAGAGCTCCCCCTGGCGGCAGACGTGAGAACGCACCTGCAGCACAAGGGTAAAAGCCTGCAGAGCAGGTTGGAGCCAATAAATAAGTGAGGAGGAAAGGCAAGAATTAGGTACGCTATATGCTCACCATTCGTTCCTTCATTCATTTTTTAAGTGTGCTTTACAAACACGGGATTTTCAGAAAGTGTGATTTCTCGTCAGCCAATACTCCACACGAAGGCACACTGCTTTGATGGCGGGTGTGGAGCCTGGGAGAACTCGGGAAGCCAGGTGGTGAGAGTCTTGGCCTGTCTGGTGGGTGATGGGTCGTGAGGACCTGTCGTTCCCATCTCTCCTCTGATGCTGTGGACGGAGAAGGCAGCCGCGGAGTAGACTGGTGAAGCCTTTCTTTCCGTTTGCCTCCACGGCGGCGCTTTGCCGCCGGCCCAGTTGGCTGCCTCGGAACGAGCTGGATTGAGTGATGCCGTCAAACGGAGTGGTGACTTCCTTGAGGGCCAGAGGCCTGTCTTAGCTTCTTGTACCCCACAGAGCAGCAGCCTGTGCTGGTGGAAATCTGCCTCTTCTTCAGCCAACACGGGGGTGAGGACGATGGCAAGGCTCACAGCTCCGCACCCCCGTCACAGAGGTGACATGCCCTCACTGGCTGCAAACGTGCGTTGGGACACCTGTCACATGTCGGGTGGCACTGGTTACAATCCTATCTCCCATCCAACAAAGGACCATTGTCCCCATTTTAAGATGAAGACACCGAGGCCACGACCACTGGGTGGTTTGCCTGGGGTCCCACCGCAGCTCCGAACCAAAGCCCAGATCGAACTCACGGCTGCCCAGTGCTTGTCACCACATCAGGAGACGTGACACCATGTTCCCATGTCAACTATTATTCCTCATTAGCCGGCTCCACACCGTCGGACTGGCTCCAAATCCCGCAATTCTCAGCCAGCAGCTGGCAATTTCATTCACTGTCGGAGCAACCTGGGGGCATCGGGCGGTGCTCGCCCCCGGGGCAGAGGTGAGAAGACTGCCACCTGCATGGCTGTCCTGCTGTGGAGGCGAGTGGGAGCTCCGAGTTGTCCCGAGTCTGCAGGTGCCTTGGTGGCTCTGAGCGGGCACCGGCCAGGGTGCCAGTGGTTCCTCAGGTTCCCTACCACCCACTTCAACGGGAATGTTGAGGTCTTTTCAGTGGGAGGGAGACAGGGACGGAAGGATGAAAGGACAGAAAGGAAAGAAGTGCCGCGCATTCCCTCCGCCCAGGAATTTCTGTGCGGTTTACAACAAAGCCTCAGCTAGACAGAATGAAACCGCATGGTGAACAGTGAGCAAAAGAAGGGGGTCTTCAGGAACCTGAGACACACTCCGGAGATGACAGATCCGGTGATGAGGCCTCTGTCTATTTTAAAAATTTCTTTGCAGTCAAGTACTACAGAGCGGACACAAAGAGGGAGAAGCGTGTGTACTGGAAAAATGATAGTGTTGCTGTCCTTTCAACAGATCTCGAAATACAGTTTGTCCCTCTGCTTAATTAATTGCGGATTGCAGAGAACATGTTCTGTGACAAGACTTTGTTCCGTTGACGCTGCCATCTAATGAAATATAGATTATCATAGACTTCAGAAAACGTCTTTTGCATGGAGATTCTGGCCACACAGCCTTTGCAAGAAGCACGGAGTTACAAGGCCAGGTTTCTCTTTCCCCTAAGCTTCACCCCCCGCGGCTCCTCAGTCACTTGGTTTGTGTCTGTACACGTCAACTCGCAGTTCCGTTTCAGGGCTGAACCATGTGATGTAAGAAGGACGCGTTGTTCGGGCATCATGAGGAAACATTTTTACAAAAGGCAAATGGGGATGAAAATAATTCCCCCGATGGAATTGTCATCATTGGTTTTCGTCAAGGATTCGTAATGGAATCTGAAACAAAGAAATATTCAAAGGGTGCCTATTAAGTGATTTCATTAGATACGGTCATAGACTATTAGAGGCAGAAAGACCTTAGACAGAACCCGGCTCAGTCCGTGTTGGTATGGATGAATCGACTAAGCAAGGGAGACCCTGGTCTGTCACATGCTGAGATCGCGGGGAAAGCGTGGGCTTTGGGAAGGGGAGACCTGAGCGCTCCGCGTCACTGTCCTGGCCCTCCGCCGTGGTCTTAAACCTCCGGAACCCAGTCTGCCAGCAGTGACATGTGACTCAGGACAAAGTGATCTAACTCCCTCCAGCCTGTCACTCTCCTGACCACTGGCCTTAGGCAGATCACTCTCCCTTCTTGCTTCAGAGCACATTTTGCTGTTTGTGATTTCTCTGTTGATGTATGAGTGTGCCTGGTTAATACACGTCTTCCCCAGGAGAGACAGAGTGTAGCTCCGTGGGGACACAGCCACCTCCTTGTCACTCCCCAGGGCCCGGCACGTGGCACTCAACGCCAGGCCGTGTGGAGAGATGGATGCACCACTGAACGCACTCTGGTCATCCTGGAGGTAGGGACTATAGTCTGGATTTCCCGAATGCCTGTTATAGGAATAAAACTAGAATAGCACGCAGAAGGCTTTTTGGCTCACGTAGATTGTATTTTATTGGAATGGATGTGGACTTTTTTTTTTTTTTACAAATTGGCTTTTTAGACTTGATATGTAACAAACTATTAAGCAAGTTAACACTCTTTTTCACACTCTCAGCTGCGAAAACCTGGAACCCTGATGCTTGCCCTGAGCAGAGGAAAAGAACGTCCCGTGTTCGCAGCCCCGCCACCTGCCACCTCCAGACACTTCTCAGTTGTCACCACAGGCATGGTCTCCTAAATGTTGGAACTGGTTCTCCAGCCACTTCCCCCTTTTCCTTCTTTTTGTATCGAAAAGCCCCACATCCCATACATGTCAGCCCGGCGGAAACGTGTTGGGTGTTGGGTATGCCCTGTATGCAGATGGCTTCCATCTGCACGTATTAAAGTGTATTTTTAACTGATCAGATGGGAAGACTTCCCACAAACTCATGGTGACATCAGCGACGAGTCACTTGCTTATCTGTCCAGCTAACATCCGCCGAGCACCCCTGGCCTCTGGCCGCCCAGAGGACACAGAACCGCGGGGAGATGGGTGCGTGAGGCGCTAGCTCCGCACCCCGGGGAGGCCCTGAGCCTGTGAGCCCAGCAGGAGCACCTTATGCAGGACGAGTGCGCCACCTGAACAAAGCCTCTGGTGCGACTGGGCAGAGCCCAGGAGGGAGGAGGGTTGGGGACAGGATCCCGGATTCTGGAGCACAAACGTGAAACCGACAAGCTATCCCACAGTCCTCAGGGCCAGGGACAAGTGCTTAGAGGGTTTCATTGTAGTAAGATGAACACTTTGGCAGGGGAGGTTCAGAGAGCATCAGGGGCTCTGCAATGTCACGGCCACGAGCAGACTGTAGCCCATGGGAGGGTGACAAGGGACCTGGCGAGGCACGGCAGGAGCANGCCCTGAGCCTGTGAGCCCAGCGGGAGCACCTTATGCAGGACGAGTGCGCCACCTGAACAAAGCCTCTGGTGTGACTGTGCAGAGCCCAGGAGGGAGGAGGGTTGGGGACAGGATCCCGGATTCTGGAGCACAAACGTGAAACCGACAAGCTGTCCCACAGTCCTCAGGGCCAGGGACAAGTGCTTAGAGGGTTTCATTGTAGTAAGATGAACACTTTGGCAGGGGAGGTTCAGAGAGCATCAGGGGCTCTGCAATGTCACGGCCACGAGCAGACCGTAGCCCACAGGAGGGTGACAAGGGACCTGGCGAGGCACGGCAGGAGCACGCATGGTGGACACCCTCTGATGCACCAGCCAGGTCGACACCTCCAGCGGCTCAGGAGTTGGACGGCCTCTGGCCCCAGGTTCCTTCTCTGTGAAATTGGAACGATGCTACCTTTCAGTTGACTCTGCACAAAAATCTAATTTCAGTGGCTCCCTGCAACCCAGTCCTCACAGTGCTGGCCAACATGCTGGCCTCTTCAGACCTCCTTTGTTTTCTTCCCAGGAATGGGTGCTGATTCTTCATTCAGAAAGCGCACTGTTGGACACAGAGAGGACTCGGACAGGACTCCCAGCGGTGAAGGCAGCGCGGCCACTCGTGCCCGTCCTGGGGCCGTGTTTCTCTCCTCAGTGCCCCTCGCTCCCATCCAGCGATGTTGGGACCCACAGTCTAGCGAGTCCACAGACCCGTGCCAGGCAGAAGGAGGGGCTGAAGGAACAGAGAATGGACGAGGAGAAAGGACGGAGAGAAGGAAAGAAGCAAGAAAGGAGGGGAGGCGGGGAGGCGCCATGTTGGCCCCTGGAAGGTGGCTCAGTCACAGCCAGCAAGACCTCGGTGTGGCCGAGGTCCTGGATCTTCCAGACCTGTTTAGGTCACTGTGGCCTGGAACAATCCAGAACCTTCCTGAAAGGGGTGAATGCAAATCTAGAGTAGGCTGCAGCAGACACATGGGAGGACCCTGAGAACCCAGGAATCCTCCGTCCCCACTGAAGTCCACGGCAGTGCCAGCAGAACAGGCTGAGGACGCCTGGGTCACCTGCTCCGGACAGGCTGCCACATCTTGTTTCACAGGTCCCCACCTCCTGCAAAACGAGGGGAGAGAAGAGAATCCTCTCTGCTGAAAGATTGTGAGGACTGGGGAGAAAATTCACGAAAAAGGCCTGGGGTAGCATCGGCACCCCCCCGGGTGGCTGCTCACTGTGAGGATTCTGGACTCGACCGAGTGGCAACGTGGGAAGGAGCCTGGGGTTGGAGTAGAGTTAGTGCAGCTTCGAAGCCTGACTTCCTGGCACTGTGAAGGGTCCCCAGGAAGCAGGCGTGGATTTCGGAGGACACTGTGCATCGGGGAGCAGAGGCCACCCCGCATTTGTTAAATGTCTGCTTTGTGCAAGTCCCTCTGCAAGCTGCCTTCTGTGAGTTCTGGTGCTTAAAATCCACCACGTTGACAGCATCTTCATTACTCTCAGCTCTGTTCTCTTCATTATTGACACTGCGATTTTCATGTTGCAGATGAGGAGACTGAGCGTCGGCATGGGAGGTGAGGCAGCTTGTCTGAGGGCACAGCAAGTGGCAGCGGAGGCGCCAGGGCGGGGTCTGTGCATCCAGGAGTCCCAAGCTGGTCCTGCTGCATCCGGGACCCGCCCCTGGGCCTGCGGTGCCCCGCCTCCTTCACATGTGAACCGTACCTCTCCGGAGGGGCCTTTCCTGATCACGCCAGCAGGTACGTCCCCTGGGCCCTCGCTCACCGCTGCACCAGCCCTTCTCCCTTCAGATAACTGGTCACAGCCTCCAACTCCACACTCCTCTCTTTGCGCGAGAATAACACGGAGCCTTCGCGTACCGAACACATTTTATCCGGCACTAGTCTAAGCACTTTCCTGGCGTTATCTCCTCATATCTCGCGTCGGTCTCACAAAGTCAGCACTTAGCAATGGAAGCACGCTGCTTTGTTCCATGAACAATGCTGTGAGGGTGACATTGCTGTTTTCACCCTACAGATAATGGAGCTGGGATGCGGGAAGGTCTAGTTGCTTAGTCAAGATCGTAGAGCTGGTGCATGGTCTGTCTGCCTCTGCCTCTGGGCTGCAGGCTCCGTGCGGGCAGGGACCCTGATCCTAAGCCCCAAACAGCGACTGACTCGGGTATGTGCTCACTAAACACAGGGTCAGCGAGGAGACGAACCCTGAGAGAGACGAGCATGGAGTCTCCAACTGGGAGGAGGTGGGAGGAGGTGTTTCCCTGGAGCTCAGAGCAGTGGCCACACCGAGTGACCGGTGGACAGCCTGGGCACGGCTTCTGGGCTCCGGTCTGAGGAGCAGTGAGTGTGTATGTGTGTGTCTGTGGGTGTGTGTGAGCGGGAGAGTGTGTACGTGAGTGTGGGTGACCATTCACGTATACATGCGAATGGGTGTGTGTATGTGAAGGTCAGTGGACTTCATCCTACTTTACCACCTTGGATTTCTGGTGGAAGGACCAGAACTTGAACTTAAACCACCTCTTCTGCCCCTGAGGAGAGGAGCCAGCCATGAAGGAGCTGCTGGGCTCTGAGCACGAAGAGGAGGCAGGAGGTGACAGAAAATGTGTTAGCGGTGAGAGTCACGTTAAACTTTGATGCTACGAGCCGAAGGGGGCCAGGGTCAGTTACGGAGCACCCGCTCAATGAACTCAAGGCATATTGCCTAAAACCTAGAGGTCAGCGTGTCTGCAGTGAGGAGAGGCTGGCAGAGTGGTCAGGGCCGAGTGCCGCAGGCCCTGCTGGCTGGATGAAAGATTGTTGACCTTCGCTTGAACCGATGACAGTGGGAACCACGGAGAAGCTTCTAGCAAGGAAGGCGTGGGCAGACGTGTGTGATTAGAGGTGAGTCTGGGTGCAGGGCAGGTCATGGACAAGAGGGAGTCCCAAGGGCCAGAGGCCAGCGAGAAGACACTGGGGAAGACAGAGCGGGGAGGGGAGTGGGGACTTGACATAGTTAGGAAGGCGGGCAACGGGAACCCCTGTGGGGCTGACCGAGAGGCAGTGGCACCCTGGGCTGTGGATGACAGGGAGACATCGGCTTGGACTTAGAGGAAATTGTCCTCGTGTCCTTACTACGTGTCTTCTTCCACAGGAGTGACATTACTTCTTCAGAGCATAATACTCTACGCCTTCCTATATGGCAGGAAATCAAGAAAGCAAGCCATCAACAAAAGAAGCAATTTCTGTGGATTTATTTTTCTTTATCCACTTTATACAGTTTGTCTGGTTTAATGGAAGCTTAATTTTATTTCAAGGGGGACATGAACTTACTATAACAATCAGTATTTACTAAGCCCTACAGTGCAGATATAAAATATTAGTTCATGCATCATAGTATTTCTGAAAGACGGACATTTACAGTTGGGCAAACGAAGGCTTAGAATAGTTAAGTCAGTGGTCTTGACTCTTCAGAAATGGAAGGGCCTTTTAATGCCAAACGGATAAGAAGCGTGAAGTCAGCAGCTAGAGGCTGTCGCACACTGTGGAGTCGGGTGGTGGGATCCAGTGGAAACCTGGGTTCCAGTGTCTTCCCGCTGCTGAATGCAAGCCCTTTTCCACCCAAAGGAAAACACTAGCGGCTTCTTGTGATCAGCACAGACGAGAAGCATCGCTGTGCCTTACCTAGGAAAAAACCCACAAATCCTCTACAGGCTGGGTTTCCAATGCGTTCACACTTCATTAACTAATGTTATCTATGATAGTCCATCTCCCGGACTAGTTATCTCCCAGACTTCCTCATTATTCATGGGCTTTCAAAGACAAAAGGTAGAAAGAAACCACTTTCACTTACTACATAACTGCTCTGTGCCTGAAGTGATATTTGACACAGAAATGGCTATGCCCATTTCACAGATGAAGAACTGGAGGCTCAGAAAGGTGCAAAGACTTGACCAAATCATGCAAACCAGTGAAGGAAGAAGTAAGGGTTTCATTTCCAGCCTGCCGGTTAATTCTGTGGTTGGTGATCCGGAAGGATTGGTGGAATTTTGTTTTGTTCAAAAGATAAAAAATGAGATCATTCCCAGGCCAGAGGATGGGAAACAGGGGAGCTCATTGACTTGGGTCAGTGAATGGGCCTCTTGCTTTGCCGACATGAGCATTTTTCTTTTTCGCGGACAAACACAGTTTGGTTTGCTCTCAACCCCCAGCAGGAGAACAATGTCTCAGAATCAACTGGGCAACCTTTGTTTCTGGAACAAAGATTACTCTCTTTAGTCGCCAAACCTATTTAAAGCACCCACTGTGTTCCCGATCCTGTTCTCAACACTTTCAAATATTAACTAATTTCATCTTCCTAACAACTCAGGGATGTAGATGCTACTGTAATCCCAGTTTACAAATGAGGAGACAGAGGCACAGAGCTGTTAGGTAATTAGCTCAAGGTCACACAGCTAGAGAAGCTGGTCTCTTAGGCGATGACCTTAACACCTACACTAAGCAGCCCGATGAGTGTCCTAAGCCCCAGATTTCTTGGGCAAGAGCATGGGTGGCTTTCTTGCTGGTTTTCCTTTTCCTAAGGACAGAGGGCTACCACTCATGAGCCCTGTCCTGGATTTTGTTCAAAACTCTTGCTTCTGTAGTTACGGCCCTAAGGAGAGGAAGGGAGAGACCCCTGCAGCCACACCCAGGAGGGAGCTGTCCGCAGCGCTGGTGCTGGCCCTCTCCTAGGCTTCCTGGGCTGGAGGGGCCACGGGAGGGATCTTGGGCCGCGCATCCCGGTGCTGAGCACACAGTGTGTATCTGGGTGCTCTTACTGGGGTGTCGCTAAGTGTTCCATGTGGCCCTAATCGCGTTCTATGTAACAACTCTCTTAATTCTTACAACAAGCCTATGTAGTAGGGACAACCTTCCTTCACTTTGTGGATGAGACACCTGAGACATGAAAAGGTCAAGTGCTTTGTCCAAGGACACAGCTCTGCTGGGATCTGGCCTGCACACTCCATCTCCAGAACCTCAACCGCTGTGGCTGCAGTGCCGCCCCCCCCCCTCTGCCCCAGAGGAGCACGGGCCTGGGGGGTTGCAGCATTTCGCCTGATGGGTGCAGCTAGGCCCAGCTGCTGGGCCAGTGTGGGTGAGGAGCTGTTTTTAATGCTTTCTAAAATTTTTAACTAATCGATTTAAATGTAAAAATGAAAGCGGCATAAGATATTTTCCCCATCAAACACAACTTTGTAGTTTTACAGTTTCAGCAGGACGCCATTTGACACTTTGCCCATTGGCATGTGCTTCAGGTGCAAAACACATATTGGATTCCAAAGGCTTAGTATGAAAAGAACAGGAATGTCAACTAGCTCATTACTTTTTTAAATTATTGGTTACATGTTGAGATACTATTCTAGATATATAGGGCTAAACAGACTAGCCGATTAAAGTGGACGTCACTTGTCTGTTTTAAAATCACACTTGCAGCTCAGGCTGCGCCCTTCTGCGCCCTCGGAGCGCCAGGCTCTGCACTAAGCACTGTACACCTGTTTGTCTCACAGCGTCTTCCCGGGCCTGCTTGGGGGCTGCCTTCGTTTCGGGAGAGGGGAAAGAGAAGTCAGAAGAAGCGACTTTGCCCAGACCAGCCCGCAGACGGGAGGCAGCTTCCCGGCTGTGCCTGGCTCCTGGCTGGTGCTCACAGGCTCAGGGTGACGTCACACAGAACCACGCACCGACCGCTACGATTTGGGCGCCTAAGTGGCTTTGGTGCTGCCAACCTGCCACCAGCGTGTGTGACTCTGGAGACCTGGGAGAACACATGTGCGCGGTGAGTGCAATCTGCAGGGGAAGCCGGGACTCCCCGAGAGCCAGCTGCCCTGAGGCTGGATCCAGTCAGGCGAGGTCACCTGGGCAGGCCTGGTGCCCTTACCCTGCCCCCATTAACAGCGAGCATGGAATGATGAAGCGTGACATACGGTGCCAGCATAAATCCAGAGGGGCCACACTGAGGGTCCGAGAGGGTCCAACACTGCTGTCGCGCTACAGAGATCCTGGAGAACTGAGAACAGAGGCACTTAGGGAGCCCACAGAGTGGTCACCCACAAAAGCCCACTTTTGTTGGGAGAAGAAGTGTTTCATCATGAAACTCAAGGTACACGAGTGCACAAGTTCAATGTTATGCCTGCTCTTCTCCCACAGCTGCTTTTGCTAGGATTACCGCTTCATTGTTAAACTCCAGAGAAATACAAGCTGGCCTTCTTACGTGTGACTTGGATGTGTTTACTCTGGCAGTGGACTCTGAAAATGTCATCGCTCCCTGGGCAGCGGTTTGGACCCTAAGGGGAACTTGACTCTTGCAGAAATGTTTTGTTTGCGACCATTCTGCCAAATCCAGCCCTGTGAGGTTTCATTGTCAAGTACACTGCTGAAGTGGACAGAATGGTGTTTGAGTCTCTATGCAGACGAACAAGAATGAGGGGGCGAGGAGATGGATGCAGATCTCCGCCTGACTGTGGCTGGGACGCGACGCGCTGCCTTCCAGCAGCGCCCTTCAAATCGCAGCCTCTTACAAAGCACCTGGGGTAGTGACAGCCTGATGCACGGTTGGAACACGGCCTGTGCTTTGGTGGTCCGGCACTGCAGAGGACTGGGGGGAGGGGGGCTGCCTCTGCATGCAGGGGAACAATAAAACACACCCCGAAGGTGGTCACACCTGGGAACTCAGAGCACTTTCCAGGGTTTTCTCAGCAAATCTTTATTGTTCTCATCAGCCCTCGATAAAAGAGGAAGGGAACGACTGCTGTTAGCTACCCTTTGACAAGCTCAGAAATAGACACAGAGAAAGACTGGGGGTTTGAAAGCATCACCACGTCAGGCAGCGATGGGCTCAGCGGGGGCGGGGAGGCGGGGCCCTGGTCCCTCTCCTCCCCGGTGGCCCCGAGCGTGTCTGTTCTCATTTCCCATCGTTACTTTCTTGAGTGTTTATTTTTGGAACAGAAAAAGGTGGAGCAAGAGAAACATCCCTCCTTTAAGCCTTCTGTATCCTCTTGCTCTCTCTTTCTGTGCTGTGCCTTCTTCCTTTCTCTTTTTCTCCCTCCATCCCATTTTTCCTTCCCCTTTTTCTTCACTTCCTACCTTTTCTGCTTTCTTTCTCCTGAGATCAGACTTCACAATCTTCTTTCCTGGAACCAGGTAAAATCCTATCTGAGATTCCCTTCTGGGGGGAGACCAGGTCCAACCCAAGGGGTTATCCGTCTGGCGCAACATGAGCTTTTGGGGGCTTGCGCTTCCACACTTGGCCACGAGGGGGTGTGTGCGCAATATCTGTGGTTTTAGTATCTGCTGGCACCAGGAGGGCTCCCTTCCAGGTGAAGGAAGAGAGATGGCTGGAGGGCCTGGCGTTTCCACCCCAGGCCTGGAGAGGGGAGGGAACAGACCTGGAGGGAGCACGGATACTCAGGGAGAGGGTGTGTGTGTGCATGTGTGCGCAATTGTCCGCTGTTGTCTCTGGGATACTTAAATGTCCCCTCTCAGAACGAGTGACTTCTGAGCTAGCTGAGGTCTGTGGTCCCTTCCAGCCGCAGGTCGCTGCAGGCAGGAGGCCCGGCGAAGTGGGTGCAGTAAAACAGAATGGAGTGGCTAACGCAGCCGCGTGGCCTCAGCAAGGGCCCAGCTTTGGGGACTTTCTCCGTGTCCTCCTCCCTGTGTTTAGTCTTTTCAATCACACTCAAAGTTCGACAGCACATTTCCTGCGGTGACAGACACGGGGGCGGGGCCGGGATAGGAGTGAACACCCTTGGGGTCCTTCTACCTGACACGGGATGACTGATTTCCAGGTGAAGTAGGGCCACCTTCGGGCGGTTGTCTTACGTGACAAACTCATTTGTTGCTGGACGCTGGGAAGCAGCGCTGTTGGCAGACTGCCTTTTGGGAGAAGTGGACCGAATGCGGGCTGCCCAGTGCTTGGCAGGAGCCGCCCACCTGACCAGCACCAGGGCTGTGGAAGTGAGCAGGCTCTGAGGACATCGTGAGGACAGGGGGTCCATGGATGCCCACAACCCAATGGGTTAATGTGAAAAAAAAACACACAGACAAACAGTGGGAGAGGAGAAGGCAGGGGCGGTAGACGCTTTAAATGCAGCCCCCTAGTGCCCAGGATGAGCTTAGTGCTTCAGCTGAAACTGTGCATGGGCCCCGGGAGGGAGCAAGAATTGTCTGCTCCCCATTCTGGGAGACCTCAGGCAGTTGCCTGGAGAGCACACAGCCAGTCTGCAGGAGAGCAGGGGGCTCCCTGGCCTCCATGCACTTGGATTTGGATGTCACCACTTGGGGCACTGCAGAGTCTGGGGCAACTGGGAAGGGGCTCAACTTTCCTTTGTGGGGGATGGGGCTCACTTTCCAAACAAAAAGAAGAGGAAGGTTGTGGTGTAAGCAGCAACCTGATACAAATGTGACCCCTGCCTCAGGGCCCCCTCCCCCATCTGTGTGCGTCCCCGGATGACACTGGGTCTTACCCACTGCAGTTAGTGTCCTCCAGTCCTGCTGCTCCCACAGGTGGCGATCCTGACAGTGCCGTGGTCGCACCCGCTGGGCCTGGAGAAACTTGCGGTGGGGGTGCCTCAGGCCCTGAGAGGGCCAGTGGCCTGGGCGAGGCTGGCTTGGGAAGCACTCTCTGTCCCTGGGCTGAGTGTTGGATCCCTGAGCTGCGGGCCTGAAAATCAAAGGCAGCCTGCTTCTTCCTGCAGCTCAGGGCCTCCAGGGCAGGGGCGCACCACGCAGAGGGAGCCGGTGACCACAGTGACCCTGGGCTGAAGTGGCTTCAAGTCTGCTTTGTCCCTGCAGCCGTCCCTGCACCTGGCTGGTCTGTGCTCTGGAGCACTGGTGTGTGTCCAGGGAGCGCTGGAAGCCAGGAGACCGGAGTGGGATGCCTACTTGCCGCTGTTTGCAGGAACGTGCCAGCCTTTCCCAAACCTGATTTTTCTCATTTTCCAAGGGACCAGAGGGTTAGGGACCTCAGGATGGCTGCCTGGCGAAGACCAGCAGAGTTTGCAGTGAGGCATGGAGGAGCCTCCCCCCCAAAACGGGCCCCAGGGGCCATGGCTCAGCCAGGTTGGTGGGTGGGGACGATTTCCTGGGCATCTCACAGAGAAGTTCATCTCCTTCCTCCCACACAGGCACTCTCAGTGCTGAGCACCTGCCCTCTCGGAAGGCTCTGAGAGAAGGAGGGTCAGAGCAGAAGATTCAGTGCCCTTGGTGTCGGAGTCCTGGTGTAGAGCCCTCCCCCACAGCTGCTGACAGGGCGTCTCTGCCAACTGCTCAGATGTGGGAGGAGGGAGGGAGGGAGCCCGGCTGGAGTGTCACAGACTGCCGGGGGGGGGGGGGCGTGCAGAATAGGGGAGGAGCAACAGGGGCCAGGAGCTGACAGCCTAGGGACTGAGGCAGAGTATCAAACTGCTCCGAGCCTCGGTCTCCTCTTTGGTAAGTGGTGCTGAACTCTACCTTCCCTGCAGGATGTAGAGGGAACTTGAAAACCGAATGCAGAGCAGCTGGCGTTGTGCCTGGCACTTAGTAAATGCTTAATAAAAAACAGCGATTTCTCAAGGTTCAGACTGCCTCTGGGACAGAAGGTCTGAGTGGGAAGGAGAGTAACAGACCAGGTGGTGAGGGCGCAGCTGAGCCTCTGGTCCCTGTTTCCCCTCCTGGGGCTCGTTCTTGTCCCAGACACTGTCCTTCTCCCTTCTTCCCTTTTCAAGTGGCTGTCAGGGACTCAAGCCTTAGAATGCAAGTCCTATTATCCAGGAATGTAAGCCAGAGGCATGTGCATGCCATTCCGATGTTACGGGAGAAACGCTTCCCCAGGGATCCTTGCGACTGTCCTCCAGGACTGCTGGCATGGCCCAGGGTTTGCAGCCGGGTCTTGGAAGCCCAGACAGGTTAATTAGCTGTGGTCACATGTGGGCCAGGGAGGGGCCGGACTCCAGCCACCCGTGTGGTTGTCCTGGCAGCCCCACTCTGGGCCCCAGGTCAAGCACAGAGCTGTCTTGTTCGGGGCCCTTCACTCAGTCTGCTGGGCAATGCAGAGTGCCCAGCAGTGAGGGTCCCGCGGGGTGGGAGCTACAGCGGAGGGGAAGGAGAGGTTCTGGGGACCTGGAGAGCATCTGTGCAGAGAAAGAAAACAACAAAGACCATCAAGCACGTCCTATGTGCTGGAGACTGACTGGGATTTCTCATTATGAGTTGACATGTTCGGTCTTCACGGCTCTCTTATGAAATCGGTCCTGTTATCATCTCCACTTGGCACTGAGAAGGGGAGGCACAGAGAGGCCACTTCCCCGACACACACAGCTGGTGGAGCCCCAGAGCCGTCCTTCTGCATCCAGGCTGCCTGGTCCTGGAGGCCACGCATTCAACTTTCTCACTTAACTGCCTCTTGCAAGTTTAGACTCCAGAGAGCCATGGAGAAAATTGTTACTGGGGACTCTGCGATGGTGCCTCAGGTGGGGGCCAGGCAGCCTGGGGGTGGAGCGGAAAATGGGGTGTTTAAGAGCGGGGACAGTTGGGCAATAGGGGCGGGGACTCAGAGCAGCTCAGGGCTCCTTGATTTGCACCTTCAGCGTCTGTGGTCTCTATTTGCATCCTGAGTCCAGGACGTTGCCAGGGGGACTGGGAGGAAGACTCAGCCCCAAGCAGCTTCCCGGAAAGCAAAACTTAGCCCTGCCCACGAGATGTCTGAGGAAAAGAGTCACAACCCTCTGTGAGGGTTGACCAGCACTGAGGGAAACAGGGAACAGTGCCACGCTTTGCAGGGGGTAGGCAGGGCGGGGTGGTCTTGAAAGGCGGTACAGAGAAGGTGATACTGAGGCCAGGACAAAATTTGGGGGGTTGGCAGGCCCAGGCAGGACAGATTGAAGTCCTTGGCCTGTTGGAGTCCTTGTTTACTCTGCAAGCTTGAGAAATATGAAAACAGCCAGAAGGAGGATTTGCTGGGGAGGGGCGGAGAGGGACAGAGGTCATCAGCACTGATGTGCATCCAGGGGCCTGTACCGCCCAGGGTACAAGGCTCCCTCCTCCACATCCAGGCACCCGCTGGCTTATGGACAAAGAGAATGACAACCCTGTCGGTGGCAACTGGGGATGACAAAGACGCCCTGAAGGGCACACGCTTTTATGTAATCAACCTCAGGGCCCCTAGGGTCTGAGGGTTGGCGCTCAGAGGGCGGGGCCGAGGAAGGACAGCGCGCCGCCCACGTTATTTCTGCAAATAGGGGACAGCAAAGCAAAATAAGTTAGACAAGTCCTGGGAGCCTTAAGGAGCAGGGAGACTTGCCCGGTGTCCTTTCCCCAGAGGGCGCTGGGGCGACCCCAAACCCCGCTCCCCGTCCTCACTCCCAGCCTGGCCCCTCCCGGGGGAGTGGGGGTGAGCGCGCTCCCATCGGGATTGCTCGCTGGGTGACCTTGCACCTGCCGCTTGCCCTCTCTGGGCCTCTGCCGACTGGTGTCTGAGTGTAGCAATGCTGTAATAGCGGCGCGGGGCGCCCCCAGGGCCGGAGAAGAGCACCCGGGCAGGAAGAAGGCGCCCAGGACGCCCCCATCTTGCCGACTAGCAGCCCAGCCTAACCGGCCCCACCCGGCGGCCCAGACCCGGAGCAGCTGGGCGTAGAACCTCGGGCGTGGGGCGGGGGCGCAGCGCGCAGGCGCGGCGTGCGGGACCGGTGGGGCGGGGCGGCGGGGGGCGGTGGGGGGCGGGGCCGGGCGCTCGGCGCCGCGGCTCAGAGAGCGCGGGGCGGCGCGCGGCGTGCGGGTCGCAGTTGAGTGGGGCGCCGGCGGTGGCGGCTGGCGGGGCTCGCCCGGACTGCCAGAAGCTCGCCGAGCGCGCCGCTCGCCCGAGGGCCCGCTGATCTCGCCGGCCCGCGCCCCCTGCGCCTAGTGCGGGAGCGCGGGGCCGCGTGCGGGAGGAGCGGCCGCCAGCGCGGGGCACTAAGCGGGCGGACACCCCCGGGAACCGGAGCTGCACGGGCGGTATCCGCCCCGTGCCGCCACCGCCGGGCCGACTTCCCGGCTTGGCTCGGCCGCGGCGTCCGGCCCGGGTTCCGCGGCGCGGTCGGGGTTTGCGGGGCTGTCGCTGCCCGCCCGCTTCGAGTCCGCGTCCCGGGCCCGAGCGGCCGGCGAGCATGGAGGAGAAGTACCTGCCAGAGCTCATGGCGGAGAAGGACTCCCTGGACCCCTCCTTCACCCACGCTCTGCGGCTGGTGAACCAAGGTGAGGGCACGCGCCGCCGGCCCTTTAATGTCGCCCGCGGCCCTCGGGGGCCAGAGGAGTGGCTTCCCGGGGACTTGGGGACAAGGGAGGGTCCGGACCGAGTAGGAATGAGGGGGCTGGAGGGGTTGGCTGGAAATGGACCTCGCAGTGACTCGGGGTTCCCAGGTAGCGATCTGGGGGCATTTGGGTGGGGATCCGGGAGAATATGGGACACCTAGGGAAAGCCCGAGATGTGAATTTGGGAGACTTGGAAGGAGAAGGCTGGGCGTTCGCACGAGACTTGAAGGCAATTCTTGGGGACTCGGAGGATACCCAAGGGAAACTTCTGGGTAGAGGACAAAGAACATCTGGGGGCTTTGCTGGGGCGGTGGTTGAATTATGTCTTTGGAAGAGGAGAGTGAGAGGGCTCGGGGAACTCGTGTTGGTTTGGGTAAGGACCTGGAAAAGCAGCTGGAGGAAAATGGAAGGGATTGAGGGGATCAGATGCAGAAGAGGTGAAGGGGCAGGTGCTCCGATTGTTAGCGAAGTTTGAAGACCATGGAGGAGTGGTCCCCTTTGGGTAAGGGGACCCACTTTGGAGAAGGACCCATGGGTCCTAGTGGCAGAGCCCGGTTTCCTCTCCCACCCCTTCGCTTCTCCCAGGTCTGGGCTCCCGCAGCCCTGGTGGGGGGAGTGGGTAGTCTGCTCTCCCTGGGGGTCAGGGAGTCATGACAAGTGCTGCTTGAGGCTGGCTCTGGGAAGGGGCAGGAGGGGGGCAGAGGCTGGCACAAGAGCCCCTCTCCGCTCTTCGGTCCTCATTTTGGGAAGAGCTGGGTAGGGGACCCTCATCGGTGGCTGGCTCGGAACACTGGCCAGGGAATCTTAGTGGCTGGTGACATTTTAGCACCACTCTAGCTAACTCAGGGTGCGAGCAGCCCTGGGAAGTACAGGACCCGGGTACAGGGGCTCGACAGAAGTGAGCCCACGCAGGACAGCATTCCCTGTCTCATTCCTCCAGCAGCCGGAGGTCTCTTCCCGGATGGAAGGTAAATTAAGTCTTCCTTCCCTGGAGCCGTTCTGCGCTCCTCCTGTGCCTGGAGTATGTGTTTCAGATGAGAAGGGTTTGGGGGCCACTGGTCTGCTTTTCCTCCGGGGGAGGGCAGGCTCCCTGTCCAGTCCGATCTGTCACCTTTGGCGTGGATCACTCTGCAGTGACAGTCTGTAGTTCCGGAGGTAAATCCGGTTGGCTGGGCTCAGCGCTGGCTCTGGCTCTTTCATTGTGGGAAATGAAAGATGAGCAGACGTATTTGGTTTGTAGGTAGGTATCTGCGCTTTAAAACAGTGACCTCCGGTGTTTGCCTAGTGCAGCCAGTTCTTCCTCGTGGAGTACGTGGTGGCTGATGGTGGCAGCGGAGAGAGACCGCCTGTCCCTGAGAACATGTGAATTGTGGAACAGGGATCGGCTTACAAAGCTTTCCCTTGTCACTGTACTTGTAGGCTCATTGTGATTTCTTTAATCGAATGGGCTTGTGAGAAAGTAAGAGGCAAGCCTTCTTAAATGAGGGGCAAGAATCCAAGTTCAAAACCCATGCTCTTCGCAGAAGCTCCCCAGTTAGGTCGGCACTCCCGGCTCTTTCTGGTTCCCATGTCTTTTGTTGCCTGCCGGGCTGTCATTTCTGTGAAAGAAAATGTCTTTGCGCGGCGTGGGAGGTCAGCGGCATTAGAAGTGTTCTGGACAGTGGGATCGAGTGAGCTTTTCCGACCGGAGAGGCTGAATCAAAGTTACCTTGTACTCAGTTAAGGAGGCAGTTTAACTGAGAGTTTAATGAGCTGTTTTAAAAGTCAGGACTATTTTTCTGGGCTGTGCTGCCATGGGACTGCGTTGCCCAAACCTTCCAAGTTCTTTTGGCTTCTTTGTTTTTACTGGGGCTCATGGCTTCCAGTTAGTTGAAACGTGTATTGGACGATGTTGACATTTAGTGTGGTTTTTAAAGACCTGTTAAACTTGATCACCTTAATTTTCCATTAAAAATGTAATTCTTGTAAGAAGTACAGTCTCACATTGAACAGTTATGTGAAGGAAGCAAAGAGCTACTCATATGCTCTTATTACTGTTAATTTAGATTACTTCAGACTAAAAGGTTTTTCCCTTAAATCATAGGCTGATACCCAGAATGCAAAGCTCTGTCATTTAAAATATTAATTATGCTGTTATGTGACTGCGGAGTTACAAGTGCATTTCTAAAAATGTCTTAAGTCTGAATGGGAATGGTTATTAGCAAGCTTCAATCTTGAATCTGACAATCATCTTGTTATTGGCTAGAGGGGAGCATTTGAGATCTTAGGGAGCTGTATTTCTGACTGTCTTCCTCTAAAGGAAACTCTGTTTTCAGAGGCCATTCCGGATCTCCATCCTGGAATCGGTATTCTGGCGCCAGCCGGTACTGCGATGAGGTGTCGGCCGCGCGAATCTTTCACCCGAGTGCTGAGCGGGATCCGGGCCGCGTTCATAGACAGAGCAGCTCCGAAGGCTGACGCCCCCTCAGGTCTGCAGGGTCCTTTCAAGTTTCCACGTGGCTTCGAGGCTCCTGCTGTCTGGTTCAGTTCTCACACTGGCACCCCTGGGAGGCTGACATGGACATCTCCATTTGCCAGGGGAGGGAGCTGAGGGCTCTGCTCCACGCGCTTGCAGGCAGCTGAGGTGGCTTCACGGTGAGCCCGGCCCTCTCTCTCTAAGGTCATTCTTCTCACCGCTTGTGTCTCCCCCAAAAGATGGAACCGAGTCCTTGCACATGCTAATTTCAAACCTGCAGACATTGACATAATTAACACACTTGCTGCCAGTTGACTTCTCTGGATTTTCCCCAAATTCCTTCTTTCTGTATGTGTCTGGTGGTTCTTCTGGGACGGAGCGGACGCTCACGGTAGATTCCCCCAGCAGGGCTCCAGGGCTCGCCCAGAGGCGCTTTGGGATCCAGCCCTCCCTTGACCAGCCAGCAGCACTTGGTGACAATGGGACAGTTTATAAACGAGGGGTTGTCACTTTGGAAATAGTAAGGCTTGGTTAACATCGATCAACTTTTCTAGCTGAATTACTTTTTCCCTAACAATCTTTAAGTCAAAACGCGAGCAGGGAGGACGTGGAGATACGGGATCCTGAGAACAGAGGTCGGCTTCCACACTTTTTCCGGGCTTGGGTTTTCTGATGGGCCTTAAAGGGGACTGACTTTTATTTTTATTTTCTCAGCATAGCAGGCTCTCCTTCCCTCCACCGCCCAAATAGTGACTACTTTTTTTTTTTAAACCAGAAGTAGTGGGTAATGCTTACTTGGTGTGAAACCAAATCAAAGAAAATAGGCTTTGCTCTTCTCTTCCCACCCCCACCCCTCCCCCACCCTCCCCACCCCTCCCCCACCCTCCCCACCCCTCCCCCACATACACAGGTGCCTCTGCCTTGAATCGACACTGCAGGTTCTTGCCAAGGAGGTTAATTGGAGATGAAAGCCCTGCTCCGTATTTTATATTATATTTGCTGGTAGGGGATGTGCTGACTCCAACTAAAAACCATCTTCAGAAATGTCTTACGCATTATAATTTAATCCAGCTCTTGGTATGCCTTTGGATGGTTTTCAATACAAGCCAAGTCACCATTAAATAAGATTACATAACCCTGTATTTTTAATTATCGGGTATCATGTATGGATTGGTGGCTGGTTCGCTGCCGAGTTCGCTGAAGGGGGCCGTGAGCAGAGGGAGAGAACAAAGGAGACAGGAGGAGGCGGCCTCCTGGTGTCCAGATCGACGGAGTTCTTTTCGTCCGTATTTTACAGTGAATGTTCCGATGGCATCGATTTCTCTAATATTCGGACTTGGTGTCACTCAGGGTACATGCCGGGGGCAGCGTTGTATAAAGGGGGGCATTGACTCTGCCCTGTGTGCAGCTCCATGTAGCAAAGCCCAGGGGTCAGAGTTTAACATCTGCGAATCCCTTTCTTTGGAAAACACTTGATTTGCCTGAATGTCGTGAGGTGCGTGGAGTGGATGACAGTGGCAAAGCACTGTTCAGGTGGGGCGCTTTCACCCCGAGGAGGAAGTGCTTATTCGGTGTGTAGTTGTGTAGGGATTCGTGGGATGACTCACACTTGTGGAGCATCCCTTTCTGACTTTTCTTTAGTGGGTCACAATTCACAGTGACCTGGTGGCCATGCGTTACCACGCCTCCATGCCTGGGCTTCGGTACCGAGCGTGCTGAGACCCTGCCCTGCTGGGTCCCGCTGGGTCCCGCTGGGTCCCGCTGGGTCCCGCTGGGTCCCGCCGGTGGAGGGAAGCACACTGTCCAGCTCAGCAGACAGGCTCCCATGCCCGGGGGCGTTAGCTCCAGCGAGTTTTAAGTTTACAGACGCCTCCACTATAGTCCTGAGGAATGTCTCACTAGCCATTTAGCTGTCTTCTTATTACGTGTGGTGGCCAGAGGCTTAGATCGAGCCGCGTCAGCCGAGGGACACTTCGAGCCGCCTCTCGGTGTGTGAGTTCCTACGGCGACAGCTCGGATGTGTCGAGGTCTTTTTTCAGTCGTAGAAGCCAAGATGCCAAAAGCCCAAGTGACTTACCTGCGGGGACGTTCTTAGCAAAGGTCTAAATGGAGGCTCAAGCTCTGTCCTCTGGCACCTTGCTCTTTCAGTGTGCCACGGGGTCCTTGGAGGTTCAGGGCACACTGCGATGGGGCAGGTAGTTCAGGACAGACAGAGGAAAACCCCAGCCTCTCGTGAGCTGTTTGCTCTGTTCTCTGTTGCCTGTGCTGGAATTGACAGATAAGTTATACAGCACCATTTTTTATACTCAGTCATTCAAATTCCCACCCTAAGGTACCCGGATGGGCTACATTGCCCGTTTTCTGGTCCCCCTAGCTGCCGGTTCTCATCACTCTGCTCCTGGGGTCTCTGGTCCTCCCCGGGAGGGCGGAGGGCGTGGGCTCCTCCTGGCCTGACTTCACTGCTTCTTCAGCATCTCCCATCAGTCATGGTCCAGGGCCCGCCCCTCGTCAGCACTAGGCAGTTGTCCACGCCCACCTTCCTTTCAGCACCAGGTTTCAGTGATCCTATAGGAAGGAGAATTAGTGTAGTTGGTGGTCAAGGAAGAGCGTTGCTCAGTGGGAAGTTGGAGCACCTGAGCTGGGCGGAGGGAGGACGGGAAGCAGGTCTTCTGTGGATGCGAACCACCCACACCTGAGAAGGGCGGCCTGGAAGTCAGGGCTCCCTCCTGGGAGGGGTGAGAGGATGTGGGCGCTGGCTTTGAGTCTGGTGATTGTTTACTTTAGTCTTTCTCGGGGAACTCGTTCAGCTTGTGCGCTCTAATGCAGTTAGCTCTCCTTCCTCGAAGCCCTAATGACATTTCTCACCACAGACCCAAGCCAGAAATCTGGAGGCCCTTGTCGAGTGCCAAATAAGCCTTCTTACCTGCAGGAGCAGCTCCGTCTTGGGTGCCGGGCAGACCCCTGACACGGGAGCGATTGACAGAGTGGGGCTGATGCCAGCAGCATCCTGGGTGTCCGCGCCCTTTGGCCTGTCGGTGCCTTCCTTCCCAGGGACGTTGGCAGGGTTTACATTTGTTACCAGTAGAACAGAAGCTGAGTGTTCTAAGCATCATCAGGCATAAAGATTATAATCGGAGCTGCCAAATTGAGGGCCCCTCTGGGCCAGGTGCTTCCTGTGCCTCCTCTCTGACCCCAACATGACCTGCAAGGTAGGGGGTTTCATCTGTTTTTTTCCAACCAGCCACCCGGGGCTCAGAGACTTAAAGGGACTCGCCTCGTCAAGGTGCACAGCTTAATCGTGCTGAAATTTTAACCCACGTCTGTCTGCAGTGTTTTGATAAGCTAGGCTCAGAAGAGATGAAAAGACAGAACTTAACGTTGCTGTTTGTTTTTGAGTCTAAGTTTCATTAGAGTGGAAGCCAGGCAGGAATTTCCGATGGGAGGATGCATTTTTAAAAGAAGTTCCAGAAAACATGTTTCACCAGAAGGCAAGCTTGCCACGCCGCTGTGCTCTCTGGCAGCTCACTTCAGTCTCGAGTGAGCATTTGGGGAGGGGGTTTATTCACGTGCACGTCCACAGTCCGGGAGAGGGTGGGAGTCCCTGCTATCCGGAGAGTTAGTAAGTGGTGCCGGTCGGTCTGGGCTGAAGGCACCTCTTGGAGGAGTGTTTGGGTGCTCTGCTCGGCACGGAAGCGATGGACAGTGTGATATCAGGGATTTAGAGTCCGTTTATGGCATGTTTAGAGATTCTCTGTCTTCTAAAAATAGGCTCTGAAAAGAAAAAAAAAGTGTGTCAGGAGCGTGCAGGAGCACATTCCCACAGACAGTGCCGCGGGCTTTCCAAGGGGGGCCGTTTGAATATACTGACCTTGCAGTCACTGGTGTTAGCAGTTAACATTCGTTCATCAAGAGCTTGTTCTGGGTTAGATGCTCTATGTACATTATTCCATTTAGTTCCTGGACAGTCTTAAAAGAGTGAATCATTTTGCCTTATCTTACAGATGAGAAAACAGAGGGCAGGAAGGTCAGATAATTTATGTGAGGTCCGGCAGCTGCTAAGCCATGACCCAGGGTCAGACTTGCGTCCGCCCACCTCCACAGCTCACCTGTGAGGAGTGAGTGGAGGCAGAGCTCTCACCGAGGCTGGAGTTTCATGCCCGAATTCTCTGGGAGATTCTCTGCTATGGTCTTGGACGGGTGACCTGTGAGCAGGGCAGATGCCGCACAGAGGGGCGCAGCCAGTGGTGTGACAAAGCAGGGCAGGGACTTGGTGACCAGCGGCAGCATGGGAGGTCTGGCGGTTGGCATTTTTGTGGGAAGCAGCCTCCTTACCAAGGGGAGAGCTGGTGCAGAAGGGGCCGTGCAATTGTGGGCGGCGACAGCCTTCCAGTCAGTAACCCGGGCAAGTTCATTTCTTGGCATCTCAGTTTCCCCATCTATGTACTGGGACCTTATACCTCCCTGTAGGGCTGTTTTCGACAGGTACAGAGTTTCACACCCAATAGGTGCTTCAGAAACAGTTAACAGCACATTTCATGGAGTGGCCTGAGTCACTTTCCAGACAAAAAGTCTACAAAACTAATTTAATATGTAAAGCATCAGGCTTCATCCCTTGTGGTAATTGTATGTTACTAGGATGATTTTGGTTTTCCAGTCCCAGAACTGTGGATGGAGAGGCCCATTCTTTAGGAGGCGTCTCTCATTAATAGCCTGCACAGAGTCAGCGGCAGTGCCAACGGGTTTTTGTGAAGCCGGTCCAGCGCTCGGCCCCTGATGCTAGAATTAGCCAGCGAAGCTTCCATACCCAGGTTCATGGCTGCACATCTCAGACGCGTCTGGACACTCAGCAGCGCCTCTCTACAAGCTCAGGGTGCCTTCCTCTGCATCCTCTGCATCGGTAAGCTGCACATTTCCATAGCTTCTCACCAATCAGCCCCTTGCTCTTTCAAGGACCTGGAAAGGTATTCTGGCGTGTCATGGTTGCTCTTCCTTAGTGTGATAAAGAGCACGAGCATGCAAGGTCACCCTTTTTGATCTCTCTTGTTGCTGTAAATCTTACATTTGGGGTCACTGCTGGTTCAGGCTCCCATGGAGAAATTAGAATGGAGAGGAGCAGGGGCAGTTTTCATCTGCATCATTTTTCCTTATTCATGTGTTTCAGTGTTTACGCCACGTGCATGCCGCTCTCTGTCCACTAGATGGCGCTCCGCGTAGGCGGGTGCCCTCTTGGTCCGCCCTCCTGGCTGCTCCCTCAGTCCGCAAGTTTGCTTGGCTTTTGATGTTCACGTTTTGATATTAATCGTTCGTACTTGTGATATATTAAGAGGCCTGCTGTGTAGGGAGCATTTGGGGAAAATCAGGACTTCCTTCAAGCCTGCGAAGGTGTTTTGCTGTTCTCCTTCTGCAGAGGGGCAGCGGGAGGCTGGGGGGAGGGAGAGCCCCCACGCCTCAGTCTGCGGTGCCCTGAGAAACTGCTCTGAGGGCCCTGGACTGAAACACGTTTCTCCAGGAGAGCGTCGGGGTAGCCCAGCTCACGTGTGCTGCTTTCGCACTCTGTTCGTTTCCCTGGAGGAAGTCACAGTCCCTCCCGACAGTTTCTCGCACAGAAGTGTGTAAGATGCTCTGCTTCGTGCAAGGAGGCAGATGAAAGTGACAAAAGCTGGTGTGGAAATGCCCGCCTCCTCCTGTTGTTTCCTGACTCGCGTGGGCTCAGGGACTCGGTCGGTCCCAGGCAGGAAACCTGGGTTTGGACAAAGCCACGGTCGTGTTTGTTGTTTCAGAGCCCACAGCGCTCTAGAGCGTTCACTGAGATGGCTTTCGTTTTTCTCGTTTACTCGGTCAGTACTGAGGAGGGTCTGCGCTGCAGAGCTGGGCAGAGCTGGGCAGAGCTGGGCAGAGCATCGGGCCCGCGGCTCCTGGGCCTGTGTCCTTCCCCTGGGTGGGGCGGGCAGCCTGCCTCCCGGGCTGTCACTAGGGTGCGATGACAGTGATTTACGTTTGTCTCGTCGTACTCTGCATTCTTAATATCTACGTGATTTACATTTGCTTACTTTGGCTGTGCATTGTTAACATACAGAATACACTTGTATGGAACAGGAGGTTTTATTACGCATGTATGTTTCTCTTCCGCACATGTTATCTTTTCGGTCTGAATTTCATATGTCAGTGCACGGTATCGCCTGCTGGTGATACTTTTCAGGGTTGGCTTTCTCCCACCTCCCCGTGCCCCCTCCACCCCTGTTTTCAGTGTGGGTGTCCTCAGCGAATGGAAACAGAAGAAAGATACTTAGGAAAAGCCCCTCTCTTCTTTTGTTTACCTACTATGTGCAAACCGCAGAGACCTAAAAATGATGCTGAGGTATGATTGGCTGCTTCCTGAAAAGGGGGGTGGGGGCTAAGGACGCAGTTTTAAGTCAGTCGAGTCTTGAGTTCACATCTCAGCCCGGCCCCTTGGATGTGGGGACCCCTCTCAGCCTCGGTTTCCATGTCTGCAAAATGGCGATCAAAACAAGATAAAGCCTCTTGAGTTTTTGTGGAGTCTGAGTGAGTCGTGTGAAGAGTTACTTAGTGTTGGGCCTGGCCTGCAATAGGACAGAGTAAGTGGTCGCTGCCCCTTCATCACCATCATCATCATCTTAATTTCTCATCAAGGGATTTCTGACCCGGTGGGAGGGTAACCACGGAGTGAGGAAACTTGGAGCGAGAGTGTGTTCAGTGCTGTGGTGGAAGAATGCATCGGCTTCTTCCTGGCATTAAGGTACGTAACCGGAACAATTGTAAGCTTCTAGAAGGCTTAGAAGGACGGTGCCCAGGACCCGGTGCCCCCGCTTGTTGGCATTTTCTCACGTCTGCTTTGCCCTTCTCCCGGGATGTGCGTTTTCACAGTGCGTTTGGGAGTTGGGTGGGTGTGTCCCTCGGTGCTCTGAATACTAGACACCCTGGTGTGCAGTGCCCGGGTGTCAGGGCCTGCCCTGTGTAGCCGCAGTTACAATGGAGCAAGGGGTCCATGATGGCGTGGGGGCTTTATCTGGTCCTCGGCCCACGGGCTCACTCTGCCCCACGTTCTGTCTCGTCTTTTACAGGGTCCACGCGCGCCCTCGGCCGTCGAGCGTCTTTAGGGTCTTACTTAATTCGGGAGACGGGCTCTGTCTTCCTGTGCCTGCCGCACCGCAGTGTGGAATGCGGCACGGGCCGGTTTCTTGTGGACTCTGAGTTGGGACTGGCCGGTGTTTCCGGGAGATTGGATTCGTGTCCTTCTCTCTTTGGGCAGGAAGTGCCCTGTGGTGGGGTGTCCTCCTCGGTGCAGCCCTCGGGGGGCACCGCCGCTGTGTCACTGGGGCCCGTTACGTTCAGTCATTCCGCTAGCGGGGGTGCTTGTCCCCACGATAAAGTGACTCATCGCCTGTGCTTCTGTGGGGAGGTACTCTGAGGCCACGTGAACACTCGCTCCTCATCACACTCCTCCGCACCAATTTTAGCTCCCGTTAATGATTCTTGCCTGAGTTAATTATTACTGCCATGGTCATAAGACAGAGATTTTCTAAGGCAGCCATTCCGTCTACATTTACGGGTCGACATTCTGCTGAGAGGGAACGTTTTCATTTTTTCTTTCCTGTCTCCCTCCCTCGGTCTGTGTAAGTTCAGGGACTCCTCTGTAATTCAGCCGGTCGTGACCCTTCCACGCTCACCGTGTAAATCGGCGCTGAGCTGGTCTCGGGTTTGGCCATCGGGAGCCCTTTACCCTGGCTCCCGGGTCCTGTCGACAGGCTCAGCCTGGACATTTCCTTTGATGTAAACATTCTAACCACTCTTTGTCTTGGGCTCCCTTGTACTTGGCCTGCCGGGCCTGGAGCCCGCCGTCTTGCGCAGGGTGGGGTGACTCAGGAACCAGGGCCTGGGTGGCGGTGTCTTGTCTCCGGAGCCTTTCTCTGGACGGAGCCAGGAGGGGGCCCCGTGTCAGTGGTGTGTGGCCTCTGTTTCCGTGTGCAGCGCTCAGCCCAGGGCCAGCAGACGGTCTCTGCGAATGGCCGGCTAGTGAATGTTTCCTGGGCTGTCCCTTCTACTCAGTGGAGCTGTTGTAGTGCAGTGAGCAGGTGTAGGTGGTACGCGACCGAGTGAGCATGGTCCCACGAACTGTGCGTGGGCACAGGCAGCGTGCGGGGTCTGGCTGTGGCTGCAGCATTTATTGAAAACCTGTGTTAGGCCCTGGCTGGTGTAGGTCAGTGGATTGAGCACAGGCCTGCGAACCAGAGGATCGAGGTTTGATTCCCAGTCAGGGCACATGCCTGGGTTGCAGGCAGGTTCCCTGCAGGCCAACTCCCAGAAGGGGACGCACGAAAGGCAACCATACATTGATGTTTCTCTACCTCTCTCCTTCCCCTCTAAAGATAAATAAATAAATAAAATCTTTTTAAAAAAAGAATTTACATTAAAAAACAAAACAAAACAAAACCTGTGTCAGCGTGTGGCTGTGTCAGTGTGCGGCTCACCAGCCTTTGTCAGGGCCCCAGGTGACTTCTGAGAAAGGGTGAGGAGTGGGAAGCTTGTTTAGGCTCAGGGAGTGGGGGGTGTGGCCCAGGGGTGGGGAAATCTGCTGGGCAGATCCCCCACCCAGAGAGCCCTTGGGGAATTCTCGGTCCAGACTTCTGGGAAGCCATCAGGAGAAGGCAGGGAGGGCGTGCGTCCTGGTCTTTCCCCCTGGCCTGCAGCGTGCCCAGTTCCCCCTCAGGAGGGAGTGCGGCCCAGACTAGGCGGGGCCCCACCTGGCTGGCACTCCTGCTCCAGGGGGAGTGGCCAGGCTAGGAGTCGTTGGTAGTACAGGGTGGTACGCGCTGTAAGGCAGACGAATCCCTGAGGTATCAGAGCCGGAGCTCTGCTTCATCCCAGGGAGACAGGCCTGGTGTGGTCGTAGAGACACCTTGGGCTGCAGAGTGAGACCGACCTGCGCTATGACGAGAGTCAGGTGGCTTCCCGGAGTCTCTGTCCCCATAATAAGCCGTGGACGCCCCTGCAGCCTGCTGGGCTCCGTCTGGCACGGAGGAGCAAGCCCTACCCATCCCCTCAGTGTGTCTCCAGCACCCACAGTGCCTCCTCTGCACATCCGTCACCGCCTGGTCCACACTGGAGGTGACAGTGATTTGTCGGGGCGACCTTGGTCACTGGAGTCCACGCTCCTTCTGTTGGGGACACTGGCTTCTTTGGAGTCAGCACAGTGCCTGGGAGACGCAGGCCCTCAAGAGCGGGGCTGGAAGGAAGGGTCCCCTGGTCTCAGTGTCTTCTCAGAGCACCAGGGCCATCCCTGTCTCAGGATGCTTTGGTGAAGGACGATGGAAGAGGGTTTTGTTTTGTTTTGTTTTGAACTTGAGTGGCTGGCTACCAACTGGGAGGAGAGGTTGCCATTTCTCAGGCAGGTGTGCCCGACACGTGCACCCTGCACCTGCGGGTTTGGGGCGCAGACCCAAGGGAAGCCCCCCCTGCTCTGGAAGAACGTTTGGACCTGGGCACACACGCTCAGCAGTCTGCACTCCCTTGCCTTCAGTTTGTTAAGACAGACACAATACTCCCTACCTCCCAGATTCCGGGAAGATGTGGCAGACTGAGTGTAACCAGACTCCAGGCCGCTGAGGCCGGGCTTCCACTCCCCGCCGGCTGCCCCGTGCCCAGAACAGCACCCAACACACGGTCAGCGCTCAGTGCCTGTTGAATGGACAAGTGGAAGCCCCTCTGTCAGTCTGTCTGAACGTGAGGTGAAAGCAGGACTCAGCGGGCAGGGCCTGCAGGCGGCCGAGGCGCGTGGATGGATGTTCAGGTTTGGGGCTCCGCCAGAGGGCTCAGAGCGGGCGCGGGGCACGGTCAGTTGTGTGTTTGCGGAAGATCACTGGGATGCCGAACGAGGCGGGGAGAGGAGTCTCTTGAGTTGCGTACTTCAGTGGTACATGTGTCTGCGCTCACTGAAGACGCGTTGCCTTGTGTCGGAAGCCATGGTCAAGGATGAGACTGCCCCGGGGAGAGTGCGCAGAACCGGGAGAGGAAGGAGCCCGTGTGGCCACGCCAGCATGGGAGGCTTGGGGACAGGAAAGGGACTCCCTCTGTGTTCTTTTCTTCATTAAGGTAACTGAATTCACCGAGGGTCTGGGTTTCCTTCAGTGTGAATTACACTTAAAATGCTTACTTTAAAAGCTTTTTAAAAATGATGCATTTCTCTGCAGTAGAGAGCTTAAACTTTGCCACTGCCTGTGATGACTAGGCAAAGTGGGGTGTCTGGGGATTCTGGAAGCCGGAGCCGCCAGCCCTTGGCGGAGAGCCCTTTGCGGGGAAGAGAGCTGGAAGGTGGTGGGAGCATTTATCACCGCCGGGCTGTCTGCGGAGCTTACCCTCCCGATGGCTTTTCTTCATCAGTGACCACAAGTCGTCCAAATTGACTTTGAGTCGGCTCATCCTCTCCCAGTAGATTTCAGATTTAAATGATATGCTTTGTGGTTTCGGTTCTCACCATCAAGCATAAGCTGAAATGGCTGCTTTCTTTGCGAATGTCTCTGGTTAGGTCTGCCTCACCGGCAGGTAGTGGTCAGGCCAGTCTCCATCCTGAACGAGGATCTTGCTACCAGACAGGGGCCTTCCCTCACCTGAGAGCGTCCTGGGGGTACTGGCGGGTACGGAGATGACATTCCAGGCAGAGGCACCTTCTGATTATGAAAGAACTGTGGCCACAGGCCTTCGACCCATGAGCTGCAGCAAATCGTTTTTCCTGCCTCCTTCCATTTGGGGCCAGGGGAGGAGCACTCCATGGAGGACGCTGGGAAAGGGATGCTCCCCGGAGCCTTAGTAAGAAGCGCTGCCCTGGGTGCCTGTTTTAGACCTCTGACCTCCAGCATGACCGAGTTGCGTGGTGCTGTTTTATTTAGGCCCTTAGGTTTGTGGCGAATAGTTCCAATGGCAACAGAAAACTCATACAGTGTCCTTAAGTGATGACGGCTGCTTACCAGTAATAGTAGGAGAGTACAGCACCCTTTTAGAAGAAGGGCACGGCAGAAGGAGAAGATTGGGAAGGGAATAGAAGCCTCCACCACACAGTGGGAGCCGGAGAGACCCAGCAGATATCTACAGAACACATTTTTTAGGAAATATTTTATTTATTGTTGGAGAGAGGGGGAAGGGAGCGAGAAAGGGAGAGAAACATCCAGGTGTGAGAGGTACATCAATCCGTCACTTCTTTCATGCCCCTGATAGGGTATCTGGCCTGTAACCCAGGCCTGTGCCCTGGCTGGGAATCAGACTGGCACCCTTTCGGCTCACGGGCCGGCACTCAGTCCACCGAGCTATACCAGCCAGGGCATCTACAGAACACATCTCCCTAAAGGCAGAAGGCACACTTTTCTCAAGTGCGTGTGGAACGTTGTCCGTGGGAGATCATGTGCTACTCCATGTAACAGCCTTAGTACACTTTAAAGTATTGAAATCATGCAAAGGACGCTCTCTGACCACAGTGAGATTAGCACTCAATACAGAAGAAGTTTGGGGAATTCACAACTACGTGAAAATCGACAGACTCCTAAATAACCAGTGAGTTGAATAAGAAGAAATCACCAGGGAAAGTAGAAAATATTTTGGGCAGAATGAAAATGAAGACACGGCGTTCAAAAATGTATGGGGTGCAGCTAATGCAGCTGCTTAGAGGCAAAGTTATAGGTATGAACATCTATGTTAAAAGTGAACATACTCAGTGGATTGAGTGCGGGCTGGGAACCAAAGGGTCACCAGTTCAATTCCTAGTCAGGGCACATGCTGGGGTTGCAGGCCAGATCCCCAGTAGGGGGCACGTGAGAGGGAACCACACATTGATGTTTCTCTCCCTCTCTTTCTCCTTTCCTTCCCTTCTCTCTAAAAATAAACAAACAAAATCTTTTTTAAAAAGTGAACATAAATCTCAAACCAATTACCTAACCTTAAATCTTAAGACACTGGGTAAAAAAACCCAAATCTAAAACAAGCAGAATGAAGCAAATTATGCAGATTAGATACAAACTAATCAAAAAATGGAAAAAAAAAACAAAATCAAGCTAAAGTTGGTTCTTTGAAAACATCAACAAAATTAATAAAACTTTTGCTACATTGACTACAAGAAGAGAGAGAAGTCTCAAATGACTAACGTCAGGGATGGAGAAGCAGACATTACTGTTGAGGACAATGAAAAGGCGTGTGAGGAAGGACTCAGGACTGTCACATGCCGCAAGTTAGATGACTTGGTTGAAATGGACCGATTCCTAGAAGGACGCTCCAAAACTGACCCACGTGGAAATGGAGAATCTGAGTGGAGTGGGGAAGAGATTGCATTGGTAAGTAAAAACCTGCTCACAAAGAAAGGCCTGGGCCCAGATGGCTTCCCTGGTGAATCCCACCAAGCATTTAAAAAACCGTTAATACTAATTCTTGAGACACTGCCAAAAAATTGAAGAGGAGGGAATAGGTCCCAACTCATTCTTTGAGACCTGTATTATTACTCTGATTATTGTCTGGTTCTCAAATCAGACAGAGACATCATAAGAAAATTATAGACTGATATCTGTTATGAATGTAAACACAAAAATTCTCAGCAAATACTGGCAAACCAAATCCAGTTATGTATAGAGAGGATTAACCACCAGGATCACATGGCATTCATCCAGGAATAAAGGTTGGTGTGGCATGCAAGAATTAATTAACTTAATGCACCGTATCAATAGAACACAGAAAAAAGCCAGTCATCTTTATAGATACAAGCAGAAACATTTGACAAATTCTGACAACCTTTTGTGATAAAAATACTCAACACAGACCCTGGCTGGTGTGGCTCAGTGGATTGAGTGGGGGCCTGCTAACCACACGATCGAGGTTCGATTCCTAGTCAGGGCACATGCCTGGGTTGCAGGCCAGTTCCCGGTTCCCGTCAGGGGACGCACAAGAGAAACCATACATTGATATTTCTCTCTCTCTTTCCTTCCCTTCCCCTCTAAGATAAATAAATAAAATCTTAAAAAAAATACTCAACACTCTAGAAACAGGGGGAACTCCCCAAACCTGACAGTGCAGTCTGTGTAAAAACCCAGAGGTAACATCGCACTTGGGAAGGTCAAGGACAAACAGAAATGCCTGCTGTCAGCCCTTCTCATCAGCATCGTCCTGGAGGTTCTAGCCAGGGCGGTGGGGACAGGAAATAAAACAAAAGGCATCCAGACTGGACAGGAGAAGGTACTTACCATGAACTCCATTGGGAGATGGCGTGATCTTATATACGGAAAGTTGTAAGGAATCTGCTGAAAATCTACAGCAATGACTGAACAAGTCCAGGACATTCGCTCTCCCCTCCCTCTTGCATTTACATTTAAAGTAGGCTCTTCTGGTGATGCCGGAGTGTGCCCCTCACTGGGCTGTCCGCTCACGGGGCTGGTCCACCTCCGTTCCGTGGAGCGGTGTGACTGGTACCTGCTCCCGTGCCTGGGACATAGAAATCATGCCGTATAGACTTGGTGGATGAGAGCTGGTTATGGGGAAAAGTGCCCCATAATTTATGGAAATAAAACACGGGCACTCACTCCTCACAGAGCAACAAGTCGGAGGACGTCACGGTTAATGTTTTGGGTGGTTTCCTTTGCCATTTAAAACGCTGTGTTTTGGTGTTTAGTTTGCTCTGCTGGCACCATTTTCTGAGGTCATCAGGAAGTTGGGGACACTGGTTTGCACGCTGGGTAGCCTTCCCTGTTCTGTACGTCGTCATGTCCACAGCTGATTCGTCACCAATGGGTGCTTCCCGTGTTGGGAATGAACTGTCCTGATTGTCCCACCTGGGTCCTTACTTGCTGTGCATTTCTGCCCATCAGCCCGAGTCTGCTTCCTAGCCCCTCACCACTCTTCTCTGCCAAGATTTGTATTTTAAGAGGAAGCAGTGCAAATGCACATCTTTCTGAAGAGGCAAATCCAGTCGAGTCATTGCCTTGCATACAGTTTTTCTCTAGTGTGTTACATCCTCAAGATAAGATGTGAATTGCTCAGGATGGTACTTACTCACTGCCTCGCTTACCGATCTTGTCACATCTCTGTCCCTCCTTCTGTGATGCCCGGGTGCTTGCCATGCGATCCATGAGGGCCGCGTGCTCTTTCAGGGCTGTGTTTTGTTCTGTTGTTTTTCAGTTTTTCAAAAAAAGATTTTATTTATTTATTTTTAGAGAGAAAGGGAGGAAGAAAGAGAGGGAGAGAAACATCAATGTGTGGCGGCCTCTGGTGCACACCCTTCAGGGGCCTGGCCCTCAACCCAGGCATGTGCTCTGAGTGGGAATTGAACCAGGACCCCTCAGTTCGCAGGCCTGGTCTCAGTCCGCTGAGCCACACCAGCCAGGGCTGTTTTCCGATTTAAACACACACGCACACACACACACGCACACACACGCCCTCTCCCTCTTATGTGCTCAACTCATTTATCACCATCTAGAGGAAACCAGTCTGCTGCCCACTGGGAACCCTGGATTGAGGACCCCCGCTGTCCTGTCCCGCTCTCCCAGCACGTGGCATCCCCCTGCCATAGCCTCTGTCACCCTGGCTTGCAGTCTCCTTCTCACCTGAGTCTCCCCTTTGCAGGGTGACCCCTCCTGAAGGCAGGGACCCTGTGTGCACTGAGTTGGGACGGCAGGGTTTCAGGACATGTTCACTCCGTGAGGGCTGCTGCGGTGGCCTCTGGGACACACCTCCACGGTGGCCATTCAGCAGATGGCTTCAGGGTCAGTCCCCAGAGGTCGGATCCTTGGTCAGAGTTCATCAGTGTTTTAAAGCTTCTCTCTGCCAGTCTTTGTGTGGACGTGGGACACGCTGAGATACCGCCTGTGAGGATAATGTCTTGGGGGCTGCTGAGTGGAAAGCACTCCCCTTGGTGGCCTCTCAGCCTGTCACCTCTTAGGAGTCCTCGGTAATGCGCTAAACTAGAAAACTGGGTATGTGGGCTCCATCTCCCATCCTGCTCTGTGGTTGCCTTTCAGACGTAATTGGTTTTCCCCGATGGTGCACGGGGCCGGCAGAGAGCTTCCCTTGCCGCTCGGCATAATGATCAAAACAGCAGCAGTCACGCCGAGTGCATGCTTTTTCAGAACTTGGAGAAGCTCTCAGAAAAGCACTCTTGTCTGATCTCTTTATGGTTTTTCAGAGTTAAAAAAAAGTGTTACACTGCCGTTGAGCATTTATTATATTAATACCTAAGTTCAGAGCAGCCGGTTGGGCCGATGAGCTGGCTGACGCCGTCCACAGGATGGGGAGGGCAACAGGGAGCAGGGGTGTGTGCGGCGACTGGGTCTGGGTCTGTCAAGTGTGATGGGGTCGCAGAGTGTCCCACAGGGCCGCCCTGCGACTCGGGGGTGGTTCGAGTGCTGCTTAGCAGCCGAGGCGGGGGGAAGGCAGATGAGTGCCTGGGGACCAGACGGTTCCTGAACGTGTGTCCTCAGAGACCATGCCCAGTGGTCTGTACCGTTCTTCGGTCCCACACAGGTCTTTTTCTCTCTTTTGTTCTCCATCCCTTTCCTTGTCCTCATTTTTTTCTGCATGTGGGGATGGGCGGGGTTTGGTCCAGGGCCTGGGAAAGGCGTGCTGCTTGAGCTCCTGATTTCGTGTTTGGACACGGGGCCTGACTGTGGACAGCGAAGGGCTCTGGTGCGCTGTGAGCTGCGGAGGCGGGCAGATTGGCTGGCCTCCATAGCTCTGCCCTCGTCTGTGGAGTGGGCAAGCCCCTTCCCACGGATGGGGTCATGGGTAGTGTGTGGGAAGGGCGGCCGGGAAAGATGTACTCAGGAGGAGTGGCACTCGTGCCTGGGACTTGGTAGGTACCCAGTGCAGGCGTCTTCCCCTGTTTTTCACAGAGCCCGTCCCGGCGCAGCTCGCGGAGGGGAATGCTGTGTGTGGGTGTTGCTCTGCTGGGTGCCATTCCCGGGGATGAACCGGGCCTCCCCCCCCCGCCCCCAAGGCCCTCCTAGACATCTGGCCCTTTCCTCCCTCTTTCTCGCTCTCCCTCCGCCTGGATCCCCATCCCGTTCATTAAAAGGAAAGGTCAAAAATAGATGCATTTTCTCCACTGAAATGCTGTATTTACTAATTAAATCCTCATGGAATTCATCCGATGGGCTCTTTGCCCACATCGAACCTGTGGTGCTGTGGTCAGACCTGTGTGGGACTCTCTCTCCAGGCGGCGATTACTCTCGGTGCGCTCTTGCCCGGCAGCAGTCCCGGAGCAGATGGACTGTGGGGCATAAACCCTTTCGGCTGCTGTTCATTCACGTATTCGTTGCCAGCACTGGCCCGTGGCCACGTTGTCCGGAGGGGGGCAGGATTTGGGGGCCTGGGGGTGTGGCCATGGAGGAGGGCATGTCCTGTGCTCCAGAGTTTGGAACTAAAGAGCATAAAAGTACTGTGTGTGACTCACATTCCTACTCTGAATTCACGTGGTGACTTTGGACTTCCTTCCTTCCTTCCTTCCTTCCTTCCTTCCTTCCTTCCTTCCTTCTATTTTATATGTATTTTAGAGCGGGGAGAGGAGGGAGAAAGGGGGAGAGAAACATCAGTGTGGGGTTGCCTCTCCTGTGTCCCTTGTTGGGGACCTGGACTGCAACCCACGTTTTGACTGGGAATTGAACCGGTGACCCTTTGGTTTATGTGCTGGTGTTCAGTCCACTGAACCACACCAGCATGGGCTGAACTGCTCCTTTCTCAGGGCCTGGCTCTGGAGGCAGCCTGTTCAGTGTCTGGTCCTACCACCCCAGGGATCCCGGCTACTCACCTCGGTCTCTGCTGTGCTGAGCTCCCTTCAGCCCCTGGCCCTGAAGCCTCGGAGTCCAGCTAGGTCCTGCTCATTCTGGCTCCCCATTCAGCTGTGTGGACCCTGTTTCTTGGCCAGTGTGGGATATTTCTGCACACGTGTAGAGCACAGATGCACAGTTGCTGTTTGTTGTGGTGCAAGGTGACTTCGAATGTGCAGTGTTTGGAAGATAGTATCGGCTAGTGATTGAAGACTGAGGCCTCTGGGGTCGGATTGCTTAGCTTCAGCTCCATCTGGTCACTCCTGCTTGCTGGCCGTGTGCCCTGGGCAGCTCACTTAACCCGTCGCCACCTGCATTTCCTCAGTTGGGGTAAAATGTTGAGTACAGGAAAAACACTGCCTCAAAGGGCAGTTGTGAAGATGAAATATGCTGACATATGCAAAGCACTCATTAGCTGGTGGATAGTCACACTCAGTTAATGGTGGCTGCCATTGTTAGTCATATTAGTATCATTGTTTCACTGTTTGGATGTGTCGGGTGCTGTGCTGGCTTCCTCGCCCTCTGGCATAGAGTCCGTCTGTCACCGCACTTGGTGTCTCCTGCTGGAACACGAACTGTGTGTAAGCAGCGTGCCATCTGCTCCCTGCTGTGTCCCCAGCACCTGTAGCAGGGACTGGCATGCGGGAGGCACTCAGTAAAAGGTACTGGACGAATGAGTGTGGAGAGTACCCTGGGAGCCCTAAGGAGCAAACACGGAGTTGGCCCGCGTGGGATGAGGAAAGCTGCAGAGGTAGTATTCCCACGTCGGGCCTTGAAGGATGAGTAGGAGTTCGCCAGCTATCTGCTGGGTGGGGCTGGGCATTTCTGCCCTATGGAAGTGTGGGTGTGTGTGACTGAGGGGAACGGGTCACACATCAGATCACAGGGGTGATCCGATGGCTTGTTTGCATGAAGATTAAAGGCCTGGCTTTTTGTTTGGTTATTTACTTTGTTGTCAATACCATGGTCTCATCTAAACTCTTGCTTTCCTTAAGAAATTAATCAATGTGGTCTTCATGTGGAAATTCATCTTCTGGGGTGGAATTAGTTTCTGGAATATCAGCTATCCCTCAGTGATAAAGTCAAGCACAAATACAACTAAATATTGATGGTGAACATGGTGATGGTGACGATGGTTAAGAGATTGATGGTGATGCTGATGATGGTGGTGATGGTGATGATATTAATGGTGATGGTGGTGGTGGTGGTGGTGATGGTGATGGTGATGATGGTGGTGATGGTGATGGTGGTGGTGATGGTGATGATGGTGATGGTGATGGTGGTGATGGTGGTGATGGTGATGGTGATGGTGGTGATGGTGGTGATGGTGGTGGTGGTGATGGTGGTTATGGTGGTGATGGTGGTGATGGTGATGGTGGTGATGGTGGTGATGGTGGTGATGGTGGTGATGGTGGTGATGATGGTGGAGATGATGGTGGCATTTGCAAATCTCTTTCAGTGCTTTACCAAAGACTTCCACGTTACTTCACTTGAGAGTCCTACTAGCACTGTGAGGTCTGCAGGATTGATTGGCATTCCTGGTTTCTTCTTTTTCTCATTCCTTAGACCCTGGGGATATGTAGATTACAAAGAAACACCAGGCAGGGATCCTTTTATTGCTAGCAGTGGCCTTGGCCGTGAATCCCATCTGGTTTCTTTGTCACCAACCTGAGCAGTAAAGCTGTCCTGGACCTGGGCCTGGAGGGGAAGGAGTGACCCCCTGAGCAGTCTGGCTTGTGAACTTCATTTCGGTCCCCAGGTAGCTTTCTGAGGTGTTGGTGCTTCGTCCAGAGGCACCCAGGCCCGTCACCAGCATGTGGATCGCGCGGTGTGAGGAGCAGACCAAAGAAGAGGTCAGTGCGACAGTGGTTGGTGAGCCCAGGTCCTCGCCCGGCCCGTGTGTTACAAGCCATTATTGTTTGCTCTGTGGCACCATCCCTCCGCAGAGCGGAAGCGCAGTGAGTGCGGGCTCTTTCTGTCCCTTGCTGTTGATACCAAACAGTCACAGCGGGGCTTGGCACACAGCAGAAAGTGCACGGTGGACATTTTGGGCGAATGGGTGGTAAGTGGGCGATGGCCTCGTTTTGTCTACGAGAAGTCCCTTTGGCCCTCTGTCCTTATTTGAGCTCCAGTTTATGGGTGAAGGGGAGGGTGGGGAAGTTTAGGCTCCTCCCCGAAAGCAGAGCTTTGCTGTAGGCAGGGTGGCTGCTATCTCAGTTTCTTAAAAGAGGTGAAATACTTGCCTGGGGGTTACAGCGTGTTAGGAACACATTCAGACCCTGGTCTCTCCAGTGCCGATGAATGACTGGCTCAATTCCATTGGAAAGTAATAGCTGTTTACATATAACTTGTTTAGATTTGTTTGTCTTGTGCTTTGTCTCCCGCATGCTTTCAGTGTGTGAACACTAGTTGAATAATAACAACATTTACCTGTGTAGCAAACCCATTCTTATGTGGTGCATATTCATTACATGAGTAAGTCAGCATGCCTGACTGTGATGCAAGTTGGTTGGCAAAAAGACTGTGATCAGTGCTGATCAGACGTGTAGCCTGCTGCACGTGATCAGCGCTGATCAGACATGTAGTCGCTGCCGCGTGCAGATCTTGTTTTCAGAAGCATCTCTGATGAAGGAAAAGCGACAGGCTTCTTCTCCATCGTTTTCTCTTTTTCCTGGGAGACCACGGCTGTAGCTAATCTCCTTGGATAACAGGGTTTTTCTCTTCTACCTGGTATTTTCTCCTTGAACCTTTAGGTCTGTGTAGTATTTCCCCTTCTGTACTGTTTTCTTCACGTGTCTCTTTAATTTTTCTCAACGTTTTGAGTCAGTTACCTATTTATATGCAGCGGTTCTCTGTGCTGCACATAATCTGTCTGTCAGGGGTGGTTAATACGTTTCAACGTTGACATTTCAGGTTTGAGGGGACACGTGCCACGTGTGTCTCCTGCGCATGGCTGAGTTCCCAGCACACGGTGGGCGACCAATGTCTGTGGAGTAAGGGAACCTATTAAATGCCTGTTGCATGGGGTGCCGTGCCAGAGCAGGCCAGTGGGGGCGGGAATGAAGGACGACGCTCTGCTTTCCAGATGCGCGGGGCGCGGGGCAGATGGGCGGACAGTGAAGTGCTGCCCAGTGTGACCCAGCCAGGTGTGGTCCCGGTGCCGGAACGCGTTTCTGTGGTGCAGTTGGGGCACCTGTGCACACTTGAGGTCGGGTTCAGAGCTTCACGGGGTCGGAGGAGACTAGGAGGAAAGACCGCAGCGCACAGGACGTCGGGGAACGCCATCGAGCGCGGTGGATTCTGGAATGGGGAGGCTTCTGGGTGCGCGGCTACCGTCAGGGAGAGAGAGCGAGACGGAATCAGCGTGAGTGTCCGTACCGGTCGGTGGGACCCGGACAAAATCCCTTGAAGTAACCGGGGGCGGGGGCGGGGGCGGGGGGAGTCTTTATAACACTTCACCATTAGGCTCGGAGGCTTGTGCTAGCCCTGCTGGACCTTGTCACGCAGATACATGCGTGTGTTTATGATTAATCATTAGATACATTTCTGTGAAAATGCCTAGTTCCCCATAGAGTTGTACATTTCTGCAACTTGCTAATACTGAGCATGCTGTTGCTAAGGGTAGATTATTACCATGTTGATCTGAAAAACTGAATGAAGGCAGAAGTGAATTTTTTAGATCTTTTCCTTGTTACTGCCGGATTATCAGCTCATCAGCTTTATCAGGTGCACACAGGGCTTGTGGGCGGGGCCCCCTTTCTTTCAGTGACAGCGGTGAAAATGCCCCCCTGATGGTGCGTACCTCTGCAGCCGGGCAGGGGGGGCGTGGGGGACCCACTCCAGGTTCAGCCCCATGGGGAAAACGCTCAGAAAAGGTTCCGTCATGCCTGGTCTGCGCCGCTGTTAGGGTCCGGCACCTAGGGCACAGGCGGCACACACACGGCCCTCAGCCGACTCCGACCCTCCTCCTCGTTTATCCAGCCTGGAACCGCGTTCCTGCCTGATGCCCCTAGTTAAGGAGCACCATATTTTTTGAACTATAAGATACACTTTTGCCCCCCACCTCAAATTTGGGAGAAATAATGGTTGTTAATGCTGCTGTTGAATTCTTTTTACATTTATACTGGTGAAATATTATGTTATTTATGTTTTTTTCCANGGCAGGGGGGGCGTGGGGGACCCACTCCAGGTTCAGCCCCATGGGGAAAACGCTCAGAAAAGGTTCCATCATGCCTGGTCTGTGCTGCTGTTAGGGTCCAGCACCTAAGGCACAGGCGGCACACACACGGCCCTCAGCCGACTCTGACCCTCCTCCTCGTTTATCCAGCCCGGAACCGCGTTCCTGCCTGATGCCCCTAGTTAAGGAGCACCATATTTTTTGAACTATAAGATACACTTTTGCCCCCCACCTCAAATTTGGGAGAAATAATGGTTGTTAATGCTGCTGTTGAATTCTTTTTACATTTATACTGGTGAAATATTATGTTATTTATGTTTTTTTACCACATTTTTTTCTTCAAAAATTTTTTTCCTATTTTTCTCTAAAACCTAGGTGTATCTTACGGTCGGAAAAATACAGTAATTACATTTATGCAGTCTTAAAACTGCACTCAGCCTTTTGAAGGCAACCGCAGGGCTGATGTGGGCCCCGGTGAAAACGGGTTTGACACCCCTGCTCTAGAGATTAGGAAAGCGAAGGGCAGCAAGTGTCAGGTCCCTGCCAGGCGTCCCCTTCAAAACTTGTGCTGTGTCGACCGCAGAGGAAGCTGAGCAAGGGAGCAAGACGAGGAAGCAGGGCGCCCACCGGGTACAGCGACCTCACAGCCGGGCGGGAGGCAGGTTGCCACCACAGGCACAGGAGGACCGAGCCCCTCAGAGGCCTTGAGTGCTGTGGGCTGAGTCACATACATGATTCACATACGCATGTCAGTGTCACATACGTGGCAAGAGGAGGGTCGAGGTTGTTGCTGTAGACTCGGCACACAGGTGGGTCCCCTTCACAGCTGGTGCTTAAACAGACGTTTTCTGAGTGGGCGTTGTTGAGTGGTTTGCCCAGCGACTCCTGGATTAAAACCCAGCCATGCTGATTCTAGCCGTGCCCGAGATAGGTTACGTGTGTTCGTGTGTGTTCTCCATTGTTCTGACAACTGAAGACCGTGTGGGAAGCCCATAGATAGCAGTGGCCTGGCCAGTGAATGGACGCAGCTGTTGTGATGATAATTAGTAGTTTAAAATAATTATCACATCATGGCTAGTAACATACTTAGAAGACCTCTCACTCCCCTTGGTGATTCTGTCCACCCCTTCCTCCTATCCTTTGCAGTCTCTCTCCGTTGCTGGACTGTGACCCCCAAGAGGTCAGGGCCGAGTGTCATTCCCCACTGTGTCCCTGTGGTGCTGGACCCAGGGCAGCATTGGCCTCTGCGGGACTGGGGGCGGGGGGCACTCTGAGCATGTGCTGGGACCCTGTTCCTCGGCCTGTTGACGTCTTTGCCTTTCTGAGCTCTGGACCGCCCTCCGCTCTGTCTCCCAGGCTTCATGCCGCCTGTACCGGAGACTGTGGTCAGAGCCCTCCTCCTCGCTGCCCCCATTAAAAGCGCTCACCTTTGGGGCATCCAGCCTCTGGGGCTCACAGCGCTCCTGTGGCCTCTGCGTGCTCACACCAGTCCTTTCCTGACTGTGCGGCTTGCTGGTTGCGTGACCTTGGGCAAGATGAGGTTGATGGAAGTTTGCTGTTGGGAGTGAGTTTTCTTTACCACTCTGGGGATTACTGTTACAGATGCAGAAGCATTTGGGTGCGTTGTGGGCGAAAGCACGCCTGACCTTTTCAGGAGGCACACTGCGCTCTTCCTCCCGGTTGCCCATGTTCTTGGCAGAACTGACCAGGGATCTGTCCACAGAGCTTCGTTCCTGCCGCTGCGCGCGCGCACGCATGCGCACGCACACAGTCACACACACACACACACGTGCGCGCGCACGCGTGGAGCCCTTCTCATAGCCACACCCCTTCCTTCCTCGGCTCAGGTTCACTTACCCTGAAGCTCCCCTTGAGCTTTGGACCTGCAAGTCTGTACTGTCTCCTTTAAATGCCCCAGTCCTCCGTGTGCTCTTTGCTTAAGGAGCTTGACGTTCATGCTTCACACTGTGAGCAGCTGCGGGTGGTCTTGCCTGAGGTGCGTGTCCTGGATCACACAGTGGTAGACCCACCTCTTAGCCAGCGCAGGTCGCCTGGGTGCAGCCCACAGGTGCTCCTCTGCCCCTTCCGGCCCCTGCTCAGGGCTGTCAGGTGTTTATCAGCAAACAGGCCACGCCAGGATGCTGTAGGCCCCGCCAGTGGTCGCTGCGTGAAAAAATAAATGTTTAGACGTGCTGGCGCCTCTGCCTGCTGGTCACCTGCCTTTTTACTTCCCTTTCAGTTTTTGCCTGTGTTCTCCATCTGTGTTGGTATAGCGTCGAGCCACTTGAAACTTTTCAGTTTAATTAATTAAAATGAAATAATACTAAAAATTCAGTTCTCCAGTCACACACAGCAGCTGTGTCCCGCATGGTGGGGACCAACTGTCCGGGCTGTACCAGCGTCTGCGTCCGTCATCACAGAGAGTTCCACGGGACGGACCTGGTGGCTGGTGTTGATGGCGGTACGGTAACCCTGCGCATGCGGTGTACGTAGCTGTGGGGCGTTCTCCCCGGGCAGGAGTGGCACGGGGGACCCTGTCACGGAGACATCGGTTCCCACTCTCATAAAACACTCTCTGGTTTGCACAGTATTTCTTCCTCCCCTCCCAGAAGCAGCGGGATCCCCAGAGACCGAGCACACGCCCAGTTCTGCGAACGGTAGGAAATGCGCCCTCCTTGCGCAGACCCCCTTCACTGCCCTCTGGAGGGCGGCAGACGCGAGTCCTCTGCAGCTCTGGCCTGGGTCACTGGCCGGTCCCCCCAGGGCAGAGGGCAGGCCTGGCCTAGCAGCCCCCACACCGCCGCGTTCGGGAGGGTTCCCTCGATGACCCAGGGTCCTGCCACTGCCCTGGGCTGTGTAGGCGGAAACTTCCGATGGGACCTGCCTCAGGTGCTTGCCGTGGCCCCTGCCGTGGCCCCACTGGCATCGAAGGTGCCCCTTCCTGTTGGGAATGGTGTCATCTACAAAGTCTTAGGTGATTTCCAGCTTAACTAAGTGAGGTAATAGGTGATCCCATCTTCCAGGCAGTGAAGCAGAGCCTCAGGGAGGGTACCTAGAAAGCCGTCATCCTGGGGTCACCTAGGGCGCCCTGGTGTCCAGGGCTCTCCCCGGTCTCACCCACCGCCTCCTTCCCTGGTGGCACCGCCACAGCCGATGTGTCCACACGAAAATCAGGAGATACCGTGACTCTTCGTGACCTTTGTCTTTAATTCTAGTTACGCTAGTACTGAAAGTTTCATTCAGCTTGTATGGACCTTCTTCGCCTGGGCCTCTGCCCTCATTAGTGCGTGGAACTGCGGCATGTGCAGCGGGTTGGGGCTCCACGTGGTGGCACTGGTGGCACCGAAGTGTGTCGTCCTGCTCACAGCGCCGGAAGCAGTGTCCGTGGGCCTCACTGTGAGTTGGGGGGACCGAGAGCCTCCTGCCTTGGTTTTTTCCTGTGTTTTACGATAAGTAAGTGCTGATCTGTAATTTGAACCCGTGTTCTTACTGGTTTCTTTTACTTCAGGTCTCATTAAAGTAAGTTCTTTCCATATTATCATTAATTTATGCCCTCCTATTGCAGGTGTTGGAAAGGCAGGCAGCAGCGCCCGCTGCAGGCAGTGGAAGTGCCGTAAGCAAAAACGGGGCAGAATAACCGGTTACGCATTCACTTAAGGCTCTTTTTGAATTTTCCTCCAAGCAGTTTAATTTTACCATCATTTTATGTTCTGTGTTTTGCCTTCATTTGTCCTCGCGCTCGGGGAACTTAAAGGACGCGGCTGGTCGTAGCATTTGTGCGTGATACCTGTGACCCCCTCTCCTTGTCAGTGGCGTAATTAACAATGTGATTTGTACCCCCGCCGCTGTCTGGTGTGTGCAACAGGGTTTGTAAACTTAATTAGTTCTTGGAACAGCAAATGTTCGGGAGAGGATAAACACTTTCCCTCCGAATAATGTGTTGAATGGTTGTGTGTTCGTAGGCATTTACTCTGCTGCTCAAGTTAGCTTGCTGAAGGGGGATGCTCCTCCAGGCAAACACTGCCTGCTGCTGCCCGTTCCCAGACCCCACTCTTCCCCCCAGAAGTCAGAGCTTCAGCTCCGACCCCACAGCCTCTGGCAGAGTTGTCGTGGTCCCGTTGCATGGAGAGCGTCTCTGCCAATGTTGTCACAGAGACGCGCTTTCTCCAGACCCTAATGGTGATTGGTTTGCCATGGACTGAGGACACCGTGGGCCGTCCACAAGCATCCCAGCACCCCCGGGGCCCCCGTCCAGCCCCACCCCCCAACTCTCCAGGGCAAGGTGGGACTTGGGAGGGGAGACTGTGCTCTCAGCAGGTGAAAGTGTGGTGGGAATCCCGCCGCCTCCCCAGGAGAACTTGTCCCGCATCTTCTCGGAAGCCTTGTTACCATGATCACTGTGCCAACCAAGTTTCATTACTTGGGTTTCCAAGCACCATTGAACTAGAAGCAAATTAGACGTGGCTTGGTCCCGGCTGGTGTGGCTCAGTGGGTTGGGCATCGGTCTGCAAACCAAACAGTTGCCAGTTCAGTTCCTGGTCAGGGCCCGTGTGTGGCTTGTGTTCCCAGCTGGGGCATGTGTGGAAGGCAGCCAGTCAATGTTTCTCTTCCTCTCTTCCTCCATCCCTTCCCCCCTCTCTAAAATTAAAGAGAGAGGGGGAGAGAAGTGGCTTGATGCTACTAGATTAGTGACTCCCGACCCCAAGAGTCAGGGATGGGTCATATCTGCCCTGTTCCTGATTGAGATCCTCAAAGGCCTTCCTGAGGCCCAGCATGGCACCTGGTACAGTGTCCTTAAGACTTGTCACCTGGGGGCTCCCAGGTGCTCTGTACCACCTCTGAGAGTTTGCCAAGGTTGGGTATCCATCAGGTACAGGCCAGTAAACAGAAATCACCCAGGTATTTTAACAGAGGATTTAATGTAAAGAATTCGTTGAACAAGTGCCGGATGACTGAAAACATTTTGAGGAATGCTGGAGTTGCAGAAATAATGACATGCATCCCCACAAGCCTGCACCCTTGAGGCTGGAAAACAAGGGCAGGGACTGGGTGGACGTGCTCCAGGGACCTGGGACCCAGGCCTGGTCAGTGAGTTACCCCAAGCACTCTGGCTTCGGGGACAGGGTCCTGGCCTGCTGAGAAGGGGTGTTGAGTGTGGAGGGATCCCGGTCCCTGCCAGAACTTGGGGACTCTGTTTCGGTGCACTGCCGGCACTGGGAGCAAAACAGGAGGGACAGGCCCCTTGTTCTCCCACGCTGCCAGCGTGGGACCTGCTGGGGGGCCTCTGGCCGTGGGGAAGCCATTAGCAGAGTCCCCACCGGGCGTCTGGAGCAGGGAGCTCAGGGCACCTGCGGGCACCTGCAGGCACCAGCTGAGCCCAGAGACAGGGCGTGGCAGCCAGCACTGTGGTCTGTTAGGGCGCAGAAACAGAGGAGACTTCCGTTTCCGTTGGTGTGGAGGTCGGGTGTTCTTAAAGACCATTGGGTCTCCCTGTGCTTTTCCACAAGGGACACTTCCACTGGCGCAGTGGGTCATTTGTGAATATGCATTGTGTCTGTGGTGCGGAATGGGGTCCGGGAACTGCGGTGCTGAGGGACACGGTTTCATGCCCATGTGGGCTGCTGGTGACGTTTCTGCCTGGAGGTCCGGCCTGTGCCGGACGGGGCTCCCAGATGGACTCAGCTCTCTTTACGGCAGCCCGTCCTGTCACCACTGCGATTTGAGCGGCGGCCCCTTTTCCCGCAGTCCCCGCCTCGTTGTTCTGACTGTGCCCTGGCCTTCTCACTGGCAGAGCCGGGCCTCCCTTGGAGGCAACATTCAGCAGTATCTGTGCGGCGGTTTCCTTCCCTCCTGAATTATTTATCCTTTAGGATCAGCACTCGCAGCTATTTCAGCTCGTTTTCGTGGTCTTCGCAGCTTTTCCCCCATTATTTCCTCCTTCACAGAACCTTTCAGATGGTTTTCCCCAGCCGCCTGCCCACACTCTCTCAGTAATTCTTCAGATGGTGCTGTGTCTGTCTGTTGTTGCCGGCGACCATTGTTGCTGTAAAAATCGGTCAGTTTTCAAAGCTGGTCTAAGGGAACGCTCTGGATTCTAGGCCACGGTGGTGGTGTTCTCATCTTCGCTTGTTCCTCGTCCCTAGAACTGACCCACAGCTGACTCTGCCTCCCATGGCTGAGGCGAGAACAGGACAGTCACACATCAACCGACGGTTGTTGCGGTGCACGTTTCCACCTCCCCGTTTACCCTTTCATTCTGTCTCCCGTGCCTGGGGGCGCAGTGCTGCAAGTAACACGGGGTCCGCATACGCGGCCTGAACATAGAGCCATCAGCTGACGGTAGATCTGACGAGTGGAGTCCAGGGGCGCGCACGATTGCTAATTACGCCCTCTGGGGTCGAAGGACGGAAAGCAAGCGGGTGCTGTCCACTGGCCTTTTTGTGAGCTCCCGAGGTGACTTCGACATGCAGCGCCGTCTGGCTGGAACAGGAGGGTGCCTTCCTGGCCCGACGAGTCCCTTTGAGCAGAGCCCCCCGGGGCTGATGCGCGGGGAAGGGCCTGGAGCTGGCCCTGGCCAGCCCTGAGTGGACGTGGAAAGCCGTCCTCACTTTCAGAAGTAGTTTGCCTCTGCGTGGAGGTGTTTTCTTTCTCCAAAGCTGTGACCCCAAAAGCATGTGTGACTCGCTTTCCATCAGTGTCTTCACTTCCTGCGATGTCTAGACCTGAGTGGCGGAACATGTGTTCTGCCGTGATTGTGTTTGTTTCTAAAGAGTGTTCTATGCCTGTGTGGCAGTTTTGGGCAGGTTCAGCCACTGAGCGAGGGGGGAACTGAGGTGTTTTCAGGCACCATGTTCATTTCCCGCGATTATTAGGTGGCGCCTGCTTGGCCGTGCGTATTTCCCTGCGTTTCTCGGATGGTTGTGCTGGTGGGCCTGGTAAACAGCGTCGGAGGAGGAGGGTCCTTCGGGTCATTTTTGCAACACTGGAGCCTGCTGTTTATTTTCTGAATGCTTTTTTATGAAAGTGGCCCTGTAGGTCATCATCAGATAACAAAAACAATCATTAAGGATGATCCTTCACGTCCTAAGGATCATTCCTCCCCAGTTACTCTTCACTCTCTGCTACAGTAATTGGGAATGGCTGTGGTTATGGAACTGACCTACGAGTTAAACGTGGGCATAGCACGGACATGTCCTGCTTTGAGCCTGCACTGAGTGGTCTGCCGCCGCTGTCGGGTCTGTGTTGCTGTACCTTTGACCAGTGGGTGTCTTCACTGGTGGTCTCGTGGGAGCAGAGCGCTCGTGTGCTGTGGCCGTCATTGAGTGTCGCCAGCGCGGTCCTGCTTCTCTCTGGGAGCGTGATAGCACCAGCAGGATAAATGAGAGAGACGTTGAATCTTCACACAGAGGAAATGGGTTTTATAATGAGTGTGGTCCGAACAGAACTAATCTCTCTCTTGGATCATTACTTCACCTAATCACAAAACTTTTTTTAATTCAAATCCTTGCAGGGTTCTAATTGGTAACCTCTGGAGCTTGATAATTGGGTAAGATAGCTGGTCTTTTGCTGTGCGCTTAATGACGTTTGCAATTAGAAGTGAGAAATGGGGTTTAACCCTTCGGCAGATTCAACTAAAAATTATATTTTTCTTTTTTCAAATTTTACCAGTTACTCTCATGCCTGCTCCCCGTAGTTACTGATGAAAGTCCTCTTACCTTGAATGAACCTGATGCACCTTTTTCTTCGGTCGGTGGGTGTGCGGCGCTCCATCTGACAGGTGTGTTGAGTTATGTTAAGAATAGTCCTGAGTCCTTTCCAGTCTCTCAGGGATTGGTCTGCTCGGGAGCACAAAGCCTCCCAGCCTCTTCTTCTCTGACCTCGGGGTCCACCTTCCTGCCTGCCTGTCTCTTTGGGGGGATGGCAGGCTTTGCAAGCAGTTTCAGTAGGCATTTCAGGACCTTCCTTACGACCGGAGAATTCCCCAGTATTCCCATGGGGACCAGGGGAACTGTGGGGACCCAGTCCCCGTCATCTGCCATCCTCACTGCCCCGCAGAGCAGATGGCTGGACCTCAGTCTGTGTCACGGTGCACTGGTGCCGTTGCCCTTCCTCCGCTCCCCCCTCCCATGTCTCCACAAACAGCGGGCGTGCCGTGAAGGCAGCTGGCCGACTGCTCCCGTAAAGTTCTCTTAATTTACTGGAGGTGGGATTCGATCTGTTGTGCTTGCCTGTGGGTCCAGAAAACTGGGCTTTGTTTTGAAGCCAGGTGTTTGGTGTTTTTCAGAAATAGAACCTTTGAGTGTCAGACTCTCCTGCAGTCAGGCTGTAGCTCCACCACTTACCAGGCACGCGGACGAAGGGCGGCTGCTGGTGCCCACGCTCTCTTGGGGAGTTCGGAGGGCATGATACATGTAAAGTTTCCAGCGGGGTGTCTAGAATATGTACCAAAGATGATGCAGCTTCTTGGAACCGTCTCCCGGTTTTCAGGACCATCATATCTGGGGTGTCCAGGCTCTGGTCTTTATTACCTAAAATGACAAAAAACCCTTTCCAACTGGAAGTTTATTTTGAAAAGTGTTGGAAGTTAGTACGAACATCCAGGAACCTCCTCATTTCTGAAGGTCTCTGCTACATCTGCTTTGTTTGGGTGACGTTCATGTTTCCCGGAGACATCAAAGTGTCAAGTCTTCTGTCCCCGTTTCTTTCTCTGCCGCGGCGCCTTTGGTTTGGTGACTGACTGTATGTGTTTGAGGGGAGCTCAAGGGGCCGACACACTGGAAGCATTTTTTTTCTTAAAAAGAATTCGAGAGAATTTTCATAATAATTCTGAGTAGGCTTAGTTTCTTTAGTTACCTGGATTTTATTCTCTGGAATCATATTGCTTCACAAATTCTTCTTGAAATTCAAGGCACAGTGCAATGCACTCTCTGCGTATACATAAATAAGTCATCACAAGTTAGGCGTCATATTAAGTAGTATCCTGTGTTTGCATTGCGTGGTACAGTTTTCAAAGAACTCTGATAAACATTGTTTTGATGCTTAACGATAATTTAGTTAGTTTCCCTCCAAATGAAATAATAACCCAAAGCATTTTTTCTCACTCAAAGTCACATCCCTTTACTACACTAATGCCAAGAAACTGGAGGGAGCGTGGGTTTAGGAGTTGGGTGAACTGGATCTGGTTTGGCGTGGGACCTCAGTGAAGTCACCGGATACCTCTACGCCAGTGATTTTCAGCCAGCACACTGCAGGAATGTTTAAAACCTGCGACACCTGACTGTTCAGTCAGGGGCACTGCCTTCTGTTTCTTTAGGTTGTGAAATTAGAAAAATGACAATAGCCACGGAACAATAGCCGTCCAGTGTGAAATGAATCAATGTTACACATGTTTTTGTCAGATCAGCATAAAAATATAATGTATTTGTTGGTGTGCTGCAGAATGTCAGTAGTTCGTTTCCGTGCGCCCGGAGACGAGAAGGTTGAAAGTCTGCTCTGGGCGGCCGTTTCTGCTCTGCATGATGGAGACCGTATCTGCTTTGCTGCCGCGTGGCCAATTAAAAACCTGAATGATCATAAATAAATCCAATGGCCTCTGCTATTACCGTGAAAATTTTGTAAATGATCCATGATGGGAAGAATTCATTCCTCCCACCCCCTCTCCCCCTTCACCCACCTCCCTCCCTCCCCGGGTGAACTTGGCCTGCATTTGCTCGGTGTGTGTCTTGTCCTAGGTGCCGGACGTGGAATGGGGTACTCCGAGTGCAGACACTCGCTCTGCCTGTGTACAGCCAGTCCCCTTCCGAGCACCGCCAGGGCCAGAGGGCCGACCGTTCCCCGGGTGCCATGTTTGTGTGCTCGTGAGGAGCTTGCGTGTGCTCCCTCTCCACTGTGCTGCCCCCGCTGCCTGCAGACGCTCGTGGGATCGTGCACCGTTTGGGTCTGTCCATCCAGGGCAGGTCTCTGTGTACTGTGCTCTGACTTGACTTGGAGAGGTGTTTGGCGAGGCTCGGCCTACTGGCGTGAAAGCATTTCTCCCATTCGTCCTGTCGGAGGGTAAAACATGTCTTTTCCAGCAACAAGCTCCAGGAATATTTTAGCAATGTGTCAAACAGCATCTACAATGGCTGTGAACGCTGTTTATGTATTTTTAAGATCAATTTAAATCCTGCACCTGGGCCGCTGTGTTATTTTGAAACACATTTCTGAGTGGGGAGTACTCATTCCACTGGGGATCCAGCTAAGCCGTGTCCCTCGGTGAGTCTGCAGAGCACAGGGGCTTGGGACAGGGGGCTGTGTTTGCTCTGTCCCTGTCCCCACTGGGGCTTTGTCCTGCAGGCTGACTTGGTTCTCTAGTTGTACTTTCTAGCCCTTTAATGAGTTTCTATTAAGTGGCTTTTGAACAACTAATAAGACGGGCTTTGGCATCAGATACACCTCCATGTGACACACGACTCGACTATTTGCCCGTCCACAAGCTCCCACCACTTGGATCTCAGGGTCTTCTTTTTGTAAAGAGGAGTGGAAGGGCCTAGATTTATGAAAATAGAGACTTTAAGCCACACACACAGCCCTTTACTTGGTGAAGCATTGTACACACAGTAATAGTAATAATTACTTAATTAGCACTGGGGTAACAAGTGCTCTCCAACACAATTTTCGTTGCTTTCCAGTGTTTTGCTGTGTAGTGGTACATGTGGAGACTCTTGGATGTCAAGGGGCCTCAGAAACTCTTGTTAAAGACTCTGTCAGCTCACTGAAGGAGCAGGGCTGGGCAGCTGCTTTCTGTTTTTCTGGGTCTCCCGTCCATCCTCCCTGCCCCACTCCGTGCCCAGGAGGCTGGTGGGGATGCTGTGGCCCACAGCCTCCCCCTCCGGCCTGGCCCGTGGAGGTGACCGGCGGGAGGGCGGCAGTGAGGACAGTGTGTGTTCTCCTTGGCTTCCTGCCTGGGAGGCCAGCACACAGGTTGGCGATGTCTGTCTGTGGAGGTCTGCTCCCCTGTCTTGGCCAAATAGTGTCTGTCTTCCGTTCCCGCCCCTCCAGGCCTGGGGCAGCACCGCCGCCCCTCCTGACTAACCGCAGTGAACTGCCCCAGTCTTCACTGCTATTGCTTTGGGCTCTCCCCAGCTTTCCCTGTAGGCCCCTCCTAAGTGCTCCCCGGGTTACCCAGTCTCAGTGCCCTCTTTCTGGAATCCTGTTTGTTCCGTGGGTCGTTCACTCAGGGGAGGACCCCTGTTATTCTTCCATGGAGGATCTCGGAACAGGCCGAGTGGCAGAGTGCTCACCGCCAGCTTCTGACACCAAAGGGCCCGTTCCAGATGGGCTCAGACGGGCATCAGGGGCTCATCCATGTGTTCGTTAGCGGGGCCGTCTGGTGAAGGGGGTGTCCTTCCCTTTGTGTGGACACTCGGTGGCTCAGGCAGTTGGGGTCGTTAGCGGGAAGGTGTTCATTCTGGCTGTGGATACTGATGTTTTCCAGAAGCTAGAACGTGCACGTTGTAGGTGCTTATTGGTAGTGTTCATTGAATGAAGAGACAGATGTTACCTAAGAGAAAGGTGGGCTCTGGTGAGAGAGTGGGCTCTCTGGTGGGCTCTTAGTCCGTTCAGTCTTCTGTAACAGAAGACCACACGCTGGGTAGGCTCTCAACCGATTCGTCACCGTTCCGGAAGCTGGAAGCCCGGGAGGAACCCCCTATGTGTTTGGGGTCCGGTGATGGCCCGCTCCCTGGTTTGTAGCTGCAGTCTTCTGGCTGTGTCTGCACTGGGTCTCTTTGATAAGGGCACTAATGTCATCCATAAGGGCTCCACCCTCACAACCTTGTCCCCTCCCACCGGCCCACCTCCTAATGGGCCATCACACTGGGCTGCAGGGGTTCAGTATGCGCATTGGGGTGAGCACACACTGACTGAGCAGAGGGTCCCAGTAGACCTGCGTACGGTGGTCAGGTGGGGGTGAGTGAGTCCCCCACTTCTGCTGCCTGGGGAGGAGAGGGCCACAGGTACACAGAGAGCGGCGTGTCACTGGGTTGAATCTTGAGAGAGGCGTTACCTTGAACTCATCCACGAACATCACAGGGGGAGAGATGAGTGTGAGCAAAGCCCTGTGCCTGCAGTCTGTCTTGTCACTTGCAAGGAGGGAAGGTTCGGTTGGGGAGGGCGAAAAAGAATCAATTCTCAATGGGATGAGCCTTGGAGAGCCGGGCAGGATGATGAATAGGGGTGCTGGCGCTGGGTAGACCTGAACGGAGAATGCTCTCCGGCTCTCCCTGTTGTTTGATCCTTTTCTCTAGGATTCCCGAAGGCCCCAGGAGCTTATTCTGGTGTTTGGTTTTGTGGGGTAGCTCCCATTAGCATGGAGATTGGACTCGGTAGAGCCCTGGTACCTGCCCTTCCCCACCGTGCGGTGCCGATGAAGAACTAACTTGATAAACGGAGCAGTGTATCCTTGCCTAAAACAATGGCAGTGATGGGAGAGTCCGCGTTTGATGTGGGGCTCACGAGAGCTGCAGCCCCCGGTGTTCCCAGTCCTACCCCTCATGGTTATCTTTTTTCCTCCACAGAAATAGAAAAGTTTCAAAAAGGAGAAGGAAAGGATGAAGAAAAGTACATTGATGTGGTGATTAATAAGAACATGAAGCTGGGACAGAAAGTGCTAATTCCTGTAAAACAGTTCCCCAAGGTAAGACGGCGAGGCTGGCTGTGCGGAAGCCCCGAGCAGCGGTTTCCTTTACCTTTTCCGGTGCTTTCTCCAGGAGCTTTCCCTCCGCTCAGCTCCCCCCACCCCCAACCTCCGCAGACCTTGAAAGTTCATTCGGAACTTACCCACTGATTCTGCCTTTACTGTTCGTCCTTAGTTTGAGGCGTGGGCCCCCCCAAAATCAGGCTTATGAGGCATACTAACATTGTGACTTTGGACAATTTATTTAACTTCTTTCTACCTTTGTTTCTTTATTTGTAAGAAGAAATTGGATTAAGAATTAAATGAGATTATCCACGTTAAATGCTTAGCACAGGGTTTGGCACAGAAATGTTCCAAATTTTACTGTAATTATTCTAAAAGGAGTTCTGTGTTTCATTTATTGCAAGTGTCACTTTATGCTGTTGAGCACAATTACAATAGATGCTTTTAAGTCTCTTAATTCTGAAATCTTGGCCGTCTTAGGCTGGGCCTGAATTGATACTCTTTTTACCTTGTTTCTATTTTTTCTTTCATTTGGGAGTCCACGCACGCAATTCGCGCACACAGTTGTACTACTCAGGAGTTCATTTTTTCGGATTGCTGACTAACAATCCGTTCCCCGAATACACTGCCGTTTATCCATTTGTCTGGACAGTTTCCGTGTGGGGTTATTCTAAATTAAATTGCTGTGGACATTTTCATTACAGATCACTTTGTGACCATATGTTTTCATTTTTGAGTAAGTAATAGGAATTTAATTGCTGTGCATGTAGTTTTACAAGAAAGTGTCAGACTTGTCCCCCATAGTGGTCGATACCTGGTGACACTTCCTGGGACACTGCGTGCGAGTTGTGGTTGCTCCATGTCTTCATCAACTTTTGATGTCATCAGTTTCTGATTTTAGCCATTCTGCTAATGCATTATGTAGTGGTATCTCCTTGTGTTAATTTGCATTTTCCTGATGATTAATGATTTTGTGTTTTGCTTTTTTTAAAAAGATTTTACTTGTTTACTTTTAGAGAGAGGGGAAAGGAAGGAGAAAGAGAGGAAGAGAAACATCAGTGTGTGGTTACCTCTCCAGTGCCCCCTTCTGGGGACCTGGCCTACAACCCAGGCATGTGCTCTGACTGGGAATCGAACCAGCGACCCTTTGGTTCACAGACCTGTGCCCAGTCCACTGAGCCACATCAGCCAGTAGGGCTGTTTTTTTGTATTTTTTTTTTTTAATGTACGCACTGACTGTTCATTTATCTTCTATTGCGAAGTGTCTTTTGATATTTTTTTTCTTGTTCTGTTTCTACATGAGATGTTATGTCTTCCACTCATTAAATTGTAGGAGCTTTTTTATATGTCCTGGGCCCGGTTTTTTAGATACATGTTTTGTGTCTATTTGGATCATTCCATGGCTCGCCTACTATTTTCTTAATAGAGTCTTGTGATAAGCAGAAGTTTTTAACTTTGAGGATATCTGATGTACCTGATTTTTCACTTATGATTATTACCTTTTACCAATTGAGAAATCTTTGCCGAACTCAAGGGAGTTTCCAGGTTCTTTATTAAATACAGAGACTCTCCTATGTTTTCTCTGAAAGCTCTCTCACTGTAGCTCTTACTTTGAGGTCTGCAGTGCATCTGAAATGCATTTTTGTTTGTGGTGTGAGGTAGAGGGTCAAAGTTCATTGTTCCTTCCTACGGATGTTCAGTTTCCTGTACCGCTTGTTGAGAGATGTGTCCTCCCACTGACCATGGCCTTTGAGAACCAGGCGACTGCTGCAGTGAGGGGCTGTGTGCACTTTCTCTCTCGTTTCCTTGATGTGATTGTGGACCGCGCTGCTGCCCTGCGGTCTTCACACTGTAGCGTGTCGTGGGAAGACATCGGGCTGGGCAGTGTCGTCCCTTCCACCGCGTCCTTCCTTCTCCAGGCTTTGTAGGTTGCAGTCCTTTGCAATTCCATGGAAATTAAATAATTATTTCATTAATTTTCCCAAAACACTCTGCAGGGATCATGATTGCAGGTGATTGTTATTCAAGTCAGGGAAATTTGACTTCTTAACAATACTGAGTCTTTCCTTCCTTGAATTTGGTATGTCTCCCCATGTATTTAGACTTTTAGTTTCTATCAGCATTTTATACTTTTTAGGATAAAGGTCTTATTTGTCTGTTGTTAAACTTATTCCTGAATATTTTATGTGTTTGACATTTGTAAGATGAATAGTTAAAATTCTTTTCCAATTTTTTGCTTCTGATATAAAATTTTATATATTAACCTTGTATTCTGCTACCTTGCTCAATTCACTTGTTAGTTCTAGTAAGTTGTTTTATAATGTTTTAGGATACGCTATGTACATAATTATATCATCCATGTAAGCAGTTTACTTCTTTTCCAATTTGTGTACTTTATATTGATTTAGCTTGCTTTATCGTATTGGTTAGTATCTCTAGAATAATGCTTGAATACAAGTGGGAAAGATGAGTCATTCTTCCCTCGTTCCCATTTAGTGTGGGAGACGTTCATTGTTTTACCATTAAGAATGTAACAACTGTACAGCTTTAGGTTTGTTTGTTTGTTCATTTTTTTGGTAGATGCCCTTTATTAGGTAGAGGAAGGTCTCTTCTCTCTCCATTTTGCAGAGAGATTTGATCCTGACTGGGGAGTGGATTTTATTGACTGCCTTCCTGCATCTGTTGAAATGAACACAGGATGATACTTCTTTATACTGTTAACATAGTGAGTTTTTTGATTTGTCTAAATTAAACCAGCATTTCACTGCTGGATGAAACCTTACCTGGTAATGACATATTGCCCTTTTTTATGTTGTTGGATTCAGATACACCTATGTTCACAGGTACTGCTGGCCTGTCATTTTTTAAATTTAGGATCTTTGTCAGATTTTGGTATTAGTGTTATATATGATTTCATAAAGTAAGTGGAGAGTACTTTTTTCTCAACGAATGTGTGCCTGTTTGGTGCTGTTTCTTCCTCAATATTTGGTAGAATTCACCAGTGAAGCTGCCTGGGCCTGGGGTTCAGTGACGAGTCCAATGTCTTCAACTGACATGTCACTAATCAGATTTTCTGTTTCATCTTTGGGGATTTTTTGGTGTATTTTCAAGGGATTTGGCCACGTCATTATAAAATTTTAACTATTTTTCTTCTAATACTTTTTTGAGCCTTTTCTCCCCATCTTGGAGACTTGTTATTCATACAAGATCTGTGCAGAAGGTATCCAGCCATGTAGTATGAAAAATAGAGACTTTTTTATTGAAGAAGATACAAGATACAAGAAACGCTGTACGCAAGACAAGGACACCTCAGTCCCCTTCATATTAGGCACCCTGGGACCTCACACAGTTCTCCCAGTCTCCGTCAGCTCCCCTGTCATAGTTTCTTGACTGTCATCAACAGTCAGAAATCTCTTCCTTTCAAATGTGCTTTTAGTTTTGGGAAAAGCCAGAAGTCACAGGGTGCCGGATCTGAGCTATAGGGGGCCTAAGTCACTTGGGTGATATTTTGTTTCACAAAAAAACTCTGCACCGGATGTGATGTGCGAGTGGGCACATTGTCATGATGCAGCTGCCAATCACCGGCGCCCATAGCTGCGTCATCGTAGCTGACCTTACCTTACCTGACCCATACCTTCCGAGTCATCGTATAGTTTCTGGGGAGGAGTGTTCAAGCTTAATGCAGAGTTTGGTACAGATCCATTGCTGTACTTGCTCAGTCATTTTGAATGTGACGGCCACACCATGCACCTGCTCACTCAACAGTGTCTGTCGCCCCCACTGACAAGCACAGTGAAGTCGTCATTGTTCACGCACGCGCGCATTCCAGTCCCCTCCCCTTGGCTGCCAGGTGACATCGATGTCATGTAAAGCATTCTTGTTATCTCGTTAGATTAAGAATGGCTGGACTTTTTGTGGACAGACCTCGTATGGTTGACCGTTTGATATTCTCAAAACGGTTTTGGTGGCTACGGTCACTTTTGTTACTAGCTTTCTCTTTTCCCTTGGTTCTTTAGACTGGGTGATTTGTACGGCCGTGTCTCAGAGTCGCTGTTCTTTCTTACCATTGTTTTCTCTTCAGCCCATCTCGTAACACTTGTATGGCCAGTATTTCAACAGTCTGCTTCAGAATTTGTATTTGATTCATGTAAAACTGTGTCTACTTAGAGATATTTTTTTCTTTGGTAGGAGTTTCTAATTTTTAAAATTCATTGCGGGCATTATTTTATGCCATTGAGCACAGTTAAAATAGATGCTTCAGTGTCTAGTTCTGAAATCTTTGTCACCTTAGCTTTGACCTGAATTGATGATCTTTTGTCTCGGTAGTGAGTCACACAGTCCGAGCCCTTGCGTGGTGAGCACTGGGGCTGTTCCGGACACTGGGGGCGTCACATTGTGGAAACGCCAGACTCCGCTCCCCTTCTGTGAGGAGCGTGGGTACTCTTGGAATTGGACCGCAGGTTGGTCCCTCGGGTAGGAGTGTTCTCAGTTCAGCTCTTTTCTTATTTTGACTTCTGGCCTACGCAGTTTGGGGGTCAGCCGGAGACTTTGGCAGATCCAGTTTCACCCACAAAACTTGGCCTCCCCAGCTCTGGTTCTGTCTTTTCTAGCAATTCTTCTCTCACATGTCAGCACCATGGTCTGCCTTCAACTGTGCTGCTCAGGCTAAAAACCCTAGCACCAGCAGGTTTGCCCAGGCTGTTCCCTTCTTCCAAGCCGCACTCCTTTCCAGGGCCTCCTTGTGTGTGATTGTTCAGGCTCAGATGGCGGGTAGTGTATCTTGTCCAGCATTGAAGAGTTCCTCCTTATCTGTGGGCGGCCAGCCCCCCGGAGCCTAGTCACACTTACAGAATGGAGGAGGTGCATTTTCGGGCAACCGAGAGCTATGCCGGGAACCTTCCATGGAGCCGTCACTCAGCACAGCCTGGCCCGTGGAAACCTTTGTAAACCGGCAACTGTGGGTGTGCCCAGTGTACTCTGCAGGCTGGATGTGCAGTAGACGGAAAGGTGAGCAGGCACTGCCCGTCTTCACATCGTTCGAGAGCTAGTAGGTGATTGGTCCACAATTAGTACTCTGGTGTGTGTGTGTGTGTGTGAAATAAAGTATACGCAGTAAAACATCAAATTCCATTTTCCAGTGTCAGCTTTGGTGAGCGTGGGGGAAGACAAGCCATAGTTCCTGGGTCTCACTGAGCAGCGCCCTTGCGGGTATTTGAGCAGTGCGGCCCGTTGCTCTCAGAGTGCTGAAAAAGGGAACTTCTGCTCAGTGTGACTGAGCTCGCAGGTTCCGAGCCAGCCTACATGAAAGGCTGGGGCGGCACTTCCGTGGGCTCTGCAGCAAAGCTCGGAGGCTGCTGTCCCTTAAGGGGCTGAGGGGCAGGGCAGGGAGGGGCTACCCTGGTGGAGTCCTGCCTGGCGTGGAGTTGGTGCTGACTGCGCGCTTTCAGCTTCTGGGGCCGCAGAGCAGTGCTGCGTGGGAACCCCGTCTGGGCAGGTGGTTTCCAGTAAGGGGAGGATTTCTCTTCTCGCCGGGACCCTTTTTGACACTCTGCCCGGGGCATACCAGGGAACGTGAGTCTTTCAGGGTTCAAGCCTAAAGCCCCTTCTTGAGTTACATGCCTGAGCCCGGGAAGTGTGAGACTCAAAGTAAGCACTATTGTGTGATGTTTGTGTTTTAAGATGTTAAACTGCAGAAATGGTCCTCCCCAGTCTTCCTGTGCACAACCCTGGCCCCCAGGGCTGAGCAGTGACTAGGTACAGTGGAGTTAACATCAGTGCCCTGCCACGACTGGAGCAGGTGCCTAGGGCGTGGTAGACACCTGTGGTTCAGGTGGGCTAGTCTCTTCCTGCCCCGGCTCCTCCCCATCAGCGCACCTGTCCCTCTGCCCATGCACTCACGTCTGCTGAGGGTTTTCCGGAAGCCAGGTCCCGTGCAGGGGGAGCGATGGTGAGCCAGGCACATTTTCCTCACGAGGACGTCCAGTTGTGCGGGGCCTGCAGACGCAAGTGGACGCTTACAGTGCAGTCTGAGAAGCCACAGTTGGGAGCTCCAGGGAGACAGGTGGGGACCACGGGGCACTGCCCGAGGGCCCCTGCGGGGCTGTTTGGAAGGAGTGGGCTGGCTGGGGTAGGGCCAGATGCCAGGCAGTGTGGGATGGTCGCACTCTGGGTAGGGCAGAGGCCACCCGAGAAATTACAAGCCGTTTCCTTTGTCCAAACAGGTTCCTTTCAGCCTGATGTACAGCTTGTTACGGGGTTTGTATGTGGAGTGCTAGAGGCGCAGCGTGCGGGGTGTGTTGGCCCGTGGGGCTGTGGAGGGCGGGGGGGTAGGGAAGCGTTACATGCTCGGCGGTAGAGGACGAGGCAGGTGGCTCTCCAGGTGCTTCGTGACAGGGGCGGATTCAGGAGAGGGAAGGCCAGGGGCAAACCCACGATGGGGGTAGGAGTGTGGTGCGCCGTTGCGGCCCAACCTACGATGTGAAGGGAAGTGACTTAGATCTGTGTTGTTACGCACACGCGTGCCCTGGTTGTGCACACACACACTGCGGGGACGCGTCTGTGTTACCATGTTACATTAGAAATCCGCGGTGTAGACGGTCACTTCTGAAAAGCGGTGACAGCAGTCACGTTCTGGGGGGCGGGGCTATGCACATTTTCCTGCCTCCCCAGCTCTTGGGCTTCGAGGTTCTGACGGTGACCTGGTACCGCTGTTCTGACTCGGAGGAGAAGGTTTCCCTGTCTGGGAAAACAGGCCCTGGAGATAGTTCATGTATGAGGTGCTTTTGTACCGTGGTTGCGTTTTGGAAAAACTGATTGTACTGAGTTAAACTCTCTAGGTTTAAGTTAGATTTATTTAGTTTCTTAATTTGGTCATTGTTTTCATCTCTGGGCATTCTAACTCGTACATAGTGTTTAGCTTTATTAGCCTTATGGCGAGCGACATGGGTTGTTACCTGAAGTGTTTTGTGTGCTTTTAAAATTGTCCACATTCCCAGCTCACACAAGCTCTCGCGTTAAGGGTCTTGGAGAGAGAAGTGCTCAGAAAACGTGTTCCTGCCTGGAATGTAAATCAAAGCTCAGGGAGACTTCCTTCCTCAAAGCCGGCTGGCATCTCTCCTCCGCCGTGTGTTACAGTTTGAAGCCCATGAACTTACCGCTGGGTAGAAGCCTGTTCCACAGAAATCACTATGGGTTTAAAAGTTTCCTTGAGTGGTCAATATCTGACAGTCGTATCAGCATGTCACTTTTCCGTGATTCCTAATTGGTTTCCAGAGGTGTATGTTTGCCCCAGAGGATTTATGTGTGCAAATTGTATTTTTGGTGTTCGATTGGTGGGTGATGTATTTAGTAGATACACAGTGCCAGTGCCTGGGTGTCGCGTGTTAGTTTTTTACGTAAGTGCCATTACCAAAGTTAGTATGGCTGGCCGGTAAGGATTTTGATATTAAAAACAATTCCTTAAAGCGATCCGGGTTGATAATAAGTCACTGTGGGTGCCCCTCCTAGTACTCGTGAACTCGGGGGACCCTGTGACGAAGTAGGGAGGTTGCTCCGGGTGATGGGACCTTAGGAGACCGCAATGGCCCCAGGCCACTGTTCCCAGCAGGGACCCCTCTGTGCTGTTCCTTTCCTGTCACTTAGGGCAGAAACGGGCGGGCAGTGAGGTGACAGGTGGGGAGGACAGGAGCACACCTTCAGGAGCCGCCTTTGTCCTGTCCTCTGAGGCCTCTGCTGGGCCCTCGGGATCCTGTGGCACCCATCCCGGTGTTGAGAAAGACACTGAGGTCGGCGTGCGCGGATGCGACCCCGTTCCAGAGTGCTGGAAGGGTTTCCCGTCTCCGGCAGCGCCTTCCCTCCTTTTCCAAATGCTGAGTCCTGGCCCCCAGGCAGCACTCAGGTTTGTTACATAGACTCCAAAAGCAGGCAGATGGTGCGGAGGGGCTCCTGAAAGAGTTGACTCGTGTTGTTTTGGGGGCTCGTTGTTGTTATTACTGCTGCTGTTTTATTTCTATGTCCTGTGGTCGCAAACCAGTAAATTTGGCAACACAGTGTGTGATGAATACTGTTACCTATGTATCTTTGATGACATCGCTGCTTCCTTTCTGAGGAGTCATGGAGGAGAGATCTCTGAAGTGTGTTGCTAAGCCAAAAGCTAAAGACATTTTTAGTGCCTCGTAATGTATTGCCGGCTTAGATATCTTTGCATGTCCCTGGGCTGATTGTCTTGGCTCTGGGCCCTTGAGGACCACAAGTTGGATCCAGGGAAGACTGTCCTGATGTCGGGCAGAGGAGACGTGGAGTCCCAGTCTCTGCTGGGACTCCAGCCTGCTGGCTCGAAGTCCACGGACCCCACTGTGAGCTCTTGTCCAAACACGTACTTGGCACGTAACCACGTGAAACAAGGGACACCTCGGCCCGAGAAGCGTCCTGACCGAGGGGAAGGGAGTTAGGAGCCTCTCCCCTACTTGTGACCTGCCCAGCTCTGCTTGCTGGATGCCTCCACTCGGAAGGCCCCAGACAGCTGGGCTTTGACGTGTCCCAGTGGATTCGTGCCTCTTTGCCATGGCAGCCCTCTCCCGTGCCTTCATTTTCACCAGCGACAGATGGCACGTGCACCCAAGTGCCCACGCTGGAAACCAGTGTGTCATTTTTGTTTACTAGCTGCTCCTTCATTTGCCTCCTCCCTTCCATTCTTCAAACAATGTGACTTATATACACATTTTGTTGTTTCTGTTCCCAAATTATCATCTTTCTCTCTCTCTCTGCACTCCATTGCCACCCTCCCCCCATCTGCCGGGATAGCCTCTTTCCACGGCTGTTTCCCGTCTCGGGTCCTCCCTTCCGTTCCCCACGTGGCAGCCAGGCAGTTGCAGTCCGGGCTTTTCTGGATTAACCATTTCAAACCCAGTTATATAGAGGCTGCAATGCTTGTCTTGTCTTTTCTTTTTTTCTTTCTTTTTTTTTTTTGCCCCCCACCCCCCGGTCCCCACCCTGAGCAGCATGATCCAGCCTTGGGCAAAGAGAGAGATGGCAAGCATGGGAGGTGGGTTGTTTCCGACTGTTGACTGTGTGAGCCTCTATCTGTATTTATTCCCTTGTCTCATCTGCTGGAGAAGTTACGCCACACCTCACTGACTTTCAGATTGTGACTTTCTCAGTGAATTGGGCTGTTCACCATTTAAACGTAAATACTGTGTTAAATTACAGTTGATGGAGCAATACCAAATAATCCCCACTGCTACCAGTAATACTTAGAGGTTTCCGATTAGAAACTTAATAAATTTAAATAATAGATTTTTTTAATCCATAGTCTAATATGTTGCAATAATTTCCGTGGCAGAGGAAATCAATAAAAACTGTGTCGACCCCCGCCATTTGATTCAGGGTAAAATCAACTTTAATTCCACGAGTACTTGTTGAGAAGTCCTTTGCAGGAAAACCGATGACTCGAATATGGGCCCTAATCACTCTCCCGGGGTTCACGTTCCAGCCGGAGAAACGGCAAACTCCACCAAGTCAGGCTGGGTAAGAAGGGAATGGGCAGGCGAGAGGCGGAGGGGCCCCATGCGCAGGTGGGGGTGCTTTCTGGAGAAAGAACTGCAGGTGGAATTAAGTTTAGTGCTTGCCAGTCTGTCCAGGCTGTGAGTAAGCAGAGATGGGGGCAGGGCGGGGTAGTTACGGGGCTAGAATGACGTAATTAGGGGAGGAGGGGCTGGTAGTATTCAAGAGAGCGGTAAAGCGTCTCCGATTTCCTACCCCGGTTCAGGTGGGGCCCTGTGCACACGATGCTGCCTGTGCGTCCATGGGCTGCGGCCGGGGTTTCAGAGTGCGGGGCAGGGGTCGTCGGGCCACGAGAGCAAGAAGGGACCGTAGTGGACGTGAGGGAGCAACTTTCAGCAACTGTGAGATTTATCCCAGGATTGGATTTTGTCTGTGAAATCATAAACTGCATTTCAGGAAAAGTAAGTAACATAAAAGGAACGTTAAACAGTGTGGGTGATAATCAGGGAAGACACCGTAGGAACACTTTTGGGCGTGTTTACCGCAGTGGGCAGGAGGGGCTGTGCCAGTGAAAGGACTGTGTGTGTGTGTATATGAGAGAGAGTGTTTGAGTGAACGCATACACACACAAACACAGAACACAAATTCAGTCAATTCGTAAGCAATCAGCGGGCACTGAACCCACCGTTACAGGGGTCCACATGCTACAAAATGCCCTCCTATTACAACATAACTAGATCTCACATAAATTTCAACAAACATACTTTAAAATAATTTCTAGTCTAACAAGAAGTAGGGAATCCCTGAGTCCCTAACCTCCCCCACAGTGCAAACAAGAAGAATAAGATGATGATGCAGAGCTGACAAAATCTGAATGGTCAGCAGCAAGTAACCCCAAAAGCCGAAGCTGCCCCCAGAGAAAATGCCCACCCCAGCTCCGGGGTGCAGAGCCCTCCGCGTTACCCAGGCCCCTCAGAGGAGCCAGAGTGCTCTTACGCTGGCCATGGTGGGCGGCAGATAGACTGCCTGTGTTTCACAGTTCACGACTCTGCTGACACAGCTGTGACGTGCCCCAGATGGAGCCACAACAGGCGGGACGCTCGGTTCCTGGACCCAGAGTTCATTGGTTTATTATTTTGCTTTTGTTGATTCAGTAGAATTTTTTTTGGAACATTACTGTGTGCTGGGCAGTGTACTAAGAATGGAGACGGAGTGAGATGTGGAGATGATTTCAGACTTGAGCAAAACACGTTTCTTCTTCTCAGGGAGCCAGCCTGAAAGGACCTGCCTCCCCCCAGGGTCCCTTAGACTCCGAGGACAGGGGACTGGCCAGGCTATGTTGTACTTTGTACCACCGAGTTTGGTCTGTTTCCATGTAAATTTTCGCCATTGTTAAAAAAGTGACAGCAAGGTAAATATGGACACTGTCAGCAGTGACCAAAACTCAAAGAAGGTGACACCGCGCAGATTGCATCTGTGTTTAACACTCAAAATGAGATCCGAACCCCGGGCGGTGGCCCGGGCATCCTGTAGAGGGTGCGTCTCAGCTGGCCCGCAGCTGCCTGCCCCCAGGGACACCCACGCTCTCCACGGTCACCTTCCCTCCCCTGGCTTTCTGTCATGAACAGACGTTGTCCCCGCGTGTGTCTTTACTTGTGTGTCACCTGGCTGATCTTAGCAGACTGTGAAACTCCATCAGAGGGGCCCCTGTCCCTCCGTTTCCTACCCAGCACCTGGCCCGTCCTCAGGGCACCTCCTCAGGGCTGGACTCTGAGCCAGGTACAGGCTTTGTGGATTTTGCCAACATTTAAAACACAAAGCAACTCGGTGGTGTCGCCCTTCCCCCCGCAGACTCATGCTTTTGCTCAGCAGGGGAGACGGGTACAGACCTGGGCAGGTTGCAGCAGAGAGAGGCTGCCTTCCTCCTGCACCTGAGTGCTGGTCTCAGGGTTCCAACCCATCTTCCCTGGGGGCAGCTGGGGGAGGGGGTTGTGTGGTAGATTCCTGCAGGAAAAAACCTTCTGGAAGGTGTCAGCTCTCTAAATCCGGAAGCTGCAGGGGCAGCGTCCCCTCCTGCTAGCGTGCCCACCCTCCTCGGAGAAGTTTGCACCCAGTACTGTTTTTCCAGCAGGGGCCATGCTGGCTGCGGGGTGTGCTCAGCTTGGCCCGGGCCCTGCTGGCCTGAGCTTGCCTTCTTCTGTCCAGCTTCTTTCTGAGTCTAAGAGTGAGAGTGACGTTTTCTCCCCTGCATTTGAGCTGAAACAGGTAGTTCTTGGAGAATGGCAGTTTCGAGAGAGTAAAATAAACGTAGAATGGCTAGAATCCAGAGCGGGAGATAGGGGCGAGGCCTGGGCCGGGGGGGGGGGCAGGGAGGCTTCAGTGTGGGCCTTTCACAGCTGGCTTGTTCTCGGGAGAGCTGGGCAGTTAGTGTTTTACACAGAGAGGCCACAAGGCCGACTTGGGACTTGGTGCGGCGAGCCTGCTGAGTGAGCTCTCCGCACTGGGCCAGCTGAGAGGCGGCTCTGGCAGGCTGCAGAAAAACAGAGGGGCCTGGGAGGTCCGTAGACGGGAACACCGTCAAGGCAGAATTAACTCATCGGACATTTACTAAGAGCCCCCTTTGCACGTGTGCCGGAGCAGGGGCCCCAAAAAGCCTTGTCCTTGTCCCCATGGCATGAGCACCCAGCGCAGGCAGTGGTTGGCGGGTGGAGTAACAGTCATGCGGTGTTTGAAGCCGGGTGCCAGAGGCCACAGGCTCAGCTGCAGCGTGGCTTTAGTGGTCAGTACGACAGCCCTGTGTTCGACTAATCAGCTTTTTGGTGAACACCCCATTAAGGGACACCTTTTAATGGAGACAGTGACATGTTCTGGAGGCTTAGTTGTTTACGAAATGACAGCTTACCTGTAATTGCTCCCCGAGGAACAGGGTCATGTCACAAATATAGTTCTGATCAATTACAGCTAGCTCACACAGGCACCGCGAGGCCTTCACCAACAATGAACGCAATTATTGCGTGTTGCACAGGGGGCAGTGAAACTCAGACACGCTCGTCGTGTGTTGATTTACCGCCTCCGTAATCAGGTGGAAAGGGTTTTGTTTACGACTGTAAAGTCAGTAATGTAGTATATCCGTGATACAGTCATTGGCACCTGGAGAAAAGTCAGTGGTCCTGGACTTGGTAGCACTTCACCTTCCAGACGGTTCTGTGCCTGAGTGAAAGCACTGATAAAACCAGGGGTTAAATTGTGTTACGTTCTTACTGTCTGTCTCGCAGACACAGTCACCAAATGAAAAAGAAGCCATCCTGCCTTGAGTAAGGGGAGACCGTTTTATTTTATGTCACCTGAGGACATGCTTTCATTGCTTTTAGAGAGAGAGGAGGGGCAGACAGAGAGACAGACAGGCATCCACGTGAGAGAGAAACACTGGTTGGGTGCTTTCTCCTACGCAGCCTGAGTGGGGATCAGACCCACCACCTGGGTCTGTGCACTGACCCCTGGGTGGGAGCTGAGCCCGAGACCCTGTCTGGTGCATGGGATGATGCTCCATCCAGCAGAGCCGCACTGGCCAGGGTGGGGCTTTGGTTTTGTGGGGAGACATGAACAAGGCCAGGAAGGTGAGGGGCCGTGAGGGAGTGGGTGGAGGCTACCTGGTAGGACAAGGGGTCAGAGAATGTTTTGCCCGGAGGCTGGTCCCTGGAGACAGGGGCCTTTTGGGGAGAGTGTTTTGTTGGCCCAGATGCTGGGGAGTCACTGGTCAGGGCCTGAGGAGAGAGAAAGCTTGACCAGAGTTTGATCCAGGCAGGCCGAGGGGCACTTTCTGATTGATGCGGGGAACGAACAGGTCAGCCGGTGTCTCGTGGAGCAAGCAGTGGGGATGGGAGAGGTGGTGTCTGGCCTTGTCGCAGGTAGACGGGTCACCTGCAGGTCTTACCTAAGTCTTGTGGGGAGAGGAGTTTTTGCAGGAAGCCGTTTCCAGGCATGCGAGAGGGGTCAAGGACTTCCCAGACGGCCCTGGTTCTCAGGAGCGCAGGGCTTGGGTAGAATTCGCACTGTTGGGGTGCTTGGCACTTGGTCTGTTTTAATGGTGGTGATAGCCCTGCAGGTCACTGGCTCTTGTAAGCCACAGCTCTGGTAAGCACAGCGCCCCTGTGGCCTGGGAAGGCTGAGGCCCCCGTGACACACTGCTGGGAAGAGGGAGCGCGTCCCAGACACCTCTGCGAGGCCTGCAGCCCATGGGACCTCAGCAGGTCACGGAGCCAGTGGCAGAACATAGACACTGCCCAGTTGTTTATTTTTATATCCTCCAGAGTCCGAAAATACATACTCAGCCCATGCACTGCTTAGGCCTTTTCTTGTTGCAAGTAGTAGTGACCATGCCTAGCTTACGGGTTGTTTCTGTTTTGTTTTAAGTACGCCCAGGTGTGTCACAGAATCCATGGAGGGTTTGAACTGGTACACCAGGGTGTCACAGTCATCTTCACGGGGGGTTGCATCAGCCTTCAAAGGGCCAAATGTAATTTTAGGACTGTGAAGTGTAACTACTCCTTAACTAGGGGCAAGGAGCTCTATACATTTAGCCCTTTGAAGGCAACCATGAGGCTGATGCGGTCCCCGGTGAAGATGAGTGTGACACCCCTGCTGTACACAGACAGGACAGGGACATGGCCTTGTGGATGACGAGGAGTCAGCTCCCAGTAGCGGGTGGGTGCTGTTGACATAAACCCATCATCTCCGTAATAGTTCAATCTGCTAATTATTGCCTAGGAATTTGGCATTGAGCGCACAGTCTGTCGGCTGGTCTGACCTCTATTCATTTCCGTGTTTGACTCACACGGCGGGCGCCCACAGTGGGCAGCGTGGCCCCTGTATTGTGGCAGAGGGCGCAGAGCCCTGCACGACTGACTCGCCTGGGGGGGTCGAGCTGGTGGATGGTGTGGGTCGAGCAGAGACGGGGGTGGAGGGGGTCCTGGTGTCAGAACACTTGTTAGTGCACGTCCTGTGAACAGGGTACTGGACACTGGTGAGACGGGGAGGAGGGCTCCTGCGGGTGCGCAGAGTCACGTGAGATGCCTGTGTCTTCCTGTGTTATCACGTGACCTTGAATACACCTTATCATTCTGTGGACTTCAGTTTTCTCAGTATGAAATTAGATGTTTGGACTGGGTGACTTCTGAGGTCTCCCAACAGTTATTAATTGGGGGATATTTAACTAGTAAAGCAATGTAAATAAGGCAGTTTGGCCATATCCATTCAATGTTGCGCTGTCCTTGAAACCTGCTAAAATGAATATAAATGACCTTTAAAGGCAGAAACCCATGAGGGTAAGTCTGGGAGTGGGAGACAACAGTGGGCAAGGATGTCGGGAAGAGTCTGGTGGCTGCAGAGCACGTGGGTCAGAATGGCACAGACAGATCCCGAGCTCGCGGGGCGGGAGGAAGCGCCCCGAAGCAGGCTCACTGGTGTGGGGAGGCCCTGCCCTGGAGAGCTGTCACTGTGCAGGTGGAGTCCTGGGGGGCACCGAGGGGAGGTGGTTAGACTGAGGTCGTCGGGGGGAGCCGCGGGATGGGCACCCAAGGGTGTTTGTTGCAGCAGTGCTTGGCCACGTCCCCCTTAGGGTGTCAGATGAGAAATGACAGCAGCCAGGGCAGCTGTGGCCTTCCGGTGTGAGTGAATCAAATCCGTACCTAGTGTTTTGGTTTGGTTTTTTTGCCAGATCAACAACAGATACATTTTGGGGTATGCCATTAGGGGGAAAGGTCGAAAACCACCCAGGTAGACCACCGGAGGCTCATCTCGCTGGTAGCCTGGGTGTCTGCCCTTCTTAACAGGGTAACAGACTGGGGGTTCCCCAAAGAGGCCGGTCTAGACAGGCAGGACCTCGGGCTCGAATGTGAGGTCCCGCTGACAGTGGGCGACCGATGGCCTCCTGTAGAAGTGAGGGGGTATGTGTGGGCTTGCCGGGGGGCTCCCTTCCTGACAGCACCAAGCCCTCCTCTTTGGAGACTGGGCATGCCTCCCAGGTCCAGGCCTGGCCTAGGAGAAACGGCGTGCAGACACTGGATTTGAGTAGCTTTTCGTGAAAACGGGAGCTGCCCCACGCAGTGAACTGTCAGAGCTGATTGTCGAGTTCCGGGTATGAATGCCCTGTCAGCAGTTTGGGGGCTCAGTTGTAAACTTCTAAAGACACGTCGCAGAGGGTCCCCAGTTTTCCAAGGAATGTCCCTACCGTAGAAAGAGGGTGATTAGCAAACACCCTCTGCTGGGTGGGTGAGGGCCACTGCCATTAACATCCTCTGCAAGATAAGAACGCCAATGGCTTCCATAAAATTTTTCAAAAAGCCGTAAAAGGGACAAATACAAGAAAATACTGTTAGCAGTTAAATATCTGATAGTGGAAATGAAAGACTTAAGAGATACAGTAGTTGAATGTAATTAGATCTCCCAGAAATGAGAGAGTGAAGATAAAAGAGAAAGGGGGGGGGATGAGACACTGAGAGGTGCGACTCAGGAACCCCAAAATCCCCAAAGGGTAAGGCAGAGAAAGGGGGACCAGGACGAGGTCAGGGCAGGCGGGTCGGAGCACCGGTTTTCCCTCCCCCGTCGGAGGGCCTGGCATTTTAAACTCTGTATGACTTACATATTTCTACAAGTAATTTACTTAAAATTTAAAAATAAAAGTATTGCATGTGAAGGTTAGAGCTAGATCCCTGAGTCTTTTAAAAGACCAATGCAATTAAATGTGGGCAAGGAAAAAAAAACATTTGGATATTTTTTAAAGTGCATTGATTTCAGGAAAATCACTTCGGTTATCCCAGGCAAGTGGAAGACGTTTCCCCCGAAGGACAGGGTCTCTGCGGCTGGCCGTGGCTCTGCTCGCGGAGGGAGCTGGTCTCCAGCCCAGACAGAGGGTGCTCTCCTAGCAAGAAACGAGGCTCTTTGCTGGGGAGCACGGAGCACCTATGGTTTAGCTGAGTTACAGCGAGGCTTTAGAAAATTATGTGACATTCCTAGTAACAGTTCACGTAAGATGTGTTTGTTGTCTGTTTTGTGCCGTGCATTGTTTTAAATAATCTATTTGGACCCAGTAAACCCTCGGGAGGGTCTCTGACAGTAGGTCCTATTCCCCGGGTTCAGAGGCCAAGGTACAGAGAGGGGAGGTACTTGCCCAGGGTATCTCAGCTGCTACGTGGAAAAGCCAGGTTTTATGACTGCAGCGGCTCAGCCTCAAGTTCATGCTCTTAGTTCATCCATGTCTACTGTGCTTGTTACATGCAGAACCCTAAGCGCCAAGCCGAGTCAGCTGTCCACACTCGTGTGGCGGGTTGTTTGGAAGGGGTAGGTGGGTCTTCCGGTAAAGCTTTTGTGAGCCACTGGATGCGGAAAAGTGTCTAGATCAGTGCACCCATTGGGTGACCGGCCCCGGCCAAGTGCTGACCAGGAAGAAGGACCAGACGCTCTCCAGTGACCGTCGGTGACCTTACACGGCCCCAGGCGTCCGTGCTCCTCCCCTGTGTTCCGGCCCAAGCGCTGTTCCTGTAGATACTTAATGTGTGTGGACATGGTCGGGGAAGTAACTGCATTTTCCATTGTGAACGGTAGCCAGCACGGAAGCGGCCGGTATAGGCACACGTGTCTTGTTCATTTTAGGCATTTTACGGCTTTAAGCCCTGTTGCATGGGGTGTGCGGGAACAGTGGTTTCCAGTACGAATGTTACAGATTTGGTTGGTCTGTCTTTCCTAGTTCAACTTCGTGGGGAAACTGCTGGGTCCCCGTGGCAATTCTCTGAAGCGCCTACAAGAAGAAACCTTGACAAAGATGTCCATCCTTGGAAAAGGCTCCATGAGAGACAAGGCCAAGGTAATGTTCTTTAGAGGCGGTGGCTCCCTCTTAGCCCTCACGTGATGTACTTTGGGAGTGCGCATTTTCTCAAGGCACATTGCACAGAAGCCAGCTGCCATCTCAGAGGAAGTTACAGGAAGATGTTATATAAGATGATGTACTTACTTCTGATGGCTGTGTAGAAAATTGAGGCACACTGGCCCATTCAGAATGTGTTGTGTCTTAGACTCACACGTAACTTTTATGTTCATTTGTAAATGGTCCTGTCGCACCTGGATTCCGACTGTAGAAGCAGAGTGTTACCTTGCCAAGAGTTCCGTGGCACTGGCCTTGCCACGGGGAGAAGTGAGAGCAGTCGGCAGTCTCGGCACCCCTGTTCGCGTTAGAGACGCGCTCCTTCGGGTCTTTTCTGCAAAGTATATACTTTTATTTGCTCCTTTCCCCTTCATTTGGTATCCTGTGTATTTTACCAAGTTTAAATTGATGTTAAGAGTTTTAATAATTGCTTATACATAGTTATTTTACTTGGATGTATTCACATTAACTGCCCTGTGGGGTTTTTTTTTAGAATTTCAAGATTAATTTATTTTTAATTGAATTTACTGGGCTGACTTTAATTAACAAAGTTATGCAGGTTTCGGGGTCCAGCCGGACGACACATCCTCTGCACGTTGTATTGTCTGTTCCCCCCCTAGTCACATCTCCTTTCATCCCCATTTACCCCCCTCTGCCCCCCCTTACCTCCCCACCCCCTTTCCCTCTAGTCATCGCGGTACTGTTGTCTGCGTGGATGAGTTTTTTCTTTGTTTTGCTTAATCCTTTCACCTTTTCACCCAACCTTCCAACCCCTCCCCTCTGACAGCTGACAGTCTGTTCTCTGTGTCTGTGAGTCTGTTTCTGTTTTGTTAGTGTATTTTATTCATTAGATTCCACATACAAGTGAGATCATAGGGCATTTGCCTTTCTCTGACTGGCTTATTTCACTTAGCATAATGCTTTCCAGGTCCATCCATGCTGTCACAAAAGGTGAGATTTCCTTCTTTTTTATGGCTGAGCAAAACCTGGCTATGCACCCGACTCACAGGGGTTCCCGTTTAAAAGTAGAGATCCTCAGGCCCCCAGCCTGTTCAGGGTGGGCCCTAACGTGAATGTTCAGTAGGTGTTTGAAATAATTCTGACCCAGGGCCAGGCCAGTTTAACTACTCACTGTGCATTGCCGTCTCGAGTGATGTGATTGGTTCCCGGACCCATCTGACCTGGTGGAGGAGAAAATGAAACTTATGTTGGCCAGTTGGTCAGAAATTGCCTGTGTCTTGGAGGACAGCACCCCACCCTTGCTGATATGTTAATGAAGTCTTTAATGAGGCCAACTGATAATGAGGTAGCTGAGAAGGCCTGCAAAGCCCATTGACATTGTGCTGCTTAGTTTGCTGGTAACGGAGTTTCTTGGACAGAGTGACATTCTGTGGAGTGAGCTGGGCAGCGGGCGCTTATTCCCAGAGGGTATTCCAGCTAGAAGGGGCCAGGGGAGGCGCGTCTTTACCTGGACTGCATGTCCACGTAGTAGCTGGTGCCTGGCTGTCCATGTAATGAACATCATCCGCCTGCTCTCAGGACTTTGGGTGGTCCTTCCAGAGCCTGTTGTCACTTCGGGGGCTGGTGGCAGTCCCCTGCTGTTGGCGTGCTGGATGCTCAGCAGTGGCAGTGGCCTGCCCTCCTGTTGAGTGCAGCCCGTAGCGTGTTAAAGCATGACCTCTCTCGCTGTCCCCGGGAGCACTTGATCGAGGAGGCCCTGGAGTAGTATGGAGGTGTCTGGGGAATGAGGTGCTTTGGTGTCTGCTCCAGTTGGTCCCCCAGTCACCTGGCCACTGTGCCAGCTCGCACTGCGTGGGCCACCCTGTTCGTCCACACTTAGGCCTTCCCCAGCCCACTTCTCACCCACTCAGTAACGCTTCCCTTTCCGTGTCCTGACAGCGTCACTCAGCGAGTCAGTGTGGATGTCCTGCAGGCGGCAGAGCATTTACATCCCCTCCAGACCCCCGGAAACTTGGGACAGACAGTCCGCTGCCCCCACAAGGCCCGCTCTGGGTGGCGGCCATCAGCGGGCACTTCTGGGGCCCCACCCGTGGTACACTCTGAGATCAGAGCCTCACCGCCTGAGCCTGGACACGAGTTTCACGTGACCCTTTTTACTAGTTCACTTTTAGTCCGCAGGCATCCTGGGTTGATACTGTGTCTGTTTCAAAAGAGAGCCCATTGCTTCCTGTTAAAACCTCACTCTTCCAGATTTTCAGGGCGTTCACTATTTCAGTTCTCGTGTGAACCTGATTCATCTTCTCTGTTTGCTGCACTGATGAAGTTGTGGGAGTCGTTACCGACATGCACAGGATGGTTCTGAGAGTAATAACCACAGTGATGCCGTGGGGCCTCCATCTGTGCCGAGCAGTGCGCTCCAAGTCTTGCCCACATCATTGACATCATAGAATAATAGAATAAGTAATACTATAGTTGTGTAATAATAATTATCATTATAAGAATAATTAGTACTGGATTTATTATTTATTGTGTGTTAGACCTGAATCTAAAGACTTTCTGTCCTCAGATGCAGGACCCCTTTATCACTGCTGTTCCTATGTTTCTACGTGCTCCTCATTACTGATGTAGCCACTCCTCTATTGCCACAGCCGCCTTGTGGGCGACAGCGGGTTCTGTGCTGTTACCACCATTCAGAGTCAGCCCCCGGAGATGGGATAAAGTAACCTACCTGCCCAAAGTTGAGCAGTGTGTGTTGGATGTGGGATTCGAATGTGGGGTTTCAATGTAGCTCGTTGGGGGCTGGTCCTTCCCTGAACGCTGCCCAGCCTCTCCTGGTGAGCCCCAACCCAGTCTGGGAGTGACCGCCCACTCTGTGGAACTGGGAGACACAGGGGAGCTGGCGAGAGAGCCCCCATTCCAGCCCGAGTTGGTGATGGAAATGGAAGTGCCCTGCTGTGGGTCCACATTGGTCATCTCATGAGGGTGGTCATTTTGGTGTGCGTTAGAACATCAGAAGTGTTTATTCCAGTAGTTCAGGCTTTCTCCCACGATGCTGTGCATAGTCTCCAGTGTTGGAAGCCCCAGCTGTCAAGGCAGAGCACCAGACCAAACGATTAAAAAGTCCCAGTTAGAACAGCGAACCGTCTCTGGTTGGCGTAAAAGAATAGTGCCTTTTTGTACCCAAGACAAACGGTGAGGAAACTGCGCAGGACGTTAATATACCTTGAATTTGCTCCTTCTTACTTCAGATGTTTTTCTTGTTTTCTTTGGGTTTCTGCCCCACTTCCCCTGACTGACGGCAGCCACCCCTTCTGGGAACCTGCCACATGCCAGGCGAGGTGCCCGGCAGCACAGCGCTGTCTCCTCTGCCGGGCGGTCACACGGAGCCGACCCCGTAGCCTTCTCCGTGGCCCTCCAGTAACATGCACTTGTTAGTACCAAACTGATTTCACAAATTAAGGGCTTGATTACACATAAACGGTCAGACTCACACACCTAGTGACCAGCGTCACTGTGATTCAGGTGTCCCTGACTCTGAGTCCCAGGCCCTATTTCTGCTGACTCTCTCGTCTTTGTAAGAATTCAGGTCAGTTCAGCAATGAAAGGTGAAGTCCAGGGTGTGTGTGCTGGCGAGGCCTGGGGGCGGGTGGTGGGGTTGCAGGGTGGTGGTGTCCGTGGGTTCTCCCTCTGCTGGGACAGGCTCTTTGGAGAGGCTGGGTGGTTTTAGATACAGGTTCCTAGCAGTTGTTCTGTCTGGTTTTAACGTTGGGAACAAATGTCTGAAAAACTCAGATTCTGTAATTGCCTCTAATGAAAGCTAGTTAGAAAAAGATAATGGAGCAAAATTACTAGTCCTTTAATTATCTGTTTTTTTTTCTCCTAATTTCCCCCTGAATTTCATTGTGAACAACAAAAAAATTAGAAAATGTTTTATCATAATTATGTAAAATCATGTAATAAAGTCTGTCATTTATCTTATGCCCTCTTCTACCCTCAGATAGAGTGTAGTACCTGGCATGTGAAAGTGCTTTTTGAAAGATATATACATAATCCAGTGGACATAGATATGAATGAATAATTGGCCATTCGCTCAATAAATATTTGTTCAGCATCTGCTTTATGCTGAGCACTTTTCTCGACGATGGGAATGTAGTACTTAGTGAGACAGTCCTAACCCCAACCCCAGCCTAACTGTGACCTGAACACTTAACCAGGCAGCAGTGAGCTGTGTTGCCTGGCCGTTGGAGGACCACAGAGGGAGCCCATGCCTCACCTGGGGTGTTGCTGGGGGCCTTGAGGAAGCGAGGGGGCAAGCACGGGGCACCGAGAGGGCAGGTGGCGGACCCGTAGGCCGGAGACAGGAGTGGAGGCCGCAGCACCAGCAGGCAGCTTTCAGGTTTCTACAAAAGCCTGGGGGTGGCAGGATCAGATTTATATTCTGGACTTTCTTCCTTAGGTGGCGTTTGCTGTTGAGTGACTGTGACAACCCCATGCCAAATATGCTCTGGGTAGTTTTTACTGTTTCTCTCCTCCCTCCTGATGACCCAGTGTTCAGCACGGCGTGTCTTTCTTCAGGAGGAAGAGTTGAGGAAAAGCGGGGAAGCGAAGTACCTTCACCTGCACGACGACCTGCACGTGCTCATTGAGGTCTTCGCCCCGCCGGCGGAGGCCTACGCCCGCATGGGGCGCGCGCTGGAGGAGATCAAGAAGTTCCTCATTCCCGTGAGTGGTTTCCGCGCCCTTCCTTCATTTCAGCCCCGGGGACCCTGGTCACTGGTGTTGGCGGAACACTTCACCTGCTGAAGGGGGCATCACGCGTGTCACGGCGGGTAGCCCCCACCCCGTCCCTGCGAATTACGTGTTGTTGTTCCTTCTGTATAGATGAGACCGCAGACTTCGAGATCAGTTAATATTGCTCAGGTCGTGTGACTGAGGAGCAGTCACTTGCCCAGGCTGTGGGGACCCAACCCCTGCTGGGCCTAGAATGACCTCGCAAACGCCCTTTGCTGTGAGACAGACTCAGAGTTCTGCCCCACCCCCACCCGCAGTCTGTTTGCACAGGGCCACGGTGAGCTTCTCCCCCATGCATCTGATTTGAACCCCATACAAGTTCATGTCCCCCCGACCCCTCACACTTTCAACAGGGTGGGGAGGTAGCATGTATGTAGCACATTTTATGGAGAATGTGCTTTGCAAACAATTCAGTAATCTTCACACATGTGTAGTAAGATGGTAGGAGCATTTATGGGTTTACTGTAGAGAGGCAGAAATACCAATTAATTCCAGTGACTCTTCTGAGGTCAGGATACTCCAAATAAGTTAGAGAAAGAGTCTGTATTTACAATAAAACTGAGACCTCGAATCCCTGCCCGTCTCGCTGATCGCGGTGACCGGGCCTCCTGGGCAGTGGTCTCTGCGGGTGTTTCTGGCTGCGGCCTCCACCCCACGTTCCATCCAGGTACGTGTTTTTTTGTTTGTTTGTTTTGGGTTTTTTTTGTGCTCCGCATCTTCTACTAAGTAGCTTCAGGTCAGTGTCACATTCTGCTTTTGAAAAGTTAGGAAGAGACTGGATTTTTAAAATAAATTCACTAAACAAGTTTCATGGTTTTAATTCTAAGCAATCCAGAAAACTGCCTCTTCTGAACTTTTTATCAAACGCAGACCTGCTGATATCTCCTCTTCCATCGAGTCACCCCTTCTCCCTCTAGCCACACACGCTGAAGAGTGAGTTTTCAGGTATAAAATGCGGTGTTCCGTTCTGGAGATGTTGACTTTGCCATTTGTGCAGCATTCAAATGGAAACGCTCCAAAAACGTGCGCAGGGACACGGCTGATTCCTCTCCGTTTTCTGCTGCTCGGCGCATCTCGGACGCGCAGTAGGACTAGTTGAGTTGTAAACAACAACGCCGATAGGTGTTACATGGCATTTTGATTTCATTATAGATGTTTCACTTGGCAGTCATGCCTGGGGGAAAGAGTTATGGCTCATTATAGGACCTTTTAGTTTGGGGGAAAGGACTGTTTTTTGTTTTTTCCTGTTTACAATTTATTGATATGTTTTTGTTTTGATGAACTCCAGACTTGTTTTATGAATTTTTTCCTAGGCCCCGTTTTCTATTAAAATTGCTTTTTGTTCTAAACACTGCTGTTCACGAGGCGGACCTGCCTCCTTCTGCCTCCCGTGCAGGACTACAACGATGAAATCAGGCAAGCTCAGCTCCAGGAACTGACGTATTTGAACGGAGGCTCAGAAAACGCTGACGTCCCGGTCGTTCGAGGGAAGTCCGCCCTGCGCACCAGAGGGGTGCCAACCCCCACGATAAGCAGGTGGGCATAAAGCATTTACTGGCCTTGGATGTGGTTAGAATAAGGTGCATGCCGGCAGGTTTAATGCTTCCTTTACCAGGAGACTGCTCCACCAGTGTGCCAGGCTTCCTTTCGTCCCGTCTTTCGTCCTTCCTGACCTGATCCATACCCCTCTCTTCCAGCTCCCTTTGAGGCTGAAGGACCTTCTTCTGTTAAGTCAGATGTCCTTTCTCCCGGCTGACGTCCTTCCGTGGCTTCCCTTGCAGCTGGAAGGAAGCCCACACTTTCTGATGCCCACTCTCGTCACTCGGCACTGCCCTCGCCTGTCTGTCTTTTCACCTCACCCTGTCTGCCCTGGGACCCACTGGGCCAAAGCCTTCCGGTCCTCGAACGGCCAAGCCGTCTCCTCCCGAGTCCCCTGCACTCAGTCCCTTTTTGGAACGCCTGCTCCCCGGGCGTCCAGGTATTGCTCTTGGCCTGGCATTCCCCACACACGGGCGCCTCCGCCGACGGCTGGTGCCTGGGCCAGAACCGGCCACGCCACCCTGCCCCGGCTGCTCGGTGGCCTTTATTGAGTGGAACTTACCTTTATATTTGTTCACTTTTCATTGGTAATTACTCAGCAAAAAAACTGTGCAGTGAATACAGTACAATAGCAAATCCTCAAGGCTCTTTCTGATCAGGTGTTGCCCATTTACAGTATTTTTGGTTAAAATAGTTCTTGCCAGTCACATGGCTAAATTAGCTTTGTGGGAATGGTCACTGGGATGTCCCCACTTTGGAATTTCATGGCAGAACAAGTTATTCCTGGGTCATCATGAGCGCCCTGCGCTGCTGTCACTTCAGGGTGGCTCTCTGGTGAAAGATGTAAATGGTCTACAATTAAATCCTGGGGAGACTGACAAGGGCTTCAGCGAGACCTTGTATTTTGGTTTGAAATGTGAGAACCAGGTGGGGGCTTCCTTCATTGAGGAGCAGGGGAAGTTTCTTGGCTTTGCACAGTCTGCCCCGTGCCTGTCCTGTGCCTCCAGGCAGCACTGCCGTGACGTCGCCCCTCCCTGTCCCCTACCACAGAGCCCCTCGGAGAGGGAATTAGGGACATGGACTGGAGACCACTCCACGAGGCCTGCGTCTATTTGGTTTCACGTTTCTCTCAGTAGGTCTTTCCCTCCATGACTTGCCTGCCACTCTCTGGCCTGGGCTAGACAGTGGGGGGGTCTTCCTGAAGGACGTCCCTCCATCCCTCACTTCAAACAGCAGGCTTGTTCTGTGTCTCTTGTCCCCTGGCCTTGACTCTGGCCCATCTGGCCCTTCGTCCCCAGCAGCAGGCAGTGTTATCTCCATGAATTTGGTGGTGGGACAGCAGGAGGAGAAAGAGCGAAGCCGACAGAGCCCACCTCTCTGAGCAGTGGATGCGTGCCCAGCGGGGTCGGGTGCTGAGTGTGCCCTTTGACTTAGGCCGTTCGGTTGAGCAGTCCGCCACTCAGGCCCTTTTATCAGCTTTCGTAAAGTAGGGAGATTTTCAGCTCCCGTTTTTTAAAATGCTTTTTCCTGCCCTGTTCCCTCTTCCCTTTCTTGGCCGTCAGGCCCACACGTTAGAAGTGACTGTGCGTCCCAGACGGGGTGCCAGGGGCACACTCACAGGGCCGCTGCAGGAGAGGGTGGAACTCCATGGGGCCGTAATGGTGGTCGGCGTCTGAGACGTTGTGCGAGCTGTCAGCATGCGGTGGCTGTGTGCAGGGTCAACGTTGGGTTGTTCCCCGCTGATGCCGACGCTGCAGCCTCAGTGTGCGCCGGCACCTCCGCGTCCGCGGCAGGGACAGTAAGCAGCCGCCGTTACTTTGCCCGTTGGTCACATCTCCAACCACGGGGTCACGTGAGAGACTGTCGCTCTCGCTGCCGTATCCACAGCGATGGGCACGGCCCCGATTCGCTGGGAGACGGGTTAGAATGGTGGCAGAGACGCAGAGACCGTTCGAGTGACTAACAACGATGGGCGTCCCCTCACAGTGCACGAAGTACGAGAAACGGCGTCATAAACAGTCTCGCACAGCCGTGTTCGAAGGTCCCTGTCGTGTTAGGGAAAGGGTGGGTGTAGCAAAGGCTATCCATTTCTTCTGCGAGACGGAGTGCCACTTAAACGCTTTGCTGGGGTGTTATTTAAACGGTTTGGCTGGCGCCTGGACTGGTTTCTCAGGACCACCCACCACCTGGCCTGTCGGAACACCCCCTGCTTCCTTCCTGCCCATTCTGTGAGGATGACGTGTGTCTGTCACAAACCCGCAGGTGCGGACCTGTGGCACCTGCGCCCCGAGTCCCCGGTAGAGTCCCCGGCAGAGTCCCCGGCAGAGTCCCCGAGGGCTTTCCTGCAGACACATTTCCCTGCCTTTCTGGACAGCAGGTGCCCCAAATCCTTCCTGCTGAACTCCCCTCTCCATCCACGGAGCCCAGTTACTCTGTACCCGGGGGCTCGGCTGGGTATTAGTGAGCAGCCACACTGGTGTTGAGGAAAGGGAGACAAAAGGAGAAAAATGGGTTGTTTCTTTTAAAATCAGCTTAACAGGCTTTAGGAGGACAGTAACTGAGGCAAACAGCATCACACGTGGTATGAGAGCTTCTGGCAAGAACTTGTCATTTAAATGCTGGCCAGGTGGGGCAGATGAGAGAGGCAGCTAGACATGGTGCCCCTGGTCTCAGCTCAGCTGGCTGCGTGCGTGTCAAGCGCAGCACGAAGCCGGACAGCGCTCCAGGCCCTCCTGCAGGCTTGCGTGCCGACACTGGCTTCCGCGCCCAGTGTCACCGGCTTCCGTGCAGACCCCGGCATGCCCACTGATCTTTTCCTGGATCACGTTGGACAGGACCCGCTGGAGCTGCAGGCGGGAGGAAGCGGGGAGCACACTCCTGCGCAGAGGGAGTCTCCCCACCATGCCCTGGCTTCTTAGATGCTTTAGTATTTCCTTTTCCTCTTTGAAAATCCATCAGTCGGTGTTTCTTGAGCTCTTTCTGTAACGGGTTGAATTTATAGAGACATGTAAGTCCTTGTCCTGACGTCAGTGAGTCCTAATGAGAAAGCCAGAGAAGCAGGTGATTATGAGCAGATGGTATGAATAGGGAATGAGGGGTGTGAAAAGCCATGAAATGGCCACAGGAACGAGGGTGCAGGTGACTCAGAGTGGGGAGTGGGTATGAACACACTCAGAACCGAGATGAAAAAGTGTGACGGGATGGTGCCCGAGGGAAGTTATCAGGGGCGGAGGGGCAAAGGGGCAAAGGCTTCAGAGCAGAAAAGTTGGGGACTGCCTGTGACTTGAGGTTAGGGGGTGACACTGTGGGAAGACCAGAGGTTCAGGAGTCACCCTGGCTCTTACTAGCTCTGTGGCCTCAGGGATCGCCCTCCTTCTAAGCCATGGAACCTCTTCTGTTAAATGGAGATAGAAAATTGAGCACATACTAATCCAAGTCCTACTTAATTTTTGTTTTTAATTTTTATTTATTGATTTTAGGGAAAGCGAGACAGGCAGACAGACAGACATCATTTTGTTGTTCCACTTGTTTAATGTATTCACTGGTTGCTTCCTGAAGAGCCCTGACCGAGGATCGAACCTGCAACCTTGGTGTATCAGGATGTCGCTCTAACCAACTGAGCTACCTAGCCAGGGCCTCTTAATGCTTTAAATGTCTTATTCAAGTTCACACTGGACTGGCCATTTTTCTGATTACTCAGAATGACCCCACGCCAAAGGTGAACTTTTAGCACTGATCCTGGACCCGTGGCTCACTGTAGGACCAATGACACATCTCTCTGGAACTCCTTTGTTACCAGTTTCATTGTTGTCAGAGGGGAAGAAGACTTGTGCTTTGGAGTCCTGAAGGCAGAGAGTGAGAAATGATACAGATACTTGCTACTTTTGTGTTTGAATAAAGAAGAAAAGGAAAAATGTGGAACAACTAGAACTAGAACTGAAGACAATGACAGGCTTCAGAGGAAGGAATGAGCTCTTGTCTTTCGGGGACGCAGCCCTGGACGGAGAAGGGAGATCAGTCAGTTGCTCGTGCTTCCCAAGAGACTGCACGTTCTCACACACTGTCTTGCGTTGTCCAGCGTGACTAATCAGCACTGTTCAACTTGTTGGAGAAGAAGCAGGTTGCCTTGCATCTCTTTTATACCCTGTACAGTGTGGACACTTGCTTGGTCATTTCTTTAAAGGACTCACGTTGAAGATTGGACCGGTCACGGAATAAAGAAAGGAGATAACCAACAGGTTTTGTAACGGCTCTGGCCTCTGCCTCTAAACCACCAGCAGCGCCCTTGACAGCCTGTTGGAGGGAACCTCCATCTCCCTTAAACTTGCCCAGCGCCCCAGACCTACACAGTGAAACCATGCCCGGAGACAGGGTCCCAGGTGACGAAGGCACACGCGAACATGTGGGCAGCCTGCCCGAGGGCCCCCCTGATGTCTGAGCGTGCTCAGGGTGGGAGCTGCCCGAGCCCCCCCTTCAGAGGTCTCTGTCTTCCGCAGCTCTGACAGTTTCTCCTGTGCCTTTGGGGGATTATAACTCAGGCTGTGCCCTCCTTCTCCCTCTGTCTAGCCCTCATTCTTCTGTCAGCCTCTGGCAGGAAAGAAGTCTCAGAATGATTAAGCTTTAACTCTCAGAAAAACACTTGGAGAGGGGAAGAAAAGTGTTGAACGCGTGAGGGATTCTGTCGGGAAAATAAACGAACCCTCAGGTCATTACTGCCCGGGGCGTGGACCCCAGGTTGATCCCTGGAAGGTCTTTCTCACTGTGACACCGGGGACGTCAGGCTAAGAGGCTGTCACTGCGTCCTGCAGGCCCCCCGAGGTCAGCGGTGGGCCTCCCTTTCTGGGGCCTGGGGTCAGCTGCAGTCCCACGGTCACTGGTGAGTAATGCCGATGCTTCCTGGTGCATCCTGGGCTACTGCTCCCCACCATTATGGCTGCAGCCTCTTGTGCATCTCACATTTAGGAACAAAAGCCAAACAAGGCAGCCTGTGTCTGCTGTCTCTCTGCCAGACTGCATCACAGTCGCTAAATGCATGAGACGTATACGAATGCGTGGTTGCTGCCCAGAGGGAGTGGGGGCCAGCGGGAGCCACACTGTTCCTCTCCCCATCCTTCAGTAAGCGGGAGAGGAAGGCGTTGGGCTGAGCCCACGTGGACATCCACCTAAAGAGTCCTGCTTGCCGGCCCCCTTTCTAGGTGAGGCGTCTTATCCATCCTGTGGATGAACCCCACAGCTGTGCTGCCGGAGCCGGCTGTTGTGAACCCCACTCACAGGTGGGGCGACCAAGGATAAGCAGCAGGTGACAGCATTAGATTTGGGTGTGTTGGAACCCAAAGCATGTGAGTCTTCATTACATCTTAAAACCTGGTTTAACTTACAAACTAAATCATGAGTTTCTGGTTAGTCATTACTTCTTGTATTCGGTGGTTTATAGTCAGTCCTATTTCCTCAAAAATAGCTGTTCACTACAAAAGCCTTTCTAGGCTTTTCTTTTAAAGATTTTGTTTATCTGTTTTGAGAGAGAGGACGAGGGAGGGAGAAAGGAAGACAAACATGAATGTGCAAGAGAAACATCAATCAGTTGCCTCTTGCACACCCCCACCGGGACCTGGCCCACAACCCAGGCGTGTGCTCTGACTGGGAATCGAATGGGTGACCCTTTGGTTCGCAGGCTGGTGCTCAGTTCACTGAGCCACACCAGCCAGGGCTCTAGGCTGTTTTTATATTTGAGTTTCAAAGCCAGAAACCATCGGCACTCTGCTGAAAAATACAAACAGAAGGCACCATTATGGTCCCACCCGTCGTCCATCTGCTTATGAAACTTTCTGCCCAGTTGCGTCATCTGTCCGCCCTTCCATATCCTCCTTCAGAGATGCGCTGTACCTGCCTCTCTCAGTTCAAGTACACTCTTCAAGTGGAAAGTAGTTCCCATCGATACCGTTACAGATCCCATCTCATGAGTGTCTGTTCTCACTCCGTTCTCACTGTTCTCAGCCCCGCCATTCAGCCTGACCCTGAACCTCACTCGCAGTGTCCAGTGAGGACTTTACGCTGTGATGTCAGCATGTCACTCGGCGCCGTGCCCTCTTCTCGCCAAAGTGTCCTTTAAGGCCGTGCCGACCCTGCTGCTTGACACTTCCCCACGGACGTTCACTTACAGGTGCATCTTCCACACGTCTTCTGTGGAAAAGTGCCTAGAGCCGCGTGTATCCAATGGCCCGTCTGCCGCTCCGCAGCCGACACCGCGGCGTGACTCCGTACCCCTGTGGGCCGGTGGTCTGCCCGTGTCGATGATGATGGGGACGAACTGGGGACTTCTTGGACATATAATTTTGTCTTTCAGTATGACGAAAGCGTAAATTTGTATGTTCCAAGGCGCGTGGAATGTGTTGTGGCCCGTGCAGCACCGTGGGTGGCGAAGGTAGGGTTTCGGGGAAGGAAGCAGGAGCCGCCTTTGCTCAAATGGACACAGATCCACAGACGTATCTCCGATGGGCTGGGTGCACTGTCGGTGGAAACTACATACTTCTTGCTTCTCATCAGAGATAAGACGACAAATAAAACACTCCAGAAAGTGTGGTGTCTTTCAGTGCAGTTCAGAGCCATTGCTGTTTGTATGCATTGTCGATGAGCATCGGGCAGAAAATGTGTAAACTCTTTGCACGTCCCGTGTCCTTTCTCCTTCGCAGTAACTGTGACGTGGGGCCGCACCCCACTGCACACCCGCGGAAGCTGGCCCGGAGAGGTCAGGCTCTCGGCTGGTCTGAGTGTTGGGTGGAAGGCAGAAGTTCGGCCAGTGGGAGCGGCCGGGAATCGAACTCAGACCCGACCCCAGTGGCCTTGGTCCCGCCACCACCGTCTCCTGTGTGCCTGTTCCTGGCCGGGAATGGAAAGAAACGCTCTAATTTGCTGGACTGGTGAAGGGGATAAAATGAGTTATCCGAAGGTGAAAGTCTTACTAGATTTCACTTCTTCCTGATCTCGGCATTTTGAGAAGTGCCGGTCAGGTTTTTCTGAGATGCCCCTCATCTGGGATTCCTCTAATACTTTTCTCAAGATTAGCCTGGGCTTCTGGTTTGGGGAACTCCATGTGTCATTTTCATCCCGTGATGTCAAGGGCACATACTGTCCCTGTGGCTTATCCACTGTCGATGTTGCCATGGTAACCCGAGGTTAGTATTTGTCAGGTTTCTCTGCTGTAATGTCACTCTCCGCTCCCCCCAGGGTGGAATGTCCACATAAGCTATTTGGAAGGCTTTTCTCTTCTCCCCAACTTACTAATTCCATCATTTATTTATGTCAGGATGGACTCACAGACGTCTATTTTATATGTTGCGTTCAAGTTCAATCCTATTTTATTTTTGTTGCTCCAGTTGTCTCAGCTTTGACCTTCGGGAGTTCTTCCTGTTGGCTACTTTGCTCTTTTCACATGCCGCCATAACTATTTATTTATTTATTTATTTATTTTGAGTACCTCCTACTCCAAGTTGGTCCATTATCATCGTCTGTATTTCCTGGTCCAGTCCTAGAATCAGCCGTTTCTCCAGGGAGCCCTGGTTCCTCTCGTTGGGGAACAGTGTTCAAACCAAGATTCAGGTGCCCGGTCTGCTTGTGTTTGCTTCTGGGCCCCTGAGCAGGGCAGGGAAACATGTGCATGCAGGCTAACCTGTGTGTGCACCACAGAGCTGCGTGTGTTTCTGTGCTGCGCCGTCTGTCTGTCGGGACTAGTCACGAGTTCACACTGGCATCTCTGATTGTAACCCTTCCCGCATGGGCGATCCTATAGCCTCTTCCCCTCGCTGATCGAGAACCTCCCCTCCAGCCTGGGAAACGTGGCCCCCGCTGTCCCCCAGACCCCCTTTGGAGGACAGCAGCAGATCTGGGTGTAGTGCAGTCAGAGGTTAGTCCGTGCCCACGGCCCCGCCCCGGGCACCAGCCACGTTGGCTGGCACAGGGCTCAGGCACAGTCCTTTGGCCTGTAGCCTCACACACCCCCCTCATTTTCCCAGTTCCTTCAGTGAGGCTGTGTTTATATGGTTTTACTATAATTAATGCGGTTTGTCACGTCAACATCCCATCCTAGGATGCCTCAGTCTCCTCGATAACATGTGTTTGGTAGGCGTACATTGAAGTCCACACTTGGTGCTATGCGGTTCTGTGGGTTTTGACGGACGCACTGTGTCATTAAGCCACCATTCACTGACACACCGGGTGGCTCCGTCATCCGGAAGTGGTCCTGCTGCCTCCCCTGTTGGGCCCTCCTCCTCCCTGGAACCTGTGCCCACCACTCATTTTCATTTTCCATATCTCTTCTTTCTTTCTTCTGTTTGTCCTGTGATTGGAATTCCACAGTGTGTAGGCTTCTCAGACCAACTTCTTCTACTTAGAAACCTGAATTTCCATTCAGTTCTAATTTTTCATTAACTGTTAGCTCATTTTACTTCATTGCTGAATGATATTTCATCGTATGGATGCGCCCACTTGCTTGTCCGTGCACCTGTGGACGGGCGTCTTGGTTGTCATAGCTCCTGGGAATAAAACTGCTACACAGTTCACGTGCAGGTCGTGTGGGGAGGTAAGTTTTCAGATCGGTTGGTGAAATGCCTGGGAACGCGGTTGCCGTATTGTATGACCAGATAGTAATTATCTCCGTAGTTTCAAAGGCGGCTTTACAAGTTTGCATGCGTACTGACAGTGGAGAAGAGTACCTTGTCTCCACATTCTCACTCTCAATGGGTACATTCAGTTACTTTTGATTTTAGCCATTCTAACAGGTATACGGTTTAATTTGCAATTCCCTAATGACAAATCGTATCGAGCATCTTTCCATTTGGTTATTCATTAATCTGTCTTCTTCAGTGAGCTGTCTGTTCAAGTTTTTCACCCAGTTTTAATTGGGTTGTTTATTTTCTTATTGTTGAGTTTTAAAAGCTCCTGTATTTGGGGTGCACGTCCTTAAACAGATATGTGTTTAGCAAAAATTCCCGCCCTTTCTGTGGTGTGTCTTTTCATCTCTAGCAGTGCCCTTCTCAGACTAGGAGAATTCCGTTTCAGTAAAGACCACCTTACTAATCTTTATGTCACGGACCATGCTTTTCTAATGGTATGTAGCACTCACCATCATCAAATCAAGGTCACGCTGATTTTTCTTAGGTTTCCCCACAAGTTTGCTATGGGACATGTAGGTCTAAAGCCATGTCGAGTTGATTTTTGTGAAAGATGGAACTTGTGTGTCCAGGTTCTCCCCCCGCCCCCACACCCTGGTCTCTCTCTCTTGCACGCACATGTGCATATGGACATCTGTTTGTTCCAGTGCCTTGTGTTGAAAAGACTTTCATTTCCACATCGTGTGGCTCTGCTCCTTGGTCAGTGACCCCTGGACCGCACTTCCGTGGATCAGGATCTGGGCCGTCTCCTTCCTCCCATTGGTCTGTGTGTCTGATCTTTTCGCTAGTCCTCCCTGACTTGATCACGGTGCTTTAAAGGAAGTCTCAGTCAGGTACTGTGAGTCCTCGCTCCCGGCGCCGTCTCCTCTGAGACTCCTGTTTACCTGTCCATGTGCACCTTATGTTTGCCTGTCTACAAAACAGCATGCCGGGACTCAGGCTGGGACTGCGTTGAACCTGTAGATCAAATTGGGAAGAATTGGCAACTGAGCAACATTGCCTCTCAGAACCATGAGCTTGTAATTTTTCTCCTTTAGTTGCTTTCATCAGAGTTTTGTACTTTTCTACAGAGTCTCTGTACATATTTTCTTCAGATGTTTTTGTACCAAAAACATCTCATTTCTTCTGTTGCATCAGTCACTGTGGTTCTGCGTGTGGCTTGAAAGGGCTCTCTGTGTCCTAGGGCGATTTTCGGTTCCCGGTGGAATCGAGAGCTGCTCTGATGCCCCCGCGTTTGCTGTTGCCGGAAGAGCTGCCTCGTGACTCGGCTTCCTCCTGGCGGTCGCCTGCTTCTTCTCCTGCTTCAGTTTTCACCCTTCTACCGTGGATTTGCCTGAGCCGTAAATGCCTGTGAGCAACAGAATGTCCGAGAAGATGGTGAATAATGAATGCCCTCTTGTCCCTCTCGCTTGTAGGGGAAGGGGAGTCGTCACAGCCCGGCCGGTCGGGGCAGGTGGACCACGAGGGACGCCAGCTTCCCGGGGGGTCCTGGCCACCCGAGGACCAGTGAGCCGGGGAAGAGGACTTCTTACACCCAGAGCAAGAGGAGTCCCCCCAACCGGGTACCGACCTCCACCGCCACCCCCGACACAAGAGACCTATGGAGACTATGTAAGTGGCAGTATCAGGCATCGGCTTTGATATCTGAAGGGCCCAGTCTGTGTATACCGTTGATGTTGTAACCCAGTATCCTCTCTCGCTTGTGTTCACTCTTCAGTACTGCACCTTAGTTTATTTAGCAGTATTCATGGGGTGCTACATAAGTACTTGGTACTAGAGGTACGACGCCCGAACAAGAAATAACCTCTTCCATTTATTAGCTGAATTTGGGCGGGCGGTTTGGGGTCAAGACGGGCGTCAAGAAGACCTGCTGCCAGGCTCTTACAGGACTCCAGTGTAACGTTCTCTCCTGTCCACTCCAGGTGGCCTTTCAGTCGTGTAAAACTAATTGGCTTCATGGAGCAGGCTGTTCGTACCCTGAAGTGTTTCCTCTTAAGCTCTGCTGCTGAATGTGGATTCTTAGTGGAAAATCTTCTCAGTGAGGAAACAGAAGTTCACAGTGTTTTAAATTAATGCAAATCAGTTTTTCTGTAGCATTCAGTAATTCTTTGATGTGGTTCATAGACTTACTTAACATGAGAGGAAGACAGTGTAACCCTGAAAACTGGGGTTGGGGGAGAGGGGTTCATTCACAAGACCAACCCCCCTGGATTCCTACTGTACCTCCTAGTTTACATGCGGGAAGGACATCAGCAGGGGACGGATGTTTCGTGTCCGTGAACAGTGTTAGAGAGAGACTGCGTGGCTGCCATCGAAAATGGCAAGCGGTGGCCATTTTCGGGATGAGATGCGAGACCCCCAGCAGGTTTCATGCTTTGCTTTGTATTTGTTTTCATTGAATTTATTTGGGTGACTTTGGTTAATAAAATCATATAGGCTTTAGGTATACGTTTCTATGACACATGGTCTGTACACTGTCTTGTAATCTCCCCAAGTCAGGGCTCCGTCCATCACCATTTGTCTCTGCTTTACCCCCTTCTACCCCCTTCCACCCCCTTCCTCCGTCCCTCCTCTCCTCTGGTTGTCACCATGCTGTTTTCTGTGTCTATGCGGGTTTTTTTCTTTTTTCTTTTTTTTTAAGATTTTATTTTTTGAAAAATTTACTTATCTTTAGAGGGGAAGGGAAGGAGAGAGGGAGGGAAATATACATTGATATTTATGGTTGCCTCTTATGCATCTCCTGCTGGGAACTGGCCTGCAACCCAGGCATGTGCCCTGACTGGGAATCAAACCACGATCGTCTGGTTTGCAGGCCCGTGCTCAATCCACTGAGCTACACCAGCCAGGGCATATGGTTTTTTTTCCTTAATCCCTTCACCCTTTTCACCCAGCCTCCTAGCCCGCTCCCATCTGACAGTTGTAAGTATGTTCTCTCTGTCTGTGAGTTTCTTTCTATTTTGTTTGTTAGTTTATTTTGTTCATTAGATTCCACAAAATGAGTGAAATCATATGCTATTTCTCCTCTGACCAGCTGACTTCACTTAGCACAATGCTCTCTGGGTCCATCCATGCTGTCACAAAGGGTGAGATTTCCTCCTTTTTTTTTTTTTTTTTTTTTTTTTTTTTTTACAGCTGAGTAGTGATCTGTGGTGTAGCTGTTTCATCGCCATTTTATGCTCCTTTGTTGGTGGGCACGTGGGCTGCTCCCAGACCTTGGCGATCACATCATCACGCATCTCTCTGACATAATGCTCTGAAACTAGAAACCAATCACAAGGGGAAAAAAAGGGAAAACCACAAAATCGAGGAGGCTAAATAACACGTTACTAAATGAATGGGTTAACAACAAGATCCAGGAAGAAATCAAAAGAGACCTTGAAACAAGTGAAAGTGAGGACACAACAACCCCAAATCTGTGGGATGCGGGGAAAGCAGCCCCTAGAGGGAAATTCATAGCATCACAGGCCTACCTCAAGAAACAGGAAAAATCACGAATAGACCATCTAACTTGACACTTAAAAGAACTTGCAAAAGAACAAACAAAGCCCAAAGTGGGTAGAAGGAAGGAAATAAAGATCAGAGCAGAAATAAATGAAAGACTCTAAAAAAACCATACGAAAGGTCAGTGAAACCAAGACCTGGTTCTTTAACAAGATAAACAAGATGGACCTTTAACCAGACTCATCAAGAAAAAAATAGAGGGGACCCAAATAAATAAAATCAAACAGGAAAGAGAACTGCCACCAAAGAAGTGCAGAGGGTTGTAAGAAAGTTCTGTGGACAGCTGTATGCCAGCACACTGGACATGTGTGAAATGGACAAATCCCTAGAATTCACAGAATTTTTCCTAGAAAATTCCATGCAGTTTTCCAAAACTGAATCAAGAAGAATCAGAGAATCTGAATAGGCAGATTACAACTAGTGAAATTGAAGCAGTGACCAAAAACTCCCCAGCAGACTGATGTGCTGGACTGGACGGCTCCACAGGCGCATTTTATTCAATGAGGAACATTCAATGAGGAACTGACTCCTCAAACTACAGTTACACCTCGGTACTCAGCTTCAGAACTCGTCAGACCCTGTGCTCGTCACATTTGGGTGAGAAAAAAACCTTCGGGACTCATTGCACTTGCTAGAGCTTGTGCATGTCGCGGTGCCGGCCCCGGAGAGGAGATGCCTCATCATGAGTACTGGGTGCTTCTGGCCCTCGTCATGAGTTCCAGAACTGGTTAACAACGAGGGCTGAGGCACCACTACATCCCAAACATGTTTTGCTTTAACGGAGGTCTCTTGCTAGGTGCTTAGCGCCTCTGCGCAGACATCCCCGGGCCACAGGAAGCCACTCCAGCTTCACCTGCAGCCACTGGGGAGACCAGGGTCTTCGTCCTGGACACACTGAACTATTTCTGGTTCCCTGAATGTGCCGTATCCTCTCAGGCTTCCAGACCTCGGCTCAAGCTGCTTTCTCTGCACCTGCCCATCTCCCGGATGTCCTTCTAGACTCTGGTCACCTTTTCTGGGGAAGTTCAGGGGGGCTGGCCTGTTGACCGTGGTCCCTGCTTGTCTCTCTCCTTCCTGTTGCCTAGACTGAGCTCCAGAAGGACAGGCGTGGGTAGCTGCTCATTTTTTTTGAGGGGACACCTGGTTGGATTGGGCGCATAGCTTTTACTTCTTCATTCTCAGCAGCGACAGGTTGCACACTGGGAGCTCGGCGAATTGTATTCAACAAACACATCTCACAGTTCACAGCTTCGCCAGTTTGCCGTGCAGTCAGGAGGATGTGGCGTCTGTATCTTCGCCCGTCTTCCTCGCGGTTGGACTTACTGCTCTTTACTGCTATTGCTACGAAGCTCACAGTGGTAACCGTGCCTCGAGTTCTGCCACGCACGCCGGTGTCCTCACACTGGCAGCACCGGAGGGGAAGGGAGGTCTAGTCCAATTCCTTCCGGCGGGCTGGCGTCTCTCTTCCCACCCCATCCTACTTCAGGGTCTCTTCTCTTTGGGTTAACGATGAAGGGGAAAAACACAAACGTTGACCAAACTGTTTGGATTTTAGATCGAGTGGATACATGACAAGACACCCCATTCAGAAAGCCTAGGATCCTGAACCTCAGAAGGTGTGTGCATTCATGGGGCACGTGGGAACGTTGAAGTGGGTCTTTGTAGACTGAACCGAAGTGAGGATTCCATTGAGCTGAAGTTGCCCGTAGGTTAGAACGTGGGCTCCGTGAGAGCAGGAGCCACTCCGCCATTCCCCTTGGTGTTCTCGGAACCCAGCACACGGTCCGGCACGTGGGAGGTCGGTCATAAATGTTCGCTGACTGAATGAATGAATGGTTCCAATGGGGGCCCCCCAAAAGGGGGAACTATCTTTTAGGGGACGGGCCCCCTGCAGTTTAGGCTTCTCCTGCGAGGTGGGTGTTCTAGGAACCATCTGCACCAGTGCACCTGCTGCTGGTGGCGCGAGAGGCTGTTTGGCTTCAGTGAACTTTTTTAAAGACTCTCAGCGTGTTCTCCCATTTCACCGACCGTGCACCTGCCCACACCGTGCTGAGTGTTCAGCAGGTTTTCACCGAAGACGACGTGGCCTCCCGCTGTGCCCTGCCCTCCCTGTTTCTCAGTCGTGTGCTCAGCAGCTCGTCTTCTGTTTCCCTGATGAAAAAAGGCCTCAAAGGAAAACGTTTTGCCAGTGTGGGGGAGGTGAAACAAAAAATGGCAAAAGCACTGAAAGGCACCAAACTTGACAAGTTCAGAAACCATTTTGAGCAGTGAAAAACCGTCTCAAGTACTTTGAAGGTGACTGAAGTTTGAACGTGTCAGATAAATACAGAATTTTTAATAAATTCCATTTGGGGGGCTTCCCCCCTTGTATTCTTAAGGCTGCGTTTTAAAACTTGCTGCCTGTGGAGACTCACGTCAGTGCTTCTCCAGTGGCTTTTCGTTTTACCCACATTGAAGTGTGTGTGTAACTCAGTTATCAACATGTACCTGTGTGCCCGGCGGCCGTCAGTGACTCTACATCTGTGTCCCAGCTTACTGTTCCCCTGGAAACTCCCAGAGACAAGCACCGTGCCCGTTAATTAATCTCTAGCTGCTCCCCTAGTTCCTGGCACATGGTAAGTGCTTCAGTGAGTGTTGACTGGACTAGACCACAGAGACCTGGGACGTTTTCCGGATGACGGTTGCCCTGCGTCTGTTCCAAGTCTGCGCTGGAACCATCTGGTGGGGAGAAGAGGGTAGTTGGACTCACGCAGCGGCAGGCTGGTTCAGAGATGCAAGACTGATGCCACGGAAAGCCTGAGGGGAGCCCGGGAACATTTGTAAAGCTCGCCTTGGCGTGAGGGTGAACTTTCAAGGAGACACACTGCTCGATGGGAAACCACTCCCACAAGACACTCTCCTGCGTGAGATGTCACGCTGTCCCCTGGGCCACTCAGTGAGATGGCCTGATTGTTGGGAGATCAGTGTCTTGCCCAGAGTCACCTGGGCATTGTGGAAGGAGCAGATGGGGGGTTCCGAGTTCAGGGCCTGTATTCTGTCTTGAACAACCAGAGCTTTATTGATAATAAAACAATGACCAAGATATGAAGAAAGAAAAGCAGCGCTTTGCCCGCTGAGGAGTTCAGACCTCACCTTCGGAGAAAGTGCCACAGGTGGTGTCTGCACTGGGCAGGCTGGGACAGGTCCACAGGGGCTCAGTGACGGGTCCTCTGAGGTCCCCAGCGGTTGAGCGGTTTGCTGGTTTTGGGCTGCCCTGCGTCGGTCAGTGGGAATTGAGAACAGTTAGAATAAATAAATAAATAAATAAAAAAGAGAGAACAGTTAGGAAGAATGGGATGGGGTTAAGATTTTAAAAATATAATAAGAGCACTAGAATTACAAATATTTACAAAAGTAAAAGCAGCATTTTTACTATTGAAGAATTTCAGAGTGTCCCTGTTTTCCAGAAAGACTTGCCATTTTGGGGGAAGTTGCACATGCAGCTTTTAAAGAGCTCCTTCAAACTCATTCACGGTGACAATGGTCCGATTTCTGTGGAGGCTGCTCGCCCTGCACCGCAGCTTTCCTCTCTCGTTTAGTACCTGAGGCACTGTTTCCGGAATGGAGAAGAAGTCCTACCAGTTGCTTATTTAAACAGAAACGAGATAAATCCTATTCTTCCAAATCCTGCTCTTTTGAGAAAGTGTGTATTTCACTCAAATTACTCAGTATTCTCAGATGCCGTGTACTCAAGTGGAAGTATCCCAGTGTCGTCTTAGGAGCAAGAGAAAAGTTAGGGGCCTCTGTTGATATCATTTTTAGTAAACAGTTACGGTATGTCCATTCCAATCATGTGCTTTATTATGAGCCCACGTGCCAAAGCCTGACCATTCCAAGGTGTTTCCTTGTCAAAACGTGCCTCTTAAAACGTGACTGATCGTCCTCAGGGTGAGCTGGGAAGGTAAAATGTGGCCATTTATATGCCCACCTGAGCCAGCTGTTCTTCGTCAGAGCCCCTCGCACAGAAGAGTCCCCGGGTGTGTGTCGCCGAGAAGGACATCTGCTGGCAAAGGGCTCTGCTGGGCTCCGAGAGGGTGGTGGTGATGGTGGCGCCCACAGCAGCCCTCGGAGTGGACAGGGCTGACCGCTGGTGAGGCCGTGCCGCGCTCTCTGGGCCCCTGTCTTCTCAGAGTGACCCTAAAAAAACACAACAGTTCAGCATGATTAGCTTTTTTCCCAAAAAGACAACAGTGGTGTTTTCCACCCTTTGAGTATAAATCTGGACCTTCTGCTCCATTTGTAATTTAGTGTAATTAGACATGATTACAGTGACGTCTTGCCTCTTTTCAGAGTAAGAAACACCTCTTTCTCGCCGTGGTGCTGAGTCGTTACTGTGTGGACAGATAATTGAGTAACTGGCAGGTAATCGATGGGACGTGGAACCAGTCCCCGAGAGCACCTGACCGATTCAGAATGCCGGGCGACCGACTGCACTGGAAGGCCTGTTCAGTGCTGCCTGTTCTCGTGCCTGAGCCCTCACTAGCTTTAAATCTGTGTCTGTTTTATTCCTGTCACCTAACATGCAGTCGTCTTTCAGTGGTTTAGGTGGATAGACGGACCGATGGACAGGCGTGTAGGTGCTGGCCGTAGCCCGCCCAGTCGCACCTGTACTCCTGGTCTCGCCCCGCCCCGCTTCCTTCCCTTAAACGATGTGTCATTCGTGCCGCTCCCAGCGGGCTGCCCTGTGCCCGAATCTGGTGATGCTTCTTCCCCGCCCCAGCCCCAGAGCGTCAGGGCCAGTGTGGACTTGCAGGAGGGCCTCAGCCCATTCAAGGTGAAGTTGAGGTTCCTCTAAGTGACCTGGGAAGGTCCTCATGACTGTCCCTCTTGATCCCCCCTCCCATCCTTCCTCATTCCATCAGGACCTGCTGCTGCTCTGAACACACCCTTGCACAGGACGGCCTCACGGATTCTGCCATTCCACACGTCACGCACACTGAGAAACACTGAGCAAAAGAATGTCGAGTACCTTACCCATGTGAGCTACTGAGAAGGTGACAGATATGAAGGGCAGTGCTGTTGAGGAAAGGTCACGTGACTCCGAGAGGCATGGTCCTTGGTTTCCAATCCCACTTCCTGTCATTGTCACCATCCATTTCCTGTTATGTAAATTATTTAACCTTTTGGGGCTTGGGTTTCTGAGTGAGCAAGGGGAGAGGGTGGTGCAGCTCAGGCCACAGGGCAGGACCTGCCCCTGACAGGACACCCTCCCACCTCCAGGTGTGTCACTCACTCTCACTCACTCCCGCAGACCTGCACCGTGTAGATACAGCTCACCTTGCATGCACAGGTCGGTGGGCTGGACCGGTGCTATCCTGGCCTCTCCTCCAAGGGGCAGACTCTGTCATGGGCTCAGGGTTTTCTGAGACTCAGTTTGCACCATCACCCTGAAGAGAAGCTAATTTCATCAAACAGGAGTCTTGATATCAAAAAGTCACAGAGAGCAAACAAAACATTTTAACGTGAAGAAACAAGCTACAGGGGAGTGGGCGTGAGTCTTTTGAGTTCAAAAACAAAAGTTTTGAAATATGTTTTCAAAATGAGATTCTTTTAAAAATGCAGCTTGCCATTCAAGATGTGTAAAGCAGAATTACCTTAGAAATCTAATCATATTATTTTCCGACTCGTTTAGCTGTGACTGCATCAGCCACTCTCAGAGCGACGTGTGCTGAGCACTGATACGTAGTACCCCGGGGTCTCGCAGCACGGTGTGGCCACTCGGAGCGTCTGAGGCTGAGCCCGCGGCTTGACCGCCTGCAACCATGGGCACAGCCGAACCTTCTAGGCAAGGTCACACAGGCTGTTCAGACCGGGACAGCACTTCCAGCCGCGGCCTCAGGTGGCTTTCTGTTCAAGGGCGTTTCCGTACAACACTGATGAGAGCAAAAGGGTTGATTCCCATCTGGGACCACCGCCTGCCTGGAGTCCGCACGTTCCCCCCATGTCTGCAGGGTTTTCTCTGGGCTCTCCGATGTCCCTTCTGTGTCCCAGAGATGTGCACGTGAGGCGGATGGTGTCTAAGTATTCCCCGTCTGAGTTTGTGCGTGTGTGCATGAGTGCTTGTGAGTGTGAGTGATGGGTCCTGTAGAGGTTCCTGTTAAAGGCAAGATCATTGCCAGGCAGTGAGAGACAAACACCCTGTGATCGCACATGAGGTTCTAATGACAGGAAGGGTCGGGGGACTTCATGCAGATGGGGGCGTCCTCACGGCGGGACCTCCCAGGGCAGCCACTGTGGGCATGATTTTTGTCGACAGTTAACCAGTCTCTAAATGGCTTCAGGTGTCCCTGTTTTCCGCAGTGAGAAATTAAAACAGAGCAGATTGTGAAGGGTCATTTACGAACATGCGTCTTACGTGTGCACTGAAAAGCCGAGGGACACCTTTTTATCTTAGATAAAAAGACGAAAGCTCCATCGTTTTTTTTTTACAGCCGCTTCACCAGCGCCGGAGAGTCGCATGTCATTTACTTGAAATGCCTGTCAGCAGCTTCACAAGTCAATCTTTCTAAATGCTTGAAAGAGTGACCTATTTTATAAGTGTAAAGCTTGAGGAAATGATTTCAGATTTTAAATTTATGAATAGGGAGGGATTTTTTTCTTCTTTAAACAAAACAACCATGAAAAGAGGTATGCCCCTATGAAGAAAGTAGAGGGCCCTGGAATCGATGTGCTGACCCCACCAGGTGGCCAGTGGCAAGGGCTGTGTGGGGCCTGCTGCGACCCGCGTGCCGCAGCTGCAGGGGAAGGAGCCGTGGCAGGGAGGGCGGCCGGCGAGCCACTGACATCGTCCGCCGTCAGAACGGATTTCCTGCAAGAACCTGCCATGTTGGTTTGGTCATTTTCCTCGAGCATCTGGTCAGCATGCATAGAACTCAGTGCTCATCTGTTAGCCAATCAGCGTCCAGCAGGGAAGGCAGCCATCACCCCTCCCTGTGACTCCTTCTGTGACCCCCCCTCCAGATAGTTTGGTGGTCATTCTCTGTGTTCTGAGTCTGTGTGGATACAGCGCAGGCAGGGAACGTACCTTAGAGCGTGCGAGCGCTCCTCCATTCGGCATCTCCTTTCCCACTGCATTTCGGTTACCGCTGGCGGGCCGCGCCTTTTTACCCATCGTGTACATCAGGCGGGCTATGTGCCCCCTTCTCCCCGTCCTTTGGGGTTTCTGGGTAGATTTTCTTTAACTTTCAACTCACTGATTTCCCTTCTCTCGTTTGTGGGATTTCTGGGTTTGCTTCTTCGTTATTTTATTTTCCTGTATTGCATTTTTGAACAACCTTGTCAAATCCCAACAAATCTGATTCTCTCCCAGAGAGGAACTGAGAGAGGAGAAGGCGTTCTGTGCATAATTGGTGTGGAGGTGTTTTTAGAAACTGGGTTTGGCTGTGGACAGAACTGCAGCTGGTCTTGGCCAGCAGTGTCTTTATCCGAAAACCACAGCAGTTAACACTGGCATTTGTCAGCTGTGGACATGCAGACGTCACCAATTTAAACCATTTTAAGAATTCGTCACATTCTACAAAAGACAAGTGCCTGGGTAGCACTGATGGTTCTGTGACCTAGCAGCATGAGAGTGCCGAAGGGACTAGATCTTTGGATGAAATGAAACTGCCCTTTAATGGGCAAGAACTGCCCCAGGTAGCCACCGCACGTTTTTTTGCTTAATCCTCCCACAACCATTGGGAATAGAAGCTGGGCCGTGGATGCTGATTCCCATTTGGCACGTTTTAAAATAGAGGTCAGGCGATGTCCCCAAAGCCGAGAGCTCTATGAGGCAGCGCCAGGATTTGAACATGGGCCTCAGGCTCCAGAGACCGACATGAAGAAGTGGCGTGAGTCTAGAAGCCACGTGATCCATATTTCTCACAACCACATACACAGCTGGGGGTGTGATTTGATAGTTGAATTAGCAGTGTTTTATTTATGTGATTGTGGGAAACATGCTATTTAGAATTGTTAGCAATATTGTGATTTTTTTGGTCTTTAATTATAAAATAACTTGGTTGCGTGACAGGTTCATGGTCAGTGGTGATAGTCGAACCCCAGCAAAAATCCATTTCTGAACGCTAAATCCGTTTAGCTAATGTATTTTATAAACTGAAAACAGCCATTAGAAAGCTAGATTTAAACAAGCTTTTAACACTGTGTTATAGGTGAAAACTTTTTACGTTCCGAAATGGCCAGGAGCACCCTAGTTAGAATGAGGTCTCATGCAGGGTCATTGTGTCTTTTAAAAGGGCAGAAACCTGAAACATTGCTTTTGAAATTGCTGTCTTTTCTAAATTCTTCTGTCTGTGTAAAATGGGTTTGCCCAGCCTCAGTGTTGCACTTGACTTTACTTGGGGCAGAAATAGAACTGTGTCACGCCGTTTCCTTTCCCCGGGAAACCTCTTCTTCCCAGAGTGGGCGGTCCTCGCTGTCTGGCCGTCTGTCGGCCGGCACGTGCAGGTCCCGGGCGGCGGACTGGAGCCTCTGCCTGCGTTTGCACACACGCCCCCTGCCGAGTCCTCCGACTACTGGCTGCCCTGCCAGGTGCACCCCACGTAGGTGTTTTCTGTGTCGGAGACAAAAACTCAGAGGTGTAGCTGGGTGAATGAGCGAGCCTTTTTGGATGAGGCCAGGGTGCATATTAATCTACCTTCATTTCTTATCCATGTTTGTTCCCTGTTTTAATAATGTTGCTCCTGCTCCCAGGAACAGAATGCCGTATTTTAAAGGGGCATTGCTTGTTGAGGACAGGGGACATGAGAATGACGGGTGGTGTGTGGCCAGAGAGTTCGGGGGAGGGCTCATCAAACGTACAACACTTTAGTAAGTACTGCACTTTATTGCACAATAGCTCCTTGATTTGCATTCATCTCAGAGAAGCTCTGGCTCTGTTTCCTGCTACTCGTGTTTTAACTAGTTGTTTTCTTCCTGCCTTCGTTCATTCATTCATTCATTCATTCATCCCTCAGACACGACTGCATGCCTCCTGTATGTGCCAGACGTCATGGGTGCAGGGGACAAGGCCTGGTCCTGCCCCTTCCTGGCTAGGTGGACCAGTGGGAGGGAGAGCAGGCCAGGAACTTACGGCAGGCACTGTGTTTGCCACTTACCAGTGATCATAGAAGCACCAGGCTGCAGGTGATGATTCTGGTGAAAGACCTAAAAGGCGACATCAGAGGGCACAGCTCGTGCAGAGCGGTGACAGCAGAGATAGGCTGCTTCAGGGCCCTTAACACGTGCCGACGGGTGCGAGGCACGGTCTCTGGGCAGGCTGCAAAGGGCGGGACTCTGGGGGATCCTTAAGGAAGGAGTCCTTCCCCCTGCTGGAACCAGAGGGAGGAGTGGAGACAGACCTGCAAGGAGGGAGGCAGCAAGCTCACACCTGCGCTGGGGTGGAAGTTCTGCAGGAAGGCTTGGAGCGGGAACCAGCGGTGGGGTGGAGTTGGGAGGTCACACCAGTCAGGAGGAGAACTTCCGAGGGGCGTCATGCAGTGCGTGGGGAATGCAGAGCCAGGCGTGGCTGTGACGGAGACTTGGGGAATAAATGGCAGAGACGGGCTGGCCGGGTGGGATGGCTGCTGCTGGTGGAGCAGGAGGCATGGACTGTAGCCAGAGGTGTCTTCACGCCTTGCTAGGGGGCGTGCCTCCGCCCTGCCCTGCTCACAGGTGCGAGCCCTGCTGTACCCCTGTGGGAGGCCGGACATCCCTGCAGAGCCTTGTGACAACACAGGGGGCGCTGTGGAGCTCCTGCCAGAGGCAGCTCAGGTGGGTGCGCAGAACCAACAGGGTGTGCTGCCCTGGCCCTCACTCGGAGGAATGGCTGTGTGAGCTCGCAGACCGGGGAGGCAAACTCCCAGCAGCCGAGGGGACGCAGGTGAGCGGGCGGGCGAGTGGGGGAGCGAGCTTCTGCCCTGGAGGCCGTCTGTCCAGCCACCTGGAGCGCAGTTCCTGCGTGCCACATACAGGCGCTGCCCAGACTCTGTGTGACCAGGCAAGTGGGACGTGGCACGCGTGGCAGAAAATGAGGTTGGCGTGCAGGCCAGGGCCAGGCCAAAGGGGGGTGTCTTCCTGGAAATGGGACAAACTTCCCAAAGAGTTCAAGCGTAAAGGAAACCAGTCACCATGTCAGCACCTTGGACAGGGACGGAACTCTGCACCCAGGCCCTGGCTGGCTGGGGCAGCTTCCACCTGTGGCCTGGGCTGAGGATTCCACTCAGTGACATGTCCAGTGTCACAAATCCTGCCTTCAGTATCGTTAGAATTCCTGCTGCAGCCACAGAGCCGTCTAGAGAGGAAGTTCATAATGCCCAGTGACATAAATAAGAAAAGTTCCCCGTGGCTGGGAACACGGGGAGAGCGGAGCACTGGGGATCAGGGAGGGGCGCTGACGCTCAGACCCCCATGCTCAGCTGCCTGGGGCTGGGGCTCCTGCCACCTGGGCGCTTTGTCTTCACCGCCTGCCCAGTCCCTGACTGGTCACCCCAACCCCTGCTGTGGTCCTCAGCCACCAACCACGTCTCCTGCCTTGTGGAAATATAGCGGATGATCAAAAAGAGTTTCCTCCGAAAAACTTACACATTTGTTTGCCATCACACTTAGCTTTTCCTCCTCTTCCCCCTCTCTCAGTTGTTTGTGTCCTTCCCTGTGTTTTTCAAGTGTTGCCCATTGAACAAATAACACTCGAGATGGGAGGGGCACACCCGCCCCGGTCAGATCAGCTGTGAAGTCGTCATGAAAGAAATCTTGTGTTTACTCTTTTAAAACCTTTCATGTGAAAATATGGAAGTCAATAATTCGGCAACCTACCCAATTTGAAAATTCAGATAAGTTGTTCTGACTAGCATCTGACAGAATGACTGAATAAGAGGTGAACGGTATCACTGAGAGTTAAATAGTACAGTACTTGACCTTTGTGTTATTTAAGAAAGTTCCAGTCATTTCTAATTTTGAGCCTCTGAATAAGCACAGAAACAGGATTCTTCGCTTGGTGAAGCCATGTTCTTTTCCAGCTGCTAGCCCGTTGATGACGAAGGCACGAGCTCCGCATTTGCCAAAACTGCCCTGTGCAGTGACCATGTGGCATGCCTGGCTCTCCAGGGCCGCCCTCGCTGTCCCCAGACACTGTTACTGCANCTCTTCCCCCTCTCACAGTTGTTTGTGTCCTTCCCTGTGTTTTTCAAGTGTTGCTCATTGAACAAATAACACTCGAGATGGGAGGGGTGCACCCTCCCCAGTCAGATCAGCTGTGAAGTCGTCATGAAAGAAATCTTGTGTTTACTCTTTTAAAACCTCTCATGTGAAAATATGGGAGTCAATAATTCAGCGACCTACCCAATTTGAAAATTCAGATAAGTTGTTCTGACTAGCATCTGACAGAGTGACTGAATAAGAGGTGAACGGTGTCACTGAGAGTTAAATAGTACAGTACTTGACCTTTGTGTTATTTAAGAAAGTTCCAGTCATTTCTAATTTTGAGCCTCTGAATAAGCACAGAAACAGGATTCTTCACTTGGTGAAGCCATGTTCTTTTCCAGCTGCTAGCCCGTTGATGACGAAGGCACGAGCTCCGCATTTGCCAAAACTGCCCTGTGCAGTGACCATGTGGCATGCCTGGCTCTCCAGGGCCGCCCTCGCTGTCCCCAGACACTGTTACTGCAGCTCACAGTGCCACTCGGAGTCCAAACCCACACTGCTCCCCTTGGTCGTTTGAGGTTGGGCCTGGGTTCCTCAGTCTCATCGCCCCTCCCCTCCTGTTTGCATCCGTGGGGCACCCACTGGAGCCATTTGTCTCTGCTGAACAGGGTCCCGTGTGTCTGCACTCCGCTGTTCTGCACCTGCTGCTCGTTCTGCCTAGTCTGTTTCTGATGCATTGTCCCGGCACTCTGCTGTTCTCTGCTCGGGAGGCTAAGGTCCGTCATCGAGGCTGCTGGGACATTTCATTCTCCTTTCCCATCCCCATTGGTCACTTCTGTGGCCCCGGACGCTCCCCTTTGCCACCGCATTGGGTGCAGTCACTCTGCTGCTGCAGTGGCCTGTCATCCCTCCCACTTCCCCTCTTCGGCGTCCCCCTTGGGCTGTGACGTTCTATCCCCCGAGTCCGGCAGGGGCCATGCACAGCCCAGGTGCTCGGTGAAGTGTGTGTTGTTTTATTTTAATGATTACTTCTTTCATTAGGAACAGCTGCTTCTTTCAGTTTATTAATTTGCAAAAATTATTACTGACATTTGCATTGCACTACTTATTTTATAACTGAAATCATTTCAGGGTTTTTTTGGCTTTGTTTTATTTGTGATTTGTCTGCCAGGCTTTTTGTGACCTTGCGTCGGTCATTGGCAGATCGCAGCCACATTAGTAACCACCGTAGTCATGGTGACGAACACGGGGGCTCGTACATGTGCCCCGTCTTCTCGGCTCTCATCCCTCCTCTGCCCCATTGATGAGTCTTCATTTTGTGTCTTGCTCTCTCTTGTGTCCAGAGTGCTGGGCACAGGGCTCTTCAGCAAACACTCGGTTTCTCTTTTGTGGAAAAGCATTCACAAATTCGGGTGATTATGTACAAATTATATAAGCCTTATGCCACAAAGGTAGTACCATTCCTTCGTGTTAATATTTGTTTTTGAAAACATTACCATATACCTTCCTGTTTACATATTCGTGTTTTCCTAGTTCAATGAACTTGAGGTCTAATGTTCAGTAGATACTTCTGAAAAGAAAATAAGGTAATCCCTCTAAAGGTCAGTCACTGGGCTCGTACTCGCTGGTGTGGTGGCTTCTTCATTCGGAGCTGTGTCATTTTTAAATCCAGCAGAGAGCCTGCGTGGGTGATTCTCCAATGATCCACAATATAAGCTGCCTTCATGGAGTTCGTACACACAGCAGGCATTTTGCTGGAACAGACATACAGGTGTCTATACTGTATTTTGCTGTGTAGAATGTGCTCCCATGTGTAATGTGCACGCGTGTTTTGGGCCCAAACTTCCAGGAAAAAAATCTTGTGTTTTAATTTTTAATTAAAATTTTTATTTATATGTAGATACTTGTTTTTTATATTATAAAGGAATTTTAGCATTTATTTTTTCAACATATGGTACAAGAAATTTTATGTACTGGTAACAAATGTACAATATTTACACATTGTAGAAGGTAGATACAGAGTTAGTACTACCCATGTATAATGTGCATCCTTATTTTTCCTTAAAAAAATGTGGGCAAAAAAAGTGTGCATTTTATATGGCAAAATATGGTGAGTTCTCATCTCATCAAGGTGTACAAACCAGGATTCACATTTTACAGGTAAAGGATCAGATTCCAGGTGAATGAGCCCACCCGAAATCGTCGATAGTCAATTACGGAGCCCCATTTAACTCCACATCCTTCCTCTTTCCACATTTCGCTGCTTCAGGAGGTCCGGTGGAAGTGATTAATGCTATCATCAGCATTGGTAATACTTATGTTCTGAGATGGTTCACTGTTAGTTTATTGAATATTAATTAGATACTAATAAATCTCAAGTCACGAAGTAGTTTACTGTCCCCAGAAACGTGGAAGTCAGTGGTAGGACAGGTTCCACATTTGCAACAGATGGAAGTGCCACTGTGTGACCGTCCAGTGTGACCTTACAGAGTGGCTATTTCTCTGGCCTTTTTTGACTCCTATAATACTTTAAAAATAACCAGAGTGTGCTTGTTACCACACCTGCAGAATGTTCTCTGTTCGAAGCCTGTCTGTGGTCGAGCTAGGAGAAAGTCTTTGCTGTTGTTGGGTGTCTTTAAACTGCTGAGTTGTACGAGTTGTTTGTGTGTTAGGGACACTGGAGCATTATCAGATACGCGATTTGCAAGCATCTTCTCCTATCGTATTGGTTGCCTTTTAGCTTTCTTGCTGGTGTACTGTGATGTATAAGTTTTAAATTTAGATGAAGTTCATTTAATCTGTATTTTCTTAGGCAGTTTGTGCTTTTTCTGGCACATCTAAGAAACAAATGACTAATCCAGTGTCACAAAGCTTTGTGCCTATGTTTTCTTCTTAGAGTTTAATGATGTTAGTGGCATCCTTGTACATATGATGCACTTTGTATTATTTCTGTATGTGATAGGAGGTAGCAGTGCAAATTCATTCTTTTCTGTGCATATCCATTCATTACACACCAGTTACTAAAACGATTATCCCACCTACCACCGGATCGCCTTAGTACACGTTAGGCATTTTGCTGGATGATCTTCATATGAATGTGTGTAATTTTTCATTCCTTCCAGATACTTACACAAATGTAAGAGTTTATTCACTCAATTCTGTGTTGTGGATCCGTTTTGACCACTGAGCTTTGAAGTCAGTTTTGAGTTGGGAAGACACATGGTCTGTTCTGGGGAGTTTCCCATGTGTCGCTGAGAACGTTCCAAGTGCAGTTGGAAAGATTCTGTCTTCTTACTCTGATTGGGTAGCCTGTCCTATGCGTGTCTCTTAGTTGGAATTTGGGTAGTATTATTGTCCAGGTCTTCTGTTTCTTTCCTAGTTTTGTTTATTCCTTTGTCATTGAAGGTGTGGCAGTGAGATTCCCAGCGAGTGTGGGTGCGTTGCCTTTCTCCCTTCGGTTCCCTCTGTGTCCGTTCCATGCTGGCCGAGTTGGTGTTATAAATGCTTATGGTGACTATGCACGCATACACCTCTGTAATTATTTCATCTTCTTGCTAGACTGACCCCTGTATCTCTGTAAGTAACTGTCCTCCTGTCTCTGCTACCAATTTCTGCCCTCGAGCTGGTTCTGTCTGGTCCTAGTGGGGCCGCGGCGCCTCTCTCCTTGGTGGCGTTTCCGTGGCGTATTTCCTTCCGCCTGCTCTCTTTCCATGCGGTTTGACCTTTGAGTCTGGAGTGGGTCTGTTGTCCACAGCACGTGCTAGGATCACGTTTCTTAATGGGATGCCGATATCTGCCTTTGAATTGGGTTTTTAATTCATTTATATTTAGCGTAATGACTGGTAAGATAGGATTGACATCCGCCACTTTGCTACATTTTCTGTATGTCATGTCTTTTTTATACCTTACTAGCTCCTTTTCTGTTGAATAGATCTTTTTACTGCATCACTTCAATTCTATTGTCATTTCTTTTTCTAGTTTTTAAAAAATATTTTATTTCCTTAATCTGTCCGGCTGATTGCAATGTACACATTAGCTTGTATTAGCCTTTTTCAGATTTGTACCAACCTAGTTTCAACAGCACACGAGAATTTTGCTTCTCTGTATTCAGGTCCATTCTCACCTCCACCTGTGTGCTGTTACTCTCGAAACAAATTACAGCCTTATGCACCGTGTGCTTATTAGTGCAGATTTATAATTATTTCTCTATGCCATTGTCTTTCAAATAAGATAGAAGAAAAAATTACAACAGAAATACGTTTCTCCTGTCTTCCAAGTACCGATGTTTTTTTGGTGTAGACTCAAGTTGCTCTCTAGTGACCTGCCACTCACCTGACAAACCCCTCTTTGTATTTCTTGTAGAACATGTCTCTGTTTCTGCGTTCTCTCGGTTTTTGCTTAGCTGGAAATATCTTAGTTCCATTTTTTGAAGGATACTTTTGCTGGAGATACCTATTTCCTAGTTGACAGTCTTTCTGCTTTGGTACTTGGCGGTTACAGTCTCACTGTCTTCTGGCCCCAGAGCTCCTCCTGAGGAGTCAGCTTTGGATCTTCGTGTGCACGAAAGCCGGCCTCGCTCTTGCCCACTTTCCTCTCTCTTTCTTCTCAGTGTTTTGAAGATAATGTGTCCAGGTGAGGGCCTTTTTGAGTTCGTCTTACTTGGATTGGTGGAGCTTCTTGGACGTGTAGAATAACATTTTTTTAAAACAAATTTGGGAGGTTTTAAGCCATTATTTCTTCAAATAATGTTTCTACTCCTGTTTCTCTTCACCTTCTGGGTAGCTCCATGCACGTATGTCCCTGTCTGATTGGTGGCCTGCAGGTCTCCGAGACCCTGTGTATTCTCCTCATTTTTCCCCTCTCCCTAGGGCTGGACAGTGTCTATCGATTTGTCTTCAGGTTCACTAGTTTGTTCCTCTGTCTAGTCATGTCGCTGCCAAACCTCTGTGGTGAGTCTTCAGTGTCTGCTGCTACGCTTTTCAATTCAAGAATTTCTTTGAATTTTCAAAAGTCATACCCTCTATTTATATCAGTATTTTCTTTTTGGTGAGGCATGGTTCTCATACTTCTTTTTAGCTCTTTAGACACAGGTTTTCCCTTCGTTCCTTGAATGCACAGGGTCCGGCACAAATAGGCCCCAGTGTTTATTACAAAATCTTCTACTACAAAATCACAAGCATGTCATTCTGTAACATATATCACACCCAGGCACACCATCTGACATTTTAGGTGAAGTGTTCAAATTAAAGTTATAAATTAGTTTGTCACTCTACCAGCCACACTCAAGCAAGCGTAACTTCTGCCAGACCCCGTATTCCAAACAACTGAGTTAAAGTCTCGCCTCGTAAGTCCAATGTCTAAGCTTCCTCAGGGCCCATTGTTATTGCTTATGTGTTTCCTTGTGTGTGGATTATGCTTTCAGTTTTCTTTGCACATCCCATCTTTTTTTGTTTGTTTGTTTAAAACTGGACATTGAGTATAATGTGTCAACTGGAAATCAAATTCTCCTGCCCCCACAGGATTTCTTTTTTGTTTTTATTTTGGTCTAACGGCCTTTTCAAACGAGTATCATGAAGTCTGTATTTGTTGTGGGTTGTCACTGTGTCGCCTTAGTGGTCAGCTAATGACTGGACAGATTCTGCCGAGTGCTTGGAAACTACGTCCCTAGTCCTCGCCAAGAGCATATGGGCGCTGGTGGGAGCATGTCTTCGCTGCGCAACCAGTCAGCTTACAATTAACTCCGCCTCAGCTTTGTCTTTCTTTCTCACTTGGAGCCTCCAGGGCGGCGCAGGGAGAGAGTGCAGGGCCTAGTCAGGCCTCCTGGGCAGGCCCCCGACACTGTGCTTGCACACGGTCTTTCAGATTCCCGGGACGGTCAGAGCGTTTCGAAGCCCAGGTGGACGGACATCTCATTCCCCCACTTTTTCTTGTTAGCCTGTTGTTTGCTCTAGTTTCTCTCCACCTCGGGCAGCAGAAATTTTACGTAACTGCCTCTGATTGCTATCTTCAAATGCGCCCAGAGAAAAGGGGTTTTCATGGGATGAGTCCCAGTGCTCTCAGATACAGACATCCCCGCTTGATACCGTTTTGATGTAGCTCTGCCCCCTGTGGTGGCCCCCAGCCGACTGTTCCCCTGGTGATCGTGGCTGCTGGAGTTCAAGGTGCCGCAGCACCAGCAGTGAGGGCTGGGGCTAGGACAAGTGAAAACATCACAAGACCAAGATTGGGCCGTTTTTAAAAAGTAATAATAATGCTCCCTAGGTCTCTGCAAACCTGTGGTTAATGTCCAGACTTGTGACAATGTTGGTTCTGACTGTTTTTGCCAGTTGTCTCTTGCTTTTGGAGAGTCTTACCCGGTCATTTTTCACTGATGTCTCTGTTGTGTTTTTCTTCACTGTACTTGGATGCATTGTTCAATCAATGCTAGCTGAATTAATAAGGACTCACTGAGAGCAGAATGCCTCGTTCTTTCCAGGCGTTCCTCTGAACGTGTCTGTGCTTGTCCTGTTCTGTTGCAGGACTACGATGACGGATACGGCGCCACGTACGACGACCAGAGTTACGATTCCTACGACCACAGCTACACCACCCCCGCCCAGAGGTAAGAGCCCACCTGCGTGACTGGACCCTAGAACCGCCCGTGTGCCCTTCCTTCCACGTCTGCGCCCTCGGGGGCCAGGACGCTGGTGACCGGCCTGGGAGGCCCCTCCGATGGGGCCTGCTTTGCTTGGGTTTGCTTTAATGGGAGAAACACTTCCTGTCCCACCAGCCAGCGTGTGCTCGTCCCCCAAAGTCCCCATAGGGTGCGAGCAGCGAGGCCGGGGAAACACACGTCGGAGTTCCGAGGAGGAATGTGTCTGCAAAGCCTGGTCCTTCACGTCCTAAGGCCCCAACTCCCCTCGGAAGTGCATGCGCACCCAGCATGGTCCGTGCCTGGGGAAGAAAGCACCAAATGTTTTCTTTCAGAGTGAGAACATTTCCGTTTCATAGCAGACATGTGTCTGTTTTCTAACAACTTTGGATTCCCATTAATAATGAGTTAGTTCGCATTCGTTCTCTACAGAAGTTTTCATTCAGAAATAAATGTTATCAAAGGCAAAATAGCTGTATTGTTACCTCCACTGGTGACACATGTCTGAAATCAGTGTCCATTCCATTCAGAATGTCTCCCTAAATGCCTAGAATCCTCTTGCCTTGTGTTTAAAATTCGCAGTGGGGAATAAGGATGGACAGACACGAAACAGAATCCTGGCTTTACGAAGCGTTAATACTGTGGACTGTGTGCTTATTCTGACAAAGCAGTAACTTGCCTTTGAACTCAGACAGGTACCAGGCAGGGTTTGAACAGACAGGTGCTTTGCTTTGTCCACTCGATCCTGAGATGGACAGGGGTTTTTCAGTGCGTTTTGTGTGTCCTCCTGCCAAGGTGTTTCCTTGTATTACCTGTAACAGCCAGGAACCCTTCAAACGCCGTCTGCCGTCTGGGTTAGCGCAGCCTCCTGCGCCGTGTTTGCGTCTCAGAGCTGCCGGCCCGGTCCACGTGGCGCAGCTCCTGTGACCTTCAGATGGGGCCTTGCTCACAGGACCTCCCCGAAGCATCCAGCGCTTCACAGACAGTGTGGGGCGGCATCGATCAAGGAAAGGGGCGCAGACCAGAAGATAAGGGACTTTGCCAAAAAAGAAAAAAAAACCACACAGGGACCTGATGCATCTCCATCTGTCTGATGATGACATCGAGGCTCAGAGAAGTGAAAGGCAAACCCAGAATGTGGGCCCAGACTGGAAACCCGACGCGGCCGTTCTGCTCTAAGCCGCGAGGACCCGTGAATGTCCTTGATCACCAGCCCTCACCCTTCAGGGCTGAGCTTGGTGCCTGATGCACAGCGGAGTTTCGGTGAATGCCGGCCACATGCACATGAATGCTGTGTGCATCTCAGGATCCAAAACCCCTGTCCATCTCAGGATCGAGTGGACAAAGCAAAGCACCTGTCTGTTCAAACCCTGCCTGGTACCTGTCTGAGTTCAAAGGCAAGTTACTGCTTTGTCAGAATAAGCACACAGTCCACAGTATNCACCAGCCCTCACCCTTCAGGGCTGAGCTTGGTGCCTGATGCACAGCGGAGTTTCAGTGAATGCCGGCCACATGCACATGAATGCTGTGTGCATCTCAGGATCCAAAACCCCTGTCTATCTCAGGATCGAGTGGACAAAGCAAAGCACCTGTCTGTTCAAACCCTGCCTGGTACCTGTCTGAGTTCAAAGGCGAGTTACTGCTTTGTCAGAATAAACATGAATGCTGTGCATGTGGCCGGCATTCACTGAAACTCCGCTGTGCGTCAGGCACCAAGCTCAGTGCCTGGAGCAGGAAGGTCATTGAGATGGAGTCTGTCTCCTTAGAGGACTCACAGACCAGAAGGGAACAAATGGCAGAGTGGTGTGGTGACCCTGCGAGAGTTCTGCGGGAAAATTCAGTGTTTCTGGAAGAAGACAGTGCTGAGTGCGGCTGGGAAAATGGGGGATCTCACTGAGCCCTGAAGAATGAGCAGGTGTCAGCAGGGGGCAGACAAGGCAGCCCACTTCACGGGCAGGAGGAGCAAGGCCCAGAGGCGGGAACAGGGAGCACGTTTGTCTGCATCACCTCATCACCCCGTCACCCCATCACCCTGCTGTCCAGCACAGGGACTGGGATGGCTGGGAGAGGGAGGGACCGACTGCGCATCCCCACCTCGGTGACTGAGGCTTGCCACCAGGGCAGCACGAGGGGACCTGCGAAGATCAGGTGAGGGCAGTGGGGCGTTTAGACTTGGGTCAGAGACATCAGTTAGGGGCCGTCTTGGGGCAGCAGAGCCCATTTAGAGGCTGGCGCGTTACACAGGATGCGTCCTTTGCACGGTGGGGGCCACGGCCCTGAAGGCCACAGCAGCCTGCCTGCCGGGTTCGCAGTGAGCATTTCAGCACCTCTTCCCTGGAGGAGCACCTGGCTGGTGTGAGCACCGCACGCACGCCTCTGTGGGTGCGGAAACCATTGGTAGGCATTCTGAATAGTCATGTAATCCTCATGAGCTGCGAAGTCGATGTCAGTCCTTTTAAAGGAAAACTGTGACTCACAGGCATTGGGTAACTTGCCGAGGACCACGTAGCATGCGGGCGGAGGAGTCGGGCCTGGGCCCGCCTGTCTCACAGTGGCGGCCGTCCTGGGCAGTCAGGCGCTGTGCTGCAGACCGGATGGAGCCGCTCAGTGGCGGCTGGAAGCGGGAGTGGTTTGCGCACTGGGCTGCTTTGCTGGGGTTGCCAGCCCACCCTTCCGCAGGCTCAAGCAACAGGACTTTCTCAGTTTAGAGGCTGGAAGTCTGAGACCAAGGTGTGGCACGTGGTTTCTCTGGAGGCCTCTCTCCGTGACTTCCTGGTGGCTGCCTTCCCAGGGCCCTCTGGGCGCGCACCTCTGCTGTCCCTCTGTGCACCCAGACCTCCCCTCAGGCCCCAGTGGGTGTGGCTCGGTGGTTGGGAGTGTTGTCCCACAGACTGAAAGGTCGCAGGTTTGATCCCAGTCGGGGCACGTACGAGAAGGCAACTGATTGATATCTCTCTCTCTCTCTCTCTCAGTCTCTCTTGCTCTCACTCAAAGCATTGAAAAAATGTCCTCAGGTGAGAATTTAAAAAAATTTTCCTATGAGTGTACCAGACAGTTTGGACCAGGCCCCAGGCCAGGCCTCATTTTGACTTCATCATGTCCTTGAAGGCCCTGTCCCCAACGGGGTCACATTTCCAGGTGCTGGGTGTTAGGGCTAAAATGTAGGATCTCAGGGGTCGGGGCGCAATTTGGTCCATAAGATGCCTACATGATAATATTGGTTTAAGTACGCCGCCGTATGTCCCTGAATTAGAAATTTCTACTATAACTCAGGAGAGCAACCATTCGAATCATCTCCAGGGTCAAAGTGGAGAAAAATCCCAGTCGCCATTACCTCCAGTGACGGAGCATTTACTCGGTGCTTGGTACGTTCCAAGGACGTCACAGGAATTCTCCCTTCCCTGTGAGCAGGCAGTCCCTGGCCTTCTGCAAAATCCTGGTCTCAGCATGCCAGTCCGGGGCGTGTGCTCAGAGAGCCTCAGTCTCTTACGCAAACCCACAGGCCAGGCAGTGGTTCAAATCCACGCTGGCCCAGAGCATTCTCTCTTGTCCTCCGCTCTGCTGCCTTGCAGCTCCCCTCGTGTTAGGGGTTGATTTCCGCTGCCAGAACCCCTTCTGTTGGTGTGTCCCATGGACAGAGCTCAAAACTCGAAAACTTGGTGGTGCTTCCAAGCCCCTCAGGAGTCTACCTCCATCTGAACTGGTAGTGTTGTCCCCATCCGACTGGAAGTTGTTTAATGAGCCCTAAGGACACCACCGATCCTGCGTGTTAATGCTGCCAAGATGAGTGAAGCGAAGAGCTTGGTTTTTCTAGTTTTACGTGAGATCCTTTGGGCAAATAACACCCCTCGCAAAGAGCAAACAGACGTGGTCGTCACTCAGTAATAGATGCGTAGCTCCATGTCGCACCGGTGTCCTGCAGGCTAACGTTCCCGATTCTCACACTCGGGTTCTGTCACACACATTTCATGTGTCAGCAGTTCTCTCACCACTTGGAAGTACGTTCCCGGTTGTGGTTGATGTGGTTCACTCCTGCTGCAGAATTCTTGACGTGGTCTCCTCGTAGATGGCAAAGCTGTTGTGGAAGTGTTCTCTGGGCCGAGCAGAAGTGCATTCTGTCCACCACAGTGGCCACCGGCGTGTGGCCTTGGTGGCCAGTCCAAGTCCGGAGGTGCTGCAAGTGGAAAACACGCACCACGCCCCAGAGAATGTAAAGTCCGTATCTTACTCAGATGAATTCCGCCTGTTCCTTGTTCCTTCCCTCCACGTAGTCACTAGAAAACTTGAAATAGCAGATTTTTCTCGGGAGCCCAGAGGTAAAGCTCCGGGCTGTGTCGCCGGCACCCCACATGGGGCAGAGTCTGTGGTTGGGGCCCACAGGGGCCAGCCAGTCAGCTCTCCTACTGCAGAAAGTGACTCGGGGGTGCCCCCTCCTACTCGTCCTTTAAAGTGTCCCTTCGGATGTTGTGTGTGTGTGACGTGGGGCCTGTCGATGCCACAGGATATGTGTTACCCACATGCTGTCACAGCTGCTGGTTCAGGGATGGCTTTCCCGGAGCACAGGGGTCATCAGACATGCTGTAGTGGCCACATGTCTGACAGACCTGGGCTCCGATCCCAGCTTCAACACTCACTGAGCCTGTGACTTTGGGCAAGTTGTCTCTCCCTGGTCAGCCCTGCCTGAGTTGGTGCCGTAGAGGTGACCTGGAGGTTGCAGGAGGTTGCAGGAGGCGGGAGAGCACACAGTCCCTGAGCAGCGGGTGGAGGGAGGCGGGCCGTTCATGAGCCCTGCTAGGCCAGAGGACTCAGTGAGGCGACTTCCGGGGGGAGCTCCGCGCTGGGAACCTGGGCCCTGCCCTCCCCCTGCAGCTCCAGAGGGACTGAATAGCCCCCTCTCCAGGCGTGGTCTGCAGAAGCAGGCACCAGTCCATCTGAAGGACTGTGGGGAAAGGTCCACCAGGAGCTGGGCAGTGGTGCCTGGTGGGGGCTTCTCTCCAGGCAGCTGGTCAGGGCCCATGCTTGTGGTCCTGGGGTTGGAAGGTGAGCCGCCCCTGTTCAGTGAAGGCAGGTACAGCAGGACAGAGGGTGGCAGGCTGGCCTGGGCGTGGCACCCGCTGTGGGCGAGGCTCCTTGCAGGGCTGACTGTTCAGCTTCGTGAGGGCAGTCGCTTCGTGGGAGCTTTGCTGCAGACACAACAGTTTCTCAGGGGGCTTTACAGATTAGGAATCCACCCTGCCCCCCGCCCCCCCACCAGCTTTCAAATATCTTGCATTAAAGTGAGAGCACAAATGAGAGTCCCCTCGGAGTGCTGGAGAATTCGGTGGAGTTCAGCCACATTTCCCCATTGATTTCTGTACCGATCCTGATAGCACTGATATTGTTGTGTAGAACAAAGCATTGTTTATCTGACTTCGTGCGATTAATGAGTAACAAGCTGTCCACGGCCTCCGTGCACAGAAATACGGCTGTTTCTTTGCAGTATTGGAATAGTTCCAGTATCCATGGGCTCAAAATAGTTACCGATGACTTCCTGTGGGTGTGCAGCCCCTGACTGGCTCTCGTGAATAAGAAAGAGTAGGTGGTAAGGGACCCCTGACATCCGGGACCTGCCCCTCCCTGGACAGGACTGGAGCCTTCACAGAAGCCATGGTTTTTGCTCCAGGAAACCCTTTGGAAACAGATTCATTTTGTTCTAAAGTAAGGGATTCATTTTCACTTGCTGCCTTGTTTGCGATCCTAATAATGACAGTTTGCAGCATGGTGACTGCAGCTTACAGGATACTGCATCGAGTTCCAGACATCCGCTGCAGAAGGTGGGCTTCAGGGGCGCCCACCACGCAGAAGAGGTGGTTGTGAGAGGGCACGCTGGTGAGCGTGGCCACAGCAGTCGCTCCGCTCGTTTTCCAGGCTTTGTGCACACACCTTACATGCAGTTTTCATTTACAAAAATCACAATAGTTTGGTCTGTGTTTCTGAGTAGTTGCAAGCTCTCCAAAGAAACATTTGGTTCCTTTAGTGACATAAAGAAGTGGAACAGGAGGGATTCAAACAAGTGCTAACAACCCTCCCAGCGCACGGAGGTGGCTGGGTGTGTGGTGGAAATACCAGTGCCTGGACAGCTGTAACACTGACACGCTAACGCCCCACAGCACTGTGTGGTTTGACTGCTCTTCAAGAGCATGTTTCACTTTGTCCTCCAAAATCACTATGATTTTTGTGAAAACACTTGACAGTGACTGGAGAAAAGAAACGAGAAATAATAGCTGCCAGTTTTGGAGGATCTATTAAGTCCGGCACTCAGCCGCCCGTGTCCTTTGTGTGCTCTCTCGTGTTTCCATGGTGGGCCTGCACGCTCGGCCTCTCACGCGCAGCCGTTGAGGGCTGGGGTGTTCAGCCACGTTCTCCAGAAGGCACAGCTGCCGGGAACTAGACCGGGGCCTCCGTCGGACTCTGCACACAGGGTCTAGCTGAGAAGATGTTTTCGGAATACAAAGCCATCGACCTGTTTTGGGGACAGAGCAGTACCCCTTTATCCCGATAAGCAGCCTGGCGGAAGCTGTCGGAGGGAGCTGCGGGGATGGGCACTCGGGGTGCGTCCTCGACGCCGATGCCACGGAAAGCAGCGAGACAGAGACCCCGTTGCCCAGCCCTGTCCTCTGCTTCGCTGCCGCGTGTGCTGGCTGCTCTCGTCTGATACACCCAGCACTGTCCTCTCCAGAGCTGGCCTGTCTGGAAGAAGTTGGGGATTTTCACTTTGGAAATGACCTGCTGTTTAACTCAAGTTGTGGCCATTTAAATGGCAGTAAAACTACCATTTGGAAGGTACTGCTGAGTCGTATCAGGGTTGGCACTTTCAGACGTTCAAAGGGGATGAAGATTGGCCGGAGTGAAGGGTTTTTAATCATGCCTTGTAAAATGTTTGCCAAACGTATTTCACCCGACTTGGTCCAACTCCTTTCGGCCCAGCTGCTGTGAAGGAGGCCGTCTGCGCCGATGAGGCAGCGAGCGAGCTCTCGGCCAACACGCTGCCCCCACGGTGCTGTGTGGACAGGGCGGAAAGCACAGACGCCGCCCCGAGCACAGAATAAACCTGCAGATAGATACTCCGAAGATGGCTACAGTGCCCCGGGGGCCCGTGACCTCCCCTGGCCCGGGGAAGGGGGCCCCTCACAGGGCTGTTGTTAGGCTAAAGGAGTGCCTGGCACTGTCTGCCTGTCAAATCAGTGACTTGTCGTCCGAGAAGCTACCAAGGAAGACCAGGTTTACCCCCAAGTTCGTACCAGGGCGGGAGTGAAGACGGGACTGGACATGAGTGAAACTGAACACCAGCAGTGGAGGAAAGCAGCACTGCAGCGCAGCGTGGGCCTTCTGACCGGGCTGTCGCTGTTGCCGTCGCTGGACTGGTGGACCGATGGGGTGAGGAAGGTCAAGTGGGACGTCCAAAGTCAGCGCCGGCCTGCAGGCGGGCTGCGGGTCCGCAGTTCTGTGGACGTCACTTGTGTGTTGGGACAACAGGAGGCTCTTCTTAACGCACTGCGAGTAGGGTATACAGTCTCCTAGTGACTTCCTGCCTGCGACTTCGTAGTGAAGTAGTTCTCCGGCCCTCATCTGCCTCTTCACAGCTCTTCGCCGTTGAGGGCACCCGTACCCGGCACAGGGCCTGGGACGTCGAGACCGCTCAGTAAGTGCCATGTAGTGGATGCGTATGGGCGGGTGGAACGTTACTTCACGTCGGTAATTTTGGAACAGCATGGGCATTCCCACCCGAATGTCTCGATGTTAAATTTGAATGTAAATACAGTTGCTGCGCGGAGTGTACTTGAAATTTTTTAAATTCTACATATCTGAAGAATGAGGCTGGATTATCTGATATGCAAGTTGGTCAAGTTACTGTGCTACCAGATTTTCCAGAAACACTGAGAACCATTTGCTGGCCTAGCACCGTCTCCCAGGTTTGTTGACGATCCCATACGCACTCGGAGAGGGTCCTTGCGCTGTTCACGTATGTGACATTTCACATGCACAAACGCTGCTTGTTGCAGCTAAATTTCCTTAAAGGGTGGTACGGAGGGGCTTTGCAATCCAACCACCAAATGTGTCTATCAGAAATCTCCCTCCCAAGGCTCCTCAGTGTAGCAGTGTCGGCTGCAAGAACACGTTCGAGACCCCACAAACGAGTCCCGTTAACGCGTGGTCTCACGGAATGTGCCGTGGACTGCTCCTCCGAGCCCGTGGGCCATTTCAGAGGGTGTGGGAGGGGCCAGAGACTCCAGTCCCAGACACTCGCGCCCTGGCGGTGGTGCAGTCGGACTTGGGTGTACACAGAGAGAAATGCAAATAAATGGATGCCGAGCCTGGACTTTATTTAGTTCACTGTGCAAAAAATCTTTTTGTGTGTCTTAAACGTGTCGGTACATGTTTTGTTCTTTGGGAATCAGTTCTCGTCCGCTTCCCCAGCCTCCCCCTCACTTGGGGACTGTCACAACTTTCCCGGCCACCCTGGGCTGTGATGGCTATGTTCTGTCACATTCCAATATATAGTTTTGATGTTTTGTGCAAAGAATTCTTGTTAAGATCGCTTGGGATGTCTGGTGATGATATATGTAGTTGATACATTTTTTAGAATCTTTTGCCAGAAATATAAGTCACAAAAGTGCATCTGTTCCCTAGTGTTTCTTCATAAGAAATCTTAGTTCTAAATGTTAGTGTTTCTGGGAAGTTGATTTATCGTTGAAATTAACAGCCTCAGTAGAAGGACTGGAGCTCAGGTCCAAAGACAGGTCTCGCTCTGGACCCTGCTCTGTGCTTTACTGTGGGCCCTGAGCAAGCCCGGTGCACCTTCCGCAACCTGACGCTTCATTAACACAGTGAAAGGGCAGAACAGTGCTTCCCTTCCTGGGAATTATGTGAAGTTGCGAAGTTGCGGGGGACTGTGCACACGGAAGGACGATCTTCGTTATTGTTGTGTTTTTGTTCAGACTTGGGTCAGTAAAGGTCAGGTCCTCACGCTGCGCAGAAGTGGGTCCTGTCACATCAGAGTGAGCGCTCGGGAGAATGTTGCTCCAAAGAACCTCTGCTTTAATAATATTGGTAACAGCTGTCCTCGAATGAGGGCCTGAGAGGGTAACACCGTGTCTTATTTAAACCTCACAGCAAGCTTATAGAAGATTTGTTTCTAAAACTAGTTTGTAGAAAATCGAATTAACTTCACCTAAGCTTACACACAGTAGACTCGGCAGCCTAGATTCTGAGATCATTCGTTTGACCCCAGAGCCTGGCTGGCTCTTACCTCTCAGCTCTGCTCTGTCTCCCACACGGATTCCAGTAAGACGAGCCCCTGCTGAAATGGGAGAGTTCGACCACGTAAGGAAAGTAAACGTAGTCCCTCAGGGGCCGCAGCAAGCAGGAAGTCGCCCTCCTCCGATGCTCATGGTTCACTGCGTGTGTGTGTGTGCATGCGTGCGCCCACCCAGGCCACCAGGGGGGCACTGAGACCTTTCTTCTTCCGGGAGGCGTCCCCCTGTCCCTGGAGCTGGTTCAGGACCCGCCTCTGTGCCTTTCAGAGGGACCCTGGCCTCTCAGAAACGTGGGCTCCATTGCCCTGCATGTGTGTGTCTGACTTGCACACTGAACACGTTTTAGCACCAAGGCCAGGTCTTGTTTGCTCACCGCCGCGTCCCAGTGCCCGGCACATAGTGGGTGTTCCGGAAACAGCTGCCAAACAGAGGTTAGCAGAGCAGGCAGAGTCTGGACCCTGTCAATCCCAACTAAGACATCTTTCTCAAGAGACAATGTAAAAAGTGAGTTTCTCCTTAAGTGGTAGAAAAGTGTTGTTGTTTTTTTTAACCTAAATTTCCAAAAGAGAGACAACACCTGAAGGCGAGTTTGTTGTAAAGGCAAGAGAGGGTGTGTGCGGAGTACCCAGCAGCACGCGGCTTCCGGTGGGCTCGTGAGCAGCGAGTCTGGTGTCTGTGCTCAATCCTCAGGAGTGGGTCCGTCTGCCCCACACTTTGCACCAGGCAGGCACGGTGGAAGTGGGTCCCCAGCAGCACAGGCTGCCCCCGGTGCCCCCTGCAACCCCGTGGAGAACAGGAGAGGAGCCGGGTTCTGAGGGTCTCTTCAAAGCCAAAGGTTGAACACAAAAGGAGAACTTTCTAGGATGAGCCGATGCCCCGAAGGTTGGCCTCCGCCCTCCGGTCTGGCCCAGTGCCTGTCAGCTCCTGTGCGGGGCAGCAAGGCCTGACCCGGGACAGCAGCAGCTCTGGATGGCCACCTGCACAGACCTCGCAGGGTCTGGTCCTAGCGGACTGTGCCTGCGTGCGGGCTGTTGTCTGGTGTGGTAGTTGTTGCATAGAGAGGGGGCGTCCTGGACTCAGTGATGACAGCAGGGTCAGGAGTAAGCAGCCACATCTTTTGTGCAGACTGAGTGCGAGGCTGCCAGGGAAAAGTGGTTTGTGTGTGTGAACTAATGGGACCATCCCTCTTTCACTGTCACCCTGTCATCGAAGACACAGCCACAGAATTCAGTCCCCCTCTCGGGGTTTTACTGGGCACCGAGCTGCGTCACGTGCTTGCAGGAGCCAGGGCTCCAGGAAGGGGCGGCTGCCCAGGCGACCGCTGTGGGTGCAGGGCGGTACCGGCACCACACGAGCCCTTAGTCCGGACTCCGAGCTCGGCCCCCGCACTTCCTGTCCAGGTGGTCTCACCCCGTGCCTTTTACACGCGGCGACTCTGCATGTGTGTCTCCGCATGTGTGTCTCCCTCTGCCCCCTGGGCCCCCCGTGCCTCTCCTGGGGAGGGTCCGAGAGGCCTCTCAGCCCCGCCCGGCCCCAGGCAGACTCCAGTGCTCCTGCCCCAGGAGCCTGTGCTGCCAGGTGCTGCCCATCTCAGTGAGCGGTGGCACTGGGTTCCTTGGCGCCACGGGCACATCCAGGAACTTGCCCTCTCATTCGGCATCGAACAGCAGAGCCCTTCAGTAGCCCGCATGACCCCGCATGACCCCACATGACCCTGCGTGGCCCCCCTCCGCCCTCCCTCACCGTGGTCCCCCTTGTCCCCGCTGCTTCGGCCACACCACCTTTCTGACCCACAAGAACGTGCCCACGTTCCGACTTTGGCAGGGGACGGTCTCCCTGCCCAGAACACTGTGCCCGCAGAGAGTATTCGCTGAGCTGGAGCCTCAGCGCCTGTGACGGCCTCTGCCGAGTGCTCTCAGCCTGGGTGGGAAGGCAACCCGGTGGTCCTGCTCCCCCCCGCCCCGCCAGGGCTTCACCTCAGCCACTGTGTGTGCCTGACTCACTGGTTTCCGTCTGGTTCACCCAGTGCAGCGTGAGCTTTAATCGTGGGTTGGTTTTGCTTTTTAAAGAGTTTTAAGTAAATTGAACACGTGAATGAGTGAATGGATGAAATGCTGGGCTGCTGGGGCCCAGAGTCACCCCCCCCCCCCCCCCCCCCCCCCCCCCCCCCCNCCCCAGAGTCCCCCCCCCCCCCCCGCCCCCCCGCCCCCACCAACCCATGCAGGGCAGCCTTCCCCTCCCCGGGTGCTTGCACACTCACGGCTGCAGGAGGGTGGGCGGCGATGTTTGCACATGGGCTGCCAGAACCATGACAAGACTTAGCAAGTTAGGCGAATGTGTTTCTCCTGTAGGATTTACAGGAATCTAAACTGTTATTAATGACAGAGTAATATTCAGATCTTAACATGTTTTACAAAGTAAGATGACTTTAAATGTTTAACAAGTTTCGTTGATTGTTTTAAGTTACTGATTTATTAGTAAAGAAGAAAAAGATCTGTTTTCTGATCCACCATTTAAAAATCCTATTCTGCTCTTGCAAAAAAAGTGGGAGACCAGTGAACTACTGTTTAAAAAATATTTCCATGGTGTATGTACTTAACACCGGCCCATTTCTTAAAACAGGACTCCACTGTAAAGTGAAACTTTTCTCAGGTCTTAACTTGAACAGGGAGCAGGAACAATTCCTCAAATTGTTTTAAGCCCTATTTTCCACTTTTTTTTTATACTGAATCTTTAGCAACATGGGGTAAAATTACTTTTAAAACTTGCTGATTTCCCCTCCCGTCAGCCTTGTGGTGCGCACTGTTCCAAGCAGTGGGCCCTAACATGTGAACAGCATGAACCCAAAAATCAGCCCCGAGAGTCTAGGAGCCGAGGGTGGTCCTGAAGCATCCTCACAGGAGAGGGGGCCTCTGACTAAGGGAGACACTGTGTCTGGCCCTGTAAATGGAACATTTAGGTGTTCCAGTTAGTGGCAAACACATGCAAGTTTTCATCCTTAAAGAGAATTATTTATTTCAAACCTAAGGGTACATTTGTTTTCTTACATTCTTTGCATCAGAGGAGAACACCCAGTTTAAGAACCTGGAGCTATTCCGATGTTAAAGCCGCCCCTGTGGTTTCCTGTCCTCCCTGACTTTTCCCTGCTGGCCTGGCCCCTGAGGACGGTCCCATCCCAGTGGTGACCGAGGCTGAGCGGCCGTAGGGATGGGCTCTGTCCTGGGCTGGCTGTGCAAGAGCGCGCGTGCCCAGCGGTGCTGCATGGGCAGGGAGCACTTCCAGGTGTGAGGACCTGCTCTAGGCCCGTGTGCACACTCCTGCCCCCCTCACACACTGCTGCTGCCGCCGCACTTCCCAGGGCCCGGGGGAAGGAGGCTGTGGGTCTCACGGCCCCTTTTCAACTCAAGTTAGTGAGGGCCATGGGGCGCTTCAGTGCGCGTGGTTGTATCGCTGTTGGTCGTGTCAAACTTAGCACAGAAGGGTTCAAAGACAGGGTTTTCGTCATGAAGTGTAGAACCATAATCAACCCATTGCGTGTTGGTGTAAATTATTTAATGGAAAAATAACTTTTCATAAAAAAATCAGTAAGAATTTTGGCACAGTTCCATATTTTTGCAAATCTTGTAAATGTCTGGCTCAATAGAAGCTGGCTGGACCCTTTCATCAGCTTCTGCATGCAGTCAGGGGGGTGTGGTGTTTCCAGTGACGTTGTTGGAATGACGAGCAGGTGGTTGGAAAAGGAAGGGGTGTTCTGCTAGCCCTTCAAGGAGCTGTGGGTGTTCTCTGCGCCCAGACCTGGCAGGTGGCCGTGCCTGAGACACTGGTCACCGTGTGTATCTGGAGCCACCCCAGCACACTTCGCGCACACTGTTGGATTACAGTGCCCGCCGCCTTATGGGCGTGGTAACACCATGCACGGGTTGTCTGAGAGATACTGGTTCGCCGAGTTAGGCTTGTTTTTACCAGGCTGTGACGCATCCTGCAACGTAAAAAAAAGTCTGATTTGTGTTTATCACCACCAGTGTAGTGTTCTGCACTGCAAACGAAAAAGGACTTCCAGTGAGGATGAGGAAGGAAGGCGGGCCAACAGGAGGGACTCGGAACATACATGGGCTTCACCTGCCCCTTGGGAAACATCCTGTGAAGGGACAGAAGGAGGTCATGAAAGATTCCTGAGGACGTGGAAGCAGATGAGCCCAGATCCCTGAGAAGGACAGAATGGGATGAGACGCTGTTCGGGAGGAGGGCTCTGTTGCCGTGGAGGGAGGACTTGGCCCCCACACCCGTGGCCGTGAATGAGGGTCACACAGAGGCTGATGGAAGAGCTGCCTTCGCAGCTGCTCCGTCGCTCGAGCCTCTGACCCACGAGTGCTCCGTAGTGTCTGTGCCCAGATTAAAGCTGTACCAGTACAAAGCCACCCCTCAGTGCCGCCTGCAGGGGACCGGAGCCCCAAACACGGAGCCCACATTGCTTACACGCCGGTGCCTTCCCTGAAACCACCAGAGGACCGCTGCTGGACATGGGGACATCGTCATCCACAGACAAGAATCTCACCTGCAAAGATTAACACACACCCCAGATTACTACGAATGTAACCAACCAGTAGACTCAACTGGCTGAAAAACCAACAGCTTGAGAGAACTGAACTCAGAGACTAGGAAGTGATTGTAAGGTGAGTCATTCAATCTTCTTGTGCATAAGGAGGCATCTCGTCTGTACAGGCCAAACCACTCAAGGAGTCCCGACTCGCACAGCCAACAGATGGCTGACCCGGCTACCGGGGGCCCCAGAGGGTGAGCGCTGACAGCGTGGGAGAAAAACAGAGGGAAGGCGGAGCCCCAGGCAGGAAGCAGCCTCGCTGGGGCCACCTGGATGGGACTGCAAAGGGAACGGAGGGGCGGAGAGAGGATTTTGATGAAGAAGACGACATCGAGGAGTCAGAGAAACACACGTGATTCTCCACATCCGGAGGGCGTGCCAGGTGCCGAAACACCTGGTGACTGGTGTGCCTCCGAAGGACGTGGACATGAGATAAGAGGAGAACAAGTGCTTTTAGCAAACAGACTCGTGCGACTTCCCTGTTGAACGGATCAACTCCAGCCTCCTCTGAGGTTCAGATGAGGAGGGGGCCGCCGAGTGTGGGGAAGACACAGCAGCTGTCGGGGCCTCGGACACACCGGCTCGTAGCCGTGGTCCTTGCCAGTCCAGGCGGCCTTTCTGCGGGGCCTGCTGAGATCAGCTCTGGGGACTTCAAAGCAGAAATCAGTGCAAAGGTTGAAGGGCAAGGAGGGGTGGGTAAGTGTCAGCAGACCCCCTGCATCCCCCATCCACAGAGACAGGGCCCTCTGGGGACTCGGGGTGTTGGTCCTCACTTGGAACCCCTGTTGCTGGAGGGCAGAAGGCCCAGGGGGACACAGTCTGGTTCCCGGGGCACCGTTTGCACCTTAACCCTGTGTTCTCTCCTGGTCCTGGGCCCTTCAGGAACCTCTGAGAAAGCCTGGAATTGTGCTGAACGTGTAGATGTCTTTTGACCCCTGATACGTTGGGGGACGTGGAGGAGGACAGAGGCCCGGGAGATGCAGTTTGGGGCAGCGAGAGAGGCCCCTCTTGACCTATGAGGGGCTGGGCTGCCCTTGAACCTTTTGGTGGAGTTGAGGTATATTCGGCCTAATGCGTTTTCTTGCCTATTATTACCCTTAAAGGTTGTGTCCATAAATGAGGAGCCGGGTAGTGGTTCTCGCCTTTGCCGCAGTTGGGTTTTTAGTTTATCCTTGGGAAATAGGACACGTCTTTGGTTAACAGACACTCGAGGTCCACGGAGATGCTGTGAAACCAATTCCGACAGGACTGACAGGTGCGAGAGTGGGCTCAGCTGCGCCGGCTTCTGGGCTTGATGACAGGCTTGCGATAAATAATCAGGAACCAGGCAAAATGATAGAAAACTTCAGTTTAAAGTTTTCACCTGTCAGAGCAAGATGGTCTCATCCCCAAACTGCTGCTGGACCAGACCGTGCCACCTTTACCCCCTGTTCCTCGGAGAGCGCCTGTCACCCCCATGTCTCAGGCCCAGCTGTGGCGGAGCACTCTGCGGACGTGTGCCCGTCCCGCCGACATCTGTCCCTGCGCGGTGCGTCTGATGAAGGGGACTCAGTTGGGTCACCAAGCGGTTGTTCAACACTTTTTTTGGTCCCTCCGCTCCTGTCACTTACAGTTCCACATTGCACAGCGAGGGCCTGTCTCAGGAGATTACTCTGAGTCTAATGAAGGGGTTACTGGCACTTTATCTGTGCAACAAAGATAACATTCCCAAGGATACCGGGGTTTTATTAGTCTAAGGGGCCCCCGGGATGTGACTCCTGACCTTTGGAAAGAAGGCTGAGGGTCACCTGCTTTGGCGCTGAGTTACTGAGGAGAATTAGGCAATTTGTTTTCAACCAAATGCGAAGATGCTGAGCCTGGGCCCTGGAGAGCATCGGAGCTGCGTTGGTGCCTGAGCTGCGTAGGGACTGGGCCTGGGATCGGAGGGACAAAATGCTGCGGCTTGGTGAGCAGGACGCCTTTTCTGGGATCGCCTGCATTTAGGCTCGGACGTCTTGGCCAATATTGACACTGACGTTTTACCAAAAGGTTTGTGTTGAAATTCCTGTCCTCGGGTGAGAATAGTGTCCGACTGTGATGATGGTGTTGCTCAGACGTCGGGCCACAGGGCCCTCCGTGGTAGGAATGCCCAGTTGTTTCTTTCTTTCTTTCTTTTTTTTTTTGCTGGGTGTTTTTCTCTTCTTGATAAGAAAATGTCCCTGCTGTTTTTCCAGCCAGTCCCTCTTCTTGTCTCCTCCCCATCCGCGTAGACTGTGTCTGAGAGAGAGTTAGGGCTGCAGGGGGGGGGGGGGCCCTGGAGACGAGACAGAGCTGCAGCGCACCCCCCTCTGGAGACGAGACAGAGCTGCAGCGCACCCCCTCAAGGAGCACATGGCAGTTGTGTGTGGGCCCGACCCGGTTTCTGGGCCTGGAGGGGGATCGCGTACGTCCTGGGGGAGCACGGAGGACTCTCGGGGGAGCGAGTGGCAGAACAGGTCAGAGAGTGGCAGGAACAGCCGGGCAAGGTGGCTGCTAGCACCTGGCAGCGGTTGCGTCCTGAGCCCAGTGTAGGTGATGCCACAGAGCGGGCTGCGTGGCCCCCTCCCGCCAAATCTCACAGCCCCATCAGTCATAGCAGAGATTGTACGCAGAGGGAGTGAGACTGCGTGAGCCACGGCTGTTTGCAGGGCAGGGGCTGGCTCCCCGCTGTGGGCGTGTTCCTCCCCCACTCCCTCCTTTCTCTCAGGCACTCTGGAAAGCGCAGCTCTTTGGGAATATTGTACGTGGCCCGTGGCCTGACAGGTTGGCAGAGGGGGTGGCTGTTCTGTTCCTGGGCAGCATTCGCCTCTCGGCGAGCAGTGTCCCAAAGCTGCAGCCAGTGAGGGTGGGGGCAGCGACGGAGCCGGGGTCACGAGACCGTGCCTGGACCTGGCACAGAAAGGCAGCACTCTGGCCTGAGGAATCGGGCCCGTCCTCGGTGATCATTAACTCTCCCTGATTCTTGGCAACACTCAGCTTTTCCCATCTGCCTGCTGCGCCTGGGCCTTGGGTGCACGGCTCCCCCTGCCTGGAGGGCCCCCGAGGCTCTGCCGGCAGCTGTGTTCCTTCCTTGTCCTCACCCTGTCTGGCTTCTCCTCGCCCCACACTGCTGTTGGGAACACTGGGGAAGTGCCAACACCGCCCTGTTGATGCCGTGCCTTCCCTACGCACCCAGCGACTCAGTTCGTGGAGAGCGAGGGCCTGTTCAGGTGGAGAGGGATCAAAGGATGAGTACAGTGAACGTGTGCTGTGGTGGGTCCCCGAGAGCCCCCAGAGATGGGGAGCTTCTTGGAGCTGAAGACTGAGCAGGTGGCGCCCAGGGGGAGGGGACAGAGCGTCTCTGGTGGGGGGAGGGGCCGGCATGAAAGCCAGTCCCACCGGCTGGAGGACAGGAAGACAGAGCCCCTTCCCTCCCTCACCCGCAGAGCAGCTGTCCTTTCTGCTTCATCGTTGCACGGGGTCAGCCTGCTGTCCCCACCTGGGAGGAAGCATGGGGGCTGAACCTGCGAGGGTCACCTTAGGCCAAGGTCTGTGAGGTTGCAGGCGGGTGTCCCTCCCTAGGAAATGGGTCGGACAGCTGTACTTACTGAGGTTGTCATGACACAGCCAAGCACGCAGCACCCGTCTTACCGTTCACACCGCTGCTCCCCAAGGTGGCGAATGGTGGTGCCGGGTCCCTTTCTGTCCTGATGAGGACTTCCTCTTTGACTGCATGAAGTTGGGATGATGACAGTGCTTATTTCCATGATGATCCGAAGTCACAGTGGCCGTGCGTGGTGAGGTTGACTGGAAAGGGGTGGCCCAAGAGGGTGACGGTGACGGCAAGCTGTTCCCTGGACTCTGAGAGCATCGTAAACAACCATGGTTACATCTGCAGTGGCTCCGTAATCTAGATTTTCCACAAACTTACTCCTTCAGGAAACTGTGCCTCATTCAGGTACACTGTGTGTGTGGCCTGTCTCATGTCGTCTGCCAAGCGGCTGTGTGACAGGCCTTCACCAGGTCTCAGGGAGGCTGCACGTGAGCCTGCAGATGCGCCTGAGCCCTGCGAGGGCCCCCGCCTCTGTGCCCCAGATGGCTTGGGCACCTGGCCCCCAGGGAGCCTCCCGCTCCCTCCCCATCACCAGGTGCCCTCAAGGCCAAGGCCAGGGTCAGTCCCCGCCAGGTAGCCGGGACCTGGTGCTGGGAGACGAAACGTCTCAGCTCCGTACTTGCTCCTGTGCTATGAAGTGACGTCCCCGCAGCACCGAGTGCCTGGTAGGTGAGGATGAACGAGCAAAGGGAGTCCTTGCCCTCTGCAGTCACGCCATTGGTAGGAGCTGTGGCTTCCTCCTTCCACGCGCCCCGGGCACACCCCCGCCCTGCTGTGGGCACAGGCACTGCACTGCTGCACGGGTCCACTGCGCGTCCGTCCTTCCCCACTGTGGCTCTCCCAGGGCAAGTACCACTGTCGCACCCCCCACCCCTGCACTGCAGGCCCCTGCTCTGTGCTGACTGACCAGTGGCTGTGGTTAAGACGTTGGTACACTTGTGTATTAAAGTGGCGGGGGGTGGGGGGGGGCACTTCCATCATCCCCAAATCTAAGGCCTCCGTGTCAGAGCTCTGCCCCACCCCCGTGGAAGTTTCTGTCAGTTCATGGCCCTGTCTTTTGTGAACTGTCTTTAAGTTTTAGAACGTGTCCTTGAATGTGACTTACACTCACAGCCGAGCCATCTGCCCTGTGTTCTCATCCTCTTCCTGTGTGTGTTTTGTCTTGTTTCCAGCAGCGGTGCCGATTACTATGATTATGGGCACGGGCTCAGCGACGAGACATACGATTCCTATGGTGAGTGAGTGGCCGGTGGCCCACACTGGTGGGGNGGGCACTTCCATCATCCCCAAATCTAAGGCCTCCGTGTCAGAGCTCTGCCCCACCCCTGTGGAAGTTTCTGTCAGTTCATGGCCCTGTCTTTTGTGAACTGTCTTTAAGTTTTAGAATGTGTCCTTGAATGTGACTTACACTCACAGCCGAGCCATCTGCCCTGTGTTCTCATCCTCTTCCTGTGTGTGTTTTGTCTTGTTTCCAGCAGCGGTGCCGATTACTATGATTATGGGCACGGGCTCAGCGACGAGACATACGATTCCTATGGTGAGTGAGTGGCCGGTGGCCCACACTGGTGGGGGGCTGGGGGTGCTCTCAGGAGCAGCTTCAGGGTTTCACGGAGGGGAATTCACAGGGACACGCAGACCGTGGTGGTATAGCTTCTCCTCTGTTCACCTGTGCCTCTCTGGCCCTTTTCAGAAGCTCCTTTAAGATCTGAAATTTGGCCCTGGCTGGTGTAGCTCAGTGGATTGAGCATGGGCCTTCGAGCCACACGATCGTGGTTCAATTCCCAGTCAGGGCACATGCCTGGGTTGCAGGCCAGTTCCCAGCAGGGGACTCACGAGAGGCAACCATACATTGATATTTCTCTCCTTCTCTCCTTCCCTTCCCCTCTAAAGATAAATAAATAAAATCTTAAAAGAAAGATTTGAAATTTGAAGAGGGCTAACGACTTGCAGGAAATTGCAGGAAGTCAGATTCTGAACTCGATGCTCTGTTTGGGTCCATTGCCACGTGCCGATATTGTTGCATTTTAGATGAGCCTGCTGGTCTGCGCCCTGGGTAGCAGGGTCTTTCTGAAGTGTCTTCACTTCTGGACGGCGAAGGGGGGACAATTGAGAGCACAGTGCTAAAGCGACTCCCCCATCTTTACACTCTAGCTCAGCCCCGGTCTCAAACCCTCTGCGACGTGCCAGTGGGCATCACCCATAAAGGTTAACCAGCCCGGAGCGAGACTGGAGATGGGGAGTTCTTGTGGGCTCACGGGGAGACAGCCCAGCCCCACCGGGTCTGGGGGCCCCCACGTCCGACGCTCCCATGGGCAGAGGGAGGATAGGTGTAATTAGAATTGGTGGCGACCACTTCATGATGGGGAGGAGCCCCTCTGCCCCCGGGTGAGGGCATCGGAGAACTCGGGGCGTCGATCTGTCTCGAGGTCACCGTGCTGGCCGCCCAGGTGAGTGAGTCAGGATGCCGGTTAGTGGAGGTCACGCCTTCTCTCTGAACATCGCTGTGGAACCGTCTGCAGGTGTTCCCTTTGAAGTGCCTTTTGTCCTGTCGCTGGCCCCAAGCCGTGATGATTGCACCTTGGATTTTTTTTTCCAGAATTCAAAGCAAACACTTAAGAGACGAGCGCTGGTTTGTTGAATGCTGTGCTCTTAAATGGATGCAAGTTAGCTCGAGCGAACGGTGCTGATTGCATGTTTGCGTCAAAAGAAGGTGTCATTTGAAGCACTTTTCCTTCGCAGCCTTTAAAATTGGTCTCTGTGGACACGTGATGTTCAGCTGCTGTGCGTGGTGGCAGCCGAGGTGCCAGCTGCTTGTTGTTGAAGCCCTTGGACCCTCGGGCGGTCCGGAGCCTGAGCCTAGCCCGCGTTTAGCTGCAGGAAACGAAGATGGTGGAAGGCCCTGGGTTGTTCAGACGCTGTCCAGTGTGGGTTCAGTGTCAGGAGCGAAACACGGCATCTGTCACGGAGTGTATTTCATGAAGTCATGAAGTGCTGCTGAGTCCCTGGGCACTCGGCCCTTGGGTGACGGCCCCTCGGGGAACAGCGCGGCAGCTCTCTGCCCGGTCTGCCCCTGCCCACCAGGCCCTCCGCTGCCTCCTGCCTTCCCAGATTTCTGCCCGCGTTTTCCTGGGCAGAAGCAGTCCAAGCGATCCTTGTCCTGTTCCTCTGTGTCTTCACGGTTAGCAAAAGGCAGTTCAGTTTGCTGCTGGAGTTGTAAGCCTTTGCCAAATGAATGGCCAAAGGAAAAGCTCCCACTGGTTGGTTGCCATGTAGGATACAGAAGTCATTTTTCTCCCCACACTGCTAGGTTTCTGTAACGAGATGAGTGTTTTCCACTGTGTGTAGTTTCTTTACGGGAATTCCCTTGGGTTTTTCTCAGCACATCAACCTGACACCTGCAGTGGGTCCGGGGCTCAGGGGGGCTCTGCAGAGCGGCACCAGCGGGCCCGTGGCCAGGACCTAACTGTGGTCGTCTCCCTGACTGTAGGGCAAGAGGAGTGGACCAACTCACGACACAAGGCGCCTTCAGCGAGGACGGCGAAGGGCGTCTACAGAGACCAGCCGTACGGCCGATACTGACTGTGCTCTCTGATGTTGTGAATTAGCCCGCACCAACCCTGTAAACTGTGCAAAGTAATTTTTCTATGAACACTCCCTTTTTAAATAAGTCAAAATGCTTAAAACCTGAATGGATGGAACTTAAAACGCCTTTGTGGAAACAGCAACCTGAGCAGAAAGAAAAAGGAAAAAAAAGACATGTAAAACTTTGTTATTTCCAGTCTGTATATGAAAAAATAGGTCATCAAAAGGAAAAAATAACTTTGATTAACTAGTGTTAAACAAAAAAATAGGTTTACTAAATATGTTAATCCATCTTTAACATAAGCCTCACCTTTCATTTTAAAGGTTTCCATAGAGTTTAGTTATTTTATCTTTCAGTCATATGCCAGTTTTTTTTCTCTTGCCAACATGCGTAAAAAGGGAAGCCAATTACAAGTGCAAATAATGTGGTATTCTTTTGTAACTCAAGTCTTGAAATGTTCTGTAGTGTTAAGCAAACTTTCCTCTTGCTTGATACTAAATAAACTTTTGAAAGAACTTTCGTGTGTGTGAGCTAACAGTTTCATTTTTTTCCTACTTAAAAAGGCCTTCATAAATAGTTGTAAAAAGGGTCACACTAAACACTGTACACCTCATTTTAAAAGTGGTGTAAAAGTAAATGTACCATCACACACTCACCGCAGATCTAAATGCTGTTTAAAGAGTCCAAACGGTGTCAACACCAAATCTTGTTTAAAAACTGGTTTTAAAATAACTACTGATTTTTCTGGAAAAGATGTGATCAGCTTTCATCTTGTCGAGCGTTTTTTCACTAGTGCAACTTTGGATTTTTTATGAGAATTTTGGTGCCTTAATGAACACCCCCGCCCCCTGCTGGAAGCAGTGAGCACAAAGCTTTTAAAGACACTGACTTGATTGACTAAAGTGAGGTCGCTCTCGCCAAGGCTGTGAGGATGCGTAACCCTTAAACGGTCTTCATTTCCAAAGGTAAATAAACCCAATAAGATTGTAATCGCACTGAATTTATCTTAACAGAACTACCAAAACCAGGGAGGTGACAAATAGAGCAAGTGTCATTATCCATTTCAGCAAGGCTTTAAGATCACCCAAATCTCATCTTAAAAAGTTTAATTGGTTTTAGTAATCTAAAAAGGCTCAGTTTAGCCAGTTTAATTGGGGCCAATTATTCCCTATTAAACAAATGTAAAACTTCATAACTAGTTGTTTGTAATACGTTATTTGGTTAGTCTTTGAGGGCACTTCTTAAAACAAATATTTAATAAAGTTATTATTTAATTGTTTAAGTTTTTTTTGTAAATTGTAGCTTAAATAATTTTTTAAATAGTAGCTTAAATGTTTAATTTTTTATTTCTGGAGGGCTTCCCTTCTCTTGGAGTAAAAAGGTCTTTTCTTTTGCTAGGAAACACCCGCCGTCTCGCATCGCAGTCGGAGGAAGGGGTTGCGGCCCGGAGCAGGCAGAGGTAAGGGCCTTCTGTTCCCGTGGCTTTGGCGTGTCAGGGGCGATGAATGAACAGCAGGCCGTGCTTACCTGAAGTCGTGTGGAAAATGGCCCGTGCTGGTCCCTGGTCCCAGCTCCCAGCGGTTACGGCTCCTCCAGGTTCAGATGTGCTTGTGGGAACTCAGGCCCCCACCCTGTTGGCGGATAACTTTCTTCAGCAGAAATACAGCAGCCCCCGCCCCACCCTGCCCCAATCCCTTCCTGCAGGGAGTCTTTGTATTTAGGTTCCAGAGATCAAAGTCTAACTCTCCACGTATAATTGCCACTTCATAGAGCTTGTATGAGGAGTGTAAACAGGCTGCTATTTTTATGCAAGTGATGTCTGTGATGCTGACCAGCATCTTGCAAGGACAGAAAGGGAAAATTCCGTCATCAGTTTAGAGTGTAGAACATCCACTTTATGCCTGATTCTGTTTCCATCTCAGAGAGAGGATGTAGAACAGTTTAAAATCTGATTTCCATGCTCCCTGACCTCATGGAAACCCTTACCTAATGGCTGTGGGCTCTGAACAGGAGTCCAGCTTCGAGAACCTCAGTGGTCTCGTCGGAGAGTAGCACCAGTGCAGAAGTCGCTTTTCAGATCTGAATGTGGTGAGTCCTCCTGTGGCTTCACCGGCTTTCAGGACAAGGCTCAGCCTCCTGGGCCTGAACGGAGAGCCCTGTTTGCTGTCGGTCTCCCAGCCCTCAGCTGTTCTGGTCCCCGCTGTGGGCCCTGCGGCACTCGGCTCTGGCCTGCTGAGCACCCCAGTGCCGCCTTCCTGTCCGTGCTGCTTCTGCCCGGCAGCTGGGAAACCAAGTTCTGTCCTTTATTCAACAGGTAGTACAGTTGCTATGTACAAAATACAACCAAAGGGTACAGTGAAAAGCTGGTCTTAATTCCAGGCCCCACCCCTGGGCACCCAGAGGCAGCCGCTCACGCTGGTTTTGTGTGAGCGTTTCCAGAGGTATCTGTACATTGGCAGACCACAGACTAATTTTAATAGCTTCATCCTAATTACTATTTTTACATACAAAACAATTTTCACCCCCCGTATTTTACCTTACAGTTCCTTATCTACTTGCACTGTAAACCTACCTTTTTGCTGGCTGAACTGTATTTATGTGAATGAACCGTAACTGCGCCAGCTATTGCTGGACGTAACACAGGGTTTTCCCTCCAATCTCACATTCTTTAGAGACACTGCCAGAAACCAGCAAGACTTGCATGTCTGCTATTGCACACATGCATAGAAACACGTGTAGAATAAATTTGTAAATTTATTTTACAAATAAATTTATTTATTGTTTGTAAAATAAATAAATTTACTGAGTGCTTGCATGTTAAATAGATATGACTCCATTGTCCCCGTAGAGGTAATGAAATATGCTAACATCCTCTCCCGAAGGGAACCTGAACGCTGTGTGCATTCACCACTCTGCAACGCATGGCCCCGGTGGCCACGCAGCAAACGTGCCCACACAGAGTGGGGCTGACTTGGTCTCTCGCACAGCAGTGCAGAGGCTGGCCGGGAGTGGGCTGGGCCTCTGCGCTTGTGAATGAGGCACGTGGGTGTGTCAGACCCAGTGGGGACATCTGGGTCCCACTCGCTGCGTCCTACAGGGACTGGGACCCTTCCTCGAGCTCACCTTGGTCCACTCACCCTCCTGGACCCTGCCATCGTGAGAAAGTGTATTCTGAGGGCCAGCCCGTCGAGGGGAAGGCTGGGTGCTAGCCTCAGTGGATGCACCGTGGGGGGTCCCTGGTCTCGGAGGAAACCAGGCCCCAGCAGGCTCTCCCTCCAGCGTCTCTGCCTGCAGGCTCCCTCCCAGCCACGCGGAGCCTGTCAGCTCTGCAGACTGCCCTGCGTCTCTGCTGCAAGAGCCCTTTCCCTCCTCACTTGAGAGCGCTGGCTGACCGCCCTGACTGGCAGATGCCTGCGTCTGACCGGGCGGCTGATGTCATGTGGGGTGTCCATGCCCCAGGTGTCAGGCAGAAGTCTGTGACTGTCATTTCTTGGTGTCATCCCACCAAGAAATTTTCATTGATTAGCCAATACCCTACTTAATAGATAGACTCAATTAGGTGTTGTCTGTTATAACACTCACCTTTAAAACAGCAGCTTGTGTCCAACTTGCCCTGGCACACTGCTGCCCACGCAGGCGACTCAAGGCTGGGTCCCTGGCACTGAGCAGCCCGCAGGTTCGGGAAAGGCGGTGGCAGCAGGAAGGCTCGCAGAGGGGGAGGGATGCGAATGGGGTTTCTAAGCGAGGTCAGGCCAAAATCCTGCGGCGAGGGGAAGACAAGCATTAGGTGCCGGTGGGCGGCAGTGCTGACGGGGCTGGAGGCAGCGTCCTCATGGGGCTGGGGACACATTGGCAGTTGCTGGGATGCAGGGAGTTGGTGGCGGGAGAGGCAGGAAGCGGTCAGGTCCTACCGAACCAAGTTGCTCCAGGTTGCACTTGGTGGCCTCGACGGGTCCCCTTGACGGGTCGCACTGGTCCAAGCGTGTGTGACAGAGCTGTGCGCAGAAAGCATCATGATGGCCATGGTTCCTCTGTGATGGGCTTTTCCCTTCTGATGGCCACTCAGGGTGTGACGTAACACATCTATTGCATGTAGCACGTCGATGTTAAAAATCTCTGAAAGTTGGGGTTCTTCCAATGCCAAGAACGCGAGGACTGGGCCAGTGTGTCCACTGGACCTCACTTCCCGTCTCAGGAAGTGAGAAACCTGCAGTCAGGCCCATAAAAGTCATCAGAGGTACCGTTTGGATGGCTGTCATGCTCTTCCAATCGTCATCTGCACTGCTAATCACAAACGTGTCTTTAATTTCTACTCTTCTCTTTTGCACTGATTTATAAAACTATCCTTATTTCTATTAAGCTGCTTCTTGCCTGATTCCTCTGCCTACGTCCTCCCATTCCCAGCGGAGCTAAATATCAGTTTCTTGATGTGAACAAACACCTTTTATTTTCCTCTCTTTCAGGACCCTTTCTCCCATTGTGGACTGCTTAAGCTTAGTCGACTCACCAGCGTGCCTAGTCGGTAAATGAATTCACTTGGGAAGTCATCTTAATTTTTTTGCACCATTTTATGTTCTGTGAAATGTTATATAAAATGGTATGGTTTTTTGGTTTGGAAAGCAAAATGAAATAAAATCAATCTGCATCTGTTGTCTCCTAATAAAAAAAGAAAACCAAGGATTGGTGTATTACCTAATAAAACCTGCCCACTCAAATCCCTTCTGCTGGAACACAAACCTAGACAGAGTCTGGTGATGGCCGGCCCAGCTCCAAACTCCGCCCGTGTGAGGGCCGAGCACAGCTGCGCCTCTGCAGGACGTGTAGATGCCACACGTTTTCCAGAGTTGAAAGTGACGTGTCCGTCCTGCCTACGGACCAGCAGCTTCGAAAGCCTAATGCTGAGTGTCTGCCTGCAAAGGCTCCGGAGGTGGGGCCGGAGCCGTGTCCACGCCTCTCCGGCGTCCTCCAGAACACACAGGTCACTGTCCCCGTGGGCGCTCAGCATTGTGCCCATTCTCTTTGGACCGCTCGCCAGAGTGTTGTGGCTTTGGCACCGGCTGCCCCAGGGGGACGGGTTCCATTCCTTCTGCTATGACACAGGCGGCACACCACCAGGCCTGCGGGCCGAGTCCGGCCTGCCACTTGGTTTCTACCTGGCCGCAGCGCCAGGTCGTTGCCCCTGGTTAGGGAGGAGCTACATTCACACAGTCTTAAAGTTATGTTCGTCCCTTGGAAGGCTACCGCCAGGCTGCCGTGGTGCCAGTGACAAGGAGAGTGACAGCCCTGTGCTAGGAGCCCACACACCGCTTGTCCTAGTCCTGGGATCTCAGAGCCAGCCCTGCACTTGTTAAACCCTCACATTCCTACCTTGGAAACACGGCTGCTCAAGGTGACCCCCACAGCGTGCACAGCGGAGCGTCGTGTTGACACAGAACAACTGCGAGGCTCGCTCTTCCCCACCCTCCTCGACGTGTCAGAAAATGTGCTTTCCTCCTCCCACGTCCGGGTCGGGTCGTGCCTTGCGGTTCGTCCAGCACACATGCCTCCGTCTCAGACGTGCAGGTCTGACAACACACCGTACAGGTGACGTGTTACAGAACTCTACACCCAAAACCTGTTTAATGTTCTTCACCAACAGTAAAGTCAATAAAAAGTTTAAAGGAAATGTTAAAGTCCTAAAACCAAAACAACAAAAAAGTGCAGGTCAGGAGGTCTGCCCTGGAGAGAGCGGGGGGGCCTTGCTCTGAGCTGGGGAGGGGGCGGGGGCAGGGGCGGGGGCGTCCTGGTGAGCCCAGTAGCGGAGGTCTGCTGGGCACGCCCTCCTGTTGGGAGCTGATTTGAAACTAACAGACAGGACTTCTAGAACATACTCCAGACTGTTGTCAATGGAAACGAACTTGAGTGCCCCCTTTTTGGCAGCCTTTTCACCTCCCAAGTCATAAGCCCGCAAATGAAATCCCACCGATTCCAGCCTGCGACTCATCCTTCTCCCCACCCCACTGTCACCACCCGAAATTGGCCTTCGTTGCTGAACCCGTTAAACTCGCTCACTGAGACTCTCAGGTACTGAGCCCCCTCCTACCTACTGCAGACCGAAGGGGACAAAGCACCGCCCCCTGAGCCTGCGCTGGTGTTGCTGGCCTGCAGGACAGGCTCCCTCTCAGGCGGCTGTCTTCCTGGCTCGGCCCGGGCCAGGACCTCGGCCAGCACTCCCCATCTCTGCACAACAGCCCCTCGGTTTGGGAAAAGGTAGAAGGGGGGTTGCTGAGCACAGGGCAGGAGTCTTTAGACTTGGAATGTGACTTTCATTCCCTCTGGCCTCCGGGCTCCGCCTGACATCCTGGCTTGTTAGCAGTACAGGGCGGGCTGAAGTGATGGGTCTGCCTTTCATTACAAAGACCTGGACGACTCCTGTGGCTGTTAAAGTAACAGCTCACAGCTTTTCTGATATAAACTTGGCTGTATTAAACCCCAAAGCCAGCTTCTTACAGAGACAGCTTGGTGGAATTTGTCGCTACCCTGCCAAAGCCTCTCCACTTCCTGGTAACCTGAGGTCCCGCCCTTTGGGGTGACCAGAGTCTGCTAGGTGACCCGGCCCGTGCATTTGCAGCGATGGCTCAGAAGCGCTGGCGAAAGGCTGCTTCTGTGCAGAAGCCAGCAGCTCCTCAGGTGTGGCCCCGCTCAGTGTGACTTCTGCATTTCATCCACTGCTGACCCTTCCCTGAGGCCCAGTTCCACACCCGCCTGCTGCCCTCAGCACCTAAACGTCTGGGTCAGGCCGTCCCGTGCAGCCTGTCCCCAGTGGCTGTCCCCTTGCTCTGCCCTTGCCGCCACATGCTCTGCCTCCAAACTGGCCCTGACCTTGGCTTGTGGAGATAAGAGCACAGCTAATTGGACTGGAAGCCTCAGTGTATCAGTTACCAGGTGCCGTGTAATAGACCATCCCGGACCCAGCACTTTAAAACAACAGGCATTACGACGTCATACGTCTCCTGGCGGGAGGATCCGGAGGTTCTCTGGCTCTGAGTGTCTTATGAGGGTGTGAACCGTTGGCTGGAGCTGCGGTCCTCTTGGCTCGTCTGGGCTGGAGGGTCCAGATCCATTCTCGGGGCGGTGGCCGTCCTCACAGCCTGGCCGCTGGCTGCCCCTAGAGCAAGTGGCCCAAGAGGGAGAGTCCAGGGGTGGATCCACACACAAAACAAAGCCACAGACTATCAACCCTCATTCCAGAAACACCGTCCCTCCCTCCACTGTGGCTGGTCAAACATGCCACCGCAGTGTTGTGTGGGAGGGGACCCCAGGGTGACAATCAGGAGGCAGGGTTCTCCTGGGCCACCTGGAGGCTGGGCCCCAGCATGTGTGGCGATGACGTCCCAAGCAGAGAAACTCATCACAGAGACATCCCTGCTGGGCCTGGAACCCCGAAGGGGCAGCAGTGAGAATGGAGAGTCGGAGACCCATGTGTGGCACCAACCAGCCCCTGCCAGACCGTCCCAGGGGAGTCCGAGTCCTTGTTTGTAGTGCCACACACAGTGGGGTGTTTCCAGAACACAGTGGGCCCTCAGGGCCAGGTGGTGGTTAGTGGGCAGATGGGGAAGAGGCTGGGAGGAGGGGGCCATGAAGGGAGGAGTCAGGACTGGGGTCCCTGCAGGCGCACCACACAGCACCCTGCGGACAGCCACCTCCCTGCGCTGTCCCCACGATAAGGGCAAGGCCACAGCCATGGAGGGGAGCAGCGTGGTACTGCACCAGGTGGCGGAGTCACCTGGGGCAGCTCTCCTGGGCCTGGTTTCCCAGGAGAGGGACAGGAAGATGTGCCTCTTCAAGAGGTCAGGACATGTGGTCTCTGGACATGATATGATGCCTGTCGGGAACACAATGTGAGTGTAGTGTGGATAAGCTTCTGGGGCAGGCCGGCTGCCGCCCCTCTCAGCTCCTCCAGCTCCTGGCTTTGTGGTTTGGGGATAGTCCCGTGATCCACAGAGCCTCAGTGTCCTCCTCAGCAAACCGGGAGGACAGTGCCAGCCCAGTGGGTTTTGTTCAAACAGTCACAGGGAATCCGAATACAGCTGGCCCAGGTCCCTGCAGGAGCAGGCTCTGGGGCGGAGCAGGGGACCCCGAGGGGAATGAAGTGCTGGCTGCCCTCCCCTGTGAAGCCCCTCTCCTCCCTCAGGAAGGAGGCTGGGGTGGGGGGCCGGGCTGGAGTGCAGAGAGGGGAAAAAGAGGAAAACAGACGACTGCCTCCCAGCTCCCCGGGCCAGGGCAGACACTTGTCAGCTCAGTAATGACTTTCTATTTTTAGATGGCTGTGCTCTCTGTTTGTGACCTGCTTTGTAAATAGATGCTTTACAGAAGAGATCGGGCCATCCTGGGGCGGGGGGGTAGGGGGGGGCGGGCTGTGAGCACCAGGGCCCAGCCTCCCTCTGTCTCCAGGAGGAAAACTCAGCCTTGAGCACAGAGCTAGGAAGAAATGAGTTAGTGGGGGGCAGTCACGGGCCCCCTTTCTGGTGCTGTTTCCAGGGCTTCCATGACACAACCGTAATTTGCTCAGTGTCATTAAAATCGCGAGCAGCCAAGAAGGCAGGAAAGAGGGTTCGGGGCGGGGGTGTGGCCAGTGCAGAGGGATGAGGGGGGGTAGGGCCACAGCTGGGGGCAAGGGAAGCGGGCTCGTGCCTGCGGCCAGCGCTGTGTTGGGCCCCGGGACAGTGGCCTACACACTGGTGACTGAGAGCTGGGGTCACGTCCCCCTGACCCCTGAGGGACCCGACCCTCCAGGATGCCGACTTGCTGGAGATACAGGCCTCGCAGGCCTCTTGGTCCGGCTCCCCTCTGAGGTCCCCTCCTGCTCTGGATGGACCACACGTCCCCACCACTGGCAACTGTCTCTCAAGGATTACAACCATCTTTGGGTCATTGTGCTTAAGGACGATGTGCCTTCTCAGCCCTGGAAGGGACCATCCTTCTTCCAGCTAAAGTCATGGGGTGGGTGTGGTGGGGACCGGGAAGGTGGGATGGTCAGCACAGTGGGGCCGGCTCCGCCCTTCTCCACACGGACCAGTGGCCCCCAAGCCCCTAACGTCCCCGCACCTTTCTGCACCTTTCAGCAATGAAGTCACGGAAACTCTCCGGGCACAGCGCCCCACTGCAAATCTCGCAAACTCAGAGAATGTTGGCTCCCTATCCGCTGGTCCCTGGACTGCGGGGGGGGACAGGGGGTTCTGCGGACACCTCTAGAACACGTGCCCAGTGAAGGCTGGCATTGGTGCATAGAATCAGGTATGAAGATTCAGAGGTGCGTTTTCTCCAGTTTCTCAGAGGCACCCCAGTGGGGTTGAACCCCAGGTGCTCCCAGCGGGGATGCCCATCCACACCCACTCTTGGCCCTTCTCCCACTCTAAGGTCACTTCCGCATTCCCTCGCTGTGTTTCCAGGTCACCTCCAGATAAACTAAGGAGTCCTCACAACATCCTCTGTAGGTTCTGTGACTTTAAGCAAAACGGTGCCTAAGGAAACCAATTGTAGTGCCGGCTAATCCACGCAGACAGGAACTAAGTCCCTGCAGCACCTCACTGACTTTGTACCAAAATGACGTCGGATGAAATGACGTGTCAGAGGGCCTGCACCATCCTCACCCAAGTCCTTAGCTGAGGGTCTGCTTTGGGCAGACACAGGCTGTGAGCCAAGGAACATGTTCCCCAGAGGCTGGAAAAGGCCAGAAAGGGATTCTCGCTGGGAGCCTCTGGAGAGGAGCACAGCACCGCCAACCCCTCGGCTGCAGCGCAGTGAGACGCGAACTGAACGTCCGCCCTACAGAACCTTCTGACAATGAACTGGGATGGGTTCGGCCACTGAGTGTGTGGCAGTTTGTCACAGCAGCAATGGAAAACTAACACACAGACCCGAGACAACGCGGGGGTCCTTGGAGGTGATCAGAAAAGGCTCAGGGCTTGGAGGGAGGCCAGGCTGCCTTGAACTTCCTGGCTCTGCTAATGAGCTGGGAAGCTGTAGGTGAATGATGCAAACTAGTTTTCAATTTTCTGATAGATTCCTAAGTTACTTAAGAGGAATCTCAGCAGGAAGTGGATGGTAGGAAGAGGCCAGGAAAATGTATTTTTCATTTCCTTTAAATACCAACAACATGTTACATTCTGTGAGGAGCAGGCACACCATCTCCTTGCCTCTCAGGAGAAATGTATTGCTCCTATTAGTTGTGTAATTGGATTCATAGGAGTTGGTAGATTTTTATTATTTCTATTCACTTATTCTTGTGCTTTGTCTCATTCCCCACAAGGCGACTGGGGCATGGTTTCTGCAATGCGTGCATCCCCTACAGCAGGAGAAAAGGGGGGACAAGGAAATGTGGGGGAGCGGCCAGTGAGGAACTGAGACGCAGCCAAAGGAAGGTGAGGTTGGAGGCCCACGATGGGCCCTGTGCGTCTCAGCAGCCAAGGCAAAAAGCGACTGGGGATAATTGCAAGACTCAAGAGTCCGCCATCACATCCTGCAGGGAGAACACACAGGAGCACTCCATCAGCCTCAGGACAGGGCAGGAGAGAGTGTCAGGGGCAGAGGGTGGGGAGGTGGGAACCAGGAAGGCTTCCTGAAAGAGGCAACACCTGAGCTTCGTCCCGCAGGCTGAGGCGTGTTGACCATGGAAAGAATGATGGACAACCAGGAGCGAAGGGTGGCATGAGCAGAGCACGATGAGAAGTGGGGAGTACGTACAGGGGCCCCAAGCAGGTCCGCATAGCTGGAGGAGAAGGAGACGAGGCCGGGAGGTGGATGAGGCTCCATGGAGAAGCCCAAGAGCACCTTGCACTCTGCCTTGCCAAGGAACCAGAGCTTGACCTTGTGAAAGGCCACTGGGGATTCAAGTTAGGGCAGTGGCCTCATGAGATTCACATTGTAGATGAAGTCGGGACCGAGGGGCCTCCAGCAGGCAGCCCAGGGCCCTGGAACCGGCCCACCTCGTTCTTTCCTATCCCCACCCCCAGCTGTGTGATGAATTGTCGAAAGAGTGTGCGGCAAAGAGACAGCAGCAAGGACCCACATAACCCCGTGAGGCCAAGGCTCTGCCCCGATCCCCTTCTTCCTCAGCTCCCCGGCTCAGCCTGATCCCCAGACTCCCAGCCCAAGGCTGCTGCTGGAGTTCCAGCCTTTGCCTCCACATCCCACAAGGGCAGCAGGAGGCAGAAGGAAGGATGGAAGGGGGTCGAACCCAGCTAAGACAACTCCTCCTTGCATGACCACTCTGGAGGTCTGACACGGCATTTTGGTTTCTATCTTCTTGGCCAGTACCTAGCGATTTGATCAGTTCTGGCTGCAAGGGAGACCAGACAAGGCTGCCTTTTAAGGGAGGGAGTAGTCCGCATGAAATAAAGATATGGAGGAAGGAGAGAAAGAATACTGCGTGACCACCAGCAGCCTCTGCTGTTAAGCAATACAAGGTGCCATTCTGAATTCCACTCCGCTGACTGCTGAGTTCTCAATTGGCTCTGATCTGGGATGAGCGAGAGCAGGTTAGGGGAAGGTCTTCCATCAGCCCCCTGACCACCCAGGAGTTCAGGCAGCTGCCGGAATGTTGGCCAGGGGAGAGATTCCCACAGTCCATGGCCCTTTGCCCCTGGCCGGCAGTGTTTTTTTTTTTTTTTTAAGATTTTATTTATTTATTTTTAGAGTGGGGGTAGGGAGGGAGAAAGAGAGAGAAACATTTGAGGAGTCTTAAATTATTATTGTGGTTGCCTCTCAAGCGCCCCCTACTGGGGACCTGGCCCATAACCCAGGCGTGTGCCCTGACTGAGAATTGGACTAGCGACCCTCTGGTTCACAGGCTGGTGCCTAAACTTCTGAGCCAGACCAGCCAGGGCCTGGCCAGCAGTTTTAGTCATCTTTCTTCAGATGAAATCTTACCCACGTGAGCACCTGGTGAGGTGGAGCTGAGCTGGTCAAGGCCATGCCCGGAGCTCACCTGGGACGCCCTCTAGTGCTCAGCTCCGGCGAACCCAGGCTGTAGGAACACAGGTGCAAATCCACTGGGCCAGCCAGCTCAGAGGCCCCTTCCCACGTGAAGCTCGGCGATTCCAAGGCTTGGGGAACACAGGGTCTCCTTTCTCCAGAGTGACCTCAGAGAGAAGCCTCCCAGCTTTCTGGGAGATTCCACCACGGGGCGTCCTGCTTAGAGTGAGAGAATCCCTCAGGACTCAGCTTTGGACTTGGGAATTCACTACTGCCCAACTGAATGTCAGGAAAGGCTAAGACTTCAGCACTCTTCCCTGTGTCCAGAGTCTGGGTCAAGGCCAAGAGCACAGTGAGCACCACGCTGGGGTCGGGGCGACATCTGGGCAGCTCTGTTCCCTGCTGTGAGGCAGTGCCACAGCCCGCAGCACCCCCTACCCCGTGTCTACGGCCCCACTCCAGCTGGAGAGAGACGGCCTCCCCACACTGCCCACGTACCTGAAGACAGCGAGCGAGACGGGCGAAAGGGCGAAAGCCTGGCATAGCCCTTAGTGTCTGCTTATAAATGAAGGCCTGAGCCCGGGCTGGGCGGCTGCTGTCCTGGCTGTGCGTGGGCTGCCTCTGTCTTCAACTGGTTGCCGTGGACCTCCGGGTCTCCATGGATGGCAGAGGAGGCTCGTGGAGCGCAGACCCGGGCCCCCTGGGTTTCCAGCTGCCTCTAATCTCGTGATCAGAACCACCCCCCCCCAGGAGGGCCAACCAGAAATCTCCCAGGTGCACGCATTTCAGTGAGGGCTTGTTACTAACGGCAGCTGCCCCCTTCCCGCCGCCCAGCACGTGCCTGCGCCCAGTAGGCGTTTCATGCACACAGGGGAGGGAAGGCCCTCCAGAGGTGCAGTCGGGCTCCCCCCCAGCGCTGCTTTTGCCTTGAGTGACAAACACCCGTGAAGGAAGGAGGACCTGTGTGGAAAAGACAGTTTTTTGTCCTCTTTACCTATGTTNCTAGGCTGGGCGGCTGCTGTCCTGGCTGTGCATGTGGGCTGCCTCTGTCTTCAACTGGTTGCCGTGGACCTCCGGGTCTCCATGGATGGCAGAGGAGGCTTGTGGAGCGCAGACCCGGGCCCCCTGGGTTTCCAGCTGTCTCTAATCTCGTGATCAGAACCCCCCCCCCAGGAGGGCCAACCAGAATCTCCCAGGTGCACGCATTTCAGTGAGGGCTTGTTACTAACGGCAGCTGCCCCCTTCCCGCCGCCCAGCACGTGCCTGCGCCCAGTAGGCGTTTCATGCACACAGGGGAGGGAAGGCCCTCCAGAGGTGCAGTCGGGCTCGCCCCCAGCGCTGCTTTTGCCTTGAGTGACAAACACCCGTGAAGGAAGGAGGACCTGTGTGGAAAAGACAGTTTTTTGTCCTCTTTACCTATGTTTATTCATTTATCATGCACATTCTGTCCACCCCTGGAAAGAATTCGAGGAGTCTTAAATTGTTAAAACACGTCTAAAAGGAGACACCCGCCCCCTGAAAACCTCCCCAGAATAAAGATTACTGAAGAGCAGCAGAGACCCTGTGTGGGCCAGGCGCTCGGGCTGCAGTTGCTGCCGCCTCTGAGGTGCTGGTTTGCGCCCAGGCGCCTGGGAGGTAAAGCGGGGAAGGGGGTAGGCATTTAGTCAGGGGAACTCACAGGGCCACCCCTCTCCCCCGCTGGCCTCACTCTGGTGTCCTTCCCTGCAGCCCGCTCTTCACGGGGGATGGGCAGGGTGACAGCTTTGCCCACCTAGTGGCAGACGGTAAATGCCCAGTCTGGCGCTTCTCGTCCTTATCACACTGGCTGTGGGAGCACGTGCCCCAGAGGTGGTGTGACTGGAGATAGTTCAGACGCTCACATTTGTGCCCCGCCCCCCTTTGTTAAAATAATGGAAACTGGCTGGATGAGCAACCCTGTAGCAGGGTGTGGAGGCTGGCAGAGGGCGGTCAGTGTGGTGGCGTTTGCCTGGGGGGGTGCGCCTGGTCCAAGAGCACAGGCAGCCCCCTGGGGAAGGTTCTTTCCCGGTCCCTGGGTGCCGGTCCCTGGGGAGCTGTCCAAATGGCTCTGGCTCAAACGCACAGCTCTGTGGGAAAGGAGGTGAGAACAGATGCCTCCTGGGCATCTCGGGGAAGGGCGAGGATAGCTGCCCCCACAAAGGGACTTGAGACCCACCGTGGAAGGTACTGTGGGGACCCTTAGGGAGCATGGAGATGGGGCGAAGAGTCCTATATCGAGGAGCAGCCACAGAACCTCTGGGCCCGGAGGTCAGGGCTGCCTGCCAGTCAGCAGTCCCAGGCACCCCAAGGACCAGTGAGGGACTGTTCCCCACCTTTACCCTTAGGAGTGACCATGCTACTCAACCTTCCCTGTAATCATGCCACCCCCTCCTACTCCTTTTCCTAAAATAGCCCAGACCAATGGTCTGCCTTGGCTTGCACACCCCTTATAACGGGGAGCTCACTATCTCTGAGGCAGATGAAACTTCCATCTGAGCCTCGAACCCAGGTTTCTCATTCCTGGCCCCTCAGCAGGACCAAGAGCTAAATGCTCAGGATGGGGACACCAGCCCTGCCCAGGGTGCCGCTCACCACAGGCCCAGACATGTTTTTAGGGTGATAAGCACAGTGACAAACAGGTGCACTGGGCCCCCTTCTCTCTGGGGCCACTGCTCTGTCCCCTGGTTACGGAGACGCATTGGCTTGAGGAATCGGGCTCACGCCCCCACTCATCACTGTCCGCACCCCTTCCAGAAAGCCCCGTGTGTGTTCACAAGCACGGACCTGGTATCATGCGGCTTTTTACTGATTAGAAAGAACAGACCAGGCCACAGAATCAACCCAGGAGTCAAGTCCAGCTCCGTTCAGAAGCTTCCAGGTGGGGCCTCCGAGGGAAGCATGGCCCTGGCTGGTGACACTGGGCTGGAAGGAAGTGGTCATTAAGAAGAAGAGAGAGAGAGGCCAGTGCAAGTCTGTGAAGGCCGAGAAGGGCCGGCGGCGAGGCGTGGCCTGTGTGCCGTCCGTCCCTCCTGTGTGTGTTCCAAAGCCCCCCTTAGGCCTCGGGCTGCCCGGCAGGAGCCTGCTGTCCTGCACGGACCAGATCATCTCCTGGTGGGATGCCGATGCCCCATGACTTCCCTGCCCTTCTGAGCGCTCTCTGCCTCTGAGGAGATTGGAAGTTTGTGCTTGGCCTTGAGCTCACAGGGAAGGGTGCAGGAACCTATCAGGACGACGAAGGCCACCCCCACGAATTAGTGGGGTCCGACACCCCACCACACACTGTCCCATTCTCTCCTCTTCCGCTCTGTCCTGTTTGCTGCCCAGATCTTGACTGCCCCTCCAGGAGCCCCCACGGGGGTCTCCGGGCTCCCCACCCAGGCATGCCAGCGGCTGTGGCTGCAGAGCTGTCTTCCCAGGACTTGCCAGTCGCTGGTCCCTGCTGGAAATTGACTTGCATCTGTGGCCACCATGGAGTCGCCCTTGCTTATGTCAGCAAAGGTTTCAATACACATCCTCGTTCAATTGACTGACGGGCGGGGGCTGGGTAGCCGGGAACCTGCCTGATGCTGCTGGTTGGTCAGGAAATGTCAGCAAAGAGGAACATCAGCAGGAAGAGCCAGGGCACATTCAGGGGCTGACCGACTCTTCTGCTGAGCTTGGGTTTGAATTCGCAAACTCACTTTTCAATTTCCATTTCAACATTGGTTGCCACTTGCAGGGTGCCAGCAACTAAGCGCAGAGGCAGTCCGTGTCAAATCAGATTTCTGTGTGCGTGCACTTTTCCTTTTAAAAGTTACAAATGGAGGGGGGAAATGCCCGGGAAAACAAAGGAGGATTTTTGGTGTGAGCCTGGGGCAAAGATGCTGGTAGTGAACAGAGAGAATCCCCAGCACTGCCTTATTGCTCGCGTTGGAAAAGGAAGACACGGAGCTTTACCCATGTACCTTTCAGGTGCCGCCACGGCAGGGGCTGGCCCTGCAGGCTCCAGTGTCCTGCTGTGGGCCTTTTCACAGGGTTCGGACGGATTGTGGGAGCAGGTCTTTGAGAACATGTGGTCCCGGGGTGAGCTGGACCCGGGCAATCAGAAGCTCCTCGCTGCCCCGGGTCCTTGGACTGTCCGCTCTGCCCGGCATCCTCACAGCGGGACCCGTCCCAGGGACGCGGACGTGGGGATAAGATGCTGAGGCCATCCAGACAGTGGACGTGATTGAACCCTGTTAGACCCTCTGTGTGTTTGTACAGACTTGGAGGATTCTTGGCGGGGGAGGATGAGGGAGGTAGACGGCTACTTGGGAGCCCCTGGGGAACTACTTCCTCCCTGACGTTGACTCCGAGTTCAGTGAGCTGATGCCATCAAAGGCTTTGAGACTGCTTGTGTGCTGAGACTTGTCCTCTGGGAAGGCTCCCTCTGGGAACCCAGTTGACTTGATCTAAGAAAGCCCAGGCGATTGGCTGAAGGACGAGAGGAGCCGTGTGGAGAAGCCGTGGGGGGATCGGGCTGGGCAGACAGCTGAGGCCCCCCAGCCAAGCTTGTGGCGGAGCTCAGCATGAGCTGAGATGCTCGGTCAACCCAGAAACAGGACCTGCCTTGGTCCCTGGGCTCAGGACTCGGGTGGGATCTCTGGGCCCAGCACAGAGCTCAGGCCTGGCCCCAAGCAGTGTCCCTGCCAATGCTGAGGATGGGCAACGAGAAATAGGAACCAACGCTGTTTCCAGTTTCTGCTGGGGAGTGGTGTGCTCCACAGCGTAGTTCTCAAAAACCATGAGCATTGACCCTTGTCCTGTCTCCTCCGAGCCCGGGATGCAACTGGAGGGACGAGCGGGAGAGGCCTCTCCTGGCTTTTCACCTCACATCCTCTGGCTGTACGGAAACAGGAAGACTCGGCACCCACTCACTGGGCTTGCAGTCTGCGACGCCTGTCCCCCTCGGGCCTCAGTGTCTCACCTTTGACCCGAGGGCTCAGGCCAGTGCTGCTTCAGGAGCCTGGAGTTCTCTGCACAGCTCGCCTTTGGCACCGCCATCCCACTCAACGCCCATCAGGACCTGCCTCCGCACAAGGACCCCAGGGAGCGAAGAATCCCAGTGGAATCCCAGTTGGGGGTGGTGCGCACCTTGTTCATGTGTCGAGGGGAGAGGCTCTGGCACTGCGTGGAATCTGTGTGCGGTTCTGCTGCCTCTTCCTTCCGGCTGGGCCAGCGGGCCGGTGTGGGGGTCACCCAGCTGCCACCTCCACCTGCCGGGTGGCTGCAAGCCGGATCCTGTAACAGAAAGAGAGGAGGCAGGGACTTCACAGCTGATGCTGCGGTGTCAGGCCAGCTGACCCCTAACAACTGGGGAGTTTGCTCCCGACAAAGGGCCCTGAGGGAACAGCAGGTTTGGGGGACTCAGGAACAGAAGGCCAAGGCCAGCACTGTAGCTGTGGAATGGTGACTGCAGGAGGAGAGAGTCAGGGTGACAGGTGGGACCCGAGTCATCGAGGGCCTTGTAAGTCAGGAGGAGTGCTTCTGGGGGTGAGGGGAGTAATGAGGAGGGTCACTGCTTGTTTTTTCCTTTGGGAACCACTAGCTGTGGCTGCATAGACACAGGCTGTTGGGAGGAAGAGTGGGCGCCGGGACCCAGGGGTCAGGCAGGAGGGCAGGACGCCTCTGCGGAGTCGGGGATGAGAGCAGGGCCTGGGGGAGGCTCACAGGGCTGCGCTCAAGGTGGACAGGCTGCAGCTTATATGAGACATGAGACGCCGAGCCCACCCTGCTGCTGGACCAGAAACAGGGACACGCTGACCCCCACCTGGCTCCAAGGCAAGTACCTGGGTTGGGGGGTCTCAGGCCGTGAAGCTTACGGGGTCAGAAGGCAGTTGATGAGGTGACACAGAGCCCAGAGCCAGGAGGGGAGCAGGGACAGCTGGGCGCCCCGCCCCCGCTGCCCTCACTGCTGAATCAGTCCCCATTTGCTGCAAATTGGACTCCTTCACTGGCAGGGACCTTGTTCACATTCAGCATCTGAGCTGCCTGGCCTGTGGCCTCATCACAAGGGGCAGATGGGCTCTTGCTGCAACTGGGAATTCCTGGGGACCAGAGCAGGGGCAGAGNCAGGAGGGGAGCAGGGACAGCTGGGCACCCTGCCCCCGCTGCCCTCGCTGCTGAATCAGTCCCCATTTGCTGCAAATTGGACTCCTTCACTGGCAGGGACCTTGTTCACATTCAGCATCTGAGCTGCCTGGCCTGTGGCCTCATCACAAGGGGCAGATGGGCTCTTGCTGCAACTGGGAATTCCTGGGGACCAGAGCAGGGGCGGAGGCTGGGGGCCCTGGAGATGGGGTGGGGTGGGTGGTTTCCAGGGGACTGGGGTGGGGCTGGGTATTGAGCAACATAAATCCCACCGTTCCATCGTGGAGCCTAGGGGACTAAAGCTGAGGGTTCCCAGAAGCTAGAGCGCACAGGCAAGGCTGTCTAGAGAGAGAGAGAGGCATAAAGACACAGACACAAACAGACAGACAAAGGCCAGCCCTGGGGACGACAATCCGTCACCAGTGCAAACAGCAAGCTGGGCCGGGCCCAGGGGACATGGACAGTAAGCAGGAACTGAGTGATGCTGGAATGAGATGCTCGTGTCCTGGTTTCAGCTTGGTCCAGGGCGGTCTGACTCCGACTGTGCAGCATGTAGCAGGCCTGTTGGGAAGGGATTGGTGAGTCATCTCTGAGAAGGCTGGGAAGGCTTCCTGGAGGAGGAAGGAGGCAAGGCTTCTTTCCTAGTTCTCCTCACTTTCCCGAGCTGGGCCAGCTTCGTTTTCTTCTCTGGACTCATTTGTTCCCAGTTTTGCAAATGATCTGGGATCTGGGAGGCGGGCTAGCTGGCTGAGAAGAAGGGGCAGAAAGGTGGCTGTGGGTGCTGCTAGCAGCATACACCCCAGCCCTGCTGCTGACCCACATCTGCTTGTCTCAGGGTGGGCTCTCCAGGGACACACACTTGCTGGGGTGGTAGGGGAGGCAGGGATGAAGGACGGGTCTCTCTCGCCTGGGACACTTCTCTCTCTCACTGGACTACAATAGCCACGCCGTTGCCTGCCCAGTGCTGAGGACATTCTCTGGCACACAGTAGGTGCTCAATAAGTGTTTGTGAAGTAAAGGAGGCCGGGGCTGAAAATAACAGCTATGTGGGGGTAACAATCTTAGCATCAAACAGGGCCAGAAAAATGCCCTTGGAAACTGACTTTGTTCTGGGGAGAGTTTGCCGTGAGGTCTAGTTCTGAGAAGCAGATTGAGGGGAACAGCTGGAGGTTGGGGCTTTATCACATCTTCCCTGGGACCCCTGGGAGCACAGGAGGTTGTGAGATGCATACAGGTCCAGCTGCAGAGAGCAGAGGGGCCTCCCACTTCAGAGTGCGAGGACAGGTGTTGTCTTGGCAACCTGGGTGTCATTTATGCCATGCAGTGGCAGACACACTGGGGCTCAGCACCTGCCTGCACAGCCACGGGGCCAGGCACTAGCCCTGCCTGAGTGTGCCGTTCATCAGCAGAAACATGGGACTAGAATAGCCCACCTTTCGGGATCATTCCAGAATTTACGGGAGAGGGCTGTAGAGAGTTCCCAGGACACGGTGGGTGTTTGGTAAATCACAGAGACAGTGCTCATGACTACAATAGATACTATTATTAGCTCGTGTTCTTGGAAAACCGCGTTGCCTTTAATAGATGTTCAATAAATTATTCTGGTGCTTTCAGTTCCCTCTGATGCTCAAAACCATGGGGGCCTCCCAACTGCAGCCAGAAGTCTCCCTCGACGCGACGCAGGCTGTGTTTCGAAGTGTCGGCAGCGCCGGGGGGAAAAGGCGTGTCTTTGCTGCATTTTTTACGACCTCATAATCTGCTATGGTTTTTAGATGGGAAAATGTGATTGTCAATTGAGAATCTGAAAAAGAGTTTCCTCCATTAACACACACACACCCACACGCACACCATAAGCACCGTAATTCGCGCCGAGCCGGAGCTGTGGCCGGCTAGCTGAGATTCACCGCGGCAGGCATGTCGCCGTCCTGTGCATGCACCGCTGGATTAATGCCCCCTCCTCCGGCAGTGAATCCCCTTCTCCCACACGGCCGTGTTTCCCACCCGAGGCAGCAGGGCCTGCTGTTTGGTACTCACCAGGGGAAAAGCGTGGGGCTTGCCCCCCAGGTTCTCGGGGCTTTCTCCGTGGGTCACGTGGAATCACATTTTCCTGGGTGGAGGTGACTTAGAAAGTTCAGCCCTGGCACCCCCAAGGGGGGAAACTGAGGGGGAACCCCAGGGAAGCATGCTGGCACTCTCCACCAGGCTAGTTCCTCCCCACAGCCTCCGAGACCAGGTGGGAGGAGCTCCTGGAGCCTCTGGGGGGCCCCGACTCCTCCCTGGGGCCTTACACACTCCTCTTTTGCCCGCCAGTCTTTCTCCCCTTCCCGGCAGCTCTAGGCCTGGCCCAGGTGAGTGCCCTCGGGATGCAGGGCGGCGCCCACTAGGTGCTCACACAGGTGTAAGTAATCACAGCATCATCAGTCAGCAGGGTGGGACACCCACCCTCTCTCCTCCGTGCACTCCTTACTGAGACTCAGAGCTCCCTGGGGCATGGGCCCCAAACCCCCTGCACAGGGTGGAAAGCATGAGCGCACCCCTGTGGCAGGGTGAACTAATGACAGCTGAATAAAAGACGGCCAGATGTGGAGACATCAGCCACCAGCTCTGTAGCTCGAGTGGAAGGTTTTAGGGCGAGTGGAGGGAGATGGGTGGGGAGAGGCAGATGGCAGGGCTGAAACAAACGTGGTGTCTTTCAGGGACTCTCGAAGGTGCTGGGCTCTGCCCCCAATGCCTGGGGGACCTGGGGTGGTGGGGAAACGAGCTAGAACAGCACTTGTCCCACCTCACTGTGTGGGAAGTCCCCAGGGCATAGTGTGACCATGCAGATGGTGACTAGAGGTCCAGGCAGGCCTGAGGTCCTCCTGTTCTAACAAGCCCCCAGGTACGGCCCAAGCTGCCAGCTCTAGGAGCCCAGGTTCGGAACCATCATCCTGGAAGTTGGTGCTGGAAGGCTTGGAGGGTGGGGAAGAGGGACCCCAGGGGAAGGTAATCGGGGTAGTCCAGGGCCCGAGAGACGAGGCCTAGACTGAGCAGGGTCGTAAGGACAGAGAGAGTGAGGGGCTGAGCGGTAAGGTATGGAGCAGGGTGGGCCAGCAGGACTCAGGCCTTCAAGGTGAAAAAGGAACCACTTTTTGTCCATCCAATTTGCTGGTTCTTAGGTTTCTTTAAAAAAAATGTGCTGAGTGGCATCTACACTACTTATCAGGGCTTGTGATGAGCTTATTTTAAAATCGAAAGAACTAAGACAAGATTAAAAAAATAAACACAGTGGAAAGCAACCCCTATGTTGAAGATCGTGGTGCCAGAAGCATCCTGTTCACCCCCCTGCCCCCCACCCCGTACCAGGGTCCTGGGTTGACACCTCCCCACTTGCGCTGCACAAGGCACTGGAGGAGCTTCTGGGCCTGACATGAGGCACATTGTCCGGCTGCGGGGCTGGAGCCCGGCCCTAAACCAGCTCTCTGGTGGGGGACCTAGGCCTGGCTCCCTGACCCCTCTGCTCTGGGCCCCCACCCCCTGCCTCCTGTGTCTGTGACACGGCACAGCCAGCACTACGTGGCTGTCACAGAGAGAGGCCTGTCTCCTCCGCCAGCCTGCAGCGCAGAGCACGGGTCAGCCCGACACTCTGTCCCCCTTTCTGCCTGGCCCTGAGAAGAGCTGTGTGCGTCCCTCCCTTCCTCCTGGTCTGCCACTCAGACGCCGGCTGTCTGGGGCCCACCAGAGGTGTGACGTCTGCAGCTCTCCGGGCAGAAGCTGTTCGAGGCAGAGTCCGTGCACCATCTACCCACATCGCTTCCCCTCTGTTCCCCACCAACAAAACGATGAAACTCTCAGTTCCTTGGGGGGCGGGTTGGCCACGTGACTGAGGTCAGCCAATGGGATATAAGCGGAGGTTGTTGGCCTGGCCTCCTGTCTCTCTCCATTTTCCTTCCTGTTACCTGGAGTGTGGTTGCCATGGCTGGAACCCCAGCTGCCGTGTAGCCTCGAGCCCACGAGTGACTCACGGCCCCTTTGGCTGTACTGCCCACTCGTCCCTAGCTGCTCACGCGGTCTCTTACCCTCAGTCTGGCAGCTCCGTACACCCTGGGCGTTTTCTCCTGGGAGAGCACCCCATTTCCCTCTGCACAGGATCCCTGGCCGGGCCTGGACCGGCATCCGAAACTTCGGCACTCTCAATTCCCTGCTCCTCCTTTGCCCCGAGGACACCCGGCCCCTTCTCCCCACCGCCCCCAGACTCAGGCCTGCGGTCTCCACGGACAGAAGGGCGGGCCCAGGGTGTGCCGGGCTCTGTGGTCCTGTTCTCAAGCATTTTGGGCCAGTCACCGTGCAACGCAATGGTGCCTCTGGGTGGAGCCCGCCCCCTGGCCTCCCAGATGACTTCTTCTGGAACCTGAAGGGGCTGTCGGGAAGAACAGAGAGAGAAACCCCCTCAGATTCAGCTCAACTTGAAAATAAATCACAAGATTCCAAAGGGGAGAAAAGGCAAACACTTTCCAACCACATGACATGAACGAGCTTAGTTTAACTCAGTGCCTTCCCAACAGCTGCGGCCGTGGCCTCCTCAGTGACCTCACTGTCCAACTGGAAGCGTCTCCTCACCACTTTTCAGAGGACGCAGGGGGCCACACCGGGGGCCCTGCCGGGGGGGGGGCAGGGACTGGGCTGTATCTATCGAGAGCTCTGCCCCTTAATGGCCCCGCATTGATCAGAGCTATCAGCCTCTTGCCTTCCAATAACTGCCATGCTTTCCAATGCCTGCAGGTAATTAAGATTCCTCAAATGGCAGCTAATCACTTGCATGGGCAGTGAGGGGAACCCACATGGGGGAGCAGGAAAGGAAACCTCATCCCGGTGGTTGTCTGGGCCCCACTAATGGAGTCTCAGAAAAGTCATTTCGCCCTCCTGGGGGATTTTACCGAAGCCGCCGGGTGGCCCAGGGCTGTTATTTCCATGTCCTGGCAAACTCTCAGGGCTGGCTCCCAGCACCAGGGAGCGAGGCCTGCCACACAGTCACTCTTCCTTTTGTCCCTTGGTCACTCACCGGGGTCAGTTCTTGAGCCCTCGGAGGGGCTGTGGTAAGGGCCTTTCTGCCTTCAATCCCTCCCTCCTCTAATCCATCCTTCCCAAGGCAGCCGGTGTGACCTTCCTTGGGCCTTTATTTCTCTGCTTCCACACCTCCATTGTGACCAGAATGAATTAAAGTCCACATTCTTGCAGGAGATTGGTTGCAGTTCTTTGCCCCCTGCATTCTACATCAACACCCCTGCCTAAACCCAAGTGCATGCAGTGAGTTTGGGCTTGGCTATGTGCCTTTCTTTAACCAATGGGATGAATTTGACTTTGGGCTTGGCTGTGCCTTTCTTTAACCAATGGGATGCTACTGAGTGAGCCTAGAGTGGAAGCTTGAAAGGGGCCTGCATGGCTGGGCTTCCTCTTGAATTGGGCACACCCTGGGTTGCTAGGGATCCGACAGGGTGAGAGATGTGTGGCGCAGTCTGGGACCCGATCTGTAGCCTGGGCCCAAGTCCAGTGGAGAACCACTAACCCCACAGAACTGTAGGCCAGCCTGCAGCCCCTGGAGTGTGCGAACAGCTGGGCGTTGCTGCCGGGGGCACTCGTTACGCAGCACTGCCAGGTTGGTAGCTAACTCACAGTCATGGCCTTGCGTCCCAGGTAGTTATGGGTTTATTTCCCTGCTAAGACAGAGATATTACGGTCAAGGGCCATACTCTTCCCCAAAGATGGTTCAGTGTCTGTGGGACCACAGAGCTCAGAATTTGTCTGTAGAACTGAAATAATCACTCGAGAAGAAAACAAGGGAAGGAGAAGCAATTTGGAGGACGCCGCATTGTTCCTATTGCACAGGTAACAGTGACAATGGGATTTGTTGAGCGCTCCCTCCAGGCCCGGCAGGGCTCTAATGCTCTGAAGTCGGCTTTCTCACGTAGCCAGCCTACCCGCCACCCGTGGGCATGCCGTCCTTGCCGCCCAGGCTCGCTTTCTGGGGGAGGGAGCTGAGGCCGGTGAGGTGAAGGGCTTTGCTTGAGCCGTGTGGCCCCCAAGGCAGGGGAAGGACCTTGTCTTCCAGCTGGAGCTGCACAGCCCCTTTTACACGTCGAGTGAGGGCTGGCCTGCCCCTCCCCCTGCCCACCCATGGAAAGTGGCCCACTGATCCTGTGGGCGCCGTAGCTCACGCACTGGAACCATGCAGTACCAGGGTCGGAACTGGTTTCTCTGTTTCCAAAACCACCCTGAGGTGCGAGTGGGCAAAGCCTTCAGGAGTACACTGGGGGTGTGAGAACAGGTGCACAGGTGAGCCTGTGGCCTGTGTGCACTCCACAGAGTCACTGAGGTGGGTGTCTGCCAAGGCCAAGCAGTGAGTACGTGGCAGGCCCAGGATTTGGCTCCAAGACCAGTCTGTCCACAGAGCCCAGGCTCCGACCAGCAGGCCATGCTTGTGGGTGACCCCAGGACCCCTTTCTCCACTCCTGCTCTTCTCGTCCTCCCTCCCCCGCATAGGACGGCTTTCCACTTCATAAGCCCCTGGAAACGCGTGCCCTGGCTCCAGGGCAGACACAGCACCCCACCTCAGTGTGTAGCTTGGTGAGTGTGCTGGTGGCAGGCTTTGGGGCTCCTTGAACCCTTATTTGGGGCACAGCCACTGCAGTGACCAATTGGGAGCCCTCTGGTTTGTCTCTCTGCGCACGGCTGTCCTCCAAGCTCCCCCAGTGGCTGCTGTTGGCACCTGGTACTGCCGCCCCCTGTGGGAAGGGGGGCAGGGAGGACCCTGACTGTTCCATGCAGTCCCAGCCATGAGACTGCCACACAGAGCAGACTGCCTGGGGGCAGTGGGGGGCAGGGGCAGTGGGGACAGAGGGGTTGGGTAGGGATGACTTCCATTCATGGTAAGTGACCAGAACCCCGCGTTTGCCTTTGGAAAAAGATTGTGCTTTCTTCTTGAAGTTTCAAATCCATGGGAAGAGAATACATTTTGGAGCCAGAGTTAATCTGACCAGCCCTCTATTCGGAACCCTCTGGAGAATAAGAAAATTCTGCGGCTGTGTACGGTGGCCCCAGTCCTGGCAAGTCGCAGCGTTTCCGGGCCTTGTTAGTGTCCCCCACAGAATGGGTTTCATAGCTCTTAGAGAAAGCACTTGATAAGTGTTAACTGCTATCATGTTACTGTTTTCATTGTTCTCAGATTTTAATTTTAATGACAATGATTATAATATTGATGAAGACATGTGGCATTCACAGAGGATTTATACTTTTTCAGTGGCATTTCAAGTTCATTTTCCTGTCTGGGACAGCCACAGAGCAGCTATTACGATCCACGTTTTACAGGCTAGAAAATCGACCCGTGTATCTGTTCTGTGACTTGGACAGAACAGCACAACGAGGAAAATCAATAGCGGCATTCCAACGCCCCAACCCTCGCCCAGCTTTCTGTCCCTGCGCCCCACCCTCCCGAGGCGGCGGCGGTGGCGGCGGCGGCGGGATGGTGGTGGTGATGATGGTGGGGTGTGCGTGTGTCTTTGTTCAAAACGGACCTTTGTTGGGAGGTCTTATTAAGTCCCCTTCTGTCATTGTTGCGGATTTATCGCTTTAATTTCTTCTGGCTTTTTAATACACAGGAGCTGCATTTTCCTTTGTTCTACCTCAGTTTCAACCTGCCTGTAGGGTATAAAAATATATTTTTATATTTCACCCTCTGTAGTTGACTTCTCTGGTGAGCAATGTTAAGCAAGAAAATAATTTACTGTGGACTCGAGGGTCAGCAAAACGTGAAGTCATTTCTATCTGTAGCACTCATGTGTTTGTGGATAAAAGCATGCAGACCTGAACTGGGACCACTCAAGACCGCGGACACCCTGTGGGACAGGCCACAATGTTCAGCGGCGTCGCCGTCTCTCTCCTGACCCACGTCACTGTCACCCACTGTACAGGTGGACCTCCATCTAAAAATAGTTCCCACATGATCTTCCATCAGCTGAGACGGTGTAATTAGCATTAACTTCTAGGCCCCCGGGTTGCTCTTTCCTCCTTTCCTTGCCTGCCTCCCTCTCTCTGTCTGCTTCCTGCGGCCACTGCCCAGACCAGGCCCGTGCGCAAGTGTCTGCCCTTGGGCCGACCCTCGGGAAGTCTGCACGGAGACAACATCATCCTTGGGCTGTGTTTTTATGTGTGGGGCTGATTTGTTAGCTGTGTGTTTCCCCAGCGAGCCCATGAGCCCTTGGGCACTTCCTGTGCCCCATTTACCCGTCACTGTGTCCAGAATCCGACTCCTGGCACATAGTAGGTGCTCCGCAAACCCCATGGTGGCACGGCTCCACGGGGCCCACGAGGAGACTGGTCACCAGAGCTCCTTTGTGTATCCCTCCTCTTTCGCTGTGACGCATTATCTTTTGTGCTGGAAGGCTCTCATACAAGTCAGGAAAGGACATTCATTACGCCAGTAATTTATTCTGCAGTCAATTTCTGATCATAAAAAGTGTGCCAGCTCTGATATCTTAACTAGGTTAAAAAGAAAAAAAAGATGACCCCAAAGAACGGCCCAAAACTCCTTCTCTAAATAATGCGGCCTCAGCAATGTATACGTATTTCACAAGGACTGTACATCACCCTGTGCCCATTGAGTCTGGCCTATGAGGACGTATCAAGGGTGGTATCCAGTCCACATTCTGAAATGTGGACAATAGAATAACTCTTAGATAGCACCTGGGAACCTCAGGTTGAGAAGCACCAGGATAGATGAGCTTATTCTCGTCTCCTGGTAATAATTAGCAGTTGCATCACACTCAAGAGAGCTCGCCCAGACAGCCAGGTGATGAAAGTAAGATGTATTAAACACGTTTTATAAAAGAATCCCTTGAGTCTCTGAGACATAAGCTGGCCTTCTACCCAAGAGAATAGCAACGCCACCCCAGATTCTAAATAGTGGGGCAAGGGGAGGGGCCTTTAGTCATGTAGTGAAGTTTAAATAATGGCTCAACCTTTTCTACCTCAAATTTGTGTCTTCACTAATGCCCTCCTTGGGTCCTGAACTGTTATTTTTATGTATAAGATGTTGTTAGTGCTTGTGAAATTTCCCGGGGCCTGAAGATTATACAACTTTGGGAGATCTTTTTAAGAAGAAGAACAGAGATTGTGAACAGAAATTAGACTTTAAAAATGAGTATTTAGGGAAGAAAACAAAGTATATAGGTTGAATATCTACAAAATCCAAAATAATCTGACAAAATCCAGGGGAAAGAAGTAGTATTTTTTAAGCTTCTAGGTGGCCCTCTATAACGTGTTCGCCCTGAGATTTTGGGTCCGCCTTCTTTCGTGACCTCTTCCCAGGACGACAGTTTTGTAATAATTTCTAACGAGACACCAGACAGCTTATGCAGCTCTACTCGGCGGAGACAGGTTTCGCCGAGAGTTCGGAAAAACTCATTCAGTGTTCCAACCCACCGTGGGTTACGCCCTGTAAATTTTTAGGGTCGTTATCAACTTTGGTAAAAACTCTATCCAGTTTCTGCCATCTATCTGTAAGCTTATAGCTTCAGGGCATTTTAGCTTTTCTCGTGTGGCAACTGAACAGTTAATCAGGTCTGAACTAGTAACACTCGATACCCAGCTGCTCAACGATTTCCTCATAGAGGGATGTATTTTGAGTTTTGTGTGACCTCCATTGCTACCAGCATTTGGGTTCAGATCAGCCAGAAATTTGAATGCCTTCTCAGCATATTCAGATGAGTCCCTCCTTTAGATGGACCAAAATATGAAGCAACCCGGGAGCCCGTGCGCTATTTCTGGGAGGATCACTATTGTAATGAATTTCCACGTCCACTGTGACCTAAGCATTGTTTGTTATAATCTGCTTCTAAATGCCAGTTCATTTCTTTTTCTTTTTTTCTGTGATCTCCCTCATATTTCCCTTTTGCTTCCCATAATTTTTAATTGAATTTCCTTTCATCTCCCTAACAATAAATTTGGATGATAAAAGAAGGTAGGCTTCATCACCATCCAATTCGGGAACCTGTAATTTATGATTTGTTTTATTTGAAGCATTCCAAAATATCTTTTCAATTACAGTTAAAATGATGTATTGAAGCTTTATCAACTTTTTGAATACATTTCTTTGTGTGTGGGTTTCTCTTCTGAGTCTTCAAAACATGTACATCAGAGTCTTGGAAATGTCTGTGTGCTCATGTGTGAGGCTCCCATAGCCTTATAATGGCCAAGCCACTTGGTTGCCATTAAAGTCTTGAAAGAAAAATCTAAGTTGGTGTGTGTGTATAAAATGACCCATCTGCTACTTAAGCCCGAAAGGAAAACGTTCCACGTGGCTGACCACTAGCGCTGTCCACACCCAGCACTTTGTGTTTTCTTCCGCAGGGTCAAGGCTACGAGATGCTCCCGGCACCTGCTGCGCCCAAGCTCCACGCTTCCCAAGCACGGGAAGGCCGTGGTTCCCTCGCAGAGCAATGTTTCCACACACCTGACCATGAAGGACATTCAAGGACGCACTACAATCATCTAAAACTTGTTTCACTTTGTTGAATAAAGTCACAGATCGTGGTCAGTTGGCAAAACGCTAAAAAATAATTCTCCGGCTTTTCTGCTAAAAGAGTGTGCACAGTGTTCATCACATCAATGTTTGTCCCCTCTGGTGTGGCACCTAGAATCATGAAGTGGCCTTTGGGGGCTGCTTTATTTGGCGTACCTCTTAACGGGACACAGTTTGTCACCAAAACAGCACCGAGCCAGGCAGGACACATGTACAGGGCGTCACATAGGACACCCCAGATCTCAGCAATTGGCCATTATTTTGGTTTAAAAACTGGCTTCAGAGAGTCTTTTTTCTCCATTTTGTGTTCTGTTTGAATCTTTTTCACATGACTCTTCGTATTACTGCGATCACAATATTGGAAAGAAAGAAGTTGGTTTCGCAGTTGGACAGGTGAGAACAAAGGCATTGCTCGTTGGAGCAGCCGTTGGGGAAGGCCCGGGCCTGCGGGAGCTGCTGGACTCAGCAACGTGGAGGCGTTGTTGACCTTCGTGCAGTTCGTCACTCGGACAACTGCGTCTTACCTCCCCTTTGTTTTCACCTTCCTTCTGCTTTTGGTTTCTCTTTGAAAATGTCCTGATTGTCACAGTCTCTGACATTTCTGTAACTGTCATTTTGTTTCTATACTTGTGGATACTAGGACCCTTTGCTGCATCTGTAAGGCTTTAGCCATCAGAGTCCTAATTCCTGTTGTGATGTAAAGACAGAGGTCTGACCTCTTAGAGAACCTGCCAGTCCTAGTATGCTTAATTTTTTTCTCGACTTTACCAAGAGACCTCCCATGAAGTTTGAATTTTGCTTTGATCAGTAATTCTGAAAATGCATAGAATTAATCTGAAATGAAGCATACACGAGAACAACTCTAGAACTTTTAAAAGCTGCTGCTAATTTGTATTGAGCTACTTAATAGTGTCGTCCAATTATTCTTGCTTCATACCCATTGACTTACTAACGAATGTGTACGACTTTGTCACTCATTCCTTTGGGCTGTTCCGCTGCGTCACGGACGAGTCTTGTGTCTCTTTCACCTGGAACCTCTTCAGGATAAGATGCGTCAGCGATGCCAGATGCAACCCAGTTGTTGGGGTGCGCACAAGCCACCACTCACTCAGATTCACCTGCTGTTGAGTGTCCTGACACTGGCCCCCATTCTACAAACACAGGAGTTCCGATTAGTTCTGTCGTGTGTGACACCCACCACAGAACGAAAACATGTACAGCACACTTATAGCCGTGCCTGCCGAGACTGTGCGCCTGCAGCCGGAGAACGGTGTTGAGAGCAGACGTCCGGGAGACCCCGCCTTATAATCGCACACAGCTGGTGACTGGGAGAGTCTTGCATCGTCGCGCTGCTGGCCGTGTACAACTCAAACCTTGTTTCCCTCACATGAGCCACACACACCCAGTACTGGGGACGTGAGGGCAGACGCCTGTTAGGGTCACATTCTGGGTCTTCAAGTTGCCGTGTGGGGTGAGCTGACACAAGAGGAACGGAGACCTCTGGAAGCTACTGCTGTACCGGGACAGCTAGAAATAACCATAAGTGGCAGTGAATCCCATAACTATATCCCAACAAACCCCCACTAAATAGATCCCAACCCAACCTCCCTTTAGCACAGTGGTTTCTGACGCACGGCGCATATAACCTAATCACTGAAATTCTGCAACACACCAAAAAATACACTTTCCCAAATCTGACAAAAATATAGGTATAATTTTGATTTGTTCACACCAGATGGCTGTCGATGTGTTGGCTGTTGCCATTTTTTAATTTGACCATTGGCGGGAAAAGAAATCAGTGTCCCTGACTGAACAGGCAGGCGCCACATGTTTTAAAAATTCTTGCGGCGCACCGGTTGGCAATGGCTGCCTTGGCCAGATCCCCCAGCCCCTCACGGTAATTTACAACAGCAAATGATATGAGGGCGAATCTGCGAAAGGGAAGACCCACGGGGAAGAGCTGGGGGAAGCCCAGAGCGGGCTTCCCAGCCCTCTCCTAACGGAAGCGCAGCGGGTGTGCAGAAAGCCTACGGCGAGGGATGGTGACCGTTTGCAAGATGCTGAGTAAAATGTTAACATACAATTCAGTAGCACATCAAAAAAAAAACAAACAGAGCATGCCTTTATGGCATTTATTCCAGTAATGAAGACAATATGTTTGTTTTAAGACAATATGTTTAATTCATCATATTGATATATCTAAGGGAAACTTATGGCAGTTTTCATCAATATTAAAGAGGCAAAATTGCATATCCAGACTCAGCTTTAAAAACCTAATAGAATAGGAATTCACAGCATTTCTCTAACTTGGTAAATGGTGTTTCCTTTTTCCCAAAGGCATCTCCAGGGTGAATGGGGGCGCACTGGAGACCTCCCACTAATTCGGGAAGAAGACGAGGATCCTGTCTCTGCTGTATTTCCTCACTTCACCAGATGTCTTAGTAAGATGAAGAGATCGCAGGTACAAAATCTTGAAAGAGAGAGGTGAAGCTATCATTAAACACAATATGATTGTGTACCCGGAAAATTCAAAGCAATTAAAGTAACCAAAAATGAATGAAGATAGTAAAATAATTCAATAAGATTGTGTGATTTGTAATAGAAATCGATAAACTGATTATATAAGCACAGACATTACTATGTATAATAAGGTGTGACGTTGTAGAATGCACTGTAATCAGTGAAATCCGGATGGCCTCCCTGAGTCTGTCCCAGGTGTTCCGGTGCTTTCCCTCCCCCGGTTCTCAGAGACTGTATCCTTAGGGAACCCGAGGCTCCTCGGTTCCAGGAGGCCAGATCGCCCGCAGACAAAGCCCCGCGCCCTCACCACTCCCCGCTCCACCCCCGGCCGCCTACAGGCCTGTGCACTCAGGGCAGGAGGAATGCCATCCAGAGTCCAGAAGAAAGCCTCCCTCTTAGTGGAGGAGAATGGGGACCGGCCGAAAGGGGCCGCCAGCTCAGGGATGGTGCTGATGGAGGGACAAAGCGCCTGGGCCGAGGGCAGTGAAACCCTCGGGTGACTAGGGGCCAGTGAGGTGAGGGGACAGAGAGAGTGACGGGGGCGGAGGGGTGGAGGTCCCTACAGAAACAGCCCAGTGGTAATGGAGACGGAGAGGGTGGATTAAAAACATTTAAGGAGTGCGTCTGGCTGCATGTGGATGGACTGTTTGGTCCACAGTAGAGGTAAAACCTAGCCTGTGCCTCATCCTCACCGGCCATCCTTCTAACAGTGGTCACAGCATTTTAATCATTCCTACTATTTTGGCAAACTGACAAAAAGCAGAGGCCGGTATTTTTATCTTGGTAATTGTAAACACGCTTCCCCCAAGTCCCCTCAGTAGCTGTCCCCCCGCCCCCCCCCCGCCGGCTTCCTGTAGCTTTTGCTGTTCCTTGAAATTCACAATGGATGTCAGATACTGTCCTAGTTCTTCACGGGGTGTCTCAAGTTGAAAGTCACTGATGGAGTAGAAAGGTGGGAGGCAAATACGAAGCACGCACTCCCAGGTAGACACTGAAGTGATGGGTCTGGGCTGAAATGTTTAGAATCTGAGTAACGGCCCCAAATCTCTCCGGAGGATGTGTCTCGGTTTGGCCAGCCTGTGCTCGCCCGGGGTGTTGGGGAAACGTGTTGTGTGTTTTTTCACCAGCGTGGGGCAACGTAAGTTATTTTCAGAAATTAGAAGGGGAAGCATAAATGGTTGGTGTCTCCTCATGCTTTTTGCGCAAAAACACTTACACTTTTCAATGGGGTCTCCGGGCACTTGCCCTCTCGCTGACGTCAACTTATTTTTGCCAAGTGAGCCATTCAAGACCCGGCCGCAGTCCACAGGGACCTAGGCTGCTGTTACTCTTGAAAAAGTCTTTGTGCATCAGAACATTAAAAAGGCAAATTCATTTGGGAGGCAGACTTTTGCAAAATTGGAAAATCATAACTTCTCCGAGTCCTTACTACCCCGACCCTCCACTTTTTGACCTGAGTTTCACAATCAACCCCACGCCAGTGCCAGGGCTCATTAGCGCCCAACTTTGCCACCTGGCTTCACTTCCCTCTCGGCTCAGCTTGGTGGTGACATCCACCTGGTGGCTTCCCGTCTCCAGGTCTCCAGAGTTTCTGTCATCCCTACATCGCACAGTGGATGGAGCTGATCCTGTTTCAAAGAGACGGAGTGTTGCCGTGACGTAAAAAGGCTTGTCGTGTCCTAGTCGGGATATGAAACATCCGGCCCTGGGTGAGTGGGCAGGCAGAGATGAAGTCTGACTCGGTGTGGAAATGGGGCGATAAAGGCAATCAGGGCCGTAATGGGGGGACAGTCTGTGCTTGGAGGATCGCCACCCTTTCTGAGACCGCTGCTTCTTTCTGTTTCCTGTTTTTGATCGCTCAGTCTCCCCATAGGGAAGAGGGACAATGTAGGGGACGGAACAGAAATTCATTCAACTTCTGCTCCACCTCGTTACCTGGAGGTTGGTGCCTCTGCGGCTCATTTTCCAGTCAGTGAGCCACTAGACTGGACCCACATTGGGACCCACACCTCCACTGCTTGATGTCATGGAGATGGAACGGTCTGGCGGCCCAGTCTGAATTTTACCTGCCCCACGGCATTCATGTGCAGGCTTCAGGGTGGGGGAGGGGAGAACAGACAGTGAAAGTCAGGTGGAGCTGGGTGTCAACCCTTCTCCACTACTGGCTGGCTGTGTGACCTTCTGCAAGTTTCTTAACCTCTCTGAGCCTCCTTTCCTTCTCTGTACAGGGGAGATAATGATATCAAGGGCTGTGAGGTCAAATGAGACCCATTAGCAAAGCACCTGCCTGGAATTTAGCGGACAGGGTCCGGGCTCATGTACATTCTCCCTTATTAACAAAGCAAGGGAATTCTCAGGACCAGCCGCAGGGGTCAGGCCTGCTATCGACATCCCTGTGCAAGATTTTGTGCGGACGTACATTTTCACCTCCTTTGGGTACACACCAAGGAGCCCAGTTGCTGGGTTGTAAGGTGAGAGTGTGTTGAGTTTTGTGTCCAGTTGTCTTCCAGCGTGGCCGCACCACCTGCCTCCCCACCTGTGGGGAGCGAGCGCGCCTGCTGCCCCACATCCTCACCCGCATTGGGTGTTTTCGGTATTTTGGATCCCGCCCGTCCAATAGGTTTGCACTGGTATCTCTCTGTGGTTCTACGTGGCATTTCCCCGATGGCACGGGATGTGGAGCATCTTCCATGTGCTACTTTCCATCTGTATCTTTTACGATGAGGCGCCTGTTCACCTCTCTTGCCCATTCTTTAACCTGGCCATTCCCTTTTATTGTTGGGTTTGAAGTGTTGTTCGTACATTTGGGCATTAGTCCTTTATCTGATGTCTTTGGCGCACATTCTGTCTTGGGCTGTGGCTTGTCTTCCCCTCCTCTCGACCAGTGATGGCTTCTGACAGATGCCCTGGAGATAGGACTCTTCTCATTGTGTGCGTCTGAATCAGGTCACATCATGAATGGCCCTGGAAGGGGCTCTTCCGGAGCGTGGCTGCTGCGTGAGGGGGGCGGGGCTTTCCGAGCTGCTCCGAGCAGCACCTCGGTGGCTCGCTTTCAGAGCGTGAGAGTGTAAGGCAGCCGCTTCCAGGTTCCTGCGGAGCTGAGGAGGGAGGGATGGAAATAGGGCACGTTAAGACACAACAACGCTCCATGTTCCTACCCAGATCCAGCTCTTGTTACTTGACTAAATAAATGCTCCTTGGATTATTGTGAGAAAGAGCGTTAATCTCCAGAATTTTGAAAAATTGATTTTTTATGCTCGTGTTTTGTTGCTTTTGTGTTTCAGGTTGTCAGAGACCCCTTTTCTGCTCATCTGAAGGTCTGTCCCTCACAGTTCCGTTCCCGTGAAATGGTCCAACAGAGCAGTTCCAAATCGCATGTGATGGTCAAAGGTGTTTCATACAACAAAGATGTTATGCTCAAAAAAAGTCTGGGGAAAATACATGAGCAGATTAAAAAAATAAATCTCCCGTGTCATATTTTCTTTCCCAGCTTTGATTTCAATCAGCCTTGGCGGGCAGCTCCATGGTTGCTGGGGTCCCGCATCCCCGCCCCCACTGCTCCTCTGCTTCCTGCCTTATGGCCTCCTGAAGCCCCCAGTGTCCCTTGGCCTGTGTGAACGTGCCCCGGGGTATGAGAACATTATGAGTGCTGGGTAAACACGAGCTCCTGCAGCTGGAGGCACAAGTCAAGGGCATCCCACAGTTCCCATTGGACTGTTTGTCTTCTCCTCCTTCCCTGCCTCACCATCCCTTCTCCCTTGTGTCTTGTGATCACCTTCCAAGCGACTCGTGCAAATGCACGCCCCAGACTTTTCTTGTAGGAAGAGCTAAACAATGCAATCACAGTTGAAGGAAATGCTTGACAGCTCTCCTTGACCACAGTTCGCAGAGAGTTTTATCCACTGTTTCAGATTATTGTTATGTAAGAGTGTTATGTTTTAGTCACTGAACCTCTTAACATCTATAATCCTGAGGGCATATGGCCCAGGGAATAGGAACACGCTTTCAGATGTGTTGGTTTGACGAACACGAGTATCTGTCAGAACTTCAGACAGTGGCAGAGCTGCCAGTTGACGAGAGCTCAGCAGCGCTGGGAACTGAGGGCACGTGGTGTTCTGAGGACACGAAAGCAAAAAGTGCGTTAGGGGCTGGGCAGAAATAGTACACTCATGGCTGCTCAATACAGCGCACGCCGTGTGACATCCAACCACACAGAGCAAGCCAAGGCCTCGTGACTGGCAGGGCTCAGTCTGCTGTAGACGTGGTAGTTCTCTCCATGAGACAGAGTCAATAGTTCCTATGTATTTGATGAAAAAGTTGTGACGTCTCTTCCACATACAGAACGATATAGTTGCGCTCAAGCTGGTCTTATGTGATGAAATGTTCCATGTTCTGTCCCTTGGAATGTGCCATTTGGGAGATGTCAGATGGCGTTGCAAGGCTGGCTTGTCTGCGTGTGTGTGTGAGGGATGCAGGGACAGCTGGTCTATGTCCAGTGGTTTGGGGACTCCTCCTCCACGTGATTTTGGTGACGCCTCACCCCCCAGCAACTTCCAGCCAGCCCTCCCTGGACTCTCCCAGAGCAGTAACAGATGAGGAGCTGTCTTTTTCTTTTGAACCAGGGGTTGTAAGCACTGAGGCCTGGGGCTGGTGATGGCTGTTCTGCCTGCCATGTGGAGAAAGCTCGACTTCAGTAAGAAAACAAAGCCAGTTAGCAGAGGGAACTGGAGAGGGACATAAGTGGACAGAAAGATGGAATACTGCTGTCATTATTGGAGCCCTTATATAGAGCTGTGCCTGCAGGCAGCTTTGTCCCAGACTCGTCAGCAGCAGGAGTCAATAAATTCTTTTTATTGCAACTTGCTAGCTGGTCTTGGAATTCTGTCACACATGACCAAAATTCTTGCCTTAGAGCAGGTTGTAATCTGAAGTGCATGGTGCATGTTGCGCTTGTTTCTGCCCCCACCCCCTCCGTGTCCAGGGCAGGCGGCACCTCTGACACAGCAGATGCTCAGGTGTCTATTGACTCTGCGGCTTTCACTCTGAACACGACGTTTTTCACAAAGCCCTTTGATAGCTCCCGTGTGATATTTCATCTCCAAACTTTGCGGAGTGTGGGGATGGGATAAGAAAGCGAGGTTTTGAAGACCTGGGTTTGGGGTTCGATTTTGTAGCCCTCTTTTGGCTTCTCCTGCTTTGGTTCCAACTGAGAAGACTGCCTTGAAGTCAGCGGGAAGTTCGGGTTCTTGGTGCGACATAAGTCCAGCCCCTTAGCTGTTCTATTTTTAAGAGACCGGCCTGGTTGATTTTTTTTGTAAATGAAAAAAAATCAATAAGCCTTTGTTTGATACGAAGACTTTGCTTTTTATTTTTTTCACTTTATTTTGGGTCCTTTTTTTCATTAGGAGCGAAAGTCGCTCTGTACCCAAGAAAAATGATGTCCACAGATGAAATATGTTTTCACTGATGCCTTCTGATCATCGCAATGCATAGCAAGTGCTCGCAGGGACTCGGGCCCCTGCTGGGATGGGGGCAGGCCTGTGGGAACTGAGTCCGTGCCTCTCTCGGTCTTTTTGTGGACTCCGATTATTTTAAGGTGTCTGTCGGAAGTCAAAGGTTTCATGGTTTACTAAGCTTAGAAACAGACCTCACCAGGCAAATGGGCNGTGATATTTCATCTCCAAACTTTGCGGAGTGTGGGGATGGGATAAGAAAGCAAGGTTTTGAAGACCTGGGTTTGGGGTTCGATTCTGTAGCCCTCTTTTGGCTTCTCCTGCTTTGGTTCCAACTGAGAAGACCGCCTTGAAGTCAGCAGGAAGTTCGGGTTCTTGGTGCGACATAAGTCCAGCCCCTTAGCTGTTCTATTTTTAAGAGACCGGCCTGGTTGATTTTTTTGTAAATGAAAAAAAATCAATAAGCCTTTGTTTGATATGAAGACTTTGCTTTTTATTTTTTTCACTTTACTTTGGGTCCTTTTTTTCATTAGGAGTGAAAGTCGCTCTATACCCAAGAAAAATGATGTCCACAGATGAAATATGTTTTCACTGATGCCTTCTGATCATCGCAATGCATAGCAAGTGCTCGCAGGGACTCGGGCCCCTGCTGGGATGGGGGCAGGCCTGTGGGAACTGAGTCCGTGCCTCTCTCGGTCTTTTTGTGGACTCCGATTATTTTAAGGTGTCTGTCGGAAGTCAAAGGTTTCATGGTTTACTAAGCTTAGAAACAGACCTCACCAGGCAAATGGGCACTCTTGTTGGGAGGGCAGGACCTCCTCGCCCGCTCCTGGTCCCTGCCAGTTATTGTACTCACCCGGGGTCAGACCCTGGTGAGCGATTCATCCTGCTGTGTCCTGAAAACCTCCGATAGGTCTCCATGCCTGCAGGACACAGCCCACACGCCTTACACTGCTCTTCATGGCCCAATCCCATTTGGCATCAGCCAAAACCTCTTGGCCAGGAAGGGAAAGGCCCAGGTTCAAGGGGCAGTGAGGCTGCTGCCGTCATCTTGCTCTGGACGGGTCCCCTTGCCTCCCTGGATTCAGAGCCTCCGTGAAGCAATTTTGTTGGGCAAGATCAACTCTACGTTCTCTTGTTCCTTGTTTTTTCTTAATATTCTTTATCTACATCTGAAATGGTCACTTATCTCCCACCAGTATGTACTGGAGGTCTACTCTTTGCCAGGAAATTACAATACATTATCCCTTTGCTCTTCACCAAATTGTAAAGAATACGAGAGGAAAGGAAGCTGAGGTTGAGGCTGCCTGGCTGGGACGGGGTAGAGCTGGGAGCGAGTAAAGCTTCGGGTAACAATGGTGTCCCCTTTTGTTTGCTCCGTGTCCAGTGTTTTCTGAGTCTTACCCAGGGATACCGCTCGAGGAAGGGGTGGCTGAAGGTGTTGCTGCTGGGAATCAGGCTCTTCTATGGGTGCAGGAGGGGAGCATTCCAAGGACCTGTGCACGGCAGACTGTGGTTTATTACAGAGAAAACCTGCCCCTGAGTTTCCAATGCCCTGTCTCGTGCCATCCCGCCACGGAAAAAGTCCACTTCAGAAAGGCCAACGTGAAAGCCAGTGTCCAGAGTTTCTGCTTCATATTAAAGCTTAGTTATTTGGAGCCCACGTGGTTGTGTGCTGCTGGGTGAGAAAGTGCACAAGCACAAGAGGAAAATGTGTCACCACGTAGGGGGAGAGAGAGAAAGAGAGAAACACAAAGAGAGAGAGAGAGAGGAAAGTTCTTTGTTCCTGGGATGATAGCTTTGGGACAGACCAGGTACTATTCCAAAAGAATCAATCAGCTTTCCAAGGTTTCATGGGCTTATTGACAAGTAAACCCCCTAGTTAGCCTGACAGATCTCTCTGGTAGAGCACCCCTCCCTGTGCCCCCCAACAATCCAGTACGAAAGGGGGCAGATGGAGGGGTGTTCATCCCCTTGGCAGAGTGGTGCTGTGGTCCCCTGCACTGTGAAGCTGTAGCTTCCTGGCAAGGCAAACAGGCTCCTGCTCCTCAGTGCATTAAAGCTCAAGGTCTAATTCCCTTTGCTCCCTTCGTTAATGACTAGTTAACTACCTATAGTAACAAATGGTCTCAGTGCCATGATGGGGTAAAAATCAGCTTTAATCTCAATTAAAGTAGGCCAGAAAATGTGTTGTTTTATTTTATTTTTTATTACAAGGTGAACAACTTGTTTAACAATTTTATTTATTTATCTTTAGAGGGGAAGGGAAGGAGAGAGAGAGAGAAACATCAATGTATGGTTGCCTCTCGTGGGTCCCCTCCTGGGAACTGGCCGGCAACCCAGGCATGTGCCCTGACTGGGAATCAAATCACAGTTATTTGGTTCACAGGCCCATGCGCAATCCACTGAGCTACACCAGCCAGGGCTATTTTTTAACGAAATATAAAAGTATGCAAAGACAGTTCGGCCTAGGGGAGGTCACCTTTGCACTCTCCCGAGAGTGCCTGTGTCATGGCTCCAAATGTCTTCCTTGTAAAGGAAGAGATGGAACTTGAACCATTTTCTTTCTAAACAGGATGCCGTTCATCCCACACACGTCACAGATGAGGAAAGTGAGGTCCAGGCTGTGTGATGATACTGCCCATGTTCACATGTGGGTTCAGGGAAGAGCTGGGAAGCGGCATTGATTTCTCTAGCCCAGCAGCTCTCCAACACAGCCGCACATTGTACTTGCATAAGGAGCTCTTAACACTTCCTTATGTCTGGGCCCCCTGCCAGTTTCTGTGATGAATCTGGGTCAGAGTGGGCCTTGGGGATGTGTCTTTTATGTGCTTCCTTGGTGACACCCATGGGTGTGACTACTCACTCTGGAGCCCCTTGTCCCTGTCAGGCCTCCTGTGGATGGAGTCGCCCACAGCTGCAACTAACATTCACCGTAGGGTTGTTTCAGGCTCCCATAGGAATCCCCATTGTGGGGTCGCCCCAGATTCCCAAAACATGATAGGAACCAGAAGTCATCAAAGAGTCACTGAAGATGCGGAGGGAAGAGCGTGGCTTTGACAGACCCAAGGAGAGAAGCCCAGCCTGCCTGCACATCAGGGGGTTTTGAAGAATGACACTTGCTTCTGACATTTCCTCTGTGTTCTGGGTAATAACTGCAATTCCTTCTAAATCTCCCAAGCTTCAGGCGAGTGAAATTCTCGTGGTGAGAAACTCTAAGGGTTCCGGTGCTCAAAGAATAAACCAAACTCCTTCCTCCCTCCCTTCTGTCCTTCCTTCTCTCCAGTTCGTCACCAACCAGCCAAGGACTCGGTGCCTACCATGTGCTGGGATGTCGCTCAGATAAAAATGGGAGTTGCCAAGGAGACCGGTGCATACAGACAGTTGGGAAAGACTCGGTCCTTACCTCAGGAGGCTCTACACCTGAGGACCCTGAGGACACCTCCGTGGGAATGTCTTACCAGGGGACACAAACAGGGTTTAAGCAGCTCAGGTATGATTTCAAAGCATGTCTCTATTTAGGTAATCACATAATCACATATGTGTTGTAAAATCCACAACATTAGGAGCATTCTGTATTCTTTTCCCTAAAGTAGTCTCCCGAATTGCATAAGCTTTTGGCTTTGCGGAGCGTAGACTGAGTCTGTTCCCACGCCATCCCTTCCTTCAGCAGCTTACGAACCCGTGGCTCCTGCCCGGTGCTGTGACACAGGTAAGAGGAAAGCGTGGGCTGGCCCAAGGGCCGGCAGCCTGGGGCTGGTGGAGCCGGAGAGGACAAGCTGGGCACTTTCCCTGTGTATTCGCCTCTTAGCAGTCCCCACAGGCAGTGTTTTAAGCTCTGAGAAGAAATCGGACAATTTTGTTCAAATGTGCATTTTCGGACTTACTTAAACCAGATTTAGGAAACCTTTTTTTTCTTTTACTGTAAAACCTGGAGCTAGCGTTCTGTCGAGTATCCTTCGAGGGCCCTGAGCCAGGACGGCCCCTGTCTAGCTCAGCAGTCTTCCCTCAGGCTGGGGAAGAGCTGTGTTTGCATTGATTATGCACCGACTGTCACTGAGGCGGGGTCAGACTATCAACTCATTGTTGGGGACTCATGGGTGAGCAGAAACAGAGTGGTTCCTACTCTCCAGAAGCTCATAGAAAAGATAGATAGGTCATCAACTAGAATAAATGGTATAAAATACAAACACGGAGACCCTTATAAAGAGGGGATAGCATTTGGTCTTTAAAGTCTAGGAAAACATCCTTAAAAGAATGGCAAAAAGGCAGAGATCCAAGGACTAGACAGATTAGTGGATGAGGTGGGGAACAGCGAGAGGACCCAGGCAGTGGGCAGCCGCACTCCCTCCATGGAGGAAGCACATGCGGTGGAGGCACAGAGGCAGGTCCGGAGGTATTCCCTCCACCCTGTGCCTAGTAGGGGGGGGGGTCTTCTGGCTGTTTTCTCTTTCCAGCCCCAGAAGGGGGATGACGTGTTGACTCCGAATCACCTCTGTGGGCATTTGGGTCACATCCTCGTGTTACTGACCTGAAGGCACTTCAGAACTTTAGAGATAGGTCATTTCCATGCCAATGGAACTGGATTCGCTCGGCAAGTACCAACCCTTGGTCCTTCGGGAGGCCCAGGTGCAGGGTCTGTCTGCCCCTTACGCATTGTCCGAGGGAGAGAGAGCCTCCTCTTAGTTTACTGCCTGCTTGTCATGGGCAGAGTGTAAAGTGTTGCTTTTCTCTGTTTTATTTTTAAAATTATAATATCACACTAAAAAAAGCTGATAGTGGGAACTGTCATATAGAAGAGATGCCATATGGGGCAGGATGTAGCTGGCGCCAGCCTTGGCACATAGAACATCCTCGCTAAACACGCGTGGGATGAGACACCTTGGGGCCTGGAGTTTGAGCTGCCGGTGGCCCAGCCTCTCTCTCCCCAAGGATGCAGATGCATTGCTCACTGCAGCCCCTCTCCCCAAGGATGCAGACACTTTGCTCAGTGTGCAAACCTCTGTTCAATTGGCATCTCCACACGTCGTGCCTTCCAGACTGTCTCCCTTCTCAGCTCCAAGCTCTGCACCTAAAGGCCATGCACACCATCCGGCCTGGATTTGTCCCCAGGAGGTTGCTGCTGCCCCAGTGCTCCAGTGACAAGAACTTGGTTACGGGGAGGGAGACACCTGTCGGCAGTGACAGGTCAGGAGCTTGTCTCTGCTCCTCTCCCCAGAGGCAGGCCCGGGGACCAGAATTGGAGTGTGGTGGTTTGCTCAAAGTCTGGTTCCAGGAGATGCCAGCTCCGGAGGACTGAAGTGCAATGGGCAAGGGGAGGAAGCCAGCAAAATGCATGATGTCATGAAAGCGACTGCTGTGACCACAGGAGCTGGGTGCTCTCGAAGAAGTCTGGGAGGCAGGGTGGCCCACGCACTGCAGGGTTCTCCTGCCTGGGGGGCGAGGTGCTGGGCTGCGTAGCCCTGGCCCTGCTTCTGGTTTTGATGAGAGCCACATTCAGGACCGCCCAGGCCCCCTGCATGCAGGCGGCCCCGGGGGCTCACAGGGCCCTCCCTGAGCAGAGGCGGGCTCTGAGCAAAAGTGAGGAGGTCACTGATCGTGTCTGCCACAGAGCCCCACACAAGCCTGGACCTGCCGACAGTGCTGGGAAACACAAGAGCACCCGTGGAAGTGGCAGAACTGAGTGGCGATGAGGCAGCCTGCACACCCGGGGAAGACGGAGGCACTTCCTCTAGTGAGGCCGTGGCATCGAGTGAAAGGCGACTCTGCACATTCAATGCGCGCAGCGCGGGGATGGCAGGCTGGTGTGTCGGCTCCTTGTCGTTTTCTAGGCTGACGCCACAGCACTGTGTTTCCATGCTAATAAGTATCAAGAGGCTGTCAAAATGATTTTTCTTCCTTGTATCATGCCAACTTTCTTTGACTCACTCTTGCCACTCAACAAGACCTCCGTGGGCACATGGGAACATCTGTGAAGGAGGCACGGGGACGTGTGTCAGACAGGAGGGGCATCTTACAGCTTAATCAGATCACGGAATGCACACCTTCCCCCCAAATACACTGCACTGACTAAACAGGAAGCATCTTGGCTGCCGCAGAGCTGGAGAGAATGATCTTCCACGTGACGCTTTCTAGGACGGAGGGTGGCTCGTTCTCTTGGGGACCTGCACACGGAGCTTGAAAACTGGCTGTTGTCATACTGACCTTAACCTGGACAGATGCCCTTGGGTCTTTCTGCAAGAAATGCGCCGGCTGGCTGCTAGAACACTGAGCTGGGAAAAAACAGAGGCAGGGCGTAACTGCGAGCAGGTCGACGTTATTTTTCACTTCGTACTATTAGTAATGTTGAATGTCACTTTTCTGACACATCTTCACTGCTATGACTACACCGAGGTTATTTCTGGACAGGAGGAAACAGGGAACAGAGGCTGGGCCATCCGTCTCCAGTTTAACACCATTAAGGTGCTTCTCTATGTCGTGGGTTGTGCAGGAGACCGTTGGTCCAGAGAAGGAGATGGCGCAGCCCGGTTTTTGGAAATGCTCAGCCTGGCGGGGAAGATGACAAGCTGTGGAAGTGACGCACAAGCAGGCTGGGGGCCGTTGTGGGGGAGTGTTCTAAGGCGTGTGGTGCACAGAGGGAGGAGCAGGGGCCCGGAGCGAGTGGAGTCGGGAACCGCTGCAGACGTGGCCCAGGGCGGCGTGGTAAGAAGGGCCGACCCGGCGCCAGCTTCGGGGGGCGAGGGGGGTTGCTTGTGGTCAGGAGTCCTGGAGGACTACGGCTGATGCCCAGGCAGCCGAGAGAAAGCCCAGGCTGTGGGTGTGGTTGAAGGCAGGCAGAGCGTTCTATTCCGTGTCACGTGGGGTGCTTCGGAAAATGTCCTTGCACAGACGAACGCTGGGCGCGAGGAGGAGAGGTCTGGGCTGCAGACACGGGTCCCAGCCAGCAGCATGAGTTTCCACGTGTGGCGATGGGGCGGAGAGCGGTTTCTTCAGCAGGAGTGAGGTGGGAGAGGGGTGGGAAGAAGAAGGGGGCAGGAATGCCAGGGGCGTGGCTCCCCATGTTGGCAGGGAAGGTGCTGACATTCTATCTGGTGCCCTCCTGTTTTGCGTGGGGTTTTCGAGTGCAGCTTTGCTTACTGCCCACGACACTGATGGCGGGAGCCATGCCCACCCTGCAGACAGACACACAGAGACCTGCGCTGTCGCATGGGTCGCAAGGCAATGTCTTTGTCAGGGAGGAGGGGACCGATGTGTACCTTCCTCCTCCTTCCTAGCATGCGACAGTCACTTTGGAATCAGAAGTGGGAGATGGAAAGACAGCATGAAGAATGCCGATGCTGTGACACATGGACGTGACTGGAGACTCTAGTTAGATGTGCAGCCATTGTGGGTGTCTGAGACTTCACCCCACCATTGCCGCTGCCACTGAGCACCCATGGGGAGACCGCGTGCCGTGGTTCAGCGGGGGTGGCCCGCAGCCAGGGTGCTGATCCTTGTGAGCCAAAGGTCCTTGCACACTCACCTACCTGGAAGGTGAGTCCCTCCCCCTTTGAGAGTGGACAGTGACAGGCAGAGAGGAAGCAGACCTGTTTCTCTAGTCCCTCTGGGAGAGCGGACTGGAAGCTTCCCCCATCCTGGAAGCAGAAGCAGTGGAAAGCTGACAACCTGCTCATGGACCCGAGTCTGCCTGGCCCTGGGTCCGTTGTCTTCAAGTGAGGCAGAAGGGACCCTGACAAGCCCTGGCCCTGGGACAACGGGCAGACATTTCCAGGCCCAGGGTGATTTCCCAGGCCTAACCTTCCACTCAGATGACCTCTTCTGGGGAGAGCCATCCTCTCGGAAGCCTGGCCTCAGGGGCCCAGTCTCGCCCCATTTCGGTCTCCCTCATGAGGCCCAAGCATTCTCCCGGCAGCTCTGGCTCCACTGGGACACAGGCAGGGCCAGTGGCCAGGCTGAGTGGGGACACTGAGTAGTGTTAAGTAGTGTTTGGAGTTAGTGTTTCTTATGCTCTGTAATCAGGAGCAGGGTTTGCAGGCCTTACTGCTGCTCAGTGGGAAGCCGCTGCATTTCCTACGTGAAAGTACTTGAACTTTGCTGTCTTCTCCCCACAGTGCTGTCGAGAAGGAGATGCCGTGGGAAGTGGGAAGCCAGGGCTCTGCTTGTTCTGTGCCCTAGTTCACTGGCTGGGGGCATTCCTGTTTCTCTTCTCTTTCAGTTCACCCAATCCTAACTCAGCACCCACAGTTTAACCACGTCAGCCTGTCTTAGATGTTACCAACTTGACCAACTCAATGGACATAAAGAACAGAGGAAGTCCTGCGTTCAATTGAAAGAAACAACTACACTAATCAATCAATCACACCAGCAAATGTCATCGGGCCCCGACTACACGCTGGTGAGGGCAATGTTGGAGTAAATGTCTGCCACCACGGGGCCACCGAGACTGTGCACGTCACCCAACTGGGGGTTCCCAGGGGGATTCGTGTCTGAACTTGGCTGTTAAGGGTGATTCTTAGCTCTCTAGGCAAAGAGGGACAGCAAAGGCTTTCTGGATGCAGGGAAGAGCACAGACAAACTCTCAGAGTGATACAAAGTGTAGAGAATTCTAGAGACTCCAAGCACTTCTATGAGACTGAAACAGAATGTGGGGGATGAGCTGGTCCGGAGGGGGTGAGGCGGGACGTGGGGTGTGGGGGCCACTCTCGCAGCACAGACAGCACCCGGGCCTTGCTCGGGACCCTGCGATTTACCTCGAAGGGGCCAGGCCCCTGGCTCGGTCTCCCGGGTGGCGTGCCTGGTTTCACACGAGGCCGGTGGTGAGGTCGTGCAGTCCTTGTCCACGCTGGGGGGACTCCTGCCCTTGCAGGCAGTCTGCCTCCTCTCCATCGCGTCTTCCGGTAGCTCCCACTCAGCACCTCTCCAGGTCGGTTCCTTTTCTCCAGATCTCCAGACAGATGACACGAGCTCTCCTGGAAGCCACGGGCCACTCGGGGTCCCTGACATTTTGTGTGTGATGGCAAGTGCACACGGCTTTAGCCCTCAGTCTTCTCATGCACCCGCGTCATACAGAATAAGCGTTTCTACTCGGACTAAACTGAGCTCCCCCATTCTTTGGCATACTCAACCACTGGAACGGAGAGGGGGATCTGACAGAACTCTGCCTCTTGTCATGAAGACACGGAGACTGAAACCACAGAGTTGCAAGTGTACAGCACTCACTTGACCTCAGCCAGGGCCCCTCCCCTGACCCCGGGAAGTAAAGCCCTGGAGAGAAAGGGCGGAGTGAGGACCAGAAACCAGGGCTCCCTCCGCCTGGACATGAGATCTCTTACAGCCCCACCGGATGGCGGACGGGGCTCTGGGATCTGGGGAAGTAAGGCTGTGCTGCTCCTCGGAGAGAGCCCTTGCATCACGGCAAACGCTGTACCACGGAGACCTCCTGCAACCCGGTCGTTCCACCCTGAATGATGTCTAATTACACATTTCCATGGTTACTTTCAGAGATAAAGCAAGTTCCCCAGCCTCTGAAACAGCACAATGACTTTAGGAAGCACGTTGAAAAGAGAGAGAGAGAGAGAGAGAGAAACCACACAATTACCATATTCAAGCAAATAATCAGAGGCAAAATTGGCTACTGAGGCATATTATCTCCCACTAATTATCATCTTAAATGATGAATAACGTGGAATGAACGTACGTCCTCCTCCTGTGCGGCACAGAGCGCCCCTTTCCCAGCTCCAGGGACCAAGGGCCTCGTTATTTGCGCCTAATAACTCGGCCCCATCTCCCTGCACACATTCCCTTTGTTGCTGCGAAAGGGGGACACACTTCTTCCCCCAGAAAGTGCAGTTGTTAAAATAAAGCCCTCGTTTCCTGCCTTGCCTTCCCACTCCAGAGCATGAAGGCGGCTGTAATTAAAGAGGAGCCCAATTAGCAGCCGCAGCACAGAGTCCTGCACCCGCAAGCCCAGCCAGAACACCTTCTCTCGCCTCGAGGGGGCTGTCCCTCCCAGAGAAGTGGGATCAGACCCGCACTTCACATCACTCCAGGCTCCACAGGACTTTGTCTGCCGCACCCCAGCCGCGTATCTCCCTAGGGGGTTAAATAAGTACTGGAGTACCAAGTACTAATGACATACTCAAGCAATAAGGTCGCCTCCTTAGAAGACCCCTGGCTATTGTTGAGATGGAGACCAGAAACGGCTGGTTTCGCTCGCTCCCTGACTCAGGGTCTCACTCACCCACGGTGCACAGGGCGCTCGCCCGCCGTGGGGCAGCAGGGAGCTGGGAGCTGGCTTCACAGAGACGCCCTCAAACAACGCTGGGCTCCAGGTCAGTTGGGGCAGGTGGGTTTGCCAACAGGTCGGGGGCAGTGGAACACCAGCCAGCTGCTGCCCTTGGGGTGGGTAAGGGTGCGTTTTTGGACGCTGCTGAATCAGTGCACTTTCCTGCTCTCACCACCCCCCACCATGGAAGTCAGGTCCAGCCTCAACAGAGAAAAGGCAGAAATGCTGGTGTTGAGTATTTTGGGGGGTGGGGCCGTGAGGCTCAAGGGTTCTCGGGGCACCTTGAGTTCTGTCCCGAATGTCTTCGGCTGCATTTCCCCTGTGAGTCCGTCTACGTTTGCACCCGCTCTGGCCACGCCAGATGTCCCGCGTTGCTCGAAGTCACGCACCTTCATGCCTTGGCCCTTGTCTCTTCTGCTGACATTTGCTTCTTCCTGTTCTGTGTCTGTGCAGATCTGCGCCCTCACCCAAGGCCTGTCTGAGACACTGTGCTGTCCCAAGGAGTGTGGACGCCAGAGAAAAACTGTCGTCAGCGTTGGCTCTGCCGGTGACTGGAGGTGCGCGAGCCGTTTATTCCCTCGGAGCTCAGTTTCCTCATGTGGGGCGACAGGAAGAGGGGTCCCTGCCTCAAAGAACCTCCAAGGGTCAAGTGAGCCACAGGAGGGGACCCATGAAATGAGGGCTCTCCATGGTGGGGGGTCCTTTCCTCTCTGCCTGGAGACCCAGTTGCAGTGAATTCGATTAAGGACCCATGCAAGGGCTCAGTTTCTACAGAGGAGAAGCTATGGCCCCTCTCCTGTGGTCCAAACCCCAAGCTGCAGCCCCTGGATGGCAGGGAGGTGAGGCCTGGAGTGTCTGTGGGGGGCTGATGGCTCAGGGAGGCAGGGAAGACCACCCCCCTGAGCCAAACCAGCCCCACCCTGTGTGGGGGTCTCAGCTTCTGCTTCCGAGACTGGAGGGCGGGGCTGCTCATCTCTAAATCTCCAGGGCCCAGCACGGTGCCAATCAGTGCGAGGATGCAGCACTGACTGAGCTGAATGAGCTAAGGAGCACAGCGTTTCAGCGCCCACCACAGCAACCAGTCCAAAGTGTGAGCTTCCTAAAGGATTATTAAGTATCTGATTTAACAAGGGAGCGATGCGCACTCCATGAGGCGGTTTATGAGTCAGAGGTATGTGCAGGGCATCTGAGATTGGAGAGTATGGGATGTTGTCTCAGATCTGCCTACTGTTCGCTCTCTGTGCGGCTGTCAGCAAGCCAAGCATTGATGGCTACTCCAGACTTGGAATGGCAGAGGTCCCTGAGGGACAGCTCTCTCTCTCTCTCTCTCCCCCCCTCTCTCCTCTCCCCACTCCCTTCCCCTCTCCCTTTGGCTCAGAACATGGGTGTCCCTGTCCCCTCTGCTCCTCCTCCCCCCTTGCAGACTCAATACTTGAGAGAACTCGCACAGGGAGTTCATGGAGGAGGCCCTGCTCACGGTGGGTGTCAGAGGGCGAGGAGGGGTCAGGCAGAGTTAACGGGGGCAGGGAACTGTGTTTGCGAAGCGGGAGATTCGAGCTGATTAAGTGCAGGTGCAGTCGGGGTTGAGAGGGTGGCTTGAAGTTACAGGGACGACTGGTGAGGTGGGCAGACAGACATGGGGGGCCGGGGCATGAGTGGTCTCACGGAACATTCGGAGGGGTCTTGATTCAGGTCAGGTACAAGGAAATAAACCACTTCCCGAGGGCCTGCTGCGTTCCAGGCGGCATCCCGGTCTCTGAGCAATGATGAGTGAGGAAGACGTGGTCCCTGACTTTGGCTCACACGGTCCCACTGGGAGCTGTCTGACAGGAAACAGGACGCCTCGGTGTCGCATGGAGGGGGTTTAAGGCAGCCGGCAGGGATGGCCTTATTCTCACTGGGACGCAGCTGCAGTGCGAATGCTGCTTTGTAGCTGAAGGCACCAGGCTCGCTTGACTCCCACGTTTGAGCTCGTTCCACGGCACACGAGATGGCAGACAGAATGCCAGCAATGGTGTCCACGTTCCAAGCTGTGTCCTGGCTGTGGACACTCCCTTATTGGCCTCAAGGCCACTGAGAGGTAAACTCACCTCTCTGTCGCCCCTTGAGGGGTCCTAGCTGTCGGGCAGGGGGCGTGTCCTGAGTGGGTCTCTGCGTGTCCTGGCATGCCCAGGCCTTGCTGCCTCTCCACCTTCCGGCTCCCTTTGCCCCTGACGTTCCGCCAGGCAGTTGCTTAGCAACCTCTCCAGCAAGACTGCGCATCCTGGCATAAATCGTTGTTATGCACAGAGAGAGATTTCTCCCGCCTTCTCTCTCCTGTGTTCTAAGCAAAAAGACATCCCAAAATAGGACATTTTTTTCTTTTTCCTTTTGCTTTCTTTTTTGATAGACAACTTCTGTGTAAATGTTGAAATCTGTGTTGTCTGTCAGGGAGCAGTCAATCTGAAAACTCCGCTGCAGAGAATGTGTATTCAGCACCGGGGACAAAGAGAGGCAGACGTGAAGATGTCAGTTATTCTGTGTAGTTAATGCAGAAGCTGGGGATTTAAATTGAGCGGCCCAGGGAGATGGAAAGGCAACAGAGAGACGACTCAGGACAGGCCCCTGTCCTTTGGATGAGGCAGGGCTCTGTTTGTTTGCCTGAACCTGGAGCTCGGGAGGCCCGAAGGGTCAGCCCGGCCCGAGAGCGTCTGTGCCAGCATCTCTGCTGCTGAGCTGGAGCTCAGGTCACGCTCCTGTGCTGGGTTTACAGGCGGAGTGGCCAGATTGCAGCCCCAGCTCTGTGGGTTTCCACTTCTGGGCGCTGGTTCGTTAAAGTATCAGATTCCTGAGTGAGTTATCAATGGTCTGTCTGTACCCCTCACTCCCTCCCTGAGGCCCCTGCAGGCTCTTCCCCCTGGACCCTTAGGACCTCCATGACCTGCCCCTGCCCCTGCCCCTGCTCCGCACAGCCTGGGCCTCCAGGACCAGGTGAGCTTTCACATGGTCAGCGCCAGAGCTGCCCTGCCCAGGAGACCTGTCACCTCCACCCCTGTGGTCGACAACCAACATTCTCCATGGGGGGCAGTTTTGTTCCCGGGGGTGTTTGGCAATCTACTTTCTGTTCTCACAGCCCTGGGGAGGGGGACGCTGGCTTCCTGGTGGGCTGAGAACACCCTGCAGTGCACGGGACACACCCCGCATCAAGCAGTGACCCAGACCTTAGTGTCAGTGGTTCTGAGGCTGAGAAGCCCAGTGTGCAGGGATCACCTGAAGGACTGTGCCTCTGAGATGCGGATGAGTCACCCCTGCCTCTGCAGCCTCCCACACTGGGCTGCTCAGCAAGTCCTTCCTTAATGCACAGACCGCTCAACTAGAGGTGGCATCAGGGCTGAGCCAATGTTTTCCCTTCCAGTTTTAAACCACTAAGATCAAACCCTCTTCCAACAGCTTTGTGGGTGTATAATTTTGTGCCAGACTTATTCTGGACTCAGCTATCAAAAGCAGTTGTGATGAGGAGTCAATATATCCTCAAGGAGGAACTCGGCCGAAGATTAAGGGTCTTCGCCAGGCTGGTGGGCATCGTTCTGCAGCTGGTCCACGGTTCATTGCTGCAGGTAGAATTTTATCCACATCCCTAGGGCTTCCTCGCTCCTGGCAACTCCTTGTCTCAAACTCAGCTCACCCTGACCTCGAAATGCTCTCCGGATAGTTGGTTCTTTGTCTCACGCACGAAGATGGGGCGAAACAGGCCTGGGAGAGCCAACCTATCCATGTCTCCTGTGTAGTGAGTTTAATAGTGGTCCCCTGCGAAGACATGCCCAAGTCCTGAGCCCCCAGTAACTGTGACTGAGACCTTACTTGGTAAATGGCTCTTAGTAGATGTAATTAAGGTAGGAATCTCAACAGGAGGTTATCTTGGATTTAGGGTGGACCCCAAATCCAATGACCAACCATGTGAGGAAAGACAAAGCCAGGTTTGGCACACATCGGCCCCGAGAGAGAAGGCAATAGGAAGATCGAGACAGAGATAGGAGCTGGGCATCTACAAGCAGGCGGATGCCAGGGATGGCCAGAGGCCCCCGGGATTTGGGAGAGAGTACGGCGCACCTTCTCCCACCATGCGTAATTGCATGTGTCAGCTGGACTTGGCTGTGGGACCCTGTATCTGGTCACATGTTACTTCTGGGTGTGTCTGTGAAGATGTTTCTGGAGGAAGCTTGCATTGGAACTTAGGAAAGCGGCTACTGTCTTCCACTGTGGGGGCATCTTTGATCCCTGAGGGGCTGGAGGGAACAGGAAATGGGAAAGGAGGACCCTACCCCTTCTGCCTCACTGCGGAGCTAGGATGCCGGCCTGTGCTCTCTGCTCAGAACCCTCTCTCCTTTCTCTCGGGACGCTTGGCTCAGTCTGAACTACACCCCTGGCTTGCCCGGGTCCCCAGCTTGCACATGAGAGACTGTGGGACTCCTCAGCCCCCCTGATCACGCAGGCAGCCCCTGCTTCTCTGGAGAAGGAGCCTGACTCACACACCCCCTCAGGGCCTTCTGAAAGAACCCGCCCTGCTGAGGACTTGATTTCACACTTCCGATTTCCAAAATTACAAGGGGAATTCTGCGGGAACTGGTTCCAGCGGCCCTAGGACCGCTGCCCCGTGTGTTCCGGGGTCCCTGTCCTTGGGTGGTGTCATCGACCTGCCTGTGTGAGTCTGAATCAAGTCCTGACTCCCCCATGCCCACTGGACCTGTGGCTCCCAGCACATGCATGGGTTCTGCTAGCCCTAACCCTAGCAGCTCTGCACTCTTTCTCCTCCTCTCCACTCCCGTCGCCACTGTCGGTCTGAGGTCTCAGTGTTGTCACCTCACTCACCACAGTGCTTGCCTGCCCCCGACGCACCTTTCCACGCCCACTCCACCCTCCAGTTCCGGCTCCGACCACAAGGCTGACTGGATTCTGCTTCACACTCCACGGCAGTTTTACGTACAGGGGTAAGTAAAAGCTTACTGGACTCTTTGGAAAGTGGGCAGGCCAGACTCTTTACCTTCCCATTCATTTTTATGATGTAAAAGCATGTCATCAGCCCCTCCGATGCATGGTGCTTGTGCTTGTCCCCGGGCATACTGGGGTGAGTGATGCTAAACTTGTGCCTGAGTTGGGAAAAAGATACAGGTACTGACTTCATACCAATGGAGGTCCATGGAGGGTGAGGAGGGGCTGGCATTGAGAGTGACTGATGGGAAGGGGCCTACTAGCTGTGAACCTAGTTTAAGGTTGGGGGAATCTTCCCGAGGAAGGGACGCTTTTGCTGACAGTGGAGAGCTGAGCGAGCAGAGAGGAGACAGACCAGGAAAGACCTGACTTGGAGCTCGGTGTGGAACATCAGGGACCTGGGTGGAGGTGAGGGGGCCTGGTGTGAGCCGTCAGGACAGTGACGAGGTGAGGTAGGTGGTGGAGGAAGGGGCTGACACACAGGGTCCCGGAGTTGAGATGAAGGGCCTGGACTTCGTTCCAAATAAAAGGAAAAACTATGCACGGCCCCTATAGGGGGAGCTCCAGCGGGGAGCTCCAGCGGGGCCGACAGCTCTCCAAGCCCACACCCTCCCGCTGCTCGGTCTCAGTGATGTCCCTGAAACCTGTGTCTCGCGTCCTGTGGCCACACCCCCACCTGCTCCTGACGGGGCCAGGCCATCTTGGGATGATTACGCCTCTTGGAACAATCGCCTGAAACTGCGCCCAAACCCGCCTTCACCTCGTTCTACATATGGACTGAAACAACCTGCCTAGGATCCCAGAGAACTCATTTAATTTTTTCTTCATGGGTGTTATTCAAATAATAGAAGTCAGTCTTCTTGAAACTTTTCTGAGGTCATCGACTTGGGTTCCCAGAAAGCACACCGAAAGAACGGAGCCGATTGCATTCTCCCTGTTGGTGGCCCTTGTCCGTCCCAGCCTGCTTCCCGCCACGGGTCCGAGGGCCCTGGGCAGGGACCCTGGGTCCAGGCTGGTCTGCCGGGCAGGCGGCATCTCTGGGGAGAGCAGGGTTAGGCTTCTGGGGCCCTGGAGACGCAAGGATGTCCAGGCAGCTCGAGCGTCCAGGCTGCGGCTGAACAGTTTCCCATCTATCCCTGTGGCTGGCCTTATGCGAGGGGCCCTCCTCGCAGGCCCCCCAAGAAGCCTGTAGATAGCGTGAGGCTTCGTGTCTTGAGGCGCATGGGCTATGGGGAAAGGGGAAAGGGCCGGCAGAGAGAACATGGAAGAAGGAGGCGGCTGGGCTGGGGGACTTTCGCCCCGGGCTAGGCAGCAACTCCAGCTGCTCCGACCTCTCGTGTTATCACAGCCCACCGAGGGGGCCCGTGGCCAGGCTGTTCCAGAAAAGGACAGGAGGCCCACGTGCACCGAGGCAAAGGGATGCTGCTCTGGGGTCTGCTCATAGAAGTCCATTTGTATCAGCAAAGCCATCCTTGGGCGCGGTGCGGATTTCACGAGTGGCATGGCTGGGCGGGCTGGGACACACGGGCAAGGCCCGAGGGAGAACGCTGCTACTACTGTGCCTGAGTGTGACTTTGCAGTTGTGAAGGACGGGGCAAGGGGTCAGGTTGGTTTGCTCAACATTAGCCTGAAGACAAAAAAATCTGCTGATCACACCATCATCTTGGGTGGCATTTTTAATGCAAAATTGGACATGCGAAGGAAGCCCCGTCTGGCAGGAGACAGGAGAGCGAGGAGGGGTGAGCTGTGCTCCTGGCTGGGGAGGCCGTGGTCAACCCCCTGCCTGGTCGCCGGACGGGCGCTGGGGAGCTGCTGACCCGGAGGCGCAGCATGGGCTGCAGACCGTTGCTTCATTGTTTGCCTGACACTACGCGCTGCAGTTTGCTCGGTCTTTTTCTTTTTTTTTTTCAGTAAAATTGTAAGATATTCACAGTAGACTTCGTGAAAGGATTCCCCAACTCTAGCTAATTATCCCATCCATCACCTTGTGTATTTCTCTCCCGTATAACATGGTATTGTCAACAGTGCCCCCCCCCCCGTCACGTGGTAGCTCCAAAGGCCTGATTCTTCTCGCAGCCGACAGCTTGTACCTTTTACCGACATCTCCCTATTTTCTCCTTCCCTCAGCCCCTGGCAACTGTTTTCCTGCTCTGTTTCCATGACTTTGATTTTTGCTTCCTGCTTGTTTGTTTTTAATTTCGTGAATCTTCTTGAAATCTCCTAGGTGATGCTGTGCGAAGAGCGATGAAACTGATCTGTAGAAACCGAAGAACCAGGCTTGCGTTGCTCAGGGAGGAAGTCCGGCCCAAAGGACAAAGACCAGTTCGCGTGGGGACCTGCACTTTTCCTGGGGGTCACAGACGAAGTATCGGGAGCCGTGCGCAGGGGAAGAGCAGCGTTTCCACTGGACGGTCTGGGTGGGTCCGGCTCCCTCTTGTATCATCTGTCCCACAAGGTGACGGAGTCCTTTGATCCTGAATTTTCTTGTCTCTGTAATGGGGACAATGAGGAGAGCCCCTTCGCATGGGGAAGGGCAGGAGTGAACCACACATCAGAGATTGCACACGAACAGGAAGGACACAGCCCCGAGGAACGGTGGCCGATTGTTAACAGCTCCGGACCTCTGTCTCCTCACTGGTTCAGTGCGATGCTGGCCCAGCGTCCGAGCTTGCCAGCAGGGCCAGGGCCCAGCACGGCCACCTGGTTTCAGAGTGAGCGTGTCCTGACCCCTTGCCTGGCAACGTGTTAACTGAGACTCGTAAAGAACCACAAGGAAGAAGACAGTGCCTGCCCTCAAAGTGCTTCCCCGCATCGAGAGGGGGATGGGCAGAGATGAGTAAAGCGCCCCCAGTGAGGAGGGAAGGCCAAGGGCAGGGCTGGGCACGAGGAAGGAAGAGGGCGGACTGCATGCGCAACTGCTGGGTGAAGGAATCAGTTCTACAGCCTTTGACCCTGACGTCCCAGACGCCACCTGGGGCCCGCTGACCCTGCCCTGGCAGTGGGGCCCCGGGCAGCAGGCTGGCTGGCCCCCAGGCACAAGAGCAGGCTTGGCGTCTCATTCAGAGTCAGGGAATCAGAGAGTGCTTTGGCGGTGGGTTCTCGAGGAGCCTCTAATCCACTGTCCCGAGTAGAAGCCCCGAGGATGCGGGATTCTCAAGGGCTATGAGTCCGTCTTCTCAGACCCTTTCCCTCCCCTGCATCATCCAATGTGGTTCCCCATCTTGACTGCACCCTAGAATCGTGGCAGAGTTAACAAGCCTCCAGGCGGTGCCGGAGACCCATGGAGTCAGAGTCTTTGGAGGGGGGCCAGGATGTCTGCGTCCTTCAAGGACCCCGGAGGACCCAGTGTGCTGCCAGGGCTGGAGAACGCTGGCCCGGGACTCCGCTTTAGCTCTGGTTTTCCCCAGGTTGCTCAGCCCTAGGCACCCCATCTCTCTCCTGAAGACTCAGCCCTGTCCAATTCCCGAGTCAGGGCGACTGAGGCAGGCTCATTCCAGGGAGAGGGGTCCTGAGTGGGTCTCTTTGCCCTCGTCCGGTACCTGAGCCACCCAACACACCATCCAGTTCATCCAATGTGCCAAACCCACTCCCACCTCAGAACACTGGCAGCTGCCCTTCTTTGGGCTGGAAGTTTCTTCCCTTCGACGGCTGAATGGTGGCTCCTTTTCAAGTGCTCAGATCTCAGCTCAAAATCAACCCTGACCCTTCCTCTACTTCCCCTCGGCCCCAGGAGCTCTCAATCAGGGTCATCTGAGTTATCTTTCTCGTTGCACTGATGATGAAATATTTGCCTACCAGTGATAAGCCATCTCCTTCCAGAAGGACCAACAGACAGTCTGTGAGAGTGGTGCTGTTCTCTGGGTCCCACCTTAGCCCCCAGGCAGGGGTGTTGCCTCTCCTGAGTCTTTGTAAACGGTTACTCTGGGTTGGTTTTTCTCACCAGATACCCAGGCTGCCAGCTTCACAGTTGCCATTGGCCTCTCTCCCTTTATCTGTGTCTGTGTCCCATGTCCCCTCCCCTAACAGTGTCTTGCACGCAGGAGGTGGGCAGTCACAGGTGTAGCAGGACCCACAACACATTCAAGCACCCAGGGATGGACCTGGAAAGTGTGAAGAATCTTCCACTCACACAAGTAACACAACCCTTGAAAAACCTGTTCTATTTTCTTCCTGCTCCGTTATCACCAAGTTTGGGGAACTTTGTTCTTTTGGAACAAAATGTTTTGTCCGTGAGCTGTTTGTCTGCTCTGCTGAATTTCCCTCCTTGAGGGGATTTATCAACTTAAAATGGAAACTCTCCCTGGTGAGAAGTATTTAAACAGGCTTTCAGAACATGCTGGAATGCAGCATGTGAGTCGGCCAAAAGCAGGCCCTGTCCCTGCTCTGGTCCCTTCGCCCTGGGGCCTGTCCACAGGGCTCCCCAGGGCCCCGGGCTTGACCTTGAAGCTGAGGCCATGCTGGCACTCAAATAGAAAGGCACAGGAGTAAAAGGGACAGAGAAGAAGCTTTCAACCCTAAACCTGGGCAGGGCCCAAGGCAGGGAGGCTGGGCACCTCGGCCCCGGGGCCACTGAGCCATAGATTGTATGATCACACGTAGAATCGACAGCACCCTCTTCCTCGGGCATTTTTGCGTCTTTCAGTTACTTGGGTAACTTGCTCTCCTTGAGAGGGTAGGGTGCCCGCGGACAGGAGGCTGAGGGCTCCCCAGGTCTCTGACCCTGTCTGCCACAGGAAGGCTGCCCAGGGCCACCATGGACTGGGACTGGGAGACAAGTCGGCCTCCTCCCGAAGGTCGTTTAACAGGCTCCCTTAGCCCTTACTCTCAGGTGGTAGTTTGACATTGATCCATCTTGCTCTTCATGCAATTTGTTGAGAACCTGGGTAAGAAAGAGGGGTGCAATTTATTATTGCACCCCACACCCACCCCGTGAAACTTCCAACCCCGATTCCCATGTGACTATGCGTGGGCACGCTCCTTAACAGCTGACTTTGAGAAAGACCTTCCGTCCCCTGCCCGGGATCTTTGGTGGGGGGCAAGTGACAGCTTCATCCATCACTCGCTCGCGCCTCCCGACCCTGCTGCAGGCCCCCCTCTGGGGCAGCCTGCCCTCCCCCGCGCCGTTTGCTCGTTTGCTAGGCCCGCTCCCTGCAGTCTCGTGGCGCCTGGCCTTATTTGAGGAGAGATGAATGCCTTGCTCACAATCGCTCTCCTTTCTTACAAAGTCACCCTTCCGCCCAGCATTGTTATTGAGCAAGATCTCCAGAAACATGGCTTTTACTGGGTTGTCTTTCCCGAGGCCAGCTGAATCTCAGATTTTCTAGAACTAGAAGAGTGTGCAGGCCCCCCTCCCCAAATGGCCTCACTCTCCCTCCAGCCATGGAGCAGTTGCAGATGCCTCAGGGCAGCTCTGGCTGTCCCTGTGCCCCGCCGGCCGAGAGCACATCCCCCTGCCCNGCCCGCTCCCTGCAGTCTCGTGGCGCCTGGCCTTATTTGAGGAGAGATGAATGCCTTGCTCACAATCGCTCTCCTTTCTTACAAAGTCACCCCTCCGCCCAGCATTGTTATTGAGCAAGATCTCCAGAAACATGGCTTTTACTGGGTTGTCTTTCCCGAGGCCAGCTGAATCTCAGATTTTCTAGAGCTAGAAGAGTGTGCAGGCCCCCCTCCCCAAATGGCCTCACTCTCCCTCCAGCCATGGAGCAGCTGCAGATGCCTCAGGGCAGCTCTGGCTGTCCCTGTGCCCCGCCGGCCGAGAGCACATCCCCCTGCCCAAGAGACGGGCACGCCTGGGTCAGCCCATCCTTGTGATGAGCGAACTTCCCCGATTGGACCGCAGCCCCACCTGCATCACAGGATAGCCCAGGTCTGAGCGTTCCTGGGCTGTATGTTCTATGCCACGGGCACTCGGTCATAATCTGGTGACCTGCTCTGAGAGCCCGGCCCTAAAGTCCATTCAAAGACGGTATTGGCTCCCGATTCATCAGCCCCTCTGACCAGAACCTCTGCTCTGGAATTCAGGCGTCTTCCTCCTCCCACCCTGTGTCAGTCAGGATGGGCTGGGTCGTGTGGCAGTCAACAACCACCCGACATCTCAGTGTCTCAGCATCGTGGTCAGCAGGGAGGGCTCTGCCCACTGTGGTCATTTGCAGAAGGAACAGTCTCCATCTCAAATATTGCCGATTGCCGTGTCAGAAGGAAAAGGGAATCGAGACGAGTTGTGCATGAGTTCTTGAACATTATGACTAGACATGATCTGCGTTACTTGCTCTCCTACCGTGGAGCCAAAGCAAGTCACAGGTACATAGCTGACTCCTTCGGCGGCTGGTGGGGGGCGGGGCGGTGGGTGGGGGATAGAAATCCACCACATATCCACCAGCGGAGAGCCAGGACTATTTAGCAGACAGCAAAAGNGGGGGGGGGGGGGGGATAGAAATCCACCACATATCCACCAGCGGAGAGCCAGGACTATTTAGCAGACAGCAGCAGTGACTTTCACACCTTGTCATCTCCCTTTCTCTTTCCGGGGGTGGGGGTGGGGGTGAATTCTGCAAAACATCAATTAAAACGGGAAACTACCCAAGCATGTATTCTAATCTACTCAATTTAAAGGGAACAAACTTGAACCCAATTGGAGAAAGTGATTTTCTTGAGATCACACAGTGAGTCAGGGGCACGTTATGACCAAAAACCGGTCTGTGGGCATTTGTTTTCCCCTTTTTGGACCCCAGCATTATGCGGACAAACCACTTGTGGGTTTGTCCATGTCCACTTGGGTTTCTGAGTCAGTGCAGTTGCTAGTAATTTTGGCACGAATGGCTGGAGGTGGTGACAATATCACTCACACTCAGTGAGGGAATTATTTCATTCAATGACCCCTGGGCCTGTGAAATGGAAGGTGGAGATGGTTCTCTTCTTGGGAACATGTGCCCAAACAGCAAAGCTGCCTGCCTCTCCCGTGAGGACACATGGCCTCGGGGCCAGGTAAACTGGGCACCAGCAGTGGGCCGGGTGTGATGCCGGGCACTTCAGTGGAAAATGCATGTGGACACCTAAATGGAACCATGACAGCAGCAGCAATGACGGTCTCTGCAATGTCACGGGCGGTGCCGCATGCTACGTTCTCACGAACGGATGCCATCCTCATGCCGAGTAGGCGGGTGGGAACGGGGAGCCGCAACTTCTAGTTGAAAATATTGACAGTCACAGAGGTCAAAGAACTAGCTGAGGCAGTAAAACTATGGAGGAGAGAGAACACCTTCGTCATTACCGCCGTGGCCGTTTCTCGGGTGGAAAGTCCCAGACTGCAGTCACTGGGTCATTTATGTATCCATTTTGTTTGGTCTCCCCCAGGGGTGACGTGTACACCTGTGAGTACAGTGAGCAGGTCTGGTCCGTCACCTCCATAGGTGTCGCTCCCAGCGCTGTGCCGGCCACGTTGCAGGTCCTCTGCGGGCAGGACGTTTCAGCCCGCAGAGCTCTGCCCCATTGTGGCCCCTGCCAGAGACGGGAGCCGGGCCTTCGGCCTGGTTTACTCACTCTGCTTCAGCAGCTGGCTCCATCCCCTGCCGTGTCCTTTCCCATACAAGCCACGTTCATTTATTTCTTCAGAGTATCTTTGGCTTCTGGGCACTAAATATCTAAATTTTAATGTTTTTATCTCCTCTCCTGATGGAGAGGAGGCAGGGGGAGGCCTATGGCTCCGAGAGCGGCAGCTTGAGGATGGACGGGAGAGGGCCAGAAAGCACCCAGGGGCTTAGCGGCCACTCAGGTGGGAGATGATGCTGGCGTGTGCTTTCTGAGTCCAGCTGGGCACATCTGCACCTGTGAAGGCATTCATAGGTGACACGTGAACACGGGTCTCTAAGGACCACCATCCCTCCGCTCCATGAGGTCGGGATGCAGGGCCGGCCGACACTGGTCCTGACAGACTCTGTGACTGAGACACATAAGCTTCTGACTCTGACTGCAGCGGCCCGCAGCTCTCCTTCCTGTGGACGGAAAACGCGTTCATGCATAGTTGGCTACCTGTCTCCTGCGCTTGCTGCTGAGTGACGACGTGGACTGGGGGTTTCTGCTGGTGGCGAGTGACAGAACAGATGTCTCTGCCTCACCTTTCTCAGTCCGCCTGATCAGAAGCCATCACGGCGATGGGACTGCTGCTGGGATCTGCAGGGAAGTCAAGTGTCTGCCAGCCGGGCACCCTCGGACCCGGACGCGGGTGCCTCTTGGAAGGCAGCCCGCCCCACAGCTGGCCGAGGCCCGCTCCCTGCCGCTCCTCAGAAAGGCGGGCGCAGCAGGACCATTGACAAGTAAATTTGCCTGCTTCTGGAAGCACGGAAAAGAACCAAGAGAAATGATACTTATGTTCGATGTTACCTTTCCCTGGGTTTTCTTTCAAAAGTCCTGATTTCTTTTTTGTGCGGCTGCCTGGAGATGTATTTCCAGCTCGCGCCCCACCCCCTCACCAGTGGAATGTGACTCTGTGCTGGTAGCTGATGAAGCAGGGTGTGGAGGTGGAGGTGGAGGGGGGTGGTGCACAGGCAGAAAATGCTTTTCTCCCTCCCTAAAAGCGGTGGCCACATATTTGCATCAGCCCTGCCGTGCCTCTCCTCCAACTCCCAGCTGACTGTGTACACTTGGNTGGGGGTTTCTGCCGGTGGCGAGTGACAGAACAGATGTCTCTGCCTCACCTTTCTCAGTCCGCCTGATCAGAAGCAATCACGGCAATGGGACTGCTGCTGGGATCTGCAGGGAAGTCAAGTGTCTGGCACCCTCGGACCCGGACACGGGTGCCTCTTGGAAGGCAGCCCGCCCCACAGCTGGCCGAGGCCCGCTCCCTGCCGCTCCTCAGAAAGGCGGGCGCAGCAGGACCATTGACGAGTAAATTTGCCTGCTTCTGGAAGCACGGAAAAGAACCAAGAGAAATGATACTTATGTTCGATGTTACCTTTCCCTGGGTTTTCTTTCAAAAGTCCTGATTTCTTTTTTGTGCGGCTGCCTGGAGATGTATTTCCAGCTCGCGCCCCACCCCCTCACCAGTGGAATGTGACTCTGTGTTGGTAGCTGATGAAGCAGGGTGTGGAGGTGGAGGCGGGGGTGGGGGGTGCACAGGCAGAAAATGGCCTTTCTCCCTCCCTAAAAGCGGTGGCCATATATTTGCATCAGCCCTGCCGTGCCTCTCCTCCAACTCCCAGCTGACTGTGTACACTTGGCTCCCGACACCTGTGCTCTTGCTGGCCCTCCTGCTTGGGGTGTTTCTGCTGCATTTGTCCTTGGAGGACTCCTGCTCATCCTCACACCCACTTGTCAAGGACCCTCCCTTGGTGGGGACCCTAAACTTCACGTGCCCCTGAAACATGGTCAGACTGTATTCCAAAGGTTTCTGTGAGGGTGAGGTTAACACATAAGTCGGTGGACTTTGAGTAAAGCATCTCCACCAGCAGAAAGGAGTTTTGTCCATAGATGACCTTGGACTTGACCTGCAACATGGGTCTTCCCTGGGGCTCCAGCCTCTGCTGAGCTAACAGATTTTGAACTTGCCAGCCTCCATGATCACATGAGTCAATTCCTTAAAATAAGCCTCTCTCTGCACACACACACTCACACACACACACACACACACACACATACACACTCACACACACTTCCCTCGCTCTGGAGACCCAATTTCTATGCTGATCACCCTGCCCGAGGCCTCACCTTTCCTTCCCCAGAGTTGCTCTGCTTTGTCATTGCTGTTTCCCTTCATAAGACGGTCACCAGCTGCAATGATCTTGTCTATTTCTTTGTTCCCCCACTTACAGCTTCTCTCCCCCAACAGGATGTACGCTCCCAAAGGGCAGGTGCCTTCCCTGTCCTGCGGACGGGTCTAATCCTGGAACATAGAGCAATCTCTGGCCCATGAAACATGTTGAGTAAGTAACTAAGTGAAGTGGATGGAAGTCTTTGTACTTAAAAACAAGCATTCAGTCCTGGCTGGCGTAGCTCAGTGGATTGAGTGAGGGCCTGTGAACCAGATGATCGTGGTTCGATTCCCAGTCAGGGCACATGCCTGGGTTTGCAGGCCGGTTCCTTGCAGGCTAACTACCAGCAGGGGACGCACAAAAGGTAACCATACATTGATGTTTCTCTCCCTCTCTCCTTCCCCTCTAAAGATAAATAAATAAATAAAATCTTTAAAAAAAGATTCTTTCTTTCCTTAAAAAAAAAACAAAAAAAACCACACACACAAAAAACAAAAAACAAGCATTCAAACAAAGAGATGTATCCGAATGTTCACAGCAGTGTATTCACGATAGTCTCAAGTGGAAAAGCCCAAAGTGTTGACAGACGGATAAAAACGCGGTGTGTGCACGCAATGGAAGGTTGCTCAGGGATGAGGACTTACTCCGTGCTGCAGTGTGGATGAACATTGCAAGTGTGCTAAGTGATAGAAGCCAGGCACAAAAGGCCACGTTTTGTCTGATGACATTGAACCAGGAAGTGAATGAGTGGTTGCCAGAAGGTTGGGGGCAGGAGAGAAATNCCTTCCCCTCTAAAGATAAATAAATAAATAAAATCTTTAAAAAATGATTCTTTCTTTCCTTAAAAAAAAAAACAAAAAACACACACACAAAAAAACCAAAAAACAAGCATTCAAACAAAGAGACGTATCCGAATGTTCACAGCAGCGTATTCACGATAGTCTCAAGTGGAAAAGCCCAAAGTGTTGACAGACGGATAAAAACGCGGTGTGTGCACACAATGGAAGGTTGCTCAGGGATGAGGACTTACTCCGTGCTGCAGTGTGGATGAACATTGCAAGTGTGCTAAGTGATAGAAGCCAGGCACAAAAGGCCACGTTTTGTCTGATGACATTGAACCAGGAAGTGAATGAGTGGTTGCCAGAAGGTTGGGGGCAGGAGAGAAATGGGAAGTGACTAAATGGGTACAAGGTTTCACTGGGGGCTGATGAGAACATTCCGGAATTATACAGCGCTGATAGCTGTGCGACTTTATAACTCCACTCCAAGCTACTGAGTTGCATCCTTTAAATGGTGCTTTGCATCCTGTGGATCTTATCTCTCTGAAATTACAGCATGTAGGTGCCCACCCTCTCATTTAATCATGACTTCCACCACGAGAGCAGGCGCACCAGTTAATACCGCTGTGCTGGTTTCTGAATCCACCCGTGCCTGTCCCCACTCTCTGGGACACCTTTGATTCCACTCACTCCACTCTTCCTTGGACTGTGCTCACCCCTGCCTGGCGGGTCTCCATGCCTCCGGTTTCCCAGCTTCATCCACCTCCTGCCCTCCGTCACAGCAAGCATTCCTGATAGACCCTGAACCCCGCCACGCCGCTGTCATCCTGAAGCCCCATCCCTGCCACTTAATGGCTTCCTCCTTCGGGCAGCACTGGCCTTTATCGTTAAAACTGTGCCCCCACTCCCATGCGCGGTATGGCCTTAGTCCCAGTCACCAGGATACGGAAACAACCTAGGGGCCCATCAATGCATAAATGGGTAAAAAAGGCGCCACACACAGACACACATGTGCACAGAGAGAGGGGGGGAGAATATCATTCAGCCACGAGGGATAAGGAAATCCTGTCATGTGTGACAACTTGGGTGGGCCGTTAGGACATTATGCTAAGTGAGGTGAGTCAGAGACAAATACTGTACCTAAAAAAGCCAAACTCACAAAAACAGAGAGCAGAACGCTGGTTACCGGGGGCTCGGGGTGGGGAGACGGGAAACGCCGGTCAGAGGACGAGAACTTGTAGCTGGAAGCTGAATGGGTTCCGGAGAGCTAACGCACAGCACAGCGAGGAGAGTCAATGAGGCTGTGTTACACACTTTGAAGTGGCTACTAGACTAGATCTTACAAGCTCTCACCACAAAGAGAAATGACAAATATGTGTCATGATGGAGGTGCCAGCTGCAGCTGCAATGGCAATCGTACTGCAATACATGAACGTAACAAACCCACACGCCGTGCACCCTACACCACACAACATCCTGTGGCAGTCGTGTCTCAACTAAAAAGAAGAAACAAACCCTACATCACCCACCATTCTCTCCACTCCTCCCCTTTGAACTCTGTGTGTACCCACAATTAGCTACTCTGTGCTCCATGAATATCTTTCTACTGTCCCTCCTCTGGGACTGTTCTCAGCGCAGCCCACTCTCTGGAATTCCCTCCTTTCCTCTCCTTAGTGACAGTCCTCAGCTCACTTAGCATCTTTGTGGCAGGTGTCTTCTGTACCTGTCCAGTGGGATCAATCTTTCCCTCCCCTGCACGGCCTCTTTGTCCTACCTACACCTAGCGCAAGCTCCCCTGCCACGTAGAGCCAGAGGCCGAGGGTATGGAGAGACCTGGTGGACCTCTCTGCTCTGGGCAACCTGAGCTGTGGACCGGCTGAGAGTGTTATCAGGAAGAAGTGTTCTTGGAGACCGAAATGTCCGTTACGTGTCAATATAACTCTGATAGGGAAGAGAGGGGCGTATCCCTGTCTCTGTGGGTCAGGAGCCTTCCTAATTTCAAAGCCCAGAACCGGGCAGAGGCGCCAGGACCTGAGGAAGACCTTATCGCCCACCCGCAGGCAGAGCTGGAGCAACAGAGCAATGACCCAGGGCACCTGGCCCCTCTCAGCGGTGACCTGTGGAGGCCGAGCTTCTCTGGCCCAGGAGCACTGCGCACCCATGTGCACGGGCTGCGAGGGCCTGGTGGGGGGAACGGCGGTCAGCGGGTGGTGTGCCGCCTGGGCCCGCGCCATCCGGACCACAGGGGCCCCTCGTCACACCAGTGGATGAGGCATTGCTGGCCGGATGGGAAGGTTCACCTGGGTCCGTCATAGATGGTGGACGGTCAGCGTTAGAATCTCACAGGGACAGCTGGGGCATGAAAGACGGGTCTCACCACATACAGACGTGATAGGCATGCGACATGTCCTTGGACACACAAAAGTTTTTAATTTTGGTCCACACAACTTATCTATTTTCCTTTGGTTTCTTGTGATTTTGGTGTCATATCTAAGAGGCTGCTGTCTAATCCAAGGTCATGAAGATTTTATGTTTTCTTCTCAGATTTGTATAGTTTCACCTGTTGTGTTTCATTCCTTGACCTATTTTTAGTTCTCTTGTGAATGGCGTCTGGTGAGGGTCCCCCGTCGTGTCTGCACGTCAGTACCCAGCCGTCTCCGCACCGTTGGTTGCGAAGCCTGTTCTTTTCCTACGGAGCCCCCTTGGCAATCTTGTTCATTGAAGAGCGTGCACATTTTCCACTGGGCTCAGTACTGAAGGAAATGACTAAACTGTATTGTCACCCTTACCAAAAGTGTCAAGGCCGTTCTCATCACCTCTGTTTTAAAGTTAAAGAAAACGCAGCCCGGGGAGGCCGCAGAAATGTGCTCCATGCCCATGTGGCTGCCGGAGACAGACTCGGGGCGAAGACCCGGCTCTCCCGGCCCGGCCCTGTTCTTCACGGACACGAGTTGCATCCATCCAGATCGATGACTATTTTACTGTGAAGCAGGCCGCATCATTTAAAATGCAGACGGATTATTTTAAATGGATGGAGAAAACTCTATCAAATTTTCTACAGCTCTTGAGAGTTGAAACTACACTTTCCACTTCAAAATAATAATCAAGCTAAAGCTGTTTCTAAGACTGTTTCAGATATTAACTCAGCTCATCCTTGCAGCGGCCCTGTGAGGGCGAGAGCTGTCTTACCCCCTCCCCCTTCCACGCAGCAGGGAAAGGGGACCTAGCGGATTCAAAGCAGGCAGCCTGCCCCCGAGTCTGGGCCCACACCCCGGTGCCACCTGTCCCTTGGGGTCTCCTGCCTGATGGCCCAGCTTCCCCTCTTCATGCTGAAAACCCCACCTGGGAAGCTTAGGGGTCTTGGAGCTTGAAGGCTGGGGTTTGGATTCCAGCCCCGCCCCTTACTAACCGAGTGTCTTTGGTTGAGTTAGTTCTTTTACCTTTCTTGCCTCAAAGACTCATCTGTGAAGCGAGGGATGATTGTAACATCTATGGCATTGGGTTGATGCAAGAAATGAAAACACATGTCCCTTGAATGGCACCTGGCCCGGAGTGAGTGCTCATAAACACTCATTATTATTGTTATTATTATTACTCTTGTTGTTTGCCAGTATAGAGAGGTGGCTAAGGAATGCATGCAAGTCCTGGACACGGTGTAGGGCCATCTGCTCCCAATTCCCATTTGCCGCCCTTCGCAGTGCGGCCCCGAGAGCTCGGTGTGCACAGTGACTGAGCTCCTTAGGGTACAGGCTTGCCGTGCAGGCCCTCGGCGGCTGGTCCTGGCATGCTCCCTGTGACTCTCCCCTTGTATCCAGAGTCCAAGCTCACCAATGGCTTGTGCTCCTTGGGCCTGTCACTTTGTACCCCACACTTGCTCTTTCCCAACTGCCGTAGGCTCACATGTCTAACACATTTTGTGAACTCAGGGCTTGGGGAACAGTAAGAGCTGGTGGAACACCTCCTGACTCACTGACTGCCACTTCATACAACTTCACCACCTCTTCTCCAAAGCCAGCCATAAACCTGCCAGGCTCTGAGTGCCCCTGGGTCTCCCTGGCACTGGCTAATGCCTACTCTGGCCCACCCCCCACTTACTGTAGGTGGTCTCCCAGGGAAGCCCTCCTTCTGAGGAGGTGCCCACCCTCCGGAGCTACCCGCTGTGCTCCTAGCAGACTCTCCAAGCCCACACCTGTGTTACGTAATCAGGAAGCCCGAGGCAGCTTCAGGAAGGGCACTTTGAGGGGGGAGTGGTGATGAAAACAGACTGAGGGAGAGAGATTTGGGGTGAGTGAGCCATGGAACAAAGACCTTCGAATAGAAAGAACACATTTTTTAAAAATGGTTTTGTTTGCTTGATTTCTTTCTTAAACCTAAAGAGCGAAGCCAGAGTGGGGATTTGGGCCACTGACGAGTGCACATTCTCTTGCTCAGCTGGCTTTTGTCTGCATGCAGGGATGCAGCGCTGCCTCAGAAGGCTTTCGGTTTCTGCTCGGAGCCCAGGAGCCCACCCCTCTCCCCAGGCGCACCCGCCCCTCCTCTCTTCTTCAGAAAAGTGAGGCACAGCCTCATGCACTAACGAAGCCCCTGCGCCAGGGCCTGCTTTGATGGCTCTGTCTGAACTGTCGCACACAACCCTCTAGGCCAGTCCTACAAGGGACGACCTCGGCTGTTCCTGCTTTGCAAATGGTAAACTGAGGCTTAGAGAAGTCAGTAAGTGGGAAATTTAGGTCTCCAACGGTTAGGGTGGCTGGGGCCTCCCGTTTGCTGGGTCCCCACGTCCTGTCATGCCTTTTCACTGCGTGATAAAGCAAAGGACTTTTCTAGGTCCCTCTCCCACCAGAAAGGTGGGCAGGCTGGGGGTCCTGGAGCTGGGAGGGTCCCTGCACAGATCTGCCCGGGCCTGGGCTCTGCTAATGAGGCAGAAGGGAGCGCCGTGGGCTCACTTCCCAGTCTTAGGTGGGCACAGTTTCTTCATCTTTTGTTCAGCAAACAAAAACGACGGCTTGTTTTTCTCTTCGGACTTCCACCGCTGCCTCCCGTGCTCCTTGAACACAGGAAACAGCGGCAAGCCTGGAGGGCGGGTCGAAGGGAGAGGAAGGAGGAGTGGAGGGCAGGGGGGCCGAGGAGCGGGCCCGCAGCAGCTCAGTGCTCCTGGATTCCGATAAAAGTGAACAAAGACCTTCCAGGCTGACAGAGTTCAGGCCAAGGGGGCGTGGCTTGTACACTCCAGTATCCGAGCCCTAGCAGGGCATCCAATTCTGTGGTGTCTCTGGGCCACACATTAAATATAAAACACTAACAAAAACTAATAAGCAAAAAAAGGTTTTAAGTAAATTTACAATTTTTGTGTTGGGTTGCATTCATAGCCACCCTTGGCCGCCTGTGGCCCGCAGGCTGCGGGTTGGACACTCCTGTGAGTCTAAGGCTTGGAAGACATATTCAAGTGGCTTCTGAACTCGCACTGGTTACAATTCAATTGTGAGCATTAGAGGCACATGCGTGAGAAGGGAGCAAACAACCTGGGGGGCGGGCACGTGTTCAAGGGTAAGAGACAGAGCAGGAGCCACAGGAGTTCGGAGAGGGGGAGCTGATCTGACCTCACTGGAGAAAATCCAAGCAGACAGTAGAGTTCCGGGTTGATTGTGGAGAGTGAGCCGGGTCGGCAGGGGAGGGGCGGAGCCCGGTGCAGCCCCCGTGGGAGGCAGGAGGTCACTCGTAAGTGTGAGGCACAAGCAAGTGTGCCAGAGTACGAGCCCTACCTGCCTCAGCCACATCCCTCACAGGGCTGACAGGCTGTAATGACTGGGGCCTGGCTTATTAAGCACATTTGAAAATTGGGTGAATTGCTTGATTTGGTAAAAAATTACACGGTACATTTAATCAGGCCTCCTTTAAGGAACAAATGTCATTAAAAACCACTTAATTAGCTGCCCCCACAGCCTGACTGGGTGAAAATTATATCCTTGACAAACGACAAAACATTTTGAAGGTCAAATATGGAGAATAAAAATACCACTGGATGCCCTCGGGTAATAGCCCCATAAAAGCTTGCCTCATTTTCATTCATCGAAGAGTCGTTCTCGATTGCAGCTAATCAGAATATGATGGGCTTTCTTTGGAGCAGAATCTGAAGACCCAGGGTGTGTTGGTCTTTGTGCTAAAGGAGTGAAAAATAAAAGATCCCGAGAAGCAGACATACACATTCAATGGCACACTCGCTGATCAGCCTGCAGATTTGTTATGGGAGTAAACACGCCGGCGTGGACTGTCGACCCAGGGCGCTGTGGAATACGACCACCATGGGGGGCTGGGCCACGACCGTCAGGGCCGGTCAGAGAACGTTGCAGGGGTGAGCGGACAGAGCCATTGCTTGCTTCACTGCGGGTCACCAGCAACTTCTGAGTCACGGACACTATTCACACAGGGAAGCACAGGCCCCAAGTGCACGGGTTAAATACGTTCTCAGCTGAAATGCCCCTGCCGCCCATGCCACTGGACTGGGAAACCGTGTCCTTCCCATGCGCCCTTGCCGCCCTTTGCCACTGCCCCGCCCTCCGGGCGATTGTTGTCCTGACTTCTCACCAGGGGCACCGAGGTCCCCACCCCACACGTCGTGTGACAGTGCTCCTGTGCCTGGCTGCTCCCGCGCAACTCGTTGTGAGCTTCATCCATGTCGCTGCGTGTGTGGTGATGTCTTCACCGTGAGGCTGTACTGGGTCCCGCTGGGTGGAGGTGCCTCGATGTATTTGCATGCGTTTGGGCTCATGGATATTTGGGCAGTTTTTCATCCAGCGCCCCTGTGGTCAATGCTGCCTTGAACATGCCTTTGGTTGAGGACATGTTGGTGTACATGGGTCTCTGGAGGCGCAAGCTCCTGGGCCTGGAAGATGGGTGTGTGATGTGGCTGGAGTGTGTACGACTTCCTCTCGCCTCATGAGATACACACACACACACACACACACACACACACACACAGGGTGGGCTAAAGTAGGGTTATACTTGTTCATATTAAAAGTAATACAATGATTAGCCCTGGCTGGTGTGGCTCAGTGGATTGAGTGCGGGCCTGTGAACCACACGATCGTGGTTCGATTCCCAGTCAGGGCACATGCCTGGGTTGCAGGCCAGTTCCAGCAGGGGACATACCAGAGGCAACCATACATTGATATTTCTCTCCCTCTCTCCTTCTCTTCCCCTCTAAAGATAAAAAAAATAAAATAAAATAAAATAAAAGATGGTAAAATTCAGTAAATTTGCCAAAAAAGTAATACAATGATTAATATGTAATAATACGAGAATAAACTCTGCGTTTTGTACTCACAACTGAAAACATACTTTTGCCCACCCTCTATACATATATGAGGAAGAGCATTAGTATGTGTTATTAATGAGTATTTTGTATATTGTACTTTATAGATATGCAATATCCATAGATATCTACAGGTAGATATATAAAACCTGTCTGCCCACTCCTTTGGGCCAACAGCTCCTACACGCAGGAACTTCTGGCCCATGCACCTCCCTGTCCTAGACACACGGGAAGGCACAGAGAAATCTGGTGTTGCGCACGGGTTCAACAGAGAAGTGAGCATGGGCGTCAAACGGCCGGGACAGCCGCTGCTCAGCCCACCTGGGTCCCCGTGTCTCCAGCTGCCTACAGTGGGGGAGGCTTGTCCATTGCAGGGCGTGGGCTGAGAGCACCGCTCTCTTCCCAGGGCACGCACCCAGCAGCTGCCCTGTCCCTTTCCTGGGTGACGACTGCCAATGCTTGTTTTTCATCAGACGTCTTACTAAAGCCAGTGTCTGCTTAACCTAGCTTGGGATTCTGACACGCTATCCCCCCACCAGAGAAAGAGTGCTAATTGCAATCAGCAAAATCAAGCCATGATTAAATGCCTGCAAACTGTTCTGTTGGCAGAAAAAGCCTTTTCCATCTCTCTGGTCACCGCTGCCCAGCCCTGCCTCCGTCCTCTGAAGTCCCTGCGGGGCGTTTCCTAGGTTTCACTTCACTTTTAAGTGCTGACTAAGTATCTTCTCCACATTTCAAATATTCAGGGTGAGGCAAACTGGCAAATACGATTTGAACACCAGTTCTCATTTTAAAAAACGTCGAGCCAATTTCGATTTTTTTGGTTGTCCTCGTTGTCTTCTGTGCATTGATCGCCTTGCCCTGTTTGTAAGGCGGAAGGGGCAGGACTTGCATGGTAAAGCTGATCTGTGACTTGGGGTGCAGGACACCCGACACAGATGGGCTCGGGGACTTCAGGGGATGGTTTTCAGTGACTTCAGCCCTCTGAGCACCACACCTTTCCCTGTAGAGCTGGCCCGTCCAACCAGGCACCTTGAGGTCTGCTCTGGGCTTTAATTCCTTGTCTGTCAAATGGAGTTTCTAGGTAAAATTATTCACCCAAATTTGGGAGTAATTTTTTAAAAGAACTTCTAGGTGAAGTACATCAGGTGTCCCTGACCCCGTGGCCTAGGACCTGTACGCACCAGGCCCGTTCAGAACCGGGCCACACTGCAGGGGGTGAGTGTACCGCCCGAGCTCCGCCTCTCCCATCCCCCGTACTCCCTGGTCCACGGTAAAATTGTCTTCCACGAAACCAGTCCCTGGTGCCAAGCAGGATGGGGGCTGCTGGAGTCCGTGCTAGGATGTGGTACTGTGGTAGAATGCGCTACTAGTTCTGATTTCTCACTCCTCCCGGCACCCTTTGCCTTAGGACGCTGCTCTTCCAGCATCTAGGGTGGAGGCCATGGCCCTGAACGCAGGTGGGTGGGCACAGGGCCCATGGCAAGCCCGGACCGTAGGAAACGCTGTGGATCTCCTTTCCCCTCTCTGGCTCCCAATCTCCCCGAGGAGAAGAGCACGCTTTCAGTGGAGCTGCCCATTGCCGTCGGCACCCAGCACAGACACATTCACGGCAGAGCATTTCCGACCATCCTGCCACCCACGGGCCTGTGAGGGAAAGCTCACCGCCGCTCGGCTCACTGGTACGTAGAGCGAAAGCGTGTCACTGTGTCAACGAGAGGAGCACTGACAAACACGCCTTTGCCTTGGTGTCCACCCTCAGTGTGCTGAGACCAGTAGGAAGAGATCAATGTACCAGAGCGGCCACCTGTCACAAGAAACAGCACACGTCATCAGCATTCTGTGTGACGCCCCTCGTTGGGCCACCCATGCTGCACTTACATTCACTTATTCCTGCTACCAACTTTATGAGGACATATGGTCACTGTGACTTTAGAGGACAAAAGGAATGCCCCAAGATATCAAGAGGCTTTCTCAAGTCACTGACCCGGGGGAGGCAGGAGGTGACCCAGGCTAGCTCTCAGCCACTTTGCTCTGTACCCTTTTAAAAATGTGGATGTTACACGTGAGGCCTGCTGTGTTCCCTGTGTTCTCACGGAGACTTGTGTGCAAGCACAAGCCACAGAGAGGGTGCCGAGTGTGGGACAGAGGTTTGGGTCAGACTCCCAGACCAGGGCAGTGGCGAGACTCCCATGCACCCCTGTCCTCGTCCCAGACATCTGATGGTCATGCTGGGCAATGTGACTAGGCTCAGCCTGGTTAGACATGGCACATACGTGACAGGCAACTTCAGAGGGTGGCCCTTTCAAACAGCCTGCAGGCTCCCAGAGCCCTCTCTCCTCTCTGCAGGGGGGAGCCGCGCGGCTCAGGTGGTGCACTCACAAGATGGAAGCAGCCGGTACCCTGGGCCAGCATGGGGGGCCATGGCTGACACCCACCTGCCTGTCAGAGGATGGTGACGTGAGTGAGAAACAAGATGAGGTGTGTCAGCACACAGATGTGGATGTGTATCCGTGGCTTCGGTCTAACCCAGTCCGCCTTTGCTAAGAAGTGTGACTTGCTTCTTCAGCTCACTGAAGCGATCTCTCGCTCCTTCATCGGGAGGGGGTGCCCACGATGGTCTGGGGTCTTTTGGAAACTGTTCCAGTTGAGTGAGGGCCAACAGGACCTGGCTGGTGTTCCGCAGTGTCTGGTGCAGAAGCGGCGTATTGTGCCTTTAGTATCTTGTGTATCTTCCAGGCCAAGCAAAGAGCCGGAGGCATAGTAGATGGAGGTCGAATAAACAACAGAACAGTGAGACGGGTGGGAGAATGGGAGAAAGGTAAGAATAATAAAACTGTATCTGAGAAAATAACGGGGGTACCACGGGTAATGGAGGAGGGTCCAGCTGGGCGAGGCGAGGAGTATGTCATCACACACCCGCATGGTTACACCCTTCAGGGACTGTGGCAAGAGAGCTTTTAATGAAAAAAGTTCTACGTGAAATAGGCTGTTTTTTTTAAAAATTCTTTTTTGGTTCGTCTCTCATTCTGGAAAGGCGAGCTATAAAGCGTTTATAATTCATTCCTAACCTCTCTTGTTCACCAAACACTAATTCAGTAAACTCTGAGGAGACCGTTTTTTATCATCTACTGTGGAGAATCACAGGATCTGAAGCTCCAGCAGCCTTGGCTGGGGAGTCGGAGATGATGAGGCTGTGGCTGGGGCTGCGCGACCTGAGTGTGTTCTGAACGCGGCCCTGGGGCGAAAGCGCCTCTTCTGGAAACATCAGGTTCAGAGGCTCTGCACTCAGAGGGGTCTGCTTCGAACAGTTGCAGGCAGAGATGTCTGGTTTCTGGGCACATATGAGTGAGATAAACAGGCATAGAACCATTGTGATGATCCATGTATATATATATGGATAAATGTGTGGTCTCTTATTTCTTTGAGCTCTGTCTGCAATAGACACAAGCTTGCATATATACAAAACAAAACCTGTGAGTTAGGGCTCATTATCCCCATTTATGGATGTGACTGAGCTGTGATTTATTATGTTCTGGTTCTTGTAAGTGCTGTCCCAGGATGCTTCAGAGGCTTCTGTTTTCCAACCATTACCACAAACAAATACCATCCATACCACCAGCATCATCATTACTACCACCATCATTACCATCACCACCCTCACCACCCTCACCACCATCCCTACGACCACCATCGCTGTCATCACAACTGTCACCATCACTCCTGCCAACAGCTCCTTGGGCAGTGCTGTGTGCCCACTGGAGGGCAGGCTCAGAGCCCGCGCCACTCCTGGGTGTGGGCACAGGTGGCGCCCGTGGGAGGGGAGGCTGGCCTGTCTGCACACTCAGGCTCGTCCCCTTTCCCCTGGACTCTCCCCTTTCCCCAGGCAGGACCTGGCTGGCATCAGGACCTGCCTCCGATTTCATTTTCCACCAGCTCCACTCATTCCTCGGTGGTCTCTTTTCCCGCAACACCACTGAGAGTATCATGTTCTCAGCTAGCCAGCAGGGTGGAGAAACCTGCTCTTCATTTCAAACCCCACAGGAAGAGATTGGTCCCTGCCGAACCCTGCCCTTGGCTCCGTGCCACCAGCCCTTGGGGTAGGGCACACACATGGAGAGCACTGCGGCTCCTTGTCGTTCCAGGCTCTGTCTGGGGAAGCACAGCGTAGCATCACCCAAAGGCTTATTAGGAGCAGAATCTCAGATCCCACCCCAGACCTGGGAAGTCCGACTCATAGACAGGAGCTCGGAGAAGCATTTCTGTAGCTGTGTGACGGGGGAGGAAAGTGAGGAGAGCGCAACGAAGGCGCTGGGAGCCAACCTGGGCTTTCAAACACGTTCGCCAAATGGACGAGAGAACTGGGGCTCAGAGGGTGGTTGTGGCTTCATACGCTACTATATGAAGGTGACAGACCCTGGATTTCTGCCACCAAAGCTTAAGGTCTTTGCGTGGGAGCTCCTTGCCCCTCCGTGTCCAGGTAAAAAATAGTCCTGTACCCCGAATATAGGACACACAGGCAGTGAGTGTGGAGGGGCACCCGGACAGCAGCAGGAGCCGGGGTCTAGGTCCTGTGGAGACCACAGTGCTGGTCATAGCGTCAGAGGTGGAAGGACCCGTGAGGCACATCGTCTCCCACCTGAACCCAACTTTCATCCTCTTTACTTTATTCCCAGCTGGAATCACTGTCTCGCATTATTTTAACTATTGACGTACTTGCGTGGCTTCTCCATAGAGCCAATCGCACGAGGCCGTGAACCTTGTCCGGCTGTTTGTGGCAGCGTCCCCAGCAGTACCACGTAGAAGGTGCTCCATCACCTGCAGAATGAAGAGGTGTCAGAGATCTGAGGTCCTGAAAATGAACATGATTTATTCACGTCATTTGTTCACGTCTAAATAGTCTGCCAGCGCTCCTGGGGGACTCTGTGCACACGCCCCTTACTGTAGGAACTGTGACGACCGCTCCCTTCTCCATGAGTGGGGACAGCCCCAGTGACGGAGCCGGCTGAGAACCCAGGGTCTGTCTCCAAGAGCATGCTGCCAACCGTGCCAGACTAAACCTTGCATCTGGACCTATTCGCGATTCCAGGACTTTTCTGATATAGAGAAATAAAAAGAAGGAAGGGATAATGTGTTCGTCTATATCAAGCATAAACTCCATGCCAGGCGGAGGCAGACAGTTCCCGAACGTTATCTCTTTCAATCGAGCCCCAACATTACACAGAATAGGTATCATTGCTGGTCTGCAAGTTTCGCCGAGCAGGGGTGGGCCAAAGAGCTCTTGTCGGGAAAGCAGTCGATAGGGATTCGGGCATCAAAGCGGTTTTACTCCCGCCTGCGTTCCTCAGCACGTGCTCTCTTCTCTCTCACTCCTCCTTAGTTAAAGAGCTGGTGTCTGCGGCAGACTATTCAGCCAGATCTCCATTCGCTTTGGCAGAAGTTTGCCATAGGAAGGGAAGCTAAAACATAAGAAGCTGATTTCAGAGATTTATACATTTTCCTGGGGCCAGTCTGCCTCCCCTCAGTCTCCGGGACCTTCTCCTCCCGAGGCCTCAGGTGAGCAGCCCTTGCCCCAGGTGGCTCCTAGGCCCGCACACAGGGCATCCGCGTTCTCCCGTCTTCCTGTCCTCCCGTCCCTGGCTCCAGAAGCCGGGTGACGGATTTCTAAAGATTTTCCGGTGAGGACTGAAATAGAATTGGGTTTCTGCTGGACAGAGGTAAATCTCTCCTTGTAGAGAGATCACAGGGTTTAGGTTAAGAAGGACTTGGGTCTGAACCCCAACTCCGGCATGTTTTAGTAGTGACCTCTTCAGTACTTGGGTCATTACTGCACTTCTCGATTTCTCGGGAGGTGGTGACCCCTGGGTGTGAGGGCTGACTTGAGGCGAGGGTGTCCGATGCACTGGCCGCCTCTCCGTGCCTGTGCTCGGTGCACGCTGCGGCTCCTTGAGGTGTCCCCGCTGTATGGATTCACTGGGGTGACGGAACCTGGGGAAGAGGACCGGGCGGTGTGCTGATGCTCTCGATGGGTTCTGAGTACACATGTTGCCACATGTGTGTGCAACAGTGGGGGGTACCTGGGAGACCTGAAGAGTGAAGACGTCTGTCCCCAACTCGCGTGTGTTTGGATGAAGAAACCCGAGGAAAAGGCAGTGAGCCATCGCCACTGCACTCGCTGGGAAAGAGTTGGCTTTCTGCACTGCACAAGTAGGTGAGAAGAAGCAACCGTGGCAGGTTCCACAGGACTTAGTTCAGCGACAAGAGAGGTGGTGTGGATGGGCCAGGGAACGGCAGGTGCGGGGAGAAGTGTGCCCCGTGTGATCACACTAACTTGCGTGTACTCACAGAGACAGACCTCATTTGGAAAAAGACCGGCTTAAAGGTCATCCAAGACACAGAAGATTACTAAGAAGAATATACAGAGTCTGGCACAGGTGAGGCCTGCTTGAGTGCGGTTGGTAGGGTAATAACATGGGTGCAGTAATTTATGGTGTGAATTTGAACATTTCGCCTAACATGTCCTGGTGTGCTCAAGTGTGATATTGCTATGTCACTGAATGACGTGCTTATGACTGTGCAATTAGAAAAGGGGCGTTATTTTTGCCGGACCTTGTACTAAAAGATTCTAGAGGTGAATGTGGGAGAGAAACATTTAAAGTCTTTTTCAATTTCCAAATTATTTGGAATACCATTTGCAAATAATTGTCATGCTAAGTATATACAAAAATCTTATCTTTTTAAAAATAAAACCAATCCTAAGAAACTCCATAGAAACATCATTTTTAAGGTGAAAATTAGATTTTTTCCTTTTGGTTTCCAGTATACACAGTGACTCAGATAAAGCTTTTGCTTATCTACTTCTAATGACCCCATGTTCTCGAAAACACAAGCGACACGTTTCCTTGATTTTCATGTGACGTTTGCATGTTTCACTCATTGGACCATGGACCCCTGGGCGGTCTCAGTTGACGAAGTTCTACTCCAGGTGGTGCAGAGCAGCGAATTCACCCACGGGAAAATTGGTGGCAAGACAACTTGGGGCCTTCTCGGGGGAATGCCCGTGTTCGGAGTCACCGTGGAATTTGTAGTGCCCCCTGGAGAATGACAGCCTGTGACTTTCGTTTCTGGGCTGGCGCGGTTCTGGCCTGGGGGCTGGGGAAAGGCATAGGGCTGCGGATTTACAGCGATTTATTTTGCCCGTGTGAACATGGGCAGCGTCACAGGGCCCAGGGATTAAGTATTCATGGGCAGCTGTAAATTACTCTTTTTCTTTGCTGTCGATGATAACAGATTATTTTTCACCACTTCTGAGTGTGAATCACGAAGGTCAGTTCTTTCCTTCATCTCCAGCACACCTAGCCATGAAAGGGTTGGTGTCTCTGAGCCTCCCATCTCGGAAGACACAAGATGCTATTGCCATTAAAAAAAATGTTTTGAACATGAGCGGAAGAGTTGCTGTCCCTGAAAATTCATCAAGGCACTGTTGTCTGGTGGGGAAAATTGGGCCGTATGTCCCAAGGCCTGGAAGTTTGCCTGGGTCCTGATGCCAACCAGCTGTGAGAAGGGCTGGACCCCGAATTTGGTTGGGGCACCGTGTCCCAATCTGTAAGTCAGGAGGGACAAAGTGTTTGCCTCTTGAAGTTATTATGGCATCAACGAAGACAGCAGCAGTGCCTCACAGGGAGCAACCTGGAACGGTACAAACACATCTCCGTGTGTGTGTGTGTGTGTGTGTGTGTCTACGTGGGACGCATGTGTGAGGTAGTCAAGTCCCGGAGGATGAGTCCTGGGCCCCACCCTAGAGGAGTCCTCACCACCCCTCAGTGTCTCTCGGATTAAAGGTTTTTTTTTTTTAGTTTTCCTTTTTATGTTTCAGAGTAGTCAGACACCTATTCAGTGAATTGAAACCAGCATTAACAGAAAACAAAATTTTTAGTATTAACAAATAATTGTCTATTTGGTTGTTCTTCTGTTATCATACAAAACTCACAAGTTTATAAATTATAAATCTTTTTTGTCAGTGTCTTGCTGGGCAAAGAGGCAAAGATAAAGAAAGTCAGATACAGCAAATGGAATAGTGAAACAAACAAACAAACCCCCAAACCAACAAACAGAAAGTTTTTCACAGGGAGGAAGGTTGGGCTTCAGGGTCAGAGCCTGACCCTGAACTCTGGGTTTCCCTTCTAAGGGGAATGGGATCTCTCAGGGGTCTGAGCGGGGTCTGCCTCTCTGTGAGCACAGCGACGGTTTGCCCTTGCCCTGACCGCCTGGCCGCGTGGCACGTGTGAGCGGCGGATCCACGTGCAGTCTGCAGCCTCCCCCAGTCACCCCGAGCGGTTCCCTGCGAGAGGGCACGTGCAGCCTTCCCAGGCCTTTGGGCACTGAGAGAACCACGTTGGAAAACACATCCTTGTAACTTTAAGAAAAAATTCTTCTCTGCCAAGTAGAAACAGCCTCCTAATGTGCCACATCCCACATGTGTTGGATTTAATTGGTTTGTTTTTCTCCACGATTGCTCTTTAATTACTGCAGTGTTGAAACGGCTTGCTCTGTCTCCAAAACCATGCCTCAGTGAGGAAGGCCTCGGTGGTGGCGGTCAGCAGTCCACACACACGAGGCGGCAAACAGGCCCTGGACGTGGGATCTGGGACACACGTCACCGTCCCTGCCACGTGCTGTGGCTTCTGTCCCCAGACCCCCTGGACCAGCGCCCACAGCAGGTGACTTCTCTGCTCCCCACTGCAGTTTCTTCACCCAGGAGCTGCGTGCTGGGGGACGCTGGCCCAGATAATATCTCAGCAACACCCTTCGTCACCAAATAGGATTAAATCATTTTAGGTTTACGAATTAGCTGCTTGGGATGAGATGTGGTAAGGTGGAAGACAATCGAGTGTTCCTGGGCTTACTATGCATTCGTGGGCTTACTCTGAAGCTTAAATAAGATTAATTTCTGTGACTGCCTTTTACATGGCTGGAGGTCTCTCTCAGCCCCCTTCTGTCTCCCTCCGTGGGAAAAGCAACTCCACGCCTGCTCGTCTTCGCTTCCAGCTCAGGGACACGGAGCCACAGGGACAGGGGAACCAGAAGACCTACATCAAGATCTAGGCTTTACCAACTGGCCCCGGGCGAGTCCCTTTGCATCTGCGAAGGTTGCTGTGAGGGTGAGATGGGATGGAAATAACGACAGACGGTGTCTCGAGCTTGTACCCTGTGCCCAACCCTGAAATATCTCATCACACAAATTGTTTAATTTAACCCTTATAAAATACCAATGTCCTCAACAGGCAAACCTTCAGTTATTCCCATTTTACAAAGGAGAGAGTCGAAATGAGGACAGGAGGAAGGAGCAGGGAATGGGAGAGAAGGAAGAGGCAAGAAGAGGAGAGGAGCAAAGATCAAATGGGGGAGTTTCAGGAAGGGAGATGCAAGCCTGAGTGGAGGAGACGGAGTCTGTATTTAAGCTCTCTGGGCCCTCCCCATAGTTTTAGGCCACGCTGCCTAAAACTTGAATGTCAAAAGCAGAAGAAATAGAGTCATTGAGTCCGAGTGCGATGAGGAATCTGAGATGCAGGGAATGAGGCGATTTGGGCAGCCTGACAGGATCTAGCACATTCGGGGGGTGGACTCACGCTCAGGTCTGGAAACCCAGGTTCCAAGGCCTGAGATTCAGGGATTCAGCCCTTTTGTTATCTTTTAATTGGCCTTGGTAATTGGCAGGTTTCATGCTCTTGTCACATGTCATCAGAAGGAGGGGGAAGGGAACCAGCACCATGGGGACTCCGACTGTACTGTGATCTAACCCCACGGCACCTCTGTGAGGCAGAAGTTGTTGACTCTGAGTTACCAGTGGTGAGGCAGGGACTCCTGGGCTCACTTCCAGGCCACGGTAGCACGGCCCGTACATCAGGAAGTGTGACTAGAGGCCCCGTGCACTTTGGCGACATGGCCCCTCCTTTGCAACCCCCTCTGGGGGGTCACAGGGTCACAGAGTCCCATCTCTAAACTCCCTCCACGATGCTTTGCCTATTCGGATCAAAAATGCCTGGTGGGAATCGACTCCAGGAGGCAATTTGGCCAAGTATCCCTCCCAGCCCATGACCCCTTCGCTGCCTCCAGGACCTCATTTTCTCTAGCTCTTGCCTGGGCCCTCTTTTCTGCTTCCCGGGGGTTTTGTTTGTTTTTGCCAGGAAGCCCTTCTCTTTGCTGCTCGGGGGCCAGTGTGTCTTCCCCCTACAGTGAGCCTGAGCCCCACGGGAGCCCAGAAGGAGAGCAGGGCTCAGAGCCACTCGGAGGCAGAGTCTTGAGCTTAACTCCCAAACTGACTGAGCAGTGAGTCTGGATCAGAAAAGCCTTCAACATGTTTAAGAGAATTTGTTTCAGGTTAAACACTCCGAGACACGTTTCCATTCTGCTACTTCGGGAGCGTAGTCAGCTATTGGGAGTTAGGATTCCGGGCACCCTCAGGCTCAGGAACAAGGAGGCTGTTTGCATGTGGGACCCGGGAGATTTTTTCCCGGCTGCTGCTCTGCTCATGTCCTCAGGGCCGGAAAAGGCAGGTTGTTCTGGGCCAAGCAAGTGGTGTTTGGCAAACACAAGAAAATATTATAAATGAAAATAAGACAAAGCAATAAAGTAACATTGGGTTGGAAATCGGGACAGAGAAGTTTGTCTCAGCTCAGTTTTTCCAAGCAGTATGGCCTTGCGCCTGGGGCTGGGGAACACGGAGGGCTGGTGGGTCTTTCCTGGCCCCCTCCTTTCTCGAGACACAGCCTGCATCACCTGATGGAAAAGCAAGGCTGCTTCCCGCCGACCAAGGAGGCCTCCCAAGCACCTTCTGTTTGCTAGACCCCCTTTCCAGGCATTCTGGATTCCGTCCGACCCACCTACCTCGGGACCCCTGGCACCACGACTTAGCAGCTGCTCTCTAGAGGGCTGCCCTTCCTGGGTTTGTACCCTGCCACCTTCTGACACATGCTCTGTTCTGACACCCAAACTGAGCACTCAGTGGGGCGGCCCTGTCTAGGGCTGCTGAGACCCAGCACTGGTCTGGGAGCTGGACTGATACCTCTACGCCACCTGCTTCAGGGAACCTTCCCGGTGGCTGTGGCAGTAAGCGCTCTCTCTTCTCCAAAATCGCATCCTGAGAAGACCTACATTATCAGCACATCTTGTCTCCCTGCTGTACTCGGAGCAAGGCAGGACCAATAAACAAGGGACCACATGCGATCTGTTCTGCATCTGCTCTCTGCCAGTGCGTGGGTGGCAGCTGCCCCTCAGACGACTTTGCTGGCGTGGCGTCTTCCAACGGAATGAGGGCTGGGACCACTTGTCACTGTCCTCCATGTGGAGACGGTTTCTCTAGGATGCTCCTCTCCTCCTGTGTTCAGTTACACCCTCTTCATCCTCCGACTGAAGCCCGGTCGTCGGTTACGCAGAGACACCTGCAAATCCCCGCCACGTGACCGACACTCACAGCACCTGTCTCAGGGGCCCGGACAGGAAGCCTAGCTGAGCCTGTACACACAGAATACCGGGCATTTCCATTGGGGCTTACTCGTATCTTATTTTAAAAAGAAAATAAATGGTCTGCAGCTGAACAACAAACTTGTACAAAGTGAAAGAGTGATGCACACGCATGTGGGTCCATCATCTCCCAGTGATGGTGGTGGTGCCTCTCCATCCTGGTCCCCAGAGAGACTTGGTTCACGGTGGGAAATGCAGCAGGACTTGCAGAGGTTCCCAGCTCCTGCGGGCCTCCTGATGTCAGGAAATTGCTCTCCGCAATGAAAATAGCCAGCACTGAGTCTACAAGCCTGTGCATGAAAAGATCCATTATCCTGGGAGCCAAATGTCACCACCGGAATGGCTTCCAAATGCTGCCAAAAGGAACATTATTAATAAGAGTGATGATAATAATGGTGATCATAATAACACGTATTAAATTTTAATTGATATGGTGCCCGAGCTTTGTGGCTTGGGGCGGGAATTGCTCTCCCAGCAGAGGGGATGGAGTAAAGAAAAAGTCCAATGGGAAGGAAATACGATGCAATGTGAGCCCAGAGCCAGACTTTCAGCTGCTAGGCGGGGGTAGAAGAAGAAAAGGAGAGTAGGCTTGAGGCGAGAGCGCTGCTTTTCAGGAACCCAGCAGAAGCAGGTAAGAGATATGTCGTGGGCTCATTTCAGAGTAAGAGCCTTCATCACTTCAACCCAAAGCACAGACGATATGACCCTGGGAGCCCCAAAAGGCGCAGGGAGGAGACCTGGCCTCAGGCAGTCCGAGCCTGGCTGCGTGGCGACGCCACAGAGCAAGATGCTTGCGTGAGCTGAAGGGTCAGTGGTCCACACTTCATTTACAGGGGATGGTCCAACGTTGGAGGAGTGAACAAAACAAAAAGTGGATGCTTCAGTGGTTGGGAGGTCACTTTAAACTGTTTTTCACATACATGGGAGAATTCAGTGACTCTAACGTGGTTACCAACTAAAGCAGGAATGGTTTTCACTCACGGGGTGGCATTGTGCACCATGTTGGGCCTTGGGGAGACGGTCAGACCAGGTTGGGCATGGCCTTCTCCGTGACCTTGACTGTGTCGCACAATTCCCTAAACTTCCATTTCGCATTATTGAGCTGAGAGCAATAGCAGGCTTTAACCTTGTAGGTGAGAAAAGGCTCAGTGTTGTATGTATCTCTTGTTCAGTAAAGAAGTTTACTGCTGCCCTGGCTGGTGTAGCTCAGTGGATTGAGCGCGGGCTGCGAACCAGAGTATCGCAGTTCGATTCCCAGTCAGGGTACATGCCTGGGTTGCAGGGCAGTTCCCAGCAGGGGACACACTAGAGGCAACCATACATTGATATTTCTCTCCTTCTCTCCTTCCCTTCCCCTCTAAAGATAAATAAATAAAATATTTTTTTTTAAAAAAGAAGAAGTTTACTGCCGTGTCTAACACCTTCCAGAGTCTCCCAGTGTCTTTCCAGTGAGTGTGTGGTAAGCACACTCAACCTGAGATCTACACTTGTCACCTCTTAGGTCTGCAATGGTACGACACTGTTTTTTCACCAAAGGCTCCTTGTCTATTGCCGTGACTATGCTGACGGTGGCACAGGGATTTGTAAACACCCACAGGCATCCATGGGACACACTGAGCATGTGCAGTCCTATGTATGTCAATTATGCCTCCATGAAGCTTTTACAAATGATAAATGGAATACAAAAAAATAAATTCTTTTGAGTGTGATGAAATAGGTCATATCAGGGGCAAATAAGAAAGTTATTTCACAAGCCTTCATTATAAGGTCTGTCTAGAACATATTTAGCCATGTGATATGAAAAATAGAGACATCTATCAAAGAAGATACAAGATTCAAGAAACATTGTACACAGGACAATGACACCTCGGTCCCTTTCAGAGTAGGCACCTTGGAACCTCACACAGTTCTCCCAGTTGCCATCAGTTGTCCTGTCATATTTTCCTGAATCTCATCGATAGTCTGAAACCTCTTTTCTTTCAAAGGTGATTTTAGACATGGGAAAAGCCAGAAGTCACAGGGCACCAAATCTGGGATGTAGCGGGGCTGAGTCACCTGGGTGATTCGATGTTTCACCAAAAACTACACAAGACGTGATTCATGAGCAGGTGCCTTGTCGTGATGAAGCTGCCAATCACCAGTCGCCCATAGCTGTGGCCTTCTGAATCATCCAAATAATTTCTGGGGAGGAATGTTTAGGCTTAGTGCAAAATTTGATGCAGATTTGTTGCTCTACTCACTCAGCCATTTTGGATGTGACGACCACACAGTGCACATGCTCACTCAGTGGCATCTACCGCCCCCACTGACTAGTAACAGTGAAGTCGTCATTGTTCACACATGCACACTCCAGTCTATTCTCCTTGGCTGCCAGGTTACACTGATGTCATGCAAACCATTCCCACTATTTTTAAAGAGTATTTTATTTATTTATTTTAGAGAGAGGGGTCAGGAAGGAGAAAGAGAGGGAGAGAAGCATTATTGTGTGGTTGCCTCTCCTGTGTCCCCTACTGGGGACCTGGCCTGCAACCCAGGCATGTGCCCTGACTGGGAATTGAACCAGCGACCCTTTGCTTCACAGGCCCGTGCTCAATCCACTGAGCTACATCAGCCAGGGCCCATTCCCATTATATTAACAGTGGATGGACTTTTTCTGGACAGACCTCATACATGAGAGTTAAGGTTTAATGAACACTGGCAAAGCAATTCAGTGTGGCCGTTTTTAAGTTGAATGAAACTGTGAATCAATTTATGTCAAGATTTTGAACTTGGAAGAGAGAATGCCTGCCTACCTGCTCTCTGGATATGGTCTGGGGCTTGTGTGAGTGGACAGAAGCTGATGATTAATTACTTTAAAATCAATCATTGAATAACCTTCTCCACCCTTCCCATGTCACCGCCTCCCTAGGCTGAATTATAATTCAAGGTATCACCTTTTTCTAATAAGAGCATTGTAGTTAAACTCAAATATACATACTGATCTGAATCTATAGTAAATAAGGAGCAAGCTAGCTTTTTATTAATAAAGATATACTGCATGTGCTAAAAATTCAAACCATCAGAAGAATATACAATTAAATTATATCTTCCTTCCTTGTCAAACTTCTAATACCTCTCCTTGTTAACAGTTCCTTGCTTATCCTTCCATAAATCTTTTCTTCAATGTAACTTTAGAGCTTGATTTAAGCGACCCACCCACATACATCACACACACCTTACAAACTGTACGCTCAACCCAGTTTAGTATGTTATGAATCAATGCCCGATGCTATCCAATGTGTGCTATGTGCCAGGCGTTTTTCTAAGTAGTTGGCATGCAACATCACATAGAGTGTTTACAGCAACTTCTGGCTTACAAGCTGTGTGGCTTGAGTCAAGTTAATAAATTTCTCTGAAGTGGCTTGAGCAACAAAAACTGTATTTGCTCCCAGTCCAGAAGCTGGAATCCGAAACCAAGGTGTCCTCAAGCCGTGCTCACCTGGAAGGCTGTACAAAGGGTCCTCCGTGGCTTCAACCAGTTGCTGGCAGCCCATGGGCTCCTCAGTCTGTGGACACACCTGTCCGCTCTCTGTCCCCACCTTCACATGGCCGTCTCCCCCGCGTGTGTCTCTGTGTGTAACCCCTTCTTCTAAGGGTCCCAGTCACTGGATGTAGGACCCATCCTTCAGTATGACCTCACATTGACTAATTATGCCTGCAAAGGCCCTATTTCCACATGAGGTCACATCCAGAGGTCTAGGTAGACATAAATTTGGGGGGGACACTGTTCAATTCACTATAGATGTACTTGTATTTGATATGATGTGTCTGCTCTCTGTTTACAATTACTTCCATCTGCTAACACAGAAATTCTGTAGAGATAAGGCATTCATCCGGGGATCCACAGTGACTTCCAGAGAGATTATAAATGTCTATTGAAATGAGAAATTTTGTCTTAGGTATGAACAACATATTTTAAAATCAAATCTGAGAATCCGGTATTTATTGTAATTAGGTCACTATTTGGACTTCTTTATATATCTTATTTTGTATTTTATGTGTAACTTTTTTATGGCTTTATTGCCCTCTTTTTCTGCCTTATTCTAGAAAGACTGAATTTTATCTAAATCTATTTCCTTATGTGTACAAGTTCCACCTCGCTTTTAAATGGCTCTAAATGATCATCCTCGCGGTTTCTATTCAATGTTTGTTGAAATTTCCTTTGTCTGGTAGGGACACTGGGCTTTTAAGAAAGCATAGCTGCCTGAGGGAACAAACACACGAACAGAAATGCTAAGGCCAGACACTGCAGCCAAGGCTTGGGTGCTTTCTAAAATAAAGGGCAAGTCTGGGGTTCGTCCCACCCAAGTGAGGAAGAATGTGTGGGAGGCGGATACGAAACCATTTCCTAAACCCGCAGGTTTAGGAGTCTTATTTGTTGACCTGAGCTGGCCACCCTCCGCTCTTTGCTCCGCCTCTCAGTTCTCTCTGCTCTGAAGCACGTTGTGAAGGCAGCACACCTGAGTGAGAGCCCACGAGAAGGGACTCGGGACTGGCTTTGTGCCGCCCTCGCTCGTGAGCGGTGATGCGTCTCCCCGGCTCGAGAATTCTGAGTCCACAGCCATCTTCCTCGGTGCTTGGGAGAGAGTGTTGCGCCGTTTTCTGGCTTCGGTTGCTGCCGATGGGAAGTCTACTGACATCTCCCTTTGTCGTTCCTGGAATTAATCTGTGTTTTGTGCTGGCTGCTTTCTTGGATGTTCTGCAGTTTCATTTTCAATGATGAAACTGGACTTTCGTTTTCTTTATCTGGCTAAGATAAATACAGCGGATGGAGACGCATCTTCCCTAAGCGGCGGAGCGCACTTCTTGGCCGTTTTCCTCGGATGGGAACCCGCCCCGGTCTGTGTGTCCTTTGGGTCCCTCCGAGGTGCACGCTGGACCCTCTTCCTCTCTGGGTCCCGAGCTTTCATTCCTGCTCCTCCTACACTTACAATGGCCCCAGCAGATCTTTTGCTTTTACTGAAAGTTATTTCCATTTAAATTTCACCTACATTTATTCTACTGAAAAGTAACTACTTGTTTAGTCGTGAAAGCTTTATGTTGGGCATTTTCAAATTTGCTTGGATTTTTACACTGTGTTGCTATTTATTTTTATATTCATGCTTTAATCTCCTTCTCTCTTTAGTGTATTTGATACTTGTTTTCCAGTTTGTGTCATCGTTGTTGCTGCCATTGGCAGTTCTCGGGGCATTAACTCATACCCGTCACATCTGATTACCCACTGTGGTGCCTTGTTTTCTACCAGGCTGTTACATTTAAAAAAAAAAATGCCGTTTTTCCCTCTATAGGAGTGCTGTGAGGGGTTTCCTAGTTACTTCCGGAGGAGCCCTGGGTTCTTAATGGCTCAAACCAGGTTGCTCTGATTTTGTTTTTAAACACTTCACTGCTTCAGAGCGGTTTAGTGTCACAGATAAACTGAGGTTTGGAGGTGTCCCCCACGTGCACAGTCCCCTCACCAACGACACCCCCACCACAGTGGCCCATTTGTGACAACTGAGGACCCTCACTGAGGCGCCGTTAACACGGTGACCTTAGGGGTGACTCTCGGGGCCGTGCCTCCTGCGGGGTGGACAAACTTGTAACGGCGCATGTCCGTCAGTGTCAGATTAGTTTGCAAAGTTAATTTATGACTTTGATGACTCAGGATGGGTTTCAGGGGTTCATCAGTGCCTTTTAATCACATCTGACCCCTTGACAGAATCCAGCTTCATTATATCTGGGACACAGCTATGAGTAATTTCCAGGGAAGGGACCCCATTTCAGGAACCTGGAACTTTGACAAGAACTTGATTCTAGCTGTTCGCTTTCTTGGACCTAACACCATATCTTCTGCCCCTTCCTAGTCCTCTGCACCTAGGACACATATCTCGGCCCGAAACCCCGAGGGCCCTCCCTGCGTCGGCCTGAGCTTATCACGTGGGTTTTAATTCACCTCTCTTCCTGGGACTTGCGAATTCCCTTTCTTTCTTTTGAATGCACTTACGTGCCAAAGAGTTTGCTATTTTTTTTCCAGAATACATATGATTTTCTATCAGGAAGAGACCTGAGCATGTGTTCTCTGATGGCCTGGGGTGCTAAAAGCACCCTTTACATTTAGTGCAGGCTCAGGGGTGCCACCCGAGCTCACGGAGACCCCAGACTGTCTTGCGTAAGAACAGCAGGAACTGATGACTCTCTGCAAATGCACCTGGGAAGTAACGCAAAGCACGGCGTGGGGCGGAGGGCGGAGTGATGAGATCCCCCATGGCAATGGGGGGATCTTACTCTCTCATATTTCTCGTACTGTCTCTCTGAAATAGGACTAATTTTGGAACGATGAGACTGATGAGACTGATGAGACACAACGAACACAGATACCAGGCCCAGAGTGATGTCCAGGGGACTGAGAGATGTCACCCCATGTCTCTGCCCCTCATTTCTGCTTTTGGTATCGCGGTTCTGCAGCCCTTGGATGTTTAGCTTTGAAAACAGCCGCACTTGACCCTGATTTTCTCCTTTTCTCCACCCCATGCATCTGGGGTGAGATTTGACTTTTGGCTGTTGCTTTTTTTGCGTTCCCCCCGGGAACACGTATTTACCGATGAACTTGTAAGAACAAAAGGATGCAGAACCCTTCTGCAGAAAGAGGGGCTGCTCCCCGTGAACAGCAGGGAAGCGCGGCCCCCGATTTTTGGGAGGTTTCCCGGCAGCCGGATCTCTGGCACGCCTGGCTCTTCTCTGCTGGCCCATGCCCCGGGTCTCAGCACAAACAGTAACCGCTTCTTCTCCTCTTCTCGCCCACCCACAGCCTGTCAGTGGCGGATGCAGGAACACACGCAGCGGCACCACACATGTCACTTATCAGATCGGAGTGTGCATAGATGGCAATCCCACCTAAACTATGCCTGAATGCTCTCCTGGGGGACGGGGAAGCTCTCACCAGTGAGTGCAGAGGCGAAAGGAACCAGAAAGCCCCTCGCAGATGTGCCAATGGTCTTTGTGCTTCTCTCCTTTATCAACAAGGGGACAGAAAGGAGGGTGGGGGGCCCCACAACACCTGAGCAAAGCAGTGAGTGGGTTCTAGAAGCACTAAGGCTTTCTGCCCCCAGCACAGCTAGTTCTCTTCCGCTCTCCAGGACGGGTGCCGCTCTTGGGCTAAGGAGCTGTACCTTGCACCCTGTCCCCAGCAGAAGCTGATTTTTTACTCCAAATACTTTTTGGTCTTCATCAATTAATACCTTCAACTGGCAAAATTTAGCTGAATGGAGGCTTGCCCTGCACAGAACTACGTTTCCTAACCTCCCAGGAAGTCCAGTGTATACAAATGACCATGTTACAGCCGATGGCATATAAGCAGAAGCGTCATATATAATTAAGGGGAAATGTTTCCATTTCCTTCCTGCTGGGAGACGTGATGGCTGGTGCCTGAGCAGCCATTTGGGACCCTGAGCTAGCAGCAGCGTGCTGAGGATGACAGAGCAGCAGCAAGACGGAAGGGACTTAACTCCTGACCAAGTCCAGAAGCTATCTTGCCCTATATTGCCAGCCTCCACACCTCTTTTGTGGGAGAGAAACATATTTGTATCTTGCTTATGTGTAAGTCTACATACCCTATCATTTCAGACAGACCTTAACTGATATGTCTTGTTTGAACTGCTGTTTTTGTCTTGCTTCATTTTACCATTTAACAGCATTAAGGACCAAGTTCACAATCTTACCACCTGGTTCCCTTATAAGAAATCCGAGAGATCGCCCTTGGGTGGGTTCTCCAGCAGAGGGAAGCCCGTGCTCTTGGACCGGCTTGAGTCGTTCGGCGAGGGAGGCTCTGGCGTGGTTATTGAACGGTTATTGAGCAGGGACATCGTATGTTTCCCATCCCCTGCTTGACTGCTCCCCTTTTTCTGACTAGCAGATAGCTAATTAAGTGAGAAGAACACAGTTAAAACACACACCCCATTGGTGGGGAGGAGGTTGCCATGTGAACTTTACAACTAACTGAGAAAGAGGGCCATTTTGAGAGCAGCGTGCCCAAGCTCCCCTACCCGCCATGCTGAACCCCAGACTGGGGAGAGCTAGCGCCTTAACGGCAAGCTAGCCACAGACTAGGAAATCTCTCTTAGCGAGCTGAGATGTAATGAGCTTTCAGAAGGCAGTGCAAAGGAAAATGATCATTTATTTATATGGGTTTTGCTTCTTGGCATTCTGTGATTGCATTTGTTTGGTGCACTTGACTATTAAGATTTAAAGGCACTGTTTCCAATGCAAAGGCAGAAAGAGGCCAGAATTGATCCTGGCAAAGAGCGTTCCCACTCCTGGGCTTGGAGAGATCCCCCGTCACTGGCACCAGGAGACAGAGCCGTGTGGAACCCAAGGCCCAGCCCGGTATGCTTCCTTGTACCTGATGACTCAAGACCCTTTCTGTTGAAGCCAGTGTGTGGCCTGCAGAACCTGCCCCCCAAAGTGAGCCTTGTCTGTATCCCGTGCTCCCTCCGCCCTCGGGCGGACAGGCCTGTGCAGTCCAGAGCTTGTTCTGTTTTCCAGGACAATTGTTCATTCCCCAGAAACAGAAGATGGGACCTGGGACTGTTGGAGAGTCAGTGAAGGGACAGCTTTCATATTTCACCAGCGCAGCAAACTCAGGACCTCTGCTCCGGCTGGGACAGTGCTAGACACCTGTCCCCATGCACTTTGCTGTTGACTCTCTTCCTCTAGACTGCAGTTCCCAGGAAACAGAGCAGCTTGTGTCTCATCATCATTGTATCGTTGGTTCCTACCACGATCAACATAGGGCAAATGTGAAGTATGAATTTTTCAGACTAATGGCTGGCTCCTTTATTTTCAGAATAAAGTTCAAAGACACTGCAAAATCTGGCTTCAACCCTTTCCACTAGCCTTGTTTCCTAATTTCTCTGGATGGTTACTTGAAAACTATAGTGAAGCCATCACAGCTTCCCAAACAAACCCGGATCCTCATGGCTGTGCACCTGCTGAGAGTGCCCCTGGTGAGCTTCTACGATGCACTTCAATGCCACGTCTGTGCCACTGCTGCTGAAGTGACTTCAACCCCACCCTCTGTGGGTCAGCTACCCTGTCCTACTTGGGATGAGTGGACACTAGGCCAAGACAGAGGAAATGAGGGCCGAGCGCAATGGCCGAATGTTGGCCAAGTGCCGTTAGAAGTCTTGTCTGCCCTTCTTCAGGAAGGAAGGTGAGCCTGTTCTGTGGGAACCAGCGAGTCTCAGAGTCCGTTGCTGCACTCTCACACTGCGCCTGGCCTAGCCTCCCCTCACTCCCAGGTCACTTCCCACAACGCCACGTGCTGACTGTTCCCCTGCCACCCAGCCTGTCTCCCTTTCGGCCACTCTCCCACCCTCCCCCGTACCTGCCTGGCCAGCTGCCAATTCACTTTAGAGAAAGAGGCCAGGTGTCCTCCCCGATGGCCCCTTCTGTTCACAGTAGGTGACTTGCCTATGCAAGCGTCCCTCTCTGCTCTTTCTAACTGCGACCAGCTATTTATATTGTCTAACCCCTCTCAGGAGAGCCACATGGAAATCTTGCTGAAAATAACACTAGTGAAAGGCCTTCACGAGGGAAGCTTGGGAGTCTGAATTTTAATATCTTGCCCAGATGATGTCATTAACACAGGGGCAGGCAAAAGTGGCCTTACGGTTGTGAGTACACGGAACACAGAGCCAACACAGCCACTGTGTTAGGTAACAATCATTACCTGTGTGTCTCTTTCCATGCAAACAGCTGTAAACCTACTTTAGCCCACCCCTGACTATTACCATTTGGAAAAAATTTTGGGAATTTCATCTTAATTCCTCCAATTTAGATCAAATTCCCAAATGTAATCTAAATCCGCACTCTAAATCTGAGGCTTTTCTTAAACGTTGGGGGGGCACCCAAAGGCCTCTGGCCGCTGACCCCACCCCTTCGCCGGCTGCTCAGCCATTGCCGGCAGGTGTCCTACCTGGTAGGGAATCAGATGGGGGATGGCCAGGTGCTTTGGCAAAAGGTGGCCGCTAGACTTTTCAACGGAAGGAAATCACAGTGATTGAGTTGTCGTAGGAGTAGAGGTCTCCGTGGCAGCAGAGAGGGACGTGCCACTGTGTTCTGAGAGGCCACTGTTTTATCGCGCATCCCAGGGCAGGCCCCACTCCCCATCCACCCGGGGGTCCCAAAACCCCAGGCGCCGTCCGGGCGCTATGCCACTGCCACCATCCATCAGGGCCGAGCCACGGACCCTGTGCTATTCATTGGACCTCAAGCCGGGCAGCCAGTTGGATCACAACTTGGCAGACACTCGGTCTCTGAAGGATCTCCAGCCTGCCCCATCACGATGAACACCAAGTCACAAAGCAAAAGAGCTGGGGAGACAATCTGTCCGACCCCTTCATTTTACAGACGGGCAGACCAAGGCTCCCAGAGCCCAGGATGTGCAGCGCGCTGGGGTGAGCCAGCCCGAGTTGGGCTGTCATCTGTCCTTTCTCATCTCTGGCCTTGGCTGTGTCCCTCTGTGGCCCTGGGCCTTTCGTCTCATCACGTGTCAAATAATGACAGTACTGCCTCCTTCATAGTATTGAGGGAACTAGCTGTAAAATCCTGAGCAGAGAGCCCGGCATGGAGGAAGAATGTCCCATGTGACAGTTGAAGCAACTTGCCAGGGACATACATACATCTTAGAAATGGTGATGCCCAGGCTTGGGTTGGGGTCTCTAAGTCATGCTCTTTCCTCTACCTCCCTTAGCCTCACACACACACAGACACTCACACACACACACACACAGAGACACCACGTTTGGTGGCCTGGGGACAAGGCGGGGAGCAGGGCTGGTCTGTGAGAAGGGAGGTCAGCACACCATCCCTGAATGCTGGTGCTGTTTACTTCAACTCCACATCACAGGAGCTCAGAAAAGTGACTCCATAGTCTGGTGTCCCTGCCCACCAACTCCACCCCTCCCTTCTCCATGAACCTGACCCCTCCCAGACCTGCTTTCAGGCAGCTGCTGGCCTGGTTTACCTCACAGATGCTCAGTTTAGTGATTGTGCTGTCCTGTAACCTGGCTCTGGGGGGCTTGTTCTTCACCTTGGTCACAGCTTTCAGCTAAAACAGTCTGGTGCTATATTCCAGGCTTCAACTAGTGAGTAAGAGAGTGCTTCTGAGGACACTGCCTTGTGCCTAAGTGCAAGGATGAGGTATCTGACAAAAAATAGGTAAACTTTTGAGGGATTTACAGAAAAAATAACAATAGTAATTACCTACCCTTTTTGCTCCCAAGTGGCTTTTTAAAAAATCAGGTACCTATACTTGTGTATAAGGATTTCTGGTACCAAGAACTAACCAACGAGATGCAACCTTATTATGTGACGTGACCAATAAGATGCAACTATGTCACATGACCTATATACATTCATGGTTCAAGGGAGGGTGTCCACACCAGAGGACTATTATAGTGTTGGCTATTGTCATTTTTTAATTTGACCTTCTAAGGGAAAAGAGGGCAGTGCCCCTGGCTAAATAGTCAGACATTGCATGTTTTAAAAGTTCTTGTGGCACATAGGTTGAAAATCGCTGTTCTAGACAAATGAATTTTGGAATAATAAGGAAAATGGGTGAGAAAAAGATGGAAAAGGAAGCAGGGAGACCATTAGCAGGCAGATAAAATAACCCAGGGGAGGGGAAAGGAAGATTTGAAGTCTGACAGAGGTAATTAGGATGGTGGCAAGGAGGGTACCAGTTAATGATGGCCTCATTAACTGGGGTATCAAGCTACACCATTACCTCCATTACCTCATTAATTGAAGTATTGTATTAGTCTGGGTTCTCCAGAGAAACAAAATCAATAGACTCAATGGGGGAGGAGAGGCAGGGAGGGAGAGTGTGAGAGAGAGAGCTCACTTACTCCAAGAAACTGGTTAACGTGGTCGTGGCAGCCTCCCTTTGCCCCACTGGACGATCTGACACAGGGAAATATTCATTAGCTGAGACGCTGCGTGCGCTCGGTGCTGAGGTGAATTTAAATATTTACTTGTGTCTTTAGAAGATGAGACTATGTCTGAGATGTATGCTGCTGTGATTAATCATTGATCATGACCAAATCCCACAAACTCCCTCGGTCTTACTTCTCTCCACGTGGGAAGTTCCGAGGCTGAGCCCAACGTTCTGTAACTTCCTTCCTGACCTGTCTGTTCACTAACCTAGGTCCAAGCCAACACGGCGTGACCGCTGGGAGCGGGCTCTATTTCATCCGCACACTGCATCCTGTGCCCTACTCTGTCCCGGGCAGGAGGAGGGCGGCCAGCAGTCCAGCGCTGCGGAGGGGCCATGCCCTCCCTGGGGGTGGAACTGTGAGGAGCCGCTGGGACAGGGGGCTGCTGGGTCCCTGGCCGGGAGACAGCTGAGAGGAGATTCCAGACTGCCGGAAACGCGTGCCGACACCTTGGCGAAGGGGTTGGGCATCCTCTAGGACTTGGGATTCGTCTACAAGAAGGGCCCCAAGTCACAGCAATTATTTACCAAGAACCTGCTCAATGTCAAGAGCCAACCTGAGCTGGAAGGGTGGAGGGCCGGGTGAGGAACGTGGTCTGAATAGGACCTGGGACCATTCTTTACAGAACCTTAAGTCAGGGCAGCGGAGAGTGAACAGAATGGAGCTCTGGGAACCGATGCCAAGGGCAAGGCAGGCTGCGGAGCACGCCAGGCTCTGCGTGCCACCGGGATGCCGAAATCACCATTCGTGTGGCTATTTAAAAATGCCATGAAATTCTTGTACTTAGTATCGACGTCTCACACTGCTCAGATCTGGGTGAAAGTAGCTGAACTTTATTTGCCCCTTGATTACGTGGCCACGGTAAGAAGGGAACTTTTACTCCCTCCCCAAGAGGGCAAATAGGACATAAACAGTCCAAGACTGAAGCAGAAGTAACTTAACTGCTATCAGAGAATCTGGGAAAAGAAACTGAGTGTGTCCAAGTCGCTGTCTCCTGTCCTCTCCTTCACATCTGTCCATTTTTCCATCCTTTTGTGGAACAGGCTCATCTGGGGTAGACATTAGGGGGCAGGGTGGCATTTCAGTCAGGCTGGACCAGGGCATGCCGCAGTAACAGAGGTGAGCTTCAGCGGCTTACAGGTACCAGTGCACCTGACCATCGTCTGTGTCACAGGGTCTTTGCTGCTGGTCCCAGGCTTACGGAGAGTCTGCCATGGACTGAATTCTGCTCCCTGGAAATTCACACACGGGAGTCCCACCAGTGTGCTGGTATTTGGGAGATCATAGGGTTTGCCTGAGATCCCGAGGGTGGGGCTCTGCTGACAAAGTTCGTGTCCTTCGAAGGAGAGACACCAGAGTGCTTTTCTCCCCCCCTTCATCTGCCCAGTGGGGACACAGCGAGAAGGCAACCCCTGTGAGCCAGGAAGAGAGGTCTCTCCAGGCCGCTCCCTGACCTCAGACTTCCGTCCGCAGGAAGCGTGAGAAAATACAGGCCCTTGCCTAATCACCGGGTCTGTGGGTTTTGTTACGGCAGCCCGAGCAGACTGGTACTCTGGTCCCGAGGCAAATCTCTCTGGTGTTAGAACTTCCACCGCAAGTTTTTCTGATCTCTTCTGCTTACATTTTCATTACTCGTAAAACTATTTTAACATGACCAAGTACTTCAGAGTCCTACTCCCCACCCCCACGGCCCACATTTCTTCTTGTACCAAAGCCAATGAGTTCATTCTGTAAAGTTGAAAGCAGCTGGTGGAGTCTTAACAATTGTTAGTTATATCTATCTGAATGTCATCTATCTGTTGTCTGTCTATCTATCTATCTTTCTATCTATCTATCAGTGAGCTGGGAAAACCATGTTTGAGTCGGGGCTCTACCAGCCACTACAGGGCTCCCAGGCACTGGAAGAGAAAACAGACCAGCCTCCAGAAGCCCACCAAAGCCCAGGAACTGACTCCTTACTCGGTGCGTCCAAGCCCGTTTTCTCCTTCGGTCCCCACCAGCACCCAGAGACGTGGAATGAACACGTGTTCCCAGGACGCTGGATGTGGGAGGGATTCTCAGTGCCACTGGTCACTAGGCCCACCACCAATCATGGACACAGTGTGCCACTGACCAGCACAGTGGCTTCTGCTCATGGTCTGTCATCTGTAAAATACCACTAATCAAGTCCTACTCTCCACCCCTGCAAGGTGACTGTGAGCGAGACAGTGAAGCACGTGGACTCTGGGATCAGGCTGTGTCGTACCTCAGCTCCCCGCTTACTGCCTACTGACATCAGCCAAGCAGCTTGCTCCTCTGTGTCTCAGTTTCCTCAGTGGCAAAACAGGGACCATGCTGATCCCTAGAGCAGAAGGTGACTGTGAGATACAAAGGAGCTGATTTGGGGAATGCTCTAAGAACAGGTCAGGCACAGAGCGACTCTGCCGAAATGTCAGCCCCTGTTATTATTACCACTGAATTAAACAAAAATAAGAACAGCGGTGCCGCTATGACCACTACGACACGTGCAGTAGGTTTTGTTACCCACTCGCTGGGCAGCCACAGCAGTGGTGTCCATGCTGTCTTTGGTCCAGGCTGACATGCTCGGCCCCTAGAACCGGCCCAGCACATGTGTGAGGCAGGACATCGTCCCTGTGTGACAGACACGTCTGGGAGTCACGCTGCCTGGGGTCGGGAAGGCTGGGCTGCTCCCCTCCCCCTTCTGCCAGCCCTGCATTCACAGGGAGACGCAGGCTTGCCCACCTCGGCCAGGCGTGCCCCTTAGCCCCAAGCACCGCAGCAGCTCCGGGCGGCAGGGCTCCTGCGGGGGGGCTGCTCCATGAACCCCACTTTCTGCACCCCCCCGGTCACCCCTCTCCTCCACCCCGGGGGCGGGGCACAGCAGATGTTTGGTGAACGAGTAAAGTACTGATGGCGTGGATCCGAAAGCCTCTTTCTCGTGCAATGTGCGGGGCTCTGAGAGGCCACTGCTGTCACGCAGCAGAGGCTGCTGGGGTTTCCTGACTGGCTGGGGGATTGGCAGGGGCAGCCCTGGCAGGGTGGATGGGAGAGGGGGCCAGGAGCCCACGGAGGCGTGAATGAGCCCTTCGGCTGGGCCAGCACCAGGCCGTGCGGGGTCTGGGCTCACCTGTTAACTCAGCCCAAAGGCTCTGTTCCAGTCTGAGTCTTGATGGGCCAGGGGATACCCAGGGCCCAACTAACAACAAGGGCATTTTCCAAGTTCGCCGGCCAGGATGAATGAAACAACGTTGGAGTCATGCACTCGAGGATGGCCAGTGTCCTCGGGGCACTTAGAGAGCAGCCGGTCCAGACACTCACTCCAGAACCAGACTGGAAAGGCCACGCGACTCGGCCCGGGTAACACCGTGGATTCACGCTTTCCTTCATCGGCAGCTTCCTGTGCACGTGCTTGATCCCAGGCTGGGTGCTGGGTGCTGGGTGCTGGGTGCTGGGTGCTGGAGGCAGAAAGACGAGCAAGACACTCTGTTCCTTGGGAGGCGTCAGTGACAAGCCATGAAAGACTGGGAGGACACGTGCACTGAGTTGTCTGGAAGTGTCTGCTGCCGTTCGCCTCTGTCAAGCTGGTTCTGAAGCACCTGGTTCTCTCCCTCGGGGTAGGGCTGGGCAGTGGTGCTTTCGGGACTTGGGCAAGGACCAGAGGCAGGCGAATGTCCACTGGTCTCTAGGTTTGCTCCCCCATTCGCTTGCTGCCCCGGAGGCTGACCTGCATAGCTCAAGGGACAGTTACAGGGTTTAGCCAGTGGGAGCCCCGGCGACACGTGGAAGGGAAGTGAGACCTCCCTCCTTTGAAGGACAGCCAAGGGGACCTTTCCCATAGACTCTACTCTCTGGATTCCCACGATCACTGCTTCCCTAATGCCCCTAGGCCTGTGGGCAGCCATTGCCCCACTGTTACTAGCCCTTGAGATGGCTGCTCAGTTCACACAGCCGACACCCAGGGCAGGGCAGCCAGAGGGACAAGAGGGTGCAGGCTGGTGGGGAGCTGAGATGGGGAAGGGCCCACAGCCCTCCTCCCCACTGCCGGGGAGCATGCGGATGCCCCCTTCCTAGGTTTCTTCAGCTTGTACCGCAGAGTTCCCCCGGAGGCCCAGAGCAGACAGTGTGCCTCATTATCTGCAGCAGTTCATTCCTGGGAGAGTCCAGGCTGGGGTTGGGGCTAGGGGTGGGAGTCTGGGACAGAGTGGGAGGCCAGGTCTGGCTGGGTCTGCGGGTGGTGTGCAGGCAAGCTCCCACCACATACAGGGAACCTGAGTGGTCCCTCAGTGAGGAGATGGGGCCACCCAGGCCTAGCGATGGAGTTGGGAGGGGGCGCAGATCTGAATGGTCAGCGCCCCAGGCCAACTACCTCCAGCCCCTCTTGCTGCCGGCTGGGGGCCGGGGCTGCAACTCGGATGCTGTCTGGAGCTTCGGGGCCCTACGTCTCATGCCTGGGCCTGCTGTCTGGGGCTGGCTGGCTCCCATGACTGGCGAGGGAGTTCCAGATTTCTCTCCTCAGTAGGCACGGGTTGCTCTGAGCTTAGTTTCTGACAAATCCCTGTCTGCCTACATGTTGGAGTGATGTCATGTCCTTCATTTCAAAACGGAGAAAAGCATCTCTCGGTGGAGTCGTGAAGCACCCAGCACTGGCCTGGCGCACAGAGGGTGCTGGGTAACCTTCCATTGTCTCTCCTCCTCTCCCTCCCCTGTAGGCGGGCAGCAAAGATGTGTTGGACTGAATTACATGCAGGACAAAGAGCTCATCTGCCTGGGAGCCTCCCTTCCTCCCTCCCCGTGAGTGCCTGCTGCCTGGCAGCTGGGGCTTTCAATTCAGCTCATCAAAGCCATTGTACGGGGAACAGAGCTACCCCGGAGCAGCCACGGGAGCGGCCACAGCTGAGGTTCCCTGTGCCCGCCTCGGCTGCCCGAGATGAGGGGAAGATGGAGAAATACAGCATCTCTATTTTCTGAGCAGTACTCACAGAGGAAGAAAAATAAACTCGCCTGCAGCCTATCCAAAAGGGTTTTCAGTTTGAGAGGGGTGATGACCCCTCGCGGGCTAATAGAATGGGAAAATTTGATGGTGCCGAGTCTGGAGAAGGAAGAGGCCCAGGAAAAGTTGTCGGGGGTGGGGGTGGAGAAGGGGGGTGGCTGCTTCGAGGGATGGGGGCTGTTGTCGTCCGGTGGTGCAAGTGGATGAGTGCCGGTGCTCGGGAGTCGGGGTCACAGCGCACTGTTCCCACACACCGCGAGTGGCAGGGACAGGGCCCCAGTGTGGGGCCACACCGCAAAGCCTGAAGGCTGCCGGCAGCAGGGCTGAGCCCACACAGAGCACCGTGGCTAGGAATCAAACGGACGGGGCTTGAACTTCAACTCCGCCCCTTACTCTGTGGGTGACCTTGAGCCACCCTCTCACCCCTCTGAACCACGATTTCCTCAGCTGGAAAATAGAGATTCTAGAGTCTACCTTGCAGGATTAGTCTGAGGCTGAATGTGATAAAGCAAGTAAATAAAACAGCTTATTGCCTGGAGCACAGAGAGCTGGCCAGAGAATCAGCCGTTTTGAAGTTTATCTGGGGAGCCTGGGCTCTGTCCCAGAGAGAGGGGAGGGTGGTTGGTGGAGGTGGGTGTGTCTCTAGTGGCCTGGCGTTGCAGCCCAGGCTGGCTTCCCGGAGGACGACCGTGGTCTAGAGAATACCATGTTCACTGCCAGGCTTTTGTCTACCCGAGAAAGGCAAAGCCAGCTTTCTTCAGGCAGAATGCAGCACTCCTACGAGGCAGAGGGGAAAGGAGTCTTGGGGTGCCTGCCTCGCAGGATGCATTTCCAAGCCCCCCAGAAGCTGGGCTTCAGTGGACTCAGCAAGGCTGCATTATGCATTAGAAAGAGCCTGGCTTTTGCGGTCAGAAAGGCAGAGGTTTGGATGGGGCTCGCTGTTTTCCAGTTTGTAATTTAATATGCACTCACTGAGGCTGGCGTGGTTCACGCACGGCATGAGGGGAGCTAAGGACGATGGGGAGGGAGAGAGAATGCACGGGATTAATTAGAGCAGTCAATACCTCCACAGTGATTTCAGGCTATGGGGGTGGGGACCCCTGAGCAGAGGCACAGAAAATATTCAGCAAGTTCAGAGACAGGGGGATGTGCAGATTATAGGGTGGGCCTGGCCTGGCTTCAGATGCTGTCCTAGAAGGATTCCTGAAAGAGATAATCCCTGACAATAGTCTTAAGGGATGAAGAGGATTTAAGATTGGGGGGTGGACCATTTAAACAGTCCCAGGCTTTATCTCCTCGGAGCCCCATTTCCCTGACCAGGAAGCGGAGACCCCCTCTGTCTAAGGGGGTCACTCAGGGCACTGACGCTGCTGTGTGCCGGCAGTCAGCTCCCCTGCGCGTTGGCAGCTGTGGGCACCCACTGGAAAAGGCTTGGCTCGTGTGATGGGTGAAATGTTTAAATGTTGTTATATGAATGCGTTTTTTACAGTTAGGGCAGTTAAGTGTGTTTTATATAGTCGTCCATTAGTGCTTTTGCTTGTAACTATCCTACGCTTGCCCTTGGCACCCAGGGGGCTCAGGAGGGTGAGACAAGGGATAGACCAATGGGACAGAAAGACGCGGCAACGGCCACAGGTCTCGAGGGCGGGAGAGCTCACACATGCCAGTCACGACACGCAGAACTGCATTGCTGTGGAATACCGCAGGAGCAATGTTCCCTCGTTAGAGCCGAACATGGGGCTCATTTCCCCTCCCTGTAAACACCACCCTTGAACTCTATGACATGTTCACTCTTGAATGCTCGGTTCTCGTCTCTGAGTGCACATCTTGCTGTGGCCCTGGGATGGCAGAGGGACCAGGCGTCGCCCCTGCCTGGGGGCCCATATTCCAGTAGAGCAGGTGGGCCCGGGGGGCAGGTCTTGCTAACCATACCTCCACAAAGCTGGGCGGGCCAGGGGCTGCAGGGGGAAAAGGTATTCCCAGAATTGGACTGTTGCACAATTTTCTTTCTTGCATATACTTTGAATAATTCCTGTTTTTCTCTCCCATGCAAGACTCCTTGTTTTCTGGATCAGAATGGGAAAGAACACAGAATCCTTGGGGTTTATCAATCTAGTTTGGACGCCAAGTGTGTAATTGTTGAGTGAGTACTACGTGTGTGCCGACGAGAAAATCTGCTGTGTGCACAGGTGTTCTGGACACGACAGAGGCAGCGTGCTGCCTGCGGCTCCTGCGTGGGCACAAGCCCCGCAATTCAGTCACTGCTAAGTTACGGCACGCATTTAAAAAGGTCCTTGTCCCTCCTGCTCTTGGCTCTCCACTCATTCATTCAACAAATATTGACTAAACAGCTGCCGGGTGACAGGCTTTATTCTAGACCGTGGGTCCGCCAGCATTTTATATAAATGGCCAGAAACATAAATGTTTGGGGCTTTTCAGGTCAAGGGGCAAAAATCAAAGATATTATCACATCTATGAGGTATGTCCAGAAAGTATCCAGCCGTGCGAATATGAAAAAGATACAAGAAACATTGTACACAGGACAATGACCCCTCAGTCCCCTCCAAAGTAGGCACTTTGGGACCTCACACTGTTCTCCTGGTGTATCTTTCAATGTTCAACACAGTCTGAACGATCTTTTCTTGGAATCACCATCAGCTTCCCCCGTCTTATTTTCCTAACTCTCACAGTTGGTCTGAAATCTCTTCCTTTTTGAAAGTGACTTCAGTTTTAGGAAAAGCCAGAAGTCACAGGGCACCAAAGCTGGGCTGCAGGGGGACTGTCCTGTTCACCATTGACCTGTCGTTGCAGGCCTTCCAGAACGTGGATCACTTTCAACAGGTTCTCCACCCTCTTTGAAGCATCTGTGCCACACGTGTATTTGCACTGCACTCGTTGCATCATCCCCAAAAGGCTTTGGATCATCCAAATAGTTTCCACAGAGGAATCTTCAAGCTTAACTCGAAGTCTGATGCAGATTTGATGCTCTACTCGCTCAGTCATTTTGACTCCGATGACCACACAGCACGCAAGCTCACTCAGTGGCATCTACCGCCCCCACTGACTAGTGCAGTGAAGTCGTCATTATTCACACATGTGCATCCCAGTCCACTCTCCTTGGCTGCCAGGTTACATGGGTGTCACGCAAACCACTGTCATTAGATTAACAATGGCTGGACCTTTTCCAGACAGGTCTATAGGTACTATGTAACAACAGAAAAACCAACCAAATTTCTAAAAATTTGTCATTCATGAAATTTAAAAATTATAACTTGAATGCATTTTAAAAACAGGTCTACTAATGACTAGAACAGAAATCTCTTTCTGAGGGAGGGCGCTTAATTTTCTCCAACATTCTTTCCTTCTTTACACAGATCTTGAGTTCTCACCTACATCACCTTCCTTTTCCCTGAAGAACCTACTATAAGATTTCTTGTAGGGCAGATTTACTCACCGTGAAGTCTCTCAATTTTTGCTTATCCTAGAAAGTGTTTATTTCTCCCCTGCTTTTGAAGGATGATTTTCCTTTCATTGACTTCCAGGTTGGCATTTTTTCTCTTTTAATATTTTAAATATTTCTTCTTGCTTTCATGGTTTCTGATGATAAATCTGCTGTAATTTTTTTGTTGTTGTTGTTTTTTGACAAGTAATGTGTTTGCCCACCACACCCCTTGGCTTTTTTCAGGTTTCTCCCCCCCATAGTTGGAATATGAAATATGTAGGTGGATATATTTTAGGCACATTTTCTGCTTGGCATTCTCTGAGCTTCCTGAACCTGTGGTTTAGGTGCATGTCATTAATTTTGCAAAATTCTTGTCATTATTGATTTATTGTTTCTTCTGCTTCATTTTCCTTTTCCTTATGTTGTTCCAATTACACATATGTTATATTATTTTAAATTGTCTCAGAGTCATTGTGTGTTTTGTTTTTATTTATTTCTGTTTTTCTCTTTGCATTTCAAGATCTGAAGTTTCTATTGACCCATCTTCTATCCTTCATTTTTTCTTCATCTATGTCCAATCTATTGATGAGCCCAACGAATGCATTCTTAGTTTTTATTAGTGTTTTTGACTTCCAGCGTTTCTTTTTCATTCCTCTTACTTAGAATTTCCATCCCTGTGCTTACATGACATTTCTGTGTTTGCATGTTGTCTACTTCTCCTCACATTAGAGCCCTCAACATATTAATCACATTTAAATTCCATGTCTGACAATTCCAAAATCTAAGTCCTGCCTGAGCCTGTTTCTCACGCTCCCTTTGTGCCTTCGGACTGGTTTTTCTTGCCTTCCGTTTAGCATGTCTTATATTTTGCTGAAAGCTGGACGTGATGTACCAAGTCCTGGGAGCTGAGTGAACGGGGCTCTAGCACAGGTTTCGTGCTAATCGTGCTGGGGGTTGTGCTACATTTAGTGCTGCCGTGACTGGGGTGAGGGTGGCTTCACACTCCGCCCCGTCCTTGTGTGTGTGTATCTTCCTTGGGCACTTCAGGCTCCCCTAGTCTTCCTCCTTGGGGACAGTCTGGGTCTCACTGCTCTTCCAGCTGTGCCCGACTGTCATCAGCCCACAGGTGGTTGATGTGGTGGTGCAGTGGGGGGAGGGGCGGAGTCCTCCGAGATTGCCAGTGGACGGCAGTCTTTCAGGGGCCCGCGTCCTGTGCTGTGATGATCACAGTGTTTCCGCGTGTTCCCCACTTTGCTGAGACAGGACGGCCAGAGTGTCCTGAGTAGAGGAAGTGCTTCCTCTAAGGTGGTCGGAGGTCTGGCCAGGTCCTTCCCCAGAGCGCAGGGCTTTGTTGTGGGTGAGAAGCTAGGGCACTTTCCAAGGACAACTCTTCCCTTTCTCTGTGAGGTCAAATAGCGTCTGGAGGCAAAACCCACCAAAACGTGGGGCCTCCTTAAGTTTCAGGCTTACTGTGTCTCCAGTGAGATGTCAAAATTTACATTCAAGTGTTCCTACCAGCTGGGCTTCAGCCACCTCTGCCCCAGTAGGCAGATCTCAGCTGTCACTCTCCAGATTTGGCACGGCCCACTCCTGTGACCGCAGCTCTCTGACGGGACCAAGAGGAAGCACTGGCTGTCCCAGTTCTACTTTTCTTGTGAGGACAGCAGGGACAGCTTCAGGCTTTTTACAGGCTGAGCTGAAACCCACTGTGTTGTATGTGTACCATGCAGCACTCCTCGGTGATAAAAATAATGAACTACTAATACACTGGAGATACAGAGCAAATCTGGTGCTGAGCGAAACCAGACAGACCCTAGACAGAAGCTGGTGTGCACTCCCACTGGGACCGGGTGGGCTCACAGGACAGCAGGGGCTGCCCCTGGGGGAGGGTTGGGAACTGACTGAGTGAGAACATGGAGAAAACTCTGGCGTGAACAAATGTTTCATATCTTGACTAGAATTGGGATATTGGTTACCCAAGTATATGCATTTGTCAAAGTTATCTGACCGTGCAATTCATTTTGACTTTAAACCTAATTAAGACCGTCAATAAATAGATGTCATTTGAGTCGCAGAAGAATGGAGGCCAGCTACAGAGTGAGTGCAACGGGAAGCGAGCAGGTCAGAGGGCGGAACCCATGGCCGAGAGGCTGGCAAGGGCAGAAGGAGCCAGGAGGGGCCTGAGGAGGAGCAGTGGTCCCCCCCCCGCCCCTGTAGAGCAAGGGCGGGGGGAGAGACTGATGCCGACGTTTCTTCCAGAGCCCATCATCTCAGACTCAGTGAAACAAGGACAACCAACTGCGTAGCACCCACTTTTCTGATGGGGTCCCGAGTCCATATCGAGTCACACTGGCCCATGGGTTCCCTAGGGCCTGAGGATGGGGGAGTGGGAGACTGTGAGGCCTATCAGTGATCACCTCAAGAACTGGCTCCCAGAGTAGGTCAAGTGCAGCCCGCACTTGCCGGGAGCTATGGGAGGAGGAAAATGTCTAGGAAGAGAGAGACTAAGCTCAAAGCCACTGCCCAGAAGGACTTGGGGGAGGAGGGCTGTGAACGTGCCCTGCTGATCTGCCAGCTCTCGGTTAGCGATCAGACCCGGTTCGACCCCCACCCCACGCAGGAGTCCCCCCTCTAACACGGGATGGGGGTGGGTATGCAAACGACTTTGAGCAGAATAAGAGTTTATATGCATAATCATAGATATAAACCTTGTCTAAATAATACTTTTCCTTGGTAATGTCTGTTACATAATTCATATCAAATCATAAATAAGTAGATGATAGACAGCGGCGTGCTGAAATAGTTTGCACTGGTGGAAGGCAGTGAAAAACAACCAGGTAAGCTGGGGGACCACTGCCACGGTGGGTGAGTTGGAGAGATGTTAATGCCTGAAGGAGGTGGGGCTGCTGGGTTTATCCAGGCAAGGCATCTGACATGGCAACGGAGGTGAAGGTGGAGTCCCAGAAACTGCTAGGGCGGCTGGCCGGTGGGAGTAACAGCAGGGCTGCACAAACAGCTCGCGCGCTGCCCAGAGACCAGGCTGTGAATCCAGAGGGCGGGCAAGGACACGCTCGTGTGGACAGAGCGAGGGCCGGCTGATCACAACTAGGATCTGCGTGTTATGAAGGGTCCACAGGGACCCCTCAGATGGCCCTTCAGTTGTGAAAGGCTTGGACCAGAGACCGGGGAGGGGCGGGCAGCGGTCTGACTGGTGTCCCTGGGCCACCTGGGGCTGGAGGATCGTGTGTGTCCTCCTGGTGACAGCGTTGATAGGGTTGTGCTGCTTCCTGTGATCAGCTTCCTGGGGACAGGCAGGCATGTGGCGGGGGAAGGTTTGTTTTGTAGAAAATATGACAGAAGAAGGAGCGGTGCACTGTAACCTGAAGCGCAGCCTCACTAGGAGTAGTCAGGGCTGCAAAGGCAAGAGGAGATCAAAGTGTGGAAGAGTGAGGGGCAGGCAGGGAAGAGAGTCCACGGGTGGGAAAGGGAATCTCAGCTGGGCACCTCCCCAGGGTGTGGGTAGTGGGGACGGCAGAGGCCTGATTCCTGGGGAAGGGGGTAGAGGAAGCACACAGGGACTCGAGTGGAGGGTCTGAGGTCACGAGATGCTGCAGACGGGATCAGGTGTTACGCCGTGTAGCCCTCTCCTCTCCGTGTCCGACTTTAAACAAGGACTGACTGCGAATACGATTTAGTTTAGCAGCTGCTTATCGATTGCCCACTGGATGCGACCCATTATGCTCAGGGCCCTGGGAGCCGAGGAGATGAACGAGCCTGGATTCTGCCCCCGACAAGCCCATGGCTCAGATGGGACATGCGTGCAGATGACTGACTGTATACAGCCGGACAGAAAATAAAAAGAGCTGAAGAGAGTGGCCAGCAGCCCTTAGCAGGATCCACCGTGGCTGGAACGGTAGGAGGGAAACTCCGAGGAAGGTCTGTCTGGGAGGGGCAGGGACGGGATGGGACAGAGGAGACGGCAGGAGCAGTGACTGGGAGGCAGGGAGCGGTGGGTGTGCTCGGAGCACGGGGATCAGTCACCCCCTAGGAATAAACTGCATGTGTGCTACCTTTCTGCTGTCACTTATTGTCAGAAATGCTTGACTTTCACACTCAGCTATTTCCTTTTCCAGGTCAGCCCCCAACTGGACGGTCCTGAGGGGATATTCGCACGCTCACCTCAGACAGGAAGTGCTCACGGCGTCTCCAGCCTGCCCCTGCGGCTCCTCCGGATCTCCCATTCCACTCTGCACCTGCAGCCTTCCTGGGAAACAGCCTGCAAGGAAAACAAGAGATTATTCAGCTAAACGTTCATTTCACAGTAGCTCTGATTTTTTAAGGAACCTGCTGAAAACCCCCATGGGCTGTTTGCCGCAGCCCTGACCCTAAAGATGAGAGCGTGCAGACTCAGGCATCCAAAGTTTGGTCCGTCCAATGGGCCTTCACTCAGTGTCCGTGACAATGAAGATCCAGTTGACTAAAATACAATGAGTGATTGTTCCATCACTCGGGAACAATCTACGCCCTTAGGAGGCAGGATCCTTGGAGGCAATTTTTGCATAAGATTATTAATATATGTCTATTAATCACATTGTCTGCCAGGAGGTGGAAAAGGGGAACTGATGTTCTCAAATGCTTGTTTTATATCCGACGTCATGTTAGGGAAGTTATGGGCATAATCATGGGTGCCCACATCACTGCCCTGGGTGTCCTGGCTCTCGGACTCTGTGGCTTGAAGGAGGAGTGGTGTTTCCAGCCTTCTCTGTCTGGGAGAGCAAAGGAGCCGGTGTGCGCTGGGTGTGGGCAGGGAACGTGGAGGGGGCTCCTGTCCGGGCACCAGGGCATAGCCGCCTGGCCTCTGAACGAGAGACAGGCCAGGGTGAGGGTGGGATGCCTCCCCCCTTGGAAGCCTGCTGGCTGAGAAATGAAATCCTGAGCTCACGTTAGTTTGTGAGGCTCCTGACCAGCCTTGGGATCAGCCAAGCCACGCTGCCTTTTTACTGTTTCCATTCTTCTGGCCTATACTATGGTTTTCTATTTCCCATGCGGTACTGAGGCACCTGGGGGGAGGAGTTAAGGGAGAAGGGCGTGTCCATCACTGACCGTGATGCTTTCTGTAGAGAGAAACTCTGGAGCAATGACAACTTGGAGCGTGGACGGCAGGAAAAAGAAAACTCTGCAACTTGAGTGGAGTCACAGAAGCTATAAACAGTGTTTGGAGAGTCACGGAAATTAGGGGAGAGGAAACCCCAGGAGAAAGTCTGGATGTTCTGCTGATCTACAGTCCTGGGGGCGGGGTTCTTCTAATTTGAATATTAAAGGAAATATGTCTTTAATCTCTTCTGCAAGTGAGTGAAATTGAACAAATCAATAACATTTTTGAGTTAGGGATAGCAACAGTGCTTATTATATGCCATACATTGTGCTTTACCTTTATAAGCTTATTTCATCATCGCACCGATCCTATGGGGAAACCGAGGCACGGAGACACTAAATGGCACACAGAGAGTTGCACGTGATCAAGATGGGAACCAATTCCACCTGCAACTCATTCCTCCCTTTACAGATGAGGAGTCTGAGTCCCACCCTGGGCAGTACATTACCCGGGGGAGGGGACTCGGCAGACTGTGCTCCACATGTGTCCCACATGCACGACATATGCATGCATGCACATACACACAGCACACACACATCCGCGTCTCCTCTGATCGCTGAGATATCCCTACTGGGCAGTGACAGGGAGACAGGTTGATTTGCACTGATTTTGTTGGTTTTGTTGATTTTGGACGGTTCAAATGGTTATTGCTGGTGACAGGTAGACATTTTAAAAAGGTCAAGTCTCTCTCACATGGATGTTGCTCCCTGTGTAGACTCAGGCCGCTGGCTTTGACACTGCACAGCCGCCCACCGTCAGGCGCCCGGCTCCTGCTCCAGATGTCTCAGGGGGCTGAGATGGGCAACCGTCTGCCGCAGAGATGCCCTTCGGGGCCAGAGCTCTCCCACCGTCATAGGAAACTGGGTGATGGCAGAGGGGGAGGCTGTGCCTTGGTGATTGAGCAATATGCCAAGTCAGCTTAGGGCTGGTGTGGCTCAGGGAATAGGGCACTCGGGGTGGGGACCACTGCTCTGTGCTGACTGTGAGGCCATTGGGTCTCGGACCCTGACTTCCTCACCTGAGATGCGTGGGGTCAGAGCCCTTCTGTCTGAGGACGGCCTAGAGGATGGCGGTGCTAATTGCAGAGAACAGAGCCGGTGCTCACACGAAAAATGGCAGGCGAAGTTGCTACTGTATCTGCTTTTAAAAACTGAATAAAACGAGAAAGATGCTCACGGGCAATTATTGGCTGAGTAGCTTCAGACCAGTGGAGGCTTTTTGTAAGACCCTCAGACCCTCTCTGGGTTTCTGCCCAACCAGCAGTCACTGAGCACTTAGAAACCAGTGGATGTCATGAGAGTCTCATCTTCCTAGGGAATGGAGCAAGTGACTGAGGTCCCATTTTGCCCGAGGGACCCCCACCCCTTGCTCCCACACTGTGTGTGGTGGAATGAGACATGGCCCTCTGGTCTCTGAGTCTCCCAGTGCTGGGTGGCCCCACAGAGTCCTCAAGGAACCTCAGAACTTGTCTGGACTTCCACGTGGACCTTGGTGGTGGAGAAGGAATTTTGGGGGCATGGGGGGGCACATGCAGTTCGAGTTTGGGGCAGAGGCTGTCAGCCCTGGATGCACATAGGGCAACCTGGGGAGTTTGTGCATCCCCCAAATGCCAGGCCACGCCCCAAACTGACTCAGTCTAAATTTCTGGAGGTGGCACCCGGGTGGCCGGATCTGAAAAGCTCCTGATGTCTCCCATGTGCCCCAGCTGAGACCATGTTCGTGGGGCCTCTGAGGGTCCCACTCACTGCTGCAGAGATGACACTCCTCCAGCCAGGGGTTCCCTAACCTGCAGGATCCCGGGATTTACCCACGGGGTTTACGACCATCACTGGGCTTGGCCTCCTCCCCGGGAGACTGTGAGCCTTTCCACGCTCATCTAATAGCAGAAGCCTTCAACTCCTCTCATAGCCAGCACCACTGGTGGGCAGGCTTCACTGCCCTACCAACAGCTTACTCAGTGGCTTAAATAGTAGATTGTATATCACCTTTTCTGGAAATAGCCTCAGGGGTCGCCTGGTCCTACAGTCTTATTTTATACCTGAGGACACTGAGGCTCCGAGGGAAGGGACTCCTCCAAGGTCGCCCTCAGATTAGCTCCAGAGGGGGTGGAGAAGCCAGGCCTCTGTGCCGCCTCCTGGCCCTGCTCCTCTGGGGCGGGGCGGGCTCTGCGGTCTCAACCGTGTGGAGCAGTCAGCACATCTGAGCCGCTGCCCAAATTGCTTCCACTTTGATATATCCTCACGACAAGGCGCTCCGTGTTAAATGAGGTCCCTGGAGCAGCATGAGGCCACATTTCACCCCCCAGCCACGCCCACTGGACGAGGCCGAGCCATTCCAGTGGGCAGCCAGCCTCTGCTCAGGCACCTAAACCCCCTCATCGTTGTTACTAACTCATTAATCACCCTAACCAGCAGCGGCGCTGAGGAGTCCCGAGAAAGGATGGCCAGGCCGGGCAATGTCGCCGTGGGTGTCCCTGTGCTGCAGTAAGTTTGTTCTCCAGACAGTCTCATGGCTAATTGTCAGGGCTGCAGCTTAGAGACTGTCCACCCTGAGACCCCTGGAAGGCTCCCGGGTGCTTGACGAGGAAGGGAAGATCTGAGCAATTCATGTGCCTTTTGACGAAGGAAGAATGCAGCGGGGGAAGGTGACGTGGTGTGAGGGCCCCAGGGGAGGGGCGGGACGACCACCCGGCGGACTCAGGGATAAACAGTCCGGGCGGTAGATCTGATTTGTCCAGCCTTCTGACCTGGGAAAGTCCCTTCCACTCTCTGCACCTTAATGTCCCCGTTTTGACCCGGCGGCCTATCCCACACACCCTCCAGCAGCCCCCGGTGAGGAGGTGATGGCAGTGGGAGCTTGTGTTACACAGACAGGACGGTCATGAGGGGAGCCTGAGACAGGCCCACTCTGGGCAGACACGCAGCCTGCTGGCCTCCAAGCTGATACTCATGGAATACATGCTTAGCAACTATCCAGCAGTGGAGCTACTTAGTAGTAACTGTTAGTAAAAGTCGTCAGGGAAAGGCTGAACCTCGCAGGGGTTGGGGGGACACAGAGCAAGAGGCTGGCAAGCCTCCCAGGGTGGTACTCAAGGTGCAGCCGCTGAACATGCAGCCCAGCCCGAGGGCTCGCTCAGGCTGCAGAGCTGGTTGTCCGGGGCCCAGCCTGCTCCCCCGGAAGACCGTTCCATGGCCACCTGGGTCTCAAGCTCTCAGGAGAGTGTCCCCTCTCCACAGGTCCCCTAAATGCCATACCAAATACTTCTTTGCACAGCCCGCATTTTGATAAAAGCTCTTCTCAGCCTACACTGTAGCGGCATTCACTGCCCGAGAGACTGTGCCCAGGCACGGACTCGCCCATGAGGGACCCCAGGCCCGAAGCACATGCAACGTCCATCCTTTCCACCTGCTCCCCATAGATGGAGGAGGCCGGATACACAAAGCACCCCCCCCCGCCCCCAGTCCACAGACAGGGCATCACGTGTTCACCTATGTAGTTCCTCCTCCCACTGTCCGGGGCAAAACTTGTGATTATCCATGAGAACCAATCCAGACATTTTTCCTCTAAAAAAAAGGCCTCAAACTTTCCCCTCCCCCATAGCTCAGAGCTGTTGCCTTCCCCTGGGGACCCTCGAGCACCTCAGACACACGTCTGCAGTGGCCACACGGATGACGTGGAGCTACGTCCGGCTCACTGGTTGGCGTGGGGTCAGCAAAGACTTATACTTCTCGTCTCTGTGCCACACAGCCCCTGCATGGACAGGCCCGGAATGACACATTTTTGTAGTGGTTCCGTATGTGTTGTAAGGGTTTTGCTCTAAATCTCTACTATTTAATTGCTTGTCTACGTAGCAATTCATTAAAATGGGTTTTGCCTTTGCAGTGGTATTTTTTTCCCTGTTTCAAAAAAATTTTTTTTGTACGTTGAAATTGAAGTTTCCTAAGGACAGGAAATGAGACTTCTCCCCAGCACAACCTGACTAACGGGCAGGCCGTCCACGGCGGCTGACAGCCTGTTAACATGCAAGAGGGCCTGCACCAGTGTCTGTTTTCCACAAGCTCAGTGTCAGCCCTTAGTGACATGTGTCATCAGGTGGGGGTGTGGCCAGTAGGGCACCCCCTAAGACCTTCCCAGAGTTCAATGTCTCAGACATCAGCAGGAAGAATGATTTGTTTACAGCTACTTCACAATACTCATCTGCACGCAGAACAAGCCCGTCAGGAGGGACAGTCCACGCTGCAGATGGTGCTCTGCCACCGTGACCTTGGCATTCACTTATTTTGATCCCCCAGCATCCTTACTTCCAGTGACAGTTACTCCTCTTATTCCCACAGTTTGACTCAATTCCTCACCCTTGGGACCAAGCACAGAGGGCATCACTTTTCCCTGGGTACTTTGTCAGACTCAAGATGGGCACATAATACAATCAGAAGCCAAACAAAACAAAACAAAAAAAGCGAGATAGAATTCTGGAGCTCACTGCTAAACTGCAGTTCGTAACTTAGAAGGGCAAGGTCTGAGGTCACTGCAGCCTTCCCATGTCTTAAAGGGGGAGCTTGTCTGAGGGAAGAGCCAATGTGGGGGGGTGGTGCTGAGAAGGGGAGAGAGAGTGACCAGGGCCTATCTCTGGTCTAGCCATGACTGAAGAGACTCCTCTGAAATATTCGGTCACGGGAAGCAGTTGCTTAAGCTGTTTTGAATCAGGAGTTTTGCCATTTGTAACTGGAGGAGTCCTAACTGAGATACTCATCAATCTTCTCATTATTAGATGAGCAAAACAGAAACAGAGGCGTATAGACACACGGAATAGACTAACAGCTGTCAGAGATGTGGGGGAGGGGGACTTGATAAAAAAGGTGAAGGTCTTAGCCAAAGAACACACATGCATAACCTACAGACCAAGACAGCAGTGTGGTGATGGCCAGGGGGGAGGGGGAGTGGGTGCAGGTGGGCAGAGGAGGGAAATGGGGACATTAGGTAGGAACAAAATAGACCGAGGGAGGTCAAGGGTAGTATAGGAAATGGCACCCCCAAAGCACTTATATGTCTGACCCATGGACATGAACTAAGGGGAGGTGGGAGGGGGGTACAGGGCAGAGGGCAATACAGGGGAGAGAAAAGTGGGACAACTGTAACAGCATAACCATTGAAATACACTTAAAGAAAAATGGGGATATCTGTAATAGTTTCAACAATAAAAACAAAGAAAACAGAATGTCTTGGGTAAGAAACATGAGGATTCTGGTTGCTAAAGTGAAACCTTCATTGTAAACTTATATTTTGTGAACTTGACCATTATGGGGCCATCACTCGTGTGTGACCACCGCTGGGCAGGCTGAGGCCCTCCTCGTTCCGGACCTGCCGGGCTGTGGCCGGAATGGGGGCTGCAGCCAACCTGCCCGAGGAAGGGAGGACTCCTCTCCTTGTGACGGTGTGCCCCACCCATAACCACAAAAATTACCGCCACACACACGCATACATATAACTGCACGTGTCTCTGTGTGCAGAGTTGCTCTCCAATGTGCCAGGTGTGCTTGTAACACTATTTTTAAACTGCCCTTGGCCATACAAGCATCACCTGTATTTCTTTTAGGGCCTGGGTTCTAGCGCACAGTCTCGTTCTTTGGCTCTGCCCCGGCCCTGGACGTCACCTCCGTAGGCAGCCCCGGGAGGGCACCCTCTATGCACCTTGGGTCTATTGGCCCACTGGAAGGTCATCGGGGTGCCCTCCTGAACCCGGGAGACTTCCACATCTTGTGGAAAAGGGACCCAGGGCAGTGCCCCACCTTGCAGGCTTGGAGACTTTCCACCCAGGGCATCCATGTTGTGTTTTCCTCCTTCTGAATGGTCAGGGAGCAGCCGTGTTGGCAGAACGTCGTGCGTCCACTGAGCGTGTTTGACGCTGAGGCCTCTGTCCGACAGATGAAAGATCGCCGGCTGTGCCCCGATGGCCTGTCGGATGCCAAGGGTCCAGATGGACTCTGCAGAGCTGGAGCCGAATGACTGGAGTTGGTCCCTTTTAACACGGCTTCTGGCACTGTGAATGCTGTCCCCCAGGCTTGGTAGTGCGGTGGTCAGGCTCCTCCTCTTCTCTTCCTCTGGCTCGAAAGGGCCGGGTGGGCAGGCTCCTCCCACTATTTCCGTTCCTTCATGCACCCGAGGGAGCCCAGAAACCCTCAAGCCGAAATAGGGGGAGCCAAACCGGTCTCACACTCCCCTCTACTGCAACAGAAAGTCTAGAAGGCCAAGGGTCTGTAACTATCTCCCCACCCAGAAAGCGTAAACGTGTTCTCAGGTTTTACACTTTTATTGTCGGTGTCACCTTTGCGCTGAGGAAAATCTTACCGTTAGCACTTACACCGTTTTTAAAAGGAACTTGCTTGACAGTGTGAGGGGCCAGGCACCGGGCACAGTGCCCAGAACGGCTAAGTCAAGGGCCTGGCGCTCAGAGGGGGGACACCACCAGGGCCACACGATCGCTCGTTTCACACAGGAAGGTGAAATGGGTGCCTCAGAAGCGCACGCCAGGGCGTGGGAGCTCTGCGGAGGCGGCGTAGACGCTGCCCATGACCCCAAAGGAGGCTTTACCAAGTGCTCTGTGTATGCAACAAGTGTATGTGTGTGTTCAGTCCTGAGGGACTTAAGAGAATGGGGACAGCGAGCAAACCGGAAGTTCTGGAAGATGCCACGAGCTAGGCTTGGTGGCATGAACACAGATTGTGGACGGAAGGCTGACAGGTCAATGTACCCAAATCATCCTCAAGTTCATGACAAGCCAGAACATCTTAGAGGAACTCGTCCCCAGTCCAGGTGTGGGTGGGTTTGGGGCAATGTGCGGGCAGGAGAAGGAAGAGGCACCTCTGGACCTTCCCCAAGGCTCCAGCCTCCCCCAAACCCACAACCCACTGCACACGTGAACTCACCCACGGGCACTGGTGTGGTCTGGATAGCAAAGCCCTTGGTGTTCCCTGGACACCCCTCGTCACCGATGCCTTCTGGTTTTCTATATTCCACTGTCCTCGCCTAGAAAGTCTTCTTTTTCTACCCTCCCAACATTCCTATAATTCACCTCAAAACCAAGATCTGGGAAACTCATTTTTCCACAGAAAACTTTGTGTTTCCCTTCCTCTGCGCGTCCACGAGTCGGTTCACACCAGGACCCTCTCAGTGTGACAGGAACCTGACGTAAACTCGCACAGTGAGAGAAGAAAATTGTTGGTTTCTGTAACGAGGATAAGGAAATGATGGGGATTATTTCAAGGCTCAACTGTTATAATTAGGGCCTTGGTCTACTTTCTCTCTCTCCTCTCTCCCTTTTGGCTGTGTTTACCCCCAGCTTCGGTCTCAGCAGAGCGTTGAGTATGGAGCAAGCTTGCCCTCGGCAACACCGAGTCTTTAAAAAACACAGATGCTTTATTTTTCAGTGTATCTAGGCTAAATCTCATGGCGGGAACTTCATTGTCCCTGGTATATTTATATGCTTGAATTTAAATAACTTTTGTTGTCAGGGGAACAGATTTACTTGCTTGTTGTCAGAATGGGTTTTCCATGGCCAGGAGAGCCTCTGTTATCAGGAGAAGGGGAAAAGGAAAGCTGGGTAAACAAAGACAAACCAACAAGCAGAAACCGCTCGGCTCCGCGACATCTGCCGCACTGACGTGGCGGCTGGTTTCCCGGTCTGCCGCCTCCGTGAGACTGCGGTCCCTGGCGGGAGCCTGCCCACCCTGCCGCAGGGAGCCTGGCGCCTGTGATCTCAGTACATCATGGCCAAATGAGCGAGCCAGCGAACGAGAGAATGAGTGAATGGGCCGGCCTGTGAAACAGATGGGTCCGGAGATGTCGTTTCCACCTTACCGTTTGCTTCCACCATTTCTAGCCTGGACCACTTGGAGAGCGTTTGGATGCATCTTCACATCCCCAGCCTTGGTCTCCTCTAATCCATTTTTACACAGCAACCCAATTGATAATTTTAAACACGGCAAATATTATTTTATTCCTCTGCGTAAAGCCCTTCCTCTCGGTTGAGATATCGAACAAACATTTCTGCAGGGCTTTGAGGATCTTTATGATCTGGCTTTTGTCTGCTCCTCTCGTCCTGCGTCTTGATAGTCTCAACACTTCCAACGGCAGCCCCCGGCCCTGGCTCCCACGCCCAAGTGCGTGTGCACTGGATCCTGCAGTCCTTTCGAATTACTTTGACTTCTTCAAGGGCATCGCATCCTCTCTCGCTCTCAAGTCTTTATTCCACCCCCCCGAGGGGCTCTTCTTCTCCCCTTCCCCTCTACCTGGCTAATTTTGACTTGTGCTTCTGCGTCCAGTTAACACACCCTTCACAAGCGAGGATTTCTTGGGCTTTTAAGCCCTGTCCTTCCTATGTGCGCCTGCCCGTCCCCTCCCCTCCTAGAGACACGGATAGTTCTCTCCTGCTCGTGTCCCTGTCTGTGTCACTGCCAGCTGGTCTGCATGCTCTAAGGACCAGGGATGTAGCTGCTGTACTCACCACTGCATCTCCACCCCCCTGAGAAGATGTGGCATTGATGAGTGAATGAAGGAAGGAAGGAACTAGCAGATACACTTACTGAGCCCCCACAGTGTCTGGGGGTGATGATGCCCGATCCCTGCCCCAAAGGAGCTCCTGTCTTTGTGCAGAACTACTGCACTCCAGGGAGGGCGCCGTGGCGGAGCCCGGCATCGAACCCCATCCCAACTCCAGGCTCCGGCTCTGCACTCCACGTCAGCTGTCCCCGTGTTGATGCTCAGCTTGGATGCAGGTGGAAAGGACAGCTGGTGGGCCTGGCTGGGCTGGGCCTAGATGGTCAGGGAGGCTGGGACTCTAATGACAAAGGCAAACCTCTGTGAAATACTTGGGCAGAGAGCCATGTTCCAAGTCATTGTTTTCCCATTCAGCTGGAGAGGGGGTCTGCTGGTAGCATTTGGCTTTGAAAACCACGTTGGGACTGACATTTCACTCCTATTTGTACCTAAAACAGGCGCCTCAGAAATCTTTTTGTGAATAATGAACTCTGCTCCTACCTGGAGCTGTTTGCTCGTGGTGCTTCCTAGGCAGGCTTAGGTGGCTGCGGGCACTGTTGGGGGGTGGGCGGGGGGCTCAGGGGACCCAGGTCCTCCTCTCACCTGAGGAGCAGCGTCTGTGTGACTGATTTTAAAGAAAGGAAGTGTGACCCTAGCCCCGATTCCGAAGCTGCTATGGATATCTCTTCTTTGCTAGTGTTTGGTCTAACTAGATGACACAGTTCTGCACAAGGAGACACAGGAGGGGGGGCTTTCCAGCTTCACCCCAAATAAAAAGACAGAGTCTCAGACAGGAAGCATTTTGAGACAACTCCTCTTTGCCTGGGGGCATCTACGGACAGAGAACCTACAGCCGTGGAAGTTTTCCTGTGACGCCAAGGCCAACACAGAGAGAAAGACGGCCCGGGCCCTGGGGCTGGCTGACCAGCGGATCGGAATCTGAGTCTTCTGCTAAACCAGTGAAGCTCCAGAACAAAAACTCTGGTCTTCCGATTCCAAGTCATAATTTAATATCTTCTCTATTGCCCAGAGTCCAGTCAGAGTTTCTGTGGCCTGCAGACGAAAGCATTCCTAGTGGACAGATGTGGAATCGATGAGGTCACAACGGTTACATTACACCGAAGGCGAAACCACACAAACAAAGATGATTTGCTGGCTGGAGCAAATTAATACTCATCCTAGCCTTGGGTGGCACACCTGCCCAAGGAGGAAAAGGCGACGGATCTTGAGAAATGCCAGTGAGGGAGCAGACAGCAGAGCTAACTCTTTCGGTGCTGGGCGGGCGCTCTGAACCTCCGTGTTGGGTCTGGCCTGGCTCAGGCTGTTTCACGCAGACGCCCCTGCGAATCCGTGTTTCCAGGCACCGTGTCATGTGCGGAAGAGAGCAAGGCCTTCGGGGTGGTGCCCAGGTTTGCGTCCTGGATCTTGTGCTTAACGAGCTGCATGGCCTTTGCACAGGCACTTCCAAGTGCTCCACGGAAGGTCACTGCTCAGTGTGTGAACTGTCATACCTCATACCACACCTGGAGAGGGCAGGTGTCCTGCTCTCGGTTTAGGGCTCTTGTCGGAGAGCAATCTTACACTGGTAGTGACTACACGCTGCATGTCATCTTCAGGAGTTTCTTTTGCTCCTCTGTCCCTTACCTTCACCCATCCAATCAGCTGCAGAACTAGTGATTCTCTCTGTGGGTGTGTTTCCACGCAGGGGGTTTGCCTGGAGCACCGAGTGAGTCCAGGGTGAAGTGGAGCTGAGGCCGACAAGGTTGAGAGGAGGCCTTCCAAGGGCGAGAAGGTCTGAATGCAGGTCGGAGAGCTGGGGCTTCTGGTGGTGCTCACGGCCGGGCTGTGGAGGCAGCAGACGAGGAGACGGGGGAGGCGGACAGGAAAGCCACGACCAGGCTGCTTGCTACCAGCCAGTCCACTGCGTACACTTGGCTTTGCAGAGGCCACGTGACTTGTTAAGCAGAAGAGCTCGGGTACATGCTGATCAGAGGACCAACACGGATCCCACGGATGAGGCCAAGACCAGTGCCTCTGGAAGGTGGCAAAGGAAAGGAAGGAGGAATAGAAATGAAGTCAGGCCAAAACGGGAAGTCAGTTTGTACAGACCTTTTGGCCATTTTTGGGTTTTTGTCTTCCTCTGGTCGGACAGGACACTGATGTGAAGCCACTAAGGTTAACCGCCGCTGTGCTGCGACATGGAGGGCGGGCTGAAGAGGAGGGAGTGGAAGTGGGGGGACCAGTCAGGGGCCCACCTCAGACCCAGACCAGGCAGGAGGGCCACCTGGACCGGGGCAGAAGCAGGGAGAGGAGAGAGAGGCGGTCAGAATAGGAAGGCCTTCGAGGTAGGACGGGAAGCATTTTCTCACAGCGTGTGAGCAGGAAGCGAAGCGAAGAGAGGTCACCATTTTTACCGTATTTCTGTGTTCCCTTCATATTGGTCATGTGACCTTCTGTGCACACATGCATACACACTTCTTGGACTTCTAGAACATTCTGTACTTCTCTGGATCACAGATCATAGAGCCTCATCATGTCTCAGTTTGCTCATCTGTCAAATGGAGATACATTAATTATGCGGAACTTGTGGAGTTGTGAGGATTAAAATAAGTAACATGTAAAATGGATACTATACACTAGGCACTTTTCAACGCATGCCTCAGTGTTGCCTTAATTCATGTTGGCTATTATAGCTATTATTTCGATTTGCTACTGGTATGCCCAAAATGGTCTACGTCACATTCCTCTGGATGCCAAGTTTGGGGGATGTGGACTCGCCACCATCTGCTCCCGCCAGGCTAGCCTCCACCCACACACCCCCTGCCGATCACATGGGAAGGGAGCAGGACGGACTGCACTGGGCAGAGACCCACACAAGCATCGGACAGCCCAGGGCTGCGTTCCATTGCCGCCAGGGCAGATGCCTGCGTGTCTCTCATTCTTGCTCTTCCAGACTCTCGTGTCCTCAGGGAAAATATGCAAACCCAGCAGGGCCTGCTTCCTTGGGTCGGGCCCAGCCAAGAGGCTCTCTCCTCCTGGTCCCTGGTAAACGAAGGAGAGGGAGGACTCAGAAGCCCCCCCTGGCCCCGCGATCTCTCAGGCAGTTTGGCTCTGACGCCACAGTCCCGAGAAGTGGTTTGAAGATTGCGACTTAGGCACCTTCTGCTGGGGGGCCGTGCTCAGCTCCCCGAAGGGCCCCTCTTCCTGCCACACCAGGGCCTCTGCTTGCCTTGCCCCCCTTCCCTTCCCTCGGTCTTCCTAACACACTCTTCCTACTCTTCTGCATCCATCCAGAAAACTCTAACCAGAGCGGTCTCCCACACGCAGGGGTGAAGAGGGAGGGTCTCTTTTTTTTTTAGCACACTCTCAGCATTGCACTTTGTGTTCACATCCCTGCTCGTTTTCTTCCTGGATCCTTTGTTTCACTCCTCTAAGTCTCTGGATTTTTTTTTTTTATCCTAGAGAGAACAGGCAGATTGTACCTGAGCTTCAGACCAGCTCAGCCATGCTCAAATGGGACGACAATGGAGGTAGGAGGGTACAGGAAAAATTGGGCTGATCAATAGGCAAAGGGACAAACGACAAAGAAAGGAAGTTGGAAACCAAGTGGCCCTGCCTGCAGGGACGGGGCTGCATTGGACGGCCCCCCTCCATGCTGCAGGAGGTCCAGGAAGACCCCTGGGTGGGGTATGGCTGACAAAGCTGGCTCTGCCCGGCTGGTACTCACGATAGGGAAGTCCAGTAAAGATGAGCAGTCGATTACAGGGTGTGTTGGAGAGTCCACTGTTTAAAAGGTTCAATGTTAAGTGTGCAGCCAAGGGGCCTACTGGGAGGAGTAAGACGCAATTCCTAATCCTCTCTCTGTAAATGACTTCCCACCTAGGAGGGGGGAGAAGTCGTATCTCTGAGCAGGTCCTCTGAGTGTCTCTGTATCTGTTCCTCACNGGCCCCCCTCCATGCTGCAGGAGGTCCAGGAAGACCCCCGGGTGGGGTGTGGCTGACAAAAGCTGGCTCTGCCCGGCTGGTACTCAGGATAGGGAAGTCCAGTAAAGATGAGCAGTCGATTACAGGGTGTGTTGGAGAGTCCACTGTTTAAAAGGTTCAATGTTAAGTGTGCAGCCAAGGGGCCTACTGGGAGGAGTAAGACGCAATTCCTAATCCTCTCTCTGTAAATGACTTCCCACCTAGGAGGGGGGAGAAGTCGTATCTCTGAGCAGGTCCTCTGAGTGTCTCTGTATCTGTCCCTCACGGGTGACCACAGATCTAGCTGTCCCGGTGACTGAGCTGTGGGACCCCCACTCACATGTAGCCGCACCCTGGAGTGAATGCTGGTTGGCGCACTGCTCGGGACAGTATAGTAACAGAATGAAGCTGTCAGCAGACCCCTCTACCCCACAGAGTTCTCATTCTTCCTGGCTCCCTTGCACTCCTCTGTCCCCCTCGCCCCACCGGGTATCCTTTTCTAGAACTTTCCATCAGCACAAGTCCAGAGGGGTAAATGCCTACTTGACTTTCTGGGGTCTTGGTTCCCTTAGATATGAAATAGGACGGCGGAAGAGCATGGCACACGTGTGCTCAGGTCTCTCTCTGTGTCGACAGGCCGTGATCGCAGGGCACCTTGCCTCCTTCAGGCTCCCAGGCTCCCTGACGGCTGGACCCAGTCTGCGTTCTGGCTAAATGGCCAGATGGCGGCGCTGCACTTGCCTTCAGCTGCCCACTCTAGACTCTGTTTACCTACCTGCCCCTGTGTTTAATTAAGATCTCGTTGTGCACAACTTCCTCCTGAGTCGATTCCGTGAATGCAGAGAACAATAACTAAACGCCCTTTTCAGATCGAGCATTTTTATATGCTCACATATACAAGTCAATTTTCTTTTACAACCCTATATTTAGCCCCATTTGGGTCTAATTTCCATTCATTTGCATGTTAATATTCATACTTATGTAGATATATTCCTGGATTCAGTGGGGAAGAATACTCCTCACAGAAGGTTGGAAATGACAATTGATTCAGAGAGCCTGATCCTAAGATTCAAGGGAAGTTCATGGGGCAGGGCTGCCAAAGTAAACACCACGCTGCTTTTCCCGCACCGCGCGGAGCGGGTATGGATTGCTTTCTCATGTGCCTGCTGCCAAAAGGACAGCAGAGGCAGGAGGCGCACATGCAAGGCGTCCCCTGGCAAGACAGCTGTGAAGAATGACACGAGGCCTCGAAACTGTGACAGGCATCTGGGAGCGAGTGGGCCACCTGGATGCCAGAAATGTCAGTCCCTTCCCATGTCGATGCCATTCTGAAAATGTATTGTCCCTGGCAGCCACCACTGGTCCCTGCTGATACATGGCTTCTCAGTCTAGAACATGAATAGGAAGAAGCAGCCGGAGAGCTCCGGTTTTGGGACAGCCGCGGCTCTCACGGGGCCCTGCAGTGAGGACGCAGCACGGGAAAGCTGACATTCACCAAGCGCCCACCACGTGCTCAGTGGTGCACGGGCCCTGCCGTCAGGCCCCAGGGGCCCTGTTACACATGCGGGGTTGTTTCCATCACTTAGACAAAGACACCGAGGTTCAGGGGCACAGTGCCTTGGCCAGGCTAGGCCGATGGCCAGACCGAGTGATGAAGTGAGATCGGCCCGACCTCAAATCCCATTTTCGTTTCTGTTTAATTTTCATTTCCCAGTAGTAAATATTCCAAAATGTGTAAGCCTTGCCATTTCTGTTGCAGCTACTCGTATCTGCCATTTGAGTGTGAAAGCAGCCCCAGACAACAGGAGAACGCACATGCTCGGTGGAGTTTCAATAAAGCTTTGTTCACACAGCAGGCATCTGGTCAGAGTTGGCACAAGGTGGTGGATGGAGAGCTCATGCGTATGCTGCGTCCTGGGAGCCAGTGTCCAAACGGCTGGCTATGCCTTTGAGCTTTGAAGCAAGAACTGCTCCAGCCCCTGGCTTCTGGGAGAAGGGACACACAGTCAGACAGGGAGGCATATGGCCGTGGGCCCATCGTTGCCCCTTTACATTAGGTAGCCCGCACAGCCAGTGATGCATTGTGGGATAACAAGGGCCAGGCATTTTGTTAGCCCTGGGGAGTTGATGCTCGAGGAAGCATGGGAGTTGGGAAAGGAATACAACATCTGGAGTTTTTGTGTCCACTCCAACAAGGACAGGTCATGCTTCCTGCAGGGCAGAGGAGTCCGGTGTCATCTACCTCCCATTTGGTGGCTCACTCTGTCCCTGAAGGATGATACCACACGAAGGATTCCTGTTGGCCTCTGCAGGCAGGGTGGGCATCCGTCAGGGCCAGCAACTGTCACCCTGGGCTGCAGAGCCCTTCCTGCCAGGCTGATGCCTGGACCCCATCTGTGCCCCATACACAGTGTGCTCATGGGCCCACGGCACACGCATATGAGGGGCCGAGGAAGGGCGGCTGCCACCCATGGGGGGTGGGGGAGGCTCTTCCACCCGCTGCCTCTGCTGCTGAGGGACTCCGGCATGAACCCGAGCTGTAGAGATGCACCTACTTTGTGTCCAGTCCTACTGGTACATTCACACACATGTCCCAGACTTCCTTTTCTCTAACCTTCAGTCATATGCTCACCAAGCTCCTGACCATGGTCCCTGCCATTAACCAATGACCAGGAGTCAGTGTGTCTGTGACTTCGTCCCTCCTCCCCATGAGGAAAGTGGACATATCGTCACAGCGCTGCCCATCACCTTGTCCTCTGCAGCTTTTCAGGGCCACCCCGAGGGGAGGGTACAATGAGGCAGCTAAGTTCTTTCCTTTGTGCCGACGGATCACAGGGATACCCCAGGCCTCCTGTCCTGTTGCTGTGGGATGGACAGGAGATGGTGTCATAGGCACAGGTGGCACGAGTGTGTGGGTCATCTGTAGTGACGTTTCCCTCTCTGGATCTGCCCCAGCCTGAATCTGAACTTGCACCATCCTCTGTACAACGAATCCCTGTCACCCACCCACACTCAGGACAGGATAGATGCGACTACACCCAGCCCATGGTGGGGAGGTCAGACATCTTACACACGTGGTGGGGCTGACATGCCCATTGGTGAGCATTCCCCTGCTGCGGGGGTAATGCGGCATTTGAGGAGTTGCCATGGTGGCTCCCCTAATGGGGCTCATCAGAGACTCCACACCCGTCACTACCTGCGGTGGGTGGACACCTCGGCCCCGTGGGGCCTGCAGATCAAAAGCTCAAGCAACAGAGAAGGTCACATGGATTCTGTACCCGCTACAAAGCCCTCTCTCACTCTGGCCCCCACGGAAGAGTGGGAGCATTTGAATCACTCAAGCGATCTATCCCAAGGGTGATAGAATTTAAAAGAAATAAATGCTAAGAAAACACCACATGCTGTGCGTCTTGCTTAGTGGCAGGAGTTGAAAGCTGGCACTGATGTGCGCTCTTATTGGAGGGGACACTGTGGCAACTCTAAAACATGGGAGCCCTGCGACGGCACCAGTGTGCCGGGCCGCTGAGCCCTGAGATCCGTCTCTCTTCAGCAGGCTCTGTGGAACCTGTGCGGCCACCCGCAGTCCTTGCTACCTCTTCGCCTGGTCTGATTAGCGAGATGCCTCTAGGACAGGGAGCCAGTCTGATGCCTGAGGTCCTTGCAGGACCTTCTCTACAGACAGCTGGAAGGTTATAAGCTTCAGGTAGGAGGTGCTAAACTTCTTTGCTTATAAATGTGAACTGTTTTTGACCCACTTGACAGGTGATATGGAGAAGAAAGCTCACCAAATCAGCAGCTACCTACCAAGTTGTAGAAGCCACTTTGACTAACTACCTGGCAAAGCAGCCGTGAGCGGGGCCAGCCCCTGGCTTGCTCCGGCAGCTGGATCTGGGGTGATGGGGGAAGCCAGGGTCACTGTGGGTCGGACTGGGTCCGACACAGGTGCTGGCGCCACAGTGGCTTCTGTGGGAGAGATTGGTGGGCAAGTAGAAGAGGGCCACGTAAGACGATTATTTTTGCATTGCTTTAAGCAGTTTTAGTTTTATCCCAAGTTCAGGCCTTGGGGACATACTGAAGGATTTGAGCCCCAACCTGGGTATCAGTAGTGAGGACGAAATGGAGAAGAGTTTGTGTTGGAAATCCGTGCGTGCCGACCACTCCCCCCCTTCCCACGGGCTTCCAGCCATTGAAGAAATAGACTTGAAGGTGGAGGTGTGATAGCCTTATACTGGGCCGGTCAGTCCCCGTGACCCCCCATGCTCAGGGCTCCCGACAGAACCGAACTTGGGAAGGCAGCGGGACTGCACGCCAGAAGGGGCCCTCGTCCTCCCCCTCCCGGGTCCCGAAGACATGGACACAGGAGGCCCCGGCGTCCCTGCTCACATGTGGGTGCCTGGCCGAGTGCGGGCGGGGCGTGGGTCTGCGCTGGCTCACAGGGCAAGTTCCTCAAACGCCCAGCTGGGTGACGCTTTTTCCGAGTCACACTTTCACAATTCCCTTCTGCTCTCAAGACCGGCGCAGCATTAAACTTAAACAACCAAGAACCTACTTAAAAATGAGCAGCTGCAACCCGAGGAAATGAGGAGTTTAAAGAGAGCGGCCGAGCTGCCATTTCAATGGGGAGGACGTGCTCGCACAGGGCGCTCAGCTGGCGGCGGGGGCAGCCGGAGTTTGGCGGCTAACAAGCCGAACAATTTTGGCGACATAAAATTAACGCCGGGACATGGGAAAAGCCTGTTTTATTTGCTATTTTATGTGTTATGTGACAGTTTAATTAAACTTTGAAGGAATCCAAGCAGTTCATTCCCCAGAGAAATAAACCAAGAGTGACATTCAGGCCTGTCTCCTGAGGAGCGGGGCCAGGCCGTACTTCTGCCTTTTGCAGTGCTATAAACTCAACTTTTCCTCCGAAAGTTAATGAGCGTGATTAAATGGTCTTGGCCTTGCCAACACCCCTTCTCCTTCCTCCTCCGGGGATTGGCAGGAGGCCACTTGGGGTCTCAGTGGAACACGGGGAAGGGAATTTGAGTCGTGCCTTGCAGTCTGCATAANCCAGAGAAATAAACCAAGAGTGACATTCAGGCCTGTCTCCTGAGGAGCGGGGCCAGGCCGTACTTCTGCCTTTTGCAGTGCTATAAACTCAACTTTTCCTCCGAAAGTTAATGAGCGTGATTAAATGGTCTTGGCCTTGCCAACACCCCTTCTCCTTCCTCCTCCGGGGATTGGCGGGAGGCTACTTGGGGTCTCAGTGGAACACGGGGAAGGGAATTTGAGTCGTGCCTTGCAGTCTGCATAATGAACCTCTATAGATGTGGCCCGTGGGCCTGCCCTGGGCGTTTCTGCTTTCTCCTCCGGCACCCGTGGGGATGGCATGATGTCCTCATAACCACAGCAGCAGCAGCAGCAACAGAGGCACCGGCTAGCATACGGTGTGGTGACGAGCAGCCCCAGCGTCTCGGTGCTCCAAACGGCCAAGGTATATAGTTCTCGTTTACGCTTCTTGTCCCCCCAGGGTTCTCCGGGGGCTCCGATTCGTGCTGGCACTCTGTAGCCGGGCAGGGGGAGCGGCTGTTACCTGGACTGTTGCGGCCTCAGCGGTATAAGGGAAGCAAGAATACTGAAGGAGAGCTTCCCTCCAAAGGGAGATGCCGATTCCACTCATCTCATTGGCCAAAGACAGTCATGGGATCACCCCTGAGGCGGGGCTCGGAGAAGTGCCATTCTTCCCTGTCTGAAGGAGACAGAACGGCAGAATTTGGTGCGCACGCAGCACTTCCCAGGTGCCAGGCTTTGTCCCGAACAACATGCGTTTAGGCACACATGTGTGTGTATGCATGTATGTACGTGCACCCATACATACATATTTAAATAATCCACATAGCATAAAAAATGTCAGTGTCGTAGGCTCCCAACACCTGGACACTGGCACAGCAGTAAGTGCCACATTGTACTCCTGGTACTTTCTCGGTTGTGTGTGTTGGGCAAGAAAACTAGCTCTTAATTTCTCCCTTTTTCAATTTGAAATGGGAAGGGTCACACTGCCTACCTCACAGTGCTGCTGTGACTGTAGAATTCCTATGATGTTGTTTCCTAAGTGACCGACATGTGCTCATTATTTCCATCCACAAGGAAGGTTCAATACATCATCCAAAAAGAAAAAAAGAGAGAGAGAAAGAAAAAGAATGAAGACTGGCCAAAAGGAAGTATTTTCTCCTCTGGGTGGCAAAGGGGGCCACGTTTGCTCTGGATCTGACAGATTCTGAGTTGCCTGAAGTTCCACCCACACTTCCCTTCCGTTTGCTGACCTGCACAGCTGTCTTCTCATGCCCTAAGTTTCCTTGATGCCTGAGCAGTGGTCTCCCCTGCAAATCCTAACACGTCCTCTCTGTTCCCATCAGCCCGCTTTTAACACCGCACTGTGTGACAGCAAATGACCTAATCAACACCTGGTTGAATGTATGGGTCTCTCATTCAGTTTTAAAGTCTCAGAGACGAGGCACCAGGGCGTGGGGTGGGGAGAAAACCCCATGTCGGGGGGGATGTACTATTTGCTTAGTAAATACTGTACTAAATTGTATATTATCCGATTGATCCTCACAACCAGTCAATGACTTGTATACGATCACCTCCTTGCCTCATGAGGAAACTAATGTTCAGAGAGCGGGAAGAATAACCCGATATTTAGAAGACGGGGGTGCGAAGAGAGCTTGTTTCTTTCAGGACAAGAAAACCCACCACTCTTCTTAATGCTGAGGAGAGAAGCCCGAGTCAGGGAAGAGGAGAGTGAAGACACAGGTGAGAGAGAGGGACTGCCGGCACAGGCGGCAGGACGGCACAGGTGGCAGGACGAGGGCTCAGACCGGCGTTGAGGTGCCGGCAGGAACAGTCCCCATAGGCTTCGGTAACGGGGGCGGCAAGACGGAGATGAGAGGAAATTATGTTTCGGCAGAGCAACCGGAGGCCCCTCTTCGTCCGTCTGGTGCTTCTACCCCCCGTGGTGGCCTTGGATTAAAGGTGGGTTAACTCTCCAAGGCCACGGAAAGCTCTGTCCCTCTCCCAGTGTTTGCGGGGTTTGGAGCAGGTCCTCGTGCTGAACTCACCGAGCCCGCTTTGAACCCGGGGTCTCGCACAAGCCTAGCACACCGCAGCACGCAATGAACGTCTGCTTTTAACATTGTTTGAACTTGACTTACCTTGTCCCGAGTTTCCCTCTCTTTCCTAACACCCAAGGAGATACTACACCAAGAAAAGAATATTATTTCTCAAAAAACTCCTTTTGGAGCATTGGGTCAAGATGGCAGTGTAGGCTGACATGGCTCGCCTCCTCAGACAACCACATCAAAATTACAACTAAAATATAGACCCACCATCACTCAGAACCATCAGAAATCCAGGTGAATGGAAGTCTGCCAACTACAGCGTTAAAGAAACCACATCCATTCAGACTGGTGGAAGGGGCACCAACAAAGGACGGGCTGATCTCTCACCCACCAGTGGTTGATAAAAGTTCAGGAGGAATGTCTCAGTAGCAAGTGGGGCCAGCCCCACCACCGGGTCCCCAGCCCAGGGTGCCAGTGGCAAGAAGGTAAGTCTCCACACCTGGGTGCAAAATCCAGTGGGGACTGAGTTGGTGGAAGAGACTTCTGGAGCCCTAAGCAGACACTCTTAGAGAGCCCACACACAGACTCACCTACTCGGACTCACTCTCTCTGAGATCCGCGCAGGGGTGGCAGCTGGAAGGGCACCAGACACACACTGGGAGGGGCTGAAGTGTCTGGGTCACATCAGGGCGAGTGGAGGCCCTTGTCCCTTTCCTGGGGCTTCCTCTTGCAGAGTCACAGCGGAAGCCTCAAGTCACTTTCGGCACCGTATCTGAGACTCCTTTGGCCTGGCTAACACTGTGTGACCTGCCTTGGAGATTCCCAGAGGCTGCACCCACCCAGTTTACAGGCCCACCCAAGCTTCTTTTGCATATGAATGGCAGGTCTTAATTCAGTCTTCACAACTTCTTAAATCCTATCCAATGAGCAACTGCTGGCCTCAGTGAGCCAGAATGAGCTTCACAGCTTGGCTTCACCTGGGAACCTCCAACCCCGGCACAAGTCTCAGATTACTTTATAGCCGAGGCAGGATGGCCCCAGGCAAAACACAGGTCAGGGCTGACCTTGGCCTGGACCACCTGGGAAACCCCAGGGCCAGTGTGCCCAGTGGACAGCTACAGACAACTTCGGAGCACCACCACCCTGCCCCTGCATCCTCCACGGAGGGTGGAGGGTGGTGGTCAGTGGTCACAGGCAATCCTTGCAGCCGACTGGCCTGGGTAAATCCCTCCCAGTGATCTGCCAACAGCAACCAAGGCTCAACTATAAGAGGAAGGTGTACTCAGCTCACAGGATGGGCACATCGTGGGTACCCAGCTTGGGTGACAGGGGAGATTGTGCCACTGGACCCTACAGGACACCTACTGCATTAGGCCACACTACCAAGACACAGAGTCAAAGCAGCTCTACCTAATACATAGAAACAAACACAGGGAGGTTCCCAAAATAAGGAGACAAAGAAACGTGGCCCAAATGAAAGAACAGGTCAAAATTCTAGAAAAAGAGCTAAACAAAATGGAGATAAGCAAACTACCAAATGCAGAGTTCAAAACACTGGTTATGAGGATGTTCAAGGAACTTAGTGAAAACGTCAATAGCATAAAAAACACACAGTCAGAAATGATGGATTTACTAACCAAAATAAAGAACAATTTGCAGGGAAACAACAGTACAGTGAATGAAGCTGAGAATCAAATCAATGACTTGGAACATAGACAGTAGAGCAAGGAGAAAAAAAGAATTTAAAAAATGAGAGTAGTATAAGCAGCCTCTGGGATAACCTCAAGGAGTCCAATATTTGCATCATAGGGGAACCAGAAGAAGAGCAAGACCAACAAATTGGAATCTGTTTGAAAAAAGTATGAAAGGGAACTTCTCTAATTTGGTGAAGGAAATAGACATGCAAGTCCAGGAAGCACAGAGAGTCCTAATCAGGTTACACCCAAAGAGGACCACACCAACACACATCATAATTAAAATGCCAAGAGTTAAAGATGAAGAGAGAATCTTACAAGGAGCAAGAGAAAAGCAGTTAGTTACCTCCAGGGGAGTTCCCATAAGACTAGCTGCTTATTTCTCAAAAGAAACCTTACAGGCAGGAAGGGGCTGGAAAGAAGTATTCAAAATGATAAAAATCAAGGACCTACAACCAAGATGACTCTATCTAGCAAAGCTATCATTTAGAATCGAAGGGCAGATAAAGTGCTTCCTAGACAAGGTAAGGCTAAAGGAGTTCATCATCACCAAGCCAGTATCACATGAAATGTTAAAGAAAATTATTTAAGAAAAAGAAGATCAAAATTACGAGCATTAAAATGACAACAAACTGACAACGATCAACAAGTGAATCTAAAAAACAAAAACAAACTAAGGAAACAATCAGAACAGAAACAGAATCACAGGTATGGAGATTATTTAAGGGTTATCAGCTAGGAGGGGGAGGGGGAGAAATGACACAGGGATCAAGAAGCATAAATGGTAGGAACCAAATAGACAGGGCGGATGTTAAGAATAGCCTAGGAAAGGAAGAAGACAAAGAAAGTACATGCACAACTCACGAACTTGAACTAAGGAGGGGAGGACTGCTGGAGGGAAGGGAGGTACTGGTTGGAGGGGGCAAAGGGGAAAAAATTGGGACAGCTGTAACAGCACAATCAATAAATATATACATAAAAAGAAGACTCCTCTTGCTAAGAGCTTTTATTTACATTATCTTAGACTCCAGATTTCCTGGCTCCTCCTCAGAGTCACACACTCAGCAGGTGGCATAGGCTTGGTCCAGAGCATTCTTGGTTCACCTGTCTGCGAAAGTGCACGTGCTCAGGGCAGCAGAAGACTGTGACAGTTGGCACACTGGATCCCATACGGTGAATACTGCGCATGTTCTCCAGTGGCCAGGGACCTCTTTTTCCTTTTTCAGGTTGGCTCTTGCTCCCCCATTTCTCTCTCCCCTCCCCTCCCAACTCTGATTTGCTGCACTTCCAGGGAGAGCTGACCGTGAATGTGTTCCTGGTGTTAAGAACCGCCCTGCCTCTGCTGGTGGCTCTCTCCTAGTTACCATAAGCTTTTATTTTTAACGCGGAGGAAAGATGGGATGGTAAAAAGAGAAGTCAGAGGAGTGTGGGGAGAGGAAAGAGATAAGTGGGAAACAGGGTTGTGGGGGGGAAGAGGCCAGGGCCCCTGGGAGGTGAGGGGGGTGTGGAGGGGAGGGAGGAGCAGAGGCAGGCTGCAGAGAAAGTGGGGGCTCAGCCCAAGGACAAGGGAGGGGCCAGTGACGGACTGCCACTCACAGCTGAGTGCTGGGCCCCGGCCCCATCCCTCAAATCCCTGCTCCTTAGGAGTGGCAAACCAGGTCTGGGAAGATTGGAGACAGTCTGTTGGACGCTTAATGATTTATAACAAGTACACGAGAATGCCATTAAAAACTAATTCATCACCGACAGGCTAAATGATTCGCAAACATCTGCTCTGCACCAGGGGCCTCCTGGGAAGCGAATTTCCGAGGGTTGGAAGTTCTCCTAATGCAGACATTGCAGGTGGGGCTGAGACACAGACGCTGGGGTCGGGGCCACCAGCTTCCCATCCAAAGTGATTGATTAGGGGGCTGCTTTAGCGGTGCTCTTTGACCTGTCTCCGTCACGTGCCGGCCCTTTCTCGGAGGCAGGGTACCCTGGGAGTGGACGCAGGTGCAGATGTGGCTGTCTCCCCACTGGCGGTTGGGGTCCCTGAAATGACTAAGTTTCTTATAGACGGCGGGTGCCCACCTTTGGGCCTGCTGACCTGCCCCCCCTGTCAGACAGCGAACCCCAACGCTGATGAGCTCCCTGAGGAAACACATTCATTTCTTCTTGCCCAGGACTGGGCAGTGGATTGGGTTCTTCTGGGAATGGCCTCAGTCTGTCCCCAGCCCCCGACCAGGGCAATGTCACTCCTGACACTCCCCGAACTGGGCGTTCCGGGTAACCACCGGTAGCTGCTGCGAGCCGTGCTCACCCCTGCACGAACCTGCCGCCGCAGCTCCAACGTGCTGACCGCCTCCCACCTGTTACGGGCTGGACTGCGTTCTTTAAGCAGAGACACCAAAGTCCTGACCCCGCACCTCAGAAGGTGACCTTGTTTAGAAATAGGGTCATTGTGGGCGTAACCTACACACAAAGTCTCCGACCGCGTGTAGCTCGTGTCCCAGTAGCAGTCAGTCCTTGGACAGAAATAGGACGTGCGCACACAATGTACTGTGTGGTAGCAGCAACAGCTGCTAGAGTGGGATAAGGAATTAGAGTGGGGCACCTGGCCGGTGGGCTAGAGAGGCGTCTTTGGGGAGGGCACAGTCGATAAGGGACATAAAGGGCAGCGCCCTCGCTGTCATCATCTTCGCCAGCGCCATCAGGGCCGGGATGGAACACACTCGATAATGCACTTTCAGCAACAGCACGCTGCCTCCCGGCCACTGAGTAGAGGAGGATGTTTATCAGCAGGAAACAAACAAACAAACAGTAAAAGCTCCAGTCCAAAGCTGGGGTTTCTCCCCTCACCCTCAAGTCAGGAACGGAAGTGGGTCAGTAAAGGTACATTCTCTTTTTGGCATGGATGACACACTGATGTCTGGAAGAGTGACCACCTCTGACTCCTGCGACCGCTCTGCCTGTGTGCCTCTCCTTCCAGGCTGACTGCGGGAGGGAGTGTCGGGCTGTGCTGTGCGGTCACCCTACAGAAACAGCCGTGAGGCACGGTGGCTGGGGGCCCAAGATTCGGGGGTGGAGAGAATTCAGTTTCAGTCCTAGACCCGCCACCTGCCAATGCGTGACCGAGCAGGAAGTGGGCTGCGGGGGTGTGAGCCCCGTGGAGTCAGGTCTTGTTCACCGAACAGCGTGGCACTCACCAGGGGCCGCACTCAGCTGGGCCAGTGTTCCCACGGGGCGGCGCCCACTGGATGGTGGGGCCAGTGACTGAACGGGTTCACTTCAGGTCGCTAAGATTCACTTTTCACAAGTTTGATATGGAAGTGACAATACCCACACCAGGTTTTCGTAAATTAAATGATAATGATTATTTACCACTGAGCACAATGCTTGCCCCACAGGCACTAATCACTACACAGTAGTAGCTTTATTGCTTAGTGTTTTTAGAGGGGACACAACTGTGAAGAAGTGAGGACTACCCCCGCCAACGAGAAAATACGAGACGCATCCCTCCAGTGAGGAGGAGGATTGAGCGACAAACAGCTTTGGAAATAAGTATGAAATAAGGGCAGACATGCTCGAGGGCACTAGGTCTAAGGTATCTGGGAAAGACCCCCAGAATCTCTGGGTGAAATGAAGAGTTCAGTCTCAGAGGGCATTCAGGGTCATCGCCAGCACGTGCCAAGAACTGCGCTGCACGTGTCTACATGTAATTTCATTAAAAATCTCCTGTCGGCTCAGGCGGGCACGGCTGTGGTCAGACTGGCAGATCCGGCAGGTGACCGGCTGAGGGCCTGAGCCATTTCCCGCCCCTGGGGGGTCCAAGGGGTGTTACATTCTAGAGCAGAGGGCAGTTTCCGTGCCCGTCTTTCTGGATGATGTCATATTGTGGGTTTATTTGGGACCTTAGGCAGGTGTGGTGTTAGGACTCTGAGTTCTATTAACAACCCATGCCTTGGGTTTTCTAATCCATGGAATAGAAAAAAACAACAACAATGCGTTCTGCCTACCTCTCAGAGCTGCTCAGGGAACAAGCAAAAGCAGCCAGGCATTAGGGCAAGGTAGATGTGCCGATGTACTATTATCAGTAGTACAGTGAGGTCAGGAGGCGTACCCCTAAACATTTCTGAAGAAGTGTGGCAAGGTAGTGTGCCGCCTCCTGCCCCCGCCCCCAAAGCACGTCTCGCCCAGAAACTGGAGCCTTCTCAGAATCTGCTATTCGATTACAAGAAGTCCAATCGTCCATCAACAATCAATAAATCCTCACATGCACTTCGCAGCGTCTAACGTGCACTCACGTCCATTTTCGCACGTGCAGCCCACAGCAACATGAAAGAGCCACTAGGATTATTTCCACAAGCAGGTGAGGGAGTCAAGGCGCAGAGGGGGGAAGCAGCAGGCAGGCCTCATGCCCACCTTGCTCCCCTCCTGAATCCACAGTTGCCATTCGTCTTCCTTAGCTTCAAGGGGCTTAATTAGGCTAATTACGGGTAATGTGTTTTTACATGATTTTATTCCTATGTTATCTGAAAGCACGGATTCAGAATGCAGATGTGAGGGACAATGACCCCTTTTTATCTGTTCTGCTTTACTTGCATTTTTTTTGAAAAAAAAAATTAGAGAAAATAAAGCTATGGACCCTTTAAGGGCACACTGATGTGAATGCGTTGTGAGATACAGGGCTTTGCCAAGATGCGGCCACGTTAATTGGACTATGAAGGATTTGGAGAGCTCCGTCAACTGCGTTAGTAACGTGGTTGCTGAGATGATTCCTTCCTTACCGGAAATCGGGAAACTTGGTTTTGCATAACTGTGGGGCCGGTGTGCTGGGTGTTCCCCATTAGCTCCTCCTGCCCCGCTATCCTGCCCTGTGCCCCAAGGAGCTGACCCCAGACGACTGCTGTGACCTCCCTCACTTGCCCTCCTGGTTTAGGCCAGATCTGGCCAATGGGAAGCAGCAGCAGGAGCTAGGAAGGCAGAGACATTAAGAGGTGGGGTCCTTGGAGAAGCTCTAGGGGAGGCATCAAGAGGACCTGACCACCGGCTGACCCTTGAGCTGGACCTGGGCAATCAGAGGCTCCTCCTACTCCCATCCTTACAAGGTGCTCTCTGCCTGCCGCTCCTGCACTAGGAGCTGTTTCCAAGGTCACGGCCTTGAGATAGTGATGTGGTGATTAGACCATCCGGACTGACTGTGTGACTGAACCCCATTAAAACCTCTGCATAAACTGGGAAGGTTCTGGTAGCAGGTGGAAGTCGACCATCTCGTGGTCGCCCAAGACAAGCTTCATCTGTAAGTTTCCTCACTTACCACACCTGCCACCCACCACCCTGGCGTGTCCTTCCTCTCTCCTCAGTCTCTCTCTCTGCCCTCCATGTGCTAGAGCCGGTTTGCGAACCGACATTCTTTGCCACCACGGTGCAGCCCGACCTGGTCCAGCAAAGGGGTGGGGGGGGGCAGGTGCAGGCAGTACCTACCCAGCATCTGAAAACTGCAAAACCAAAGAAGGGGCGAGCGCGCCGGCGCCCTCCCCCTTCTACTTAATATTGCATGGCCCCGACGACTGTGTGTTCCTCCACATCATGCAGAAATATATGCTGACTTCGGTAATTAACCTCCTGCTTTTAGCGATGGCTGTGTAACAGTACAAGAGAGAAGGCGTGCTGGGATTTTCCATTTTCCCTCATGGTTGTGCCTTGTTCCTNGGTTCTGGTAGCAGGTGGAAGTCGACCATCTCGTGGTCGCCCAAGACAAGCTTCATCTGTAAGTTTCCTTACTTACCACACCTGCCACCCACCACCCTGGCGTGTCCTTCCTCTCTCCTCAGTCTCTCTCTCTGCCCTCCATGTGCTAGAGCCGGTTTGCGAACCGACATTTTTTGCCACCACGGTGCAGCCCGACCTGGTACAGCAAAGGGGGGAGGGCAGATGCAGGCAGTGCCTACCCAGCATCTGAAAACTGCAAAACCAAAGAAGGGGCGAGCGCGCCGGCGCCCTCCCCCTTCTACTTAATATTGCATGGCCCCGACGACTGTGTGTTCCTCCACATCATGCAGAAATATATGCTGACTTCGGTAATTAACCTCCTGCTTTTAGCGATGGCTGTGTAACAGTACAAGAGAGAAGGCGTGCTGGGATTTTCCATTTTCCCTCATGGTTGTGCCTTGTTCCTACTGAACCTTGGGAATCAAATTGTCTGCTTTTTCTCTCGACAACAAAACATTTGCCCAGTTAATCTGTGCCCTGGATTTTGTTTTTCTGAGCCTAAGTCCATACCATCATGCATCCTTCAAACCCTGAAAATGCAGTAAAAGTGGAGACTCGGATGTGTTTCAGCCTCCATTGATCAACATAATGATTCTAAGTGTATTGGATACAGAAGAATGTACTAATTTTGCTTACTCTCCATTTTTCGCTCACAGAGAAGGCTCTCAGCGCCTCGCGGAGCTGAGACTCTGCAGTTCCCACACCCGGAAACCTGGAATGAGTTTCCGCAATGACTCCGCCCACCTGGCTGCTGAGGGCCTTCGGTCCCCATCCTCTGCTCCAGGGCGTGCAGGGACAAGGTCAAAGCCAGGGACCAGGGCCAGCCAATCCGAGAGCGGTAATGAGCTGTGCTTATGAATTCACTCCTCAAACATGTTAGTTGCACCGCTTAATCTGATCCCTGAGACAACACCCCATTACCCAACTGTTGAAAAATTATGGGTCACTCAGCTTGTTGAAAAAGAGCCCTGTCTAGGCATCCTAATGCCCACCTTCTAGAATTTTCTCTGCCACTAACTGCCTGTGTGACATTAGGAAAGTCATTCACCGTTAGGGTCTGTTTCTCTGTAAACTGAGGGCGCTGCACCAGCCCCATGGGATTTGGGAGTACATGCTTGGAAAAGTTGAGTATTCTGTGAGCATTTCAAGTTTCATCTTTTTGTTTAGATGAAGATTTATGCAAAGCTAAACGTGACACCTCAGTCGTGTGTCTGAATAACTAAAAGTCAAGTTCCTCCTATAATTTATTCCCAGCCTTTACGCTTGTTATTAACTACCTCCAGCAAAAACCTTACGTGTCCCAGTCTGGCTTTCTTGTCCTGTTCCTTTCCGAGGCACACGAGAGATTCAAGTTTGAGAATCACGGGGCTGGACAGCAATGCCCCCTCTGACATGTGATTGTCTGAAACAGCAGAGTGGCTGATTCCACTATTCATTCACCCCTTTCTGTGCTCATGCTCCCATGTCCATTGTCCATCCTGGTGTGCACCCATGGCAAGCAGACACTATTCCAACAACAAGGTGACCAAAATGAAGGAGGGTCTTTTTTGCTCCTGGGCAGGGGAAGACAGCTCATCCAGAGTTACTGCATGTGAGATTTTACACGGAAAAGACCTTTAAACTACAATGTGACAAACCACCTATATAGTTAGTGCCACTGAAACTCTAAATGCTGGGCCCACTCATTCCCGAATCCATAGAAACTTGCTGAGCATCTGGGTGTGTTGAGCAATTTGCCCAAATGTATCTGTGCCCTAACCCCAAATGGTAAGACCACGTTCTGTGACGTGGCACATGGGACTTCGCTGCTGTAATGAAGGCTAGGGACCTTGCCACTGTGAGGAGATTACTTTGGATTATCCAGGAAAGCGTGGCTTACTCAAATGAGCCCTTAACAGCAGGGCACCATCTCTAGTTGGAGTAAAGGAGAGAGCAGAGGTTTGAGGGATTCAACGCATGAGGAGGATCACCCGTGGTTGCTGGAGGGGGCGTGTGGAAAGCAAGATAAAGCTCAGGGGCAGCTTCTGGGGGCAAAGCTGGTTTGCTGGCCGTCAGCGAGGAAACGGGGACCTCAGCCTGACAACCGCAGGAACTGAATTAGGCCAATCACCTGAAGGAGGCTGGAAGTAAGATCGATCACCAGAGCACCTAGGAAGGAAGACAGAGAGGGCTGAACCTTGATTTTGACCATGAGAGCCTCTAAGCAGAGGACCTGCTGAGCCACCACCTCCGACTTCTGGTGGAGAGAGCTGTGAAGTAATACATGGGCATTCTTCAAGTACTGAATTTATGGGACTTGTTAACTGGTAGCACTAGAAAGTTAGTGTCCCGCCTGCCGGCCAGACAGTCCCATCTGCAGGCTGGGGGCTCCCTTGTGGTGTTTGGTTCCTGTGGCCCTTGGCGGGTATAGGTGCGGGCTCCCACTGTGGAAGCCCACAGTCATGGTTATTCCCTCCCGGTCGGGTTAACCACCCTAAAGTTCCTCAGAGACACAGAGATCTCTGGCTCAACAGGTGGGGAATCATTCCAAGAAAATACCCATCAGAAAACACCTCTCTGGGTTTCAGAAGGCAGTGGCCTGGGTAGTGGGGCCTCTGCCACGTGCTCCGGGTGCCGTGGGAGACCTGACAGCAGAGGCACTAAGTGGGAACTCGTGTGTGCTCACGCGCATGTGCGTGCATTTGGGTTGGAGTGGGGAGGGCACGCTGAGACGTCAGGAGAGGCGCTCCCATGCGATGTGCCTCAGAGACGGACCTTGAAGCAGAGGCCGGAGGCAGAGAATTCCAGGCAGGAGGGACCGTGCAGGTGAAGGCTGGGAATGGAGTGCAAAGCCTGGATGAGGGCTGGGGAGGCGGGTGGGGGTTGGAGGTGGCAGTGGGGACAGGAGCACACAGCGGGATCAGAAGAGGGGCGGGACACCAGCCAGGTGAGTCCTGGCTGCTGAGTGAAGCAATCAGGTGCGTTTTCGGGCGATTACTCTGGTGACAAATGTGGCCCGGAGGAGACAGTGGAGGGAGGGAGGACCATTATCTGTCGGGGGCTGTTGTGCCTTCTTTAAGGCAGGAGTTTGTCTCAGAAAGGTGTTATTCCGACCAGGAGGGCCGGGATTATGGTTGTTATTACCGGCACTCCCCCCTCCTTGCAGGAGAGCGACGGGGCTGTCTCCCTTTAGCTGGAGCTCAGGTCACAGCTTGAGCAGTGAAAGGTGCCCGTTTGGTTCCCCTCCTCCATGACGTGCATGGCGTAACAGCAGAGGAAGGAGGAGGGAAAAGAAGACCTCCATCACCCTCCATCTGGCCGCCCCCGTGGGACGACGTGCATCCTCGTAGGTCCATTTCCTGGCTTGCTCAACTGCCTATGCAGCTTCACACAGGTCACAGTCGCACTTTATAGTGTCCCTTCTCCCTCTGGGAACCGGACGTGATCACTTTTTCCCGTTGCCATAGCGTCTGTGTGAGAGCATCCCTAATGCCTACCCAGCATTCCCCCAGGGAGGGGTGCGCTGGTCTCAGTGAAGCATTCTCTTTCCATCGGACCTTACGTTCCCCCCGGGACTCTGCACTCTTAAGTAACACCTCCAGGACTCAGTGTGTGTTCTTTTGGGGGGCATTTTTCCTCAGGACGGATTTCTTCCTATGTTATTCCCAGGATAAAAATCAGGAATGTTTTCTGCTCCTGATTCCTATTGCTAAATTGCCTTGAAGGTGCTTTTTGGACAAGTCGCTCTCCTCTCCATCACTGGGAACCACTGGGGACCGGGAAGAGGAAGCAGCCCCTACTGAGCACTCACTGTGTGCCACACACCGAGTCACCACAACAGCCCCCTGAGTATTTTTATTTCCTTTGGTGCTTCGAGTCCTTCACTTCAGGTAATCACCGAAAAAGCTCAGTGAGGACAATATTCTGTGTTCACTCTACCAATGAGGGAAGCTGAGTTTCAAAGAGGTTAAATAACTTCTCAAATTAAGTGCTTTGGACAGGAGAGGGCTTGGAGCTGAGCCCGGGCCTTGCTGACCGGCTGGTCGGTAACCCTGACTACTGTGTGGTGGGCGCCAGACCGCTCCCTCCCCGTGCGCCCTCAGGCCCCTTCTGCAGCGTCCGTAGGCAGGAGCGGCAAAGCGCCTGAACCCCTGACGAGTGGAGGACGTGTTAGGGGCTCTCAGCACCGCTTAACATCCCTTTGGACAAGACCTAACTCTGGTCTGTTGTCCAGCCTGGACGTCAGGACTATTTTCTGTTGTTTATAAACTGTGTCTAGGCAGTAATTTCCAGGGGTCCGTGCGCCTGGGTTCTAGATGACTTCAACAGCCCCCGTGGAAGGGCCTTGGCTCCCCAGCTCCTCTGTGTCTGTGCAGGCCTTGGGGCCCAAGGACATCTGTGAGCACTGGGACTGTGAAGCCTCTGAGGCCGGTGGAGGGTTGTGATGGCCCCACGGAGGAACAGGGACAAGACCCTTTTTAGCTTGGGGTGGGAGGCCTGTGAAAGCCTCGAGAGCAGGCAATGACCTGTGACTGGCCTTGCACTGATTCCGACTTCGGAGGAAGCAAAGGGTGCTGTCTGACCCGTCTGCTCCAGCTCTGCTTGCCAGGAATAAGTGTATGTAGAGGGGAAGGAAGGGAAAACCAGGGGGGTTGGGATAAATAAACCCCTGTTGCTATTTTGCCTGATGTCGGGACACTTTGGGAAGGACTGGGCACACATCTTTGGAGAGGATAATAGTTTGTAACAATGTGAGCTTATTTGTTTGAATATCTATCCCAATACTTTGCATGTGTTTCAGGTCTGTCTCCCTGGTGTGTCTGAGGGGCAGTCACCTTCCTGCTTTGGTGGAGTGAGTGTCCTTCAGCAAAGTGACGAAAACGACATTCTGTGCCTGCCGTGTTGCTGCATCTGGGGACCTGGCGAAGATGACGACAGAGCAGCGGGTGCGGTGGCTCGAGCAGGGGCAGGATGGGGGGACTGGGACCTTCCCCGGGCAGGAAAGGGCGGAAGCCAAAAGGTGGACTTCCAGGAAGTTGCAGACGCAGGCTGTGGAGGCGTTCAGGGTTTGACGTTCCAGGCAGAAGAAGGCAAGGCTCAACCAGCCCGAAGGCAAGACTTGTGTGGGGTCAGGCAGCCCTGTGAGGGGTGAGAAGTCAGAAATGCGCAGCAGAGATGGTGGGGGTCGGCAGAGGTGAGAGGGAATGAGGACGAGGATGGGCTGTGAAGAGAGGTGGGACATGAGGTGGCCTTGTGGGCAGGGGCTCTGGCTTGAGCTGCTAAGAAGCCATTTGGTCCTGCAGTGCCGACCAGCTAGCACTGTGACAATGCACCATGATCCTGACGCAGCACGTATTAAGGAACCGGGGTGAAGCCTGGCAGGGCCACGCAGTAGGCATTTCTGTTACGTCAGGCAAAGGGTTTCATCTCTTTAATTCTAAGTCTCCTTATCTTTCGAAGAAGGCATTCGTACGCATCTCACGGGCTGTTCCTGCAGGTAAAAAACAACCCAGCGCTGTAAAAGCTCCCGGCCTGTTCCCGGCCTGTTCCCGGCATATAAATAGTACTCTGTTCCCCAGGCAGCCCAAGGTTGCCCAGTAAATTTGGACTGAATATAATCTCATTAAACACACATAAACAAATGAAAGATCACCATACTCATTAATAAGAGAAGGACTAGGGAGGAAATTTCCAGCCCGGAACAAAATGCATCCCTACAGGATGAAGGGAACGGAAGGCAAATCCAGGCAGGCGGCAGGAAGGGGAGACAGAGGAACGACTGACGCGGGAGTCGAGGTGGGTAATGTTGACTCCAAACCAGAGCGCGCTCTGCCTGGCCTCTGTGCTGAAAGACTAGCTCGTGGCGGCCAGATCAGGCAAGTGCCCTTTGGGGCGTGACCCTGCTGGAGACGGAAGGGACGCCGGAGCCTGGCTCTGTCACAGGTTCCAGGGTTCGTTCTTTTTCTTTGTCCCCCTGAGGCAAGGAGCAATAATTCTTCCTAAGCCGGCTTCTGAACATGCAGTTAATTTAGATCTATTGAGTTTACAGGGATTACCTTGCTTCCGCTGTAGTAAATAAAGCTATAAACAGCTGGTGAAATTGATGAATGGCTCTGGGTGAGCATCAGCATTTAATCAATGGGGAAGCTGTTCGCTGGGAACAGCGTAGAGGAGAGAGCGGGCCAGGAGGACGGGACCACAGCCCGGGGCAGCACAGGTGGGCGGAGGAGCCACAGCTGGCAGGGCGGGGCTTCCTTCCTCCAGCTGGGCTGCTGTGCACCGCGGGGGGCAAACACCAGGCCCGAGGCTGAATTCAGCCCTCCACCTTGTTTCATCCCCTCCGCACCTTGCTTCTACCGGGCGGCAGCGCCCAGCTCCTTGCCCCTAGTTAAGGAGTAGTTACATTTACACAGTCCTAAAGTTACATCCGGCCCTTTGAAGGCAACCTCGAGGCTGACGTGGCCCCCCCCCCCACCCCCGGTGAAAACGAGTGTGGCGCCCTGATAGATGATCAGCTCATGCATCTCCTTTCTTATATTTGGTTTGCCTGGGGACAACTGTCTGAATGATCATTGTTTAACAACTGTAATCACATAGAAAACAGGAATATGAATTAGATGGATCAAATACAAAAACATACTCAAAAACCAAGGTAGTGTAATCTCCTCGTGTCCGTATCTTGTCGCTGGTGGCACATATGCATGGCTTCTGCATTTTCATTTTGTGCCCCCACGACCCATTCTGCCCAGGTAATCAGAAACGTTGTTGCAGAATGGAACTGTGGGCCTACTAAGCACTGCGTGCGGATACTTTAGAATGACATCTCAGACCTTCACAGGCCTGCAAACAGGTCTGTATGCTGCTGCCTCTCCGGCTTCCCGCCCCCCCCCCCCCCGCCCCGCCCCGGCATCCTCTTTATTTACGCAGCTCCAGCCACACAGGTCCCCTCTCAGGCTCTGACTCGTGCATGGGTTTGCTCTCAGTGCCGGCTCTCCGTCTGCTTTGGTCTGTCTTGACCGGCACCCACTCCTTGCTGCTGGGCAAGTCCAGGGCGTCCTCCATGTTGAAAAGCTATTTCTTGTCCCCAACTAAATTCTGTTCTTTTAATCAAACTGTATTTAAGTCCCTTGTACTTTTCTACTTTTGCTTCTCTGCAATGACTACAGTTTGGGTGACCTTTGTTCTACGTCCTTTTCCTCCAGGTTGTGGAAAACACCTTTAAACTCATTCATCACAGTAAACGCAGCTGGTGGCCACGCGCCTGGACCCCGGCTGCATCACTGTGGGTCACTGGACTGGACTGCGAAGACACAGCTGCACATTCCACCCTTTTCACTCAGCACTGCCTCGTACTCACCAGACCACACAGTGCATCTGATTGGTCGCTTACAATTTCAACAAAGAGACATGCCATTGTGCTTAATCATCCCCTTGCAGTTGGGCCACTGAGCTTTATCCATTACTTCCTGTTCAGATACAATACTTTTTTTAACTTCTTGTGGCTGATAGAGTTAAGAATTATGCCTAGGGAAGTGGGTTAAATTGAACAGAATATTTCCTTTATGTGTTGCACACGTGGTTGGAGACGCCACCATCAAAGCCATGCAGCACGGCCTACCGGGAGGGCACCAGGGAGGGCTGGCCGGCAGATCTGGAGAACCAGCGGGAACACCAGGTAGACAAGCCCTTCCGGTCCACTCTCCTAAGAGCACGGTTGGCCGACTCGCCCTCTGACCAAGCGGTGGAAGCCGCCCCAGGCACTGCGTCAGTAAAAGTCTTCGGCTATGTTCTCATAAGTTTATTTACAAAAATAGGGCCAGATGGGATCTGGCCATTAGGCTACTGTGTTGCCAACCTTTGATCAAGAGAATTGAATCAGATGCTGTCTGTGAAATGCTTAGGGCGGGGTCTGGAATGTAGAAAGCACCTGGTAAAATAGCTGCGGCACAGAGTGTGACGACGATCATCCGTCGGCTGGACCGGGCCTGCTGCTGTTATCTCCAGGTGTCCCGGAGTCTGACATCTGCAGTGACAAACCTGGGCGGTTCTTCCTGCCGACCCAGCTTCGCAGCACATACCACTTCCCTCGACAAAACGTGGTGACCCCCCCCCCACCTTGGATACAGTCCACTGTCATGCAAGAATTCCTGGAGTCCGTGGCAAGTTCCACCTTCTCCATTGGACATAGCAGTCTGAAGCGTATAATCACTTCTAACTGGATTCCCCGTCAACCTGCTGCAGCGCCGGGAGAGGTGTGATCGATAATCGCTTTCTGGAGCCCTTCGAGTTCAATACCATCTCCTGCCCCATCTTCTGATCAGTGGAGATTCGACTGCATATCACATGACTTGTAACACGTGCGGCCTGGGGCCCTGCGCTCCGAGGGTTGTGGCTGCTGTCTTTCCACCTTCAGGGGAAAGCCACTGGTCACACCCACACACCCCCAGAGAAGCGACTCTCAGCGAGGGGGACCAAGCAGGAAGACAGGTACCCGCCTTCTGTTTCCCGATGGCTCCAGAGGCGGAGAATCACACAGAGGCCGAGGCGAGGAAGAGGCCGCGGCACGTTTATTCTCACAGCTCAGCAGGCAGGTGTGTCTAACCCCCTCCCAGAAGCACCGGAGTGCATGACCTCATCTCGGACAATTCCACGTCCAACAAGAGGGCTCTGGCCCCAACAGCCCATCACCTGGGCTCTGGCAACCTCCACCACCAGAGAGTGAGGGCGCCTCTCCTTGGTCTTACCCTTGTCTGCTCAAGCTTGCTGCCATCTTCTCTTTTCTTCAGTCACCGTGGTCTAAATGTTACCTACAGGGGACCAGAGCAAGAGGCATAAGCAGCTCTGTGGTCTGGGAGCTGTGGGCCTCTGTTTGGGGTTAGGGTGATGCTATGGTGACTCGGCTCTAGCCAGCTGGCTTCGTGAGCAGCGCCTGAGCGGCCAGGTGTGACCCTTCTGTCCACCCGGACAGTGGTTTATGTCTCTTCTGTGTGCACTAAGCTGTGTGGCGTCCAGACTTGGGACTACCCAATGTTTCTGGGGACAGCTGAGCTATAAGGGCTTTTACAAATTAGTCCACTCTTTCTGCAAGGCATTTTCTTATATAAATAATCTCTAGTAAGCTAAATGGAGCCAGAAGAGTAAATTGCTAAATTAATCAAGTAAGATGTTATTTCTTCTTTTATAGTCCCCTTTCTTTAAAGTACGGACACGTGTGAGTAGAACCACAAGCAGATTAAACGTTGTCACATTTGTTCGCACCACTGCCTAGTCCTTCGTATCAACTGTACTATTCAAACAGCAGGAAGCACGTGGCAGTTTAGGGTCAGGGAAAGAGGCGGAACAAGACTGCCTGCCCCCAAGGCTGCCGTCGCGCCCCTGCCCTACAGTGACCCTCGTGAGCTGCTGGCTCGGAGGCCTGACCACCCCTGTTCCTGTGGGTCTGGGGGCCCCGGGCCCCTCTCTGGAAGCCCTGCCGAGGTTTCTTTAGTTTCTCCAGTTCTCCTCTGGATCTGACATTTTCACCCCAGATCCACTTAGTTGTGTGGAGGCTTGGAAACTTCCCTCTTGCTTGCTGATCGTGCTTCTCTGGGTCTCGGCTCTGCTCTGGGACCACCTACGCCTGCATGAGGCCACCTTCAGCACAGGGGGACTCGTGGTGGTGCTCAGTGAGTGTGGCTGTGGAGGGGCCGCTGCTCATCACTCTGTCCTGGAGCTTCAGCTGCTGTGAGGACGGTAATGGCCTTGACCTCTTTCACCCCTCTGCCTCCCTCTCTCACTTCCGACACCCCCTCCCCCTGCATTCACACAGCCTAAGGAAACAAGTCTGGCCTGCCAGCTAATTACGAAAATGAAGCAGATCAAAGGAGGCAGGGGTGGTTAGGGAAGGGGAAGGAAGAGAGTGGGTTGTTAATTCCTCGCTCTGGATTTGTGGTGCCAGGAGGGTCGAGGAAGGAGAGGAATCAGCAGAGAAACTCTCCTCGGGTTGATTCTCTGTAACAGGCCGGGATCCCCGAGAGCCATCCGGACCAGTGAGGAAGCCGGTGCACTCAGTCTTTGCAGAAAGCTCCTTGAGGGCAAAAGCAAAGATCACAGAGGGAGCTGGGGACCAGGCCACGGAGCGAGTCACCATGACTAATGGTTGAGGGGGCCACTCTTTAGAGTGGGGCTTCTCAGACAAGCAGGGTCCCTGTGAACCCAAGGGCAGCAGAGGACTGAGCAAAGGAGCTGGGGCCCCCACACCTGCGCTTACCCAGGCCCTCCCATCTTGGGCAACTGTTTGGACTCCTGTCTCCCAGCTTCATTGGCCCAGCCCATCCAGCTATCCAGCTGTTGCCCAAGCTCGGCTGTATCTTTGTCAGGTGCTGCAGACAGCGCCCAAGAGCCCAGCCCCTCCGCAGGCTGCCGGGGTGCCTCCAGGGAGGAACCCTGAGACTCGCTGGAGAGACACATCCTGAGAGCAGACAGGCCTCTGCAGGACGCTGAGTCGATGTTTTGACAGGTGGTGAGCAGCTGAAAGGGTAAGAGGAGAAGCAGGGGGAGGGGAGAATGGGAACCAAACAAGCCCGCTGTCTCGCCCTGGTAACTGGGAGGCATGTGAACTGTGAGTGCCGGATGTTGGACGGAGTGAGCGAGGCCAGTGCGCTGCTGAATGGGCTGGAACCTGCCGGGCGGGAGAGGACGGGCCTGGAGAGGCAGTGCCACGGCCGGAGGTGGACGGCGGCGCCAGAATCGCCATGCATGTCAGGATGCCCCGCACAGTGGAGCAGCGAACGCTGGCCCGGCCCTCACCGGTGCTGCAGTTCGCGGCACAGGGAAGCGGGTTTTCCCAGCATCAGATGTCAGCTCCTGAGTCAATGCTGCTTAACGTTAACCAAACGGAGTAACGTACTCCAACTGTAAGAGACTCCGTCCGGCTTTTCGGATTTTCCTCAAAAGGGCAGAGAGAGCGGAAGATGCCGATTGAGAACATTTTCACGAAGGTAATTACATGGCGGAAGACATTCAGGCAGAATGTAGAGACCTGAGTGTTCTATAAACTATTTTTACCTTTCAAAAAAAAAATCTGCACTTCACTTTAGTTAGCTCCACCCCACACGGTGGGTTACCCAGAGACAAACAGCAGTCAGATCAGGGACATAGGTCGATTCGGGTCAGAGCACCAACCATGCCACGCACGTGGCCCCGAAGAAGCTCCTTTGGCACTGAAGGTCGGTGTCCTCAGAAAATGAGAATCAAACTTGACCTCACAGAGTGAGTCTGAGAACTGAGGTAGATTTAAAAACCACATACAAAGGAGCAGACACAGGGCCCAGGTCAGCGGGAGGCACCAACAAAAGGCGTTCTGGTCACTGCCACCCTGTGCACACTGTTAACACGGCCGGTCACCTCCCTGTCGAGTTCAGGAGAGGGACACACGGCGGAAGCAGGACTCCGACCCCCATGCCAGCCACAAGCCCTCCGCACCCTGGCTGCCCATGAGCAGGGCCGCCCTGTGGGTTCGTGGTTTCTCTTCCCTCCCCTGGGGCGTGAGAGCTGATCAGGGCCGAGGGGAGGCAGCTCGGAGGGAGCAGGTGAAGAGCGTGAACAGTAACAACACAGGCATGCACATGTATGAGGAGCACTTTAGATTTCCTTTCAAAAGAAAGGAGGGATAAAAAAATGCCTCCTCTTCAAAGTCGTAAAAGATGCTGCTCCTTTGTAGCAGAATGTACCCTGGGTTGATGCTATTCATAATGAATTATATGGTGGTGATTTATTTATACCAAGTGTTGAGGAAACTTGCCAGATTGATGAAAAATGCATTGGTATGCACTTTAGTCTGACGCCAGGCATGGGACGGGGGAGAAGGAGCCAAGTGGAGAGAGTGAGGGAGAGAGCAACCAAATGAGGCTCGTGGGGTAGTGGAGGGAGGGAGAAGAAACATTTTATAATTAAACCCCATAAATAACGTGAGCAAGATTTTTGTCCGAGTGTCCCTGGTCATCCATTCTAAGATTATGATGAGCCCAAGTTTCAAGACAGACCCAGGGGGAGCCCGAGGGCGTCCCCATGAGGGACAGGAGAGAAAGCAGGTGGTTCGGTGCAGGTTGAGCTGGTTCAAACCCCAGCTCTGCCCGTGTCCAGCGGGGTGACTCCGGATGTTGCTGAATCAGTGACTGATTTAGCCCTGGTTTCCTGGTCTCTGTAACCATGGCCCAAATGACCTCGGTGAAACTGAATGTGAATGGAGTCAGAACAGTGAAAACAAGCTTGGGCTAGAAACTCAAATGACAGAAGAAAATCCAAACAGCAGCTTCAGGAACCCAAGGCTCCATAAAGAAATTTGTCATCCAGAGCAACCGAGGGTTGGCCTGGAAAGCAAGCGGAGCACAGCGAGGGTGGGTGGAGCCTGTGGGGATCAGACTTGCCTCGTGCCGCACAGCTGTCTCTGGTTCTCTCTCTCAGAGCTTCCGCAGGTGTACACAGACATCATAAAAAAGGCGTGCAATCGGCCAGATCTTTACAGTGAAGATTCTATCTTTATATACAAGATAGTGAATCCAACACTTTCATGACCTTGTCTCACTCTAGAGTCCTGTGTCCCAACCAAGTAAAACACTATGGGCAATTTCTGGTGTGCTTTTCCAGAAATTTAAACTCGTAAGCCAGAACAGACGTGTGTAGCTGCCGGTGAGATGTAGGTGTGCGTGGAGACGTGCATGTAGATGCGGATGCAGGTGAGCCACAGAGGGAGGCGCGGGTGTGGACAGACACGCGGTGAGATACAGACGGATGGGTAGCGGTAGGTGTACGTGCAGACGGAGGTGAGACGTAGGTATTGTGTAGATGCCACTGCGCACGTAGATGTGGATGAATGTGTAGGTGAGATGCAGCTGCCAGTCTCGATGTAGGTGAGATGTAGCTCCAGGGTTAAATGGAGACCTGGATGCGCCTGTAGGTTCAGGGGCAGATGCGGTGTAGACACAGCTGTAGGTGTAAGTTTATTCGGTGCAGATGTAGGTGGAGCTGCCCTGACTTCACCAGATCCCCTTCCATGTGTGGTTTGCAGGACACTGTTCTCACTTGTCCAGAGCTTGCTTTCTGTGTCCCCTTTTATTTGGGGACTTCATACACTCCAAAAAATGGGCTTACACTTGCTGAGCACACAGAGTTCTCCACTGCACACAGGCACTACAATGTCCAGGTCCCCTACTGTGTGGCATCTCAGTGACGTGTCCTGTTGCTTCTTACAAACACGGTCACAGTCGTTTTTTTTGTATTGGCACTTTTGAATGTGTGTCTGTCAACAAATGTGATGAAGTAGAGTTTTTGTGTCAAATGACACAAACATTTGAAACTTTTACAGACACTGCCAAAATGTAGGGACCCGAATCCCAGGCGAGTCACTGAGTTAGTTTGAAACGCTGGCACCAGACAGCAGGCACTGAAAATAAGTCTTGATCGCCTTTTTAATATTCAGCTTCATTTGTCTATGTCTCCACGTTAATGCTTAATTACTGGGGAGAGCCATTTGGCCACAGTCGTCACTGATCTCCACATCATTTCTCTCATTTCAGAAGAAAGGGACTCACTCTCAGTGCTTTGCTGCCTCCGCTCTGTCGCTCCGTCTGCATCATATTCTAGAAAATGATGTTGGTTTAATCTCAAAGACATCTCTCTTTGAAAGTGCAAATATTAAATAATGGGAGTGTTAATGAGACGTGGTAACCTTTGACAGAAATAACCACCTAGCTAAACACGCATCTTCACTCATTCTTAAACTATGTCAATGAGATCCAGATCGCATACGTGTCTTACACAAAATAAAAGGCACTTTTCTAAATATGACGAGGGCTCCAAATGCCTTTCACCGTGAGAATATGGCTTGTGGATTTGGGGCCAGATCAAAGGTAAAATGCAGCAACAGAAGGTTCTTTGGCAACGGTGGAGCTGGACAGCCTGGAGGGTTAGGGGGCTTGTCTGACCTCGGTCTTGTAACATCAGGTCGCCCTAGTTGAAAGCGTATTTGCATAGTGCAGCCTTTAACGTGGGTTTCTAATTTACGCCTCACTTTGAGGTGTACGCATGGTAAGGGGCTCTGCGAAACTAGGAGCCCACGGGCAGCGGCCCTCCCGGTCCACAGCGAGCCGCCGCTGCGTCAGCGGGGACTGGTCAGAGATGCAGTTTCCAGTCCCTGCCCGACAAGAGCAGTCAGAAGCAGGCCATGGTTTAAGCAATGCCACCCCACCCTGATTCATCACATTCAAGGTTGAGAACCTGTCCTTGGCAGCCCCCACAGGAAGACTGGGCCAGTGGGCAGTCAGTCTCTGACCTCCAAGCCGGGCTCCTTGGACAAGGACCAGGAGACGCTGGGAGCTGCAGGGACGGGACCCACTCACAGAGCACTTTCTGCCTTGTCTCCCTTCGCCCCTGGCGACGACACTGTTCCTCATCTGTGGGGCCATCCTCAGATTCTCCTTTCCAGCCTCCAAGTGCAGACGACAAAGCAGGAGGAAAATGCGCCCAGACCGCAGGTTTATACAGTGATTGTCTTCCATGTCCAGTCAGACACACCCACATTCTCCTTCTATCGTTAAACCTGGAGAAGTGTTTTGTCCTCTGTGTGTTTTTACGCATGAAGTTTGGAGCTCACCGGAAGTTTGATGACTTCTGTGTGATAGTGGTGCCTTTGTGGCTATATTTACAAATTGCCTTTGACACAAATGTCCCCAGACACTGCTTGTTAATGTCCCAAAACATGGATTTGAACACGGCATTTGGACAGAGATTGGCACTAGTTTATCTGCAAATAGCAAATGACGCAAAACCCAATGACGGCGGGTCGGTTTAACTCATTTGGACGCACCAGGCACAAGAGGACGAGTGGGGCAGCATTGGCTTTGTCATGTGGCAGATAAGGGGTCTGGAAGAGGTCTCTTCAGGAAGAGGTCCTGTTTTTAAATACTGTTCTTTCCACCCCTCCCACCCCTCACTCCTGCGTGCTAACCCCCATGCCATGACCTACACACTGCTCTGAGGTCTGGCCAGGAGAAGGACACAACCACAGTGAGACGGATCCCTGGGCTTGGGGAATAGGTCAGGAAAGAGGCATCTGTTCTGTTTGTTGACGGAGGCATGTGGCTGGGGACAAGTGAAGCAAACAGAGAGTGATGACAGCCCAGCCCCTCTGCCCTGTTTCTCATGCCACCTCTCTCCCCTGAGGTGACCTGGAGATGATGTTAATTGAGTTTGAGAGCCAGGGGCAGAGGGCACAAGTCGGTGGCCAGCCAGAGCAATGTGCCCCTCCTGAAGGGAGTGTGATATGTAAGGAAGAAAGGCGGACAGGATGGTGATGCAGCCCACAGTGGAAATGTCACTCGCAGTGATTGGGCTCCCTTCCGGGTCGGAAGGTCCTCCCTTCCCAGACGGGGAGCCTGTGGGAGGCGGAGACCACAGCATGGTGAAACAGTGCAGGACCGCCGACCAGCATGTCCTAGGACTGGGTTGGCTTTTTGTTCCCCCACTTTCCTTCTTCAACGCTCAGCAGAGACGTCACCACGTGCAGAGGTGTCTCGGTCGGAGCCTCTGCAGAACAGGGACATCCAGACTGGCTGGTGGCTACCGTTCCCCCTCGGAACCCTTTGCCTGCCCTTTTGTTGCCATGTCCATGGGGCCCACACGTTCCTGGCAGGAAGAGGACATTTCAAGAAGACTACTGTCATGAACAGGCTCCAAGGTGAGGGGCCGAATGGACAGACCTCTGATAACACAAGGTAGAACTGACTGACGTGCGCTGCTGACCAGAGAGAGAGAAGCCGCAGACACCCCTCTCCAGACTGCAGTGCCGGGGCTTCCCTGGTGTAGCCCCGGTGCCGTCCCTGGGACTCAGCGATGTTACCCATAGAACGGGCGTACGAACCTGGCTGCTCGGTCTGGGGCTGGAGTTGGTCAGTGTACATACGGGCTCTCGCCTCTGGAGCGGCGTCTGGAGCACAGTCTGCGTCCGTCACTCTCATCACCAGTGTTGTTTGTTGGTGTGATGGCATTTGAACACTCATGAGGCCATCTCAGCGGAGCGGAGTGGGAACCACACAGAGGGGAGAGGGGCCACTGAGCTTTCAGGTCGGGGGGCCAGAATACAGGACATTTCTATCACTGGCTTTTTGGGGAATGTAATCCTAGGCGAGGCCAGAAGCCAACCTGCCCCCCAACCCAGAAGCAAGGTCGTGGCGAACGGTTCCCTCTGGCCAGCACAGACGCTCTGAGAGATGCGGATGGGGACAGCGTGTCCCCGAGTGCTGATTTGAGGCTGGGATGGTGAGTGCGGACACAGGCCTCACTAGGAAACAGTGTGGGGCAGGTGCCCCACCAGCATCTGGGGACAAAGGACGGGAAGCTCTGTTTCCACGTGAAGGTGTCACTTTTTTGTGACGCCACATAAGCTGCTTTGATCGGAGACACCGTCTCTCCCAGCTCTTTGACTGGAGACACGAAGGTGAGGACAAAGGCGAGGATGAGGGGAGCCAGGGATCTGTAACTCCGCAAGGTCTGAGTAGCCACCTCTTATTTTTGAATTTTACTTCAAAGAAAGGGATGAGACTAATGGTATTTTATATAGGATGTTCTTTATTGGATCCTGGGGCCTTTCCAAGCCGTAATGAACAACTGGGAGCAACCAAGGAAGCAGTTATGGTTTTGCCTTGTCGGGTCCACTTCAGCTCTGATTTATTGCTCAGGGTGTGGCTTGAAGCTTGCCTGTCTTCGTCTTCCACCGCCACGGAGGGGTCCGTGTGCCGTCCTAGCCACTCCCCCGCCCGCCGGGGCTGATGTGGGAGGAGCACCACTGCCCTGCTGCACCAGCGCCAGCCCCAGAAGGATTTAGTCTGGGCAGCCACAACAGAGCAACAACCCTAACTATAACTCTCTCCGTGAAAACCTGGTGGAACCGGGCAGGGAACACTTCCTCGGCACCAGACTCCATGCTCAGTGAGTGGGGTGCCATCTCGTGTACCCCTCTGGACAGCAGAGGACCTTGACAGCGTCGGTCCCCTCTGGTGTAGGAAGAAACCGAGACTCAAAGAGACATGGGAACAAACTCGAGCTTGCCTTCCTCAGATTCTGCGTCCACTGGCCACCGCTGACCTCCATCTGTCGGCATTGCAGCCTGTCCAAGGGACACGTGCCAGACGTTGAGCGAGCGACGTGACGATTCTATGCCTCCATTTCTTTGTCTTCCAGTAGCCACCTCGAAGCCCACAGCAAGGACTAAATAAGTTCTAATGAGATGTGAGACACTTCACATGTATAAATGCTCAGTAACTGTCGGCTGTTACTGCTGCCCCTTCTCTGCTGTTTTGTTTTTCTTCTTTCCCTGCGCACATGGAGAGCCCCCGCTCCAAACCAGCCACGGCTACACATGAGACAGACCCCCACAGGGGCAAAGGCGCCCCTTTTCAGTGTCTGCCTCGGGACAAAGACGCTCTTGTTAGCCAGAGATCTAAGCAACCCGGCCTATGATGCTCGAGGAGACCCAGAACTGACTCATTAACCCTAACGCACGGAGTTCGGCTTCAGAAAAGTCATTGCTGTCATGCCGTCCGTCCAATCAGCTCGCTGCAAAGCGCAGAGCGGCGCCTGGCGGCCCTGTCTGTGTCCCCGCACACACGAATCGGTGGTACGTCTTGGGTAATTTTAGAAGCAGAATGAGTGTCCAATTTGTTGCCACTTTACTGAGGTAAAAAAGTAGGGGGAAATGAGACATAAAAATTAAATTAGCTTCCAGCGTTGGTATTGTAACCTTAATATCAAGTACACTGTGTCCGCACACCCAGGGAGCCACGACTTAATCAAATTCCCGATATTAAAATATTTTTCTTCAGGTGGAGCTGATTGCTCATCGGCAAACGCAGCTGGGTGGGAGACATGCCTGGCACCTTAAACCCACACTCGCGGGTGGTCCGGCATCAGGGGCCACCCTCCAGGGGCTTCAGAGACTGCCCCCTTCGGGGCAGCCCAGTCTTCGCAGGCAGCTCTCGGACCGGTGATGATATCTCTTGGTCCCTGTCCTCAGCCTCTACACAGTGTGGTCCAGAAAGAGAGCAAGGAAATCCCATCACTGAGTGAGAGAGCTGTGCTGGGAAGTGCAGGCTGTGAGAGGGGTCATGGGAACCAGGAGAGGTGTGTGTCCCGGGCACGCAGGGAGTCTTCCCAGCGGGGCGGACGGTGGGGAGCGGGGGGTGGTGCTGTAAGGAAGAAGAGAATGCACCAGTTGGAGCTGCTCGCTCAGCTCACTTTCCTGAGCACTAAGCAGAGGGAACACAAAGTGTTTCTGCTTTTCTTGTCGGCACCAAGGAAAGGGGCGTTTTACTCTTCTCATTGTTCGGGGAATTTTGGATAACCAAAGCATTTCCCAACTTAAAACAAAAATATCTACTTGCCTTTCTGTGGCCTGATTTTTCTAGTTCCTATGGGACCTGCCCTTGCGTCCTAAACCTCAGCTTCCAGGGCGGGACCACCCTAGACCTGGATGTTTATACATCAGGAGGCTGTTTCTCCTGGCCCTGCTCCTGGCCATCTGGACCCCGGCCATGTTCATTCAAGTAAAGACTTCCCAATTTGAACTTGTCCTCCCCGAGAGTCCCCGTCGGGCTGTCACATCCTTTTCTCTGTACAGCAGATTATCAGGCATTTAGGAAACAATAGAAGCCACCTGCAATCTTTGGAGGCTGATGAGGTTTGACGTTAGTCTCTGAATCTGAGTTCTGAGTCCCAGATTCTTCCCTTTTGAAGATCAAATCCTTTCCTGCCTTTGGATTCATACGATAGTCATTAACGGGGGAAAGAACTGGCCGTGAGGATAAACTGACCACTTAGAAAGGCTTTAACAAAACGACTAACTTCCACGGAAATATGTAGAGATTGTCCTTGAAATCCAATGACTCGCCCTCTTGCTTGTGTCCCAAGTCATGAGTCAACCTATTGGGGTGACAATCTTCCCCACTGAGACCCTCACACCAGTTGCAGCCCATCAGGCCCAGATGTCCCACACTGGTCCATGAGAGCAGGGCCACAGTCAGTGGCTTGGGTTAGGTGACCTGGGCAATTGTCCATCCGCTAGGGACACGCCCCTTGTAGAAGTAAGAAATCTGTACCATGCTAGCACCCTGTCCCCGTGAGGCCAAGTTCTGAACTTCACATCTTCCTTTAATTTATACTTTCTACTACATCTGGTGGCAAAAACACAGGCGCAAAACCACGTACGTGAATTCTCAGGAGGCAGGTGGTAAGTGGGCACTCTCCCTGGCACATCTGCTCCAAGGGTCCGGGCCAGCGCTGCCTGCCAGACACAGCGATGCTGTTGACGTAAACGCACAGACGTTCACAACAAGCAGGATGCAGGAAGGTGGGCAAGAAGCTCTCGACAGGCTAGGTGAGGTGTGGGCACTCCAGTGGGCTCAGGTCTGGTTAAATCGGCCCTTTGAACAGTCTCACCAAGGCTTCAGCTCTCAGAAGTGGGGCCGAGGGACTTCGAAGTGTATGGTCACCATTGTTTCTACCAGCACAGCTTACGGTTTACTGAGCCCTCACTGTTAACCTACAGACCCCATTGACTCCTCCTGAGTGGCCGCGTTGCCATAGGATACCAGTCTCAGGAATGTCGAGAACCTCCTCACGCACGAATCAGCGGGCAGAACCGGGGTCTGCCTTCCGGGCTCCGGGGCCCAGAGCCAGCACACCCCTCGCTTTGCCACGCTGCAGTCCACACTTCCCCGGGGACCTCCATTTTGGGGGGTTCTCATTTTGGGGGGCTTTTGTCCTAGGTTGGAGCTATTTTCTTAAGGTAATCATGTTTTAAAATTTTTTTAAAAAATTATTTATTTATTCTTAGACAGAGAGAGAGGAAGGGAGGGAGAAAGGGAGAGGAACGTCAATGTGTGGTTGCCTCTCATGTGGTCCCCACTGGGGGACCTGACCCACAACCCAGGCATGTGCCCTGACTGGGAATCAAACCGGCGACCCTTTGATTCGCAGCCCAAGCTCAATCCACTGAGCTATACCAGCCAGGGTCATTTTTTTTTAAAATTCTGACAAAGAAATAGAAGTCTTCTCTAAAATCTCACTGTGGGACAGCACTTAAAAATACATCCTTTATGACTCAAAAGCTAACCAACAAAACCTCATTTTATTGGTTCCATATGCACAGACTCTGATTAGAAAGTTTAGAGCAAAGATTCTGAAACATTTAGAAGGACGCTTAGCTTCACTCACAAGAAGACACAGAACATCAAAGCCATGCTGAGTCACTATTTTTACCTGTCTGTTATCAGAGGTATCAAAGGTAGTAAGTGAATGTACTCTTGGCAAAACTCGGGAAACAGAATCTTCGACACATTACTTGTAGACATAGAGAACCCCACACGAAGGAAGATGCCAATCCCAGAGATAAATTTAGGTGCTTTTTCTTCCAGAAGTTCTACTTCTGGGAATTTATCTAATAGTTTTAATTGTTCCTAAGTAAGACCACTTATGTATTTATTCACTATAGCATCGTTAGCAGTTTGCAGTAATGCACGATGGGAAAACACACGGAGGCCCATTAATGGGTTCACTGTTCATCTCATAGGGATACTTTCTCGTAAGCAAATTCTAAGAGATGAGAAAAATGTCCATATGGGAATATCTCTAAAATATGAGTCTGGTAAGTTTAAGAAAGGAAGTTATGTAGCATGGTATCTTTTGTGTAAAATAAAGAAAAATAAGAATATTCTCTTGTACTTTTGCTTGCTTTTTTATGCAGAGAGAAAGTCCAGAAAGATACTGAAAAAGCTATCTTAACAGGAGTTAGCTGTCGGGGCCAGAGAGACAGGAAAGGGAACGATTTTTCACTCCAGTGCTTTCTACACTTCCGATTTCTAACACAATGGATTACTTATTAAAAATTAACTAGCTATATGATTAAGTGTAAAATGCAGCACCCGATTTATATCTGGTATTATAATTATTAATATTAAAATTGAAATTAATATTAGATATCCTGACATGCTAACTGTTTGGACTCTGGCAAATTCTTCTAATTACTCTGAACTTTTCCAAATCATAAAATGTTAATTTTGAGGGCACTTCTCCCTTCAGCATCCAAGTAATGAGGAGCGGGTGGGCTTCTGAAGACGGATGTGACGTATGCTGGGACTTTCTAAATTAGCACCGCAGTAACGTGACATTTCTTTTCGTCTCCATTTCAGAAATGAGCACGTTGCATTGTCCATTATTGACACAACTTGCTGGCGTCCTGAGCCCTGTGGGCATCAGAGCGGGGTCGTGGACCCAGGCCCTCTGTGACTGCGAAGGTCCTGGCGTCACCGCAGCAGAGGGAGACTTCTGATCCCCATGAGCCTGATCAAGAATCAGAGGCCAGAACCCAGCCAAGACAGAGGCCGCCCCAGACTGTCCTCCTACTCCGGTGTCTCAGAAACAGACCTGTTAAGTTTCTGTGACATTTACGGGTCATGCCAATGGGCTGTCACTGCCTTCCAAGGCCGTAGGGCCCACACCGCTGAGGAGAGTGTAGGTTTCGTCTTTTCCCGCCTGCTGCCACCTTCCTTGGGTCGACAGCTCACCCCGTGTTTGTACAGCGTTTGCTGTGTCCTTCTGAACACTCTGAGTCTCCCTTACCGGGGTGCAACGGACTAGCTGGAAATCCCAGCCAGAAAGACTGACACACCCAAGACGGAGCCTTTAAGATGGGATGAAGTGGGTGAAATATTTTTCTGTAGAGACCATGGTTGAAATAGAATGGATGAAAGGGAAATGTGAAAAGGACAAAATTACTTTAGAGCTAGTGACCTGTTCCATGGACTGGGGTCGAAGAAGCTGACGGGTTATGATGGAGAAGAAAGCCAGGGAGCAAGGCCAGAGAAGCCAGGGAGAGACCGGGAGCGAGGGGAGCCTGACCGGGCCTGCTTCTCCCTGGCATCCACCGCATGCGCTGAGCTTCCTGGTCCCAGTGGTACGGTCTAAACCACGGCACTGCCTCCGGAGGATCCCTTCTCCTGGACCTGCCTCCGTCCTTCCTTAGCTTCATGGAGATATGACTTCGTGTGAGTGTCAGGGGCACACTGGGATGATTTCATACATGTATATGCTGTAAAATGGTCACGGCAATGAAGTTAGTGAACACATCCATCACCTCACATGACTGTCATTTTTTTTCTTGTGCTGAGAACATTTAAGATTTACTCTCTTAGCAACTTTCAAGCAGATAATACTGTGTGGTAACTACAGTCACCGCGATGAACGTTAGACACCCCAGAATGCACTCGCCTTCTCCCTGGAAGGCGGAGCCCTTACACAACATCACCCAGCACCCCCTCCGCCCCCGCCGCCCCCGCCCGGGGACCACCGCTCCGCTCTCCGCTCTCTGTTGGAACGAATCCATTCTGCCTCCACATCTCAGACTCTCTGCCTCCCATCCCCTTGCCCCTCCCTTTTACTGTGCAAGTTGCTTCGGACACTTTCCATAGCAAGAACCTAATTCACTTTTTGGTGGGGCAAGAAGCCACTGAAGTAGTTGGTGACTCCTGAAACCCGAGTCACAGCTCGGTCTCAGTCCTTCTCTGACTGTTGCCCACACTCAGGACTCTTGTCCCGGCTGGAAGGACTCAGGAGGCACACGTGCGATGCACGCAGGGATAGACACAGGAGCTGCAGGGTGGGTCAGAGTTTGAGAGGAATTTGCTAAAAAAAATCCCCACACTTTTATTGTGTCTGGACAAGACCAGTGTGATGTTTCTGGCGGCTCCTTGTTGCCAAATCAGACAAAACAACCCTAGAGCTTAAACGGCACTTTAATCACGTCGGGCAATTTAGATGCACTCAGCAGTAGCACCGTCCACGTGTCCACCCACCCGTTGTGGCGCGGAGAGCGTCCTGGGCACCGAAATGGCTTCCAAACCTCCCTGGTTCGAATCAGCGTGGCCCTCAGGTCTCACCAGCACCAGGGCCGAGTGGAATGGGGATGCTTCTGGGAGCAGCATGAGGAAGAGCTTTGTTCAGCTTTCCCCTGAAACTCCAGAACCATTTTCGGGGGGCGAACGGAGGCCCTCCATGCTGAGCTCCCCCGAGGAGCAAGGGGCCGAGGGGCCGAGGGGCCGAGGGGCCGAGGGGCTGCTGCTTTTTGGTCTCAGCCTCCCGCGTGCTTTGAAAATGCACAGTTAATTTCCCAATTGCTGCAGGGATGCTGTAGAATTTTTTCTTTCCATCTTAATTTTATTCTAAAGCTGGGGCACAGCAAGCCTCTGTAAACAAAGCAATCGATCTCTGGCTATCGGCAATTCTTGGGAGAGGGGATGAGTTGATGGATTCTGGACAATAGGAAACAATAGTGCAAGCAACTTGAATAAATTAATGGACATTATTATCTGCAGACACGGAGGTGCCTGCAGGTGTTCTCAAAGGAGCCTGTTCCTTCTGCTCTGAGGCCACCAACTCCCTCACAGGCCGTGTGGGGTTGATGGAAATGTGGAGAACGTTCTCCGTCATGGCCTCCAGCCCATTCCTGAGTCTTCTCGCATTTGTAGTTAGACTCTTGCTCTGGGTGACAGGTGTGGTATGAGTGGAACGTGGTTCCTTGTTTATTTGTAATGTGCGCCAAGCTACCCAATGTTCGTGCTGGGAGAAGATGCGTCTGTCCCCTTGTACCCTAACTTCCTTCCGTGAGCGGTGAGAACTCTGGACCCCAAAATGAGAAGTGATTTCCTCGAGGTTACGGCTGGCTGTTGTCAGAGCCAGGCCTGAAGTTCGCGTGTTCCGCCTTCCAGCACAAGGCTCTCCTCTCCACCTCGTCACACTGCTCTCCTGCCTTCAGCCAGTGGCTGCAGTGTGCCCACCATGCTGCTGCTGACCTCTCCCTGTTCCTCCTGGCCCCCTAACCACCCACCTGTCCTGTGGCCTCCTGTTTAAGTTCCCCCAAACACACAACTGTTGACCTTGACAAGACCAGAGCCTTGAACTGGAGTTCGAAATTCTCTGGTATTTATTCGTGGTCGATTACTTCCCATACTGTCCCTCCTCCACCATTTAAGCACTCTGTCCGCCCTTGCGTGGGTGTCCCCGTCTCCCACTCCTCAGGTGCTCTCGCTGCTGCAGCCAGAACACCCAGCTCCCGCTCCTCCTTCAGCGGCTGCCCTCCCCCTGCGTTGCTAGGTGAAATCTGACAGGTTCCCAGAGGCTTGTCAGCTGGCGCAGCCGCTGGGACGGAGCTGGGGCTTTCTGCCTCTGCCCTCCCGGCGCAGCCGTCCGTGCCTGCCCCGTCCCCGGGATGGCCGGGGAATCCACACCGTGAAGGCGACAGAGCCACGAGGTGGAAAGGACAGCGAGTCGTTACCTGGCTCCAGTAACGACAACTCAAAGGAGGTGTTCCCTTAGCCAGACAACAGCTTTGGACTTCCTGTGAGTAAGAAATAAGGTTCTACTCGGAGAGCCACCGTATTTTAGGGTTTGCCTTCATTAATACAAGACAGCAACACACAACAGAACGAGGCAGTGAGAGGTTAACAAGACCTGAACTCCAGAGGCGGGGCAGGGAATCATCTAACCAACAACTGTGTGCTTTGCTCAAGAAAGGGGGACGAATTCCCTTTAGCTAGTGCAGGGGCCTGCACACAGTAGCAGATGGCTGTCTACCACCCGTAGGTAAATAAAGTTCTATTGCAACACAGCATACCCATGTCTTTATGTAACAACTATGATCTTTTTCTTTTTTTAAAAGAATATTTTATTTATTTATCTTTTTAGAGGGGAAGGGAAGGAGAGAGGAAAGAAACACATCAATGTATGGTTGCTTCTCGTGCATCCCCTGCAGGGAACTGGCTCCTGCCGGAAACTGGCCTGCAACCCAAGCATGTGCCCTGACTGGGAATCGAACCGCGATCGTCTGGTTCGCAGGCCTGCGCTCAATCCACTGAGCTACACCAGCCAGGGCCTATGATCTTTTTCTTAAATGCCAACAGCAGAGTTGAGTAGCTGTGATGGACAGTATGGTTCACCCCTTTGAAAATGTTTACTACCTGGCCCTTTGGAGAAAACAGGTGCCAATCCTAAAGCACTGTGCCTGTGCAGGTGACAGGTGACGGAAAAAGAAAGGAGAAAGGAAATACCCTGGGTGCCACTCTGGAATGTGGACTTGACCTTCCTGTGCCTTCTGCTCCCCTCCCCCTTGGCCAGGTGAGCAGGGTGATAGCACCTGCCTTGAGGGTTCTCTAAGGCCAGCATGGCTGGTCTTCCGACCTCCCTCAGTTTAAGCTGAGATGCCGCTTCTGCAGAGGCCTTTCCTGACCGTGTCCTGTGGGATGAAGCCCCCATCCCACTGATGGGGACATCAGTGCCCACCGTTGGGCCCCGTTCATTTTGTGACTGGTCTTAAGTTTTAGCTGAGATGGTAACACTCATTTGCTTGATTTGTCCCCACTCCAGTGGGAGCTCCGTGGGCACAGAGACTTCTAAAATAATCTGCGTTTGCTCAGTGCCAAGAATGTGCCCTGCACGTAGTCAGTGCACAGTGGTTATCTGCTGAACCAGTGAATGGAAGGAAAAATGCTTATTAGGTTTGGGGTCTTTGGTTTGCAGGGCTGTTTCCCCCCTTTTAAATGTATTCAACACATCTCAGCAAGAAAACACAGGAGAGGGAATGTAAGTCAGATGATACATGGGGAAATGAGAGAATAAAAAGGAAAAACTGCTGAGCTACTGAATAGTGAATCTTAAGGGAAACTTTCTTATTTTCAACATCTTTATTTCCTGGGAGAGAAATAGAGTCTCTTCATTTGGAAAGGAAATCCCAGGGGAACTGGCAAAACACGAGCGAGGGTTGCTTGGCCTTCCTGGGCTTTGCGTTTGCTCCCGTGAGGTCTTGGAGCATCTGGCCCCCTCTGTGCTTGCAGGGCACTATCCTTGGGGCAAAGGCGGGGGGGGGGCATCAGAGAACAGCACTGAGCAAGGAAAGCTCCCAGCTCTCCAGAGCTGCTCCGAACCTTCCTTTACAGCAATGAGAACAGTAGCCAACGATAGAGGGATGAACTCATCCTCACTCTTTGCTACACACACACTCGGATTTGGTTCCGTTAAATCGTCATGGCTTCTGGGTAAGTCAGTGCATCGTCACGGTTTCGTTGATGAGGAGGCAGCGGAGACGGTTTAATGTTCCAAATGACACAGGTCGTGAGACCCTCGCTCAGCTCCCATGGTCAGTGGGGACGGAGCTCCCGGCCGCGTCTGGGGCCCCGCCACAGCTTCTTTCGCTGATCTGCTGGCCTGCGGACTCCTCTTCCTCCAGACCTTTCTCAAGGATGGACAGTCATTATGCCACCTGATCATCAGGTGAGTTCTGACCAGCTCTGGGACGCGCAATCCGGTTGGTGTGGGCAGTGTGGTGGAGAGAGCTTGAGCCTTCAAACTGGGGTGACTGGTGGGGACTTTGAGGAGCTGGGGAGCAAGGCCTTGCTCATCGCTGGATTCCAACACTTCACATTGTTAGCTTTCCTGCTTACATGCTATTTTCTGCCCCCACCCCAGCCCAGTCCTCTTGTGGGGGTGGGTCTGTGCAGCACGCAGTGACCATTTGCAATAAGCTAGTGACGGTGCCCACTGGGGCTCAACACAGGGTGTCCTCAGAAGCACTTCACACCCCATGGACCACTGGGCTACACGCTCTCGGTTCCCTTACCTATAAAGTGAGGATAAATAATCATTCTAGCCTCATGAGATTTCTGCGGGGTTCAGTTAATGAATGGGCAAACACTGAAAATGGTCCCTAGAGTATAATAAGCCCTTCCTAAACACCAGCAAAAATTACGGCGGTGCTTGCAAAGACCTTGTGAGAAACTCACCGGGTGTGAGCTCATCTTCCAGACGCTGCCACTGAGCCGGAAGTCGAGACTTCTTCCGGCCCTCACGGCCAGGAAGCACAACCCACCAGCAGGAATGGCGCCTGCACCCCCATATGTCCCTCGTCTGCGCCCAGGGAGCTCGGGCGGCAGCGATCGAGTGGACGTGTGCGGTGCTCTTGACTTCCCAGAGCCCCGCCGGTGCCCCCCTCGCCAGCACGTGCAAAGGCTCTGAAGTCCTTCCTCAGCATTTCGTCACTGAGTCCGTGGGTTTGCACTGGTATCTGCTTGCCTCTGACCTTGTGGTTCTCAGCCGTGGATAGTTCCGTTGTCCAAGGGACATTTTCGATTGTCATAGTGGGAGGCTGGTGCTACCGGCACATAGTGTCTGCAGACCAGGGTGTGGCTAAACGACCTTCAAAGCCCTGGGTTGCCTTCCCTACAAGGACTGCCCTGCCCACATGAAACTCGCCCTGGGGCTGAGAAGTGGCGCTTTAACCAATGGTCCGTGGGACTGATGAACTACTACACCCTTACCCCAATCTAGTAACAGAATGACCCAGAGCTGGTGTCCACCCACAGCAAGGCCAGCCTTCATGCCCGGGGCCTGGTCAACCACAGCCGACTGCCTCCGGCACCATTGGCACAGGCGGCTCAACCTGGCCTCGGGGGACCAGCCTGTCTTCCTCAGTGATAATGAAACTCCTGGTACAGTGTCTCTACTTGGAGAGAACGGGGACAGATCCTCGCCCTTTGTGATATTTATCGCACCTGTAATTCATCAACCCATGGTGTCACTGTGCTTTAAATGCTGTCTTCCTTTCTCCAGTGTAGGCTCTGTGATGACAGGGGCCAGGCGGGGCTGGCCCGCTGCTGTCCCTCAGCCCCCGGCCGAGGGTCTGGGCTACAGTAAGTCTGAGACAGATGTACGAGGAGAGACACTTGTACAAATAAATGAATGAGGTAATGACCCAGGTCAGCCTTTGGAAATGAAAGAAGAGGATCCACACCTAGCCCAAGAGAGACATTTGTGACATTCGTGTCAGGCAGTATTTACTATTTAAAGGAGTTTAAATCCGACATTTTCATTCACTGACCTGGCACGTCCTGACAGCCCGCAGCACGCTAGCTGTGCAGAGGGCAGGAGGCAGCCGGAGTGTGGGGCTGGGCCTGCGCTGGGCCCCAGTCCCCAGTTCCTCCGTGGGGCTATGTAACTGCTCTGCTCCCCAATGCCCCTCAGTAAAAAGGGCAAGCAGTCTTTGCAAGGAGGTTGCTGGGAGGAGAGAAGAGACCATCATTGGGTTAGGGCAGCATCTGGGCATAGAAGGCATTCAGAAAAGGGTAACCTTATGGGGTGGCTGCAATGCATGTCCACACATCCTGTGACGCGCCTTCCATCAAGAGGTAGCGTCTGTGTCCCTTCCCTTGACCCTAGGCAGGCTCGGGGTTTTCTTGGCTAATAGGATGTGACAGAAGGGACAGCCTGTGACTTTTAAAGCCAGATTAGGAAAGTCCGAACAGCTTGATCACCCTGTGATCGAGGGATAAGAGGGAGGGAGGAAAGGAGAGGGTGGAGAGAGAGAGGATCAGGCCTGAGGAGCCCAGGTGTTCCAGTCCAGGTGTTCCAGTCCAGGTGTTCCAGTCCAGGTGTGTGAGTAGACACTTGAGAGCATGGATGCCAGCTGGCTACTTCCTGTTTTGAGGATGTCAAATAGGGAAGAATATGAGGACCCAAGAGGTATGAGGAAGATCAATCTAGAATGCTATACTCAAGTCAAATTTTTTTAAAAAGTTTTATATGTTGTATTTTGAAGATGGCTCAAGAATAGAACACTGGAATTTTTGCCTCGAATCGTGAAAATAACATAAAAACTTGAGAAGATTCAAGAGACCATGAACCATGGTTCTGGCATGTCATCTCAGAGAATTCAGGGTCCTTTAAGTGAAAAGGACCAGTTTCATTACGTGACGTCCGCTGAAGAAAGACAGTCGAACGCCGGTCGGAAAACGTGCACACGCTGTTGTTTCATGTGAATTACTCCAGAAATAGACTATCATCACAACCCTAGTGTTTTGCTTTACTTTATTCTTCCAATAAAAAATTTATAAAATGTAATCAAACAAGATTTCAGACTTCCACTTCTTATTAATGGTGAAAGCAGCTATTTTAACAAATACCCAACAATTAATTTCATAAGAAAGTGGGTCCTGCTTCTTATATCTTCTGTTAAGAAAGAGAATGAGAACAAAGAAGCGTGTCCTAAGGCCAAGGTCCTCTCTACAGCAACCCCGAGTTCAGCAGCAGGTTAGACATCGGGGGAGACCACAGCTACGGCTACACCGGACAAGCAGCCTCTCCTCCCGGCATCCGACACTTGGCCCCACCTCTGACCTCCGGGGGATGGGACAGCACGATCTGATGTCCTCCACCACCAAGGGTATTTGTTTTCACTTATTTCTTGCAGGACAGGACCTCCCATAGACGGTCTGCTTCCCACCCAGCAAAGAAGCGGTTGCCTGAAGAAGATCACGTGGGCTGAAGCGCCGGGAGCAGCGGGAAGGGCGGTGCTCCTGCCAACACCAGAACTCAGCTTCTCGGCTCCGTGAGTTACTGACAGCGGTGGCTAGCGATGCCGAGCTATCATTGCTCTCGTCTGGCAGAGCCGGAGGAGCTACGTCTCAAGGGCCAGACGCCCAGCTTATTGGAGCTGTAGCTGGAGGTGCCACTGCCTCGCTAGAAGCCCCTGGCATCTAGGGAGAAGGGCTCTGTGCCCCAGAAACCCTATGGGACATGTGCTGCAATGGTGGGTGTGATGGGACTCGGATGCACCAAGCGCTCATTCGTGGGCTCATTAGGACCCTGGGCAGAGAGGTCAGATAGGGGCTTGAATCTCAGTTGTCACTGGTGAGTGTGTGACTTGATGGGGGGGTCTTTGGACCTCTCTGAGCAAGAGAAGTGATGCGTAATTTACTGAGTCACTCTCAGGTCCAGCGTGGGGGTTGCCGTGCCTCTCTCCCTCGTCCGAGTTCTCAATGGCTGAGAAACAGACAGAGAAATCTGGGACGAGCGTCAGTCAGCGGAGGAGGCTGCGGTGCTCGGCTCCTGGAGCCCGGGGTTGGGCTTTTCACCCGGATCCTGGGAATGAGCCAGCTCTGCTCCCCCGGCACCAGACTCTTGGATCTGGCAGCCCCCTCCCAGCCTCTATGCCAAGTTTTCCACACAGCCCAGAGCAACTGAGGCCTCCAGTTCTCTGTTGGCAGCCAGCTGCTCTTGGGGAGAAGAGGAGAGAAGAGAGGAGAGGAGGGGAGGGGACGGGAGGGGGGAGGGAAGGGGAGGCAGTGCACGAGCTAGGCAAACTTGAGCTTCCCCTTGCACACGTGCCAAGGATGTGCCTCTGCACTTCCCCAGAAGGGCAGGACAGAGGCCCTGGAGAGGGGACGCCATAATGTGTCCATGCAGACACCCCCAGGGAGGTGTCTGGTGTGGAAAGAGAGGCTCCCTCTGTCCACCGACACCTGGCGCTGAAAGAGGCCCTTCGCAGCCAATGCTGCACAGGGCAGTGGAGAGGAGGGAATACGAGAGTGGCCCTGCGTACGAGCCCTGTGCTCACCGGGAAGCTGTTTACAGCCGTAAGATGGTGCTGAGTCTTTCGTGCCTGTGCATGAAGTCGTTGGGGAAAATGCAGTAACAAAACAGAACAAAAAACCCCTACATCCAAACAGACTGCGTCAAGACATTTCGTTGACCTCGTCCTCACAGAGAGGGTGGCACTGAAGCCCCATTTCAAAGGTGCGGGTTTCACCTCTCCCGCTGCCGACTCTGGCTCTGGGCAGACTGCTCACCCGCCCTGTGTCTCTGACAACAGCAGGTTCCAAGGACCCTAAGGCGATACAAGCCTAAAATGATACCTCACATACAGCAGGTGCACAGCTGAGGTGGGGGACGACAGCCACGATTAAAGTACCGTGAGAGCGAGGAACCCGCTGCAGACCACCGCTCCCTGGGGCTGAAACCCTTCACACGCTTCCTGTCCCCTTGGAATAGAAGCCGCAGCAGGGCCCACACCACTCAGCATGGCCTGTCTCGTCACCCTCAGCTCGCCCTGTCACCCCCTCCTCGGCATGTTCCACACACATGGCCGAGGTGCGCATTCTCCGGCGAGGCCACCTCACGCCTCTCAGGGAGCATGCTTGCCTCCCTTGCTGTCTGGAAGGCTCCTTCTCTGACTTCCCTCCAGCCCGGCCCCTCTCCTCCCCTGGGTTTCTGCCCCTGGCAGTGGCCTTGGCAAGGTCTGCCCTGTGTGAAGGGCCCTGCTTGCCGGGCACACTCTTCTAGGACTCGGCCGTCTTTCTGTCACGGCACAACCTGTAATGATCTTTCCCAGTTTCTTGTTTGTCACTGTCGCTGGAATGTAAACATAAAGAGGACAACGGCTGCGCCCCCAGCGTCTCTCCAGGGCCCGGCCACGGGCAGTGTTTAATAGACGTGTGTTGGTTAAATGAAAGGAAAGAGCCCGTGGACTTAGGCAGCCTCCCCCAGAGCCATCCTGCCCCCGGCAGCCATCTGAACGAGCAGGGCGTTGGCCCACGTCGCTGAGACTGTCTCCCGCACGCAGCAGTGAGGGGCTGGACGCCCACGTTCGCAGCGGCACCATTCACAGGAGCTACAGGTGCAAGGGCGTCCACGAACAGGTGAGTGGGTGCACGCACGTGGCCCATCCACACCACAGGGTATTTTTCAGCCTTAAAAAGGAAGGAAATTCTGACACATGCCACAACATGACTGCACCCAGAGGATGTTGGGCGAAGGGACATAAGACAGTCACAGAAAGAAAACATTGAGTAATAGGGTTCTACCTTTATGAGGCGTCTAACATGGCCACATTTACAGACAAAAAGAAAGACAGTGGTTGCCAGGACTTGGAGGGAGGGGGTCGGGGTGCCATCACCCAACAGGTGCAGAGTTTCAGCTTCACAAAGCAAAAATGCTCCGGAGACAGAGGGTGGTGATAGTTGCACAGAGCGTGAGTGTATTTACCACAACTGAACTGCGCGTGCAGAAATGGTCAGGGTGGTACATTTGATGTGGTGTTTTTGTTTGGCTTTTCAGCACAGGTTAGAAAACCTCACGGGGGCCTTCGGGTCCAGACAGAAAAGCACGGGAAGTATTCGAGGTGGGGAGTGACTGGGGGTAGGATCTGACCTCAGAGGAGCTTGGCATTGAGGGCTGGGTTGTAAAGACTATTATTAAAAACTGTATGGCGTAAACTCGCAAAGGTTTTAATGACATTAAACAGGTGTGCTGAATAGAAAAGTGAGGGGCTTTGTGGACCCTTTTTGGTGCCTTCCGTACACAAAGCAGATTTGTTTAGCTTCCTCAGCATTTCGGGAGCACTTCACGTAGGAAACTGGAGAAACCGCCCAGAAAGCAGCAGAACGCGCCATCCTGCGTGTTGTCGCTCACTGGTCCGTCCGTTTGAAGCTTCGGGGAGGAGCCCCCCCACCGCTCGCTCTACTCCACCAGCTGCTCCTCCCTCTGCCGCAGTGGCTTCCCTCACTCGTGCTCTGACAACTATTAACCATGCAACCGTGGTGCACTGGTAGCCCAGACCGTACTGTGTATCCTGCCGTCTCAACTGAAATGCCACCTCGTTCATTTGCAGTGGGGACCATTGGTGCCTGCCCCTTCACCACCTGCCATGTCCTCCCTCTGAGGCCTTTCTTCTGCAAGTCCCCAGGACGCTTCAGCTGTGGCCCTTCCTGGCCTGAGCAGGATCTGCCGTAAGCAGGGCAGAGGCAGCCGGAGCGCTGGGAGCCGCTCCCCCGGGGAGTACCCAGTGACGGGCAGGAGTGGTGGATTTACACCCCAGCTTCCTTGCCTTGTAGGGGGACTCACTCAGCACGGGCTCCACATAGTCTTTCTGGGTCCTCAGTGTAGGACCCCCACGCGGCGAGGGTCACGGTGAGTTTTATGCACAAACCGGACAGGCTAAGCGGTGCCCAAAGAGTGGAACATTATTTCTGAGAGCGTATGCGAGGGAGTCTCCGAGAGAGACGGGCGCCTGCATCAACTGCGTGAAGGTCGCCCGCGCCCGTGTGGGCGGGCGTCGTCCAATCCACTGGGGGACCGAAGAGAGCAATGCGACAGGGTCACGGCACATTCACCCTCTCTGTTCCTGAGCCGGGACCTCCATCTCCTCCTGCCCTTGGAAGTCAGAGGTCCCGGTCTCTGAGCCTTGGGACCTGGACTGAATCACACCATTGATCTTCCTGGTCCTCCAGCCAGCTGCTGGCAGACCGTGGGACTTCTTAACCTCCACATCCGTGTGATCCAATCCCCATACGAAACCTCCTCTTCCCTCTCTCTGCATGTGTTCCACTGGCTGTGTTTCTCAGGAGAGCCCAGACCGTCCCAACAACCCGTTCGAGAGGTGAAGGGAGTGAGAGTAGGTGTGTCACGCAGTGCCTCTGTGTGTTCCGGTGTGAAGTGGAGGTGTTGCCCACGTCACTGCCCCGCTGTGAGGTTTACAGGAAATGACACAGGGAAGGTGTTCAGAACGACTCCCCGCACCGAGCCCGACATCAACATATCTCAGCCACGGACTCTCCTATTACAATGGCAGGCGTGCTCCCACAGACCCTAGCACCCTGAAACTCTAACCTGTGGGAGAATGATACCAGCTGTATCCAGCCAGGTGTCACCAAGGTTTGCAAAAAATAGGCACGTGGTTAAGGAACAGTGTTCCAGACGCTCCCAGCTTATATGGCACAGAAACGTCCATCTTCCTCAATGTAGACCGTGTGTGTGCGTGCGTGCGTGTGCGTGCGTGCGTGCGTGCGTGTGTGCGTGCGTGTGTGCGTGCGTGCGTGCGTGCACATCCATAGGAACATCAAACACTTCTCTTGTCGGGTGGTTGGGCTCAAAATGAGTTTATTTTTGTCACTTTTGCTATTTAAAATTTTTAAGAATGAACAGCTATTTTTATAATAGTGCGACTATTAAAAGTGCTCACAACATGAAGTCTGCGTTAGAAACAAAATGAGATGCTCATTGGCTTCCTCCTACGAGGCGTGCTGGCAGCGAGAGCTTCCCCTAAAGCCCTCTGCAGCAGGACTCCGTATCGGGAAGATTCAAGTCACCACGGGGTTTTGCATTTTTATTGCCACCAAGCCACATGAGTCCTAGAAAGCCATTTCTCACCACTAGTCCTTGGTGATGAGTAGAGCATAGCGATGTTTCATATGACATCGAATTCCCACAATAAATACTGCATTTGAGCTCTATAACTTCTTTCTAGACTCCATCACATAAAGGTTGTCAGGCCCTGAGAATAGTCCATCTTTGATTGGAGCTGGGCCAGGGCCTGGGCACGTGCGGGGCTGCTCTGGGCGTCCATCCGTTCCCAAGAGGTGACTGTCAGCGAACGAGACGGCAGTGCTGACGCCCAAGACAAACGGTGAACCAAGAAAATGGCATGTTAAAATGACAGTAAGATACCATTTATTGTCATTATCAACCCCAAATAGAGAGAGAGAGAGAGAGAGAGAGAGGGGGGAGAGGAGAGGAGGAGGAAGAGGGAGAGGAGGAGAAAGAGTCTATAAATACTAAGTGTTGTCAAGGAGGTAGGGAAACCAGAGTTTTCGTAATCTGTTATTTGAAGAATAAAATAGTGTAGATAGTAAGGAAAACAAGTCGTCATTATTTAGTAATGTTGATGAGATATTTGGTACTTCAACACACGTGTACACAAACACACACATTTGTACCATACTGTATGTGCTAGAGTGTTCATTCCCTATGTCCCTGATGATCTCTTCTTTACTCAATTCAGTAACATGGTCCATCACTTCCTCTAAGATACCCTCAGCCCCCAACTTCTTTACTCAATTCAGTAACATGGTCCATCACTTCCTCTAAGATACCCTCAGCCCCCAACCCTGGGGGCTGGTCATCTGTTTCCTAAATAAAGTTTTATTGGCACACAGAGCTGTGCCCTTTTGCACACTACAGAGGCGGAGTGCGGTAGTCACGACAGAGACTATCTCGCTCACAAGGCTTAAACATTTACCATATTTCTGCAGAAAATGTTTGCCGACTCCTGACACCATCCTTCCCTCTTACTAAACCAGAGAGAAGATAAGCCTGGCTGAATCCAGGTCTCTGCCTCCCCCCCGCCCACCTCTGTCCTGCAGGCCAGTATTTCTAGAGAAAAACAAAGAAGCATATTGCCTTGTCTCCTTTTACATTCTTCAGCACTGATCTCAAGTGGGATCTTAGTGTCGGTCATCCCACCGGATTTTCCTGTTGATCTTCTCTCCCATTCTCCTCGATGAATATTTTACAACTTCCCTTCTCTCTGAAAGCCTCCTCCTGCACAGCCAGATACTTCCTCTCTGATCCTCATTCTGGTCACGGGCCTCATTTTCAATTTCTGTAAATACATACAAGTAAACAGAAAAGAACTGTCTGATTCCCACTGACTCCGATGCTTAACGTACCTGCTCTGCTTTCATACTATGGACATCGGCCAAATCGATCGTCATCTACTGTTTTTCAGAAGCCTGAGGGTTGGTGGAGCTGTGTGGGCTTCCGGGACCTGGCCCGGCCTCCTTCACCTTGGCCTTCTCCTGTGTGTGCTTGTGGTTGTTGCTGGCTGGCTCCGGCAGCTCTGGCTTGAGCGACTCAGTTCCCTTCTCCATCTCCCATCTCTCCAGCAGGCTGCTCTGAGCATGCTGATTGGGCACAAGAAACACATAAGCAGCTTTTCAATATCCTATTTACTTTTATTTGCTGCTATCCTATCGGCCAAAATCAATCACATGTCAAGCCAAAGGTCAGGGTCAGCATGGATACATGGAAATCTGGAAAATCAAAGCCACTGACTCATTCATAGTCCACTGTATTTATATAATTAGATAACTTCTCACCACACTGGTACCAGTCACCGTCATCCCTGAACTTCATTTTCATAATGAACTCCCAGCCAGACTCCTGGACTCATCCCTGGCTCTTTAATGTCCACACTCACACAGCAGCCTGAGGGATTCTATTACATAGTAATCTATACCCTGCCATTCTTCTGATCAAATTTCCCAAAAGACTTTCCATCCCACTCAGTGCCAAAGTGAAGACCTTTATCATGGCTAACAAAGTCCTGTGTGACTTATCGTTCCCATACCATTTCTGACCTCATTCTCTACCTCGACTCCTTCGTGCTGATCCAAGCACCGTGGCCCACCTTCCAAGCCTTGAAGGGTCCCGAGCCCTCCTTAGTCAAGGCCTTTCCATTCTGTCCGGAACACTGTGTGTCCAGAGACCTCCGACCTCCATACAAATGGTCACCTTACAGACGAAGATTTCCCTGACTCTGCTGGACAAGCTACCTGTATTCTCCAGCCCCAATCTTCCTTTCCTCCTGACCCTGCTTTGGTTTCCTCTGTGGACCCGACAGGCTGTGTGTTCACAATTTGTTTGGTTTACTTCTTTACCCTCCAGCCTAAGTTCCATGAGCACACCACTCTGTCGTTCCCCGGGAGCTGAGAACGGTACCCGGTACAGATCAGGCCCATAACAAGGATTGGTTGAATAAATTCATGAACAAATGAATGAAGAAATGGAAGAAATTGAGAAACAATTCAATATGCACCAACTATAAAATGGATTAATTAATCATGGCGTACTTTGACACTGAAATACCACTCAGCAGTGAGACAAAATAATTTACTACCACAGACATCGACAAGGAAACGTCACATTATATAATGCTGAGCAAAAAGAGAAACTTGCAGGAGAACTACAGTAGTGCCCTGTACAAAGACTCAGGCTGGATTAACTGCAGTCAGAGACCAGAGATGAGCCTGTCGTTTCCAGGGGCATACCCCATGTCCGAATCCCCTGTTGTGACTGTGTCCTGGAGGGGGACAGAGGGGGCCCAGTGACTGTGCTGTAGGTCGGAGGCGCACGTGCCTCGGGACCTGGCAGCAGCGGACCAAGCGGGGTCTGAAACCCTTCTCTCGCTGGCTGTGCAGTAACTGGGCGGACAGTTACCCTTCAGTCTAAGGTAGTTTATGGGGCACGAGTTTTGGAGAGACCCTGCTCTTTTGGAACAGGAACAAAAAAGGAAAAGTCAACAAACACCGTCTGTGGGAGGAGGCACTGTTGCAGGATCCACGGCCAGGATATGATTCCTGGACCTGTCCTGCAGAGCTCGACAGGAGATGTCTGTGTCCTCTGAGTCACCTAATGGGAACACAACGGACGCTGTAGATGCCACTTGTTTAAAAGCCACTGTGATACTGCACGATAAGGTGACCAAAGCAAAGTGAACAGGACACTATGTTCTCCAAACACTGGAACAGTCACAAAGCATGGACTTGGGGGTCAGAAAGGCCTCGGTTAAAATTCTATTTCTATAAACTTACTAGTCCTATGTTCTGAAACAAGTGGTCTAAACTTTCTGAGCCTCAGTCTTCATTTTTTCTTATGCAAAAATAGAGGCATTAAGAAGGCTGTTAAAGGTTTTTTGCAATGATTAATTGAAATATACATATTAAAAGTACTTGGTGTAAGGCCTGGCATTAAAAACAGAAGAGTTGCCTAAATAATTGCATGAATCATAAGTGAATGGATGAATAAGTAAACTCTACAATGATGCAAAGGAGACACGCAGTAAACTCTAAGTACAAGTTCAGATGTGATGCAGGGACCTGAGTTGTTCTCCTGGAACAATTACTCTCTTGAGGGAAAATAGAGGAGGCATCATGGAAGGGTGACCTTGGGCCTTGGCATAGGGTGCGGCTTTCAGTTACAGAGAGCAGAGGGCTTCACATGGACCGGCAGGGGATGTGAGGTTGCTCGGACAGCAAGGCAAGATTGGGGTGCTTCCCAGCTGGACCGTCGGTTATCATCAGTCTGCCCACTGAACACCGATGAAAACTGCATGAATGTCTAAGTAATGTTACCACGGTAGATCCAGTTTCACAACCAGGCATTTGAAAACTTTAGAATGCCACCTGCTCCCTCCCTCCCTCCCTCCCTCCCTTCCTTCCTTCCTTTCTTCTTTCCTTTTTTTACTTCTTTTCTTCATGTTTTAGAAGAGCCATGGCCCCGGTGGGGTCAGGGGCAGTAAATCAATGAATATTCCTGCAGGAAACCACAGACCCACTCACACAAGTGGGATAAATAGAGGCTATAAAGAGCCTCGTGTCAAGTCAGATCATTGCAAAATAGCTATAAAACGCTTTCAGCTTTCAGAATGTTAAATTTCAACGTTGCAGAGCAGAGACAAGCCACAGGGCCCTTGAGAAAGGAGCCTGACCACATAAAGACACACTGGCCCACGTCTGGCCTCAACATCTATGAGACCACGTAGGGCAAGAGGTCGGACAAGGAATGTTGGGCCCACACACTACTCACCGCACAGCAGGCTCCTTCCTCCTCCCTTTAAATAAGCTTCGAGAATAGGAGCCCCCTGGAGAGATACAGGCTGTCACATGCTAATTAACACAAGCCGGGTCCTCACGTGGCTGGATCACGTCTGGAAAATCATCCCTGACCGTGCGCATCTAAGCATCACAGGAAAGTGATGACAATTAAGTGTTTTCTCTCTCTAACCGCTTGAATTGCAAGATATTTCAAAACCAAGATCAACAGAATACCAATTTGTCTGACAAGGGAGAGAAAATACGAGGCATGTTTTTCGGACTTTTTTTCCCTTGAGATGTCAAAGATTTAACTTAAATCTTCAGCTCTTCTGCTTATGATCAGTATAATTCCAGAAGCAGGGCTCGCTGCTCTGGGCTCCATGGCGGTGCCTGTGCTGAGAGCCGAGAGCACCATCTCTCGCACTCGCTCCGAGGAGATCTCTGCGTTTCCATAGAGATTCTGCAAGGGGCTGGCCGTGCTGCTCCGAGGGATGTGCACACCCTGGCAGAGGGGTCTCTGGGCTTCACTTGTTTTACATTGAAATTACGACAGTAAGCACTTACTCGAGACAAAAAGGTCACATACGGACAGTGAGAGCCCTTCAGGGGGTTTGTCTCAATAAGGTGACCTCACCAATCCAGTTACACACGCATGTTCCTGGGTTTCCCTACTCAGATGAGAAGTGGAGTGGGCTTGGTTTCGTGAGGATTCTCCCCAGGTGTAGGGCATGGGAGTCAGAAGGCCGTCCGGAGCCACAGTCCTTGTAGAAGGAAATGGCTGGATATAGTGAGTGACCCACACAAAGGGTGGGGATGAGCTTAAGTCCCCAGGACCTGGCTGGCACTTGGACAGTGAGAAAACCTGGAACGAAGTGGGGAAAAGACCCGGGTTACACAGACTTGGGCACGGAGTCCACTCCCGTCATGCAGCTGGGTGACTTTGTTGAACAAGTCATCTGAACTTTCTGAGCTCTGAGCTGCTATTTCTCCATCAAAAACTTTAAAAGAAAATGATGGCAACCTGCACTTACTATGAAGATTCAATAAGGAAGCAGCAGGGTGTCTGGCATGTGACGTGTTTGATAAAGGCAACTATTTTACTGAATGGTGTCGATGATGCGATACAAAGATTCGTGACGATGATGCTGGTCGTGGTGGTGATGGTGCTGACGACGGTGAGCAGTAGTTATGGTAACCAGAGGGGTCCAGACCCAGGAGGGCCTGGGATTTGGAAAGACACACTTTGTTGTCCCTCAATCTTGTGGTGCATAGAGGTTTAAAACTAGTGTGAAGGGGGATAAGTTGACTTGAGAACATAAATGTTGATTGACAGAAGTAGAAGAAATTCCCACTCAGTTGGAAACCAAGCCAAACTTATTCTCTAATTTGTGCCATAAATTCTTCTCTGTATGCCGAGGACACATGGCAGATTAGACAGACAAAACTCTTGCCCCAAATAACTTATTTTCTGGACAGAGAAAACAAGTGACATGCACATGGACAAATGAACACAGGAGCTGTGTATGGGCACGATCATGTCTTGTGAAATTAAATAGTCATTCTGTCTAAAGAGTGATGACTTTTGTTCTGTGGGGAGGGAGGTCCAGGCTCCTTTGACCTAGAGTTGTCTGTGAAAGTCTACTTGAGAAGCAGATTTTCTGATTGAAACTAAAACGATTAGAAAAGGAGATTGTAGGTTGTGTAGGACTGTGTAGAGCAGGGCAAGGAATTGGGATTTTTTTCCTAAGTGAAAAGGAAGAGATTAGGTGGTTTTAATCAGGGGGTGGCATAATCTGATCATACTTTAGGGAGATTACTGTGCTTTCCGAGTGTGGGCTGTTAAGCTGTCGGAGGGGTGGGTGGGAGTAGGGAGGTGCGGTGTGAGGAGAGCAGGAAGATCAGCTGGGAGGCGGGGCAGAAATGCAGGAGAAATGACAGAACCTTGTACTAGGTTCATGGTCACGAGGAACGAGAGCTGGGGGACCTATTTGGGGTGTGCTGATACTACTTACCCAGGGGAACGCCTGGGAGACCAAACCCTGCAAACCAGGAACACACCGCCTCCCTGCCTTGGAAAATTCCAAACTCAGATGCCAACTGGATAAAGCCAGTCTACCGCCTCTTGGGGACTCTCCTTGTACTTGGGACACACTCTCAAGTTCATGACTAAGTTTCACATTCCTTTCGTGGCCAGGCCCCTGCCAACTGCTCCAGTCTTTTGCTCCTGCCACATTGGTGTGCTCTCAAGCACACCGGCCTCTTTGCAGCCTGAGGCTGTGGTTCATGTTAGTCCTTCTGCCTGGTGTGCTCCAGAAACAGGTTAGAACGTCTGAACTGCCTAGTTTCCTCCCCTTTCCCAGCTCTTTCCCGGAGCAGAAACGTAAGATTTTACTGTGGAGTCGCAGAGCGTTTGCAATATAAGGAGGCACGGTGCTACCAAGGGTCAGTGCCAAGGCAGCCAACCCAGCCTGGGAAGGGTTAGAGGTGACCTCCTGGAGGATGTCATATCTGAGACTTAAATAACAAATAGCTATAGAAAAGAAGGAGGCAGCACTTACAACCATGGATTCAGGAAAGAGCGTGGCTCATTGAGAGAAATGCAAACATTTCCCTCCATGTGGCGGGGGGCGGAGAGAGAGAGAGAGACCACAGCATGCTGACCTGAGTCTGAATCCAAACGAAGACATGAAGGGCTCCAGGTGAATATTATCTGAGAGGAGGCACCAGGTCCCTGTACCAGAGAGAGAGAGTGCTCCTGTCCTAACAGTGGAACCCTGCGCACCAGTGTGGTCCGAATTCCCTCTAGCCTGGGATGTGGCTGAGTGGAGAGGGCGGGGGTGCTTCGGGGTGCTGGTGGCTGCTGGGGAGAGTCTAAAGGAGGAGGTGGCTTCTTTTGTCACTAGTCATCTCACAAGAGCCAGAAATTCAAACAATCTAGCATTTAGAGAGGCCGTACAGAACTGTGCATTTGAGAAAAAAAGAACTTTAAGTGGCATTATAATTTTACCATATCCGCATGTGTTCCATTTCCTATTTTGGTATTGTACCAACTTTCAGTTGTATCTGAGGACATGGAGGAATAGTTAGGCTTCCCAAGGCCCAGGGGCTATAGGGGAAGTAACCCTGCCCCGGCCCATCCGGCCTCACCAACTCGCTCCTGCCGCGTCTACAGGGCCCTGCTCCCGTGTGCCCCGTTCCTACCCACCGTCCACACGTCAACACTTCTCGGCAACACTTGCCCGACAGCGCTGCTCCTCCCCGTAGACGCGCCAAACCACCGCTTGGGCTCCAGGTCTGTGATCTGCTGCACAGCGCCCCTGCGCATTGCCCCTTCCCGGCTCCTCCTGGGTGCTCCCCGCATCTGCACCGTCCTGGTGGGGTGCCTTTCTGTCCGCCTCCTGCGGCCTCCCTGGTGAAAGGTGAGACCCCCCTTTCTGAGATTCCGCACAGCGTGTTGGGCATGGGCTTGGTGTGTGAGACTGAGTTTTGATTTCCCTGTCTTCCCCAGCATCAGCTGGGGGCTAAGGCTAAGCAGTCAGTCCTTTGGACCGTTATGCTCCAGCACCTGACGGGTGCATGGGACAGTTACCGAGAACTCAGTAAAAACAGTACAGGTTCGAGGGGAGGGAGGGAGGAAGGGAGGAAGGAAGAACTACATGACCGTAACCCAACGATTTTAGAACCACCAGCGCTCTGTCATCCCCTCTCCCTCCAGGAAACCCAGGTGACAACGCTTTGGCAAGGGGCCCTGAAGTGAAATGTTGCCCAGGTTGAGATGTAGGAGCCTCTGCCTGCGGCCGACCCCAGTGCCTGGGCCCCAGGGTGAGACTCGTTCTGGTGCCCAGTGGAGACGAGACAGGAAGCAGTGGGAGAAGTGCTGGGAGGGATGCCAGCAGACAGGGCCAAGCTCTCCCAGGCTCCGTGTGCTGACAGCATGCTGTTCCCAGGGTGCAGGCTCGCCTGGCCCCCTGCCCCGCTGCCTGCCTGCCCTCCTGCCCACCTGTAGCAGGCATGCCCAGGGCTCTGGGCCTGGCTCTGATAGCCCACGTCAAGAGCGAATGTGTCAGCCACACGGTGTCCTTGTGCCTACCCAGATGGGCAAGGTTGACGAGCACGAGGCCGGGAGATCTACAAGCCCAACTCTCATTGGGCCTTCAGAGGCCCCTCCACAGCCTCCTCCCACTGGCATAGCTTCCTGCTTCTAACGGAACCCAGGTTTTCTGAACATGCACACACACAGCGCAGCAGATATGACCTCGACCTCTGATGGGCTTGCACATAATGACCTTTTGGCTAAAAAGCATGGAATCATTTTCGGCCCTGGCTGTGCCACTTTAAGATTCTATGATCTTGAAAAGTACCTCTCTGCTCTCTGAGCTCCTGAAAACAGCGATGGAAATACACTCTCTCTTCTCTGCCAGTCTCCTCAGGTCATGGAGGGAGTCAAGGAGGGCAGGTGGGCAGCACAGGGCTGTCCCTGCTCTGTCTCTGTCCCTGTAGTCGCTTTGTGCACCATTCACACAGGCACTTCAAGCCTGTCCGTTCTGATTTCTCCAAGGGGTTCCTGGGGGTGGGGGTAGAGGAGCAGGTACCCTCTGCTCCGGGAGCTGTTTTTGGTAACTGCCATCCCTGAGCCTCCCGCTCTGGCCTGGCCCGGTGCTCAGCCCTGGTGCGTATTACCGTCCCCGATCAGACAAAACGTGCAGAGCTGGCAGCTGTGGCTGCTTCATCTGACCAGTGAGCCCAGGACTCAGAGACATACATCGATTCCTTCCAGGTGATCAGCACTGTTGTCTCCAAAGACCTCGCCAAGATGTTCCTTTTCCTGTCTGTGTCTCTCATGGGAAGAGCTTTGTCTAGAGTGCCGTAGGTGCTCAGAACATCCTTGAGAATTTAACGGCCTCGACCTTCACCTGGAAGACTCAGCCGTGGGTCTGCAGAGGAGCGGAGAGTTTGCAGAGGTAACTAACACCTTGTCTCCCAGAGACATACCGCAATGATGGAAGTTGGGTTTCGTCTTTCTCCATGAACAATGGAAAGCTGAAGTAAGCTTCATCTCTCATCCTTCTTGTGTGCCCCCTCCTTGCTGGGGTCTCTCCTCCTCTGGGTATGAATCTTACTTCATTAATCACTGTCGACACACCTTTCCACTCTGCCAATTGAACCTTTGAACCTAGAGAAGTGTGTTGGTCAAGTGGGACTTCTTATTAGTCACTTCATGCGGCCATTGTGAGCAACCTGTGTGGAAAGCACTTAGCCCGATTCCTGGGGCTTGGTAAACACTCGACAAACTGAAGGCGACGGGAACTAATGACCCACTCTGCTGTCTCTCGGGTTGCCTTCCACGCACTCATGACATCAGAATACACAGACCAAACATCACACATCCACAGAATGATTCATCTGGTTTAATGGCTCAGACAAAAGTCGCAGGCAGGAGCAGAACCCCACAATGAGGAAGAAGGCAAGGCTGGAAGACGCACACTGAGCCCTGACTCACGAGGGTTTACAGCCCGTGAGAAAGTACACCCTCTTCCCCATGGGCCCACAGGGCGAAGGAGCCAGAGAGACCTGCACGGGGAGGGCTTTGTCTAACTTTGAGGCAACCGGTGGTAACTTGGCTCTATGAATTAGATACTATTTGTTGTTTGGGGACCAGAAGGGAGCAGAGAGCAAGTGGAAGCTGCGCTTCAGCGTGCCCTGACCCCCCGAACTTCAGCACACTCCCTGGTATTTCAGCACGTCTTTCTAACACGTTGGTATCTTCCCTAGTACTTCTGAGAGTATGCCACGGTCAGGGAAGACCCCTATTTTATTGGCCAAGGCAGGAATGTGGGCAAGGGGAGGAAGAGAGTCCTACTGAGGAAGAAGAAAGTTTGATTTCTGGAGCAGAAATGCCAACTGAAAAACACCAGGTGCACAAATGTCCAATCACCTGCAGCACTGTTTCAGGCTCGCGTTCAGTGATTTATGTCTCTAATCTCCCCTGCTCGAAGCCAAAGGCCCGACAGCGGGGTGCCTATTGGATTTATCTTATTGTTGCCTGAAGAAGTCTGCACATGGAGGGAGCTAAGCAAGTATTTGTGTAATATGTGATGTGTGTGCACCTGCGTGTGTGGAATCTTAGGAGACCCATCCCGCTGAGTTACTCGTTGCTGAACGTGAACTGACACCCCTGCTCCGAGTCCTTCCTTACAGATTGGTGGACCGACACAAGCAGGAACAAATTCAGAGTGAACGATGGTCTTAGAGACAACACTTTAAATGACAAGAAATAACCATAAGATTCACAGCTAGAGGTTTGCCTCAGACTTGGCTGGGATGTGTTGAACACTCTGGGTGTTAAATGTTACAAGACGAGATTCCACATGATATTTACCGTTAGAAAAACTCTTAGAGATAAGAAAACTGAGGGTTAGCGAGATGACATAGTTTGTCCAAGGTCACGTTCCTGGCACTGGGTGGAGCCGAGATGCTGAACTCAGGTACCTGGCTTTCCTGGGAAAGACCGTGAATTTGAACCTGTAGGGTTCGTTTTTTTTTTTTTTTTTAAATCAGAAGGAAGAGGAATGTCATGTGTCAAGTAATTATTTTCTATGAAAAGCAGAGTTTCTTTTCCTGAAATAAGTTTTAGAACTCTTCACTGATTTGTGCTGTGAATTGGGGCACCTACAGAACATTGCTAGAACCACGTGGACTGAAATACAGGGGTCCACTGACCTAGGTTCAGAAAACTTTTGGAAAAAACCATTGCACAGGGAGATGAAATATGGAATTGAATTAAAAAGCTGGCATCTCTGGCTCATCTACAATATATTTAGAAGAAACATTTGGCCCATTGCTATTCATTTCTTATAAAAACACCTGCAATAATGGGTAAGGGCTGATTGAAATAAACGCAAGTTGAGAATTTATTTGAATCCGAAACTAAATGTGGACTCATTAGTATCCTTTTCCTATGGTTCATGATTTCTTAGAACTCGACTTTAGCTAATACATTTCAAAAAACCAGACTTCAGTTAAATTGGTTTGGTCAAAATTTCAGGCAGTTTGGGCTGGAGAGGAGGCAGCGGAACTTCATTTGGGTTTTAGTTTTCGGTTGGCACCTGTCGCCACCAACGAGTCAGCAGAGCTGTGTGGTCCAGAGGCCTTCGGAAAGGAGTTCCTTGGATCTGGGGGCCTGTCTCCGAGGGACGGAGTGTGCAGCTCTCAGATACTGCCTTTCTGCCTGCCTCCTGTTCTCTCCTTGAAGGGAAGGAAGAAGCCTGGATGGATAGATGGGCGGACAGAGAAAACAAGAACTACCCAACAAGCCACAAACTGAGCTGCTGCGTTCACAGCTGACGACCAGTGAGGTTTCTGGTGGAACAGAGCCATGAGGGAGCCCCGCCAGCCTGGGATGATGGGACTTGCACTGGTGTCTATTTCTAAGGTGGGCTCATGGGGTAGATGTCTGCGGGAGGTCAATGAAAGTGTGCACATTTGATACGCGCCTTTCTTTGAATGTGACAATGCCTGTTTTGCTCCTTGGAATCCCCAGAGTGTAGCCACAGATTCCTCAGATGGTTTCCTTTTGCTCAATGGGTGACCAGTAAACCATGCAGTGACCAGAAGTTCCTTAGAGTCACATAAAGGCAGTGTCCTGGGCAGCCATTCAGCCTGATTGAACCCCCTTCCAGCTGACCCCGGACCTAAGCCTGCTGCCCTGTGCCAGCTCGCTGTCTTCTCAGATGAGGAAGATGAGGAAGACGAGAAAGACGAGGTGGGTGGGTCAGGCTCCACAGAGAGTAAAGGAAAATGGGAGGAATGGGCAGGAAAGGGAAGATGGAGGTCATGTCCAAGGGAAGTGGGTGTGTTTTGGGCGCGGGGACGAGCAGCTTTCCACCCCAGTTTCTGGGAAATGGCTGTTTTGTCAGGAGTCTTGAATTTGCTGACCGGGACCAGCAGGGAAAATGGAAATCAGCCTCAGGTGCTATTTTCTCAGGCTCTGAAGAAGGCCACCTACCCTCCCGGGACCTCAGCGAATGAGTGCAGTGTACTCAGAGGGGCTGTCTGGGTGGACCCCACAGTCAGCAGGCAGTGGAGCCAGAATGCGGTTCTGGGGTTGGCGTCAGGCAGGTTGGGGCTAATTTCTTGGCTTCGCTGTTCATTGCTTAAGGGAAAGTAGACACATTTACACATTTCATACATCTTACTGGTAAAGTAAATGAAAATAGATAAAATGTATCCCCTTTAAAGTTACTGTGACGATTCAACAAGATAATGCACGTCCACGGCCCTCACCTTGCACAACACCTAGTACACTGCCATGCACTTGACACATGAACTGTCCCACTCTTTTCCTCACATGCCGCACCTCCAACTGCAGTGCGCCTCGCACGCCCCCTCCCAGCTCTCAGCCACCTAGCGCTGCACTCACCTGCTTGACTCTTCCTCAAACGGATCTCGGCCTCCACGAAGGGGGAGAGTGGGCAAAGAGCGATGTCAGCACAGCGGAGTGCCTTCCGTGAACTACTTTGGTCTTCCGAAGAAACCCCCTCTGGCCACCCCATCTGAAGAACTTGTTTCGGTCAAGCTCTGGCTACACTTCGGCCCAACTGCAGCTCCTGGGAAGACCGGGCTGATGACGGGTCCTGCGCACCTCAACTTTCCGTTAGCTTAAACAGTGATTGCGCCGAGCCTCATCATCTTCTTCGCTCTTAGTTATGTCCGTGGAAAGAGAGGCTCTGTCGACAGATATTTCACCTTGTCTCCTGAAATCTCAGGGAAGCTTTTTGTGGAGGGGTGTCCTTGCAATCGTGGCCTGCAGGGGACCCTCACGCGGCAGCACAAACCTCTAACCCACTCTGGGTGAAGGGATTTTCTGTCTGCACTGCTCTGGGCACCAGTCTTGGTCTTAAAGGTGGAGAAACCCTGAGGATCGGAGTCGAATGTAGCAGCGCAAAGACTACCCTTCCGCCCCTTTCAAACGGGAGCAGCGGCATCGCCACCCTCCCACAACCTGATGTCGGGTCACGTGTGCAGCAGTGCCTTGCACAGTCCGTACGCTACCAAACCCGCAAGACACGGGCTCTTCCTTGATGGCGCTGTGGTCCTTCCCTCTGCCGCCTTCTGGTTCTTCGGCATCTGATTAACAGTGGCCTCCCTGTGCATTTGTGGCTGCGGCGGCAGCTGGGCATCATGGTACATCTACTCAGTCTTACTGTTATCTGGTTCACTCGCTGTTTGACTTTGCACTAGGAGCCCCAGTAATCCTGCATTAGTAGTGGGAAGGGTGGAGGGTCCTTCATGGGAATTTGCAACACCTGGAGGGCCAGAATAACTCATTTGTCAGAGCATAGTGAATATACATTTTATTTTTACAAAGCGAGTGGAATGCAGTAAGACTTCACAAACTCTTCTTGAGTGGTAGGCCAGTGCAGAACAGAGAGAGCTGAAGCACTTTCGAGGGTGTGGGTTAAAAAGGTTGTTTCGAGACCTTTAAAAAACACTGCATTTGATGAGTCTGGGAAATCCACAATAGGCTTCATTCATTTATTCCCTCATGAAAGAATGACTGAGCTTCTATTATATTCCACTGCAGTTGCTGTGTACCAATATTTTATGGTTCTGCATGCACTGGTTTAGTTTAAACCTGACTTCCCTCCTCATCATTCTAGGGCTCATTTGGACAAGTTATTGTGTCTGTGTGCGGAGATGGCTAGTTCCCAGGAAGACTGGCCGCCGGAGCCGCACCAGCCAATCGGGATGCACCCGGGGTGGCTCAGTGATTGATGTGTATTGTATAAATAGAGCAGTGCAAACACATTATGGGAACAGGAAGAGCCAAGTGTCAAAAAAAAAACCCTCTGAAAATAACCATTCGAATGTATGCAAATTGCTTAATTAATTGACCTCATTTGTGCATGCAGATAGCCTTTGCCTTTCCATTATGAATTGGTTATTTTTCATTGTGCTCCAAAACAATATTCCAAGGTTAATTAAACCCTCTCAAGCTATAGGTTAATATTCAATTCATATGTAAACACATTTATAAACATTAATCAAATTCAAATTGCTCATTTCATAAGTACTGTTTTATTCATTTTCAGCTAATAGATGTGTTATCTGTATTCAGTGTTGGCCTGGAGCAGTTCATGTTTGGGGAGATGATAGTTACGTAAATGGCAACCTAGTGTTTACTTTGAAGTTGATTAAGACTTTTCCTGGTTCCCAATTGTTTGTTGCTGTAATGATTTAGCTCAAAGTCTCCGTTTGGAGTGTTGGTGGGGCGTTTAAAATACCACGATGATTGCCAGAGAACTATTGCACCCCGAGCATTTGTGTTTCGAGAGATGTCAGAGTGAAGGCTCGCTGCCTCTTCAGGCTGGACTCCCGGGGGCGCAGAATGAGTCTTCCTGGGGCCAACGCCATCTCGGGCCTCCCCTCAGCTTGGCAATGCATTTATTTGTCCATTCGTCAACTGAAAGGCTCAGGGATGTGTGCATTCACTGTTACCGTCCCATCCATCCACCCACCCACATGAGTTCACTCGGCAAACATCTGCAGAGTATCCTGCACTGAAATTTGAAACATGCTCCATCCAAAGCAAGCTCCTGGGCCGCCTCACTGCTGCACGGAACCTGACATATCCGCATTTCGATAAGCTTCCAGAGGAATTGTCATCTGCATCACAACGGAATTACTGACGTATGCACATACGAATTGTGCGCATGCTGAGTGCTGAGCATTGGCATGGGTACTGGGCAGTGGGGGGTGCGGTTGTGAATGAAACAGACACTCCCTCAGACACTGATGTGTACGAACGAAGCACAATAAGCGCTGAGACTGGGGACACAGAGGGAGCTCCGGGGCCGTGGAGCCAGAGATCCTCCCGTGGGGTGAGGGTGAGGGGAGCATTCCTTGAGAATGCCGTGTTTAAGTGCACCTGGGGGCTGGCTGGGAGTGAGCCATGAGAAAAAGATCAACCGCGTTAGGTGGTCCGAGGCTGCTGTTCTGGTTGTGAGTGGGTGGTAGGAATCTGAGGATGACACGGGCCTGGCAGTTTGTCATTCATGAAGGACCGACAAAGGGAGACATGGTTACATTATACTTATCAGGGTCACTCGGACAGGTTTTGGGGTCAAAGTCAGGCGCCAGGCAGCACCGGGCAAGTCTAGGAAAGTTGGTCTTTTCGCTCCTCGGTGTTATTTTTAAAAGAAGGTACACTAGCCCCTCTTCACCAGAGTGTGCTGATGGCTGAGTGACTCCATCAAATAGAACAGACAGCAGAGGAGCACGGAGAGGGCTGGTGGTCTCTGGAAGGCTCTCGGAGCGGGCGGGTGAGGCAGGGCCTGCTTCCCAGGGATCTCGCCAGGAATGGCCGCAGTCAGTCAGTGTGCTCAGAGTCTGGATGGTCCTCACCCTCCTGATGCCAGCGGGGGACGGAACCCACAGGCTGCGTTGTTTGTTCTGTGTGTCCTTGACTCAACGCACTACATTTTGGTAAGGACCTTCACATCTATACGCAGACAGGACATTGGTCTGCAGTTTCCTTACGAAGTCTTTGGGTCAGGGTTCATTATCAGATGGGCTGGGAAGGACTCTGCCCTGCTCCCTTTTCCAGAAGAGGTCACTCACACTTGGTCTTATTTGTTCCGTAAACCTTTGGTTGAATCTACCAGCGAAACCGTTCAGACCTAAAGACATCTTTGTTGGGAGGTTTTAAACTATAAAGTCAATTCAGTTAAGAGATATTAAACTATTTAGGTTATGTATTTCTTCTTCAGTGAGGTTTGGTGGTTTGCATCTTTGAGGTTTGGTGGTTTGCATCTTTGAAATTGGTGTGATTTCTTTAAGCTGTTGAGTTGACAATGGGCACAGAATGGTTTGTGGCATTTCTGTATTGTTCTCTTAACGTCTACTGGGACCCTGGTGACACCCCTACACTCGACTTCGTTCCTGATGTTGGTGCTCCTTTGTGAGTCTGGCTGAAAATTTACCAAGTTACTGATCTTGGTATCAAAGAACAAACTTTTGCTTTCTTTGATTTTTCTCTATTGGTAATGTTTTCATTAAAGATTGTTCTTATCTTTATTATTTTCTTCTTTTTGCTAGCTTCCTCTTTAGTGAAGCCCTTTGTAAGTTTCTTAAAGTGAACACAAGCAATTGATTGGAGACATTTATTTCCATTATAAATTTGCCTCTAAACACCAATTTAATTGCATTTCACAAAATGTTATGTGCCAAATTTCATTTTTATTAACTTCAAAAATTTTCAGATTTCCTTGAAAAGTGTTTATTGACCATGAGATATTTGAAGTGTGTTGTGTAATTTTCAAATGTTTGAGGAGATTTTCAGCTGTTTTTATGTTACTGATCTCCAGTTCATTGCATTATGATTAAGAACATACTTTATAAATTATTATTATTATTTACTTTTATCTTCTCTTTTCTTTTTTAAACAATTGATTTTAACATTTTTTCTTTTTTCCTTTTTTTAAAAGATTTTATTTATTTATTTTTAGAGAGAGGAAGGGAAGGAGAAAGAGAGGGAGAGAAACGTCAACATGTGGTTGCCTCTCATGCCCCACTACTGGGTGACCAGTCAGGGCAACCCAGGCACGTGCCCTGACTGGGAATCGAACCAGTGACGTTTTGGTTCGCAGGCTCACACTCGATCCACTGAGCTACACTAGCCAGGGCATTTTTATCTTCTTTTTAAGTAGTAGAAGTATATTGTATGGCCCAAGATATTGCCTACCTTTGTGAAATTTCATGTGAACTTTGCAAGAAAGGATATCCTGCTGTTTTCGAGTGGAGTGTTCTATAAATATCTGTTAGAATATTTGGTGATGTTGCTTAAGGCTTCCATATTCTTGTTGATAGCTTTTCTTTTTATGTCAGTTATAGAGAGACAGATGTGCAAACCTGAGACCTGGATTAGCTAATAAGCAAACAGGCATGTGTTTTAGGCACAAAGGGAAGAATGTCCCCTAGAGTTTGGTTTCCCCAGGGAGTCATGCCCTTAACGCTTCCATCATCACAGTCAAATTCGGTCATTTTTTAAAATTGTAATTGTCTTTATCTTCCCTATTCAATTTCAGCTGCAGTGTTAAATATTTCCTTTGACATGGTGAGTGACGAAAGTTAAACACTGGGTTTGAAGGTGTCATCGTACGCCACATTTTTCCCCCTGTTCATCTTAGAAAAGTTCATTTCCGTTGAGCACCAACCCAGCTCCCTGGAGCAGCCGGCCACTGAGCTCACCACGGAAAGAAAACGCCTCCTCTGATGCGACGTGAGGTTCCAGCCTGACTTTTGCTCGTTTCTCCTTTCAGTTCTATCAGTTCTTATTCCACGTAATCTGAAAACCTGAGTTCAGATTCACACGTGTTTAGTATTGTTGTATTTTCTTGATGTCATGGGTTTAACTGTGCCTTGCCCACAAATTCAGTTGTTGAAGTGCCAGCCTCAGTATCTGGGATTGTGACCTTATTTGGGAATGCAATGGTTACAGATGGAACTAGTTAAGATAAGACCACGTTGTGGCAGAGTGTGCTAACAATCCGACACAACTAGTGTCCTCATAAACCGGGGAAGCTTGGGTACAGACGAAGACAAAGGCCAAATTTGGACTGGCCCCTATAAGACAAGGAGCACCAAGGATTACCAACAGAGCACCAGAAGCTCGGCCAAAGGCAGGGAACAGACCCTTCCGATGCCTTGATTTTGAACTTCTAAAGTCCAGAACTGTGAGACAACAGATTTCTACTGTGTAGGCCACTCAGTTTGTGGTTCTTGGTTACGGCAGCCTCGGCAAACGAACACAGTCGGGGAAATGCACATTTTGTCGTTAATAACACCTCTCTCAACCTCTGCTGTGTCTTCTTGTGCTGAAGTCCACTCGATCTGATATCTTAAAGTAGTTGCTCCAGTTTTTTTTGAAATTTAATTAATTAATTTATTATTTTAAAATTGTAATTGTTGTTCAAGTGCAGTTTTCTGCCTTTTACCCCATCCCAGCCCACCCCCTATAGTTTTTAATTTTAAATGATCATTTGCATAGTATATTATTTTCTATCCTTTTGCTTATAATTTATCGCTATTATTCTAGTTAATGACTATATTTTATAGGCAAAAATTGGTTGTTTTTCCCCAATGTAATTGGACAATCCTGTTTATTAATTGACATGTTTTGAGTACTTAACATTTAGTGCAATTATTGGTATCACTTAATTATTTATATTCTGTTTGTCTTCTTTGGTTTTTGGTCTTCCATTCTTTACTTACTTTCTTCTTTCATATTCCTTGAATACGTTTTAGCCTCTCATTAAGAGCCACACTTTTTTTCTGTTTGTTTTCCTCATGGTCACTGTAAGGAATACAATGTACACAGCACCTTCTCAGAGCCTGCTTAGAATGGCTACTTCTAGTAAAACCGCTTGCATGCATTACACACACACACACACACACACACACAAACACACATGTTGAAGCGGGTCTGAAGGTGAGGGGGGCGCTGGTGCATCTCTGAGGCAGCCCCGGAGCCGGCTGGGTCATCTGCTGTACTGCCGTGGTTTTTGTTTGCTGGTGTCCGGTGCTCACTGTCCTGTCACTGCCAAGACATCACTACTCTACTTATTTCATATGACTCAGTGACCAGCGGCTACCTATCAGGCGACAACTGTCCCTGGGAAAGGCCCATGTGTTGTCAGAGAAATCATAAGTGAGTGGAAATGCCATATTCAAACCACGCTTCTCAGACCCACTGCCTGTGGGAGCGGCCGAGAAGGCATTTGTCCAGAGTCCGGGGCAGAGCCGGCCAGGCTGGGACTCCCCTTGGAGCTCTGTTCCCAGTACGCTGCTGCTGTGAGGCAAACCGGGGTATGGGGAGGGGCTCCCAGCCTGCGGGGACCAGTGACTCGGGCTGGGTGGGAACCCCAGCTCCACAGGGAGGGAGTCACCAAGGGGGGCAACTCTTGTTTGTGGGAGACAGTTTACCCTGGGTTTGGTCTACAAGACTCTGGAATCCTGCCAGGCCGGCAGACACCTCGCTAGCCCACTTCTCCTTGGGGATCCCTTGATGTCCCATTTTACTTGGGGTCACATGACTCTAGCCCTGACCCCTCCTGAGCAGACCATGGATCCGAAGGCACTCAATAAGCCGGACACAGGAGGAGGACCGGCATGAGGACTCCGGTTAGCACAGATGCTCTGCGTTGGATAAGGATGGATAACTCATACGTGATCCAAAAGAGAATTGGAGATAATGAGAGAACCAGCGTGGGAAGTGGGATGTGGGCCTCACGCGCTAAGTCAGGCAGTTGCTGGTTCAAATCCTGAGTCAGAGGACAAGCATGGCTGAGTTACCTAACACTGCTGACCACCTGTCCCTTTAAGTGTAAAACTGGGCTGAGGCTGACAACACACAGCAGAGGGTGGTTACAGGCGTCAGTGAGAACGTACCTGGGGAGCATCTCCACGTCTGCTGTCTTAGGCCCTCCTGCACGCCGTGCATGTGACATACATAACTCAGGGTCACGGCTCAGGGCTGGCGCCATTCTGAGCCCTCTTCTCAACCTGTATGACCTCTTTGGCTCTCAGGCCATGGTCAAGTGCCACGTGGCCCCGTGGTTTTTTCTGCTTCCCAGATCCAACACCAAGTTTACAATGTCCTTATCTATGTCCCCAGAATGCTCTGCACACGTCTCTCTCCTGGTAAGCCTTCCTCCCGAACTCCAAGCGGTGAGCCCCTCAAGGGCTGAGATTGGTTCTTCCATCATCGTATCAGTAAACGACATAAGGAAAGCTGCATGTTTTTTTGCATCAGTGACACTCTGTATTAAATATTGCTAGGAGTTATCAGTGTATCCTGCACAGGCCGGCAGGGCGTTTCCTCCGTTCTACTCCCTCACTCACCTTTTTCACTGGAACATGTTCCTATTTTCTTTAAAGGTCCGCAGTTTTCTCCTACTGCTTATGTTGCAAGAAGTCACTGATGCAGGCTCGCTTGTGCACCCTTCCTTTCTGCTAAATGGCTACACGAGTGCCTGTGTTGAGCACCGATGTACAGCTGTTTCCATAGATATCTGAGCTTCACAGCCAATTAGCCGAGCATGTTTTCTGAAGCCCTTTGAATGGCATTTAATAATGATAAACACGCAGCTTTTATTCAATTAGAACATTTTTCTTATTTCTCCTTGGAAACATCAATCCTACACAAGGCTTTGGCAGATGAAAAAAATGTAATGACAGGACGCAGGTCCTGCTCGGTCCTCCACGGGAGCCATTCCAGCTCACACCTCCATCTGGAAGTCCTCGTCCTTCGTTTAACCAACTCCCCGGGCGGAAGACACAGCAACAGCAACGCACACTTGAAAACCACTTTTTACTTTAGTGAAGCCCTTTGGCATACGCTGTTTTACTCAGCCTTCCTGGAGAGCCTGCGGACAGCAGGATAATCACCGGCCTTGTCAAAGGCAGGACACGGGGCTCCTCTGTGCGGGGGGCATGGCGCATCTCCCCAGAAGTCCCTGGTGCCCGGGGTGCTGGGGGGTGCTCAGCACACACTGATGTGAACGGAGGAACGCACCCGAGGTTGTGGGGACGAAGAGCTGCGCCCACAGCAGTTTACAAATGTCCCCTCCTCCTGACGCACCGCACTTGTGGCTTTATCCCGTCTTTCCTTGCTGGCATCAAGCTCAGGGGAGGCGGCTCCTTCTACACCGCATTATCAGTATTTGCCCCCTTCCTTATTTTATATAAACGACAAGAGTCAGCCTGAAGCCTTTTCTAGTCCACTCCTAGAAACTATCTATTATCTGACAGCTGATGCGGAATAAACACACCCCTGCCTTTCAGGTATCAGTTCGCTGTCGTGTTCCCCAAAAGCTCTGCGCGGCATTGGTGAACCTATAGACTCGAAACCTGTTTCTTGAAACCCCATCACTGCTGCATCACCCAAATCAGCGCTGGGAGCGGCGCTCCGCCCCTCCTTCTCACCAAGTGCATTCCGCTGGGAACCGACAGCCTTGCTGCTGCTCCTCGGTCGAGGCGGCTCTGAGAGTCTCCTCTGGTTTCCCGAACATGAACCACAGCCCGCTTGCTCTGAAGGTGCGTTCCAGGGGTTGAGAAGCATGTCGATGTAAGGAAAGTTACCGGCAACACTCGCCTCCCCATACACTCTCCGACTAATTCTCACACGACGGGGTGAGTACCAACACAGTGTCCATTTTACAGATGAGAAAACTGGGAACCAGACAGATGGGAGGTCCTGGCCAAGTTCACACAGCCAGGGACAGGCCAGAGGACAAACTTCCTTTTGCCAACACCAAACTCATGGTCTTAAACCTCAGCCACTGGTGCCCCTGTGCCAGGGCTCCGAGCCTCCTGTCTCTTGTGCTGACAACACCATTTCTTATTCTCTCAAAGATGTGAGCAAAATACCTGAGGGGACCCCTCCCACAGGGTCCTGTCTCTGGAACCTCCTGGAGGCCACTGAGACCAGTCACCAGCCACCTGCTCAGAGGTGACTGGTCACGGTGGAGCAGGTGCCGCTGATGGCTGAGCCCAGAGTCCGTTGGCTGAGACCCAAGAGCACAGTCGACACATTTATCAGTCTGTTTTTCTGCTTATTCTGGGCAATTTAATGAACGTCTTGGATTCCTTCTTCCAGGGCCCTGACCACGTAGCCTTTGCCTGTGTAAGTCACAAACCTCTCAAGTACTGTGTTCACTAGTGTTTTGAATTCAACACCTTTGAAGGGGAGGGTCAAAACCACCCCCACTGCCCTGGGCTAGGCAGAGGCGGCAGCAGTGACCACGCTCAGCGTCAGACCTGCGAGCGAGGCTGCCGTCTCCCTCTCGCCGTCTAGGAAGGCAGGTGGGGCCGGGGGTTGCCTGAGCCCCACCAGCTCTGCAGTGTCTCTGGCTGCTGCCTGGGCTCCTGAGGAAGCCCGGGAGCCTGCAGCTCTGCCCATCACAACTGGGAAGCCACCTCCGAGTGTGGCAGCCCCGCCTTTCTCGGGCCTTCTCCGTGGCCTCGGGCACTTGACCAGGAAATAAGTGCCAGTCAAAATCCAAGACTCGCTGAGTTCAGCTGCCCATGGCCTGGGTCCTTTCCAATGAACTGCTTTTTTTTCTGATAATTTCATTTCTTAGTAAATTGCATTTGAGAAATAGGAAATAGCACAAAGAAGCCACATGTTAAGATAATCTAATACACATGTACCCAGAACAGGCAAGACAGAGAGGAAACCTGACGCATGAGAAGTCCTTTGGAAACTGGATTTTGCAAATGTAACAAACACAGTGACCTGTTTCTCCGTGCTGGAGTATTAGTCCCTGGCAGCGCCTTCGCATTAAAGGAGGGCTGAGAAGCAGGTGGCACGCTGGCAAGACCTCGGGCTTTGAATCGGTGGTCGTTTTGAACCTTTGCTCTGCCATCCGTCAGCTGTGTGGTTTGGGCCAGACTGCGTTTGTCTGTTGGCTTCTGTATCCGAGCCTGTTTCCCCACATGCAAATCGCAAAGCCGTCTACTGTCCCGTGTGCAGCTACTCAGCGCCCCTTCGTGGGCAATGCTCCCACCACCTCCGCTGGGCCCTGCGAGGGCTGTCTGACCATCGTGGCCCTGTTTCTCCCCCAGCCTGAAACGCCACCCTCACCGAGCCGGGATGGGCCTTTGACCGCATCACCTTGATGGCGAGAAAGTGTCAAAGCACAGCCACCAGCTCTGAGCAGGCCTGTGGACACCGGAGGAGGAAACTTCCTTTGATTTTGGGTTGTGAGTCATAAGGACATTGGGCCCTAGTCACGATGTTTCTTCTCCTGGAAACAGTCTGTCTAATGACAAAGCCATCTCTGAGGGTGCGAGGCAGACATTGAAAGGGACATCTGAGTCTCTGAACCCGGCCTGGGCTGGGCCGGCCCAGCCTCGTCCTGCACCCTTAGCACTTTACACAAAGCAGTCCCCTTCATGAGTCACAGGTGGATTCCGCCACATGCAGCAGCCAGAGTCCCCATAAAAACTCCCGGCCTTGGGGCTGTGTTGGGGTCAGAGGTCTAACATCTGACGCTCGAAGGCACAGAGCCATCATTCTGGAAACAGCAGGTCCTTGCACTGCTTTTTAGAGAAATGCTTTGGAGCTTCCTCTGTTTGTTGCCTCTGTCCGCCCCCAAGGCCCACCGAAACGGGTACGTTTCAGCAGACTACACACGCATGGAGATGCATTTTTAATGTTCACGTTTACGTGTCCTTAACAGAACTTAAAAATATTGGGGTGTTCACATTTTTATTCATGGCCTATTACACTGATAAAAAGCATTTCCTTAAATAGAAGCAGGAGGGTTATGAACTTAGTAACAGCTCCGATAAGGCTCTAGTTTGTGATGGTCTTAACCCTCTGTGATGAGCAAGAGGAAGAACCAGTATTTTAAAAATAGTATAGAAATAAATAAATAGCATAGCAGTATAAAAACCTGCCGATTTCCTTCCTCCAGCTTCGCCTCCCCCGACAACCTCCCAGGACCCAGAACGATAGGCTTTGAAAGCCTGGACCTTCCTCTCCCGGCTCCTGCACAGACGCCTGCAGTGGCTGACCACTGCCTGCAGGATAAAACCAGGCTTCTTCCTCCTGCATAGATGGTCCTTGACGATCCTCCGTGGCCAGGTTCCCCCGCGGGCGCTTCGGCCCTCCTCCCACCGAAGGTTGAAGTGTCGGCGTGTGGTGAGCGCGCTCTCTCCCCTCTGATTTCCCACGTGCTGAGTCTTTGGGAGGTTCACTGTCCTCCACTGTCTACCCGGCAAAGCTCCAGCCTGCACCGGGCTCAGCACAGTCACCCCTTCCTCCCTGGTATCTTTTCTGTACATGTCCCCTCGCTGACCCAGGTTGGGCCCCCTCCCCTGGCCTTCCTGGAGCCCCCTGTACAGGCATCTGTCAGAGTTCGTCTCGCTTTTTCCTCTAAGTGCTTGTCCCTGTGTCCGCCGACCCCACAGGCCCGTGGCCCGCAGCTGGCACGTGGCACGGCTTGGAGGAACGTGGCCGAGGAATGGGTGCGCATGCCCGTGGAAAAAGTGGGGCGATAAGGCCGTAATGGGCAAGACCTGAGTAGGAAAGTCCCCAGTGTCAAAGTCTCTATGCAGACCAAGTGGTTCTCATGGAGAGAGGCCACTCTGACATTCCACACGAGAGCGTCAGCAGCTGAGAGCCCTGCTGCTCAGAGGGCTTGTCCTCCACTGCTTGCTACAGGGCTGCAATAGGGGTGTGTTTGCACCAGCCTCTGGAAGTGCACTGCCCCCTCCAGGGACACAGTCGCCCAGTGAAAACACGTCGCCTGGACCAAACAAGCGTTCCGTGAAAGTGAATTTCTCGGGGCACAGGCCCCTTATCTCCCCGTGGAGAGGAAACCAGGCCGTTTGGGCCGGTGCAGGTCCTCCAACTACACTTCTGGAGCCCACTGGCCGAGCCTCAGGGGTCAGGCAGGATCTCGGGAGGGGCCCCCTTTAACCTGATATGATTGCCAACACAACGCACAAGACCGTGATTTGCTTCCTTATTTCTCCCAGTGACCCCAATTAATATCTCCTCACAGGCCTAGAAAAATAAAAATAAATAAACACATAAATAAAGAGCGACCACGACTACAAGTAAAAGGAACTAAAAGTTTCCGTCAGCTCCGTCCCCCTCCCCTTGTCCTTATGACCTTGGCCGAATCACACCCTCTCCTTTTTACATCCAAAGGGCTGGCTAATCCCTGTCCTGTGTTCTTTCCTGGCATTTGCGAAGATTAAATGTGATAATGGTTAGAAAGTGCTCGGAGAACTGCAAATTGCTGTACAAATGGAAGGGATTAAGGGATTAGCTTCAATCCGGTAAAGATGGATTTTTCTCTTTTACAGAAAAGCCCGCTAAATGCCGAGTGTCCGTCCCAAGTGTGGCGGGCGCGTGCACAGCGGACTCGTCCCGAACGCCAGCCGCAGGCCTCCTTCTCCCCGGTTGGTTTCCCGAGCTCCCCCCGCACCCCCTTTCTGCGGCCCAGCCAGATCTCCATGCACATGAACTCAGGGAGCCGGTGCAGTGCTCTGTATGGTATATGCATTTCTTAAAAGTTAGTTATTATCCGACTCTTTAAAATTTTGTATGAGCCATATCCACCCCCACTTGCACGCTCCCTCTCTGGGAAGGAGAGGGCTGCGACTCTGACCCTTCCACGTGACGGTGGTCGTGAGACGGCTTTCCCACTCACCAGTCCTGTGACCTCCAACCAGTCACCTGAACTGGTCTAAGGCCACCTGGACGAGGAGGATGAGTCCCGTGCAGGGCCCAGTGCGTTCGAAGGCTTTCGGAGGTGACTGTGAAATAGCGCATGCCCCGTGAGCGTGCCCTGGTGTGTCTCCCTGCTCTCCCGGAAGTGAGGCCCCGAGTTGGGGCAGCGTCTGCTCACCAGACCCCTCCCCCGGCTCCGCCCTACCACGCAGCACTCACAGTTACTGAAGGACGGAAACAACACCTGTGCCTGTATATCACCGTACACATATTTTGTGCTTGTTCTTGTGTTCCCAGTGTATATTTTTATATCATAGATAAAAATATATGGCTTTATAATAAATACTTCTATCCATTTCTTTCTGTATAAATACATACTCAATGCACAATTTAGAGATGATTCCCATTTACTCACTTACAGAGCTTTGACTTTTTACAGCAAAGTGTGCATTAACTGCAAAAAAGAAAAGCAAGAACAATGCAATTTCATCCCCCTATGTTTTCCATTTAACTCCCGAGAAGTAGACGTGAATTGATTGGAAAGCAGGTCCTGCAAAAACTCACTTTGTACGGCTCTGCGTTCTGTGTGCTACGTTTGGGCGGGGCAGTAAGGGGCGGCTGGAGGGGGAAGATGGTGTGGGAGGAGGAAACATATTTGAAGGCAGCAGATAGGAAATCAACAAAATGAAAAGGCGCGGTAGTCATGGCCTGAGTATGCTAGGCCGTCGTCAGCCAGGAAAATGAGCTCTTTTTTTTTTCTTCTTGAGAACCCAGGACGGGTAATTAAACTCCTCCCACCGCAGTTACATACCATTCTGCAGAGGCCACTGTGACGTTTTTATGTTCAAGGAGAGTCAGTCACACTTGTTGAATTTTGTCATTTTCATGGGTTTCCAAAATAGCCATTAGGGATAAAAGTTATTAAAGATCTAAGTAGATTGTGTATAAGTTCGGGATGGTTAAGACAATGCCTCCATATTTTGAAGTCTAACATTTGAGAAAATATACCCTCAAAGACTGGCATTTTATTTAATGCCAGGCTCAACTAATATGTACTATAAATAAATATACTCTTAGTAGTAAAATTATATAGATTCTGCCTTTGTAGACCTAAGGGTCCCAGTGAGGGGCGATTGGTGAATCGTGAGACCCACATTTAGGAGAATCTTACATATTACTTTAAAACTAAGCTTTGCCCTAAAATGTATTAAAGCCTATTTAGTCAAGTACGTATCACATGAAATTTGTGTATGTGTATGGACAATATTAGTATTCAGTATATGCTTAAGTGGTGCGTGGAAGGTGCTTAAATATTTGTTGAATGCATCCATAAATCTCAAGTTTGCTAATATTTTATTAAGCAGAATACAGCTTATCCACAGCCTGGTTTCAGTGTTTACTTTGAACTCGTCTTTCAACATGGGAACTGAAGGGAAGAACAACTGTCTGTGAGTGACTCGGCTGCTGGTGCGTCTGGGCCGCAGAGCAGAGCTGAGGACGGAGCGCTCCCCTTGGCCCGCTCGCTGCAGGCCCTTCCAGGAGGAGTGCGGGGCAACGCCCGGGTTTGATTCAGAGGGGTGGGGCCAAGTTTCACCCCTTCTCCAATCACATGGCATCGGCCGAGTCACAAGATTTCTATAGCCTTTATTTTCTCGTTATGTGTAATGAGTAAGACCAGGCCCTCAAAAGTTGTGAGGATGACAATGAGAATCACTTTCGAAGTGCTTTGTCTTGTTCTGTATACGCAACGGAACTTGTTGATGCAAAGCGTCAACAGCCCTAACACCAGGATTGCCTCCATCACCAGTAAGTCCTTTACAGGAATGTCACGTGGCATCCTCACAGGTGCTCTGCCGGACGGCCATTTTCTTCCCGTACCCAGGAGAGGAAGCTGGAGGCTGGAAAAGCTGCCATCTGCGCCCACCCGAGCAACGACAAAAGCGTCTTTGGTACCTCAGAACGTTTAGCATTTTGGAACCAAGTCTGTCCACGTTCCCCACCTCCTCTTTTCCTGGGGGGCGATACAACTGTCATTTTACTGTCAGAGGTCCTCCCTAAAGGACACAGACAGCTGTCCACATGTCAGACGCCTGAGCTGAGAGTGTGCCCTCCATGGAGGGCGTGTCTCTCCCTCCCCAAGCCTGCCCCCCACCCCCACTTGCTGCCTCACCACAGGAGGCTTGGCCCAGAGTGGAGAGGACCGCTGTGCTCCCCAAGGCCTCCCGGACAATCTCCTGCTTTTGTTAGTGTCATGATCAAGGTCAGCAGCTCAGTCACATCACTTAGTTGTTTTGGGTCAGAAAAGCAAATAACAATAAGAATAGAAACCAATATAAAAGGGCACAGGTGTTATACATATATTTAGAAGTCCTGATAATCGTTGCCTATGTGCAAGATGCCGTCCTGCACCTTCTCAGCCAACCTGCTCCCCACATTGACAGCCTTCGTCACATCTCTTTTTAAAAATGCTTTGTCATCCTTTTCCTATCGGAACTTGGGGTTGGCAGAGTCAACGAGGCACAATCATAATTTATGGCATAAATTAGAAGCAGAATTACGTAAGTTTTATGTTTTTTCCTACTGTGCAGTTGCTTCCATACCCAATAATTAAGATGGGGAAGCGGGCCACCAGAGACTGAGGGAGACTGGCATTGGAAGGGCCCCATCTGCTCCGGCTCCGCTTACCTGAGGCTAGGCGCTCCCGTGGGGCTCCAGGGGACCGACTCAGGATCAGCAGGCAGCATTAAATTCCTAAGTCAGGGAAGTGCCGAGTAAGATTTTGCCACAGTATAGTGAGTTTACTCTGTCTTCCACGTATCAGCCCTCAAGTTTTAATAGCACTCTGCCTCTGGGAGCACGGTCAAGTTCCGCGTGAGCATTCTCAGCGGGCATCCTGGGAAATCCCACCTGCTGCTCTGCGTGGGGCCTCCTTGACTTGCTCCGCACGGAGAAGGCAGGCGCGACTGCAATCAACTTCCAAATCAGAGAAGTATGCTTAGTGTTTAGAATCTGAGGCAGCCACAAAGGTCGTACTGCAGAGTATTCGGTCATATTTACACCATTGGCTGAATTGTTTTCACCCTGTATAACTTGCATAGATTGCATCTGAAAACTCCATCAATGGAAGAGGCGAAAACAGGTATTTAAACACTGGGAAGCTACCGGTGGCTGTCACTGAGCGGCCCTTCCTGCAGCTGCAGGTGGCCGGTCCCTATTGGAAAAGGGACTCGGACAGTCAGTTCACCTGCCTCGTCTGCTAGGTGAAGCTCTCCCTGTGTAGTCACAGACCAAGGTGTCTAGAGTGCGCAGGTGCCGGGTGAGAAGCACACATTCCCCGTGGGGTCCCCATCCGTGCTGAGTCTACTCCTAGATTCCTACTGGGAACACAGCGCCCTGGAATGACTTTGAACCTGAAGCACAGGTGGGGTCCTTGGTTGGCGCTCAATGATCCTACGGTGTTCTCTCCGAATGTGTTCTCGGTGGTGCGTCAGCAGACCAGCTCAACATTCCACTGAGTCCGAAGCTTCCAGGTGATGTGGTGGGACTTGATCAGAAGGTCTCAACGTCGTGGACCCACTCCTCTAGACTTCCTTTATGTCGAGTGGGTTCCCTGGACTCACGTGGTATGGCATGGTGCTGTTCAGCTGTGGATAAAACACTCCACACCCCACGGGACAGGGGTGCTGGCTGTAGCCCCGTGATGGGGAAAAGCGAATCCGTGCCTGGAGCATGTGTCTGTGTCTGGGAGAACAAACTGCTCCTGTTTACAGGACCAAGGGACCCGGTGTGTCCACTTGTCACCAAGAGGCTCAGAGTCTGTCCGAGAAATCACGTCCCACCGAGAGGTCAGTGTTGGTTCCTAGTGCCTGGAGTCTGACATCCAGCAGCAGGAGGAGATGGACCTCGGTGAGTGAGGCGCTGCTGTCCGGCTCCTGCATGTCATCCGCTCGGGCCCTGTGGACACTCTGTCCATGCCACTGCCCTCTGTGGCAGCAACTGAGTAGCCAGTGGGGGAGGCCAGCTGGCATCAGCTGGCTGGCACCTCAACCATGCTAAGTGCTTTCTGATGAACAGAGAGAGGGGACACTGAGAACACTGCACTTCACTGCCACTCCCATACCTCCTGCCCAGACTTCCCGGTCAATGTCCCAGTCTTTCCCCACAAGGCCCCCGAGCAGCCAGCCAGACCACTCATGACGGCTCACGACTCCCTAGTTATTCTCATTTGGGGACACTACTCTTTCTACCCAAGCAGGGCGGCCGCATGCCCTGCCTGGAGCTCTGCCCCTGGAGGCTTCCCTCGCCAGTTCTTGGTCTCGAAGACCATCTCCGAATGCGCTGCTGGGATGCGGCCCTTCACCCAGCCCACATTTCTGTGCTGAGTCTGCTGTCTGCAAGCCAAGGCTAGACCTCTCCTCCGAGGTCAGCTGGTCACCCCAACCCCACGTGGCCACAGAAGGTATCCCAGCTATCTCCACGTCTCCTTGCACACCCATGTGTCAGTGCTGTTTCCAGCGTGTAAAAACAAAATTGCTGAATTGAACTTGATGGATTTTTGCTGAAATACAATCCAAAGTTGTTCTACCAACTTCTACTCTCATCTGCAGAACATCGAAGCCTCTGTTTTCCTACAACAAAGTCAATACTTTATACAAACTACTAAATTTATAAAATTTTCTCATTAGTTCAGAAGTGATATAACTGTGTTGTTTCAATTTACATTGTTTTAATTATTAGTGAGATCAGAAATTCCTCTTTTTAGAGTATTCTCGTTTTTTTCATTTGTGAATTGCTTCTTCACTCTCTTCCTGTGTCCAGTGAGCTGTCAGTTTTTGCTAGTGTTGATTTGTGTGATTTCCTAATGTATCCTATACTGACATTTATATAATATATATTCCCAGATTATGAATTATCTTTTAATTTTTGTCACACACAATTGTTTAATTTTAATGTATTCAACTTTATCAAAACTAGATTTTATTTTTATTTCAGAAATCCTACCAAGTACTGGTAACGAAAAGGCAGTGTTTTGTGTTTAAAACTGTTTAAAATTGTTTATTCTATTTTGGTCTTTGTCCACTTGATCTGTATGTATGTATATATAAATATATATAATAAATACATGTATATATCCATCTGTATGTGATATGTATATGAGTTCAATGTCAGATAATGACATGGTCTATTTTTACATGTATAGATGACCAAATGTCTCTTCATCCTTTTAATGTTACCTTAGATATATATCATATATATAAAATACACATTTTTCTCTGAGTTCTTTACTATATTTCTTATTTTGTTTCTTTGATTTGTTTTTTCTGTCTGTACTCCAATGCCATACTGTTTTTTTACTTCGGTAGCATTTCCTTCCCTACTAATTTATCCTACAATTTGATGGAGCTGTTCTTAGATTTGCCTCTTTCTACAGAAATTTAAGTGGTTATATAAGAACCACACTGGTTTTGATTAAGGACTAATTTGAGGTGGTCTCACATCTTTGCCATATGCAATGTCTTCTTTCGAAGCACAAACACATTTTAACAATTTAGACCATTTTGTGACTACTCTGCTCACCATTTACGTTAATGGATCGTTCCTAGAACTTAGAGCAGTTTTGATATTTTATTGTGACTTCTGTCTAGGAACCTCGAACTCTTCGGTTCTCGTGGCTAGTAGATTGTCACTTTTCTATATATCGTCACATCGCCGGTCGATGATCATAGGGCCACTCTGGCGTCTCCCTTTGCAGACCCTGCACTGTCTCCCCTTTATTCTTCTGGTCTTGCAGCGCTGACAGGCGTTTCCAGTCCCTGCTGAGTAGGGACCCCATGAGTGAGTCCTGTGGGCCAGTTCTTGACTTGAAAGAAAAAGTCTCAACATTCTCAATAACACATTATTCATGTAATTAATTTTTATTTTGATATTACTGCCACTCCAATACTTGCATTAAAACGGTACACTTTCACTTGTAAAGCCGTGTCTACAGATCCACTCAACAAGAAATACTGTGAAGTTTCCATTACGATGTCTCTTCAACCCGTGACTTACTAGGAGTTTCATTTTTAAATTTCTAAATGCTTGCATGTTTGGGCTTTCTTTTATATCAATTCCTGATGTTTTTTCATTGTGGTACAAGACTGGTTTTTATGATATTGGCTCTAATTTATATTGATGGAGGCTTATTTTATGGATTTTCATGTGATCAATTACTATAATTTCTCATATTTGCTCAAAAAGAATGTACATACTTTACTTGTTTGGTGCAGGATTTGATAAGGTTTTGTTAAGTTAAGCTTATTATGTATTTTCTTATCTTCTAGATCAGGACAAATCCAGTCTAGTCAGGGCTAGAAAAGAGATTTTATTACAAGGATTTGCGAACAACCATGACTGTAAGGTTAGGTTATATTCTCTAGAATTCTCTAGGTTGCACGTGACAGAAACAGCTCAAATCGTTTCGGGGGAAAACAGCAGCCTGTCTCCCTGAAAAAGTCCCTGTGGTCTGTCTTTGCCTCTCAGCCCTGACCTCTTGGCCATTGACCCTGATCTTCGGCAAATTTACCTTGGACAAGCTGGCCTAACACAGGAGAAATGGGACAGGAGGCAGGGAGGTAGGGCTTAAACAGGAGAGGAGGGAGAAAACTGGCTGAGCCCGGTCCAGTTGGGAAACTCCAGTCTCACAGACACTCCAGGAATAGCTTAAAGTCCAAGTGGCGGGAAGGACCGGCTTTCCAATCACCCCGGGGAAGAACCGGGCAGTTCCCGAGGAATAACAGAAGGAGGAACAGTGAGTGGGAAATTCCTCTGCCCAGGCAGGAGACCATCAGGGGCAGCAGACAAACCTGGGAAAATCTGAGGAACAGGTCTGATAGGATAAGGATGCAAGCCAGGGAAAAGCCAGGAAAGAGATTGAGTGGTTTGAGAGACAGCCGGCTCTCTCTGAAGCCCAAGGCAATGTAAGGAAGCTTAGCAAAGGCCCAGCCTCTTTGCAGCCAGAGCACCAGGAGTCTTGGTGGCAGATGTGCAGATGGGGAATGGGGTGCGGGGAACCTAAGTAACTTGCCCAATGTCAGCCTCCAGCGCCGAAGTGTTGCAGCCCTGGGCCCTGTTGACCCTCCCTAGCCTGGTAAGCCCAAGCACGGGCCTGCAAACAAGGATGCTAGACTTCTCCCACAGCAAGATGGAGCTGAGGCACCTGGTTGAGGATGACACACTGGGCGTGGCATATCCGGGGGCAGAACGACGACCTCGACCGGCTTCTGCTGCTGGGCCCACCAGGGCAGCAGCTCCCCGAGGGTGGCAGGTTTCTCAAGGGCGCCCTAATACATCTCCCGCTATCGCTCAGATCCTCCCACCCGTGTGTCCCTGAAATCCCATTCCCACAACACTGTGAAAGAACCTATTTCCAGACGAGGCTTCCTCTGGTAACAGAAAGACAGCCAACAGCTGACCTCAGTCTGCAGCCTACAGCTGGCTGGCTAGAAAGAACATAAACTGCCTCTTTCTCAGCATAGTCAGTGAATTCCGAGACATGCCACTCATAGACCCAGCTTTGGTCACTGGCCCACCCCTGAATCCTGCTGAAGGAACGCGCCCCTTGCCCAGGTGGGATGAGGGGCAGAATCCTGAAGCTAGACAGTGGCAGGAGTAGCCAGAGGGCACTGGCTGGGCACAGGCCTCTTGGAGACGCAGTGATAAACATTCTGCACGCACATCGCACAGCTTGCTGCTCCGAGCGAGCCTTCTCTGAGAGCTCCGATGCAGCTGCTTCCGGACCAGAAGCACCGCGAGCTCCCAATGATGTTGTCCGCGATGACCACACCCCTCAGACCCTGTGCTCCATGCAGTGCTGCTGAAATTGAGTCCTAAGTTATCTGTCTCTCCCTTGTGTTCAGTTCCCGTGAGGGCATGGGCCATACTAGTTTTTCCCACCATTTCATAATAAATGCTTTGTAAATTCCTGACACATTAGATATAGTCAAGAACAGTATTTATTAAAGTAAACACCAGCTATCATAACAAATATACTGCAGAATCTCGATAGCCTAATAAACAGACACCCATGTCTTGTTCACACACACTGACTGCCGACGGTGGTGATGCTTGCTTCTCCGATTTGTTCAGAATTAAAGGCACGTGGAGGCCTGATGCCCTCAAAGCTCGGTTTTGAGGACTGTGCTGACTGTCCCCATGCATCTGACAGGCAGATGAGGAAGTGGGAGAAGAGGGGTCATCGGGGAGGGTGCTGAGTAGGGCCAAGCCACCAAGTGCTACAAAGTGCTCCCACTATTTGTCCGACTCCGTGAGGACCGCAGTTGCTGGCTGGGCAGCTTCCCAGGCAGTGGCCCTGTGTCATGGACGGAAACCCAGGTCTCAGGTGGACAGGCGCTGTCCTTTCTTCACAGTGAAATTTTTTGGATGAATGACTAACCTCGGCATGCTTTTTTCCAAGTGAGATTCTGGTCAGAGGGGTGCTGGAATAGATTCTATCTCCTGTTTTTACTTTTGTTCTGCTTTTCTTTTTCTTTCGTTCTTATTCTCAGGAAGAAATTCTGGATAGTATCCTTGGACGTGGAGGAAATTGGGACTATTGGAAAATGTCAGGTAGACAGGGCACTGCCTAGACCACTCTGACGGGTCTGATGAGTGTCGCAGGTTGCAACATAGCCAATGGTGTTCCGGAACAACTTAAAGGGGGCGGGTCATGGTTTCCGGGCCGGGCACTGCTTCCATCTTTTCTGTCACTGACCTAGCACTCTGCCTCTCAGGAGATTTCCCAAGACAAGGGAAAAAAGGAAAGAAACAGAAATAACTTTATTGAGCTCCTGTGTGTTTGTAACTGTAATACATAGGTTATCGCTTCCAATGACCTCAATAACCCCATGGGGGATATATTGGTTATTTGATTTACATATAAAAATAAAATGTAATAAAAACTTCAACACTAATAAAGAGTTAACAGTTAAACAATTTTGACCATGTACCAATATTTCACATAGAGGTTTTTCTTTAATCTTGTTGACAACCCCACGAATTTGGAACCTCCAAAAAGTCAAGAGATGTATTGGAGAACACTCATGCAATAAAGAGTGGAGAACAGGTATGAAGGCAAGTCTTTCAGTCAGTGAAAAAACAGACTCAGGAGTTGCCAAATTCCTGCCCTCTCCAACCAGGCTGGCATCTTTGGTCATTGGCGATCACTTGTTGTTACTTGCATGCCCCCAAGTGGAGGAAAACCAAAGGCCACATAACACCTGAGTGGAATGAGCTGCAGCAAAGAAGAGGGAGTAGCAGGAGAGAGTCCCAAACAACGGAGAGCCATGTGCGGGCAGGGAGGGTCCCTGAGACCCGTGAGGTGGAGCACAGAGAGCTTGGCTCTTGGTGCCTCGCACAAGGTAGCCTTGGAGCTCCCAGGTGACCTGTGTCTTCGTTTGAGGGCAATCCCCCCGATGTCTGTTCGAGGGTGCTGGTGCCCTGGTTCTTGGGATGGTGCACGCGTGCAGACAGCTCACGAGGCAGGAGCCTCCATGCCTTTAAAGAAAAGCATTCGTCCTCAGGCAGTGAGACACATTCACTTTCCAGTTTGGTTTCAGGGTCATGTGTGTGTACATGCATGTACACGCACCTGCACGTGTGCATACATAACCATGTGCGCGTCCTTCTCAGCATCACTCAGCAGAAAAGCACCGCTTCCTTATCATTAGGAATATCCTTGCTGAGGAGCAAAAGGTTTGGGTGGCCAATCTGGGCTCAGTCTTGTTTTTTTAATTGCTCTACCCTTTCTGAACTAAAACAGAAAAATACCAGGTGATGGCTTTCTTTCAGTCCTTGAGGGAGACAAGAGTAACCTCATGCTGTCCCAGGTGTCCATTCAGTGTCACTTTTGTGACTATTACTATTTTGCAATAGGTTTTCCAGGGAAACAGAGCCAATGGGCTCTAGATTGATCGATAGACACATCTATAGCTTTACCATCTATCCTTATCTATATCTATCATCTACCTATGTCTATGTATCTATGTCTATGAGGTCTGTCCAGAAAAAGTCCAGGCATTGTTAATATAATGGGAACGGTTTGGGTAACAGTGATGTAACCTGGCGGCCAAGGAGAGTGGACTGGAATGCACCTGTGTGAACAATGATGACTTCACTGTACTAGTCAGTGGGGGCGGAAGGCACCATTGAGTGAGCATGTGTACTGTGTGGTCATCACGTTCAAAATGTCTGAGCAAACAGAGCAACAATCTGCATCAAATTTTGCCTTAAGCTTGGGCATTCCTCTGTGGAAACTATTGGGATGATTCAGAAGGTCGCAGCCACAGGCATCTGGTGACTGGCCGCTTCCTCACAATGTGCCTGTTCGTGCATCTTGTGCAGAGTTCTTTGGCAAACCAGCAAATCACCCTCAGATCAGCTAGAGCTCAGGTCTGCACCCTGAGACTTCTAGCATTTCCCAAAACTAAAGCCACCTTTGAAAAAGAAGACATTTCAGACGGTCAGTGGGTCAAGAAAACAGGACAGGGCAGCTGACAGCCACTGGGAAACGTGTATATTGGGCGATATATAGATAATTAGATAGATTGTGACTATTAAGTGTCTATATACTGCATTCTAAACACTTTAGAGGAACATTAAAGATGTTACACGATGTGGTTCTAACCATTCTATAGCCTTCTCTTTCATTATTGCCCTCGTTTTTTTTTACTGGTTTGTAGAATGGCAGAAAGCATTGGATTGGAGGTGAAAACTTCTGCCATTTTTGGTTCATTGGCTTAAGTTTCGATTTCTAAATATAAAATGAGAATAAAATCCCTTTGTTCTCATCCATTCACAGGACTGTGAAGACACTGGCATGAGAAAAACCGTGTGCAAGTGTTGGTGAGAATTTGTTGTGGTGTGGTTGTAGCAGCCCAATCAAATACATCTCTGCTCCTCCGGCAAAAATGTTATACACACGTGTGTGTGTGTGTGTGTGTGTGTGTGTGTGTGTGTGTCTCCATGCAGGATTTCTTGTGCTGAGTTTTCTACCTACAGGTTCTCCTTTGCCAGCTGAAATGCTGTTACACTTTACAGGCCATTTGAAGAAGGGTCACCCAGTCACGTGCAATATCCTTTGGAACCTCACACTGCCGCTGTCTGATAGGGTCCACTCTCTGATGTCAGGTGCTGCGGCTCCTGGAACTGTGCGTGCCTCGACAGAACAGGGGCGGGTTCTGATTCATCTCCGTAAACCGCAGCCCGTGTTAAATTGGTTACAACCCCCTTCACTTCAATGCACTTGAGGGGTGGGTGAGAATTTGCCCACCAGGATAGGCGAAGGCGGTCACATGGACCTAGGAGGTTTTCAGCCTCTCACGGAGGTGTGTGCGAGGTGGGCACTCGGTCACCGTGCAGGGATGTGGGCAAAGTGGTGACGGTCCGGAGGGTTCCCTCTCTGGGAGGTCCCACGTTGCCCCTGCCTCTTCACTGCCCCTGCAGCTTCACTTTGCCCAGCGCCCCACCCCCATCAGATTCTCCCCCCAAGGACCTGCTAGTGGCCTCTAGCTCTGCCTAAAAATGCACTGTCTCTGTTGTGATCCGGAGCAGAGCGCCGAACTTGCTTCTGCTTTCGGGCTTTATTTAGATTGTTAACATGACTTTAGATGTTCTCATTGATCAATGTCTGGACGTGCAGCCTCTGTTACTCCTCCTCTGACTGTGCTTTTCCCACAGTCTGAGGCACCACCTCAGTCCCTCACCCAGTTTCCGCTTCCCTCCAGGCCCCAGGCCCTGGAGGCGAGGAGACCGAAGCACGTGGGGTGAGCCTTGCAGAGGGGCTTCTGGCTCATCTGGAAAGAGGTGTCCTCTCAATCCAGCCCTAGAAGTGGATGGAACTATTAGACTGTGAATGTTTTGAATTAACTTACATAATTATGAAGAATCCCTTAAACTTTCCCTTTAAATCTAATTCAGGCTTCTCGTTCCAGACTGATTCAATTAAGATCCATTTTAACGGCGGAACCCTGTCCTCGTAATTGCTCTTTTTAAGTCCTTTAAAGGACGGATCAAATTCCCAAGTGCTGCCTGGCTTCTCAGTTTTGCCTCCAATTCCTTACTTAATGAAGCCCAAAAGACTGGGCGATTACATTGTTCCTTTATTTTTATTGGACCTGCCCGGGAGAATACGTCCAATTCTGCTGAAACACTAAATTGAAATTTTCACAAGGATTTAAAGCCAATTCTGTGCATGCGTAGAATGTGGAAGTTGCTGACCATAAAATTTTATTCACAATATTTCAATTAAGTGCCTACTACACGCCAGGCCCTCTTCGACGCATTGTGGTTTCCGTGGGCGGCCCTCTGCCCTCACTCCCAGTCCAGCGGGGAGGACACTGGGTGGCGAGCGTCACACCAGAGACACACCCCAGGGGGGTGCCTTGGCAAAGAGATGGGACACCGGCTTCTGCCTAGAGAAGGCGCGCCGTGGGGGGCTGCCCAGAGGAGGCAACAGTTAAGCTCTGCCCAGAACGATGAAGACGAAGAAAATATGCAGGAGTACTGATTGGGAGTCATTCAGTTTCTACTGAGAGATACCAAGAAGAAGGAGATCAAGCACGAACAGGAATTTACTGCTACCCCGAGCAAGGGGTGGGAGGGACTGCGTGGGCAGGTGCGAGGCCTGGTTTAGGCGTGCCTGCCTTTCTCTCGTCCCCACGCCCAGCTTTCACTTCCTGTTCCTTTTCTCTGATGGTCTCCCTCTGCAGGCAGGTGGGAGGCTCTGCGCAGACCCAGACTTGCACTGTCCAATGCAGGCGGGGACTCTGTCAGGGTCCTTTTGGTTCCCCAGAAAAGGCCGCTGACTGGCCCTGTGTGGGCCACACCCGATGCTGTCACTCATTTGTTCGCTCCCCCACTGCACTTAGTTGGAGGCGCGGTCCTCACATTCGTCTCCGAATTCTGGAATTTCAGTGCCCGGCCCCACCTGAATCACCAGACCCCCCAGGGGTGGGGAAGACCAGACATACAATTAACATCTCACCATGTTGGAGAGGGGAGTCCCTTGGAAAACATGCTCCCAGACAAAATGGAGGTTGTGCTACCCACTCCACCACTCAGAGATGAGGGTACATCCCATATAAAGCCCCAGAGCCAGAGTGGGCACGGCGCAATGGGGCAGTGCCTCCCACACATGCACACAAATCCTCGGGGCTGTTGCGTCCACGCAGATTTGGATTCCACAGGTCTGCGGGGGCACCTGACTCTGTCCCCAAGTTGCCAGGGTGCTGACGCTGCTGGTCCACGGACCATACCTGGAGCAGTAGGGTGTCCGTGTACGACCCGTCACTCATATGGCTGGCACAGAGGCTCCAGTTACAGGGCGAGTGGGAAGGAGACGGGAGCAATAAGCAATCTAGCAAGGCAGGGATAGGGGCTGAACCCGAGAAAGCCTGGCCCCGGCTCAGCGCCGTGATCTCCGGGGCTGCTTGAACCCTTTCTTCCTCTGGGCCCTGTGTCTGCCGAGGGAGTGGCTGGGGTGAAAGAGCACCCCCCAGGGAAGTGGCCTATTTAGAAGAGTGTAGCTTTGGAAGCCTGTTCCACAATGCTACGAGTTGGCTCCGCCTCCGAATGGCTCTATGACCTTGGCCACGTGACTCAGGCATCTCAAGTTCCCCATTCAGTTATTCTCCATCTGCCCACGAGATGCATTTCTGGGGGTGACGGGGCGGGGTGGGGAGCTCTGTTGGCCTGGATACTTGATTGACTAGTATCTGGGCCATGTGGCCTTAGAGAGAAACACACTTTTTTTAAACTAAGCGCTGAAATGTGAGATCGTTACTTCAACACGCCCTTGCTTTATCCTGACTAACACTGTGACCTCGAATGGATTGCAGCCTCTCTCTGCACTACGGTTTGCTCATTTGGAAAGGGACGAATGATCACCGATGTATGCGCTTCATTGCTGACATCCAAGGACTCTCCACCTCTCGTCCGAGAGCGCCCAGGCAAGGACGGTGGCCTTGCACGTCCCCCTTGGAATCTTCCCACAAAGCTCCGGAATGATTCCGATGGGTGTCTAGATGACACCCGGCGACAACAGAATGAGACAGCTGGCTAAACGACTGGAAGCTGCAATCAGGGTGTGTACTCAGGATGCTCAGACACTGCTGTCAAACGCCAAAAAATACGCCCATCACTGTTTGAAAGCTGAGATTTTTCTTTTCCGTCACAGGATTTTTACTAGCTGTCAAGCGAGTGTATGGAGAGCCCCCAATGCAAGAGCCATGCTGATTTTTCACGGACACGGGGCTTGTGGGAAGTGTCTGTGAGACCCAGCGGGCTGGGCGGATGGGTGATGCACCACTGAAATGTCAGACCCGCAAGAGCGATTTTTCAATGGAAGCATCTTATTCTTAAGACCTACTTTTCTAATATTTACAAATATGGTTGAATAGGTTTTCCTTGCACTTAGTATCATTTTTTTTGACTGAAGAAGAATAGTAACAGGAAGAAAATCTATTTACAGACTTCCATGATTTAATTATTTTGACACAGATTCCACACAGAAATTTCGGAATAAGACTAAGTGAATCTTGAGTTTGCCGTTGTGAATAATGTGACAATCTCTCTGCCTCCTGGTTTCTCGAATTGTAAAATGAAGATCCTGTTACTCCTATTTCAAACTAGTTCATGGATAAAATGACAGTATGCACATATAGTAATGAACACAGGCTCCACCCCTCAATGGTAAACAGCTAGTCCACTGCCAGCAGTATTGTCCCCACCAGCGTCATCGTCATCGTGATGGTCATCAGTGGTGGCTTTGTCCCCACAGAAGAGGCACACACACATACTTGCCTTTTGACTTCACTGGGCCCTACTAGCCCGTCTCAGCAAATCGAGTTCTGCCGACTTCAAGCAGCCACGAGGGAAGATTAACTCCCGGGATCTGGCACTCTGTCATTTTCAGCGTGGCTTCACCTTCGGATCTCGCAGGGGCTTTCTCATAAAACCCAGCTTAGAGAGTTAATCAGCCCTCGGGCGGTATTAGAGGACAGAATGGATGAACATTTCAAAGGAGCTTTATCCCTAAATCATCCCAAATTGCATGTGAGAACAATTTTCTTCTCTGCCGCAGTTAACTTGTTGGTCAAAATTTATTGAACACTTTTTACTTCCTCTGATTCCGGAATCACCCTTGTTACCCCTCGTCAGTTTAACAAATGCATCCCCCTCTGAGGCTGTCTGTCTGTGAAAGGGGAGGGGCGGCATTTCAGAAAATTGTAAAGATTTAAGTGCTGCCTGAGTGGTGCAACCTCCAAGACTCTGAAAAGAATCCTATCTTTTGAATGAAGAGTCAAGAAGCAGCTGTCTTATCACGGGCATATTTTATCTGGCATCAAAATGGAATCGTAAGAGTTAATAATTGCTGAGTCTTTTGCTTAGATAAATTGTAACTGGCCCATGAGTTACATTCTGCAGATACCTACTTCTTTATACAGTGAGTTTAGGCAAACTTCCCAGGATCCTCCAGCCAGTGAGGGGAGAGCTGGGGTTCAAACCCAGGCTGGCTGACTACAGCTGGCACTGCCGTCCCAGAGTATGCTTCTGTCCCAAGTGCGGGAGACATTCCAATGCAGGGAAAACAGCCAAATCCAAACCGGATGCTCAGGCTGCATCGTCAGAACTGACCTATAACTGAATGGTACCTATTTCTGTGTTATAGCTATTTCTCCTTAAGAAGTGAATAAAAGACACCAAAGAATTGCTGCATCTCTGAATTTCTGAGCCCAACCAGACTCCCTGGGCTTTGGGGGAGAAGCACAGAATTTACTGAACCTTTATTAACTGTAATTTCTTACTTGGATGTCTGTCTTCAGTGCTTTCTTACTGCAACATACATTTCCTGGAGGCAAGGGCTTCACCTGTTTGGTTTGCTGATGTGCCCTGCCCCTTGTCTGTCACGGGTGCTGGGGACACACCTGTTGACGGCGTGAAGGCGGCGTCTCAGACTCTCCCTGGGTACGCACACTCCGGTTCTCCACCAGGCAGCTGTGGTGATGGCAGGGACCAGGTCCCGGACTCTTGGGGACCGCCCCTCAGGGGAAAGGTCTAACCTCCAGGCATGGAGTCTCACATTTGGGCCCCCATGGGTCCTTTAGTTCCGTCATCTCCTCACCCATGTGTGCGCTCCATCCCTTCCCTGGATCAAGCTCGCTTTGTGTGTGAAAAAATAGTAACTTTTGGTTAGGTTTCAGGCGGCACTCTGTACTAGCCTGGGGAAAAAGCATCCTCACATCGGCTCAGCCCACTGTTTCGGATAGAAGCCCTACGCCGCACTGTGCAGAACGAAAGTCTTGGTGCAGATAACAACAGCGAAGTTGCCAGTTTTCTTACAGTTACCGCCTCGGCTCCGCTCTGTTCTCATGCAGGCTGGGGCCGCACCACGCAGCACTGCTCTCAGCATACGGCAGCAGGACACAGTTGTAGTTTTCATCACTCTTCACCCGTGTGGTGACCCCCCTCCTGCCCCCGTTTTGGCTCTATGACCCCCTGGCTATTGCCTAAGCCTTGCAGCCTCAAGGGTGTGTCCCTGGGCCTGTGTAATTTTGTTCAGCTTTTTCTAGCTCCCCCCAAACCAGCTGTCAGAAGACCACCGCCTCCTCCTGGGCCGTCCCTGTCAACGCCTTAACTTCTCCTGACCCACAGCTCTCGTTCTTCTCTAGCATAACTTGAGGTTCGGAATGACTTGCCGCTTTCGGCGCTCTGTCCCAGGACACCGCCACGCAGGGCCTGGTGCTCTCCCACCGAACTGAGGCGGAGGGGCTCTCAAGGAGAGCAGGGCTCACAGGCCACGACTTCCAGGGTGTCTTGGAACGGGTTGAGTCCGGACCACATTGGGAAGACACGAACCATGTCTAGGATGGAAACTGTGTACGAAACCTGAGAACACTGGGGCCTGGGGACTCAGGCGCAGAGGAGGAGAGTAAAGTCCAGTTACGAGAACGAGGGTGAGTGGTCAGGGCTCGTGAGCAGAAAACGAGTTGACAACTGAGGTAACTAGAGGTGTCTTTCTGAGCTTCTGGCCTGAAATAACGCACACACTGTCACTCCAGGTCTTGACGTCCAGGGCTTCAGGTGATAGCACCTCAGGAGAGGGCCAGCAGGGAGGCGAAGCCTGGGCTCCAGGTGGGATGGTTGCACTCTGAGCCACAGGGAATTCGCGATGCAGAAGAGGGCTCCTTTCCTTCTCACCGCCAATGGGAGGCAGTTGGGCCCACTTACGTGTGATCAGAGCAGGCCCCGGCTGAAAACGAGGAGAAACGGCCTTTGTGGGTGGGCTGAAAAGAAGACATTGAGGGTGCTTTCATCCTCCCCGCCCGCCCTGCCTTTGCCAGGGAAACCTTATTAGGTTGTTAGAGTCAGCAGATAAATCTGAGGATTCATTTCTATTCGCATGTGTTTGCTCGGCATTTCCTGTGATAGACGTCGGCTGTAAAGAGGTGTAAGTGCCGTTTCTGCCGGCTGTTTTTACTGCTCTGTATCTGTGTTATTTCTGAAGGGCCCGCTGAGACCCGCTTCCAGAAGGCCTTGTTGTTGGAGAGAGGTCTGCTCCTTGTTAGCAGCAGCCCAGAGAACCCTTGACTGACACCCCGAGGCCGTTCCAATTACCAGAGAGGCCAGGCAGCACCAGGCAGCGCGGACACAGCTCCGCTCCCTCACTGCGGCACACGCTCCCGTGCCTGTGGGCCATTCATTCATTCATTCAGTCCGTCGGTCGGGGTGGGACTACAAACCTGACTGTGTTCTATTCCTGTGTATAAATAGTAATTGCATCCTCTACATGTGATATAGGGAATCTACGGAATATAAAGGATATATATGCATCGTATATGAGGCCTTTCCAGAAAGTATCCAGCCATGTGCTATGACAAATAGAGACATTTACTGAAGAAGATAGATGATAAAATGAACGTGGTACGTAGGACAATGACTCCTCAGTCCCCTTCTAAGCAGGCTCCTTGGGACCTCACACAATTTTCACAGCGTCTCTCCCACTGCTCACAACACTCTGCAAAATCCTGTGTTGGAATCACCATCAGCCGCCCCGCCATATTTTCCTGAATCTCACTGATGGTCTGAAATCTCTCCCCTTTCAAAGGTGATTTTAGTTCTGGGAAAAGCTGTAGGTTGCAGGGCCCCACATCTGGGCGGTGGTGGGCCTGAGTCACCTGGGTGACTTGATGTTCCAGCATAAAACTCTGTGAGATGTGACACGGGGACAGGCATGTTGTTGTGATGAAGCTGCCCATCACCAGGTGCCCACAGCTGTGGCTGTTTCATTGTTTGCTCTCAACCAACAAAGGGCATGGCGGCAGTACGCCTTAGTAACTGGACGACGCCTTCCCAGTAAAAAAGCACAGTTAACATGGTCTTGAACTTGCTGTGACTTGCTGCAGTCTCTTCGGGTGTGGAGAACCAGGTGGCTTCCGTTGGGACAACTAGGACTTTGTTCCCAGATGACAGCTGTAGACCCATCGTTCCTCTCCAGTTACAACCTTCTTGGGAAGCTGGGTCCCCGGTGGTGGTTTGAATCAAGTCATCAGCAACCCCAGCAGGAGGTTCCTTCTGCTCCGGCCGGGGGCAGAAGCTGTGGCATGAAGTTTGCTACAACGCATTTCGTGCCAAGGTCCTGCATCAAAATCTTGGACACAGTAGGTTTTGGAATACCCAGATCAGCTTCCAGTTCTCTCAAAGATTGTCAGTCACCCATCTTTGTTGACTGCAGCCCCTACACGCTCACCATTCTCAGGTGTTCTGCTTGTTGCAGGCCTTCTGGAACGTGGGTCAGTTTCAACAGATTCTCAACCATCTTTGAAAAATCTGTTCCACACTTTGATTTGCACTGCACTCATTGCATCACCCCCCGAAGCCTTTGAATCCTCCAAATAGTTTCCATGGAGGAATATTCAAGCTTAATGCAAAATGTGATGCGGATTTTTGCTCTACTTGCTCAGTTATCTTTTTTTAAAATATTTTATTTATTTATCTTTAGAGGGGGAGGGAAGGAGTGAAATATCAATGTATGGTTGCTTGTCATGTGTCCCCTGCTGGGAACTGGCCTGCAACCCAGGCATGTGCCCTGACTGGGAATCGAACCGCGATTGTATGGTTCGAAGGCCCACGCTCAATCCACTGAGCTACACCAGTCAGGGCTCAGTTATCTTGTATGTGATGACCACACAGTGCACATGCTCACTCAATGGCATCTACTGCCCCCACTGACTAGCACAGTGAAGTCATCATTGTTCACACATGTGCGCTCCACTCTCCTGGGCTGTCAGGTTACATCAATGTCACACAAACCATTCTCATTATATCAACAATGCATAGACTATTTCCAGACAGACTCCATATACATCTGTATTGATATCTACCTACTTTATCTGTCTACTTACGTATCTATGGACACATATATACCTTCTTATAATCCAAACTCTTCCGAGCATATGGATCTAAATCTATATCTATATCTATCTGTATCTATATGTGTGTATAAAGACCGTCCTCTTTGAGCTTAGATTATTATGAGAGTGGTGGGTTGAAGAAATACACTATTATACAATATTATATTAATCAATCAATACAAAAATTTCAGATCAAGATGGTCACAATAAAAAATAAAGCAAAATGGCGGCTTGCCAGCGGGAGGCGGGATGCCGTTTCAGTCTGGGCGGCCGGAGCAGGCCTCCGTGAGGGGGGAGCGAGCCAGGCAAGGGGAGGGTCTGAGGGGGAGGGAGAACGAGCAGAAAGGCTCAGGGGTAGGAACGGGCTGGACAGGTTTTAATCACAACGAAGTGGCAGTGACTCAGAGGTGGAGGAGGAGGGGCTGAGGAGGTAGAGAAGCAGGGACAGGACTGCGTGGGATGATGTGAGGCCTTGCGACATTTCATGCACTTGCACTTTATTTTAATGGTATATATTCTGAGCAGAAAAATGACAAAACCTTGTAATTTTAAAGAGCATTCTGGAACTTGGTGGTATAGGGGTGAAGGGCCATCAAGGAGCCCACTGAGGGACTGTGGCACTGATGCCACTAAGAGACGATAGCAGCTCGGGCCAGCATGGCAGCAATGGGAGCGAGGAGAAACCCTGTGTGTTTGTCTGGTTGGTTTTTGTTTGTTTGGTTGTGTTTGTTTTAAAGGCAGCGTGGAAAGCTTTATTGCTAGATTATTAGTAGTAGATTTGTATTACTTATGTGGGATAGACGTAAACAAAGGAACCAAGGCCCGTTCTTAGTTTGCTGCCGGGAATGACTGAGTGAGAGGCCCCACCTGCAGAGACGGAAACTCGGGCAAGCAGTAAGCTGGAGAGCAAGGCGACCATTGCAGGTGTGTGTGTGTCACTTAAAGACACACACCTGTCCAGGGCTGTCCGGGGAGTAAAAGTCAAGACAGAGAGAGGAAGAGGTCCAGGGACCTCTGGGGGTTCCCACCACCTGGAGACCAGGAAGGGGGAAAGGATCCAGAAAAAGAGACCCAGGAAGGATGTCCAATGAGACAGACAGACAGCCCAGGAGTTTGTCCTGAAAGTCAAATGCCGAAAGTGCTCTGAACAGTAGAGCGATGGGTCACCTTTGTGAATGTAAAGGGGAAACAAGGCTCAGGAGTTCAACCTCTGAACGTCGGGGAGCACAGAAACCTTCAGTCCCTGCACCGAGGATGGTGTTCTTCCCATGTGTCATCTCACATCTCATCCATCACGGAGGCTTAGTGATCACCTGTGGATGGACTGAGCCGATGATGACGCAGCTTAGGAGGGTGCTCTGGGCTTCAAAAACTCCTTCAATAGAATTCTGTTTCCTCTCTCTCTCTCTCACACACACACAGTGTAGCAACTTGTCTGAAAAACCTCTTCCACATAATCTTCACCACTGCATCTCAAGAATGAAGCCCCCAGAGTTAGCAGACAGAAACTGGTCCTCGTGGGAGCAAGGCTCCCCAAATATTGTGCACATTGGCCAGGTGCACCTTCATGGGGCCTCATAGCACCCGCACCAACAGCTCATGGATCGAGCCCTCCCTGAGTAGTAGTGTTCCCTGACACGACAGGTCATTCTGGTTCCGCAGTCTTGTGAGTCAGTGATGTGGGAAGAATGGCCGCCATTGCCAGCCCCTTGGGAAAGGAGCTCTTTGCCTCCCCAGTGAAACCACCTGCCAGGTTAGCCGTGTCCACCATTTTAGCATTTCTGCCTCAGGCTCCGGGACCTGCACTGACACCTGAGGAGCTGTGTTGTTTGGACTCTGTATCGGTGAGATCACCACCACCTTAGCATTTCCAGTACACTTATGACATGAGGTAAGAGCACTAAACCCTTCCGCAAATCAGAATAGTTAGCAGTTGGGTGGGAGCCTAGTCATGCCATTTGCTTGTGATTTTAGAAGGGTGACTATTCAGTATTGATTGTTCGATAGGTAGATAGAAAAAGATAGGTGGGCACACACGTGCATGTGAATGTATGCACCTGCACCCTGACACACAGGTACATACACCTATGCACGCACGCACACATCATCGATCCATCCACCTCTCTGTGGCTTATATCCTCACATCACCAGTAGCCTGATGCTTAGCATGAATATGTTCACTCTGGTGCTTCTTTGTATGAGAGTGTTGACCTTATTACTGTCCCCACCATGTCACAGTGTCAGACCTGACAAAGACAGAAGTGTGAGACTACATGTAAATGTATAAAAGAGCACCCGTGTAAGACATTGGGTTATTCACTAGAAATAGTGATTCCACAGAAATGGCTTCAACACACGTTTCCGATCGTCTATTTTCTGCCTGGAAGCACGCAGGGCAGCAAAGGTAGAGGCCCGTGTGCTCCAAGTTCTCGAAGTTAAATGAAAGATACAAGACTCCCTCCATTTGGGCAAAGAAGAAAAGTGGGTTAATTTCCAGAGCAATGGTGCATTCAGCTGCAGGACCCAGAAACTCCGACGACGAAGCCTATTACTTGCCTGTTAACAACAGGGTCGTTAGTAGTTCGGGGGGCACTTACAGTACAGCTAGGTATAGACTTTTATCTCATTAGACAAATACTTCTTTGACTTCCCTTTTTTAAGAGTAAAAATGGAAGAAAGCGTTTTACAATTGTAGAGTATTTTAAACGTAATGTAGTTCTTCTATATAATTAGCCCATCCAAAGCTCAGGATGACCCTAAAGTCTTGTTTCCTTATTTTTCACAGATGGAGAAGCAATCTTGGAATCATGAAGAGCTACACCCAAGGTGCTAATGAAGTCAGAACTTGAACCTTGATCTGTTTTAGGTTACCTTCAAAAGCCACACATATTTAAATGCCTTTTTAAAACTTCTGTATGGCTTTCTTTTTTTTTAAAGTTTTATGTTAAATTTTTAAAGATTTTATTTATTTATTTTCAGAGGGGAAGGGAAAGAGAGAGGGAGAGAAATATCAATGTATGATTGCCTCTTGTGAGTCCCCTGTTGGGAACTGGCCTGCAACCAGGCATGTGCCCTGACTGGGAATCGAACCCTGATCCTTTGGTTCACAGGCCCTTGCTCAATCCACTGAGCTACACCAGCCAGGGCTTTTTTGTTGTTGTTGAAAGAGTTAAAATTTTTAATTTTGTAGATTAGGAAACAACAACCAGAGAAAATAAATCATACACTAATTGCTAAAAACAATATACTAGAATTCAAATCTTCAGTTTCCCGGAATAAAGTTCTTTCTATAATTTCCCCAAACTGACAGACACTGTATGATCTCACCTTTAACTGAAACATAATCAACAAAAGAAAAAAGCAAAGAAAATATAACCAGAGACACGGAAATTAAGGACAGTCTAACAATAGCCACATGGCTTTCTAAACCTGTCTCCTCGTCAGACTCTGCGCATTGGGACGGAGGCAGACACCGTGGACTGCTGGAGACCACGGTGTCACTGGGGCTGGGGCCGGAGGTCCCTGCTGACCGGGTATTCACCTGTGATTTTCCAGACCCTGAGAACGTTGGAGGGCCCAGGAAGTAGGGTGGCTAGGAGAGTAGGGTACTCAGGACCTTGGAACAAGGCTATTTACCAAACACAATGGGATGACTTCCACATCTTCAGAAATGGTATAACCAGACCCAGTGGGATCTGACTTAATTCCAGCTGTGCTTAGGGTAACTCTTACCTATACAAATCTCAAGACACCTGCTGTGAAGGTTTTGATGAGGCGGACATTGAGTAAAACTAGGAAATAAATGTTTGCACGTTTATTTGAGCACAATTCTCGTGGATTGTTGGGAGTGAGCAAGCTCTAGAACCGTGAACTTGGGCTGGATTGGACTCCCTAAAAAGCCCATTATACAACCTCAGGAAAAGAACTTTTTAAGTGTCACTTCGTTTGCAACTCTGCGACGATTAAGGGGAATCTCTCACAGGGTCGTTTACAAGACATGTAGAATGTTAAGCACAGTCACTTCTGAGTCCCTGGGAGCAGCCGATAAACGCTGCTACAAAGAACAGCAGGGGCTGTGTAAGTGCCTGTCGTCTCCCACAACCCGTACCCACATTGACAGAACGTCTTTGAAGCTGCATTTCCCGTGCAAAGACTGCTTGCTGTCCTGTCACGGCCGTGAAGTAGCACGTGAACCGTTCGTCCAGGGTGCAGATGGACTGAGGGCAGGGGTTCTGAAGGCCAGACGAAATGGAAGCAAGTTTACTGCCGTCCCCCCACCTTCAGAGAAACGTGCATGTGTACAAACCAATGATGTATTTTGTACGATTTGCAGAGACTCACAAGTTCCTGAGCCTTTGGTTTATGAGGTCTCAAAGCTAGCTTCGAAGCTTTTAACCTCACACAGTTTTGAAGATAAGAAAGTGAAGGCCAAAACAGTTGTGAGGTTGTCGGGTTCTGTGGTTGGCAGAACAGTGGTGGCCTCTCAGAAGTGTCCACGCTTCGTCTCGGGAGCCCATGAGCCTGTGACCCCACATGGCAAAAGGGACTTTGCAGATGGGATTGGGTTAAGGACATTGAGATGAGAGACTATTCTGGGTGGGTCCAAATCTGGGCCCTTAAACCAAAGAGCCCTTCCCGGCTGAGCTCAGCGAGAGGGAGACGTGACAGCCGAAGAACGCCAGACAGGCGCGATGTCACCGGCCCTAGACATGGAGGAAGGGGCCACCAGACAGGCGCGATGTCACCGGCCCTAGACATGGAGGAAGGGGCCACCAGACAGGCAGGATGTCACTGGCCCTAGAGATGGAGGAAGGGGCCACCAGACAGGCGCGATGTCACCGGCCCTGGACATGGAGGAAGGGGCCACCAGACAGGCAGGATGTCACCGGCCCTAGACATGGAGGAAGGGGCCATGAGCAAAAGTGGCCTCTGCAGGCAAGGGACAGACCCGGAGTCTGCAGAAAGGGGCAAAACCTAGTTCAACCCCTTGGCGTAAGACGTGTCCGCTTTCTGACCTATCAAACTGAAGACAATAAATTGTCTTCTTTTAAGCCACCTAATCCGTGGAAGTTTGTTACAGCAGCAAGGAAAACCAGGACAGTTTCTGTGCGAGAATGGACAAGAGGTTTGGGTATGAAATGCTTATTAAAGGTCGCCATGCAGGAAAGGAACGGAGGAGAAGCAGAGCTGGGTAGAGGGAGGGGCCAAACCCAGTTCAGACCTAACAAAGCCTCGTCCGACCCTCTGCGGAGCTCGGCAAGGAATATTGTCCACCGGGGTTTTCTCACTTTGGGCACGACGAGGAACCTTTGTAGACCTGCCTACCTCTGTCCCCCGGCCTGGCTGCTCTGAGAAGGGCCTGAGGTGGGGCCAGGCGTCTCCGCCGCTGAGGCAGGCCCCAGGAGCTGACTGCTGGGACTCACTGATTTCCATGCCCACCTCCCGCCCCAACAAGCTGGACATCGAGGAACCCCTGAAAGGTGTGATCGTGACTACAACAGCCTGTTCCCTGCATTGTTCAAACCCTTCCCTCCACAGGTACTCGCCTGGTGTTTTAGGGGTCACTCTGGCAGAGGACACAGTTAGAAGAAGGGAGTCAGTGGAAAAAGTATAACCAGACCGCTTCATTTAGTCGCTGGCCCCAGTGGACATTTCTTGTCGTTCTCCTCCATCAGTTCTCGTTTCCTCTCAGCCGCTACCCCTGCTGGCCTGGAGGGCATAGCTGGTCCCATAATCTAGATCCTCCTAACTCAGTCTCTGGTCGCTATGCCTGTCCATTTCATCACAGCGGGTCAGGGGCCTGCAAAGAAGCTGTCAGGTGGCTAGCCTGGGTACTACACACCCTCCTCCCCACCCCTTGGTGCAGAGCAGCCCACCTTTCCTTCACGGCCATGTCCATTCCTGCTGCCGAGGTGGTGGCTCCTTTGCTTGCCTGCACATTCATGAGAAAAAGACTCAACTAACCAGGTTGCGCCCATAGCTGTTAATTCAGTGAGGCTCATGCTGTGACCCTGGTGAAGGTGGGCTCCTTTTGACACCCAAGAGTGCTCAGTGGCCAAGAGTTGCAGGGAGGGGGACACTGACTTCCCCTGAGGTCACTGGGAGGGACGGTGAGTGAGGTCGCACCTGCTTCCATCACTTGGGCCCCGGCCCCACGCATCCTTCCTGTTGAAAGCACAGCAGCACACAGAGGTCTGTGGCTCAGAGTGTGCACTGCACACTGCAGGGGACGTCCCCTCCTCACGAAGTACTGCCTCCGAGCAGGTGCTCTGGCTGTGCCCCCCCCAGGCTGTTCCAGAGCTCCGTCAGGCCGACGGCGGCTACTGTGTAATTAATTGGATGTGCAATGTCACACTGGATTCCTCAATCCCGGGCTTGCTAATGCACCTCTTTTGTTGAAATGTGGGTCCCGTGCCCTGATACTACATGGCGTCCCATGCTGGCAGAGGGAACGCTCAAGGCGGCCGTGGACAGTGGGCGTGACTGAGGCCCTATGGGCAGCAAAGACAAACCCGTGCACAGAGTACGTGTCTGTTCCTTTGACAAGGAACCACTGTCCCTTCCGAGGTGGCTCCACAGGGTCCACTTGACATCAAGAGGTCACCTAGCGTTTCTGAGGAGAGCTGCCGTGTTGCGGGCTCAGCTCGGTGTGTGCTGCTACTGCGCTAGGCGTTGGGCAGTGGGGATAGCTGCGTCTCCCGGGAAATGGAAGTCCGTGCTGCCGGGCTGATGCCCAGCTTCCATTTTGCTCCTGTGGATACTGAATTAATGTGCCCTCTTGACATCGTCTGCACGGCTACTGACAGTCTGGCTACTGTCACCCTGCCCGTTTGGTTTGTCTACTGACTTGAGACCTTTCCTGGGGTGGATGTGTTCTGCGGGCGATCAGTATGGGATGCAAAGGTCTTCACACTTCATTTATTTATTTGTTTATCTTTAGAGAGGAAGGGAAGGAGAGAAGGAGAGAAATATCAACGTATGGTTGCCTCTCATGTGTCCCCTGCCGGGAACTGGCCCGCAACCCAGGCATGTGCCCTGACTGGGAATCGAACCACGATCGTGTGGTTCACAGGCCCGTGCTCAATCCACCGAGCTACGCCAGCCAGGGCTCCTCTGTTATTTTGATTGCTTCTTTTGTTGTTTATTGTGCTTAAGTTTACTTGTTGTGGGTGTGTTGCTTCAGTCATAATCTTAGACCATTGCCTTTATACTGTCCTTCTTCTGTACAGCAGGCAGTTAGTGACTGACACCCCTTTAAGTATGGAATTAGCGACATTCTATGAGTTCAGATGTCGTTAATATTTTTGTATGCATTTTATCAATTATTAAAATAAATGGCTGTCTTTAATTGTACATTTGCTTATGTCATGAAGGTTTCTTCAATTTCTGCTCTGTGAAACTTCAAAACTCTAGTATTTGTTTAAACTTCAACCGTTGCTGGACGCACCTGCTCCGTAATGTTTCTTCTGAAGTGTGCTTTGATGAATATTAATAGTCCCACCTCTTTTTCACTCGAATGTTTTTACAATATATAGTTTTATCCTCCTATTATCAATCTGGTTAAAGTGGCCTGTTGATAACCCGTAACTAAGAATTGTGTCCAGTTTCACAACTTGGCCTTTTAATTGCATTGTTTAGTTTCTAAAGTTTTATTCCACATATTTATAAGTTTGAGCCTAACTCTGCCATAATTGCTCCTTGGTTTTTATTTATACCTCTCACTCTTTGCTCCTGTGATTCTTCATTCCTTTCTTCTGGTTTCCACTCGTCAGTATCCCATTTCGCGTCACTGACATTGTTCATGCTTCACATTTTTTAATGGCTGCTCTGGATCGGTGATTTCCAAACCTTTTCATCTCATGGCACACACAAACTAATTACCAAAGTTCTGTGGCCCACCAAAAATATGTTATGTTTTTTGCTGATCCAACAAAAATAGCTATAATTTTGATTGATTTACAAAAAAATATATAATAGTTATTGCCTACCCTTTTGGCTCTAATGTGACTTTTTAAAAAATCAGGTGCCTCCACTTATATAAGGATTTCTGGTATTAAAAGTTAACCAATGAAGATGCAACCTTATTATGTGATGTGGCCATAGATGCAGCTCTTATTATAGAGGCTGTGATTTCTGGTTTAAGACAGGGCACTTTGTGCCCGACAGCGATTGTTGTGTTGGCTGTTGCCATTTTTGTACTTGACAATCTCAGGGGAAAGAAGTCAGTGCCCCTGACTAAAGAGTCAGGCACTGAATGTTGTCAACATTCTTGTGGCCCAACGGTTGAAAATCACTGCTCTAGGCATTATTACAACACGCATGCTTGGCTTACTGCATCTTTCTCCACATAAAATTGCACTAGGACCAGGGTGTTAGCAATGGGAAGGACAGCGGTCACATTTGTGGTTCATCTTCAAGTTCAGCACGGACGGGACGGACAAGAGGACCCTGCACGTGAACACTGCCCCACTGTGGGATGGGATGGCTGTGCCACGTAGGAGGGATGGAAGGCCTGAGGAAGGACAGGGACCACGGGGTCTATCAGCTGGCTCTGCCTCTCCAGGGCAGNCAGGTGTCCAGTCCGCTCACCACTGCCAATGCGTCCGGGCATATCCTGACTGCTAGTGCCTTCTCCTTGGAAGTAATGTGCGTGGCATGGTGCCCTGCCTAAAGCCCTGCCCACTGGGAGGGCTTCCCATGACTGCTGTCCTCTGGGACGCTTCCCAGTGAGGCTGCAGCCTGGCAGCCGCCGCTTCCTCCCTCGCAGCTGCACACCGAGCTGCACGTCTGCTGATCGAACCAGGTGTTTCCTGCTCCTCCACAAGTCAGAGGGGTCTCCTGGCTTCTTGCCTTCTCATGGATCAGCCATATATGTTTTTTATTATCAATTGTATTAATAGTTCCAAGTAATGAAACTGTGACTGCTGATTTTTTCTATTTATATGTCATTTTTACCTCTTAATTTCCTCTGTTATTCTTTTAAAAATTTTTTCTAGATTTTATTTATTTATCTTTAGAGGGGAAAGGAAGGAGAGAGAGAGAGAAATATCAATGTATGGTTGCCTCTGGTGTGTCCCCTGCTGGGAACTGGCCCGCAACCCAGGCATGTGCCCTGACTGGGAATTGAACCGCGATCATGTGGTTCGCAGGCCCGTGCTCAACCCACTGAGCTATGCCAGCCAGGGCTCCTCTGTTATTTTGATTGCTTCTTTTGTTGTTTATTGTGCTTAAGTTTACTTTTTGTGGGTGTGTTGCTTCAGTCATAATCTTAGATCATTGCCTTTATACTGTCCTTCTTCTGTACAGCAGGCAGTTAGTGACTGACGCCCCTTTAAGTATGGAATTAGCGACATTCTATGAGTTCAGATGTCGTTAATATTTTTGTATGAATTTTATCAATTATTAAAATAAATGGCTGTCTTTAATTGTACATTTGCTTATGTCATGTAGGTTTCTTCAATTTCTTCTCTGTGAAACTTCAAAACTCTAGTATTTGTTTAAACTTCAACTGTTGCTGGACACACCTGCTCCGTAATGTTTCTTCTGAAGTGTGCTTTGATGAATATTAATAGTCACACCTCTTTTTCACTCGAATGTTTTTACAATATATAGTTTTATCCTCCTATTATCAACCTGGTTAAAGTGGCCTGTTGATAACCCGTAACTAAGAATTGTGTCCAGTTTCACAACTTGGCCTTTTAATTGCATTGTTTAGTTTCTAAAGTTTTATTCCAAATATTTATAAGTTTGAGTCTAACTCTGCCGTAATTGCTTCTTGGTTTTTATTTATACCTCTCGATCTTTGCTCCTGTGATTCTTCATTCCTTTCTTCTGGTTTCCCCTCGTCAGTATCCCATTTCGCGTCACTGACATTGTTCATGCTTCACATTTTTTAATGGCTGCTCCGGATGGGTGATTTCCAAACCTTTTCATCTCATGGCACACACAAACTAATTACCAAAGTTCTGTGGCCCACCAAAAATATGTTATGTTTTTTGCTGATCCAACAAAAATAGCTATAATTTTGATTGATTTACAAAAAAATATATAATAGTTATTGCCTACCCTTTTGGCTCTAATGTGACTTTTTAAAAAATCAGGTGCCTCCACTTATATAAGGATTTCTGGTATTAAAAGTTAACCAATGAAGATGCAACCTTATTATGTGATGTGGCCATAGATGCAGCTCTTATTATAGAGGCTGTGATTTCTGGTTTAAGACAGGGCACTTTGTGCCTGACAGCGATTGTTGTGTTGGCTGTTGCCATTTTTGTACTTGACAATCTCAGGGGAAAGAAGTCAGTGCCCCTGACTAAAGAGTCAGGCACTGAATGTTGTCAACATTCTTGTGGCCCAACGGTTGAAAATCACTGCTCTAGGCATTATTACAACACGCATGCTTGGCTTACTGCATCTTTCTCCACATAAAATTGCACTAGGACCAGGGTGTTAGCAATGGGAAGGACAGCGGTCACATTTGTGGTTCATCTTCAAGTTCAGCACGGACGGGACGGACAAGAGGACCCTGCACGTGAACACTGCCCCACTGTGGGATGGGATGGCTGTGCCACGTAGGAGGGATGGAAGGCGTGAGGAAGGACAGGGACCACGGGGTCTATCAGCTGGCTCTGCCTCTCCAGGGCAGATCACACGGCATATGTACCACTCCTGCCTCCCTTGGCCCACACACAAAAGATGGCACACAGCAGCTCAGGAAAGTGCTTACGGAATAGCGCAAATTCAGACTGGCCTGGCATGTCTGTAAGTCCGCCCTCAGGTGTCCCTCAGGTGTCCCGAGCTCCCTGTGACTAAGCCACGCCTACCATCGAGTGCTGTGAATAAAAGATGTGAAACTCCCTCAGGCGCAGAAGACACAGCAGAGCTGCCGACTGCAAAACCCCGTTAAAGGAAGCGCCTTGCAGCAGGACTGGCTTGTCGTGCAGAATTCTGAGGGGAAAACCCCAGCTGACCTTGCCGAATCCTCACCTGTGCCTCTGACACACCTGACACTCCGAACCCCTCAAGCACACCACAATCCTGCCCAGTAAGTAGCGGGCTGTTCTCAGTACTTTCTTTGCTAAATTTACACGATACAGGGCTGGACTTACAGACCACAACTCTGCAGCGAGCAGCCGCCCCTGCTGGACAGGCGGGGAGATGAGCGCAGGGAGGGATGGACAGGAGGGCTCTCAGAGAGACGCGCTCGTTCTCCGCGAGACAGAGGGCACCTGGGCTGGATTCCAGTGTGCAGAAGCGAGGGAGGCAGGGGCACCAGGGTGGGTGTGCGGGGTCTGTGGCGATCAAGTGACTCGAAGTCAGAGCCTCCACGTCCCTCCAACTACCCACTGCTTTTTAGGCTGCCTCTGTGTGACTGTCCCGGGCCACAGGCTGCTCTCTGCTCATCGTTTTTTCCCCATCCAACTATTAGCAAGTTTCCCAAGGAGGGGCAGTTACTGGGCTCAGGGCAAAATTCGTTTAAAAGCAGCAAAGACTCGCTCTGAAGGAACGGCCACCCTCTAACAAGTGAAGCCCACCTCCTCGAGGCTGCCCCGAGGGGGCCTTCGTGTCTGGGGGCCTGAGGTTCTGACTGCCCCTTCCTCCACGCTGGCCTCAGGGAGCGGTGCTGCTTCTCTGGGCCCCTGGACCAAGGACGGACATTCAGTATCACCATTTACAGAGCAGGAACAAGGCTGACACAGTGACATGAGAGTTTACCAAAGGCTGGAGTTAACCAAAACATGAATGCTGAAAGTCACAAGCAACTCAATAACCTGATTTTCAAGGAACGGCCTGCTGTCTAGTACATGCGGCCAGGCTTCCGTGCTGCTCACAGGCTCCCAGTCCTGTGGCGGGTGTCGTCCGATCCCTCCCAGGGCCCGCACGGCTGAGGTCCTGGCAGTGCAGTCCTTCCAGAGGGAGGCACAAGCTGCAGAGGAGACCTCTGTCCCCGTGTGCTGCCGGCTTCCTGCCCGAGGCCAGGGCTCTGCCTCGAAGTCCTGTCCTGACTTGTGGAAATGCTTCTCACTCCCCAACAGAATTAGGTTGTGTCAACAGAAGTTCACCCAGAAAGGCACGCCCACAATGGACCGTAGAGGCGGCAGGTGCTGGCAGGGTGGGGCTAGTGAGCACGCCTGCCTGTGAAAGTGGGGGCCCGTCCTCCCGGACTGGCTCCCGGGGAGACGACACAGGGACAGCTGCCCACCATGCCCAGCGCTGACTGGGTGCTCAGTAAAGATTTCTGTCCCCTCCCGCTGCAGACCCCGAGGGACACACTCTGGTCCAACAGTGCCGGGCTCAAAAGTTGCTGAAAAATGAGACACCCCACAGCTAGAAAACTGGGGGGCTTCCAGTGATATGGTTTAAGAAGGGCTTGCCACAGGACTTGAGATTGTTAGTTACTTTGGGGGGAACCCCCCCAAAAANCTGCCTGTGAAAGTGGGGGCCCGTCCTCCCGGACTGGCTCCCGGGGAGACGACACAGGGACAGCTGCCCACCATGCCCAGCACTGACTGGGTGCTCAGTAAAGATTTCTGTCCCCTCCCGCTGCAGACCCCGAGGGACACACTCTGGTCCAACAGTGCTGGGCTCAAAAGTTGCTGAAAAATGAGACACCCCACAGCTAGAAAACTGGGGGGCTTCCAGTGATATGGTTTAAGAAGGGCTTGCCACAGGACTTGAGATTGTTAGTTACTTTGGGGGGAACCCCCCCAAAAAGCGGGTGTTTGCTCTGCTGCCTGCCGCTGTCAGGAGTTCCGAGTACTGCTGGACTCAGCAAGGCAGGAAGGGGGAAGTGGGTCACGGGACCTGGTCGGCGTCAGGGCAGCTGCCAGCCATCACAGGGTTCCGCCCTGTCGGCCACGGGCAGGGCGGGTGGGCTGCGGCGTCTGCTCGGGGCCCCAGATCTTCGTCTCTGCACCTTTCTATCGCCAGGTTTTCAGAGGACGGTTTCGGTAGCTGGGCTGGCTTTCGTTCCTCTTGCCTCTTCGTGGCAGGACAGGTCACTGAATTATTGGACAGGGAATGGCTCTGAACAAGAGGTGTGGGCTAACCGTACATGAGAGATTGCCAGACACAAAATGACTGTTAGTTCTTGTGGGAGATCCCCAAACCAGGAGCTTGGATGGCCAACTCAGGCCATGAGACCAGGTCTCCAAGTCCAGGTGGGTCTGCTCTGGACAGCCAGATGGCCTTTAAGAAAAAAGTCCTGACTATGCACTGCTCTGCTCCACTGGTGCAGCCAGACACGCCCTGGTATGAACTCTTTGGTCTCACCAAGGCCATGCGGCTGGGAGGGTTCATCTGAACCTTCCTTTTTCAAACCTGCAGGGAAGGGGCTGCAGCATGTGTGACTTCAGCTGGGGCCAGAGGGGAGTTGGGAATCTCTTTTTCCCAATGGTATTTTTCCTATCCTGGGAATTAGGGGTCCGGCTGAATCTTTCTGCTTAGGACATGGTGTGGCCACTGTGAGGATGAGGTAGGTCACCTGTATCAACACAAGTGATCTTTTTCCAGACCCTTCCAGATTTCTGGCAATTCCAGTCTGTGCTTCCATAAGCAGTTTTCCTTTTGAAAATACACGCCTACCACTCAGTGTGAGCCGACAGACTTCTTTATCTGGACAAAGCCGTAAACAAACGTTGGAACCATAAGGTGTAACCAAACAAACACCTTCTGCCTCTTGTCTGGAGACAAGGAAGCATGAAACAATGCAGCTGGTTTTCAAGGAGAGGAAATGGAATTTTTGAACATCTACTCGGCATTTTCCACCAAGTAAGAGACTCTGCACTTCTCTACTTTAATTCTCCAGTAGCTTTTCTTCTGTGGGCAGAAGAAAACTAGGTGGGGAGGACTCTGCTCTGAGCGCCCCCCCTCCCCCCAGCTGCACTCCCAGCTCCCTGGGAGAAACCAACCTCTCCAGGTCCACTGCAGTCGGGAGGTGAATTCGCTCCTTACTCTGGGGTGGGTGTGTGGCTCACAACTGGCCAATCAGAGGCTGGCTACACGTGTCACATGGGGCTCAAACTGGTCCAATCAGAGACGAATCCCAGAAACGTTTTTGGGCGAATCAGAGTGGCCTTCTTCCCTGTGAGAGTCTAGGCTTTAGGGACAGTGTGACGCAGGGACATGAGAGGCTGCCATCTGAGAGGCCCTGCTGGAGAAAACCGAAGGACACGAAGCACGTCCAAGCAGCGAGGGAGCCGGTGTGCGAGGGAACCACTGGAGTGTGTACCTGTGAGCAGCAACTCAGCCAGGCCCGTGTCCCTCTCGAGTTCTCGGCCACGCAGCCCACCGAGGCCTTGTCTCTCTCCTCCCACTGAGTCGGGGTGCGCGTTCCTTCCTCTCTCGAACCCCGCAACCAGACAGTCCGTATAGGGGCTGTGAGGAGGGTCCTCGGGATGCAATTTCATGCCCAAGGTCAATGCTATACTAGGACAACTGGAGTTGGACCGAGCCCTCTGACTCAGAGGTCCATGCTGCGGCCATGCCTGGGGACACGGTAAGGGAGGGGACGCTCAGGGCCCTGGAGACTCAGGCGGAAAGGAGACTTCATGAAGAAGACTTGAAGGACTGACACCGCTTTGATAAACTGTGGGGACCGGAATGTCCTTTGGTGTTTTTTGTTGTCCTGTACTGTCCCTCAGGATTACGGTTGAACTTGTCCCTCTGTGGCAGGGACCCTGTTCTCAGGACAAAGGCACGCGTTACCAGTAACCTTGGAGACAAGTCCCGTTACTCTGTCTTGTATGCAATGAATTTTGAGGTGATCGAGCCTATTCAAGAGCAATTTAAAAAAACATTTTTGAATCATCTCACAGAGAAACATATCTCCTGGCACAGATTCATAAGCTCTCCAATAATTACATTCAGTTTTACTTTGTAACACCAATATTCAGCACAGTGTGTGAGGTACAGAATATTCTCAATGAACATTTATTAAATGAACATATGGATTAATTAATTCTACCAGGGGCACGGCCTCCAAACACCTGTCTCTTAGCTGTTTGTTATCAATTTCCCGAGAGCAGACAGGTCCCAGGTCCTTTCAGTGATTCATGGCTCACTGTGCCCTGAACCGCAGACCAGAGGACATCCGTCTTGCAGGAAGTAAAAGTCCAGTTTCCAGGACCTCGGGTTTCCATCACACGCACGAGAGTGAGGGTAGGTGGCTTCCTAAAGGCTACGGAGAACAACGCGCTCTCCCTTCACCACGCGAACAGGGGGGCAGGCTTACAATATAAATAATGACCCGAGAGCAAGGTAATTTGGGACGATTTCCGAGCCGATCAGCCATCACCCCCCCCCCCCCATCAATGCCTCCAACGCACGCTCTCCTCTCACCTTGCTCAACCTCCATCATAAAATTAATTACCTCTGGAGAGACCCCATTTAATTGCTCATAAAATTGATCTTACTTTTCAGATTTGATGGCAACTAGTATGTCATCAACAAAAGTGCCCAGAATAAATGAGATGCTCGTTAGCTTCCTTGAAATAAAATAAAACAAATCCACGATGGACGAAAGGAGCCTTCGGCATCTGTGTCTGGGAGGTGAGGGACACTTGGAGACCACCGAGCCCCACCCCGGAGAGCTTGGCCGGGCAGCTTCTTCATTTTCAAAGAAAATAATAGTAGAAAAGACATTTTGTTTCTGTTGGAAAACTCCATGCATTTCATTTCAAAAAATGCAGGGACCGTGTGATTATTCATGCATTTGTTTATTCCTCTGTCCATTCATTTATTCGGCCCACGGGCAGTGCAGTTATGAAAAGAATGGGCAACTTGGAGTTAGGAGAACCTGAATCCTAATTCTACCCCCTTTATGTATTAACCGATTATCTCAGAAAAATGACCTTCGGATAGAAAAAGGATGGTTTTCAGTCAAACAGTGTTTGGATTCTGACTGTGATTTACAACCCGTATATCCTTTTATGAGTTACTTTATCTCACTCGTTATCCATGTCCTCCCAAATCAGTGGAGATTTTAACACTTACAGGATCAGATGGGGTGGGGGATGGGGGTGACCCCAAGCAGTGGACACTGCCGTGTTTACTGCAGACAGCAGGCATTTACAGGAATTCAGGCCTCGACCCCGAGCTTCTCTTCCTGCCCCCATTCAGGGGGGTGGGAGTGGGAGGGGTGAGGCTCCTAGCACGTGCCGGAGTACACTCAGGTTTTTGAAAGATTTGGGCAGAAGGGCAGGAGCTGGATCCGTGAGAAAAGGTCACTGATGCCCAAGGCTGAACAGAGCGTGGAAATCTGGTGATTCTTCCCCACTGTCAGGGAGGGTGGACCTAGGAGGCTGCCCAGCCAAGCTGTCCAGCTGCTGCCACAGGGCACACCTTTCTACCCTTTCCCCAAACTGCAGGTTTCCGTTGAGGAGCTTATTTCTGTCCCTCTGAGATCCGTCTCTTAGCAAAGCCTTTGAGTCTGTGGTTTCGGCAGTCTGGTGCACTCACGTTGCTTTCACTTCCACCCTTTCCACAGAGATCGTCCTGCTCTCCCTTGAGGTGTAGAGCGTGTGCCGTTTCCTCTCAGGAACCCCCCAGCCCCCCCCCGCCCCCCCCCCCCCCCCCCCCCCCCCCCCCCCCCCCGCCCCCCCCGCCCCCCCCCCCCCCCCCCCCCCCCCCCCCCCCCCCCCGGTCTAAGTGAGAGGCCCTCCTCCACTGGCAGCGCTCACTCCCCATAAAGCTCCCTACGCCGCCGGGGCGAGTCTGTCTGCCTGGCCCTAGTTTGTAAACACCAACTGCGTGGACCCGCAGGTCTGCCCTGTTCCTGCCCGTGTTCAGTCTGAGCTCTCTGCGAGGGCCGGCTGAGTTGTTCGACGGATTGAATGCCAGTACGTGAGGCTCACAGGCCGGAGACCAGGGGGCTGGCCTTTGAGGGGGGACCTACCTCACTCAGAGCTCAGAGAGCAAGCCCAAACTGGGTAACCCAAAGGGTTTGGTCAAGAACTGAGTCAAGGAAAACAGCCCAGCTTCAGAGCCAAGAAGCCAGAGAAGCTAAAGGGAGGCCGGGCAGGAAAAACAATGAGAGAAAAGACAGGATGTAGACTTCGGCCACTTACATTACAAAGCCTCTGCCTGACGGTGATGTGGGGACAGATGGGCAGGACCTTAAAGATGGACGTGAAGAGGCTGGACAGAGGGCTGGTGAGGAAGAGAAACAGCTCCCTATTGGTACTGTCCACAGCGTCCACAGGAAGGACACAATAGTCTATTTTCCCGAGGCCAGTCACTATACAGAAAAGACGGTCCTAGGACTTGAGTTTAGAATTTTCATTAACTGGGTGAAGCTAAGAACCACGGTTTTATCAGACATCTCGGATTCTTTAGAATGCTAACACAGATTTGCAAACTCAGACCATTTACCAAACATCACAACCGTATTTTCTTTTTTTGAAAGGATAACGTCACTGAGGGATAATTACCCCGGGAGGCCGGGGTTGGGAAAACACAGCTTTACACTGTGATTCGTGGCTTGTGTCATTTTGTGGCTGCTGTCATTGCGCACATTTATTTAGAGCTGGCCTTGTTGTAGGAAAGCTCTTGGGCCATGGCTGCGGGAACGATCACGCGAGTGTTTCTTGGCTTGGGGCTTCACACCCTGTTTTTGTTTGTGGAAGTAAAATCGCCCTCCGTGAGTTCTGCCGACCAGATCAGAGTCTGCCGCCCTCCTCTGGCAAACAAAGGCCTCAGAGGTACGGGGGTTCCCTCGGAAGGGGGAAAGTAAACAGGACTTTCCGGAGTCTAGTCTGGGGTTTCACCGTGAATCGCGCTCTGCCCCGGAGCCCTGTGAGGCAGGGCCGGGGGGGGGGTGTGAATGTGATGTGGGGAATGCAGAGCTAAGACATGGGGTCTTTGAAAGCCTGCCTAACCCATCTGAGACCTCACTTCTCTCTTCGGCTCCTTTACATGTGGCCCAGGCTCCAGTCCCACAGCATTTGCCTGCAGCTCCACGCCTGCACACGCACGGGGGCGCAGTGACTTCCTGCGGCCACCATCCCTCCTTGCGGCCCGGGGTTCCTGTGATGCTCTCCGGAACGGGTCAGCACCCCTCGTGTGCCCCCCACACACACTCCCAGGGGCACGGGTCAGGCCTGGCCATGCTCCCAGTCCTCTCTCATCAGCACCCCAGCTCCCCGCACTCCCACCAGCCCCTGGGTCCTTCCCCAAAGCCCATCTACTCCTTGTATCCATGTTTTGTAAGAGGCACAACCAGTTATTTTTCCACCATGTTCTGTCTCCAGTTCACGTTGGAATGTAACATCTGTGGAATTCACGCCCCATGAAGCATGAAGAGTACCATTTTAACAACCCTTTACACACCCATTGTCTCATTTAAACTCCGTACGTGCCCCGAGAGTTATACGGACCTTTGCTCGTAGGAGAGAAACCTAACTTTCAGGAAGGTTGCCTGGGTCACACGGGTAATAACCCAGAGTACAGGTGCCGCGAGGAAAAGGAACCTGTCTGTCTTGGTCACTTGTACCTCACTGAATACAGGACAGCGCCTGGCACATGACACACGCTTAAGGTTTTCCTGCACGGCTACATGATATGAAGGACTCACAAATTAATTGGCAGTTGCTCTACAGTTTCCTCAGTCTTGGCACTCTTGTTATTTGGGGACAGGTAACCTTTGGTTGTGGGGGTGCTGTCTCGTGTATTACAGGAGATTTAGCAGCATCCCGGGCCTCTACCCATGAAAAGTCGGGAGCACTACATCCCCCAGCTGTGACAACCAAAACATCCTCCAGACCCTGGCAAATGTCACCTGGATGCCAAGACGCTGGGTGGAGACTTCTCCACCCTGGTGTGTCCCATCCATGTCTGCTCGCTGAGTGGGGGAAGGATGGATTAAGGAGGCAGCAAGGACAGGAAAGAGGAGAAGTGACCAATTCATCCTTAGGGATACGGGTTTATCCTACATTAGTTATAGTTTTCATCTCATTCAATACCTAAGGTTTGAGGAAATGACTTTCAGGACAACTCCAGTCAGAAAAACAGCATTTTTAGATTCACATATCTCCACTGAGGTGGAGCAGGGACTCAGAATTCCAGATGATATCAATAATTGATGGTATTTACTTTTAGTTTAATTTCTATGCATGAAGAAATATAATTTCTACTTGTGGCAATAAAGCTTCCTGTTTTTGTCAGAGAATGTTAGTTGAGCCTCAAACCCCCTTCCCTCCCACTCTAGCTCCTACTTCCCTAGACGAGACTCTATTTTTCAGGTTTCTTGCAATTGGGTGCATCCTGGAACCCATAACTAGGACTGAGGAGAAAAGAGGTGGACAGCCCCATCTCACGGCTGAGCACCGAGGGGCTTCTTGGACACGACCCCTCCTTCTGTCCACCCACTCGGTGGTGGCTCGGAGGGGAGCACTGTGGTGATGCTGGAAGCCGTGCGGTGGAGGCCACTGGAGTGCACATTGGAAACCTCGGACCCCGAACTGGCACCTGGGGAGTTCAAGGGTGCACCAGAGAGTTTCCTACTTTGGAATGTTTCACAAGGAGAAATCAGCTTTTACTGTATGAAGGCGCTGGGATTTGGGGATCTTACAGCTGCTATCACTCTTTTCATGGCTTTGAATGAGGACACGTTTGAGCAGAGAAAAAGAAAAAATATGTCTTTAATTACATCTCAGCTCTCCATGGTTGTGGTAGAACTCTCAAAGATAATACCAATAATGATGAGGTGAGAGACTCAGTGGAAACAAGGATGTGGGTGGGAACATCTCACCTATGAGAGGTTCTTTCCTGTTGAAACTGTCCTGGTTGACTTAAGAAAATAAGGGAAATATAATGAAACTCATTGCTTTGGTAATACTCTAGTGATATAGTTCTGCTCCAAACTAAATGCAGTATAGATAACACAAGGTGCTGTGTCCATTTTCTATTGTTGCACAGCAAACCAGCGCCCTTCAGCAACCTGGCACAGCACGGTTCCCTTCTTTCCGGGTTCCAGACGCCCGAGTTCTTGGCACGACTGAACCCCACCCTCTGTTCGGGGGTCAGCCAGACTTGGTCCTCACCCAGAGGCTCGGTGAGAGAGAATTGGCTACCGAGCTCCGTCAGGAGGCAGGACTGATTTCCTCCTGGCCGTAGAATTCACGATAGCTTGCTTTTCTCTTTTTTAAATTGTTGACTGTTGACACTATTAAAGATGTTCCCCATTTCTCCCCACCCCTTCTCCCAAGGAGAGAGCGGCTCTGTTTAACATCAACACAAAGACCCTCTTTAAAGAATGTATGTGGTTAGGTCACTCCCAGCCAGGGCAGTATCCCTTTTCATTTACTTAAAGTCAACTGATTAAAGGCTTTGATTACATCCAAAAAATTCCTTCACTTTGCCACATAGCGTATAGCACCGTGTGATGTGAGTGAGCAAGAGAACCCTGCGTCTCAGAGGGCGTTTGGGAATCCAAGTTCTTTCTGTTCCTGGCTCCACTGACATCCAAGACGTTCTTTAAAATTTCTCCATGAAGCTAATTGATAGAAACAAAGAACTGGAAACTTTCTGTGGGAGAATCTTTTTTTTATGGGTCAGACTAACTGTAGAATTAGTCTACTATCGTATTCTACTGGCTCACTGCAGGAAGAGTTGTGTGCCCAAGAAGAGAAAGACATGACCCTCTGGTCATGCCAATTAACCTGTCTATGCTCCTGCCACACGGGTGACCTTCATGCCTTGCCCGGGAGAGCCATGCCAGGCGTGCGGTGTCCCACTGCATCTGTGGGAAGTCCGGTACCTCCACGCGATGCTCAGTGGCCCCATCGGTACTCAGGTATGGTTCGTGCCTTCTGACAGGTGTGTGGTAATACCTCATTGTGGTTTTAATGTGCTCATCTTTTGATGTTTGATGATATTGAACATGATTTTCATTTGCTATTTGCTATCTATATATTCTCTTTGGCAAAATGTCTCTATTTTTACTGTTGAGTTTTAAGAGTTCTTTATATATTTTAAATAATGATTCTTTGCCACATATGAGGCTTGAAAATATTTTCTCCTAGTCAGTAAGTTGTTTTCTTTTCCTCTTCACATGGATTCTCAAAAAACAATGTTATTACATTTTTGATGAGTTTCAGCGTATCAGTTCATCCTTTTCAAGGATCATGCTTTTGTTGTCAGCTTCAGAACAGAAGACTAACCCTGACTCCTAGAGATTTTATCCTTTGTGTTGTTTAAAACTTTTATAGCTCTGTGTTTTATATTTGAGTCTATGATTAGTTTTCAGTTAATTTTTGTATTCTGTTTGAGGATTAGAACAAGATTTTGGGGTTTTTTCCCCTTGTATGGGTTGCTCAAAATGCTCGGCACCATGTGTTTAAAAGGCTATTTTTCCTCCAGTATCTTTGTGAAAAATCAATTGAGCACATTTGTGTGAGTCTGTCTCTAGGATCTTCATTCTGTTCCATTGATCTGTGTGCCTGTTGATTCACTGATACCACGCGGTCTTGATCAGTAAGTCGTTTCTATTCGTACTCTCCAGCCCACGCAGGGGTGTTTTCCACTTCCGTTACTGTATTTCTAGTTTATTACTTTCCATTTGGTCCTTCTTATTTTATTTTTTTTAATTTTTATTTATTTATTTTAGAGAGGGGAAGGGAAGGAGAGAGGGAGAGAAACATCAGTGTGTGCTTGCCTCTTAAGCGCCCCCTGCTGGGAACTGGCCTGCAATCCAGGCATGTGCCCTGAGTGGGAATCAAACAGGTGACCCTTTGGTTCGCAGGCTGGTGCTCAATCCACCGAACCACACCAGTCAGGGCTTGTTCTTTTTATATACAACTGTTATGCCTTTGTTAAGGTTTTTTAAATTTTCATTTCTATCAAGAGAATCTGTACCAGAATTATACAACACTTTTATAACTACACTGTACAATTCTCAGCATACAACAAGGTCATTCCAACAACTGATTCAGACTGGCATGGTGTCAGTTAATGATTTTGTCTCATTGAAGTTGTGGTTTTCTTTTTTGGCATTCCAGGTGATTTCCCATTGTATTCTGGACATTTGGTTGTTATCACAGAGTACTTTGGCTGGCCCTTACTTACCTAGCAGGCAGTCACCGAGTTGGATTTGGAACGCAGCTCTGGCCTGGTTGAAGGAGGTTCTTAGGGCCGCTGGCTTGCAGAACCTGTGCAGTCTCAGTTCGGCCGTCCCATTGGGTGCTGCGGGCTCTCACCGTCCTGGCTGGTGTTGCAGAGGGTCTCCCTAAGCCCAGCTGGAGTGGCCCCCATTCCCAAGTCTCCGGATGCCTCTGAGTGGGGAAGATGAGCCTAGTCAAGCCTGTAAGGACAAAGAGGCTTCCTGGATGCAGCCACTTGCTTTCCTGTGTCCCTCTTGCCTTCTGCCCAGTCCCCTCAGAACCTTTCAGTAGGAAAGGAAGGGCGTCTGGGTCCCAGTGGGGGAAGGGAAGTTCTTTTCCTGTCCTTTTACCATTCACGGGATGCCTGTCTCTCCTGCCCTGAGTACCCTGATGCACCCAGAGAGACCCCTTCTGATCCAGGGATGGAATGAGCCTTCCTGTACTTTCTTCTGTTGGTGAGTCAGGGACTGGTAAATGTCAGACCCAAGTCACCTTCGTCTGCTGGGTGAGAGGACAGAAGATACCCTGCCACCGGGCTGCTCCTCCGGTCCCAAGTCCCCGACCGCTCATCTGCTTCCTGCCACCTCTGAGTTCCCCTTTCCTTGTCTTTGCACCAGCTCCAGGGTTCAGGGCGGCGCTCAGCGGGGGAGCGAGGGGGCACCGGCTGTGCCTCCCGGGTCAGAGCAGCCGCCCAGGCAGCGTTTCTGCCAGGACACGGGACCGTCAGTCCTCCCCACCTCATCACGATGCCTCCCACGCAGGCACATCCTGACTCGCTGAACTTCGCTCACTTTCCCGACTTTATTCAATTTGTTCTCTTCGCCTGAAATATACTCTCCCTGCCACCCCCAACTTTTCTAGAAATGCTTGTGGAATTCAATCATGCCTTTCAATGACCAGGAAACTCAGGGCCAACTTACAAAGGGCTGTGGGTGCGAAGTTAAGGTCTTTAGACCCTGGCCGATAGGTAAAGTCAATTCCCCTGCTGGCTCCGCCCTCTGAGAATTATTATCAGCAGTTCCCGAGGTCGCGTTCTTCCCAGTTCCTCGATTTGTAACGGAGGAAGCGAGCCCCACTGTTTTGTTTGGGAGTCAGCTAACTTCAGTTATTAGACTAATCTAAACTGATTGTTCCAATGAATGTCTCAAGAGAAGGTTTCCAGCTCACTCCGGCTACTTAGAAGAAGTTGTCAGAGTGAATGAGCTGCTCAGCTCTCGCTCAGGCAGTGAACGTCTAGAACGATGTCTGTTGCTCTTCCGTGATGAATGAAATGCTCCTTTGGGGTCTGACTGGGCTACAGAGAGAAAGTGGTTCTTAGGTAGAGAAACAACTGGCCATTGCAAAAAAAGCAGAAAAATCCAGAAGAAGTGCTGTGCATCTGTGTTCTTATTCTATTTTAGGCACTAGGGAATGTATGAGAATTCTCACAGAACAGCTCCTATGTTCGGCAACTATAAAGTGTTTATGGATTCGCTGGTGTGTTCACTGATTCAATCAACTTTGCATTTATCGATTCCGTGTTTACAGCTACATGGCGGTTGTTTTGCTAAGTGCTCTTGTTATAATGAACAAGACAGGACATCCCTTGCGGAGCCAAGCACCAAATCAAGAAGACAGGCTCCTAAACAGCCTCTTGTGAACCACACGGTCAGGGCGGCGGCTTGCTGCCCCTGTCACGTGGGGTTCACAGAACCCCACGAAGAGGTGGAGGAGATACCTAACTCAACATGTGGGGAAGTGGGCGCCACTGGGCGGTCCCAGAGGAGGCCGTAGCGCGTGAGCAGGAATTAGGACAAAGAGTGGAGGCACGGTCGGGCAGAGGGGCGAGGGGCGAGGATCGGGCCAGAAGGGGAGAAGAGCAAGTGCGCGCTGGGCCCTGGGGAGCAGGCAGGGAAGAGCTGGAGGCCTCTGGTGTGCAGAGCATTGTGCCGTTCACAGCTTGCTTTGTTTGATTGTCACACAAAATTCTTGATAATTAATTCAGCTCCTGAGGCCAATGCATGAGAGTAAGAAGCTCCATTCAATTGTTAAATGAAGTACCTACCAAACTTTCTTTCCTTTTTTGTCGTAGTTCATTTGTTCATTAGTTTGTTTATGCTCACGTCTCTCCCTCTCTTCCTTCCTTCCTGAAACAGGACTTTGGCTAAAACCTATTAATCCAGTTAACTAAGCACATCTGCATTTTTTACCTTGCCTTGCCTTTCCTCACTGTATCCCTTCCTTCCTCCCTCCCTCCTTCCTTCCCTTCCCTCCTTCTTTCCTTCCTGCCTTCCTTCCCCACTTCCTTATTGCTGTGGTTTTCCCCCAACAACTACGTACTGAATAATTGCTAAGCACCACAATCAGTGTTAGGCAGTGGGGGACAAACCCAAATGATGACGACAACAGCAGACAAACCACCCGCTGCCTGCCTTTACACAGCTGTATCTAGTTTAAAAGCAAATTCTCTCCAACAGGTGCATATGTATGCACTTAGCGTCACCTCAAGCTAACATACACATAGTAAAGGAAAAAACAGAGATGCTGAAATGGTGAATGAAAGAACGGCTTTTACTCTATAAAGTCTGGATGAGAAGAATGTTCTAAGTCATGTTTAAATTGAAGCTCTGAGGGAGGAAAGGGGCCCCTATGGACTCAGAACTCTGTGGTAATAGTCAGGGAACAACAGTTCAGCTTGTCGTAACATCAGCAGCATTGGAGAAGAATCCTCTCATACATACACACACACACATATGTATATGCGTTTGCACATGCATGCACAGATGTGCACACGCATGCACACAGACCACTTATTCAACTGCACTGCTAAGTTTGAGCCAGATCCTTGGTCAGGAGGAGGCTCCCGGAGGGGAGGCACCAGTGCCAGGCCAACCCGACCCATCAGTGCATCAGTATCGGGCACGCCGCCATCTTGCAGGCAGGTGAGTGGCAGGAAGGGTGGGAGGGACGTGTCAGACGCAGTCCTGGCACGGACGCATGGACGAACTTGGCACAGAGGGTGCTCACCCTGCTTGGGGCTTTGGCTGCCGAGGGGCAGTGCGGCAAAGGCGTTGAGTCCACTCGCATGGGGGAGGGGGTGCAGCTGCACCTGCACCCCCTCCAGCTGTGCCGGGACGGCCACGGGGCTGGTTTGGCCCCGGGTCCACAAGCCCCAGCTAGCTGCGTGAGGTTGAGCAAGTGACTCCATTTCTCCCTCCTCTGGTTTTCTCATCTAACTATGAGGATGATAACACTGCCCAGGTGGTGTGAGGATTAAATCAAGTTCTGCAAGGTTTTACTTGAGAATCTGGTCCGCAGCAAATAATGAATAAATGTCGACGATGACAATGACACTTACAATGAGGTACAAGGAACTGAGATGCAATCACTTTGTTCCTACTGCCTCTTGCTTACTGGTAGGCTGCTGTGCTGCCCACCACTGTGGCAGGTTCCGGGCAGAGATGGCCCTCTGCCATGAGCAGAGCAGCTAGTGTGGCTGCTGGGAAGTGACAGGGCATTTGCATAGGGGGCTGATGCCCAGTGACAGCTCACACACTGAGCATCACCCCACAGCTCGGGGTGCTGTTGCCCTTGGCAGTGCTGACTGGGACAGCTGAGAGCGGACACACTGAGATGAGAGGGAGTATTCAGACTGGGTCCACGGCCCCTCCCCACCTGCTGTGCATCCCCGCGCCACGTGGGTGAACACCCTGCTCCGGAGAGCCATGCTGCTTGCTGCCCGTCATGGGCATGCTCTTTCCATGCCCCCTTCACCTTTCCATCCCTGTAGCCGCAGTTCTGACTCTGGCCCTCCTGTCTCTCTCTAGGCCAAGCCTGCACGATGCCAGCAGCAGCTTAAACACCTCTGGTAGCTTCTTCCTATCGCCCAAGAATGGTGGAGAGACTGGGAGCACCAGTGTAATGAGACTGACGTGGCACTCTGATGCAAGTTGGACCAAGAGACTCGCCAGTGTCTTGGAAGTCCCTGTGTGACCCAGTCCCCCTCCACCCACCTGCTAAGTGTCCAAAGGTGGTTGCTGCCTCTGTCTGACCACGCCTGGCGTAGCACGGTGGCCTCCTTGCTACATCCCAGAGATCCAAGTGCATGCCCACGGCAGGGCCCCGTCAGTTGGTTCTTCCCCACATGTCCTCACACTTCGCTCCCTCCTCTCGGTCGGTCTTTCCCGTTATGGTCTCGTTAGCGAGGACCTACCTGGCTCCCCTCTGTGCTCGGATGACGGCGGTCCCTGACGGCACGCTGCTTTTGTCTCTTCCTCTAGGGCAAGGTTTTCAGCTGGTGCTTTTAAAACACGCAGCGCCTAACTGTAGTCAGGTGCACTGGCCTCTGTCCCCTCAGAAGGTTGAGTAAAAAGGGACAACAGCCAACACAACAATAGCAGTCTGGTGCAAATGAATCAAAATTATAACTATTTTCGGTCAGATGAAACAAATACGCATTTTGGTGTGCCGTACAATTTTAGTAATTACTTTATGTGTGCCAGGAGATGAAAAAGGCTGAAAATCGCTGCTCTGAGGTACGTATATGTGCAAACACATTTGTTTATCCCATTTTCTTCTACTAGAACATACCTTTTACAGTCAGTGATTTGGACTTTTTTCAGTCACCGTATCTCCAGAGACAAGGTCAGTTTCATGAAATCAACACAAGACATGTCAAGAAATAAAACTAGCATTGGGTGGCCAGGGCCGCCACGGCAAACACACGGACCGGCTCACCGCTTTCTCACCGCATGGAAGCTGAGAGTCTGAGGTCAAGGTGCCAGCAGGGTCGAGCTCTTACGAGGCGGCTCTCCTTGGCTTGCGTAGCCCTCTGTCCCTGTCCTAATCTGCTCTTCTTATAGAGACAGCAGTGGGGTTGGGCCAGGGCCCAGCCTAGTAAACCCAATGAACCCTGATCGCCCCTTTCGAGGTCCTGTCCCCAGGGGCAGTCTCGTTCTGTGGGCCTGGCTTTTAGGGCATTGGCGCAGGAACTGGGGAGGGGCCATGGCTCAGGCGATGGATTTCCTGCGTGTGTGCTGTGGGGCAAGTAAGGTGATACCTTATTTGGTAAGGTACCATGAATGTGGCATGAATGTCTGAAATGTAAGACCAGACTATCAGAACAGAGATCTCCCATCCTTTCCAGAGAAAGGCAACTTTCCCAGTCCTCCATGTCTTCCCAGCTCCAGGCGGCAGAGTCCTTCCCACCCAGGGTCTGGGTGGAGTCCGGCTCCGTTTCCCACGCCTGGGGCTGGGACTAGTTCCACACGAGGGATGGATCCATTGACACCAAAGCCCCTTGTTCCCACTTCAAACTTCTCTGCCACTCGGAATGAATTCACCTAAGGCAGCAGAGGAGTCCCTTCATCACCGGGTCACTGCTACTCCTCCAGGGTCCTCTCCCGCCAGTTCTCATCGCTGCCTGTTTCAGGGCTCCACTGTTTCTCACGTACCTTCTAACCAGCCCTCTGGTCAGCAGTCACTGTTTCCTCTGCAGCCAAAGCAGCTCTCAAAGACACAAGCAGCACATCCCTGCGTTAAAGACATCCTTGAACCCTGCTTCACCGTTAGAACGAAGTCCAGACACCTGAGTATGAAGTAAGAAGGCTCTCTATTCCCTGTGCCCCCATCTGTCTTCAGCCACGCCTCCTGCCAGCCCCTCCTCAAAACGCATGTTCCAGCATCTCTGAGCCACTTGCCTCTCCCCAATGTGCAACATTTCACTCCGCACGTTTCACGTGTCACTTAAAATACTGACAGGTTCCAAAAACACTGGGATGTTCCCAAACCAAACCCTGAGAGGAATAGTAGATTCCCGTATTTCTTCCTTAACCCCTTCCGCACAGGTGACTTTTCCTGACCTCTCTAGATTTCATCAAAACGTCGTCATCAGAATTCTCTGTCCTCCCCATGTTTTCTGCCCTCTCCTTAGCATATGGTCTCATTATTTATTTTTATAAATTGTTGAAACAAGAGCAACATCAGACCTCATGCTTCTGTTGTCGGTATTGCTGCCAGAGGCGGCACATTACACGTCCTTGCTGAGCGAGAGCCCTTACCCGCAGATCCGCACACACTGCTTCTGCAGTGCAGTCTCAGGGCGAGTCCAGGCGGCCTCCACGCATGTCCGACACGTGGGTGGACAGTGGGCTGGTCTTCTGCTTCCTCTTTGCATGACATTTGAGGAACCTCGAGAGAGGGAATTCCTGCTGAAGAAAAAACACAATGCACTTGACCTAGAGAGAAGGCATGAGCCATCAAAAGGCAGGCTGATTCTGAGGCGAGAGCAGACCCGGCCCCACTCTGCCTCCCCTCTCATCTCACCCCACGTACACGACAAGTCACACACATAACATGTGTGCCACCCACGGCCGGCACCCCAGGTGCCTCTCCCTTCTCTGGTGTTAGGCTCTTCTCTGTCTTCAGTGTCACACATAGGCTATGTCCTCTGCATGTCCCCCCATCTTCAAATCCAACTTCACCACTGAGCTTTCAAGATTCTGCTTAGCCACGAGAATTAATGTATCCCCTTTCTCTGGGACAAGATGGATGGAGGGTCACAGAAGGAGGAAGAAACATACATCGATTACCTGTCATATACCAAATTCATTGCCTACATTATTGTATTCAACTCTCAAAAGCATTGCCATACAAGTGTAATTCTTCCCCCATCTTAAAAGTGATCGAGCTGGGAGTAAGAGGCCTAATTGTGAAGCCAGCTATTATGGTTGGCGGTGGGAGAACAGGAACGAAATGCAGTCTTTTTACGACCAACGCGGACGAGGCTTTCCTCACGTCCTCCACCCAGGAGTGTGCTTAATGCACGTCTCTGTCCCCCCGGTATTTGTGGGACGCCTTGTCACGGGGCCCAATGGCAGCTCACGCAGCATCTACCCACTTCCTACGAGAGGTCTGCTTTCACACCGGCACTCAGCTCCGACTTTGCTGGGCGTGCTGTCTCCAGAGTTTGAATTCTGATTGCTCTAAACCAATCAGCGCAAGAGGTCTCCCTGCGATTTCTGGAACCTGGGAGAATGACTTAATCAGCCCGAGAAAACCGAAGGCTCCATCCAACAGTTTGTGCCTGGAGACAGTTTCTGTGCCGCCCTCCTGAACACGAACAGGCATGCGTGTAGACCAGTCCCGTGACTTCTGGAAGCCCTGCTGGGACGACAGGGGTGACCGGGACCAGATTCAGGAGGAACCGGAACTTAGGATAAAAGACAGATGGAGAGAGAGAGAGACAACAGACAGACATCGACTAAGACTGAAGGAACCCGAGTCTTGATTACATTACGAGTCCACTCATGGGCTGCTCCTAGAGGCTGCCCGATGCAACCTCTGGACTTCCAGTCACGTGAGACAATAAACTTCTTCATTGCCCCCACTCCCTGCGTTTAAGGTTCCTTTCATTGAAGTCTGGAGCCATCGTGACTAACACAGCCCACGTGGACTTACTCGTCTCTCCACGTGGCTACAGGGAGCCACCAGCACTCCCTAGAGAACCCGACCGGTTCCCCCAACTCCTCCCCGTGTCCCTCCCTGCATTTCACTCTCTCTCAGAGGCAGCTGAGCATCCCAGACAAGGGCACCTCATCCGACGTTCTTCCCACACTCTGCATTTTTCTTTGTTGTACTCAACCGGTCCCCCCACTTTCTGAGGGATCATTCGCTGTGTGGACCATTCACTAGACAATGAGATTCCCGGGGCAGGGCAGCCCTGGTTTCGCCCTATCCCGTTTCTTCAGCCAAGCGTAGCTCTGGGCACACAGAAACGCCGGACGATCAGTGACGAATGAGCAAATATGTGAAGAGCCAGCCTGCGGTAAATGTGTTTTATCGCAGGCTGAGCCGGAAGCGAGACTCTGTAACGGGGACTCAGGAGTGACACTGTCAGTTAACAGACACTAAGCACCTTGGATGCGTCCTGTGAACCTCATGTATTGGTTCGACCCTCGTGTCTTTGAAGGTAGTGACTGGACTCCATTTGAAATGTTGTATTTGCCAATTTCGCTTGATTTCCTCATCCTAGATTTCAGAGGCAGCAGCACGCCTTTCATTTATCCAGCTTACTCAGAGCCTGTTCAATAGAATAATCAAGTCCCAGCATGTTCCACACTTGTTGCTTGTCAAAGCCTCTTAGAGTCAGGGAATGTGAGTAACTGGGGCAGTGCACCTGGCAACACACGGACCGGGAGGTTCGGGGCTGCAATTTCCTTCGTCCCTCGGAGCGAGTCTCTACCTGGGCCAGGCAGAGGGACCTTGCTGCCCTCCTCTGGACAAGGACGAGAGAGGAGCCTGTCACCTGCCTGCAAGAGCATGGGCCCTCCAACTCTCCCCTTTCCACCTCCTGCTCCCCACAGGACGTTAACTCAAGGGTGGCACTCCGGACATATTCTCCTGGGTGCCCAGTATGGCAGACCAGGTCTACAAACCAACCCAGTTCCATGTAAGTGTCCCAAAGGCTCGCCATGGACCAGATGCCCTGGTAGGCATAACCAAAGCCCCCAAAAGACATGTACCCCGCTCGTGGCTGTCACAGAGGCATCCTGAAGGAGGGGTGGTGCCTGAGGGAGGGGTGGGAGGGACGCAGAAGACAATTTTGAGCACTTGAGAAATATTTATGGAGCGAACCAACAAGTAAATTAGACAGGCGAAAGGGCAGAGGACTCATGAATATTAAAGTCCTTTGTACAACAATGAGTCATCTCCTAAGTTCTAACATATGTCATATTTAAAGGAAACATCAGTCTGTTGTCAAAAAGAGAGATGGTAAGTAATTAAAAATTTACTAGTTCTCTTGATATAATTAAAGTGGAAGGTTGGACATAATTTTAAATACAGTCTACCTGCCTTGTCAAAACCCCACGTACAGTATAGTGATGGCCATCACTCAACCTTCCACTTTCTGTCTAAGGAGATTTCTCCTGTCTTTTCTCTGACCCAGATTCTCCTCGGACTCACCGTGGCTTTCATGGGCTCCCTCCGCTCCCGCCATGTTCCAGGTCAATGTGGTTCCTCCAAGGGGAGCTTGACAATCTTCTTCATTATATAAATGTCGTCTGTTCTACTAACTTCTGGAAGCTTGACTCTTTATTTTTCTTATAGTGTAATGAAAGACCTCTGTATCTAATAGGCAAACACAGAATAGTCTTCAGGAAAATGGAAACAAACCAAATACTTGGTTACCTTTTGTCCAAGTCATGGGAGAGAGGAAAACAGATGCGGAGTCTGAAATTTAGTTTCTATTAGCTCAGTCGCTAATTGCTATGTCCTTAGAACCAGTCACTTATGTATTTATTTTTGTGTCTCTTAGATCTCACTTTCTCATCTAAAAAATGGGACAGATGCCGCCACAGGCTGTTATGGAAATGGTGGGTGTGGCTGTGTTGCAGTGAGACTTTATTATAAAAGCAGGTGGCGGGCAGGTTCGGCTCTTAGGCCAAGTTCATGGACTGCTGCTCTAGACCATGACAGATGCTGGAGCAGCTGCAAAAATGTCAGAGATTTGTAGGGGGTAAAGTTTTGGGCAAAGCCTCTCGTTTACTTCGAGTCCCTTAATTTCCCATCCCACTCTCCCCACAACCAAACACAGAGCCCTGGGTGACGGGGGGCGAGAGGGCTGAAGAAGACACTCGGTGAGGGGACGCTAGTGAGCTGGTGTCTGACTTGCGCCTGAGACACGTAAATGACACGAAATTAGCTGGGTCACAGCGCCAAGGGAGGGTGGAGTGGCTGAGCTGGGACCCATGTGTACTCAGAGCATTTCTGAAGACAAAGGACGTGCCACGGTCTCCCGTGGGTCAAAGGCAGTTGCATGAGACAAAGCTGTCTTAGGTCTTGCTTGAGGGGGTAAGAGGACTTGAGCAGAGGGAAGCCAGGGGCGTAGAACAGGGTGTCTGGAGGCTGAGAGAGGAGCCCAAACTTAGGAACTGAGATAGAGATTCGCTATCTCACATTGAGGGACCCACAAGAGGAGAGCTCCACCCATGGAGAAGAGCTCGCGTATCTGAAGAATTCCTGGGTAGTTCCTGAGAGAGGGGTGTGCTTACACACGCCCCAGCCCCGAGGAGCACCCGTGTCAACAGCCCAGTCAAGGCAGACAGTTCCTACATCCCTGCATTTTCCTGACTCTCCTTCTCCTCCAGGTCCCACTCCTGAGCCCCAGGAGGGTCTGAAATCATGACCAGGAAGATGAGATGGGATTATGAGAGAGCCATGTGGAGGAAGTAGAGGCGGGCCCACCAGGAGCCTCTCCCCAAGGGCAGGTGGCCAGCTGCTGATCAGCTCCGGGAAGGGGAAACAGCTGCAATGCCAAGCGAGGTTTAAAGTTTCGATTATTTTGTTGAACAGAGATGAGTCATTTCTTGATGACCTCGGTGTTAATTACCTCTGCATGATCAGAAGGAGTCTAAGATGGACCCTAAATGCAATCCAGGCACAGAGCACAACTGCCCCCATGGAATATGTGCAAAAGACTAGGACACAAAAACTAGAGTCACTCTCTGATTGTGTCACACAAGTGGGTTTTTGCAGAAGCACACTGCGCGTCCATGTGAGTGCCCTCCTTACATCTGACAACAGGCGCCCTGCTCCAAACCAGGCCAGGAGCCCCATGTGGCAACATAGGTATTGAACTGTCATGTACTGAAAGAAGCACTCCTTTGGCATAAAAATCTCCATTCCCTGAACATCATTATTATAAAAGCAGATTATCGAACAGCTTGGGAATCTAAGTTTAAAGATACAGCCTAGCACCTCGCCTCCAACAGTAACTGTCCCTCCTCCGGACCCGCAGGATCCAGAAATACACGTTACAGCACACGAGCGTCGTAGAACAGCAGCTTTGTGTTATCAGTCGGAGAAGGCTTGTCTCTTTGAATACAGTTTATTGGAAACATAACCTCAAGATGCCTTAGATTCTAAGATTAAAGCCTCTTAAGATCTTAGCATCATAGAAGCTTAGAAAAGCCTTAGATTTAAAGTACCTTAGAGTAATAAATAGGCCCTCAGAAATTTAGAATTGTAGCTTCCTAGAATCAAAACACACAAACCTTTGAGATCTTATAATCTAGGGATCATAGAACTGTCAAAGGTCAGGATCCTGGCACGTTGAACACCTGGATAATAGACTTTCTGAGTGATGCCATTGAACCTTGGTGGGGTCTCCGGGGTTTCCTGGTCCAACTTCCACACCAAGCAGAGCTGCTTTCTGGAGGCTGTTTCTCACCCGCAGCCCTGGGCTAGATGTGCCCTTGTTGGGGGCAGGAGGGAGTGCAGTCCGGCACCTGACAGTGTGTTCAGCAGAACCTCCGGCCTTGACCCCGCAGTCTGCGGCAGCAGCACCTGGGTCACGTCAGTGAAACGGTCTTCGGCCGTTGGCGAGCGTCCCGGGCCTCGCTTTATTACCCCTCCGCTAGGCGATCAACTCCGAGGCGGCCGAGGCCCTCTGGGGACTTCCCGGCATTTCACGTTGCGTGTGTGGTCTGTGCTGGGTCTGATCCCATGTGAACCTTTCCACTCTACAGGTGCAGAGGGGAAGGGTTGAAGGAGCTCCTGGATCAGGGCCACACGGCCTGGGGAAGGGTGGGAAGCCACGGACTTGACTACAAATGGCTGTTTTCCTAAACGCTGGAGCTGACTGGCTTTCATGTTGGCAGCTCTGGCAGAGAGCAAGAAAAGAGAGCAGAGATTCTCCAACACGGTCGTCTCGGGGAGGTTCCACACAGCGGTCTGGGCTCCCAGAGAATGATTTCCAACAGCCCCCAGGAAGACCGTGTGGCTTCTGATGACCAAGCTTCTGGAGTTGCCAAGTCACCCTTCTGTCACCCTCCTCTGGCCAACACAGGGACGGCCCACCCAGGTTTAAGGAAAGACAGCTTGGCCCCCACCCTTGCTACAGCAGCAATGTCTAAAAAGTCAAGTCACGCTTTAAAACCACTGCCCCTGTAGAAAGAGACAATAACAATTCTTACCCCCTTGGTTGTGAGCCTTAAAAAGGCCACCCTTGTAAAATGCTTAGCACATCACCAGTCACGTACGACGTGAGCAGCTTTCGTTCAAGGCTGGACTCTAGTGTACGCAAGTATCTTCGTGCTTGCAAACCCGCAGGTGCTCCCCTCCTTCCCCGAGCAGGGGAGGCCTCGAGAGCTAAGTGGACGCCAGGCGTTTGAGGACACCGAGTTAATTCTCACCCGGCTCCCAGGAGAGGGGCTGCAAGATAAAAACATTTCCGATTTAGAGGGTGAAAGAGCCGCTTCCGTAAGTGAGCCGGGCAGCGGGGCTGGCGTGGATTTATTCGCGTCTGTATTGGAAGTGACAGCACGTGTGTGCTCCCCTCTGCAGTGTCGGGGCTGGGCACGGGCACTAATGTGCCGAGGAGGCGAAATAATAAATCATTAGCAACCGTGAGCTGCTCCGTGCCTGGGGCCGTGCGGGGGGAGGCCCCCCAAGCAATTCAGACTCAATTACTCTGCTCACGGGGTGTTTGGAATGGAAACAAATGAAGAAGGCGCTCGCGGAGGCAGGTGGCATTCATCAGGGCTGCTGAACGCATTTTGTCCTGGGCCACTGGTTAGATTTTGTTACATGAAAACAGGAGTAAAAATAATAAGAGTAACTCCTCACATTGGCAGAGCACTTCAGAGAGAGCAAAGGGATCTGCTGTCTGTCATCCTCTGGAACTGTCCTGTGAGGCCCAGATGGTTAACTCAGTGTCACCAACAAAGTGACTGACTTTAGACACATCAGTGGCCTCGCCCAGCATGACAGGCTCCCACTATGAGGCCCAAGCCCGGTCCCCTGGGTCCCTGATGGGCTGATTCCCAGTGTTCTGATGTGTCTCGTCTGGGCGAGGCCTTCCTCTTGCTGCAGACCCTGTCCCCAGTCCCTCCTTCCTGCCAGTCTCCTGGGGCCGGGGGCTGGGTGGGGCTGTCCCCTGTGGCCCTCTGGCCTGTGGAGCTCTGGAGCAGGTGGTGCCTGTCTTCTTCTGCTAGGGCTGCAGTAACAAAGTACCACAGACTGGGTGGTTTGAACAGCAGTTTATCTTCTCACAGTCTGGAGGCTGGATGTGCGAAGTCAAGGTGTCAGCAGGGCTGGTTTCTTCTGCAGCCTCTCTCCTTGGTTGTGGATACCCATCTCCCTGTGTCTTCACATGGCCTTCGCTCTGTGCATGTCTGTGTCCAATCACCTCTCGGAAGAATGCCAGTCATATCGGACTAAGGCCCACCCTAGTGAGCTCACTTGAACTTCATCACCTCTTCAAAGGCTCTGTCTCCAAACAGAGTCACATTCCCAGGTACCGGGTACTAGGATGTCAACATACATGATTTTGGGAGGCAAAGTTCAGCCTATAGCAGTGACCTTCGGTGTGGCCTCCCCTGCCCGTCCCACCACATGTGTGAGCACATCTGTTCATGAATTAGGAGTGGGCCCCTGTGGCCTTGTCTCCACGCTCGTGGGGCCCTTGGAGGACAGTGGGAGCGACGCCTCCACTAGCCTGACTCCCCCAAACTCGCTGTGCAAAAGACAGGCAGCTCTTTTGCTCCAGTCTGTGACCCAGCCCTTGGCGGCCGCACGGACAAAAGGGAGATACCAGAAAAGATCCCAGCGGGTGGGGGAGCCAGGCTTTGACCCCAGGTCTCCTCTCCACAAACGCAGGGCTACCTAGGCTGTGCCCAGTGTGCCCCGAGTGAATACAGAGGCCCTGAGTAAGGCCTAGAGTGATCACAGTGAGAAACTTAGTTCAGAATCTCCCGAGGCCACAAATGACTGGGCAAAAAAAATATTCTTGCTCATTTGTAAATTTTGCACCTATGCAAATGCTTAGAATCACAAAATAAGGTAAAAGCAAGTTACAGTTCAAGGACAAGTCGCCCCACATGGTGAGCCTGCACATGAAGAGTGACTGAAGATCAGGTTGACGAGGGTCGCTGAACCAAGCGGGGTGGCGACCTTTCTGAACTCAGGGCTGGAGGGCGTGGCTTCATGGTCCTGGAACTGGAGGGAACTATGTTGCTCGTACGTTGGGCTCCCTCAGGGGGACTCACGCAGAGAGACTGCCTAGAAAGCGTGTGGTGTGGACCGGGAATTTCGGATTGCCGACGCTGTCCTGCCCTGGTTACAGGACGTGGGGCGAAGTCTAGGAACTCTGAGCCCATCTTTTCGAATCGAGATCACATCAATCGCCACTCCATTTTACAGACCAGGCCCAGGAGGTCCCTGAGCTTGTCCAATGACTCAACAGAGCCTTTAAACGACTCTGTTTCACAATGTGATAGTGAACTTAGACAATGACAGCAAGTAGTAGTGCCGTGAGCTGCACGGCCTAGGGCAGTATATGGAACTCTTCTGGCCTCAGTGTTCTCATCGGTGTAACGGGCGATGCTGACAGACTCGGTCACAGTGGTTTGTCACAGGTGAGACACAGTGATGTAACTGGGAAGCAGCACAGTGCTCGGCACTCGGCAGTTCACTCTCTCTCTCTCCCCCTCCCCCCGCTCCACCCCGGCACCGAAAATACCCTGTGGCCACCTTCTCTGTGCTAGGCCTGTGCTCAGGGGCACACGGTCATGAAGAGAACCCATGAGCTTCCGTCCTCATAAATAGTGCGCTCCAGTATGGAAAGAAATGATACAAACACATATTATTGTAACATCGCGAGACAGAAAACAACAGACAAACACAAAGTGGGGGAAGAAGGGGGTCAAGAAAGGCCTCTTGAGAAAATGTCATCTTCAGAGCAAACCTAAATTCAGGAAATACCGTAAGAAATCTAAATGTCAAAAGAAACGTAAGTCCAGGTAATGAGAGCGGGGAGGAGGGCCCCAGGCAGAAGAAACGGCTCGTGCTGGGACGAGGAAAGCCCGGCATGGCCAGGGGGGCAACCTCAGGGATGGTCCCAGGACCCTCCGTCCTGGTCCCTGTGCCTGCGCCCCTGGCGCGTGACCAATAGAAACTCTGGGGCAGTTTCCGAGGTGCTTCTGGGGAGATCTAGACCCGTGACGAAGGGAGGGGAGGCCACAGGCAATGACAACAAACAGGCCATATTTTCTCCCCGAGTCCGGCCACTGCAGACATTGTTCTCTGCCTCGTTTCGGTCCAGGGCCTTGAGGAAAGCTTGCCCCTGACTCTAACCAGCCCAGAACAGATGTTTCCAAAGCCGCAAATGGAGTCCCTTGATTTAAAACTTAGGGCAGTACCTTGCAAACAAGCCCAAGAGTAACAAAAGGTTGTCAGTTTTCGCAAAGGCACAGGCTCAGGCAGCCTGAAACCGTCGTTAGTCATAACAATGGGACAGAGTAAAGAAAAGCTCTGACTCTAGTAACGAGTCCGGTCCTTTACGCCAAGACGAGGGAGCCCCGAATTCGGCCACTATGCAAGGTCCCTGGGATCCCAAGCTTACTGGGGGGTGTTATGGGAAATGTTAAGTTCCCCTGTAAGAACCTACAGCTGGACCTACTCTTGCAAGGCGTGTGACTTTTTAAAAAAAAATTCTTTACTTTTGGGGAAAACAGAAACAATTACTATCCTGTGACTGCGGCCTATTTTTCTTACATAAGTCATACTCAGATAGGAGGCCATTGCCCGGAAGACAAAGTATACACTTTGCAATAAGGGGCGATAACAGGTGAGGTTTGCGACCCCCTACGAGGGTACCCTTCCTATGCCAGAAATCAGGTTCGCCTGTTTCGAAGACAGGGCCCAGCGGAATCTCTCTCTTAGCACTCAGCAAGGCAGAAGAAAATGTGAATGGAGGTTTCCATGGCACATCGTTCTGCTTCACAGGAGGCGATAAAGAGATCAGACGCTTCCCCTTCGGTAAGTACTTACTCATTTGAACCCGTGAGTCTGGCTGAGGGTTACAGGCAAACTGCAAAACTCACCTGCTTGGACGTGTCCATTAAGCCAGGCCAGGACCTGCTGTTTGCTCCCGTGTTCGGAACTGCTTCCTACTTCCCGGAGATACACTGAATGTGGGACGCACTGCACCGCTCAGCCCGGCTGCTCAGTGTGGGCAGCAGCAGGCGGCTCCGCGGCTTCCCACACCCAGCGCCCCGGCCCTCTCTCACTGCACTCCTCGACAGCGAGGCCGTGTGCAGGGGAGGAGTCATCGCTCCCTCTGGGAAGGGTCTCTAGTCTGCAGCTCTTACATCCAGGGGGTGGGCAGGGGCCTGTGGAACTGCGTGAATTTGTCCCCAGTATCCGGGGCAGGTGTCTTTCCTCAGGGAAGGTCTACAACGAAAGGGCGACTCAGGAGGGTGTGAACAGCGCACGCAGCACCTGTTTGGAGAAGCCAACGCTGCATATCCACAGGTGTCCCGAGCTTCGTCCTCCACGCACGCACGCCAGGCAGGGCGCCCCCGGCGGTCCTCCTTCCGTGCATGGCCTCAGTCCATTCTGTTCAGGAGAGACAAGCCCGGTGTGTCCGGGTGCTCCCAGTCATCCCTTTATGTTCTTTCCGGATGAGATGAAGGGACTGCCAATTTGTGGCCTGAATCACCGAAGAGCTGTGGGCAGCTCCTGACTCAGAAATTCCCCTTAGAGAGGACTCTTTAGCGTGGACAATAGGGACTTCCACTGCTCATCACTGTCCTCCTACCAAACTGGGGACATTCAGCAGGTCCTTGACCAATCAGAGTCAGCCTTTTTTTTCTTTTTGACACCACAATGACAATGGCAATTGCTCTGTTACTGAAAAGTAGGTGGCTTCAAACACTTATGAGGATCCTTTGTAGAATACATTCCTTCAGCCACGCACGCGAGCCCGCCCTCTAAGTTCTCTGTGTGTGAGACGTATGGGGGGACTAGCTTTCCAGAGAGAGAGAAATCAAGCAGAAATAATAGTAATTTACACCTTTACAGAAATTATACTTCATGGGTTCACATTTTTTTAACTTTCCCACCGATCCTGGGTAAGGCAAAACAGGTCTACGGTCTTCTTTCTACAGCTCCACCTCAAAGAGGTTAACAGGTATCTGGAAGGTCACAGGGACATTTGGCAGGGAAACGGGAGCAGAAGAAATAGCCCCTGGTCTCAAACTCTGTGCTGTTCCCACTGCTGCCCAGTAATAATGACACCTGAGCAATGCTGTTTGTTGTCATTGCTGTTTTCTGTGCCACTGTGGGAAATGCTTGGCTGGTTAGACAACGCTACTTAGGGGCGATTTATATGCTGGTTATGTTACGGAGACTTGACATTAAGAATTCTTAGATTTATCCCTGGCTGGTGTAGCTCAGTGGATTGAGCGTGGACCTGCGAACCAGAGGATCGCGGTTCGATTCCCAATCAGGGCACATGCCTGGGTTGTAGTCCAGTTCCCTGCAGGCCAACTCCCAGCAGGGAACGCACAAAAGGCAACCATACATTGATGTTTCTCTCCCTCTCTCCTTCCCCTCTAAAGATAAATAAATAAATGCAAATTAAAAAAAAGAATTCTTAGATTTAAGTTCCAAATTCTATCATTTCTCAGCTATCAAAACTTAAGCAATTAAAATTTTTTTACTAATTCTCATCTACCCGAGCAATAAAAGAAGGATAATCAGAGTACCTATCTCATAGCATCACTGTAAATTAAATGAAATAAACGTACATAACACACACACAAGTCAACAGTGGTGACAAGGTGACAGTGGTGATGGTGCTGATGTCAGTGCAGAGATGGTGAATAGAAGTGGTGATGATGGTGGTGGGAGTGGGATGGCTGTGATAGTGGTGATGGTGATGATGGTGGTGGTGATGGTGGTGGTGATGGTGATGATGGTGGTGGTGATGGTGGTGGTGGTGGTGGGTGGTGGTGGTGATGGTGATGGTGGTGGTGGTGATGGTGGTGGTGGTGGTGGTGGTGGTGATGGTGGTGATGGTGGTGGTGGGAGTGGGGATGGTGATGATGACGACGACAGTGACAGTGGTGATGATGGTGGAGGTGGTAGGTGTGGTGATGACAGAGTAAGAACATTAGTGGCAGAAACAATAATCGATATTTTACAGGTGTAGAAACCGATATACTAAGAGAAGACCTGATGAATAGCACAGAATTTTAAGGTCAGCAAGTACCGCACCCCCGCCCCTGTGTAATCCTTCCTGCTCTGGAACAGGACCTCTGCGAAGACGGAACCTGAATTATGGGTTCGGGAAGAACAAATTTTCCAATTCTGATTGGGCCATTACCCCTGTGAAGGGCTATTCTTTTTATTTTGTTCTTGGCATCGGAGGGTGGAGGTAATTTCATGGGTTCGCACTTGGTCTTTCCACTATAATAGCTCTTGGGTTGGCAACCAAAGGGAGGGTTTGCCAACTAAAACGTGGGCACTGGAAACTTTCTGGGAACCCAGGAAAGCCCTCCTGGGGGTCTGTGGTCCTGGTGGGCTCACGGGGCAGACGTGAGATGTGTTCACCAAACACCCTGGTTCCCCTCCGAGACGCCTCTTCTCGTGGGGTGCTTTTCCTCCCCATCCCACTGGTGTCCCGATGGGCACGAGAGGTGCGCTGGCCAGTGAAGGGACAGCAGCGGTGATGCGTGTCCCTTTTGTGCATATGTCTCCCCTCCCGGCCACAGCAGCAGCCGTGTGTCAGGCAGACACTTGGCAGCTTAGTCCTGCGTGGAGAGAACTCCACAGGGGAGAGCCAAGGCGGAATTCTAACATGTAGGTGGCGTGACTGAGAAGCAAGTGGACCTCCATTTACTCTGAAGTTGGTTGTGCAATTTCGTGCAGCCTGATAGGCACCTCCTGCTAGAGAGTAAGCTGCTTAGGGTGCAGACTGTGTTCTCATTATCATTAAATCCCTATTACCTACCGCAGTGCCTAGAATATGGTAGGTACTAAATGGTCGCGTTTTTTGAATGACAACAAAAAGTAACGTATCAATTAATATTGCCTAGTTTTCACATCCACGGATATGTCAGAAATTTCAGAGATCACTCAGCTCTATCTTCCAAATATCTACAAACAACAGTAACTAACACAAGGCCTTGCACACAACAGACACTAATACACACTTGCTGATTTTCTACAGCAAGTGATATCTCAACCTTCCCGCCTCCCACTGAATGTTACCGCATCGCAATCGACTCTGAATTCCTTAGAGTCCTGTATTTGTATACCTCCCCATAGCCTCAATCATCCCAATCACATTTGTCACAACTCTACGCCCACATACTTAATATATACTTTATAAATGATAGACTGAATAATTATAAGGAAGATATTTCTGATAGGTTTATCTTGACAGGCATGAGGTTACCGAGAGAGAGAGAGAGAGAGAGAGATTGATTTCTGTCTTAAATAATCCCCATATACTCTCTTTGCAAGCTGGGCAGTAATGAGATGTTCCTGTTATGGAGTCTGTCAGTTCACGGCACTGTTCGGCTGACTCTGGTTTTATTCATTAAAGGCACCACGCAGGAGATTTCTAGCTTCTAACTTCGGGTACAGAATGACGTCGCTACTCTGTGTGCGTAGGTTTGCGCATGTTTCTACTTAATTGATAAGCGCTGCCTACAACGAGGAATTGCAACTGGTGTGGTTTTGATGAATATCTGCTAAATTTAATGATACGGAACCCAAGTTGAGAGTGAGTTTACTCACATTTATAGAATTTGTGGGGTCCATATGGGTGACCAGATTGCTTTGCTCACAGGTTTTCCCATGTGGGGGCTGTAGCCAGAGATAAATGCCCCACCTCTCTGTCCTCGGCGTCAGGAAGCACCAGCTCGCAGCAGTCGGGGCCCCCGGTGGTTGGAGCTGACCCTGTGCGCATCACTCAGGAGGACGTGCCTGGGGCCGGGCAGCTGAAACGGCCTCCAGCCTCTCCCCTCGCCTCCTGCCCCCTAATTTCCTCCTTCCTCACTGACACTCGTCCCCAGTCCCCATTTTTGCTGGGTTATTTCTGGCCTTCAGTCGTTCAATCACCTCTGACTGCTGTTCAGGGCTTTGTGACAATCTTGCTTCAAATACCCTTCCAGGCTTCAGCCCCGCCTCTCACCGACCCGAATTCCAAGCTGCAGCTAAAGCGCACTGCTCGATGTCCCCTTCTGTTCCTTACACTGCCCTGCCTCCTCTTCTTGCGCATGCCGTTACTCTGCAGAGAAAACAAGCTCCATCCCCTTCACAGCCATTTCACTGATAAATATTCATTGAATAGTGAGCTGTTGGCCTGGCCCTGTTCTATCCGGCAAGGAAGGGCACAGCAAGGACACGACAGCCTAGGTCCCTGTTCTCTTGAAGCTTATGGAGAACTCTAATTTTTTAAAATACTTGCAATTCTCTGCATAAGGTCACCTCCTATAGTTTATTATGCAGCTGGAAGAGTCCTTTCTACTAAAATGTTTGGCACTCACACTTAACTGTATGTTCGTTATCTCAACATAAGTTCCCAGAAAGGAAAATGACAACCGTGCCTGCAGATTCCCACGCACATGGCTTCCGGAACACAGACCATCTCAAAAATATTTGCGGCTGTTACAAGAATTGTGACCAAATCAAATCAACACTAGGCAACACCCTCTGCACGCTGACTATGGCCACCACTGCACGGGCATCCATGCACCCTCTCACCTCCCCAACTAGCCGGTCTGCTTCCTATATCATCTTCCAGCCTTCTCGGTGAGAGCCTGAGACAGGCAGCGTGGACGTTCTGGAAAGAGTGGAGCGTGCCTCTCTCACATGGCACTCGGTTCTTCTACCTACGGAGTCCGCCTCTAACCAGACAGCGCCCTCAGGGTCACTGCGCTCCTCACAGACTGCAGACTGACCCTGCTCTCACTGTTTAGGGGCCACATCGGATCATGCAGGCTGATTCTTCTTTGAAAAACTTTGCTGTAAGGTTGTTGGGGCCAAATCGGGATTCCAACTCGGGTCCCTCTCACCTGAGAGAGACCCACCCGCATTCCCCATCCCCGCCCCTCCCCCCCCCCCGCCCCCCGCGTAAATAGTGGCAGGGACATGCAGGCGTCCAGGACAAACGGCTCCTCCCGCCTTGCCTGCACCCGCCGAGCTCTGACCACAGAGCTCTGGGGATCGACTCCCTGCGTCTGTGGGCGCGGTATCTGCCCCCAAAGCAGTGTCAAGCTGTGTGCGCTGCGGAGGTAACGGCCGTGAGCCCCGCCCCCAACCACCCTCAGACAGGGCGTTGCTGCACACACACCCAGCCCCCCCACTTGGTCCCACCCGGCACGGCAGCCCTCATTTCGTCCGTGTCAGGGGCTCCAGTCTCCCCCGGGGCANGAGCTCTGACCACAGAGCTCTGGAGATCGACTCCCTGCGTCTGTGGGCGCGGTATCTGCCCCCAAAGCAGTGACAAGCTGTGTGCGCTGCGGAGGTAACGGCCGTGAGCCCCGCCCCCAACCACCCTCAGACAGGGCGTTGCTGCACACACACCCAGCCCCCCACTTGGTCCCACCCGGCACTGCAGCCCTCGTTTCGTCCGTGTCAGGGGCTCCAGTCTCCCCCGGGGCAGCTTGCTCCACAAGGCACCCTGTGTGGACGGCCTCCCCTCCTCAGCTCCCACCACTTGCCCTCAAGTTCCCATCTCGGGTCCGGTTCTGGGAAAACCCAAACCAACTCTCTCCTGCCGACACCATCCCCCCTCCCCGCCATCCTTCCATGAACCGAAGGCACGTGGTCTGTAGGCCATCAGCCAGTGTGCAGTGCACGTGAGGCTCCTTTCCACCCGTGGTCTCCGTCTGGGGACTGACTGCTTCCTTCTCTCGGAGCCGGTCACACCAGGCTGGCCGCCCCCATAGGAGCCCTGGGGACACAGCTTCTCTGGCCTCCCTCCTCCCATGCACACAGCCCCTCCCGGGGTTGCTGCTTTTCCCAAGTCTGTTCTCACTAAGGACTGTCTGCTGGCCTGGCCCCATGACCCACTGATGGGGGGCCCTAAGCCTGTCCCCAATCCCTCCTAGGTCTTTGCTGGGCAAGCTGAGCCTGCTTCTGGTTCTCCACGTACCTCCTTGGTCAGACATAAAGGACCTGTGAGGACAGCAAACAGTCATCACCAAGCCCTGCCTGCAGACTCGTATCTAAGTTTCTCGTCTCTGACTACGGATCTAGCCCTCCATGCCTGTCTTTCAGTGGGTTTCCTCTGACCCCTGCTCCACCCAGGGTCACAGGCCTCACTGTGGCTGACACTCATTGTCCTGTTCCGAGGGGCCATCTGGCGGGTGGAACGGACGTAAACTCAGATGCTGTCAAAGCCTTCCCAGGTCTTCACCCCGGAGCGAGCAGCGCAGACTTTCCGATCCCGTGTGCCTTACCTAGAAACAGAGGTAGAGTCCACACGCTGAAGGGATTCCAAGGGAAAGAGATGTGTTTTGCACGTTTTTTGTTTTTACCGAGGGAACATTCAGTAACGGGGGCCTGATATTTGGGAATACCAGTCTTGAATTTTATTTTATTTCTAAGCCATCCCAATAACTCAGAGAGACTTGACGATGTTCTCGACAATGAGAATTTAGAAATGAGGTCGACATCTGTGGGAGACAGAGGCCCTCAGCCGGAGTGGCCCCGGGATGATCTCAGAGGTCAGCGGCACAGTCACACTCACCTCTGACACCGCTGAGCTGTGAGTAATGGCTGGTGGGGGACGTCTGGCTGAGAGGCCACGACAGAAATTATGGAGTTGTCGGTGGCAGGGGTTGGGGTCACGTCTCTGCGTGGATCATTGTTTACTGTGCCAACCTTGGGTGACCTTCAGATCCTCCCAGTCTGAAACATCCATCATCTGACGTCATCCGGCATCACTCTGGGCTACGACAGGGGGCGCTCGTGTCCCCGCCCTCTCCCGGACATGGACCCGCGGCGCCATTCTTGCTCTCCTAGCAAACGTTTTGGAGTTTGTGCCCTATCATTTGATAGTTCGTTTTTCATTATAAATCTTGCCAAAGAATAAAATTTTGCTTTAAAGATATATGAGCAATGAATTTGAAAACCAACGTTTGCTTTGGATGTCTTTCCCCGGACACCCTGCCTCCCCCGGACTGTACCAACGCGGCAAAGACGCCTCCGCTGAGGTTTGGTTTCGTCAGCCTTGGTCCCTGCTGGGCCCACGGCGGGTGCGGGCGGCTGTGAGTGATAAGTGGCACATTCAGGACGGAAGCTCTGCACCGACTGCAGTTAGAACAATGGAAAGGCTGAGAGGAGAACGGTCAGGGGAAGACAAATAGGATTGGCAGACTGCACAGTCTTCCTTCTCAACGATCTGTTAACATTAGGCTAACGTCCACTAGAGAGGGAGGTAGTTTATTCAATGTTTAGATTTGTTTAGTACCAACTCCAAATGTTTTAATTCCTATGTTTCTACAGAGATTGAGTTTATGCAGAGATGCGCAGGTATAAAACCCCTCTGTATCTCATCTGCCACACAGACTCAGTAGTTGCTCCTACATGAAAATAGGTCACGCTCACAGACTGTCTGAAAGGAAAGCAAAGAAAGACATTGATAGATGGTTCCCCTTGAAAGTAGTGACGCTCTCCCAATCCGTCAGTGGTAAACACAGTTAACGGGGTGGAGACTTTCACTGCAGTCATCAGTGCTTAGTTGTAACTGGAATGTGAAAAATGTGCTTTAGCTAAGATGCAAAGGAATAATGCCAAAGTATCTGGGATTTAGGAGCAAGAAGTTAAGGTCAATGTGTCCAGGAACCTAAGGAAGAGGATTCTTATGGAGTAAAAAGGATTGTTAGGCCAGTGTTTCTAGAGAGGTGCTTTTCAAAATGTGGTTTGGGAGACACGGAGCTTCAGACAAACCGCCCACATGCTGTGCTGGAAACGCAGACAGTAAGACCTCAGGAACCAGAGTCCTTTATATGTGAGGGTTTAAAATGTCCCCAGAAGCCCCGGGAGTTCATTCTGAAGACCATGCCTTGCAGAACCCGACTTCGGAGATGCGTTGCTAGTAAGCAGACTTGCCAGTACAATTAGAATTTTTAAAATGTGCACAGAACTCGAGATGATACCTGACCTGTGTATCAGATCTCTGACCTGCCCATCGGCACTGTCCTCGAATTTAAGCCCTGCTTAGTTGACTTGTGAGGGAAGGTTTTTCTTGGGGACCCAGACACACAGCTGTAATGTCTGCTGGTTCACGGAGAAACAGTTGCCCAGTAGCCATTCCCACTTCACAGTCACAGGTTCCTTCCCAGAGTCAGAGTTTCCAGCCTGGAAGGAAGCAGAGAGGAGAGGAAGAGGCCCTGCATCCTGAGGATAACGGAGTGCGGCTGTCTGTGTGATGATGACGGAGATGTGACCCAGATTCTATCTACGGGCTCAGGGTGCTCCCCTTCCCCTTCTCAGGACTTCCAGTGCCACAGTCCGCTGAGCTGTCTGCTATTTTCATTGAGTACAGATGTCAGGCCCGATGTGCCCCGCCCCCCAAGTTCACTCACACCATCGCTGCCCTGACTGCCCAGGCAGCGCTCGGCCCCCGCAACCTCACCAGCACAGAATTCGCTCTTTAAGTTTGCTTTGGATTTCAGGGAGCTTCCCAGCGCCCAAGGACTTCTGCTTCACAGGGCACCGTGACGCTCCGCCTGGGTGGACAAACCCACTTCCTCTCTACCCGGGGGCCCGTGAGTGACCTTTGCCCCTTTCACCTTCTGCTTCCTTCACCCAACTCACGGCTTTTCACACAACGTTTAATATTCAAATTTTTAAAAATTAGACAGAACAGTTAAGACAATAAGATACAACATCAAAAGACTGAAAAAGATAAAAAGAAACACACCCAGAGATTGCACAGACTGGACTCATCAAAGATACAAAATCACTCCAAAAGTAACTGTTAAAAACTCAAAAGGTGGAAAACACTTCAACAAGGAGAGAGAGCATTTCAGCAGAAAGACGTAGACTATAAATTCAGAAAGCCCAACTGGAATGTTGGCTACGAAGCACGTGGTATCCGTGATAGCAGATGATTTCAGTGGACTTCTTAGCACACCGGATGGAGCAGCGCCAATAATCTGCGAGCGTGAGGACAAGTTAACACAAATGATCCGAACAGAGACAAAAAGGAAAAGGAAGAAGCATCAGGGCACAAGGTTCCAGGTGTGAGGGGAAACACTTCCCAGTGTCTGCGTGACTGTGGCCCCGGAAGGAGTTGGGAGAGAAGATGGGACAAGAGGAAACGAAGAGGACATGACAGTCAATAGTCTCCCGAAATTACAGAGAATATCCCACAGGTCCAGGGAGCTCCGAGAGACCCAATAAAGATAAATAAAAAGAAAAGCACGCTTGTGCACATGATGGCGGAGCAGTGCAGGGCGAAGAACAGGAGCACCACTGAAACGCATTCAGAGAGAAACCAGAAACTGTCCCTGTATCTAGGAAGACTCGCAGACAAAGTACATAAAAATCAAGTCAGGGTAGAGAAAATTATCTCAACACTACTAATCCACTTGACCTAGGATATTTATAAACTGTTACTTCCAACAAGCCAGGATACGTGTTATTCTCAAGTGCACACAGAAATTCACCAAACTTGAGTGCACAGGACACAGAAAGCACACATCAAGTAGGTAGTTTTCAACCAAATCATGCCAGTAATTAAACATAAATGGCATGAACACCTACATTAAAAAGCAGAGAGGGCCCTGGCTGGTGTAGCTCAGTGGATTGAGAGCAGGCCTGCGAACCACACGATCGTGGTTTGATTCCCAGTCAGGGCATATGCCTGGGTTGCAGGCCAGTTCCCAGCAGGGGACTCATGAGAGGCAACTATACCTCGATATTTCTCTCCTTCTCTCCTTCCCTTCCTCTCTAAAGATAAATAAATAAAATCTTTATTTTAAAAAAAGCAGAGAGGGATAAGTAGACGTTTTAAGTCAAGATGCATATATTTGCTGTCCATAAGAAACATGTAGAAGTTAGGAAGACCAGATTAGCTACGATTATAAAAAGCATAAACATAGAAAACCAGATGCAGGAATCACAAGGACCAATGAAGTTGAAAAAGGCAAGTAATCCAAAGTAAACAGTTGTAAGTGACCGAGCGCATGACTGTGTGGGACAGCATTACCTGCAGACCTGGGAGGTGAACGGAGGTTAGTTTTTCTGGGTTCCAAGTCTCTGCCTGGGAGGGTGATGTGGTGTTCTGCCCCAATTTTCCAAATTACAGGTATCACAACTGATACTTAAGGAGATTAAATCTTTTGGGGAGTTTACCCTACTGGTAAATAGTAGGGGCACCATACAACCCCAGTGTATCTGAGTCTGTTCTCTTTTCTAAGTTACCCGTGATCCGAAAGCAGCTTTTGCTTTAAGCAGGAACACAACCGCGTCAGCATCTGCTTCCGTCTCCCATTCATTTCCTTCCCAACAACCCTTTCTGCACATGGAGAAACGACACGGCGAAGTGAGTCAGTGGGGAAGTTCTGAAACCAGAAAACACTTTCTGAATTCTGACACACGCAGACAAAAATATCTTAATTCAAGTGACACACACATCTTTGACTTCATCTCTGATCCTCTTTAAAGTATACTTCTTAGAAAATGATTTATGGAAGTAAAATAGGTAAACATTTTTAAAGCTTCTACTCAAAGATGTTATTTCATTTAAGTAACAACCATACACTAGTGGCCAGCTATAAAGTAATTACTGAGTTATTATACCTTTTTCTAATTATTAAGACATTAAGGTAATTGAGGTGCTACTTTTTAAAACCATTTTATTGTTTATGCTGTTACAGTTTTCCAATTTTACCCCACTCCACCCAGCCCACCCCCTGCTCCCACGGTCAGTCCCCACATTGTTGTCCGTGTCCAGGAGTCATCCATAGATGGTCTTCAATGACGCTGATTAGGATGAGAATTTATTACTAAGGGAAGAGAATCAGAAGACTTCACGGTCTGATTGAACTTTCCAAATATGTTTGTGGACATAATAATCCGTATCACTATCACAGCCGCCTTCACATTTATCCCAAAGGTGCCTGTCCTGAGCCTCTGGTGACCTGGATCTGGAACCGTCCGCGTGATTACCTTTCTTTTACCCAACTTCGATTTTCTGTTCTACCGCTGGCCCCGCTGTTAGAATCCCCGCCTCGCCTTGGGTCTCCTGGCTCCATTTCCCACCTTTTCTCCGAGCCCCATCCACCCATGCTCTGGCCTGGGTAGCGACCCCGACTCCGGGTACCCGGGCACAGGTTTCCAAAGTACAAGCACTGGGCAGTGAGGCGTCTTTCCTCCCTCAACATTATCCCCATCACTTTAGAACAAATTCCCTAGAAAGCCTACCATAGTTTTTTTTTTAAAAAGCCCTCCCTAGAAGGAGATGGGAGTGGATAATCTAACGGGTCTTTTTCATTCTTTACTGCACATCTCTGTGATGGAGGCAAATGTCACCTCCACGCGGTTACGAGAAGCAACATTGAAACAGGGATCATTTTGCAGCATTATATTCCCGGACACTTGTTCCAACTTCCCTCAGCAACTGCTGTGCACCACTCAGGCGTAATTGCCCAGGTCGCTGTGGAAAAGCGTAATTATACATTAAGGTGATGTCCTCTCATGCATTATTAAGTCATGCATTTTTCTAAAGGAGATCGAGGGAGGGAGCGAAGTGAGTGGAGCGAAGTCACAGAACGCTGGGCCAGCAGGGCCTCAGGGACCAGTCTCATCTGCTCTTCGGAGCTGCTGTCCGGCCAGGGCCGGTCTTGCCAAAGCACGGAGCACAGGCATCCAGATTCCTTCCTGTCTGAAGGCCCCTCCCACGAGGGGCGGGGCCCCTGGAGGGGTCTGATTCAGCTGTGCCTCCCCAGCACCTGGCACCACACCTAGCACAGAGATCAGAGTCCGTGTTTTCCGCCGTGTCCGTGTTGAGATTTGCCAGTGGATTTCCTTTGGCCCATGATGTTCTGCTCCAAGACATTTGGAGCCTGAAAGAGACACCTTTAGGGTTTGATTCCAGCTGAGTTTGCACAAAAGAAAGATGATGGCAGAATGGAAAATGTGAGACGCGCAGAAGGAGCTGGTGTGCAGAGCTCCGATGCCCAGCGACTGGCCACTTCACCTTCACGAGTTCAGAATTCTCACAAATACAGCGTTGGGCGAACACATTTCCTGCTGGGTCGTCCCTGTTATCGAGTGGGCAGCTGCTACCCCTGTGGACGCCTGAAACCTCGGGTAGTACCATGCCTTTTAATATTGATTTTTTGCCCCTGCACATACATACCTGTGATAAAGGTTAATGGATACATGAGGGACCGGAAGAATGTAAGAACTATAATAAAACAGAACCATTATATCAACGTACCGTGATAAAGGTTATGTGAGTGAGGTCTCTCTCTCACCAAACACCTTCAAACTACATTCACCGCCCCACCTACAGGACGCACTGGGCAGCCTCGTTGTGGACGAGCTGGATGGCAGCGCCCGGACTCTCGCACCTCGGGGCCACGTTTGCATAAAGCAAACGGGACTTGCACACACACCCCGCGCCACCGCCGCCGCCGCTGCACACACAGCTGATCTGAAGAGCACGTGGCGCTGCTGTAGCAGGCGTCGCGCAGACGCGCAGACGCTCCGTCACGTGCAGGCCGGGGGCGTGGCAGGACTCGCGGGATTTCATCATACACTCAGAACAAGTCCTCTAAATTGTTTATTTCTAGTATTTCCCCTTTAATATTTTTGGACCATGGTTGACTGAGGGTAACAGAAACCACGGAGCGGGAAACACAGGGTGGTGCTGCGCGGTGCCTGCCAGTGGGTCCTGCGGTGCTAGGGTCAGAGAGGGGCTGGGTAATAATGAGGCTTAGCAACTGTGGTCCAGGCGTGGCACAGGGTTTTTTACATTCAGTGAAGCTTATTTAGATTAGTGACCATGCCTTAATCAGCTTGGATGTGCCAAGCAGTGTGCTAGCTTCACTCGTGGGTTCGACAGTGACCAGGAAACAGTGGGGCAGGTAAGTCAGGCAAATGGGCTGATCCTACCACCCTCCACTCACTGCAAGTCAGTCTCAGCCATGTTTGCTAAGTAAGTGGTTTTTCCTTGGTTTACTTCTCACTTCGATCCATTAAAGAAGAAAATGGCATACTTGCAAACTGACCAGGCACAGGTTCATGAGTGAAGACAGTCAAAGCACCTGCATTGAAGCTTGGCAAATAATCAGCACCCAGTCGGCGTCAGCTCTGTTACCATACGGGGGAAATGCCTGCAGATTCAGGTGCCTTCTTTGTACAGTTAAACCTGTAAAGTAGAATTGTAAGTTATAAATAGTAACTAAAGTAATGCTGCAAATAGGAGAGAGAGTGTCCAAGGCTCCAATTGTTTAAATGATGGTAAGAAAAGATTTTTCTGAGGAAGTGACTTTTGAAGAAAAAACTGAATGAACAGAAGTTAGAAAGCAAGAAAAAGAGTGTCAGTGGGAAGAGCATTCCAGAGAGGGAACAGAACCCGAGAAGACATGAGCAGAATAGCTGGTAGCTCAAGGGTGGTGGCGAGTGTGATCGTGAAACCCTGACCTGCAGGAGACACTCAGCAAGGGCTCAGTGCGGGCGGTCTGACTCACTAAACTTCCACCTGTATAACCTTACTTCCATGTATGCTGTTTTTATTGACCGCCACAACTGGTCCAAGATGCTGTGTAAAGGAGACTGACCAAGTGTTTGTTCCAGTTCACGCAGGTCCTGAGTGGGGAAGGAAGGACTCAAACCAGCATTCCCTAACTCACCTCGCAAGTCTTCGTGTATTAACCGAATTCCCTGCTCCCCCCGTCTGTTCAGTTTCCCGGCACCATCTCCCAGTCAGGACCCTCCCTGTCCTGTGAGTAAACACTGAAAACACGGAGGACAATGTCCCTACAGATTAGGTGTTAGGTGAACTCTCATAGACTTGTCAGCCCTCCCTCCTCCCCAGGCAATGCATTTCCCCTTGAACAGGTGCCCGCAGCAAAACTTGTATGGAAAGAGAGACTTGGTTACTTCTGGGCTGTGGTTTTTGGTAGGAAGAGGATTTCTCTCCAGCTCCTGGCATCGCGCCCTGCTCTGGGCCACCTTCGGCTTCTACTCTGGAAGTTGTCTGGGGAAGAGTGTTGGCCAGTCCATGGAGTACTCCAAATCCTTGGCAATCCCCCGTGTTCCCGCTGGTTTGTTCTTGGCAAGACGTGGCTCAGAAACAGGTTTCTGAAACATCTCTGACGGGGGAAATGCTCACAGGGTTTGGGTCCAGATGCTCTGAGTGGCCAGACTCCCCGGCTACAGACAGTCCCTGTGGACGCTGCGTGAGTAGCCTTGCGGGACCACTCGCTTCCTTGTGATTAGGGTGGGTGTTATCAGCGCCCCCTTCTGGATGCACTCGGGAGCGCTCTCTGTGCATTCTGTACCCCGCCCCCCAGCAAGGCAGAGTGAGGGAGGAAGAGACAGGAATGTCTACGTTTGGACCCAAGCACAGTTACTTCCTAAATGTTTGCTACTGAGCAAGCTATTTATTCATTTTCTAAGCTCTAGAAGTCGACTTGCCCTCCTTTGGGACAGAGTCCCTGCTCAGGACGGATATGTGGAGAAGGGGGCAGAGTGGGGGGAGGAGAAGAAGAGAGTTCTTTTCGTCCCTCACCTCGTGGAGTGTCTAAGACAGGTTTATGCACCCATGCAGGCAAGACACCCAGCTCGGTGTTGGGGACATAGTAATTATTCAATAAAAAGTAATTCTGTTCCCCTAACTCATATTCTCCTAAGGACGCTGAGCCCCCAAAGTCAGAAATGCTGATGTTGGAAGGAACACTAGAAAGTCACTAGTCCCACCCACTGCAGAAGTCCCTTCTCTGAAACTGCCCCCAAGTTGTCTGACACCGTCTTCTAGACAGACTGGTGTTTCTCAGTGCAACTGCGGGGGGCGGGGGGGCTGGTGCCCTGAGCACGCAGCCGAGCACCGCTAACTCTCTCTCTGCCCCCGAGACACCTTCCCCACCGCCCAGCCCCTGGCCTAGGCCTGCAGTGCACAGGTGCCTGGAGGTGATGTGAGTCACCGACCACATACCCTGGGGTGGCCCGGTGCCCTTTCTAGCCTTAGTCATGGGGTCCTCGCGGCCCAGGACCCGCAGGGGCGACAGCAGCTGCTTTGCCAGACCAGGGCTGTGACTCACCTGGTTGGCGGGAGGCTGCGCGGCGTCAGGCCCAGGGATTCGGTGAGTGTGGGAATGGGATGAATCCAGCTGTCCCTGCTTAGGAGAGCTAGCTCCGTCTCATCTTCTAAACGAGGGTCCTGGTTGATCTGCCATTCCAAGGCTCTCTGTCACCCACAGGGTAAATGGGATGCATGACCGTGACTGCCAAGCGCCTACATGTCTACCCTACACATCTCTGATCTCCGCTCTTTCACCCCTGCCCCCTGACCTTTTAGTTCATTTTTCTGACTCAAGGTTTCATGACTACCCTGTACCCATGTGAGGAAAATTTGGTTTAGATAACAACTTTTCCCGAGCTGGCCCCGTGTCCCCAGATTTAGTCTGTTATTCTGTGTGTGCTTATGTGTAAAATGTACCTTTGAAATATATAATTTTGTCTAATGATCTTTGAAACCTATCATTAAGAAAAAGGTCATCAGAAGAAAATTTCCCGGGGGCTGGGGGAGGTGGAGGTGGGCAAAGGGGGTGTGAATAAAGATGGAAAGAGACCTGATTCGGGTGGCGAGCGCCCCGTGCCGCGCGCAGAGGCAGTTTTATTGCGGCGCACCCTTGAAACCTGTGCGGTTTACTTGACCAGTGCCACCCCAATAATCCAATAAAATTGAAAAAGAATATGCTACCACACTACAAAAAAGAAATAAAATTTAAAAATTCTCTGAGGAGATGTTGAAGTTAGAACACAAATTTTTACCAAGCACCAGCCATTTTCAAAAAGACGAGATAGAAAAAGAACAGTTCTGGAGAAAGAAATCAGGCAGCAGGAAAACAAGGCGAGGCACCTGGCCCACGGCACAGCCCCACTGGCGTCCATGGGGAGCCGAGGAAGGCCCACATCGGGAAGGCAGTGCAGGAGGTAGGCGTGCCCAGAGCAGTGTTGGGAAAGTGGGGAGAGCCACGTAGCGTGGGCGGACAAAGAGGATTTTAATTCCGGCCTCCCGAATTAGACCGGACCATATAATTCCCCCTCCCGTGACGGGGTGCCGAAATTTGGAAGGTCCGAGTCAAAGCGGAGTTGGGGCCCCCCTCACAAGGAAGCGCGGCAGGAGGTGGGTCAGTCGCAGACCGAGAGCTTGGGACAGCCTGAGTCCTGCAGGCAGCCGGAGGGATGGCCCTGGAGGAGTGGCGCCTGCAGGAAGGGGGCTCTGCGCCCAGGTCTCCCAGCCTGGACAGGGAGGAAGGTGCCGAGGCCAACCCTCTCCATGGCGTGTGCTGACCTCCCGCTGAGGGAACGCCCAGGATTCCGAGGAACAGAGAGAGGAGCAAAAACTCTGACTGTGCGTCAGGGGAGATTTCCCAGGCAGGCAAAGTCGAAAGGAAAGAAATCTAACTTCTCATCCCCCTTAAATTTTTTTCAAAATAACCTTTCAGGTGATTTGTTTTCCCTGCATCCCCACATGGCTGACATAACGTCGTACAGACCACACAATATTTAATGCTCGAGCTGTAAGCGGAACCCAAGGCCGTGGCTCCCCGTGCGGTGATTTTGTGTTAAAAATTGCATGAAAATCACCTGACTCTTGTTTTTAATGGAATAAAAAAATAAATTATGCGGTTGGGAGCTGTCCGGCACAGCGATCGCACCATAGCACACACTCTGTAAATGTTTGTCGAATTAAATTAGAAATTGGAAAGATTCATAAGCTTTTCTGTGTTTGTCCAGTCCCTCATTTTGCTTTGACAGAGAAAGGAGCTGAGAGATGACTTTGCCAAGGTCACACGGCTCACTGGCCACAGGGCTCCAGGTCACACGGCTCAAGGCCACATGGCTAACTGGCAAAGAGGAAGAGTGAGGACCCGGAGCCCTCTGCCTCTCAATCCAAAAGTCCCTTCCCCATGTGGCCCCTGGGGTGTGAGTGAGGCCCGCCCTCCTGCGTCCTGCGTTCTGCGTCTGTGAGTAAAGGGAGACACCACATTGTTTAAAGCTGTCTCATTGTAAGCCGGCCGCAAGCGGCCGAGTGTCCAACACTCTCTAAGTTGTCAGGACCCTTAGAAACCTGCTCCGAGGTGTTGTGTTTCCGATGGGAAGGATTACGGTACTTGAGCGTGCTTATCCTCAGGCCCATTCCGAAGCCAACAGTGTGTATGCTCAGCGGGCTTAATCCAGACCATTACAGTCAGACCCAGGCCTCCAGATAGACCACGGATCTGGGTCTGGTATTTCCGTGTTCACAGTTAGTCGCCTCACACCAGGTGCTGCCCACAAGCGGCAGGGGACAGGCAGGCCAGGACTGCCGACCTGATGCTCCGGCACCGCCCGGGTAGTGAGTCCGTGTCTTCCCGTGTCACTCACGACCTCAGGTGGCACTCCCACATTCTTGAATAGTGCAGAGCCAGCCTGAGACCCTCACCCTCTCTCTTCCTGTTCCACAAACTTATTTTAGGCCCAGACAACCTTCCCAGGGCGAGGACACAATCAGTAAAAGGACCTCATGGGCCCCATAGGCCACTGCGGCTGCGTGGGAAGGAGGAACACAAATCACAGACGTTTCATCTTTTGGTTTCACACAGAGGGCACCTTTGTGCCCTTTTGTCCATCTTGGGCTCCTCCCTGAAACCTAGGAGTACGCTCTTCCTTTCTAGAGCGAGGTGGGAGAGAGACTGCGCCAACACTGAGTTCACCTCGGCGTCCCCGCAGAGTACAGATTGGAAGCCACTGTGCCTCGAGCGTGACCTCTTCAGTTCCACCCGAGAAGCTGAGTTCTGGGGAGGTTAAATGGCTCAGCCCTAGACAGCCTATCAGCTCAGTGCAGAGCAGTGCTGGGGTCTCGGTGTTTCTGGACCTCCAGGGTGGGCTGATGCCCAGTTTTCTGAGGTGATTTTGATGGCGTCGTGCACTTCCAACTTCTCTTACAACGGCACTTTCAGAGCATCTCATGAGATCCTGCGGTCCCCTCCCTGTCACCCAGAGTGCTTAGTTCACCCCAAGGGACTCCGACCGCCCAGGTTATTCATTCACCGCCCCTCTGAGTGACTTGCCGTTTGACTCCTCCAAAATCAGATGCGTCTTCCAGATAAGAGACTGAGTCCACAGAAGGATCTTTGAATTCACGGTCCAACCACCGTGGAGAGGAGCCCGCAGGGAGGCTAAGGGCGCTGCTCCCTTCGGAGTCCCGCTGCTGCTGGGACCAGCGTGTTCGTGGGGGTTAGCAGGTCCCGACGGGAAGCCCGGAGCTGAGTGTCTTACTGTGGAAGCTGGGCAAGGTACTGCTCTGCTTCTCAGCTCCCTCACCTGAAACCCAGAGCCACGGCAGCCCCTCCGCGGCAGACGCGTCCCTGCTACATCACCTGCGCTCCCTCTGCCTTTGTTCGTGATAGAAGCAGTGAGCAAGTCAGTTCGCTTTCATCGCCATACCGACGAGCATCACCTTCTCACAGGGAAGCACGTATGTAGTTTACGATTTGGGGCAACGAGTAACCGAAACTGCTTTCTGCTGGCTGGAGCAAATAGAGGCACGTGTGAATGTCAGGGCTGTTTCATGAACCTTGGGGGGCAGAAGCGCGGCTCTAGGATCCCAGGAGGGTCAGACGGCCCGAGAGCACAACTTCGAAACGGGCTCTTTCCAAGGAGTGTGTAATCATGTTGCAAAGTGAAATCCGTGGGGGACAAGGCTAGAGATAAATAATTATGGGCTCGCTCGTTTGCAACCCCGGAACACTAGTTCGCCTATCACACAGCTACTAATCCCCATTTTCTATTTTCACAGTTTTTATCTTCCCTTGTGTCAGTAGGTAAGAGTCTGTAGTAGATGCAGGTCAGTTTGTACGAAGCATCTACCTCTTCTGGGCATGGGTCTCAGACAAGATGCCCCGTCTCCTAAGGTGCCTCCCCTCGTTCTACGTAACAAAGATAATACCGGCCATCTCGCTGTGTGATGGTGAAGCCAGACAAGGTGGGTGTAGGCACTCAGTAAGAGGCGTCAGCTAAAGATGGTGGTGGTGGTGATGATGGTGATGATGGCAATGACAATACTTTTGGTGGGAGAGAAACGGGGCAGAACAAGCGGACGGTTGGTGATGGAGTAAGTGCAGACTTCGGGACCACACAGAACCAGGCTCAGATCCTACTACCTCGGTTTGCCAGTGGGTAACTTCGGACAAGTTGTTTGAGTTGTCTAAGCTTCAATATCATTCTCTCTCAAATGGGCAACAGCAATGGTACTGCCCTCCATCATGTGTGTGTTTGGAGAATTAGGAGGAGCACACGGAAATGTCATCCTCTCAGCAGATGGATACTGCGTACAGATCAACACGCCCCTATTTCCGTAGTACAGATAATCTGCATGTAATGGCTATATATGTATGTAAGATACTTTATATGTAATAACAGACACATAAATTGTCACAGTATTTCCACTTATAGGTGTGTTTTTTAAGGGAGACGGGTCATTGGAGGAACAGGCCTTTTTTTCTGTAAGGCTCATGCACACTTGGAATTTGTTTCCTTCCTCCGTGTTCTCATCTCACGTTCCTTGGGGGACTGGTCGGGAGGGCACGCCCTGCTGTGGGTCAGCTGCTCCATTCAGATATTATGGTCAGTACGCCAGGTTCCATTAATAAACGACTGGTGAGGGTACGCTCAACGGCATCCTAGTAGCCTCAAACCCATTAAGAGACAATTTACTAACTCTACAGGAAAATGGATCAGGAATAACTTTGGGATAACTTTGTGTTCCTGGAGCTTAGGGGTTCTCCTCACATCCACTCCATCCAATTAGTCCAGAGAGCGCTCATCCCCCTGATACAAATGGATAAGCTGGTCTACGAGATCAGCAAGAATGCGTCGGGTCCCACTGAGAGACAACGTCGCTACCCAACACAGGGGTGCAGGTGGCCTCAATTTCCATCTCTGTCCTCACTCCTAGACACCACAGCCTGGCCTTTCCTGTGTTGTTGCAAGTCTGGAACGAATCTGAACCAACCCAAAACAAAGTGATGCTTGGAACTACATTCTAAGGTAGTTACCCTAAATACTCGAGGCCTTCAAGTAGGGCACGGGGATAAGGGGGAAATGGGAAACCATGGAGTATGCAATATGAAGAAGAGTAGAGGAATTGAGAACATTTAGTTTAGAAAAGGAAGAATATAACCCTAGAACATAATACTAGGAATACTACCCAGCCAAGTAGTATCGTGAAATCCACAAAACACTTACCCATCACTCTCTTCTCATTTACCATTCCGAAGGACATGTGGTTTTAACAGTTGCTTGTTCTTTACAAATAAGAAATCTCAAGCTTGAGCGTGGTGACATCTTCAAAGTGATGTTCCTAAGAAATCAGCGAAGGCAGCGTCCTGAGGCAGGGAGTCATTAAACAACCCAGCGCTCGCTGTCAGCTCATCCCGTGGCCTTTATTCATCAAGCCCCAAACTCACCTCAACCAGGACTGCCTGCCCCATCTGGCTCTGCCTTTCTTCCCAGTGGCTCCCCCCATCCCCCATTTGTGATATTCTGGACACGTCAGTGTCACCACCGCCATGTCTCTGATGTCTGCAACCGCTGACTCCAAAGGAGCATTTGTATGTAGAACGTTCTTCAGTCGGACAAAAGCAAGAAAGTAAGCAGACTTACTAATTGTCCTTTTTTCATGACTATCAGAGTCATGAAAATCGTAAGATGATTCTAGAAATTGTGTATGATCGTGTTTGCTAAAGCCTATGCTAAACGGGAAAGTTCTAGTAACATAGGAGATTTCAGTTTATGTTAAATATGTGATTAACCCCCCAGTTAATCAGTGAGGAATGGTTTCAGTGGCAAGTAACCACAAATCTGACTTTTCAAAAAAACACTTGAAACAGATGGAGGTTTGTAACATCCGTGGAGACGGAAGTCCAGGAGGGTCAGCGGCCCAAGGTGCCACTGAACTTTCACTTTTTATTTCTGTCCCTTCCTCTATTTTTCAGACCGAGAGCTCTGCCTCTCACATAGTTCCATAAAGAATAAAGGGCTAGTTCCCTCTGAGTTTTAGAGTCTCACATGTAAAATAAGAAAAATAAGGGCACCCCTTTCCTCCGCTGTTATTAGGAAGAGCAAGACACTGTGTGGCTTGTGCTGTGCACACTGCTCTTTGCCCTCAAGGGTTCCACCGTTTGGCCAGCTTCCTTCAGACATCACTCGGCTTCTCTGGCACCCCGTGTCCCTGCCCCCGCCCCCCCACTTCCCCTTGCGTCAGCCCCCAGCACTTTGCTTTCTTGTTTAGGTCAAGAGGTCAACCAGGAGGAGAGTTCTCTGACCAATCTATGCTATTCCTCCTTCCACATACCCCTCCAATGCGCTTGAACTTCACTTGTAACTCAGAATATCCTCAGTCTTGGGAAATGACTACTTATTTGAAACACCCAGGGTCCATGTCAGTTCAGTTCAAGTCAGGAATGCTTATGGAGTGATCGCTACCTGTCGCATGCAAGGACCCCTCTGCAAAGCTCCCCAGTTCCAGGAGCCAAGTTCATTGCTCCCACGTGTGGGTTCTGAAGCGTGTCACAGGCAGACTCTCCAGGAGCAGGTGCACAGCACAAAGCACAGGTTGTGTGAGGTCAGCGTTACCCAGGAGTCGGTGCAGTGGAAGGTGTGGAGGAAGCGGGATTGTATGGAGGAAGGTCAACTGCGTGCAGCCAGCCCGAGCCTCGCCTGCCTACAGCGCGGAATGCTCCCCTGTGTTGCACCAAAATGACCAGAGCGTCATGGGCCTCCCTCCCTCCGTCACTGAATGGGGCTGCCCAGGGGACACAATCTCAGGCGGCTCTGCTGGTGTCCACAGCTGGAGATGGCCTGCTGGCCACAGCCCCTGAGCTGGGCACTTTGTCGTGGGGCACAGCCCCAGGTATGCGCTTCAGCTTTGCCAGGGGCAGGACACGGCGATACTCTTCCCTACTGGCATCTCCTGGGCGGGCCTCTGTGGTGTGACCAGGGCGTCGATCCCATTGTCCTGTTCCCACGTCCATGCCTCCTAGGCCGTGAAGTGAGCCCCGAGCAACGTTACTGGGAATTCTATGCTGGCGGACCTTGACCCTCAGATGGTGGTACTGAGGGCGTGCAGGAAGGAAAGGAAGAATGTTCTAACGGGGACAAATGTTGGCCTTTCCAGGAGAGAAAGGGTTCACAATATAGTAAGTTTTCTACCCAATGGCTGGGTCTGTTAAAGAAGTTGTGTTCCTTTAGGATCAGAATTTTCCTTGTCTTTCTGGTCCTTTGGACGATGAATGGTGAGAGCAGCTAGATCGGCCGTGGTCTGTGGGAACCCAGGGCGCCACGCCCACACTTGGCCTTGGCCTCTTCAACTGTGGTCCCTCCATGTGCACCTGCAACGCGACAACAACGGGGTTACTGGCGCCAGCGGCTGGGTCCCATCAGCCACAGAGCCGTCCTGCTGCCTTGCCCGGTCACCGGTCCGTGCTCTCTGGGGGGCATCAGCATGTGATAAACAAACCTTCACACTTCATTTCACCTGTCCACTGCAGCTCCGACAGTCGTCCTTGTCCCGAGCTTCCGGCCTTTGTTTGACCACATGTACCACTGCCAGGGACTCGGTGAATCTATTCTAACCTTGGTCCAGGTGTCCGCTGACTCTCAGTGGGTGAAGAGCCACACTGCGCAAAACTGCGCTCAGTGGGAGGGATGGGGGAGGGAGGCTTCGGGGAGGTGACAGTTCAGTTCATTTGATCTCATGTCTCCATTACTCACCACGAGTCCATAAGTTGTGCTCGGATTGCCCTCCGCCTTCAGGGGCTGGGCAGGGTCCCAACACACAGCCACAGTATGAGCCGAGGGACAACGCTGTTTTTAAAGAGATGACCGTCATGGGTGCCTGGACTCGGGTGGCTTGTTTGTGCCCGGCATGTCCCTCAGGCTCTGTCCTGGATGTCACGCTCTGGTCTTGTGATGAATGGCTGTGGGGCCTGCCTGGCTTTATTTCCTGGTGTGTGTGTGTGACAGAACCCCATTCATAATGGGCTGTTGTGTCCACATTGCCACTGAATGCACTATGGCCAGATGTTTTGTCTCCATGTAGATTTGTTTCTCAAAAGCTTGTAATTATTTGCGGCAGGTGGCTTGAACTCCTTCCTGACCTCCAATTGCCTCACTCCAATGTTGTATTTTTCCATTAGCTTTTGTCAGAAACACCTTATGGCTTTTTATAAAATTAATTATTATTATTTTTACCACGAGTGTCATCTCCAACACCACAGAGCATTCCAGACCGTAGGGCCAGCAGCAGGGCTGCTTATGCAGCCCGGGCCTGCTGCGGTGCCCTGTCCTTCCCTCGGTCCCACCTAAAGTTGGCAGCCTTCCGTGCCATCCAGAAGATGGGCCGAAGCCTATTCCGAGCTGGGGGCCGTGTCCTTTCCAAAACCCAAAGGGACCCAGCAGGCACGGAAATTTTCCTTCGTGGTGGGAAGAAGAGGAGCCAGTAACTCATCTTTAACTTTTGGAGACCGAGTTCTGAAAACACGACCACCTGCCCTCTTCAGTATTCGGCCCTAATCTCGAGGGCGTGTCTAGCCCCCAGACCTTTGTGAGGTCTGTTTCCCACCCCCTGAGGCGAATGTGTCTCACCCAGGCCTCCACTATTTGCTTATCCAGCTCAATCAGGATGATGTCACCAGTGCGATCGGTCTGTGTGAGGTGTGGCAGAGTATTTGGAGCATCTGGGTCACTTGGGACTTTATCGTTATGACAGAGAATTAAAGAGGCAACGCCGTCCTCGGGTAAAGCTCCGTGTGTCTGTGTGTGTGTGTTATTTCATGCAAACTAGTTTGATATCTTTTCTGATAGGATAGATGGTAAAGAACACACCGTCAAACCCACATGTTGGGTACCTGAGGACACATCAATCTGCTGTATCAAAGACACCGTGTCTTCCTGGTGGCTCCAGGTGCGGGGGGCTTCTCCGTGGTCGAGCTGCGAAGTCTCCAGCGGCCCTCCAGATCCTTCCGCTGTCCGTGTCCTGCACCGCGGCCGACGAAAGAGGCGATCACAGCAGTTGTCCCGCTCCCGCATCTTTCCAGACCCAAGAGAGGCTATTAATCCCCCTTTCCCCCAGGACGGCGATTTCCAACCTGTGCACCGCGAGAGTTTTTAAACCATGCAGTTCCCAACTATTTAGTCAGGGTTGCTGACCTTTTCTCTTAGACTGTCAGATGAAAAAATGACAACACTCCATGCAACGATAGCCATCCAGTGTGAATGAATCAAAAGGATACGTATTTTTGTCAGGTTGGCATAAATACAGTGTATTTGGTGGTGTGCTTCAGAATTTTAATAATCATTTAGATGTAGCAGCAGATGAAGAGCGTTGAACATCACCACCGTAGAGTGTGACGGTTTTTAATTCACTGCCCCGAATGGAGGAAGAACAAGTGGTAGTTTCAGAGGTTCGCCCTTCGCCTTCCCCACTGTGACAGACCCGGCCCCGAACGCCTCCGTCCGCTATGGAGATTGTGTCAACTGCCGAAGGTTCTGTTTCCATTTCAGGGGACAGAGGGGTGACTGTCGTGCTGTGGCCACCGTGGATCACAGCACGCTGGGTGTTGGCCAGGACCTGAGGACACCGCCCGGCTCCCGCATGACCCTGTTTTAACAAGGGAACTATTGTGGTGGTTAGATTTGTGTGTCGTTGTGACCGGGCAGTAGAATCCAGTGACCGGTGTTTGATCCAACAGTAATCTAGGTGCTGCTGTGAAGGTCTTCTGTAGATCTGGTTACCCTCTGCAATCAGTTGATTTTAAGTTAAGGAGGTAGGTGCTATTTTCCCATCTGTCTGTCTCCGGTGAGCATACATTATACCCACTAGATAATTCTTTTTCCCTATAGGACCTCACTCAGCAGTGAAATGCTTAATTTGCCTGCATCCTTATGTCAAGGACTCTGGCTTGCACCTTCCACTAACATCGGGTGCTCCCTGCCGGCCAGACAGTGATTGATCCCGCTTCCAATTCCACCTCAGCCCCTGCTTTCTTGCCTCACTCCTGGCACCAACAATCAAAGATTGAATTCCCTGGAAGTGAAGGCTGAGGTGGCGATTGGAGGGTAAAATGTTAATTCAAGATCAATGGCGTGAAAGGCCTGGGGATAGAGGGAGCAGGATGAGACAGGGAGAAAGTCAAGTGCAATACAGGTTCCACAATGCCTTAGTTAGCCTGGAGCAGAGCTCTGAGAGCGCATTCTCCATCAGAGCCACCCACGGGGCAGGAAGGGCACATTGAAACCCCCCTCAGTCACTGGTGCTGGTTGGCCTCAGCTGGGCCAGAACAAAGAAAGCATCCCCGTGTGGCTGAGATGCATCCTGGGGGGGCAGCGGGGGCCTCTGCTGACCTCACGCTCCACAGCGGGGCAGCAGGTCCCACATGGAGGGGAGTCTGGGTGGGCATCCCCACTGCTTCTCCATGTGCACACCCAGAAGCACTTCGTTTGTTCGGCCCTTCCTTGTCATGCTCACCCTCCCTCTATCAACCGGTCTTGTTTTTCCTGGGAAGCCATGGTCTTTTTAAGAAAAATTAATTATCTTAGTCATCTTTGTGTTTTTGGGCCAAGCGCAATGTTTGGCTTCGCTGCTGCTGAACACCTGATTATCGAATATATTAAATTCATCGGCTGGTTCCCCAGCGTCTGCCGGGGAAAACCTTGTGCAGTCAGAAGGCTGGATGTACACCCAGAGGCTGTGATCACAGGTAAATCTGACTCCTGCCGAGGGGGCCTGTGGGAAGAAGGGACAATAGGATGTACGGAAATAGATTACGGTCCTGGCTTTGCAGTTGGATTCTAGTATTATTTCTGCCATTCTCAGCTTATAAAACTTCAGACAAGTGTTTTAGCCTCCCTCCCAGCTTCCCCATTTCTGGGGTGATAATCATAATGTTTAATACACATGTTTATTCTGAGGATTAGGTATTATAAGGAAAATACCTAAGCTTAGTCTGAGCATTGCACAAAGCATATTTAAAATAACAGACTCATAATAGATGACTGTCTTATTTGAGTCATCCAAGGCGACTCTGAAACAAGGGCTATGGTGCAGGTGGATTTGGGGGGTCACCTAGTAGTAGGGAGAAGGGAGAAAAGCCAAGGCACACCAGTGTGTGGGATGCCACTGGGGGCCACTGGGCTGCAGAACCCCCCCCCAACAACCTTCCCCAGACCTGTTGAGAAAGTTGAAATTCCCAAGTGAAGAGGAGGATGCCTGGGTTTTATCCTCTACCATCCCCCACAGATTAAAGGCTGCCCAGTGAGGTGTCAGCCCTTCCCACCTCGTATTTTGGGACTGCTGTGTGGGCCCCCTCCAGCTCTGCAGTTGCTAGAGAAAGCCCCTGGGCAGAAGAGGAGAGACACGAAAGAACCAGGAGCCTGGGGGCAGAAGCTGCCAACCTGCCCAGGACCAGCTCTAGGCAGACCCAGAGGTGCCGAGGGCACGCGGGAGGCACCAATGGCCACGTGAGCCAGAGAAGGGGGGCGGTGCTTGTCGCTGCCGCAGCTGCCGCAGCTGCGGTTGTAGTTGTTGGTGTTGCAGTTGTTGACACTGCTCTTGCAGTTGACTTTCTAAGAAAGCATCAGGGGGCCGAAGAAAGGACTCATTCCTGCGGAGTAACAATGACTGTGTCTTTTCTCTAGCTGACTTTAGGAAAATTAGCTATAAAAACAGACAGGAGTATGTAGAGCACAGCATTGGGAGTATAGTCCATAATACTGTAATGACTTGTGGGTGTCAGATGGGCACTCAACTTACAGGGGCTATCGTTTTGTAAGGTATAGCAATGTCTCATCACTACACTGTACACCCGAAATGAAAATACTGTGCTATATCAACTGTAATTGAAAAATAAGTCTAAAAAAAGAGTAGGTACCTCTAAGGAGTGGGATTATCGGGTTATTTTATAATAAGGAAATTTTTTAAATTCAATAAAAGCAAAACTCTGTGAGAGTTCTTTTTTTTTTTAAAAGAAACCCGGATGATGCCAGTGATGGAGATTCAGTTCAAACAAAAATAGACAGTTTTCAACATCCACTTGGCCAAGGTAACTGGAAGGTGGGTACAGAACAGGCAGACTGGTCCAAGGGGTAACTGCCGTCGTTTCCTTGCTAGCCCACCCGTTCTTTTGCAGTGTGGTGTCTTTTTTCCCCTTCCTTTGCGTCTGTTTGCCGGAAGACTGTGGTCTGGGCGTCGCGCCCAGTTTGATTTAATTTTGGTTTCCTACTTATGCAGCATCCTAGCCGTGGTTTGGAGATGACATTTTACAAACTGTGTTTGGGCATTTTTGTTTATTTATGGTGGAACGAGTACAGAAAGCCTGTGCCCAGCCTGTTTGGATAATAGCACTTAAAACAGAAATAAAAGTAATAGCAAATGATAACACATACAAATGTGCGATTACACGGAATACTGGTGCATGTTTACACGCCTTCAGATGGAGCTTTGGCTCTAATAACAGGACATTGCTGTCGTACTTCCATTCCTTCGCCATCCCTTCCCGTAATAACCTGAACGGTGAGAGGGAGGACAGAAGGGAGGCATGCGGCCGTGGCCTGCCATCGGAAAGGACAGAGTAAGCGCAGGGCAGGACAGGCACTGAGCTGGGAGTTAACAGAGAGCATCGCAAACCCAGAGCCAGAGAGTGAGCTGGCTTCCAGCTACCTTCTCTAACTGCCGAGGGCGCGTTGGACCGGGGGCCAGCGAACCAACCCTGTCACCTGGCGCCATCACATTTGGCTGGCGCTGTTCGAGGTCATGGATGGAATCTGGGTGAGATCTCTTGTGTTTCTGGTCACCTTCCAGCATACAAATGTCTGGTTGTGCCAATTTACTCTCATCCAGTTTTAAGCTTTTCTCCGCCTCTTTGTCCGTCCTGCCTCCCCCTAGGAAACCTGCGCTCGGCAAGAGGCCTCTAAAGGCCCTTCACTCGTTCAGCATGTTTGTCTTTATCTCCTCCTCACTGCTTTGGGGCTGCCTCTGGGACTTCAGGGTCTGAGCAGGCGGAGAGGAGAGCTAGCCACAGGAGCCAGTGATGCTGTTGTAAGGCCTCGGAGTATGGTTTGCTGGTGTTTACCGGCAGAATTGCTTCTTTTGGAGGGACTTGAGGGAGCACTCCCTGCCTCTCCAGGTGGGAGTACCTTCAAGTGGGCTCCTCCCCGGGAAGAGACTCGGGCTCCCCCTGGTGGCAGGGCGGCGCTCCTGCCTCCTGGGTCTATCCCTGCCTTCTTAACTCTTCTCTTTTGGTTGCTAACCTAGTCACTCTGGCAGCTACCTTCTGCCTTGAGGCTTTTCGAGGCTTGCATTGGGCACCAGTCCTTATGTCCCCTGACTGTCAGAGGACACACGTCCAGCTCTCTTGTTCCTTCCCTGGAAGCCCCTCACTTGCTTTAAGGTGGGAGGGCAGAAAGGCTTCCTCTTCCCAGGTGCCCAAGAATTGACTCGCCAGAGCGGCTCCTCCGGCCTCCAGCCTCTCACCTCTGCCGACCGAATGGGCTCGTCCTGATAGAACCGCCACCCCGCGGCCATTCCCTGTGCAAACCCGCCCCGCGGCGGAGTTATTCTGTCCTCAGCCGATGTGACTTCTGCAGAATCACCAAGAACTACAGGAAGAGTCTCGTGTGACACCGAGTCACGGAGAGAGCCTCTGCAGGAGTCAGGGGACGCACACGGGAGCATCGCGCATGCGTGGGCTTCGCTCCTGCTCCACTTGGAACATGCGCCACCGGCTTGCTGTGAGTCCCAGTGCTGTTGCTAGAATTCCGTGCAGACAGGTGGTGCGTAGCACAGAGGTGAAAAGCTCAGCAGAGCTGGACCCTAGATTTGTAGAATCTGAGCTCTGCAAGCTCACAGCTGTGGACCCAGGAAACGTATTTAATTTTTCTATGCGTCAATGTTTTAGTCAATAAAATGGAAATAGTGATAGTATTCACCTTACAGATGGTTATAAAGATTAAATATATGAGACCCTTAGAAGGGCATGGGTATAAAGTGCTCAAAAATGTTCATTATTATTGGCTTCAGGTTTGAGTACCCTCCACCCTCAACACACACACACACACACACACACACACACACACACACACAGCAATGGAAGTGAAACCATTTCTGGACAGTTGGTAATTCATCTCAGTCCATCAAGTCAGCCCCTGGGCAGGGGCTTATCTGTGCCCTGGAACATGGGACGTGGGTAGGAAAGAAATGTGGGGCAGGGCTCAGGACAGCAGGGACATCAGACACAGGCACACCTGTCCTGACAGCCTCACAGTATAATTAAATATGTCCAGGGTGACTCGTATTTAAACAGAGTGAACCCAAACCAGACAGTGACGGCAGCACTCATCACCCAGGTGACCAGAATGCTAACGTTTGAGAACATCTATTGCTGGAGAGGGTGTGAGGAAAAGGGGCACAGCCAATACAAATATAAAATTGCCAACTGTCACGGAAGGTGTTTAGGAAACTTCTATAACAAAGATGTGTGTACCCTCTAATGGAAGTGCCCTGTTGTGGGTACACAGACATCCTGTGTAGATGTCTTGGAAAACATTAGGCAAGAAATATAAAGATGTTCCTTTCAGCTTCCGAGAAAGGAGAGAAAAGATGGAGTAACAAAGCGTGCTTCAAGAGTGGCCAGGCTACGTGAAGTACAGTATATCCAAACAATAAAGTCCTGTGGGAACTCTAAAAGGGTTGAAATAAATATGCAAGAGCTGATAGGGAGAGATAATCACAGTAGTTTATTAAATGGAAAAAGCAAGGCCCATAACGCTCTGCATTAACATTTTATTTGAAAACATACAAAGTGCATATACATGTGTGCATACATATGGAGCAGTGCAAGCACTAAAATACTTTTAGGAGGCATTACCAGAAACTGTGAACAGTGAATATTTTTGAAGCGGTGCCCGAAAGGGGGAAGTGTTTTTCTTATGCTCTTGCATAATTCAAGGCAGGCAGTGCTAATTTCCCTATCGCGCAGGTGCATTATTTCTATTTAGTGTGGTCCTCGGAGCTTTGTGCAGAAGGATTACAGACCTTTTAAGAAAGTTTCTTCATTGACTGTGATGTTATAAACCATTTTCCTCATTTTGCATCACACAGGGACATCTGCAGGAGCTATTGTTATTTTAAGTCCAGGAGAGAAGGACCCACAGGGAAGGGAAGGGTGAGGCGAACCAGCAGGCTCCCCCTCTGACTCCGCTCGCTTGTTCCACCAGCCCCGCTCTGACTCATCTCTGTTGGACTCATTTTTGCAGATGACCTGTGTTGGGGGTTGCCTCTCCTACTGCCCCAAATACTTCCATCACTCTGGCGGCACCCAGGGAAGTTGTAGGGAAGTGGAAAGGTCGGGGTCTTGCCTACGATTAGGAAGCTTGGCACTGGGTGTGGAGAGGGATAATTTGCTCTGCAGGTTGCCCCTGACCCTGGTGATGTCCTGCCAGGCCAAGATCACGGACGTTCTCATGTTTGCTGACCGACTGCCACTTGTACAGGATGGCCGCCATCGGAAGGCCTTGTTTCAGGTCCGCACATAGAAGAGATGGGGGTGCCTCCTTTCGCTTCAGAGCTCTTTCCTCTTGCTCCGAGCAGTCCTCTCCACACGAATGCCTCTTCCTCTCCCTCCTCAGGCCTCTTAGCTTTCCTGTTGCCTCAGAAGTTTCACCCAAGCTTGTCATCTTGCCTGTCTTGCATGATGTCAGCTACATTTCTTGGGAGTTCGCTCAGGGTTTTGATCTCTCCAATCAGGATTACAGACCCTTTTAAGTGAGCTGACCCTAAAGAACCATCCTAGATAGCAAAACCTTCTATTCTAGAATTCCATTTACTGGCTCTGTCCCTGTAAAATTACCTGTCAGTTACCTGTCAATGAGTTTGCTCCGTATTGGTCCTTACCCAACACTGAGAAAGTCTGTTTTCTTTCTGTAGTTCTGCACTCAGTTCTGCTGTTGCTCTCACATCTGCCTTACCCGGGCCTGGCCTGTTCAAGCAGTTTTTTTTCCAAAATTTAATGTCATATGAACCACTCAGGGATCTCATTAAAATGCATATTAAGTCGTAATAGGTCTGGGGTGGGGCTCAAGATGCTGGCTTTGTAACAAGCTCCCAGCGATGCAGACGCTGCAGATGCTGCCCGGGTCACACTTGGAGCTGAGAGCAGGAAAACTGTTGGCTCCCAGCTTCCGATTTCCATTCAAGAGCCTCATTCAGACCCACGTTGGCCTGTGAGCCCCTGTGACCTGAGTCTGCGAGCGGATCATGGCAGCCAGCAAAGGGCATGATCAGGATTTAACCTCAGACGGCCTACACTTTGGGGTCTATAGTGAGTAGAAACGTGTTTCTCAGGGTCTGAATAATAACCACAGATCGTCCATGCCGAGCACTTACAGGCCAAGCACTAAGCAAACTGCTTTCTGCTCACGGTCGTTTACACATTAAGTTTCGAGATGTTGTGAAGTGGATACTACAGTTTTCCCAGTTCGTGAGGTGTCTGGAGTCAACCAACTTTGATGAGGTTTCACAGCAAAGGAAGAGGCTGAAACACAAGAGCATTTTCTCAGACAAATCCTATTAGCTCTTGGGGTGTGCATGTGCGTGCACGCGCGCGTGTTCATATATTGTGCCAGAAAAGTCACTGTGGCAGACATGGGCAGGGTGTGACTTCAAACTGGTGTTCATTACCTTTAATGCAGTCCTACTCGGTCTTGAAGTGATATACAAACATATTTATTTTACAATTTGCCTTTTAAGGAAAAAATGCAGTATGTTAGCCTCTGCCTTCGAATCTTCATCTTGCATTTATAATTTTTTCTTTCTTTAACTTTTGAAAAGTCTGAGTTTTTGTCTCCATTTAACTCTTTACTAAGCTAGGCGCCAGCGCCCGTGCCTGTTACGGAGGTGGGGATTCTGCCACATCAGTCAGTCCTAACCACATCAGCGTAAACAGGGCTGTGCGAACCTATCCGTGTACCTGCCTCTGTGAATTCTAGCACAGAAGGTGTAGGCAGGGTTCAGGGGTCTGTAATCCAGAAGGCACGCAGTGGTTCGGGTCTACGCCTCGGCTGAGAGCGCCTTCCTGAAATGGTTCTAAGCTGCTCATGTCCCCACTCCAAACCAGCAGTGCCACTGATCCCCAATGAGCTGTGTTCCTGCTTTCGGTGTGGAGCTTCTTGCCGTCCCTCCAGGAGCAGGCGGTGATGGAAGAAGCTCGTCCTGAAACCTCCTCCACTCGGGGTGGGTAAGTAGCGTGACCGCTGCCCCTCCCAGAGTGGCCCCAACGAGAGCTGCTCCCTCGCTCAGGTGGCGGTGGCTTCATCAGCAGGAGTTCGTGCACAGTGGCCGGCAGTCGGGGCTCTGTGAGGACGCCCGGCACCTGTTACGACTTTGAGAAGGCCAGAGGGCAGGAAACCACGGGGAGCAGTCTGTTTCTACGGTGCGTGTTTTCCTGCATGAGACAGTCTGCATGCAGTATGAGTCCTTTGATCTTTACTTGGAAAATCTTGAGAAGCTTCTTAGCTTGAAAGTGTGTGGCAGGCGCCACTGTTTGTCATCACGCAGGGACTACAAAGGGAGTCCTGCTTGGCACCTGGTCCAGCTGGCTCGAGTCTGCCACACAGCTCTGTGTGTTCTTATTTCTCATCCAAGGGGACTTTTCTCCCTCTGGTGACAGTCCTTAAATGCTAGGACAGTAAAAGTTCAGAGTGGCCAGCCAATGTACTGGTCTCTGAATACTGACCAGGAAATAATTATTTTTTATAACTTTTATCATTAAATATACACAGTTTTCTCACTTCTGAACATTCTGAAGATATATGTGTGTGTACATAAAGTGTATTTTTAAAAATGTCCAACATGATTCTTCTCCACAGCAAATTTTGGGATTCCACATGTTACCAATGAAGCCCAGAAAAGTAAAAACCACTGTTCATGTACAGAAAGAAAGACCACATGACCTGGTTCCCAGCCACTCCCCTTTCCAAACTGTTATTCCAGTTTTCACCACCCTCAGTTACTACACCAGGCCATTTCTGTTCACAGCGGATACTTTTGTTCACCCACTGCCCTTGGCTTGGACCACTGCTCATCTCCTATTCAATCATGGGATTTTCTGTGGTGACCAATCACAGGATCCCATCTGCTGGCCACAGACTGGGCACCCTGGACAGGATGCCCCCCCAACTCAGGGCCACATCTCAAACATCCCCACACTCACACAGTTGGGGATGAATGAGACACGCTGGTTAACCTAATGTGCTCATCTTTTGGATGTGCAGGGAAACGGGAGGGCCCAAGGAGAACCCACATCAGTTTAGGGAGAATACACAAGCCCCACATAGACAGTGGCCCTGTCTGGGAATTAATTTTGTTCTTACCGATGTTGTAACGAAGCGACATTGAGCAAAACATTGTGTGAGTACTGCCATACCGGTCTTTTAGGATACAGAGATGAAGGGTGAAATTAGTGGATGCCACGGTGTGTTTTCTTTGCAGGAAAGTGAAACCTGATTGCAGTGGGAACAGTGAGGCCACCGATAAAATAAACAGAGCTGAAAGGCAGGTGGGGAAGGAGGAGAGTACATGTTTTCCTCTTGGCCTCTCAACGCCTGGATTCGGCAGTTTCTGAAACAGCTTCTCCCCTAAATAGACAATATGCCTCCACTACATGTCTACCTCACTCCTCTGATAATGACTGAATGGGGCCCCCCCAATTTACATGTTGAAGCCCTAACCCCATGTACTGTTATTTAGAGGTCCGACCTTTGGGAGGTGATTAGGTCATGAGGGTGGGATTAGTACAGTTAGGAGAGAGAGAGACATCTACCTCTCCTTCCATGCAGTCACGAAGAAGCCCTGGGCATACACAGACCACACAGACTGCAAGCCAGGAGGAGCATCCTCACCAGTGCCTGACCAAGCCGGCACCTTGACCTTGGACTTCCAGATTCCAGAACTATAAGAAGTGATTGCCTAATGTTTCAGCGGCACAGTCTGTGGCTATTTTGTTATCACAGCCGAAGCTGACTGAGACATCCTGTATCTATCTGCCTGTTCCCCTCCTGTTGACAGTGGTGCCCCAATTTAAAAGTATTCACTATTTGGTAACACTCTACCTAATCTCCTTTGTGTCTTTTATTCCTGTGATAACCCTGAGATTTAGTACATTCTCCCTGGTTTTAGTAACAAATGCCCTGGTCAACTTCTGGGTCCTCTACCTTTTAGGGTCTTCAGTGTCTATTTACTACTTAATCCTCACCAAACATGGCCGTGAGCTCTGACACTTACAGTCATAGGGCAGCATAGTGAAAGGGCGCAGCATTGAGTTCCGTTACAGCTGTGTTGGATTTGGGCACGGTACAGGAAAACCGTGGGTCCATGAACGAATTATTCACGCGTGCCTCTCTTCCTTTGTGAACCTGCCTCCTCACACTACAGTGAGTATTAGAAATGACAGCATTGTATTGAAGGGCTCCTATGTTATTGTTTTTATTGTCACTGTTTTGCTCTTATGATTGTAAATCTTACATTGGTCTGTGGAAAAAGAGCTGACAGAGTCAGGACTTGACTTTGTCACAAACAAGTTCCACAGCTTCCCCGTGAGTGACTTTGGCCCCATCATTCAGCCCCCCGCTGGCCGCGCCTAATCTGTGAAACAGTCCAACAAACCTTATCGTCCAGGCTTAGAGAGTTTTTGAGAAAAGCAGAACAGATCTTGTCTGTGAGGGCATTTTGCAAAGCTTGTCTCTTCTCTTTCTCCCAACCAGGTGTTGGACCGAGGCCCCAGCTGCGTCTGCCCCTGAGTTGCCCCATCTACACGTGGCAACGTTCTCCATGAACGTCCCTGACCAAAATCAGGGAACAAACTCAACATCCACCAAGAAGCCATAGAACCACCAGAAAGGAAACAACAAAAAACACACCCTCTGGCATATTGTGATGTAAAAGAAAAAACAATCACCTGAAGTGAGCGTGTTTCAGGAGGATTCCCTTCCTTCAAACAGTGAATGGTCCGCAGCCAGCCACCAGGACATGCAAGACACACCCAGTCGCTGAATGCCAGCATGATTTTTTGTCCCTACATTTTACAGCCATGATTGAAGAGTGACAACATGAGAATGAAAAAAAATGGCTAAAGGTGCACCTCAGCGTTCCGTGAGGAGGGTGCCTTGTATTTGTGTTCAGCTGCACGCGTTCCCATGGGGTGTGCGGGTGAGAAGTTGAGGAGGAGAAAATGGTGCGGAAGTTTCAGACCCAGGACCAAGATGGCATCGATGTTTGTAGGTGAGAGAGAAAATACAAAATGGATGCCGTTGGGCCATCCCACTCCACCTTTCTGACAAGCCTAGGGGCCAGTGGTTTGTTCTTTTTTTCTCTCTTCACAGCAGCGTTTAGTAATCAACCTGCTATTCTTGTCTTTCACAGCTGCCAGTAGCCACTGTCCTATTTGAGAGTTGGTTAATCCTGAAAATGGAAGGGGCCAAATCAATTCTGCAAGAGCTCTGAATTCTAAGGGTGCCCAAGATACGGTGGTCAGAAATCTGACCCACTCTTCTCCAAGTCCGTGGGAGACCCGTTGTTTCAGATGGCTGGACAGTTTGCTCACTCGTGGAGTTACAAAGATACAGGAGTTGCTCATGGGAGTAGCAGTAGGAAGAATCCACTGAAAAGAAGGAAGGAAGGAAGGGAAGGAGGGAGGAAGTGAGGGAGGGAGGGAGGAAGGAAGGAAGGAAATAAAGTTATGTATCTTCCTTCCAAGCAAGACGCCTTGCTAAACACTGCAAAGATGTGTAATTTAATACTATTCCTTACAGCAACCCTCTATTGAGGATCCACTGTGTATAATGTTCTCTGTTCTGGGAATATACAACAGAATAGAACAGGGGCTTTGTCCTCAAGGATCTTACCTTTTAGAAGGGGACAGATATAAATACACAATGTAAAGTGAATGGCAAGGCCATCGTAGATTCTGAAGGAAGGGAATCGGAAGGCATCCTGAAAGAGCTGACTTCTGACCTGAGTTTTCAAAGAGGAATCGTGCACCAAGATGGCAGAGGAGTCTGCCCCCTTCAGAATCTGCAGCTCTGACGATTCAGGGGCCGTCTTCGATCATCTTTGTAAATCTAGGATCTGGTGTATCTTGTAGACACTTAATAATGTCTTTTAACTTGATCCTGGAAATCTGTTTTGTACCCCCATTCTGGAAACTGAGTCAAGACATGCACACATAGGCACACATGCACATACGTTACACACCCATCCCTCTAAATGAGAAGATTCTGTAATGTTTACCCATTAGCACTCAGCATGAGCACCCGCCACCACCCCTCACTTCCAGACTGTGCCTGAGAGGCCTATGAGAGTGCCTGGACTGCAGGAGACCTCAGGGCGAGAGGTAGAAAGACAGCAGATCCCGCTGTAGATCCAGCTGTAGATCCAGCCTGAGGGGGCACCGCTCAGCTGGCGGGGAACCTGATTCCTCCACAATGACCATGACTGAGGCCAAGGGTGGGCCAGACACCTGTGAGCCCCAGAGGCGTCTGCTGCCCAGCAGTATTGGGTAAAGTTGCACAGTTTAAATTCAGAAGAAGGTAATCGTATGGTTAGTCTTGGGTAGCTTAGGCTGAGATACAAACGCACCACTGGTGCAGCTGTGTATTTGGCAGGAGTCCAGCTGTATTGTCCTTTTGCAAAGGTGGCAGTGGGGCACATGCTTCCGGCTGGCGGGGCTGTGGAAAGCCGGTCCCTGTTAACCATGACATCGCCCCTCTTCTCCGCACACGCTTTCCCTCAAAGACTTTGCTGACCTTTCTGTGATAAATGTGACTCACTGTAAAATCCGAGAGTCAAATGAAAAAGAGGAAAATCTGACATTTGGAGTCACCATCCATTATGCTCAGTAAGGCCAGAGTTCACCTTCGAGGAAGGTGACATAGTCACCCAAATTGATAGTCTTTTGATTCACGGTGACAGAGCAGTTTTTAAGCCTTCCCTTTCTCCTTACGGATACGCAGTGGGTATTTTGCAGACTATTCTCCCCTTAGTATCGGAATCAAAAAGAACTGGAACCCTCGTAACTAAAATCGTGCTTCGTGTTGACATAATACTGCTCAGCCGTTAACCGCTCTAAGCGTTTCCTCTTAGTTGGTCTGCCTGGACCCAGGGAAAAGAACTGGACTCTACACAAGCCACTGGCATTCATTCTCCAGACGACTTGGAGCTAGTCCCCCTTTTCCTGTTATTTTATCGTTAAAGTGAAAGTTCTTATAACGATTACATTTTGATCAGCTATGATATCTAAGGCCGTGAGCTAGCTACCGAGGCTCCAGCTGTGAGAGAGACAGATAAAAGCTGACATTGTAATTGGGGAGTTGGATAATAAACAACATGGTCTCAGACCAGACTGAACAGTGACTGTGGTTACATGTATGTACAGTGTCTGGTACATACATGGACACCCATGTTAAAGCCGGGATCCTTCTGTTTACAAACTGCATGAGCGGAGAAACATGCTTTACCTTGATGAGAAAAGGGAAAATAAAATATGAATTCAACAAATACCTATTGAGGGTAAACACCGTGTTTGGATTCTTCTAGATGATGGGAATAGAATATTTGATAAAGAGACATATCTGTTCTATCTCTGGGCTTACAATTTTGAGGTTCATTTACAAAAATTTGTGTGAAGTCTATTTAAAATTAAAAACAAGTGTAATTATCAAATGTTCAAGATACTGGACCATGTTGCCAGAGTTTGATGCCCTCGGGTTCGTTAGGTCATGTTTATATTCTTGTTAAGGTCTGCCTCAGTCTTGGATACCCAGCACTGCAGCGACTTCATCTTGCTTCTCCCGCTCCTCTTCCCCTACACCCTACAGCTCCCACATCCGACATTCACGGCGTCTAATCACACACCATACTTCCTAGAATCACGGAATATCAGAAAACCCCACCTGTGTCACTGAAATGAAGAGGATTTACCCAAACTTCCTGCTACAAGACTGAAACTGGAGCCACTGGCGCTGCGTGTCAGGCCTCAGTGTCTTGGTGACACTGGCCCCTTTGAGTCCTCGCCCGGGCCATCCCTGCTGCAGAGGCTCGTGCCACCTGGGGTGGTGGGCACCAAGCGCAGGACACCCTGCCTCTGGGGAGAAGCCCTTACCCAACTCGGGAGGGAGTGGCCGGGTCAGTGCCCCAGCCCCATCCTGCTTGGCTGGGACAGTGCTGAGGGGTGTGTCCTGCTCTGACTCTCATAGCCGCCAGCAGGATTCAGCTCCAGTCACCTGACTGTGGCGCTCGCTTCACTGTCCATACACCTTCCCTCGGCTCCTGCCCCTCCCTGACTCACTCCCCTCCCCGACGCCCCCTCAGCTGGTGGTTCCTGAGGTCACTTCCCAGGTGAACTGCTGACACCCCAAGCCTCGTCTCAGGGCCTGCCCCTGCGGACCCCTGACCAGAGCCTGACTGAGACAACTCACATCCAGGCATTCAGCCGTTGTCCTGAATGCACACACAAGCCAACTCCGCCCTGAGGCCGGGGAAGGCAGTAAACAAAGCAGACAACAGCCTTCCCTTCTGTGGGTGAAACGCGGGTGTAGGCTCTTTCCGACTTAGTAGTTTTCTGGACTGAAGAGAAAAGGAGAGGCTTAGCTTTGGCTCTACACAGGGGTCAAAGCAGGATCCAAAAGCAGAACTTACATCTGTATAGCAATGTGTGATGTACAAAAATCTCACCCATTGTATCTTAAGAAAAAACAATTAGAAAACCTGAGAGGTAGGTTGGGCAACTGCCACCTACCTTTTCACAGAGGAGGAAACAGGCTAGAGACGGGATTTGCAGATTATTTATGCAGGTGGGCGTCAGGGCCACCGCTGAGCTCATGTCACTGGAGACTTGAGGAGGAGAGCAAATGTGAGAATAGTGCTGCGTGTAAAATGCTTGCCTCCAGGAAGGTTGGTGGGTACTGACTTGCAGTTCCCTCGGAAACCGGCAGTGAGGTCACTGCTGGGAAGAGCTGTTTCCATGGCCCATTGATCTGCTTTCATTGGGCATTTCTTTTCCTGGCAGAAGAGTTTGTCGATGATATTATGTAGATGGCACTTACACCGCATTACAGAAGTTCAAGTTCTGGGAAGTGAATGAAAATAAAGGAAAATGTAGCTACTGCTTAAAAAAAAGAACGCCCAACGCTGGTGTGCTCATGTGTTGGGGGAGGGGTTACTAGGGAGACCCAAGCCTTCTGACCCATTTTGTGCGAGATGGTGGAACAAGCTCTAGGCTACAGCCGACCCTGATGCATCTCTGGCCACCACGGTGCCCACACTCTGACAACCGTATCTATTAAGAGGGCAGCCCACACACCCTGATGCCACAGCTTCCTCTCAGTTTGTGGGAAAAGTCGAGCCTGGATGGGAAATGATCAGCAACCCAACCCCAATACCTGGTACCAAGTGGAAGTAAATGCTATTGGCGATATTCCTTGAATCCATTATCCCAAGGATGCTGAGAATAACAAGAATACAGCAGTCATTCATTGCTCACATCCCCTCAGCAAGACATTGGGCTTGCAACTACATTTATTACATTGATTCTCGATCAGACTGAACAGTGCGGGTGCTGAGAGATGCAGGTCTATCTCTGATGTACAGCAAGGCAGCTGAGGCCTAGAGACACGAAGCAGGGGGCCCTCGACACTGAGAGGAAGAGCTTGGACTCAAATCGTGATTCTGGCTTTTCTCTGGAAATGGTTTTGGTTTCTGCTTCCTCTTCCTTCTCATCCTCTTGAGTTCATGGAGGTGAGTTTCTTCTTCTGAGAATAACCCCTCCTTTCCTTGCTGGGTTTTTCTCATCTAAGCTTCTCACTTTCCCACTGGCACTCAGATCTCACCCCAAGGCTAGCCCACTTAATTGAGACTTTGATACGCGCAATTGGGTTTGTTCCCCAAACATCAGATTCCTGCTAGTCTAGATCTGAGCTTTCTTCTCTATGTTTAGTTACTAGGTCATGGTACACCTCCCTCCTAAGATGACATGCTGAAATTAGGAGACACAGGTCTGGGTTGTACTCTGTCACTAACACGTGTGAATCGCTGAGCCCTTTAGGTCTCTGTTTCTGTACCTCCGGAGAGAGGGAGGTCAAGGTTGATTTCCTCTTGCACAGTGAGGTACATAACTGTGCTGTATATTAAGTAGTTCTTGTGCCAAAAAGAGGTGAAATGTACATGTTAAGTAGAACTCGGAAAAAGAACAAAGCATGGTGAATGGAAAAGTCTGGGCAGTATCTGGCTTCAATTTTGGGGATTGGGATTTCTATAGGTACAAAAGATAAACACGCAGTTCAGCCTAATAAAGGCTGATGACAAAGCCAGCGAGAACACGGGTAGGCTCAGAGGGCGGAGGGCGTGGCCTTGTGGTGGAAGATGCGTTATTGCTCGAGAAGAGGCGGAAGCAGCAATCTCCTCCAAACACCCTCGCTTACAGATGGGAAGTCCCGACTAGCCGGAATTTAGCAACTCATCCAAGGAACTCGTACTGGCTCACTTTAGAGACCTAAGTAAATAGTGTAACCTGTTGTTCTTGCTGAATTGACCAGTTCGTCCTTATAAGATGTGTAACTCAAAAAGCTCTTGGAGTTTTTGAGATGACTAGTTAAGATGACGTGCTGAAAAGGTTACAAATAATCTAAGAAGTCATAACTGCCACCAAAAACAAATATAGACATAAGAAAGAAAGAAAGAAAGGAAGGAAAGAAGAAAGAGGCATTTAGGTTTTTGTGCTGTCTTAGTCGGCCACGTGACCCATATAACCTATTGGGTGGTCAAAATTAGATCTACTTTTCTTTTCATTTTCATTATGTTTTTAGAGAGAGGGTGAGAGGAGGGGAGAGAGAGAAACATGGATGTGAGAGAGAAACATTGATTGGCTGCCTCCCGGACGTGCCCCAACTAAGGATTTAACTCAAAACCCAGGTATGTGCCCCCACTGGGAACTGAACCCACAACCTTTGGTTATGGGACAACATGCTGATCACCTGAGCCGCACCAGCCAGGGCTAGGTCTACCTTTCTCTATAACATTCCCAGAGCAGTTTTCTGCCCATAACTTTTCAGTTTTAGAAAATTCTTTTTTTACTTTTTCCATTGAGTTTATAGGGGTCCAAGAAATTCTCAAGACCAATTTACATGATCTGGCTACCCCTCTTTTGGTTGGCGAAGTAAATGATCCTCTACAGTTGTTCCAAACCCCTTGCATCTCCCACGATTTTGCAGCAAGGTCAGGAATCCTCTGCGGGTCGAAGAAAGACTATTTTATAACCTGCATAGACAGAACCCAGATAATGTGCACTTAATTAAAGACACAATATGTGTCATTGGATCTCAGACCCATGTGTGCCACAGAGGCAGATACACCCTTGCCAATGATCCATTGATTCAGAATTTTGAACTTTGGTTAAGAACTCCTATTTTACACTTTAGAAAATGTGTTCAAAAAGTTCATGTAAAATTTACCTCTCAGCTGTAGCCTGAGGACAATAAGCTATACAGTGGCCTTCTCCCATTCGCACGGCCGGGGCTGGCTGGAGCTGGAGTTGGCTGCAGAACTTTGGGTCACACTACATAGCACTGTGTTGCTTTCTCAGCCATCCCCGCAGTTCCCTTGATAGACGGTGGTGGCAGGACCAAGTGGAATGCAGCGCAGAGCACATTTTACATCTGACTGTAAGTAAAGCCAGGGCCGACAAGATGAAAGGGCGTCTCTTCAAGCTGCCTTTTCCAAGAGCGGCAGGATGAGCTTCTGGAGAGTGTAAATTGGACGCATGCAGGGCGCCCACGAGAGCACTGAGTCACATGGAAGCACACATCCTGGTGTTCTTCAAATATTCATTTGCTTCCCGTGTCGAAACAGCAATTAACCAGAAGTCAGTTTCACAGTCCCATTAGACTGTTGTTCCTTTGGTTACAGCTAGGTCTCTCTCATTCAGGAGACGATCAATAAAAGATAGATTTGTCAGACTTCATTGGATTTCCCATATTCAAGACGGCCTTCTCCATTTGATAAGAAGAGATTTTGGAGCAGGTTCTTGTCTCCTGAATGTCAGAATCTCTGAGCAGGACCACAAAGTCATCCTGCCCATTGGCTCCTCCCTGGGTCACGTATCTGTCTCTAATTCCTCTCCCCTACCAGGCCCTAAGAACTATAATCACTCATATTTCGATCATCTCTCTACCCCTGAGTTCTAGCACTTTATTGTTTATTTAACAGATTTTCATTAAGTGCAGACCTTGTGCAAAGAAAGCCTTTGATGTAGTAGGGAGACACCAGGAAGCACAACCACGTCTTCGCCTCCACGATGCTTAGATTCTAGGGAGAGAGACAGGAAGTGTGAAAGGAAATGAACAGACAATGTAATCCCAGGCAATACATGCTATGGTGTCTGGAGGCGAAGAGAGATGGGATGTGGGGTTTTATTTTGGATGGGTGCCCCAGGGACTCTGTCCACGGTAGTCTCGTTGGAGCGAAGACCCGAATGAAAGGAAAGAGGTAGCCCTTGAATTTCTGGAGAGGCACCATTCCAAAGAGGGAGCATCGAATACAAACGCTGAAGAAGCCCCGCGCCTGCTATGCCTGGCGGAAGGCGAGGAGGCCGGTGGGCTCCTGACAGATGTGAGAGAACGAGAAGTTCAAACCGTGCTTGACACACAGTAAACCTGCAACGAGCAGTTGGTGTACGGATGCATTCGGACTCTCCCCACGTCAGAATGCACCTTAAATGTCTGTAAGTGGAAGCCATCACCCTAAACCAGGGGTCTTGTTGAAAGTGCTCTGTAGGAGCGATGGACAGAAGCATAGCTGTAGTAGTTTGTGTTCCTTCGTTTTTAAATTCCTGTGCTGAATGTGTCATAGGTGTGATTGTTCCAATTCGGTAGAAGAAGAACATTTAGTGATGGAATAACTCGTCCATGCCCACCTGGTCACCCAGCTGTCCAGACTGGGAGGCCAGAGTTGGCTCACACGCCCAGGATTCACTCACTCACTGCCTGAGGCAGTCAGGAGTCAGATGAAGAACTACTTTTATCTTGAGAGTAGCGATTTTAAAAGGGAGTGAACTGCTGACCATACTGGATTAGGGAAAATTCTATTTGTGAGGATATTCGTCAAAGTCTGGAGGGAGACAGTTATCACAGTCAAAGCAGTGTCTGACGAGAGTGCAGTGGCGGGTGTGGGTGCAGATGGGCATCGGTGAGGGGTGCGGAGGCTCCTGGACACTAGCACCTGAGGGAGCGGCTTGCGCCCTTCGTCTGCAGAGACAAGGAGAAATCGCCAGGCACTAGTGGGACCCTTGAAGATTCAGTGACAACTGCTTCTGTGGGAAGAGGCTGCCAGACAGTTTTCCAGGGTGACCGGCTCATCCTGGTCTGGCCCGGACTTTCCAAGTTGGATGCTGATGCTGCAAGTCCTGCATCTTGAACGGCTTCCCTGTCCCAAGCAAATGGGATGCTGAGTGACCTGGGCTGTGGCCTTAGGTAGCAGTGTGCGGTCAGCGCCAAGTCACAGCCCGGTAGGGATGGACGGATGGGAGGGGTACATCGGCCTCTCTACTGCTGTTGGTCTCAGTCCGTGCTTTCCACAGGCCTTGACCAAACCAAATGGGAAGCTCAAATGCAGGGGCATCTGCAGAGGTCAACCTGAAGGGGCTCAGAGCAAGGCCCAGGAGGACAGGGAATGGACCCGGGAGGTCCCATGGACAACACTCGTGGAAGTAGGGTAGGAAGCAGACCATCTGTCGGGCGTGCTGGACCACAGGGTACAACTGCTGCCCACGGAGTGCATGGGATGCCACGGAAGGCTCACTCCTGAGCATGGTGTTCATGGCTCTCTAATGGCCCCACTCGACTTTCCAGCCTGTCCTCTTTGTTCCCTGCGCGCGTTCATGCCACGCCCACGTGGCACTTACCCTTCATCCTACCCAGATTTGTGACTCTGCCACTGAGATGTCTCTCTCAGCTCTGTCTCCGGGCAGTTCAATCACCTCAAAGGCTAACTAATCTCACCACCCTCCAGCAACAAAACGGTTAAGTGTCTTCTATTCTCCCACCACGGTTCATACCTTGCAAACGCTTAGCTATGTACCTGGCTTGGCATGCATCTCCGGAGTATCTCTGAGTGTTCCCTGCTTCTGCCCAGACAGAGAGACCCTGGCCCACAGTGACCATACCTTATTTATTTTTCTATCCTAACCCAAGCCTAGTGTAATATGCCACACAATGTGTGCATTCAATCACCTCTTGTCCTGCATAAAATGAACTGAAAAATGAAACGTGACAGGGAAACGTCCTGAAGCTTGAAGCCTCCACCGCTACCCTAAACGGCCTGAGAAATGTAATGAGAAGAGCCACGGGGGTTCCTCTCAGGACCTGCTTACATGTCTATTCTTGTGAATCGAAGATGCTCACTTATCTACTTCATCAGGAAATGGATGCTGCCAAGAGAAAGAGAATAATTCTGGAGCCTGTTGTCTTCAAATTAAAACCCAGTGTGGGGTTCAAGGGCAAACATGGAGCATTGCCAGGAATGTACATTTGTGAAATGGCCGCATAGCTCTTCCAGACGGAAAAGAAATTCATGCCAGAATCAGCTAAAACTGTGTTGGTAGGCGAAGGAGAGGCAAATGGATGCTTCCATGTGTTTAATGTGGTTTCGATACATTAAGTTCAGCCCAGTGTCTTTCTGAATATTATATGACAACGTGTTATTTATGTACGTGTTTATTTAACAGCTACCCATTAAACATCTCATATGTTCCAGGGGAGGTACTAAGGTAAGAAAGAGAGAAAAGAGCGTGGAGCCAGGAGACTAAGATTTGAGTCCTGGCATCACTGCTCTGAGGTGTGTGGACCTCAGCATTGCACTTGACCTCTCTGAGCCTCTTGTACACATCTATGAAGGTGGGATACTAGTGAATCTCTTGCTTCTTCTCAGGGCTGTTTCAAGAACCAAGTGTCAGAGACTCGTAAGAGCTACAGAAGCATTGTACTTTTAAATAGCAACGTACGGACTCTCTGCATGTGGAGTCCCTTCCAGTCAAACAGAAAGGGTGGTGCCAGCTCTGTCTAAGTCATAGGATTAGAATCAAAGGAATTGTGCACGGGTTGAAAATGTAAAGTACCCCGCGAAAAGAGACTATTAATGAATCGTCTTACGGAGCCCAAATAATAAGATCTCCTGAGACCCGGTACCAGGGTGCACACTCTGCCTCTCTGTTTATTCACTGTGTGGCCAGTTGGAGGTCATAAGTTTAGTCTTAGCACCATCAAGTGGGAAGGAAGGCTGAGAATACCACTTCACCTGGTTGAAGTAAAGATCGAATAAAACGATATATATAAATAAAGGACGTGGAACAAATGTGGCATTCAATAAAGTAGTTATTTTTTTCGATGGTTGTATTTTCACTTCATTCCACACAAAAACTCATCATTTGCTGTGGAAAACACAGAGACATTGCTTAGCCACCATCGCTTCAGGTAAAGTAACCTGGGTACACCTGGGGATGTCAAAGGCACAGGCGTGTGGACGGATTGCTCCAGAAACCTCCTACCTCCCACGAGGGGCAGAATTCCTAACAGGCAGTCCCCACCGTACGGCTCTGCATTTCACAGCATACTTCCACAGTCATCACCCTTACGGCATGGAGCAGGGGTGAGCACGCTTCCTCTGTGAAGTGCCGCAGAGTCGGTATTTTCCTCTTTGCAAGCCATGTGGTCTCTGTGACAACACCTTGACTTTGCCATTTTAGCACAAAAGTAACTGGAGACACTATGTAAATGACGAGCATGGTTACGTTCCACTAAAACCATGTTTCCAAAGCAAAGTGCGTGGCTGGATTGGACCCGTCAGGGCGGTCTGCCCAGCCCTGACCCAGATAGTTATCTGGACTGAAAAAAATGTTACCCTAGTTTTCCCCTTGAGAGTCCCCTTCTCCAAGGCACCCAAAATGCTCTTCTAAGGAATGGACCCCCGGGTGTCTGAGTGACAACACCTTGACTCTTCTTTGTGCTTTTCGGCTTTCCCTTCCCGTGATGGCAGCCCCTCCATCAGCAGAACGAGGAGCCATTCACAGTCAGGCCAGGCCCACATGGCTGTCTCTTGGCTCCGTGTGGACAAAGAATGTGGGGTGGGGCAGCCTGAGTTCTCTGAGGTCACACATCACCTTACAAAGCTTGGGGTTTGCCCTCGTTTGTAGGCCAAGTATTTCTGACTCCTCCCACTGATTTCCATAGCAGCGACCTGCCCATGGCGGGTGGGGTGCGCCCTTTGACGGCCGAAGACTCGCAGAGACGGCCGGCCTACATCTAGGGCTTGGACACTAATATTGTAATAATGGTATTTTTCTCTTAGCTTATCTTTAAGTTTAAAGTGAAATTTCCATTCTTCCTTGTAAGAATATGTAGGCTTGGGTTTGAATTATAATAATAATTTAAATTTAGCGCAACAGAAAACAAAAATGAGGCAAAATTGTCTAGGTGTATAAAATCAAAGTATAGGTAAATATTTGGATAGATGTAAGCATGTGTGTACACCTTCTGACACTCACAAAGCATGCTGTATGTATATATAGTATGCTTATATATATGTATTCTTATATATAAAGTACATTATATATATATTCTGTTCATGTAGGGATTATACATTTTTATGGGGAATCTTTTTCTGGAAAACAACATCCACCAGAATGATGCCGTGGGAACTTTCTGTGCCTCAGTAACACAGGTAGAATAGGACCTCGTAAGATTGTTGTGATAGTGAATTGTCTATTTATTGAAAACATTCACTTAGGAGTCATTTTCTCAGTTTACTCCTCAACCTAGAGCTGATAACTGAGAGAGGCTTATTTTTACTGAGCAAAGTGTTACATCGACTCAGCTAAAATCCCACTAGAAGGAGGGGTTCTGTTTTCTGATCAGACGATTTCTTGAAATTTGCTCTCCTTTCCCCAGCGACAGACTCCACTTTGCACTGACTCCAGAAGACTTGCCAGCTTTGAGAGCTGAGACTCGGGGACAACGCATGTCAGAGGTCCCTGGCTGGGTGGCTTCACGGGGCCTCGTAGATCCCAGTTTTTACCGGTCGTGTTACTTTTATCCAAGTTTCAGCCTGCAGAAGCATCAGTTTCATATGGTTCAACTTAACGCCTGTTAGGGTAACACCCTGGCCCCGTACTTAGCGTCACACTTTCCTTCATCGCCCACATCTGATCTGAGAACACACCATGTAGACAGTCTCCAGGTTAGATCCTAAAACAAACTTCGCCCACCAGACTTGTTCTTGCAACCCACCACCCACCTGGAATACTTACTTCCCACTCACACCAATCTCTGGTCCATTCCTCACAGAGTTTATTAAATCATATTCCTCTGGTAGCTTGCCAATTATGATGAGAATAAATACGCACTGCTTAACATGGCCTACAAAGCTCTCCACGCACCCATGCCCCTGGTTCAATGGAGACTGAGAGCAGTTTAGTAACTTGGAGGCCCCTGGGCTCCAATCCCATAATCCCCAGCTCTCCCTATTGCCGGCTGCGCTGCGGCCACACTGGCCTACTTGACTACACTCAGCTCAGCTCCCACTCAGGGCACTGCACTTGGTCTCCCTCTACCCAGAACGCTCTGCTCTCTCACGGTCTCTTGCCTGTTCACTCATCAAGCCTTCTCCAGCACCCTACTGCTTTTCTCCCCTTTTAAGTCATCTTGTCCACACCAGACATGCATGTCAGGGTCCAAGACATTGTATGTTCAGCCTCCTTCCCCACGACAGTGGGGGTTCCACGTGGAGCAGGACCCTCTCTGTTGTGTTCCATGCCAGAACCCCGGCACTAAAAATAATAATAGTACTCGGCAGGCATGTGGAATGCAAGCAAGCAATTTATGTTAAGTAACTGAAGACAGCACCACCATGAACTTGGGAGCAGCACTTGTATTAGTGGATGGTGTTTGTGGACACCTGGCTCTTTTTTCAACTTCCTGTTGGGCCGGGAGTCAGCCAGGCTCTTGACGTAAAAGGGGAAATTGGTAATTCCCATGGGCTCCCAACAGTGTGCACGCAGGGCTCAATGTGTCTTTGCATTTCCCAGAAAAAGAAACATATTTGTACCAAACATAATCGTCACCCTGGGGAAACGTGGGAGTAAATTCTCGTTGCACATCACATACAAACAAATTCACAAATTCCCTTTAGACCTTTCTGTTCTTCCCCAAATTCCTCCTGGTGGTGCCAAAAACAGAGTGGCCGCCCCTCTCTACCCATCCTTGTCTGTCTCCTGTCCTCTGAGATCCAGAAACGTCCACTGGGACCCCTAATGCATGTCAGGTTTGTTATACCAATGAGTTTAATAGCCCTGCAGCCACTCCAGACTTGCTCACCCACCAGCTAAAAGCAGCCAAAGCAAAATAAAACAAAGGAAAGTCTTTGGGTTTCTGAGATTCACACAACAAATGATTTCATATCTCTAACTCTATCCAATTATATGTTCGACAGGAGTGTATCTTGATGTAGATGCATTTCCCAGTCAATTTGCCGAGTCCTCAGTTGAAGTGAGAAAGCCTTCACTCGAACCCGGGGTCTTGGTTAACTGGCAATTCAGCAAGCAATTTTAGAGGTGACCCAGGAGTTACACTGCCCACATTCTAACCCTGAGCCCCTTCCTATTTAATGATTTCAGGTAAGTTACTAAATTGCTCTCAGTCTCTGCTTCCTCATCTATGGAAAAATGGCAATCATTCTCACTTCAAAAGGTAGCTGGTGGCTTTTAGGGGAAGAATTTCTGCAGTGTTCATTCCCATGCAGGGGGCACAGTGTGCCGTAATAAATGTGGACTTTGATTACAAGCTGTGTACTTTTTGGGCAAATTTCCTCACTTCTCTGAGCCTCAGCATCCCTTACTAAGTTGGGTATAGTAATACATAAAAATGTGGTAATGATCAGTCAAACAGACCAGGGACTGGAAGATGTCCACTATTCAGGGAGGAAGGTTTCTGGATCAGTGGAGATGGTTTGGGGAGCACTTTCGAGGAGGGGTAAACCAGGCTTACTCAGCACAGGTGGGTTCAGGGGGCTCTTTAGCAGATGTAACATGAGTACAATATTTGGGTTTCACCGTCCGATATCTAATAACTCTAGAGAGGGAAGTGAAACAGCGTGGAGAAGAAACTTTGCCGGATGTTGGCACCTCATTCAGAGCAGCCTGGTCCCAGGGCTCCCTGAGATATGCTGTGATCGGGGGCCTCTCGCTACAAACTGGGATGCTTCTGTGTGAGGGACTTAGCTTGTCTGAGGCCTCTCATTACACCCTTTTCCCCTCTGGTACTTCTCTCCACAGGCCGCTGTGCAGGAAATAGGCCCCAGAGAACTGGTCAAATTAAAACACAATATCCAGATGCCTACTGAAGAGGAGACTTTAAAATTAGATTCTGCTTCAATCAGGAGATTGTTTTCTTCTTCTCTCCCTCAAGCCCCCCCCCCCACTTAAGGCAAAGTTTGGGTTCAGGAAACAAATGTGCAAGACTCTTACCCTAAGACCCACTGTGTCGGCAGTGGGAGGGGACTCTGGGCTGGGCCAGGATCTGCTGAGCCAAGGACATTTCCTGCATCTCTGTCCTCGCTCAGGGTTCCGAGGTGTCTGATTCTCGGCTGCTGTGGGGTTACGGGATAGGAGTGAGGGAGAGAAGGGCGGCAGGAACGGGGCTCTAGGCTCATTTGCTCCGCCCACTGAAATGACCCTATTCACTGGAGCGCAGGTAGCGATTGCCCTACCTTGATGTGGTCGTTAAACTCCTCTAAGTTGCTTCAATACATTTTCCCCGAGGCCCCGACAGGGATGCTGCTTCTCCTGCGATTGGAACGCAGCTGATTGGCCTCTGGGACCCATGACTGCCATTCTCCTAATGATCTTCTAACAGCTGCCGGGCTTAGGCAAGCCCCTTGACAGATAATGAAGTCAATTATGCAAACCCCAAATACTGCCTTCTTGCTTGGAACCATTTCTTGTTTGGTTTGGTGTTGTAAAGAGGAACCAAGCAAGAGCCAGATAAATGCTGATGTTACATAAATTTCTTACACGTTTCACGCTGGTTTGGATGTAAGCTCCACTATGGCCGTGAATTGCAATGGGGATAACAATGCTAGCATACTCATAGATTGTGTGTTGACAGAATTCAATGAAATGAGTTATTCGTACAATTCTCAGAAGATTACCTTGGAAGACTATGTTAGCTACTGCTATTGTTGCTCATAACAGATAGAGCTTTCCTCGATTCCTGTTCAGGGATGTGTTTGAGTAGGGGGAGGTTACCGAAGGAACAGAACAGGGAGGGATAACAGGTGAGTTGTTTGCAATTGATTTAACGCACACACACATTAAATCAATAGCAAGTAACTCACTTTTTATCCCCCGCGTTTTGGGGTGTGTGTATGTGTGTGTGTGTGTGAACGGCACTTAATGAGGACCGAGGCAGATACCTTAGCACTTCTGACCATGCGCAGAGGGCTGTTAGGGACTTCCCCACAAGCCTCAGCAACTGCAGCTGAGAGCAACCGAGGTGGGTTGCTCTCAACCGAGCAACCGAGCAATGAAGGTGGGTTCTATAAAGACCCAAGAAACTACCTGGAGGTCTGAGCCGACGCTGGCCCCTCACACCTCCGCCTCTGTGTCAGTTCAGTTACAACCTCGCCTTTTCTGAGCTGCAGACCCCCAGGCCTCGGCGATACTTAGGCTCAGGTTCCCGTTCCAGAGGAACCAGAACCACCTGTCCACCGCACCATCCGGGGCTGGTTCCTCACCTTCCATCCACCACCCATTTGCTCTGAGCAGGTTTTGAGGGTGAAACAAGAACTAAAAATGATGATAGAGGATTCTGTGTATTGTCCTTGGAGCAATGAATTTCTCTTTGTCATTCATTTGCAAATTGCCTGGATCCATGCACCCCGTGCCTCTAAACTGTCTGATATTTCCATGGTCCCTCTCTATAAGAAAAACTTCATCTGCATTAGTCAAGACAAATTCATCTGAGTAAACGCGGTATTATCTCAAGTAATGCTAACATTCCATTCTCCCTCTTAAGAACTGAACTATCGTTGACTTTCTTGTTCTCTATAGAAACATACTTTATTAGTTCTTCCTCCTTCTCAGGCTTCTCCATTTCAGTGTCTTCATTGGTCTGTCTTCCGTCCACCCTTGAACATCGGTGTGCTTCATGGTGGACTACGGGAGCCCCAGTCTTCAAAATAGCTCTGCTTCTCGTACTCCGAAAGGCAACTGTTCTTTGAGCCGTTGGCAGCAGAGGTCTGAGACAGGCTTAACTCACTCATTTTCCTTCTCCCTCTTAACCATCACTTCTGATCCCTCAGAAAAGCCCATTGGCTAGGCGTCGCCATCACATTTACCCAAATCTGACCCACTTCTCACGTCCTCTCTGCCGCTGCCGCAGTCTGGCCCAGCTCCCGTCTCCCACCAGGGTCACTGCGATGGCTTCTGGCCGCTCTCCCTGTACTCACGGTGCCATTCAGAACCCAGCAGGCCAGAGGATCCTTTCAAAGTGTGAGTCCTACTGTGGCACCCGTCTGCCAGTCCTCCACACCCTCCTCTCTCAGTGCGGAGCCGTGTTCTCAGAGTGACTGACAAGGCCCCGCATAGTTGGGCCTTCTCCATATCCCGATGTCACCTCCTGCTCCTGCCCCGTCGCTTACCCTTAGCACAGGCGACATGCTCCTGTTTGCTCTCTTCCTCTTCTCGGGACGTCCTTCTCCCACATGTGCCCTGAGTGCACTCCCTCGCTTCTTCCAAGTCTCGGTCAGCTCGTCCTCAGTGAGGCCCACACCGAGCAGCACAGGTAAGAGTTCAACCTCCGCCACAAGCACTCACTTTATTCTCAATGGCTTTGTAACCTGCTCTTTTACCATGGTTTTCAGCAGTGTGCCCCCGGGATGTGAGTGCTGCCAGAGCAAGGAATTTGTCTGCTTCTGTTCCACAGCCGCTTCCCCAAGATTTAGAATAACGCCTGAATCAGAGTAAGTGCTACGAGTGAATACATTTTCCCATTCCACACATCTCCCTCGGGCAACCTCCTCTGCTTTATAACTTCAGTCCCCATCCCTGTGCCAAAATTGTCCTGACCTATCTCCATGTGGCCCTACATAAAGGAATGGCACCTGTGTGCACCAGGTAGCCAATCAGAAACTGGGAGCTGCCATGTATTTCAGTCAGTCACCGAACGCCCATGCGTCTGCTCCTATAGCAGGCATGGTGCTGTAGACCAGGGAGACCTCGTCACCAGAAAGAACCAATTCTTGCCCCCACGATCTAAGAGTTAAGCAGGGAACAGCTGGTCAGAAAGGAGAGGCACACTCAGGGCAGAAAAGATTTACTTCTCCCACTTTTCCACGTGGCAGGAGACGCAGCTTTGCCAAAGGTTGCAGGGTACGAGTAACGATGACAATAACGACAGCATGGCCGGCAGCGGCGAAGCCCAGCCCGCCCTTGCTCGGTCAGGCTCTGCCTACATAACCCCTTGCACATGCCTGTCCCACCGACTCCTCCTCGCGAACCTGTGGGGTGGGTAGGGTTGCTGTCACCATTTCTGTATTCAAGGACACAGAATGAGTCAGTGGCAGCGTGGGGGTTGGACCCGAGCAGTCGGGGCCCAGGGTCTGACGCTCTGCTGCCGCAGGGACACTTCGCTGTCCTCACGCAGTCCGTGGGCGGGAAAGCGGAATCAACCTGGGAAGCTGAGAACTTCTGAGTTGGCTTTTTCTTCTTAGCTGTCCCAACGACAGTCCCCAAAGCCCCCCACACGCCGCCCCTGCTCCTAGTTACTGTTAACTTTCCTTTTTCTCTTTTCTTCCTTCCATTCTGAGTAAGGGAAGACGCTGCTTTCTGCGGCCACTGATCTTCATTGCTGCCCATCCGCTTTCCAGTGCTCGTGTGACCAGCGCTGGGGGCTTGCTCCTGTCCATCCGAGGCACTCAGTGTGCATCACGGTCCCGCTGGGACTTGGACCGGTCCAGCTTCACGCAAGTCTCTGATTCTCCAATAGTTCTGCCCTCTGTACACGGTCACTCCCACTTTGTAAAGCCAAGGTGAAGATAAATTAACCCACTGTTTTTCAAGGTAAGAGATGGGCTTCACTCCGGGGAGTGACTGCTTCCAATATCTGTGCTAACTTCTGGGGAATAATGCTTGGTGTTTGCAAATTAAGTACTCAAAGACTTATGAATTCAAAGCTGGATGTCTCGTTTCAGTGTACCCCTCAAAGCTGTACTGTTCTCCTCAAAATATTTCGACGTTCCACATCATTTTCTTTTAAATTTCATCAGTGCTACAATATCTTTAATCTTTTGATCTTTGAAGTAATATGTTTAAGAAAAAGCTGATAAAGCCAGATCTTGAGAAGAGGATGATGTTATTACACTGAAAACATCACTGGAATTAAACACATGATATAATTACAAAACGACAAAACTACCTTCCCTGTGAGATGCAGAAATTGGCTCTGAATTCACTCACTGAGCTCCCGTAAAGTAGCGGAACCTGGACTGGGCGCGCAGGACGGTGGAGACTGCTCCAAAGCGGACGGGCCCTGTGCTTTCAGCAAATACTTTTTGTCAGGAAGTAATTTGAAGGAGACAAAGTCAATGTTAGTGTGTGTTTGTTAAACACTAGTTTTTTTTGGTGTACACAACAGACATGTGCAACAGGGACAGTGGACAGGAACGGAAAGGTGAATGAACTTGTGTGGGGTCGGCGGCACAAGTCCCCTCAGTGGAGGGGAAATGCTGGGAAACAAGGCAACACACAATTAAGTTGAATTATTTTCATCTTATTCTGCCTGTCAGCCCTTAGCAGCCCTCGTGGACTCCTGGAATCTTACCCTATTAAAATGTCGTTCTTCATGCGTGTTTCAGGTACTGTGTACTACAATTCATCTTTCTTAGATATGCAAATTAAAAGGCAAACAGAAAGAATGTTTGGCTTGGTTTAGTAAGAAAAAAAGATGCAACTTTCGCAGTCACAATACCCTGGGCACCTTTGGGTACCAACCCACCTTCTCTCTTCAAAGGCTTCAGGAGCACAGTGTCTATTTCAGTGCTGCTGGAAATTCAGCATCTTTATCCAACCCCATGAAGATGCAGCTTGCGGAGGGAAGAGGAGGGAGCCAGAAGATAAATAAGGACATCGGGAGCAGGCAGGAGGAAGAAGGAAGCAGGCTTCCTGGGAAGTGTCTTATCATAGCAAAGAGGAGGACATGATGAAAATAGAAAGAAACAGCAGTGAGAAGTGGGAAAAGAGACAAAAGGTAAAAATTGTTGATGCCTTGGACATGTTTTTTAACCACAAAATACAAGCGAAGAAAGTTCCTGATGCCCACAACAGCAGTACCGGGGAAAGCGGATGGTGAGAGAGGAGAGATGACAAGGCGATCACACAGGTTGCAGGGGATGGCTCACTTCCTGAGTGTACAGTGGGCCTGGGACTGTTTTATGGGAAGGTGCTGGTGCATGGAGAGAACATTTAAAGTACATCCCAAATGCATGGAGGATGCTCTGGGGACACACCGTCCAGGGTCACACATCTGAAAGACTCACATGGACACAAGCTTGTAAGATAAGTAGCGGGTTGGGCCCAGTGTCACACTCCCGATCTGACCACTGGCCATTCTGCACCAGGACAGGCTGGCTGCCACTCCCCTGTGTCCTGGGCTTCTCCCAGTCCTGACCACCCCATAGTTCCGAGGCTGCCCCTGCTAGGACTGGCCAGCACCCAGGCCACACCTATTTTTATTCAGCATCTCTTCTATTTGGCACCTTTTCTGGGGCAGTCTAATGGCTCGCCAAAGAAGTATTAACATTAATTAAGTGATGTCTTACGCAATGTTTTGGTATAATAAAAAATGTGGATTTTGGTCATCCTTCCTGGCTCCTGAAATAGCTCCTGAGAGATAAAGTGAAAGAAGCCTCTTTTGTGATCCACACAGGAAGCCCCTTCCCATCAGCCACTTTGGTCGGAAGTGACTAGGATGGCACTTTCAGCCCCATCTCTCACCCAAGGAGGGGAAAGGGGCTCGGGCTCAGATAACTCCCAGTGGCTAATGGCTGAATCAGTCACGCCTGGCAATGAGGCCTCCGTAAAGACGCTGACCAGAGAGGTTCGGAGAGCTTCTGTGGTGTGAGCACATGGAGCTGCTGGGACAGTGAGACACCTGCAGGGGACGCAGGACCGCTGTGCCCCTTCCCATGTGGCTCATCCTACGCCTCTCTTCCACCTGGTCATTCCAGAGTTTTGTCCTTTGTGATAAGTCAGTGATAATAGCAAGTACAATGCTTCCTGGGGGGTTTCTGGACGATTCTAGCACATGAGCAACGTGGAGGAGGGGATGTGGGAACCCCCAACTTATAGCCACTCAGTCGGAAGTACAGGGACTTGGGACTGGCATCTGAAGTCAGGCACAGTGTTGTGGGACTGAGCCCTGAATCTCTAGGGTCTGTGCTACCTCCAGACCGTTAATGTCAGAATTCTTTGATGTGAAGGAACAACCCTGTGCGTTCAATGTGATTTGAGGGGAATGAGTGTTCTGTTTTACCAGGCAAGGCCTCCTTCCCTAGGAAGTCAGAGCGAGTGGGGCACAACTTCACTTCGGTGCCTCTCCAAGTCCTCCCAGACCCCTGCCGCAGCTCAGCAGAAGTGCACACAAGCGGGTCAGGCACCCGGGACTCTGACAGCCGCAATGGCTCTGTTGTGCTAATGGGCTTCTCCTAATGCATGGAGATCTGCTTCACAATTAGCTCAAGAGTCCTGGGCCAGCTTTGCAGAGGCCTTATTGCTCCCACGCAGGCCGTGTGGACTGCACGTTGGGCGAGGGTGCGGAGTGAGCGCGTCTGTGTGAATCACCTTCCCGGGCTCCCCGCACTGTGATTATCCACAGAGGTTGCTCCCAAGTCCGGATAATTGCCGGTAGACGGCACGAGTGCTGATCATTAGAACTGGCCAGGAGGCAGAAGTGGCCTCTGAGAGGGGCCATTTGGCCTTGGTACCTATTTAAGAAAAAGTCAACGATGTCTCCGTCGCGGTGCCCCGTTTTCTCATCCAAGTGTGCAGAACTGCTCTCCCGGCTCCCGCTCCCCATTTTCTCACTGTGGCCCCGTCTCTAGGCAGCTCTGAGAGCTGTTCTCTCTCTCTCCTACACACACAATCACTTATGACCCTGAGAAGGTTCTTTCACTTTCTCTTCCCTCATGCTTCCCAAGAAAATCAGTTGTGATGTCTGTAGGGAGACAAGCCGAGCTTTGGAGACAGACAGAGATGGGCCTGGAGCCTGGCTCTGCCACTTACAAGCTGTGGGATTTGGGAGAGTCACCTCGTCTCACTGGGCCTCAATTTTTCCATCTGTAAAGTGGGGTGAAGATAGTCTCCCTAAATATTGAATAATACAGTGTGGTGAGGATTGAGTGAGTTAATGTGAGCAAAGGGCTTAGAACAATGTCTTGCACGGAGCAAGCGCTCTGCAACTGTGACATCCGTTTCCCCGACTGGGCTTTACCTGAAGCCTTTACCATAGGCTCTGTCCGAAATGCAGGTTTTATTATAAATTGGGTATGGTGAGGCCAACAGACCAGGAGACAAATGCCTTGAAAAAGGTAGCTTGTCGCTCACAGTTCCCAACCAGAGAGGGTGTCTCCAGAACAGAGACTGCGCACAGAAGGATCAGAGTAGGTCAGGAAACCCAAGGAGTTGGGGGAAAATACGGGGAAGAGTTCCCATAGTGGTTTCTGTGGGAAGAAGTGGGTGGGGCCGGGTAGCAGGTTTAGGACTGGCCAGTCGAATAGTTTGTCCAGGCTCTGGAGTATGGTGTCTGGGTCTAGTTGTCTGACCGCAGGCTCTGGGGCGGTTAGAGCAGGGGACTCGTGGCCCAGAGTGTAGGCGTTCTGTGGGAGTTGGGGTGTGGGCTTTGCATGGGTAACCTCACGTCTGAAAGGCAAGCTTCAGGCCAGCCATTTACTGCCTTCAGGAGGGAACGGATTAGCCCTGGGACAGGCAGCCTTGTAGAGTCAGCAAGGCACCAAATGTCAAAATATCAGAAACACCACAGATAAAACAACATGATTAATACAAGTCTTTCCTCAATGTGTCTGGAACTAAAAAGAAAAGTTAGGGAAACCAGCCATCAGTCACGTGCTAACCCTACATCGAAGGGCCTTAGCACAGTTACGGTCTCTTGTCTACAGTCCTGCGTCCCTCAGGTTGAGATGACACCTCTTTGAGAACTTGCTTGCTTCTAATCACACTGACCGTGGAGTCGGTACTCACAATTAAGAATGGAGTAGACCCCTAGTTTCAAATATGTTTGCTTCGTGGTAAAAACCTATTTTACTGTTCCTGGTCTCCAATCTTGTCCTCATAGGTTTATTTTTGTTCCTCTCCTCTCTGTTTCTACACTTTGTTTCAAGATAATTTATTTCAAAATAATTGTCTGCTGATGTATGGACAATGAACTATGACCTTTGGGCTTATGCCACGAAAAAATCTGTTTATGGAGACAGTGTATGATAGCTAAGTTCTCCCATTCCCTTCTAAGTGAGACCACCTGACTGGCAGAACGTGGGATCGTAGCAGCCGTCAGGAGCGAAGTGCTTTAGGTGTGCATCTGGAACAGTAAGTACCTGTATGAGGTAGCAAAGGACCCGAAACCCAGGGGAACGACCCGGATAAAAGTATTTACTAGAAGGCTTAGGTTTAACTGCTCAAAGGACCATACACCTATGCCAAGTCCAGAGCCATGAGAGAAAGAGAACGTCTGATTCATCTTAGGCTCAGTTATTCTGCAGAAGCAAGAATGACCCAAAATCATTACGGCGCGCAATGACAAAGTGTGATTTCTCCCCCTGGTTTCTGTCCACTGTGCACTGTCTCTGGCTTGGCCACTTCATCCTGGAACGTGCCACTAGGGGCGGCTTCCGCACAGGTTTTGCCTCCTTATGGCAGATGAGAAAAGCATCAGTGGAGCCACGTGGTGACCACCTACTTTGTTTTGGCTCAATAATACCTGAGCAGAAGGGACATGGACCACTCTTAGGAAGACATTTGAAGAACCATCACTGGGATGACAACAGCCCTTTCGCAGAAGCTGTAGATAGCTGGAACATAAATAACCACAAATAATAAATGAGAACGTGGGTTTAATTTGACACACAATTGGATTTGGAGCAGGTAGGAGGAAGATATATATATAGGAAAGTTTCGTTGGACATCTTCATATTTTTTGTTTTGTTTTTCTCCTAATTATAGTTAAAGCCAGGTGGTGCACAATGAGCATATTACATTAAGAGCCAGAGCCCTGATAGAACCCCTGAGAGACACATCATCCTAGGACAGTCAGCTGTCTCCGAGTGTAAGACAAGCCTTCTCGGGTCCAGGTAGCTGTTTTGCCCCTTCCCAGTCCCCTCTCTGACTCATGCCAGGACTCCTTCCCCAGTCAGCTCTGGAATTACCACTGCATGTCCCCAGTCCGGGACCCAGGACCCCCCGTCATTGCTCCTGTAGTAACCCCTTGGTCCTTCTCCAGAGCACGTGTCAGACGACCACTTTGTAAACAATTTTTTCACCTACATGATCCATTCTCAACAGGGCTGATATCACATAGTGGTGAAAATTAGGTCTTTGGGACAAGAAAGATTTTAGCCATTGCAATGGTCTGTGACCCTCCAAAAGGCCACGGTCATAAGCATGGTGGGCAATTAGAAAGAATATACATAAAAAGGCTCCATAGGAGAGTGATTCTTAATTCTTTTAAGGCAGGATGGTCTGATACCCTTTTCTTCACAGTGTATATGCTTGGGATACAATGACTTTAAATATGTGAATGAATTAATGGTGGGAATATTTGGATAAAGTACATGTTTAGAAGACTGACTGAGTGAGATCCCAATGGAATCTGATCCTAGTAATGACCCTACCTAACTCAGAGTCCTTCCAACCAGCAGGCTGTACACTTGAGAGTGAAAATAGTGATGGCAAAGCGAAGAGCCAGGCAATAGTCAGTACGGACTGGGGTGATCCTCTTGTCCTAGTCGCTTGAGAAGGGAAAGCACAGCTGACTTGTTATTGTTTCCTATACTCCCTTCCCATCCAGACTTCCCTACACTGATTGCTGCCCTGCCCACCTGTCTTGAAGTGGTGGCAAAAAGAGGTGGAACATCAGGGGTGGATAATAAACTGTGTTACATATTAAGTCAACTTTTGATGATGTAATTTGAAAGGACAGTTCATCTTTTGTGATTAAAAACAATCATGAGATTTTGCTTGCTTGTTTGTTTTGTTGAAGAGGTTCCACTTATAGATGAGATCATATGGTATTTGTCTTTCGCTGCCTATCTTATTTCACTTAGCATAATGCTCTCCAGTTCCATCCATGCTGTAGCAAAGGGTAGGGGCTCCTTCTTTCTTTCTTTCTTTCTTCTGTGTAGTATTCCACTGTGTAAATGCAGTTTTACATAGTTTTTTTGCAAAGTTTTTTGATCCATTCATTTACTGATGGGCACTTAGGTTGCTTCTAGCACTTGGCTATTATAAATTGTGCAGCTATGAACACTGGGATGTGCAGAGACATTGAAATTAGGAACAAATGGACAGTAACCAGGGGAGGTGGAAGGGGCAGTGGGGGCAAAAGAGGGAACAGTTCTCGGGGCATTTATAAAGAACACATGGACAAAACCAAAAGAGGGCAGAATCAAGGATGGGAAGTCGGGATGGTTGGGGTGTAGGGGAGTGGTGGGGGAATGGAGACACCTGTACTTGAATAACAATAAAAAGAAGTTTAAAACAGTCACGAGGTTTGAAGCACTGGTGGGCAATTTGAAAGAATATACCTAAAAAGGAACATTATCACCTGGGGGAAGGTATTACACTTTAATCCTCGATAACGTTCTTTTTCTGAAATGGCTGGAAATTTCCTGATGATCAGACCACTGCAGGGAACGCACCTCTGCAGGAGGTGGGAGTTCATTGCAACAGAGACTGTGCAGGAAAAGGACATGGGAAATTCAACTTCCTCCCAGTGCGGCGGAGCGCTGTGCAGATCTTAGTGTGATTCGGAGGCTACTGGGATCAGCAGAAGTGGTTGGCCCTCTATGAAGTATTTTGATGATGAAGATGATTACCCTGGTTGGGCATATCCTTTATTTCACCCACATCTAATTCATGATCCCATGCCCCCAAGTCATTCACCACCGTAAACTCTGTGAAGCCGATGATGGATGTAAGATCTTTCTAGGTGCCTTCTAGCTGCCTGGTTTACCCCCAGACAAACACGGTCATGCCAGGTGAAAACTGCTGGTGATGTCTTCACGTTATTTCTTCTCTGTGTCCTGAACTTCCCACCCTGACAGAAAACTTCTGGGAACTTTTTGGTTTCTGGCTCTGTCGATCATTTTCTGACCTCCATAGGACCTCACTCCCAGACCCTCTGCACGCTTCTTTGGTTCTTGCTGTTGAGTTTTCTCCTCCATGTTGATGTTATTTATTCCTTGGCTTTGCTCCCATTGACTGTGTGTAGGCAACTGCGTGTCAATTCTGCTTTCTCTAAACCCTCAGTATTTATACTTTCTATGGAAGTGTATGGCCCAACCCCCTGCTTCTGAGAATGCCTGTTAGATGGACAGGTTTGTTTAAACCTCTCTAAACGCAGAGGGCTCACTGCCACACGAGGCGGCCTTTTTCACTACTGCGCAGACCCAGCTGGCACAGGTTAGAGATGTCTTCCCTCCTTTTCCTTCCGCCTGGAACAATCTTCCCTGTTTCTCTGCCTTCTCCAAACTTCAGTCTTGAGAAGTTTTAGGCCCCCACGTCCTTAAGTAGATGTAGGTTTTCCTCCTCCTCTGCTCTCCGTGCACTCATGAGGCCTTCCTTCCTGAAGACTCGGATCAAATTGCGCTAGACTGTGGAATCATTTACTGGGAAAACCAAGCAGTTTTATCTTTTTTTTGTCTAAATCACACCTAAAACAGTGCTGGCATCACAGTTCGTACACCTTTGTTGAATAAATAAAGACTAAATGAATGAACTGAATGTGTACAGGAATGAAATAAAAGGTTTGTCTCGGTGTGTAGCTGCCTATGCAAATTGGCTTCTGCATTTGGAAAATGCGATAGTCTGTCCTGAACACACAAGAAAAAATATGACGACCTACCAGACTGAGTTTATCCTTTATACAGTAGACCATAATGGCTAAACTGACCTCTAATTTTAAAATACTTTAAAAAGTGCAAAATGATGTACTTAAGGTTTGAAACATTAAAAAAATCGCCACCGTAATCACTGTCTGCACTATCAAACCACTGAGCTATATTAAGTCTGACATTAACAAGAATCCTAACAAGCCATTACCTACTGTAATCACGAATCGGACCCAGGAACTTCATCCTCTAAAACACCAACAAGTTAGCACAGGCCCTAATAAGACAAGAGAACACCAGGAATATCTTTAATCCTGTTGAGTCAAATTGTTTTAAGATAAATTTAAAGAATAAAGAAAAAGTGAAAGCAAGGGGAACATACTGATTCTGTGAGAGCTAATGAGCTCCAGGGTCTAGTGCCTAATAGACTCTCGCTTGCAATTCATTGTGAAGAATGATACCCTTGTCATGGAGGTTGTGGAGCTGCCGCTGTCGTATAAATCAGCCACCATTCGTGAGGCACCCGTGCTGATACACCGGCACGTGTAGAGCGTCCCCACAGCACGTCGGATTGCCAGGCTAACTTCAGGGATGAGAGATAAGGGGCTCGGAAAGGTTACATCAGAGGCTTAGGGTTTCATAGCAACTGACGCATTCAAAGCCAACTGGAGCGGGTGTCATTCCTGAGTCCTGTGGCCTCCTCACGTGTGCTACTGCGAAAAATTGTGCCATTTTTGTCTCTAGGACACTGGGTAGTACGATTCAGGTAGCGTTTGGCAATGAGTCACCACTGACCGTGAGGGAAGGGATCTCGGAACGTGTGTTACGGGTCTGGCTCTCTGCCCCAGACGCCTGAAAAAGTCCTGGTGGCTGCACGCCTCCCTGCTCACTGGACCCACAGTGCGGACACCGAGCAGAGGTGTGTCACTCAAATCCCTCTTCAGCCAATGACGGTCATCGAGTGTTTTAGTCTAATAAGTCAGCAGAGCTAGATTATCTCACATTTCCTCATGCAAGATCATTGTGAAATAGGGATTTTATTCATTTTTATGAGTGAAGAAACTAGTGTGTTGGATTTTACGTGATTTGGCAGGAAACGAATGCACCAGGTAGTGGACCTGGACCGAAGCCTTGACTCATAAATTCACTGGTCACTCCCTTCCCCTCGCTTGGAGGGGTTCAGGAGTGTAGGAGGCAATGCCAGACAAACTGGGAGACAAAGGAAACAAATCTTTTAGCATCCATAGCAGATTGTAACACACCAAATAAAAAGTTTAAGTTAATCTCTATTTACAATAAAAAGGATAAATAGAGATTACCACTCTTGAAGGCGATCAATACACCCTCCTCAGTCTGAAAAAGTTATTTAAAAAGAAACACATATTTTGATTCTTTTTAAAGAAACTGTAGTTCATACAGTTGGTGAGGAAAAAAAGTCTTCTTTACAGAAGAATGACCAACAGAAAACATACAAAGAATGATATAATTGTGACATTCTACAACACCCAGTGAAATAGTTCAGGCAATAATCATCAAAGGGAGCTTAAAATCATTAGGTGCAAAGCCGTTTAGGGACAGAATAGCCGCCCCGTGCAAGAACACCCGTGGGTTACTCACCAATAGCTGAAAGGAACATGTACCTCCACCGAAGTCAACTTGGTCGTCATAGGCCAGCAAAGCCATCAGGCATTATCACAGGTACCAGGACCACCTGCTATTATGTTCCTCCTGGGCCCTGTATTATGGAATAAATAGTGGTATCACCTGGAAGGATCCCCCCAATTTTTATCCTAGTTTCAATCAGGCATTATTCCTAACTTCTAGCTTGTGGGAAATGAATAGGACCGAGGACCAAGTTAAATAACGCTGTGAATAACCAGTCGGGTAAATCCAGAGGGTAGGGTAGTCCACAGAGCAACTTACTGGCTACTCGAGAAATCTCAACGTCACTGAAAAAATGAAAGACATTTAATAATTTAAATGGAAAATGTTGCATTGCCATACTCTTTCATTTGTCATTGCTAAAAGCATGCACTTACCTATATTTTAGTATATTTGAACACGCTTTTAACATGCTTTGCTGATTGAATAAACATGTAAATAAGGTTTAGTCTTGAATAGGCTTGATTCATGAGAAGGGTTTCATTTGGAGTCCCACCTGGGCTGTTCCGTTTTTCCCTCCACTATTGGGCACTCTGATGGGAACCTATAGTGCTACATTTGCTCATAGAATCCCCTTTGAAGACTTCCTTCTAGCCTGGGTTTGAGGCATGGCCTTCCAGACACCTGATTATATGTCTGGTAACAATTTTGAAGTATTTATTGTACAAATGCGTGTCTCTCTGTATTTCATATTGTATGTATCGCACCACTTGTATTAAACACTCAACAATATATCTTGGGTGCCTTTCTACACCAGTGCAGAGAGCTGTTCCTCTTACTTTGAATGGTTTCATGGTACCATAAAGAATGCATACATATGTTTACTTAGCCATTTCTCTAGTGTTAGACACTTAGATGAGACAGTAATGCTCAGTATTATAAATAGTGCTTTAATAAGCATTCTTATACATCTCGTTTTTTCTAGGGTAGCCAGCAGAAATGAATATTTTAGCCCATGTAGTGCATGAATTTCGTATTGTAATATAATTTCCAAAATGACTTCCAGTATGGCTATATAAATCTACATTCCCTGCAGCAGCGAATGCCTACCTGTTTGCCTATACCATCACTAACACTTATCAAACTTCATAGTTTTTTTCTTTCAGATAAGTAATAAACCTGAATTTCTCACAAAGAACATGATATGGAAGAAGTGTGCTATAGACACGCTGTCTTGGCGACTCCCTCCCACACATGGCCTCACTCCAGCCCTCTCTGTCGTCCCAGAGTGCACGGTAACAGTCCTGCCTGTGTCAGAGTTTATCCTGCTTGACATCATCTCCCCGGATCTGCCCTGACTTCAGCCCCTACTTCCGTCTGATCAAGAGAGGTTTGGATGGTTGTTTTCTTTCTCCAGCTGCCTCAGATGAGTGCTTCTCCCGGCAGCATGACAACCTCATTACGCCTGGCTCCGGCAGTGAAGAGGTGATTCCCCCATCCGTCTCTCTCCTCCATGGCAGGAGGGAAAAAGACAGGCTCAAAAAAAAAAAAAAATGAGCTGACTCCTAATCTTAATATCACTGGTACAGAAACTAAAGACATGCTAGGCTCCAGGACCTGTGGTGAATTCTGTGAGGGCGAGAGGTGTAAATACAGCGGAAGAGCGTGGGCTGGTGGGGAGAGCAGTTGAGTAGCTTCTCGCAGTAGCTGACCCCCACCCCTGCTCCCCCCCACCCTGCACACTAATGAGCATAGTAACCCTGGGAAATGTGTCAACGCTCTCACCTCACTTCTCTATCTAAATAATGAAAAATGCTCTGAAAAACTGTAAGCAAGTAAGCGATGCATGTGTGTGAATGGCTTCTGCAAGATACCATATTACTACACTAGGCATGCATAGTGTAAAGGCCATCCAAATTAATTATTTGCATCAATATGGGATAAGTTGGGCCTCTGAGATTTTCAAAGAACATTTAGTATTGTAATTAATATCCCCGGGCAATCTTTTCTTTTTTTTTTTTTACTAATATTGGAATCATTCATAAAAATTAAAGATCAAGGTAGACTTGGTCCAAAAACAATGAAGACATCCCCAAAGGAATGAGAAATTGGATCACGTTGTCCTCAAATCACTCAGCAGAATGTGGGAGAAACGTGAGTCCATCAATGACTAATGAGCATTTTCAAGTCAGTCATGTGTACGCCATCTTAGTGCTAAGGAGTGTTGTGGACCGCTCTGCCTGGTTTCAGGAATTGTAACCCTAACAACCCCCTCCCCCCACCGCCCTGTGGCTAAGGATGAGTCAGTGACCTCCAGAAGTGAGCCACAGGAGACAAAGCTTGTCTCTGGTAGCAAATGCTGCCTCAGTTTCCTCTCCCTGCTCCCAAAGCATGGTCCAAAGTTCATGGTGGGTAAGACTCCTCACCGTGGGGAGCAACCTAAGCCAGACTCGACCACTTGGGAGGCCTCATGGAAGGAATTGGGGGGCTGCAAAAAAGAGCCAGCAATAGACCCCTGCCTGCAGGCTATGTGACATAGCCCGAGTCCCCATATCCTCTGGGAGAAGCACTTCTTGGCTCTAATTCACTTAAGCCTGAATACCTGATGGGGAGGGGTGCAGCTCCTTGCCTTGCTAGAGTGAATCCCGGGGAAAAATCTGGCATCACAAAGAATTTCTGATAAACCTGTGAAATCTGCTCTGCTAAGAGTGCTTTCATTCATATGATAAGGATCGGAGAGGAAATGAGTATGTCTCCCAAAGTTTCTGCAACCCCCTTTTCTGACAGACACTGACTCAGACTAAGCCCTCGGATTTCTTTGAAATGTTATCTACTGTTTGATCCTTGCCGCCCTGTATTCCTGTGTTTTACAACCCAATAAAAGCCCCTAGAGGAGGGGGCTTGATGCCCCTTTTCCCCTGAGAAACTGGCCACCTCTCCTCCCCAAACAGATCACATCATATCTCAGTCTTGTTTACTTTCATCCATGGCAGATGGGGGACTTGCTGGAAAAGTCACCCCCACAAAGGAGTATAATGATCTGCATCAGAAATGAATGGAGCTTTTGGCCCTAAAATTCATAGAGATGGCTGTGGGTAGAGTGGCACCAGCATGCCCCCTCATCCGCCACTTCCCCTGGGCTCACCCGACTCTCACCTCAGCTGGTGGTCAGAACAGAAGGGCAGAGCCTCTGAGGAAGCATTGAGACTGGGGCTCTTCACCCAGCGGGACGGGTTGGGAGGGCAGGTGACTCTGGTCAAACCAGGAGGTTGGGTTCCACAATCTCTTAGGTGGCACCGATCTCGGGTGCCTTCTGGGGTGCAGGCTCAACGGGGAGATACGGAATTGTGGAGTCTGAACGCATCTGGTAGCTCTGAGTAGAAACATACCAGAAAGGAAGGAGAGGTCAGAGACCCAGAGTGCCGGGGGAGTGGGGAGAAGGGTTCTGGAATCAGAGAGAGGGACAAGGGTTTGCAGGCTGGGAAGGCCAGGGAAAAGAAGCACAAGGTACTCCTGGTGGTGGGCGGAGAGTGGTGTTCTGACCAAGTGTTGAACGTGGAACTTAGAGTTGCCTTTGTAAGTCAGTGGCATAGGTTATCACAAGTAAATTGGCCTATTTTGGAAATGTAAATAAGGTAAAATAGAGTAGCCAAATCTGGACCTTTAGAATCCGACCTTAACCTTCCTTATGTTACACTCCTTTGGTTGTCCATATTATCCTTCCCCACCCCAACCAACATTTCTTCTTAAATCTCTGCACCCTTGGAAGCCACCCCACCATCCTTGGACGTTGTCCCTGTAAATGCTGACTCTGACTAGTATGTAACCTGTCAATAAACAGCATGTTTGTGTAGGAATCCTAGGATCCTAGGAACCAACTTCAAAAGATACAGACACTGACCTTCAATCATCCCGGTTCTGGGACGTTTGCTGGCATTCAACCACGACACCAGGATGACGTGAAACCAGGATGAGGAAAATCAGGATGACCCTCACCAGACGAGTTTCAAGGTCCTTACCACTGGCACACAGCTTTCCAACCCCTCCCCTTGATCTGTCGTTCCGATTTCCCTCTCCCTCCTACAAAACCTCCGCCCACAGTGAGATGTTGTTGGGTTTTGGGGACAGCGGTCACCCGTCCTCTCAAGTTGCTGGCACTCGAATAAATAAACCCCTTTCCTTCTCACCGCACCTGTCACAGAGGTGGGCTTTGTTGCGGCAGGGAGCTGGATGCGGATTCGGTTTCACTGTAACATCAACAAAATCATTTGGACTTACCCCGGTAAGGCACAAACTTCTGTACCTTCTCTTCCCCTGTGCCCCCCCCGCCTTCATGCAATCCCTCACCTTACTTTTGTTGTTTGTAAAACTCCTGCCATTCAAGTGTTGGCTAAATGTAGCCTCAGCTGGGATGCTGTTCATGCCTGTTTCAGGTAAAGTGGTCCATTTGCTTCCATGTTTCTGCTACAAGCCAGGCAGCCTGGCATCAGAAAACCTGCCCTTTCCTTACAGATTCTCGCGTGGAGAACTGAAACAGACTGTGAAAGCTACCTACCACCTCTCCCAATCACCAGCCCTGCCCCAACCCCAAGACTGGTATCGCTAGAATGTTCTTTTTTACATGTGTCTCTGATTACATTGCATTTCCATATGGATGATCTCAATTGTGTGTGTGTGTTTGTGTGTGTGTACAAGTAACACCCAGGGAGTTTCACGAAATATTAGAGGCTTTTTATGAATGTGGACCTCAGAGAAGTGAAGTGATTTGACTAAAGGATGAGAGCTAAGGAGTGGCAGACAGAACTCAGATGTCTTCAAACTCCGTTTGTACCTGAAGCTGTTGACCCACGCTGTTCCTTTCTGCCACTCCGCGGGGGGCAGCTCCTTTGGACGGGCGATGCACGGAATAACTTCAGGGAGAAACGTTCTACGAGCCGTGTACCACGTTTCGTACGCACAATATGTCTCCGCAGCCTGAGCTTATTTTCAACCAGCCAAGGGAACGCATACTGGTGAACACGCATTCGAGCCAACAGATGGGAGTGGGCCCTCTGCTGCTGGCAAACGGGGCACTTTGACGGATTACGGAGAAAACTCAAATGCAACGAAGTACAGCTTGTTCTTTCCTATTCCTCTGCTTACAGTGCCTCCTGTGCCTCCGCGTGCCTTCCCCTCCCTACGTCTCTTGCTCTCTGTCACACGCGTGCACACTCACATGCACAACCAATGCATTTGCTTGTCCGTAGAAGAGAGGTAACCATAGAAGTATGTTGATAATTAATGCACGAGGGGAATTTCTGGAGCTGATATGACACTAACTTGGCTCTTGTTTCCATTTTTTTCCTGTGAACCCCAGTTTGAAGGTTTGATCTTCAAGGCAGTTTGACATGGACTTTTCATAAGGAACGCAGTGCCTGGGAGTGAGGTCTCACTCCTATGCCTCCAGTGGCACTTGGCATTGTCTCTGCCGTGGCGCAGAGACAGAACCGTCTGTTTCTGTGTTTCACTCCCCATCTGAACTGTGAACCTCTCCTAGTAAGTCGTCGCCTTAGTTTTCACCCGTGTTCCTACTCCACGTTACACTGCCTGGCATTTAAGGTAAAACATGTGAAGGGGAAATGCTTGGGCTGAGCGGTTTGTTTTCCTCCGCCTGGGGGTGGAGGTAAAGGCCCCCTCTGAAGGTGCGAAGCTGGTCACGTACAAGACTAGTCAGATCTCCTAAGGAGAAGTGGGGCTGAGATAAAAGACAAGAGGTCCTAGGCAACCTGAATCCATGCTAACACGAGGAAGAACTTTCCGGGAGAAACATATGTCAAAAGGAAGTGAGACGTTGTCTGAGGAAATGAACACCACATCAGCAGAGAGTCCCAGCAGAAGTAGAACGGCATCTTGCCTGGCGGGCTTAGAGCGAGATCAAGTATCAGATGCAGTAAATTCAGAGTCTCTACAGCTCCAGCCCCCTTTATGCGTCTATAACTACACACACATGTATGCACACACACTGCTAAACATATCCCGGCATTGCCGCTGGCCTTTACTTAGCCTCTGCCTCGATGTGCCTAGTTTCATCACGTCTTAAGACTTCTTGTCCAGCCCTGGCTGACGTAGCTGATGGAGCGCTGGCCTGTGAACTGAAGGGCACAGGCCTGGGTTGTGGGCCAGGTCCCAGCGGGGGGCCCACAAGAGGCAACCACACATGGATGTTTCTCTCCCTCTGTTTCTCCCTCTCTTCCCCTCTCTCTAAAATGAAGTACATAAAATCTTTTAAAATAAAAAGAATGACTTTGTGTCCAGTCTTCACAGACCATGTGCCCTTTGTTCTGCAAGTCCAAAGCTTCAGGGTTCAATTTCTAGGTCATTTATCTTAAATTCAAGTCCTGTTTTTTTTTAATCAAAATATCCTGAGCTTATTTTCTAGTTCTAATTACACATTTAATTAGGTAATTATTTCTTCTTATATTTAAGATACCTGCTCCTACTTAGCACACATGCTCTGAGGACCAGGGTGAGTTTGCTCCCTCGTCCTCGTACAGTGTCTTACGTAGAATAAGTTCTTAACAAATACATATTAAGTAAATAGTTGGGTGAAGAAACCAGTGTTCAAAGGCACTTCTCCTTCCACAAACAGATTTTTTTTCCATTCGAATATTTTGCTGTTTGTCTCCAAAGAAATTTCAAATGTCTTCCTGAAAGAATATCCAGAAGCTTCTTGAGATTGACAAATGCGTTCCCTTCGATACTGCACGGGAGCTTGCAGCATCTTTAGTANTTGCTCCCTCGTCCTCGTACAGTGTCTTACGTAGAATAAGTTCTTAACAAATACATATTAAGTAAATAGTTGGGTGAAGAAACCAGTGTTCAAAGGCACTTCTCCTTCCACAAACAGATTTTTTTTCCATTCGAATATTTTGCTGTTTGTCTCCAAAGAAATTTCAAATGTTTTCCTGAAAGAATATCCAGAAGCTTCTTGAGATTGACAAATGCGTTCCCTTCAATACTGCACGGGAGCTTGCAGCATCTTTAGCAGACACAGAGCTCAGGACATGGCGGTTCCCGATGGCTCCCTCTCTGGGGAAGGGAGCGTGAGGCTTGGAGAGAAGCAAGACAGTAACGAAGGAGCAGGAAGCTGCTGGCCAGCAGCAGAAGTTTGCTTACGAGCAAGGGCTCCCGCCTTGTCCTGGGACTTGGCTTATGGAAGACACAGTAGGTCAGAATTCGGTCCCCAGCCAGACGGGCTAAGGAGGTCTTGAGGGGAGAAATGCTACCCGCTTTGTTTGGTCTCCTTTTGCGTTTTCCTCTGCTCTTCCTTCCTTTGTGCGTACATCAGCGTTCATTTTCGGCGGGAGAGAAAAGAAGCTTTCTCCTGCCCCTGCTCCCTGGAGTCAGCCAGTGTGTGCCGGCCCAGACAGAGTTACACAGCAGCGCCTACCCCTCCCAGGTCCCGAGGTGGTGCCCCCAAAACATCAAGCCCCCTGAGGCCGAGCGGAGGACAAGCCTGAGAAAGCTGGAGAGAGTTGAACGGTGTTCGGTTGGCTGCCTCCCGCTGTCACAAGAATCTAGTGTTGATCTTCCTGATGACCCAGGGTGACACAGAGCAAGGCAGAGGAGCAAATGAACTTGACCAGACCTCACAAAAGTCAGGGTTTGAGGTGACCACGTGCCTGACTCAAAAATGCATGCTTTTCCCCCAAAGCATATTATTTACTATACTTTATATTTTTGTGGATATATGAGGTCTGTCTGGAAAAAGTCCAGCCATTGTTATTACAAAAAGAATGGTTTGCATGACATCAGTGTGACCTGGCACCAAGGAGAGTGGACTGGAATGCACATGCGTGAACAATGATGCCTTCACTGTACTAGTCAGGGGGGGCAACAGACGCCACTGAGTGAGCATGTGTACTGTGTGGCCGTCACATTCAAAATGGCTGAGAGAGTAGAACAATGAATCTGCATCAAACATTGCGTTAAGCGTACACATTCCTCCGTGGCAACTATTCAGATGGTTCAGAAGTCTGCGGCTGTGGACAGCTGGTGATTGTCAGCTTCTCACGACAATGCACCCACTCACACATCGTGTCTCATGCAGGGTTTTTTGGTGAAACATCAAATCAACCAGGTGACTCAGTCCCACTACAGCCCGGATTTGGGGTCCTGTGACTTCTGGCTTTTCCCAAAACTAAAACTACCTTTGAAAGGGAAGCAATTTCAGATCGCTGATGAGATTCAGGAATATAGGATGGGGCAGCCGATGGCAATTGGGAGAACTGTGTGAGGTCTCAAGGTGCCTACTTTGAATGGGACTGAGGTGTCCTTGTCCTATGTACAGTGTTTCTTGTATCTTGTTTAATAAATGTCTCTATTTTTCCTATTACATGGCTGGATACCTTCTGGACAGACCTTGCACATGTATATGTACACATACAAATACACACATTTAGTTTTCTTGTTGGATGTCCCTCTGGGACATTGGTTCCTCAGACACTTTGTTTTCTTCATGTCTGAATCCACACCGTTGAGAAGATGGCTCACAGTGGACCATCCATAAATGTCCCCCTGGCATGTCAATACAGGTCGGTGTACCAGAACCACTCTGAGAAGTGTGCGAACTGAAAGTCTGCTTTACCTTATTTAGTTTTCACAAATCCTGTGTTCGGTATGAAATTCTCCTATTTAAAATGAAGTGGCTGAGGCCACGAGAGGCTAAGTGACTTACCTAAGTACATTTTGCCCATCAGGGGAGTTGCTGGGATTCAGTATCTGCTACCCACCCTCTACCCTCTTCTCCTTTGTATGGCCGTGCCCTCTGCCATGCACGGCCTTCCCGCTCCTGCCCCAAAGGGGAGCACCCAGCAGCCGGATCCTCAGCGCTCGAGCACGTGGGGTGGAGGGGAAAGCGCCTTCCGTGATGTCTCTCACGGCGCTCTGTGCGCTTAAATTTTGTGTACTGCAAGGTCCTCTGGTTCATTGCCTCCTGGATGTGTTTCAGTGAGAACATGGATTGCCAGAGATGTTTCTATTGATGGAAAGATGCTGGCACAAGTGGTGAGTGCTAATGGCTCCAGGCCATGTGAGCCCTGGGGACAGTGTCTATTGACATTCTGGAGGGAGTGTCTTATTTCCACAGTAGACTGAAGGACCGTCTCCTCTCACTGGACCGCAGCAGCCCCCGCCACTGGCCCCAGGGAACAGATCTTCATAGAGAAATGCACTCACTCGAAAAGTGTTCAGAGCCGTGACTGCACTTGGCCGGCCTCGGGAACGATACGGGGTGTGCAGCCGTGGACAGGAAGCGGGTTAGGCTGTCGGCAGTGAGAACCAGGCAGAGGAGATGGATTTTGTCTGGAGAATTCCGGGGACTAATCCCCTCTGCAGGAGAAGCCCTCTGTGTTCCTCGGAGCACGCTGGACTAAGGGCTCCTTTTCCATCTGTTCGGTCGCCGCATGTTGGACATCGGTGACTCCGAGGGGCGGGAGGACGCCTAGGTTGGGGGTAGGCTCTAGGGCACGGGCGGCACACACAAGGCCCGCAGGCCAAACCCAGCCCTCCACCTTGTTTTGTCCGGCCCGACACCCCCTTTCTACCCGGCGACAGCACTGAGCTCCTTGCCCCTAGTTAAGGAGTGGTTACATTGACACAGTCCTAAAGTTACATTCGGCCCCTTGAAGGCAACTTCCAGGCTGATGTGGCCCCCGGTGAAAGTGAGTTCGACACCCCGACTCTAGAGCACAGCGCCCAGACAAACAGGCCTTCCTCGCCTGTTCTTAACGAGGTCAGCGAGGGCCGTTTCCGAAGCCCCTCTGAGCCTTATTTTTCTCTGTGAAATGAGGATGGAGAGTATGTATTTGTGAGAAGTCGATGAATTAATGCATAGCCCGTGCTTATATGTGTTCGGTAAAGGTTTGCATTTACCTGTTGTGAAGCCAATCACTGAGGGGCAGACAAATTAGTATGTGGAGACTGACAGGGAGATGTGGGGCAGCTGACAGCAGCAGCTTCACGCATCCACGGACCATCCATCGGTCCCCAGACCCCAGACAGCGTCTGGGGACAAAGGAAGAAACCACCCAGCGCCTCCCATTTCCTCTCCCCGCCCCCACCATTGTTTACCCTTACACGGCCTTGGATTCCTATTGAGTATATAGTTTGGTGCATTTTTTTGTATTCGAAATTAGGAGACTACGTAGTTTCACGTCATTAACTATTTTTTCCCCTCACAGGTTCACGAGGTCAACAAAGGCACAAAAATGAATTAGTTACAGTCCTGGATACATGACACTCTGCACTGGTCCATCCAAGTCCTTCTTTTCTTTATTCTCTGTCCATAATCGGCACTACTAAGAGTTTTATACCCAACTTAATACCCAACATAAAAACCTAAACCCTCTGTGGGGTCCTCCCCACTCCCTGCGCCTGCCCCCCCCCCCAGTGTTCTTTATCCCTTTGCTTTGCACTGTAAACAGTATTTTTTACACTTAAATGTATTCTGAAAAGTACCTCTGGTTGTTTTTATANTAACTATTTTTTCCCCTCACAGGTTCACAAGGTCAACAAAGGCACAAAAATGAATTAGTTACAGTCCTGGATACATGACACTCTGCACTGGTCCATCCAAGTCCTTCTTTTCTTTATTCTCTGTCCTTAATCGGCACTACTAAGAGTTTTATACCCGACTTAATACCCAACATAAAAACCTAAACCCTCTGTGGGGTCCTCCCCACTCCCTGCGCCTGCCCCCCCCCCCGCCCCCAGTGTTCTTTATCCCTTTGCTTTGCACTGTAAACAGTATTTTTTACACTTAAATGTATTCTGAAAAGTACCTCTGGTTGTTTTTATAACATTTTTAAAAAGAGATTTTATGCCGTATATAATCTTTGGGGACCCCCATTGCTATTGAAAATTATGCGGCCGAGTCTCACCCGCGCAGTCACAAGCAGCTGCAGTTGGTCCCCGTCGACAGCTTTAATGCAACACGGGGAGCGCATCACCCCATTCACCCACTCTCCTTTCAGTGAGAACCTGAGCTACTTCTGGGGTCGTGTCTTTTTTCCCCCCTGTGGTATTTTTTGAGACATTTTGTTGACGTGCCACCTCTGTAACCACTGGAACGTTTACCGCTTAACTTCTGACTTTTGCCATGTTGGTGGCTGGACTGAGGTCTTGTTCTCGTCCCTCATTTTCCCCTGGGACTTCATTCAGAGGAAGACACCCTCACGTGTTGGTAGGTATCTTCTGAACAACAGCCACACACTGACTAATTTTCCCAGAATCGCAGAGCTGCTGGGCAAGCCTGCATCGCTCGGATTTTCAGCCGAGCCTCTCCCTGCAGTGCACTGAGATGAGGGCAGCATTGGGAACCTGCACCTTCAGTACTGACGTAGCTGTCAGCTCCGAGAGCTCTCTGGACCTCTTGTAAATTTTTTCATGTAGACGTTTGGAGCTCATTTCATTGACAGGAGGTCTGCCCTATTGCAATAAGATATTTATAAACAGTCCTCCCAGCTAGATTCTCTGGGAAGGGAAGATGAGATCTGGAAATAATTTTACCGGAAAAAATGAGAAAAAAATCTAACTTTCTTCTGTGTAATCATACACTAGAAGTATATGCAGGCTTTCCCAGCTCTCTGCTCTGTTCCTTTAATTTCTATCAAAGAAAAATGGGGGCCTCACCATGAAACAACTTTCTCTGGGTTACAATTTGCTGGTGGAGAACCATGACCAAGACTCAGCATGCGGATATATAGGTTACTCATAGCTGTTTGATGAACCTCCCCCTGCCCCGCAATTTCAGTGGCTTTAAACCACACTCATTCTATTTCCTTACCATTCTATAGGTTACCCAGGCTGGGATGAGCAGGGCGTTTCTCCTACTGGAATGACTTGACCTCAGCCAGCTGATGAGTAGGCGTGTCGAGGAGTCTTTGGCTGGGCTGGCTTGTCTCTGCTCTGTGTGGTCTCGTCTTTCGTTAGACCAGCCTGGGCTTCTTCTCTTGGTGGCGAAAGCATGCCTGGAGGTAGGGAAGGCAACCCCAGTCCAGGAGCAGATTTAAAGCCTCTGTCTCCACATCTGTTAATGTCCTCCTGGGCAAATCACATCATGTGACCAAGGCCAGATTTAATGGATGGACAGATGGACTTTAACTTTTGCCAAAAGAAACAGAAAAAAAATCAAGCTTTTTTTTTTGCACAGTGCACCAATTTTTAAAAATTAATTGACTTTGTTTCTTAGAGCAATTTAGGTTTATGGAGAAATCGAGCAGGAATTTCCGGTGTAGTCTCTCTTTCCCAACCTGCACTCACAATTTCCCCAGTTATTAACATTTGGTATTGTGTGGTACGCCTGCCGCAGGGGATGTCCTGACGCCCATGTACTATCACTAAGAAAGCCCACAGTCTCCACGAGGGCTCGCTCATTGTGTTGTACAGGTTTGGGTTTGCTAAGTGTGCAATGCTGTGTACCACCACTGCGGTCGTGTGCACACTAGCCTCACTGCCCCACAATCTCTCTGTTCCACCTGCTCAGCCCTCTGCTCACACTCACCGCCAGCCCCAGTGACCGCTGATCACTTCGTTGTCCCCACAGCTTTGCCTTTTCCACGTCATATCGTTGATATCATACAGTATACAATCTTTATTGTCTTCTTTCATTTTCACTGAGCTTTCCAAGTTCTTTCCTGACTTCTCGCGGGTAAATAGTTCCTTGTTTCCATCGTTGAACACTGTTCCACGGCAGAGACATGCCACAGCTTCCCCACTCACGTCCCCACTGAAGTGCGTCTTGGCTGTGTCCAGTTCTTGAGGATTATGAGCGACGCTGCAGACACCCGTGTGCTGTTCCTTGTGTAGACATCATTCTTCAACTCCTCCGATTACACGCCCAGGAGGGTGACTGCTGGGTTTTATAGTAAGGGCATGTCTACCTTGTTAGAAACTGCCCAGCTGCCTTCCAAAGCGACCATTTGCCTTCCCACCGACATCCTTGCAAGCATTTGATGTCGTCTGTGTTTTATATTTGAGTCATTTTAGTAGATGTTTAATAGCACCTTATTGTTGTTTTAACTTGTAATTGCCTAATAACATATGATGTTGAGCATCTTTTCATACATTCATTTGGGACAAGTTTCAACCTACAGATCAAGTTGGGAAGAAATGTCGTCTTCACATTTTAAACATGTAAGCGTAAAGGAATAGGAGGAATTGTGGCCATATTTGTGCAATTTCCAACACAGATACACATACACTGTGCTTTCGATGATAATATAGCTTGACTTGTAGTAAAAACAGCTACATGCAGCTCATGTAAGGAAATTTACCTAATGTTCACCATTTCTAGATATGGGCCAGGAAGTAGCACGTACCATTTTATACAATATTCCCTTAAACACCCAATGTTAGGCATGAAGATTCCCACCTCAAGACAAAACAAGCCAAGCTTTGCCAGGTGTGCTGTTGGCACTCGCGTCCACTCCTGGCCCTTCCCCTGCTCTGAGCTCTGTCTCCAGGCCACGTTTCCCCACCGGCTATATCAGCCGTCCTCCTGGTTCAGCCAACAGGAGGTCTCCGAAATGCAGTGTTTGGTACAGGACAAGAACAGCAAGGACATGTCTCTCTGTCCCTCGCCTCAGGCTGTTTTGTCTAACAGCCTCTGCGTCTGCCATGAAGCGTCCTTGTCCAGCAGGCAAGCCCACCCAGCTCTCTTCTCCCAAATGACTGAGCAGACTCTGGTCACCACCCCGTCTCCCTGTGTCCCACCCACCAGGAGGTGCGGAGGCTTCCACTCCCGCCCGTGCCTGAGCTGCCTCAGTCTGCACTCCTCCCGCCTCTCATGGCCCGTGAGCCCAGGTCCCTGCACTACACTCGTGCCTAGTACTTGCGGCTGGTGTTTTATTTCCTTTGGGTGGACTTGGATTCATACGGCAGGTTTCCCAAAGTTCCATGGCTTTTTAGAGGCAAAGATGAAAAACAGGCCGAGACTGAATTCCCAAGCCCCCGTTTCATGCCCCTCCTTGAGTGTATAATATTTATGTGTAATATAGAATAAAACGTCCACAAATGATTGATGTCCCAGGGAGATCGGAATAGGCACCGACTCTATAAAATGAGGGCAATGACGTCTGAAGTAGGAATAGATACCACTTTGATTCGGCAGTTTAAAGACAGTTCAGAGAAAGTCCCCAGGAAGAAAAACAAAAAATCGGAGATAGATACTGGGAGGGGAAGCACTTACAGATTAATCTGGAAAGATTTCTAAAATGATGTTCATATGCACAGCAGCTCACAATGACAAAGTGGATCGGTCAACCTATCCTGACCATAAGTAACACGTAAAATCCGGACAAAAGATTAAAACAACAGTGACAATTCTTTTTGAAAATAACCAGTGATAGAAGGAAATGGAGAAATGTGTCAACTGATGTTTGAGAGAGATTTGACGCTGTGCAACTTTATTTTTCCTTCGCGAGGTCAGTCCTCATCTGCACCACTCTTTGGGTAGAGAGTCGGGGTCCCACGCTCTTACCGGACCACCGTGTCAAAGCAAAGAGGCTGGAGGGGTGGATGAGGGGAGAAGAAAGGGGGGCAGAGAAGGGACAGCCTCTTTCACAGGTGAACTCTGGCTCTAAACTGTGTTTTAGATCTGGACCTTGAGGGGCGTCCAGGGGCCAGGGAGGAAGCAGGAGCTGGACACTGGAATCACAGGAGAGTTTTCAGCTGGTGTTCAGAGAGAAAGACGGGCTAATGAACTAGCAACAACTGGATAAAGTTGGCAGGAACTCAGCTGAGCTAAATAAGCCTAGCACAGAAAAGTATATTCTTTAAAACTCCATTAATGTGAAGTCCTAGGAAAGGCAAAACTAATCCGAGGTGAACAGAAGCTAGAAAAGTAGCTTCTCCTCTGGGGGAATGGCAATTAGCTGGGAAGAGACATAATGGAATTTTTTTCTGGTAGTCACGTGGGTGTATGTACCGAAGATTATACACTCAGGATTTTGTACATTTCAATTATGGAAAGTCGCCCCAAATAATATGTTATAAGATAATATGCACAATAATATAGCATTACATTTCAACACCCAGTAGATATAAATTTTAAATATTTTATCTGGTTGAAACAAGAAAATGTTTTCCAATTGATTTTGTGTGACATCCTTGACTACTGTTCCTACAATAACCCCTCTCTGCACTTCCACACTCTGTCTCTTCTTTTCATTTGCTCTTGTAGACCTTTATAACATTCATAAATAACTAGCCCTCTATCTTATTTTTATTTTATAATTTGTTATTTATCTGTTTCTCCCACAAGACTGTCATCTCTATGATGTCCAGGGATTTTACTTGTCTGGTTTTACTATTACATCCTAACACATAAAATAATTCTTGACATACTTTAGTTGACTCAGTAATATATATTGAATAAATTAAGGCTTTGGATATTCTACCAATACTTCAATTCACTCCTAAATTTCTACGTCTTCTGTGCTATCTACGATTTCCTTTTGCAATCTGTTTACATTGTGTCTACCAAACTAGTATGTAGCAATCAGCTACAGACCGGGGTGTATTGTGTGGACAGTGATAGACCCCACAGAAGGGACATCTGAGTGGGGACTGACGTAATTCATCAGATCCTTAGGTCGTTTCTTTTCGTTGTTGTTTTCTAGGCAACCTTAAATACTGACTCAAATTATGAGTACTTAAATAATGAACGTCCCTACATTCATAATACAATTTAGAGATGTTCAAAATCAATAAAAGACTAAGCTTAGAGAAAAAGATTTTAATTCCAAAAACACGAAAAAGATTCGACATGGGAAATTATATCTGTGTATTTCACCCCTTAAAACATCCTGAGAGAAAAACAAAATATGCTCATCCGACTAGACAGTTAAAGAGTGCACCCGAGTAAATGAAGAAATCTACTTAGTTCAGGCATGACAAGAATCAATACTGTGAGGACCCTGCCCCTCCCCAAATTGATCTGCACATCCGAAGCAATCCTAATCAAATCCCAACAGGGTTTTACATGGAGTTTGACAAAGCGTTTTTAAAATTCATATGGAAGAGGAAATGTATAAGAATGGAAGGGGACAGCTGCCATGTCAATACAATATGAGATTTGTTTGATCAGAAATGAAAAATTAAATTTAAGTAATTAAAGGAAAGTGATAGTAATGTAAGGTGCGTACAAACTGATCACTAGAACAGAAAAGAGAACCCATAAATAAGTTCCCCCACTTTTGGAAGGTCAGCTCACAGCTGACATTTGAGAGGGAGGCACCGGTTACACCGCCCAGAGGTGCAGTCCCTACTGATGTCTGTGTGAGTGGTGCCCCCTAGTGAGGGGGACCCTGCATTACCTACAAGTCCTGCAAGGCAAGCTCTCCTTTCAGACCCTTAATTTGGGATTACTTAGTCACACAGTTAGAGAACAAACGAGTTTGACCATCATTTTATATATTTACACAAATAAATAAATAATTAGAGAACACAATCTTCAAAAAGAACATCAAAAGTGTTAAAAGTAATTATATGAGCATAGGTTAGTGTAGGGGAACTTTCTTTAAAAAGAGACAAAAGGCAAAAATCAATACAGAAAAAGACTGAAAAATTCAATCGACTCAAACTTAACTTTAAACAAAAAATTATCTCATAAACACAGTATTAAAAGACAAAGTTCTGAGAAAGAACATATGCTGGAGTGTATCAAAATATCCAAAATACAATGTACAGAACCTTTCCAAATAAGTGTGAAAAACATATTACATTAAAAATTTTCACAATTTATTTAAAAAAACGAATATAAAATTGTGAATTAAAAGAAAAAGATAATATACTTACTGATTAGGAAAATGAAAATTACGAAGGACCTTTTATAAAATAGATTGGTAATTACAAATTAATAGTTAAAACCTACAAATTGATAGTCATGGGATATAAGATATAGCTTAGGGAATCTGGTCAGTAATACTGTGATAACTCTGTAGGGTGCCACGTGGGTATTGGAAATATCGTGGGAAGCACTTTCCAAAGTATATGATTACCTAACCACTATGCTGTACACCTGAAAACCACCCATTTCAATGCAAAGTACTGTTAAAAGTAAACTGTAATTGAAAATTTAAAAAATAGATTGGCAATTAAAAATTGAATCATATTATTTGTTGGCAAGTTGATGGAATAAATAAATATATATATTCATAAAATGCTACTGAAATTGTAATTTAATAAAGTATTATAATTTTATATTTTAAATAAAAGTAGAAGGTTTAAATAACTTATCATTAATCCATATCATTTTAAAGACTGTAGAAAGTGGATTATAGTTCTGTGTACTAACCAGAAAGATTTTCAAATCTTAGTGTACTTAGTAAGTTTTTGTTAAATCATATTAATAATTAAATAGATTAAATATACAAAATAAATATATAGATTGATATCACATTATATAAAGCAAGGATATAATTATATATGCAACATATATATGGGATTATTTTTTGAAATACCTTCTAATTAATTCAATTCACTTTTTAACTTCAGAGTTTGATACTTTTTTTTAAAAATATATATTTTATTTATTTATCTTTAGAGGGGAAGGGAAGGAGAGAAATATCAATGTATGGTTGCCTCTCGTGAGTCCCCTACTGGGAACTGGCCAGCAACCCAGGCATGTGCCCTGACTGGGAATCGAACCATGATCGTGTGGTTCGCAGGCCCGCGCTCAATCCACCGAGCTACACCAGCCAGGGCCAGAATTTGATACTTTTTAATTTCCTTCAATATTTCTGTTTTAAATTGATTCAATTCCTTACTAAACTTCATCTCCCTTTCACTGGGCTGAGCTGGCCAAAGTGCAGCCAGGCTCCCCACATTGCCCCTCATGCCCCTCTGCTGCGTTTGGGGTGGGGGGAGAGTCGTGGGCGCACCGCCTTCCCGCCAGGGGTCCTGCCCCTGGTCCCTGCTCCCCACAGCCTTGCACAGCACGCCTTCTCACCCAGAACAAAGAAAAAGATGTATGCATTAAGTAGCCATTGCCATAGCTTTAAATGCTTTTTCTATTTATTTTGTAAATTCGACTGAAGCTCTTCTGAGCTATGGATATTTTGCATTTAAAGGAAAATACATATTTACAGGTTGCATAGAGTATTTCACATACTGTCTTCAAATGCCTCCGAAACTCTTGTAGCATCTGCCTTTTACATACCATGTGGTTCCTGGTGTTTAATAAAATATTAATGCTTTATATTTCATGCTGTAAATAATGGATGCGGTTGTCCCATGTGCCTCAGTAATATAAATCTTCAACTTACGGCTGTTCTTCAGATCCAGCCATGTCTCTTTCCCTCCTTGGATTTGCTGAGATTTCCAAGGAAAGGGAGACAGAGAAAGTGATACAAGGTAGGTGTTTACCGGACTAGCGATGCTCTGCAGCAGGGTGGGGGGCGCTGGCTGCTGAGTTGCTGGGAACTTCGGGGGACTTGGTGCGCCCCGACGAAGTCGCTCCCCGATTTAATGTCAGGGTCCTTTCTGGAGCCCCTTCCTCAGTCCCAGCACTGCAGACAGAAGGCAGAGATTTCCCAGGGTGAGTGTCCTGGCTGCGCCACACCTCTCCTCTCAGGACAAAAACCCCAATAGTGCCAATAGTGCCTTATTCTGTTCGGCTCTGGGCCTTTACTGTTTGGCCTGCAGCAGAAGGGAATAAAAGTGAGGCTGAGCCACACCTCGAGATGGGGGCACCAGCGGGGGGGCGGTGCATGGGTCGTAGTTTTGAAACAAAATTCTAATCAGATTCGGGGTGGGGGACATTTGTGAGGATTTTAGCCATTTTAAAATAATTTCAAAATCTTTCAGTGGAAAGATAATACTCTCACGCTTCTTGCTGCACGGCCACCTACACCAGCCCACGCACCCTTATACCTCGGGTCATCGTTACACACTCACACGCATGCAGACACACACAGACACTGACGCCCACCAACACACGTATACACAGTGAATGTCACCACTACTCGCAACACTCTGCCCACGACCAACACATACACACGCGCCGATACCCACAGACCCACAAAGGCACCAACTAAAGCGCACATACATGTGCACCCCACATTGTTTTGACCCAAATGTGGCCCTGCCCCAAAAGCACTCCCAAAGCAAAAACCATGACCTAGCTGTCCTTACTCTTATCCGAGCAAAGGCCTGAGGGAAGACAGCAACAGCGTCCTGGCCCCGCCCACGCCCTCGGGATTGACTGGCACGCAGAGCACGCCCGGGGGGCGGGACTGTGCTGCCCCGAGGTTTCCTCCTGCTCCCAGGACAGAGGTGCATGTCCTCCTGAAACGCCCGTTCAGCGTCCTGGGTCTGTAACTGAGCAGCCCTGGTCCGGTCGCACAGCCGGCTCTCTCACCCACAGCACTGCACTCAGGACGAGAGTTTCTGGGACTCCGAAGTATAACACACAAAAACAAAGATAAAAAATAATGAAAACGAGGTGGAACTTTAGCCCGGAAGGATGCCCATCATGCAGATGTTGGTTTCTAGCCCGGCTCCCTAAGAGAGGGAGCCAGGGTCTCGTGGCCGACTCCACAACTGAGGCAGGAGATGCCCCAAACGAGACTGGCACATCTTATGGTGCCAGGTGAGAAAGGAAGACATCCTAAAACAAAACAGAACAGAACAACACCCCGCCCCCACAGGAACCACAAAAAGAGCACCCAAGGGTGAAACCTGGAGCAGTCCCGGCAGCAAAATAAATAGTTCTAGATTATGACCCAAGGTGTAAAATAAACATCCATAAATCCACACTGATGCAGATTTATGAGTAAATAAACAATACCAGAGAAGAGACATCTTCCATGCAGAGTCCCAGCTGACGTAAACACTGCCTCTTTCTGGATGGCTCAAGTGTGGGCCGCACAGAGGGCCTCCCAGAGAGAAGTGTGAAAAGGGAAAAATGCAGAGTAATTTTGCAGTGCAGAAGCCATGAAAGGCCCTCTCAGCCTGGCGATCAAGTTCAACAGCAGCGGTACCAAGCCACACCCACAGCATGTACTCGTGATAGGATCCAAGGGGAATGGCGTTTTGCCTCTGCAGTCTTCCTTCCAACACCTGGTCTGATGGTGAGAAAGACACCAGACCTGTCCCAACAGAAGGGCCTCTCACAAGACACCCGGACAGTAACCCTCAGAACCGCCAAGGGCATCTGAAGCACGGGAGCTCCGCAAAACTGCCACAGTGGCCCGGAGACACCTAAGGAGACACGACCACTAAGTGCAATGTGGCATCTTGAATAAGATGCTGAAACGGAAAAAGGGGCATTGGGTAAAAACAAAGGATATCTGAATGAAGTGTAGACGTCGCCCGATAATAACGCGTTGACATCAGTGACTGTAACAGTATCACTCCTTGTACCCAATGAGCCACAAACAGAGAAACCGGGTTCGCGGTACGTGAGAACCCCCTGTATTGTCCTCATAATCTTCTGTGAACCGCTCTAAAAAAGGAAGTTCATGTGAAAAATTACCTCGGAGAAGGCAGTCGAGGAAGACCTGGTTGCAGACCCCCCCCTCCGCCGCTTCCTCTGGGGGGAACCTGGTTGCAGACCCCCCCCCCCCGCCCTCTGCCACTGCCACCATGCCACTGGGCATGCTGCTTCTGGCGGGGGGGGGGGGCGGGGGGGGAGAACAGCTGGGTACCTGGGGTCAAGACACCATGGACTATTTTGTCTTATGGGACAGTAAGTTCAGAGGTTTGGTTTACAATTCAAATGTGCCATGAAATTGCCAATCCTTTTTGATTAGAAACAACAACCACGGCCTCCCTAGACTTTTGGAAATGTCTCAGTGGACGGTAAGGCGTGGTTGTAAGACGACCGCGTCTGCACCAGCAATCAGGTCCTCCTACGACGCCGTCTACAAAGGGACAAGATGACACAGTCTCCTGGTACCTGCTCATCTTAACGACAAAGGTGTGCCGTGCCTAGAGTCCTACTGTCTCACTGACCAGCAGGGAATGGCCGAAAAAATGAAGAAGAATTCATACAATTAGAATGTAATTATTTTGCAATTCTTAATGAATGAGTGGGTCTAGTCAATAAGAATCAATGACTGCAGACAGCATCATATAATAGGTTTATAGGTTCATATAATCATCTTCACTCAAATAAAAACACTGCTCATAAACAGAGCAAAAATATTTGAACAGATAGATAAATAGCCAGTGAATCCACTGCAGTGCCGTTACTCATCAGGTAAGTATGTACCAAAGCCACACGTAGATTTCATACATATTTTCTTGAATGAGTGTATTTTGTGCAAGCAAGGATGTGAAGCAACTATAACATGGTTCTTACCATACATTGTGAATGAGTGTTTAAAACAGCACTTTAGAAATAGCTTGGCAATTTATCGCAAGTTAAACATGAGGCCTGTCCAGAAGGTATCCAGCCATGTAATGTGAGAAATGGAGACATTTATTGAAAAAGATACAAGAAACCTTGTACAAAGGACAATGACAGCTCAGTCCTCCTCAAAGTAGGCACCTTGGGGCCTCACACAGTTCTCCTAATTGTCATCAGCTACCTCATGCTATATTCCCGAATCTCATCAATGGTCTGAAATCTCTTCCCTTTCAAAGGTGATTTTAGTTTTGGGAAAAGCCAGAAGTCACAAGGCAACAAATCCAGGCCAAAGTGGGACTGAGTCACCTGGGTGATTTGGTGTTTTGACAAAAAATTCTGCATGAGACGTGATGCATGAGTAGGCATGTTGTCATAATGAAGCTGCCAGTCACCAGTTGTCCATAGTTGTGGCCTTCTGAGTCATCTGAATAGTCTCTGTGGAGGAATGTTCAAGCTTAAGGCAAAATTTAATGCAGATTCATTGCTCTACTCACTCAGTCATTTTGAATATGACAGCTACACAGCACACATATTCACTCAATGGCATCTACCGCCCCCACTGACTAGTACAGTGAAGTCGTCATTGTTCACACATGTGCATTCCAGCCCACTCCCCTTGGCTGCCTGGTTACATCATTGTTGTGCAAACCATTCTCGTTTTATTAACAATGGCTGGACTTTCCCAGACAGACCTCGTGTTTGTACAACTCTAAATCAACCAGCACTGTGTGGTACTGTGTCTACCCTGGTGAGGACCTACAGGTCTAAAATCAAGGAGGGGAAATGGGAGTGGCCGCTGTCATTACTAACTCTTAAGATCCAGTAGCAAATTTTTCCTTCTTATCTTCACAATGTTGGGCTCTGCTGGTTTCAAGATCTCTGCAGCTAAAAAAGTGATGTCCTCAGAGAATGGAGCCGTAACACATCACACTGGGCAGTCAGGGTGTCATCCACCGCCTTGTGCTCCTCCAGCCACGGACCACACAGAAAAACAGAATTACTGTCCTGGATGGGGTGCTTGATCTTGGTGATCAGGGAGGTCTCGAGTTGCTGGTCCCAGTAAGGATCAGGCAGACTTTGTCTCAGATGGAGGAAATATCCCCGAAGGCCTCTGAATATTCCCATGTCCCGTGACAATGATGTTGCTGGAACCCTACACAGGCCAACACGCTGGAGACTGCTACTCACCCAGACTCCTCAGGACTGAGTATTGGAACCACTGATTAAGGAACCATGAAGAGTTGAGGCATTTTCTTAGGGCAAAGAAAACAGAACAGTGAAGATGGAAGGGATTTATAACTACCAGCTGCAGACATGTTTATGACAAACATGAGACCAGTTGCAGATGGAAACATTTTAATAGTTAGGAGCATTTCTTCTTAATTTTAACATGGATGCATTTGTGAATATATGAACAAATTTTTCTCAACTGCTAATTGTAGATATGTTAGTAGTGGTTAACTGTATAGCTTAGTATTTATATCTATCTAACAGGTAATGGGGCACAGTTCAAAAAAAGAATGAATATTACCCAAAGATGAAGGAAATGATAGATGAGCCTTGATCTTCTTTTAATGGAGAAGATTAGCCCGTGTTTACTTACAGAAGAAATAGCTATAAAGACAGTGAAAAGGTAAGTGGCTGCAGGCCCGGGGAGGGGGGATGACCAGGTAGAGCACCGGGGTGTTTTTTTACGGGGGTGAAACCATCCAGTTTGATACTGTAACAGTGACCACCTTACATCAAGCACCTGTCCAAATCTATGGAACCGCAGCACAAGGAGTGAGCCCTGATGCCAATATGGGCTTGAATGAGTAATAATGATCAATACTGATTCAACGATTACAACCAATGTACCAAACTAAACAAGATTTTAATAGTAGTGGAGACTGTGGGGTAGCAGGAAGGGAATATATGGAAACTATATTTCTTCCTCCTTGTTTCTCTAAACGTTCGCTGCTCAAAAAATTTCCATTAATTAGGAAAAAACACTGGAGGGGAGGGGTTGTTTAGGGAAAGCAAGGGCCGGATAGCCTTGCTTTTCCGTGCCCTGCACCACCCTCGTCCCACCTCGGCCCCAGGGCTCAGTAGCAACCCCGGTGCGCCCCCGGAGGGTCAGCTGTGACTCACACTGGAAGGAGCTGTGCAGACCAGCAGGCAGCAGCTGACTTCTCTACCTGCCCTGCCTGGCCCCCCTCCGCAGTGATCACAGACCGTGCCCTCTTCTCGGAAAGTGCGGCTCGTCCGCCATGCCGGGACCGGCTGGAACTCTGATCCTTCCCAGAATTCCTACCACTGTGTGAGGTCTAACTGCTTATTCCATAGGATCAATGCTTACATTCCTTCTGCTGCTCTGATTGAACCTTAACTAAACAGGTATAAAAATACCTTCTCTGTTCGAGTCTAAAGACCACCCAGAGAGAGCAGGGCCATCGTGTGGGCGGTCACAAAGCAGATCCAAAGATCACTGTGAGGAAGGGAGGACGTTCCCATTGCTCAGCCCCTGGTCTCCCACTCGGGAGCCTGGGAATCAAGATGCCCTCTGGGCTCACAATGCGGACTCTAAGCCGCCTGCTACTGAGCTTCGTGCAGAAGCGGTAACACACTCCTCCACAAGCCACTGAACTTGTATACCTTATCCAGGGACATACACTTTGCATAACAAATGAACAGTAACTCATTCCTGTGCTTGACAAATCACTAGGCATTGCATATTTTAAGCAAGTAGACCACAAGTAATTCAGACTGCTTTTAATGATGGACATGTTTCTCCCAGCAGCTGCTCCTTGCAATGGAGATAATTCTGAACGAGACCACAAGTGTTTATGTAAAAACTCCAGCATGCGCATATTATCTGACATAATTACACCTTTGAAAGATGCGAATGTGAAACCTGAAACCCTGAACATCCTGTGAAACGTATTCTAATTAACTAAATTCCCAGTGTTTCTCAGTTGTTATTAGAAATACCATTTTATGGTTGAGCAGCTTGTTGTGACTGTGTGTGTGTGTGTGTGCGTGTGTTCACATTGTTATGTTGCAGCTACGGCACTATTTCTGTTATCTCCTAGGAGACAGGCAAACACACGTATAATTCTAGTGTCTTCAACTCTTCCTGTCTATTTGAATGAGGAGTTTCTCCAGAGAAAACTAACAATCGAATCCTCGACAGGGCATTTCACAGTGTTTGACTCAGGGATGCGCCTGCAAACCCACTGAGGACAGACAGTTCTGCTCAGTCTACCATCCCTCCCTGGACACGGTCCTGCTCTTGGCCTTGAGATGTCAGAGAAACCCCCACGACCAATCTGACTCCATGGTAACTGACCACGCCCATCCTCCACCCCTCCCCTAACTTTTACTTTGACTCTTGACATGGGATAGGGAATCAGACAGCACCATCAGAAGACAAATGGGCCAAATGAGCATTGTACGCATAAGTTAACTCGTGGACTTTTTCTCAGTCACCATAAAAAGACTTGTCTTCATTTGTAGTGCGAATTCAATCAATGAATAAGAGAAATATGGCGTAAGATTTATATCCATTGATAAAAATAACAATAGCAACAACTTTTCACATTTGTTAAGCACTTAAAATAATCGATCCAGTTCTAAATGCTTGGTATGTATTAACTCTAATAATCATAATCCCTATTATAATACTGTATTTTTCCCATTTCACAGGAAGAGGGAATCCAGGCAGGGAGAGCACGAAGGAGCTTTGTGTGAGCGATCGATCGAGGGAAGCTTAGCTACGCTGGGGGTGTGTTTAAGGGAACTGGGCAGCAGAACCAAACTCACGCGCCCCACGGTAAGGGCTTTTTCTCTGACTTCATGATACAATTGAATAATTACTAGGTAATTCTTATTAGCTTTTCAAGTTGTAGTTTAAGTGAGATTTCCTAAGGGAGACCCTTCCCTAGCCATTCTCCATGCTCTGTATTTTATACTTCTTAATAGATTCCTCTTTTTTTTCTTCACAACACCCTTCAGTGTATATACTGAGACACTTGTCTCCAGGCTTCATTTTATATTTTATGTCTCTATCCCTGGACCAGACATTGAGGCTTGGGTGATTTATGTTATTTATTTAATAACATAAATCTGAGTATTGCCTTTGGGTTGCACATAGAACGTGGGGCCTCTCTCTATAACCGGGAGCCTCTACTAGCGGTTGCCCTTCATGGTGACGTCCACTCTCACCTCTCCAAGGCCCGTAGACTGTCAACGTCTACGTATGTTCCCCATTATCTAGCACATAGAAGGTGCACATTAATTAAAGTTTCATGATTCTTAAAGGAGTTTTTATTCAGGCTCCAATTTGCCCCCCCAAAAACATGCCTCAGACTCATTCCTAAAAGGTAAAGTGGAAAAAATAGAATTAAATTCTACAAAAAGCAACTCAAAATCCCCCAAACAGATGAAAGCATCATCGTGGTTAACCAACAGAAGACATTTGAGTGCTTTGATAATGAAGCAGAGTGAGTGGTCAGGATACTGCACTTCCGTGTGAGTCACCGTGTCTGAGAGCCATTCTTTCCGAGGTGTGTGAACCGTCCACACTCTGTCTCCTGGGAGATCGCTACGGCACTCCTCCGAGGTGCTTGTTTCAGAAACCTGGGGTCTAGAGCAGGGCTACAGGAATGAAAGAAAGTGGACGAGGAAGGCTAGCGTTCAGATAACAAAGCCATCCACCCCCTAAACACTTGCAAAAAAGATCTACATCCGTCAGTGGCTCTCAGACTTGGGTTTACATCAGAATGACTTGGGAGAACTTGGTAACAAGAGAGCAGCCCTACACAGACCCTTGAAAGGAGACGCAGTGCGCTGCTACCTTCTTAAAGATGTCCCTACCTCTCCAATTGTCCCTTTTCTCTTTCATTGGTTTTCTTTGGCTTCACTAAATAATTTACTGTCTCATTCATCTACTGATTCCAAAAGTCATTTTATGCAACCAATGCTATATTCTGAGTGTTTACTTATAAATAACATAAATCTGAGTATTGCCTTTGGGTTGCACATAGAACATGGGGCCTCTCTCTGTAACCGGGAGCCTCTACTAGCGGTTGCCCTTCATGGTGACGTCCACTCTCACCTCTCCAAGGCCGGGCTCACACACAGAGAGATGGCTTTGGGGAGGGCTCACTGTCTCCTCGGGACTTCTTCAAAATACTTCCATTGGTTTTCCTGTGAATTCATTTATTCTTTATTGCTTTAGCCCACCACTACTCAGTACTTACTCTTGTGGGCACTTGCACAATTCTAGGTAAAAAACATAACACACTGAATATATCCTCAAGGAATTGCAATTCTGGCAAGTAAGAGCAAAAACCAATAATACAGACACAGGGGGAAGTGATCCAGATATAAGATAGCACGTAGTTACACATTTACTCAGATGGGGGATCGACCCCTGGCCATCTTGTGCTGGGGATGGAGTCCCAGCTTGCTCCAGAAGAGACAGGTGTTAGAAATGGTCTAACCTTCTCCACACACGGTGTGTGTTGGCTGAAGTGTGTTCCCCCAAAGTTCATATGCTGAAGCCTCAACACCTAGCAGCTCAGAATGTGACTGCGTTGGGAAGCTTGTCCTTTGAGGGCACAATTAAGTGCAAAGGTAGTCACTGGGGTGTACCCTCATGAAACACGCCTGGTGCCTCGTCAGAAGAGGACTTGGGCACAGGCACGTGTGCAGGGGAGACCGTGGAAGACACAGCAAGAAGATGGGCGTTTGTAAGTGCAGGGGAGATGACTGGGAAGAAAGCAGCGCTACCGGCTTCTTGGGCCCAGACGTCTGGCTACAGAATTGAGAGAAAACGCATTCTGTTGTTGAAGAGACTCCGTTCATAGGAAGGGATGAGCAGGGACCCCTCTGCTCCTCTGGGAAACCTTCCCTGTCACCCCCACCCTGATCGCTTCTGCTCCAAAATCTCCTGAGCTTCTTTCATTTTTTCCTTATTTTTATTCTCTTCAGCATACATGATTCTTTTCGGCCATGTAAGCTTTACAGAGGCCATGTTGCTGCTTAACCGCATTTTAGGGTTATTTGTGGATTAAGGGGGACAGCGGGGCCTGAGGACCCTATAAATTCTGTCACTTCCTCTGTGACCCCAAACATGTCACTTCACAGCATTTCACCCCACTGTCAGGCCAGTAAATGAGGGCGGCGCCGCACCCCTACATGGTTGTGAGGAACGTGTATGAGAACACAAACCTAGACGTCCAGTTGGGTAGACACTTAGTATATTTATATTCTAGAATATGGGGAACTTGAATGTCCTGAGGCAGTTTACTCCAGTTTAATGGGACTGATTATGGAAAAAGATATATTGAACCCCAACCTTACTCAGGCACCTTTTACTCGCTAATTCAAGTTGTGCTCTCAAAACCAGAGGGTAACCTCCTGCTATGGAGTTATAAGAGTAAATTAACTCTATGTATTTTTCTCCTTGGTGCTCAGGGTTCATGCCTTTCTTCGGGCTGTTTAGTTTGATGTTCCCTGGCTGGCAGAACCCAAGTCAGTCTCACTGGGCAGCCATGGGGGAAAGCAAAGAGGATGGGAATGACCAGGGCTGGTCACAGCATGACTGGTACATGGAGACCATGCTTTCGAAAGTCTAGGAGCATGCGTGGAAAAAACCCAAGGCCCTACGTAGGGCCGACAGGGAGCTGGAGAGTCAAGGAGGAGGAAAGTGAGTGAGAGCAGTGAATCCGCCATCATGGGAGAAGAACGGATAAACTTCCAGAGATGTTTGTCAACATTGCCATGAGCTTTTCCCCTTTAAATCCTCTAGTAAAAAAGAGAAATTTTATCATTCCAAAAATAATACCCACTTAATATACGGTAGCAAATTGAAATAAGTAAACGGAATAAATTGAAATTTTTCTGTAGTTCTATCACTGGTAAAGAAACACTATTAACTTTCTGTAGTCGTTTTAGCTTATATACCTAATGTTTGGTTTAAGCAAAATGTTATTGTATTCTGTAGTGTCAATTGTAATCTGCTTTTTTCATACTTTGAAATTGAGAAAAATTAAATATCTCTGCATTCACACAGGTACTTAATTCGTGTGGGATGTAGGAACTGGCGTATGAGTATTAGGTGCAATCTTGCTGAAGGTGATTTGTTAGTATATCAAGTGCTTAAAATAAATTATCCCTTTGATATTGGTGTGATGCTATGATTTGTATTTCCTTAAAATAATATATTTTCTATATTTTCATTGGCTATTTCCATTTATTATTGCTTGAATAAAATATTTCTATTTTTACTCATATTTTATTATATGCTTACTATTCCTCATTTTATGGTAAGAGGGCTTTTATATATTAAATATATTAATTCGGTGTTTATTATACATTGTAGCAATTTGTTAAATTATACACTTAGTGAATTTGTGATTTTATTTTATATTTTTATTTCATAAAGTTGGATAAATATTTATTCCAATCCCTACTCACACTGATGAGCTAATGTAGACTTGATCTGTCAATCAGGGTTTGCAGGGTTTTGAAGGCTAACCAAGGAGAGAAGGAAGGAAGGGAAATGTAATGAAGAATAAATTCCAAAGCAGACTGTGACCAACCTTATTTTGTGTTATCATTTCCTGAAGCTTGCACATCAGAGTTCGCAGCCTAGACAACATTCAAATGCCAAGGAAAATATAAATCCCAATTCAATTTCTTCCAGAAACCCAATATACACTTGAATGATCTGACTAAACCTTGCATTTGCAAAGTGGATTAATTGAATTATGTGGTTTCAATCAACAAGAGTTTCTATTCATTTGTCTCTCAGGGTGTTCAGAGGTATTGAGCCCTCTTACCAGAGGTCAATATGGTGATAGCTTCTGGGATCAATTAGTGAGGCCTCTAATTTAATTTGATTAATCGGTCCTGAACTATGGCTTATTCTGCGGAAGGGACGCTTCTTCAGCGCAAGGGGCAATGGGCTGGCTTATTGAAGACTCACACGTGGTGTCGGCTTGGAGACAGCGTTCCGACAGGATCGAGCTCTATAGCACAGTGTGCTGTACACGCACTTCGAAACAAATTTAATCTGCATTGCATGGTGCCTTATTCCCTATAGTCAACCTGGGTGGGGCTGAGAAAGGGACGTATTGGGGTGGCTCCTCTCATTGTAATACCTTGTAACCCGCCCACAGAATTTTTTATTCCCCTCCTGGGAACTTTCGGCTCTGCTGGGCTAAAGGCCCCCCAGCGGCGTGCCAGCCTTACCCAGCCTCCTTTTCTGAGCCTGTAATCGCCTTTCTCATTTCCTTTTCTCTCAGACCCGAGGGCTGTGGCTACTCTCTGTTGTTGTTAATTCCTTACACCTTGGAATGCTCTTGTGCCCTTTTCAGTGGTTCACTACCACTGTGAACTGAATGTATCCTGCCAACGCTCGCATGTTGCAGCCCCGACCTGCCACGCGGCCGTCTTGGGGGGAAAGAAGGGATGAAGGGTGCATGAGGTCACCGGGGTGAGGCCCTGATGGGGAAGGGCCATTGTCCCTAGGAGCAGACTCGCGAGCAAGCGTGCCTCCTGCCCCAGCACGCACAGGTGATGCCATGGTGAGAAGGCAGCTGCCTGAGAGCCGGCAGAAGGGCCCCCGGCAGAAGCCACACCAGCCAGCACTGGGACCATCACTCCCGGCCTCCAGAACTGCGAGAAAAGGCGTTCTGTTGCTTAAGACGCCCAGTGTATGACGCCCCCACAGACCCGAGTTGATGGCCCTGCCAGGGGAACCGCCCATGGCCCGTTTTGCCGCCACCTAGACAGAAGCGACGTCCCGAGGCATCTTCTGCAGTAGAAACTGAGGAAACTGCTGGAGAGACTGCGGACAGGGGCTGCGTCCCTGGGCACCCGTAGGCCAGCCGTGACAGAGGTTTACTTTTCCCTGAAATGTTCCATTATGAGAGCTAACACATGCTTTTTTGTTTGTTCACCTTCTGTCTGGTGTCCTTATGATGTTGCAATAAAGAGGGTTGAGATGGGTACAGGAGTGGAGCACTGAAGTCACTGCCTTCACACCTACCCACGCATCACGGTTGGTGGGGAAGGACAACAACAAACACAGGTCGGGCCTCCTTCATGCAGACCGACCTGACACGCAACGCCGTCATGCTGAGTTCCCACCTGAGCTTCAGGAACAAGTGGCTCCTTGGCTCTCTGCTCCTCCTCTGCCTTCAGGGTAAGAACACGCAGGGACGGGTTGTCCTTCAGGGGGATGAGGTGTCTGGAGCGGCACCGAGGCACCCCGTCACCCTAGGGGAGGCCTCAGACATTGGAGAAAGCCAAGCGCAGAGGAGAAAATCTGCATGGCTGACCTGCAGCTGACCAGGGACAGATGAGTGAGCATTCTGCAGACCTGCAGTGCTCACCCGTTGGTCCCTGAGAAATAAAAACAACGGTCATTTCCAGCCACCGGGTTCTGCGGTGTTTCGCTACGCAGCAGCAGCTCCTGGTGTGCGGGGACTCCAGCTCCAGCCCTTTGGCCCCAGAGCACACGGCCTCTCCCGACCCACTGCGGCCTCGCTCCCTTTCTGCTGCCCCTTTTGTTTACGGTTTTGATAAATGCAATCCTTTCTGTGCAGGGGGAACCCTAAGGTTTCCTCTCCTTTTCAATGGATATTACCTACTTTCCTTTCTAGATGTTTTCTCACCCTTGTCGGAACCTGTCATCCGTGCTTAGCCGACTGGAGGGTTCTGAGCTACCTTTGCAATTCAACCGTGCAGCCTGGAGGCTAGCTTACCTGACATAAATACACGGTCGGGGGAGTTTATCTGGTGGGAGAGGTTTCCTACAAGTTTCCGAAATATAGGGAGACACCTGTTTCGAAACAACAAGTATGTTGCGTGTCTGTGCCCAAGAGACCTTGGTGGACCCACTGATATTTAGGCACTGTGATATTTTTAACTACTTGTTATTCAGAGGGGGAAAATGGGTGGATAAAGGGAATTAAAAGTTTTGGAGTTCTTTTATTGTTACTAGGAGTCTTGCCCACATAATCTATTTAATCCTCACAAAAGCTTCACGAGGTTTGTAATATTCATACATCTTAAAAATAAAATAATCATTTAGTTTCATAAAAGTTAAATGTTTCCTACAAAACAATTAGCTTTTACATCAGTGAAACATTGAACGGCGGGATGACCCAATTTCTGGTACAATTAGATCTGACAGAACCGGTACCACTCACTTACAGGAGACGGGTCTTCCTTTCGCAGCCTCACGGCTCACTCCTTCCGTGGCCTTGGAACAGCCCAGTCTAGCCCTGTTTGTCAGCAAAGAAGGGGCCCCACGGCTTCTAGGCTCAGAACTGAACTACTTCAACAGTCACAATAGTAACGTCAAAAGGTACACTTTTACAACCTCTAGGAAGGCAAGTCCAAAATGTGTGTAAGTTATTTGTCCCCATAACAAAGGTGGCCGTCTTTAGTTTCTCCTAAGCGATATTTCAACCCAGTTGTTTCGAACAATGATCTGTCCTCTGTTTACGTGTGTGACCTGCCCTGTGTTTGAGGCGTGCACTCAGGACTCCGACACGTGGGGTCAGAGCCAGGCCCACTGTGACCCTGGGCAAACTGCTTCCTGCTCAGCAGAACAGACCTACTGATAAGCGCTACCGAGAGGCGTTGCAGCTAATGAAGTACACAAACATTAAACACTTGGTGTGACGCTTATAGTACATGCGCAGTTAAGTCCACTTGTGTGGCTGGCTTCTTTGGAGGAAGAGTCAAGTAGCAATGATTTTGGATCCAAACCCTACCTTTTACTTTCCACGGTACACTCAGCAACTCACGCCTCCGCCGTAAGATAGTATCTTCATTTACAAGACCGGGTATTAAATTGTCCTCTACAGTTATCTAAGGATTAGAAAACATGCATTATCATTTTGAGTTTTAGCACCCAGCTGGGCCAAAGTATGTGCATTAAAGGAAGTAGCTCTTGTAATTAGATCTCCTGGTGCCAAAAGAGGTAGCTTGTTAGTGAAGGAAGGGGGAAAATGGAATCAGACGTTGAGACTAGGGAGCTGAACCGGACTTTGGGCCTGATTTACCAGAAAGCTATAGCACTCACAGGCTCCCAGGGGACTCCCACATCCTCCACTGAAGCGATTTAATCCCCAAGCAGTCCCCAAGTGGGCAGGAGGAGACTTCCCAGGGAACAACCAGCCCATTCCCCACAGATGACTGGTGGGAAGAAGGTCTGGGAAAGGGGAAATTCCTCTGCTAGGCGCAGGCACAGTGGGAGCTGAGATGGCGACCGTAAAGGGGGAAAGGCCAGATTGGCTAGCGAGAGGACCCAGCAACAAGCCAGGGAAGGATTAGAAAAGAGATTTCTTAGTTTGAGAAAAAGCCTGCTCTCTCCAAGCCCAAGGTAATATAGTGAAAACTTCACAAAATTCTGTCTGGGCAGCACGCGCTTGCCCGTTCTTCTGTGCACTCCCTCCACAGTGCTGAGGGCCTGGCAGCCACGTGGCTCCAAGCGCTGGCCTGAGTGTGGCCACACAGCGCTCCCAGAGTGCCCCTGGGAGCAGAGACTGTGCTGGGCCGCCGGAGCCCGCGGTGGTGGCAGTTCGGTTCCGGGTCCTGACACTCCTGGTGGGCACTTATGCTCGCCCAGCCCAGACTTATTCCTCAGTGAGACAGAGCTACGCCATCTGGTCATGAGTGAGACTGCAGCACCCAGGGACGGTCCTTAGTTTCTGCCACAATAAATCTTACCGCTATGCCTCATCTTCCTCTGTGTGGGTCCCCATAACGCTGTTCTCGTGACTCCAAGGAAGAGCCCTATTTCCGCCAGCAACACTGGTGCGGTGATACTTCCATTTCTGACCACAAACCTGGAATTTCCTCCCATAGAGGAACTTCACTGGGCAAATCAGTGCTTAGTGCATGGGACAGCAGAGGAGCATGCAGGGCCCACCGCGTGCGTTCGTCTTCCAAACAATTAAGCACAGTGCTCAATCAGGGGAAGCTGCATTCCTAAATTTATCTACAGTGCAGTGCATAACATCTGCATCTGTAAGGGAGCAATTTATATGCCTGTGGAGAGCCCAACCTGCTCGTGATTGGATTCTCTCTCTCTCCTTATCTAGTATTTCTTTATTATTTGGTAAATCTTTCCCTTTCAAAACCCTGCCAACATTGGCAGGAATCTTCTCCATCCTACTGCCTAGATATTTCACATCACAAAAGAAGCCTGAGCAGAGGCTCTGGGTAAGTTCCCTCCCGTCACCTCGCACGTCTCACTGAAACCTGGCGTCTCCAGTTGGCAGGAGATCCAAGGAAGGGTCTGGCCCTCTCTTCCATTCTCGTCTTTGGCGGAGTTCGGTTTGCTATTTAAATGACTAGGTTTGTCGTTTTTTGATTAGAACTATTGAGAATCTCAGCTCTACCTGGCACTCTCCTAGGGGCTTTATACATGGTATCTCATTTAAATTATTCATCACATCCAAAAGTGGAAGAAAAATTGTATTATATCTGGGAAGATGTAATAGATCAGTGGTTCTCAAACTTGAGCACGTGTTAGAATCACCTGAAAGGCTGTTAAATCACAGATTTGGGGCCCTGGCTGGCGTAGCTCAGTGGATTGAGCATGGGCCTGCAAACTAGAGGATCACGGTTTGGTTCCCAGTCAGGGCACATGCCTGGGTTGCAGGCCAGTTGCCAGCAGGGGATGCACGAGAGGCAATTGATGTTTGTCTCTTTCTCTCTTTCCCTTCCCCTCTAAAGATAAATAAATAAAATCTTTTAAAAAGCAACAACAACACAGATTTGGGAGCCTTGCTCCAGACTTTCTGGTTTCTTTGGGTCTGGGCAGGGCCAGAGAATCTGCATTTCTAACAGGTTTCCAGGAGATGCTGACATGACTGGTCCCACGTCCACACTTTCAGAAATACTGCCATAAGCTCTAAGTTTGCCTAATTCAATTTACCAGCCAGATAATGCTGAGCAAACTAATCTCTCAGAGCCTCATTGTCATCATCTGTAAAATAAAAATAATATTTGAGAATTTGTTCTAGATGATTACCATTAACCATTGTCACCTCTAAGACAATTATTAAATGTTTGATATCTTCCCCTCTCCTTTTCTGAAATCAGAAAAGCCATATTATGCCACAGAACACAGAAGGAAAAAAGTATTTTTTCTCAGCATCCTAGCAGCATGAAGTACTGGAAAAAGCAAGAACTTGGCATCAAATTTAGGTGCAAACACTGTTTCTACTTTCAGTGTCCAGACCACATCACACTCTGCCCTTGAACCCAGCTTCCTCACCCATGGACTGGGCTGGGCCAAGTTCACACTTCTGCTATTCAGCCGGAGGGGCCTTTCCATGTGGTTGCCACAGAGGCCCCTCAGCTCAGACTCAACGGGAACCAACCTCATAACCTTTCTGTCTATACACGGTCTTTCTCCTGATGTCTAGATTTTAGTAAGTTGCAATAAAATCCATTCAATTGCCTGGCCTAAAAATCTTGGGGTGACAACAGGTTCTTTGTCATTGGCTCTTTATACCCATTGATCTCAGAGATTTTCTTCTAACCATTTCTCAAATAATTTGTAACCTTTTTGAGGCTTAATTCAGCTTTTTACCATCTCTTTCTGATTCTGCTGCAAGAGCCAGTGGAGTTGAGAGTTGTCACTGATTTGATCCTTCTTTTGTGTTTAGAAAGCCCTCTCGCTCTTAAACTAAAGACCCGTAAGCTCTTTCCCATCTCCCCTGCCCGATGGCCCCCGGACTTGCTAATGAGATGTGCCTGCAGGTCAGGAGCTAGAAGCAGTGGAAACCAGGACTCCGCTGCTGTAAGTGCTGTGACGACAGCAGGCGCCCCAGCATCTCCCGGAAGAATGAGTAGGCCTGGTCCCGGGGTAGCACAGCCTGTGACTTCCGTGCCCACTGACCTGGGCGGTGCGTGCCACTGTCTTCACAGGCCCAGGTCTGCCAGCAGAGTAGAGTGACAAGCCACTTTGGTGTGTCTGGGTTTGTCCCAAACGCTCTGAGGGACTCTCAGCTTTAAAACTGGGACAGTTGTAGCCAATCCAGTGGAAAGTCTGGGGGTATCTGTGGAAAATTTGTTCCTGACCGCAGGGGCTCAGGCTTACGTCTCTGAACCTCCCAGACACGCATAGATACTTCAGTTCCCTTCAGTGACGACGTTTCATGCCCATATTAGCAAGATACTCAATGTTGTTTGTGACGTCCAGTCTCCTTCCCCTGACGTCCTCTCCCACGCTGCTGCCAGCACCCCCACCCTTGCTCATCCAGGTTGCCCCAACGCCCAAGCCATTAGATGACCTTGTCTCGATTACTGAGTCTCACAGACACCTCGCAGCATTGCCCGAGCAGAGAGGGGCTCCCCTTCCCACCCTCAGTGTGGGGCCCCTCCTCTGGGTGTCTCTCAGGGCTCGTCGATTGAGGCTTGGTGAGGTTTTTTTATTCAGAGCTGCTGCAACCAGATGTTTGGTGCTTCCGTTGATTTATGGAGCGTTTTCCCCCTGAATTTTACTAGTTATGCTTGCATGCCTATTAAACTTTGAAAATGTTCTATCACAGCAATTTTTGAAGTAGACTTTCTTATTTTTACACCTGGACTCCTGCTACTTGCAGCACAGCAAGTGTTTGCAGTATCTTAGGAATAAATAAGTAAAAAAAAAACCCCCCACACACAAAAGAACCCCTGTGTAAAACAGTGCCCGTTCTGGACTGGTGTTGTTAAGAGGAGGTTCATTTGGCAGCTTCTTCCTTGTGGGATGCCTTCCTGTACTGAATACATACAATAGAAAAAAACACCAAAAAAAGAATAGAGCCTATTTGAAACTAGAAGGAGAGAGGACTGACTGCTGAGTGGGTGAAGACGAGAGAAAGAATAGACCCCAGGAGCCCATCACCTCTTCTGAAGACACACAGTAGCACTGAGGATTGTCTGTGCCACAGTCACAACCCAGGGCTTTGCCTGACGCGACAGCGTTGTCATGGGAAACACGGTAACTTCATAGTCAGACACGAGTTCGTGCATTTCTAATCCAGGCTGACAATAACTTAATCAATAGCCATGATTCCGCAACAACAAGCCCTTCTTTGTCCTTTCATCTCCACATTAGTGGGTGTACTGTCTGGTTTCTCGATTACCGATTGGTTAATCAATACAACCCCTTACTAAAGTAGGTGGTCACATTGTATCTGTTGGATGGGCTCAAAGTGTGTGTGACAGATTTTGAGTCCTGAGGTCTCACTCGGTTTAGAGGACCTTTATGGTTCTTCCTACGTAAATTGCAAGAGTGTGAAAAGAAACCATATTTTGAAGCCTAGACTTGGATTCAGTTAGATCTGTGACCTCCAGGGTATGTGTCATAGGATGACCTCCTTAGTGTTTATGAGCTTCATTTTTTCACTGATAAATGACCGATTATAGAGAAGATTCAATAAAACGATCTAATTTAGACAAAGTTGGCACAGAACCTAGTATATGCGCAACGACTAGCTTTCCGACACCCCAGAGAGGTCAAGAAGAAGTCAGTGATTAAAAAGACTTCATTGAGCAGCTGCTATTCAACTTGATTCTTTTTCATCGTTTTTCATCCCTTTGCTTAACCTTCTGATTTGGTCACATGGTGGAGCATGTGCAGACGGTGCACACAGTCCAGTGGACGACCCAGATGATAGCAGTGCCTTGGGAATGGGGTATAACGTGCAAGGGCAACTTGATTCCAACCCTGCTCAGTCCACTCCTGAAGCCCCAGGGAACTTCACGGGGAAGGGCCAGGTAAGTGTGGCTGTTGAAGAAGAAAAGGGAAGGAATCTCACAGGCAGAAAGTTGGGAGGACGGTGCTCTGGGAGAGACCTCTTGGAGGGACCAGACCTTGAATGTGTCAGGAGGCCAGAACGAAAGGCTCTGAGGGAGAAGTAGGAGGAGCCGAGGTGGAAGAGATGGTTCCGGGGGCCATGTAGAACGGTCTCAGTGATAAAATACTCCTTCTTCCTGGGACAGGTCATGTCCACGGACTCCCCACCCTGTTATGTCACTGGTCTCTGCAACGGAGGGTTCTGACCCACGGGGAGGGAGGGGGCTAATAAATCTCACCTGGCAGGCCTGAGCAGCGGGAGAAATGGTCGCGGAGTTAGCGAGTTCGGAGAAGCTGGGTTGGAGTGATGGGGATGAGTGTGGTTTGGGGCATGTTAAAGTGAGGAAACCGTGAGTGATGCAGAGAGATGTGCGCGGGGAGATTCGGAGAAGAATGGCGGTGCTGCGCCGTCACCATGGGGTTCGAAGGAGGCTGACCATCCATCCGTGGGCTGAACTGTTGCCCGAACACCTACTGTGTGCTGGACAGTGTGCTGTTGGTACCTCCACACTGTGAACTATTTTTACTCTTGATACACTATAAGGATGTCTTTTCCTTTTCTTTTATTTCCTATGTGTCACCACTTAAGACTGAAAAGAACAAGAGAAGGTCGAGAATCTTTGTTTAAGGCTACTTGACAAGAACAAGACACGCTGGATTTTAATTACTGTTTGCTGGCTCCAAGGCCCATCTTACTGGAGAACTAGACTGTGGACTGAATTTCTAATGAACAGTTGGGTTTCGACATGAACAGGGGAAGATGGTACAGAGGATAGTAATTTGGCTGAAAAATTAGCTTGGGGAAAAAATAGAGATGAAGGGAATAGCTTGGCAGAGGGAGAGGTCAGTCTGCTTTGAAGTAAGATTCATGCATTATTCAGCATTTATAAATGAAAAACTACTATATGGCCGTACAGTGCTTGTTCGTGGTGTCGTGAGGGTGGCAAAGCTGTATTTCTTCCCTTGAATAGATTGCAGCCTCGGGGCGGACACAGCGTCTCGGAGAGAAGCCATCAGGGTACGGTGTGGTGAGCACTGTGAGAGTCAAAGTCTCTGAGTGCCGGGGGAACCTCAGAGAAGAGCTACCCGAAGGTTTGCTGGAGGGTGATCTCGCTCGGAGTCAGTCGCCAGGAGGGCTGGTCCCTGGACAAGGAGCACGAGAAGCAATAGGGAGGGCAGAAGATGACGAGCAAAGGCCTGTGAGGAAGCGGCAGGGCAGGGTGCGTGACGCGAACACAAAGGGGTCTGGTGTGGCTGGAGTTGAATGCGACGAGCAGAGAGCCAGGAAAACCAAGGCAGGAGCTGGCATCTCAGGAGCCCTACTGTGTACTCATCAGGCAACTCCCCCAGTCAGACTGGCATCTCAGGAGCCCTACTGTGTACTCATCAGGCAACTCCCCCAGTCAGATTTAAGTAGCAATAATAGTTAACACTTTCTGAACACCAAACATTTATAAAATTTTGCATTCAGACCGGTCCTATGCTTTATCTGGTATTACATCCATGTACCCCCATAGCCCGTACTATGTCCTGAGGTATAATCTGGAGAAGCTAAGTTATATTCCACTGGACGGAGGGATATCTGTCAGCACAATGACTATTTATTGAGTTGTTACCACATGCCAGGCACTAGTGTACGTGATTTGTCAAGATTTGCTCCTTTAACGTTAATAACAGACCCGTCGCTCTAGTGTTCGGCTCTCAACTCCAGAGACGCGAGGAAGCTCGTTTCTTGAGTGACCCCCTCTCCCTCGGCTGAAAATAAACTCAGCTTTGTTGTTAGGTCTTTGCTTGGTTCTCTAACAGGTGAAAATACCCGCCGCCCCCCCCCCCCGCCGCCGCCAAAAGGGTGTTGCCTTGTTTAATACTCACTACAACCATTGGGACTATTTTTACACTTAAAAATGTTGATGCACAACATATATTTATATTTGTTCAAGGCCTCACAGCTGGCCGCAGGTGGCAAAGCCAGGCACAGGATTCCAATCTTAAGGTCAGGGTTTGTCGAAGGCGGGGAAGCCAGTGACTTCAGAATTGCCTGTGTGTCTGTGGAAATGCAGGGTGCTGGGTGCCCCCCAGGCGTGCCAACTCAGGATCCTCGGGTGTGAAGTCGAGGAACTGTGCATGTGACAAGTTCCGCCAGTGTCCCTCGTGTAGGCCAAATCTGTAAACTCTCAGTCTGACACGACTTCTGGGAACTCCAGTTCCTTACCACTCACAAACTGAGCTCTCCCCTTCCATTCCTTCGATCAGATTCTGTGCTCTTCACACCCCGCTGCAAAAGCAAGTCAAGTCACCCAGCTTTCTGATCCAACTGCAGATCCTGATGCAGGGTGTCTCCTGTGGGGCTCGACTCTCAGATTTCCAGCGAGCTCCCAGGGCACCAAGGCAGACACTGAGGTGTGCTGCTCCGACGTCCCTGCGAGAGAGGACTCGCCGCCCAGGTGTGAGCAATGTAGCTGACTGGCAGCCCGCCATGTCAGCTCCTTCATGGTCTACCTCAACCGCCAAACTGAGGCCACGGTCTTCACAGAGCACCCCGCTCCTATCTATAGCCAAGCATGGTATTGGTCCGCGGGCAAGGCCACGCTGACCCACAGTGAGACTCTCCTCGCAGGCCACCTCTGCCCCGGACTCCCACCAGGCTGACAGGGATGTCACTACACACACATTTCACGCGAAGGCTCCCCACCCTTTGCTGCCCCGCCATTTCCTCTCTCAGGTGTTGCTCTTTTGCTCTGAATTCAACAGTTGCCTCTGGAGAACCCAGAGACACACCCACGCTCCATGGTCTGAATGACAAGGAGGCACTAAGTCTTTCTGCTGCATCTTGGCTTCCGGACTCTGAAGCAGGTGATGATGGGTCCTCTGCTCGTACTGGCTTTGCAGTGAATTCTACCTTGACCTCATCCCTGAATTCAGGGTGCAGACCAAGGTGAACTTGGAACACAGACAGGAGGGGGCCTGATCCACGACCACTCTCAGTGGTTAGGGTCGCTTTGAGCCTCCCTCTGACCTGGGTGTGTTCCCCTGGCTCTGAAACACAGTCTCTTTTCATGCCTTTTGCAGGGGGCCTCCTATTAGCAATAAAAGGTTTTCATAAGCAAAATCTCATGATGAAACATACACACACAATAGTCACAAGAAGCAGCTTGCGCTGAAGTGAGGAGGGCGACAGAGTCTAGCCTGCTACCTACCCCAGTCCGAAAGTTTGCCATTAGGCCCTCAGGCTCAGTTAGGTACCATTTAAAAAACAATTTTTTCTCAGGCTGGCTCCCAGGATAACGGGCTAGAACTATTTTTCACAGCCTCCTAATAGATACCTTGCTTGAAACTGCTGTTTAAGTCAGAACCACCAGTTTCCTTTCAATGAATTGGAAGGTAATGCAGTTTTAATTTTAAGTCCAATTATATCTTGAGAGATGAAGAGTGTAGAGTGAATCCTTGCTTAGGGCCAAGTAGCAGTGATAAATCATTCACTTGCAGGATCGGATTGCTTCCAAGTTCCTCTGGGCCTCTCAGAAAACAGAAGAAAATAGTTAAAACCAGCCTCTTTGGTGAAAAATAAAATGGAAGAGAAGGTCGAGGGGGACCCTGCCTGTATCACTCACGATGTCTCAGTTATCCTGCAGCTGAATAAAAGCCCAGTGGCACATCACAACAGCCTCGTTCTTGCTCATACTTCACGTCAACCCAGCTCGCCCAGGAACCAGCTATCCATGCTTCCGCTGCCCAGCTCTCCAACACGATGCACACTTCAGGGTCAGCACTGCAGAGGGAGGGAGATTCGGTGAATACGCTGTGTTCCATTTATAACCGATAGACCAGCACCAGTCACACGGCCAAGATGAACTTCCAGAGACAGGGAAGAGCAGTGTTGTGCCTTGTGCCTAGAGGGGAGCTGGAACTGAGAGGTCAAGATCACCAACGGCTTTAATGATTCCTTCACTGTCTTTTCTTCTGTGCTCATGGTGTACAAATAAGACTGAGGCGGAGAGTAGAAGTAATGTAGGTTAACTGTCCACTACGCCCCCCCATTTTGGTCAGGGTCTTTGGGATTTGATCTCTTAATAATGTTGTTGGGTGAGTGTGATTTTCTTGTTCATGTTGTTGTGACCCAGAGAAGTCCAAGGCTTTTCCTGAGACCAGACAGCAGGCGGGTGGAGTTGGGATGCTCGCACGGAAATATCTGAGCCCAGCGCGCACGCCCTCTCTCATCACCCAGTGCTGCAGGCTTGGCTTGGAGACTTGCACACTACATTCACACTTGCAGGTGCCAGGGGGCTGGGCCAAGGGAGAATTAGGAGAAGGGGATGAAATAAGCTCTTCAGAAAAACTGATTAATCTAGCGTAAGAGGGCCTGCCTACAATAACAATTGTGGCCAATCATTGAGTTGCTGCTGTGTGTCTCGCTAACAATGTTTTGCATGCACCATCACACATGTACATACATATACCTGTGTATATACATGCATTTATACATATATATACACATTTTGTTTTGTTTCTGCCATCTGCTAGTGCTATGATCTAAGGAATTTTTGTATTTCCTGCATACTTTTATTTTAAGAATGAAATGAAATTAAAATGTAAGTGGGAGGTTATATGTAAATCATCTTGATCATACTAGGTGCTAAGAAAGACAGGCAGGGACCATCCTAACAAGTAAATAGCACTGTCTTTGGGGATAAGATACCGGCCTTTAAATCCCAGCCTTTTCACTTGGCTGCGTCAGTAAATGGCTTACCTCCTGCTCCCCCTGACTTAGGGCGAACTCTATTTGTGAAATGGGAGTAACAATTTCAACGTGAAGAGATGTCCAGAGTGTTGCGTGAGAGACAATATGTGATTTTTCCAAGGGAATAATGGTTCTCCATAAACAGCGCTGCCCTTTCTTCCCTTGGTGACTGTCAGCTCATGGTGGCTGAGAGAGCACCCCACGAAGTTCCCTGGATGTCTTTAAGCGCAGCTGCTGCTGTACGACAGGGAGCGCCATTGTGCTGATCGCATTGCTCACGGCCTTTACAGTCAACATCTTGTTCCCTAGGCAAAGCCTGATCCCATCTGGCAAAATACATGTCTCTTAGTCTTGTTTCTGAGCTCAGCAACCACTTTTTCAAGCCAATTCAGTCCTGGAGCACCTCGGTGTTATGGCCGATCTCTTCTGTCCTGGGAGCACTTCCCACGAGGTCACTTCTGGGTGTTGGGGAGGTCGTCCTGCCCTCGGCTGGGAGGACCACGAGAGGCAGCGTGCTCCTCTGCTCCCAGTGCCTTTGCAATCCCAGATTTCCGGGAAGGGAGTTCCCGGTGAGTAGAAATGAGGAAGGGGCAGGAGAGGCCACAGAGGAGCACGCAGTGCTGGAGGCCAGAAGCAGCGGGCAGGCGCCTTGTGGGTCCCAGCTCCCAGCGCGAGGGCTGCGCTTTGTCAGCCCCAGAGCCCAGAGTGGGCTACAGTCGCTTCAGAAGGGACAGCCCCGCAGGGAGACCCTAGAGGTGGGATGGATGGTCAGGAAGTGGACGTAAGTCAAGGTGACCAGAGGAGACTCATTGCCCTGGAAACAAACTTTTGGAAATCAGAGTGCCAGACAAATATTTTTCTGCTTCTCCAAAACAGAATGACTGAAACAGAATAGAATATTTAGAAAAGGATGGAGAGCAGGCCTTCCAGGGACCTTTCCAGTGAAGAAAGACACCTCCTTATTTTTTCATTTTTCCAACTCCACCTACAGCGCCAGCTCCTCTCTCTGATGGCTTAACACGTGCTGTTAATGACCTGTGACAGCACACTCTTCAGACCTCCATGCCAATACATCAACGCGATTGTCTTGGTGGACCCATCTGGCGGGAATAAAAAATGCCAACTGTGGGGCTTCTACAAACCCAAAGAAAGAAAATGCATCATTGTTTTGAACTTAAGAGCTTTGAAAGTTTTTCTCCTATTGGCCTGTCTGATGGCTTTCTGCACGCCATGCCTATTCTGGGTCTCCTGTGTTTACGTCTATTTCATTTGTGAGATGCATTCTTCACTGGAATGCAAGCATAAAAGTGAAAACAATGTGTGTGTGGTCCGCCCTTACATCCCACAGCTGCGCTCCGCTGGCCCTTCGGAGAATCTCCACTGTCTTTGTGGACTGAAAGACTGGCTCACTGAACAAAAGGATAAACGGGTGAATGAATGAATGAATGAGCGAGCCTAGGAGGATGGTAAGTTTGGGAGAAGTAGTCTAGGATTTGTTTAATTTGTAAAACTTTGAGGACTGGCAGCCCACTGTCTACGCTCAAAGCCCTTCCAAACCAAGTCCGACTCAGCCCTGGGAGTGAACGCAGGGCTGTCTTCCACTCTCAGCTCCAGGCACCCACAGAGGTGTCTCCTGCCAGCCACCGCGCTCGACTCCCTGCCTCACTGGGACAACCGTCTTTTCCTGCAACAGCCTCGCTCATGTTAGCTGGCTCCCTTTCTGGGGGACGTGGGCTGAATCGCAGCATGGGCTCTGAGCATGGACACAGCAGGACTGAAGTGGGGCAGGCCATCGCTGCCTAAATAATTGAGGGTCGTGGTGATAACCCTCCCAATGGCCCCTTTACTCTGGGTCCTGGTTCTTTTCTCCCCCTATGAAGTGAAGCAAGGCAATTGCCAAGTGTCCCAGACGATTTGGAAGCCTGGGATACATGTGTCTCCTCAGCGTGACACAGCTCTGTGTCAACGTGCCAGCAGTGGGAGAGAACCGACACAAGCTGGAGTCTGATGGACGTGGGGCTGATTCATGTGGAGACGGAGTAACAGGCAGGGATTTTAAAATTTGATGGAGAGCTGAGGAAATTCAATAAAAGTGTGTCTGTGGAGGCAAGTGTTACTATGTGCAAATGTTTCCATAAACACCTCTGAAGAGATAATGTTATACAGGTGAGCTTAATAAAAAAGGATTTTCCTTTCCATTCCTGCTAGTCTGGGCCTATCACAAAATCCCCTGTGAGAGGGCAATGCCGGCTTTGGGGGACTGTTCCTCCTTAGTTATCTACTTCCCTTTTCGACCTCTCTAATCTTGCTCCCACCGCCTCTCAGTTTTTATTGAATTTTGGCAAGAGGAGAGAATTTTGCTTGAGAGGGTTTTCCTAGAAAGAGTAGGTTATCCCACTGACAAGCGCATGTCATGCCAGTGCCTACCAAGCCACCTGAAGCTGAAGGCGCAGCATCCTAATGAACCCAGGTGACCCTGGGGAGCAAGAGAAGGCAGTGGGAAAAAAATGCTGCATAGCACAAGAAGCCGCTACCCTGGGACAAGTCTTCCTGTACGGGGCCTGGTGAATGCACCGGCCTTGGAGCCTAGAATACCGAGTTTTAAGTCCTCACTCAGCCTCCTAGCACCTCTCTGTGATCCCCAACAAGTCACTTAATTCCTGTGAGTCTAAACGTCATCCTTTAGAAATATGAGGTAATTTTTCTTCCTGGAACGGGTGGAGGAATAAATTATAGGGTTATACAAACTACTGCACCCAGAGCCCGGGTACAATAGTTCCCTACAAGCTCAAAATGGTCCAATGCCCTCCCTGTTTTTCAGAGCCAGAAAGGATGCCAGAAGACGTAGGAGGAAAGACATATTCTTTAGCTTTTATCTGGCTTTTGGACAAGAAGGCAACCGTTAACATATAAGTGAACTTGAAGTCTGCTAGAATTATGAACATAAACTGCTTCCTTTTTGTACGTGTGTATTGGCCCAAGAAACATAATCCAAGGAGGAAGAGTTTGATTTCCCAGTCTTAGTCTCTGCTCAAGTCTGTCCTGAGAAATGAGGGGAAGCCATTGAGGTGGGAGAAGAGAAAGACGAACAGCTTAGGATGCCTGAAGATTCCATCTGGGGGCCCCGGATAAGGAGCAGAGTCTGCCGAAAGAAGACGAGCCGGGTATAGCGCCTGCCCCATTTAATTCACGTGCACTGGAGTGTCACCTTCATCTGGTGCACTTCCCCCATTGTCAAGGCCAATCCTGACCGCAGCAAAGTAGCAGCGCATGCACCCGGTTCATAAAAGCAGTTCCTGGGCTGCCGTGTAATGGTCCGCACCTCAGTATCAGTCCTTGGGTCCGTTTCACGTTGCCTTGCTTTTTCACATGACCATCTACTTGTCCCCTAAGCTGGTGACTAAATGGCCTTTAGTTTCACCCATGAATTTATTTTCTTTACCTTGCTCCAGAGTCAATCCACTGCCATTTGGACCAGACAGAACTTTTTCTCAGCAGGTTATTCAGCAACTAATCGACTCAGCAACAGCGCCCTATGTCAAGGAAAAGGGCACTGAACAAGCTAAACAGAAAAGTGACCCTTGATTCAAGACCATTGCAGTAGGAGAGCAGGAACGCACTCAACTCCGATAGGGAAACAGGAAGGCAGGAGGGTTCTTGAGTGCCGATGTGAGCCAGGGGAGAATCACCAAAGGGTTAGGGAGAAGCTGGTCTGTGTCATCAGACCACCTGTGTCTGTTAACGCCCTTCAAACCCCACCCTCCCACAGAGACCTGAGGTGGGGGTGCTATCTCCTTCAGGGCCACATTTGGAGGGATGGCTTTCAGACCCTTGAGAAAGATGTATGACATTATGGGGCTAATACGATTGGCAAGAGGCCAGAAGAGGACTTGTATCTCAGAAGACGGGGGATAGAATTTTCAACGGATAGTTCTCTAAAGTAAATGCTCTAAGAAAAAGGAGGCGGGGAGCCCAGAGTCAGGAGGAAGCCTGTGGGAAGCTCTGTCAAGCTGAGAGGAACACCGAGGTGACCCATCTAGTCACCCCTCCCCGCATCAGAACTGCCGGCCTGCGTAGCCTGCAGAGCGCACCGGGAGCCCCGCACCTTCCCAGCCCCTGGCACAGGGGTCTGGATGACCACTTGACTGGAACGGAAAATGCGAATATGCCTGGTGAAACCACGTGGCTATAATGACCCATTTTCCCTTAGTGAAATAGTTCCCCTCCCCTGACATAGGACTTTGTCATCCTTCCTGTTCTACTTTCCAGTCATTAGACACTCCTGGTTCCCACATGCAGATGTCGTCCCCATCTCAAACTCCAGACGCAACCAAAGTACTAACAGTTCAACAAAAAGGTCACGTGGGGAAAAATTTAGTAGAGACACATTTTTAACATATCACGAAACTTCTTGGCCGGGAGGTTGTGGGTGGGGAGGCCACGCCCGGTAGAACTCCCAGGTGTCCATTTCGGAGACCTGGTCAAGAGCGCCCGCATCTAGCATCCTATCGTGCGTTCAAGAACATGGGGAGGGAAATAAGTTATCGATGGAGAATTTACAGGTTCAATTTTGACAAGATGAGTTTGAATTTTCATATAGTACATTTTTGTCTCCCTCCCCAGACAAAAATGTATTGTTGTCTCCCACTTTACAATCTAAATGGAGTTGGTAAAATCTGGGGCAGGTGCTGCTCCTTCCCCTACACTCTTAACATCTTCCCCACACTTCTGTTCTGAATGACATGATGGCCCACTCCATCCTCTCTAACTGTTTCTCACGGACAAAGCCTCCTTGCTCACCAAGTCCATGTTTCGTAAGACGGGTCTTCATCTTCCATCTCCCATGGAAGTTTCCGCAGTGATCAGTAGAAGAAAACACAACGTGCTGTGAGTGCCGGAGAAAGTCAGACCTCTGCAAAGGCATTCATTTCCCTTTAATAATGTCCAGGTCCCTTGCCAACGAGTCAGAAGAGGTTTAATTTTCCTTTATGAAGTTTCTATTAACATTGTACAGTCTACTTCTGATGTTTCTGATTATCCAGTTAATGTATTATTCAGGTTCTTTCTTATACTTGTCGAAGTCACTGGAGGTTTTTCTTTATTTTGTTACCAATTAGCACCTGTATCAGCTGGGAAAAAATTGTATTGTTCAGTGTTATCCAATAATGTTGCTCATCAGCCACTTCAGAGAAAAGCTGCTTAAGACAAGATTGAAACTCTTTAGTAAATTGGTTTTTAATTTGTTTTCTCAACAAACACGTAAGTCAAACACTAGGGCTGCAACAGTAAGGCCCCATTTCTTTCCTTAATAAAATTCTAACTAAGAGGCAATCCAGCCTTTACTATAGGTTATTAATATACCCACTTTTCTAGCAGGTTAAAATGACAGCATTGAAATTTATAGGGTGCCTCATTTAAATAGGGGGTGAGGTGTGGGAGTTACTGTGTCAGCGACCCACTGGCAGCTAGCGATGCCCGCACCGCACCTGTGGTGGACGGTCTTACTGTTTCTAATAGTTTGTGCCGCCCACGGCCCTGGCTTTTTGCCATGGGACTTTGGAGTTCTTCTTCCTAGAGTTTGCCTCATCGATTCTGGTTTGGCATAAGATTTTGATCAGAAGTTCCAAGACTTGTCCTGAAGAAGCATCTAGTGTTTCTGCTCACTGCTCCCGCACTTCCGTAACCAGGAGAACGTAGGCCTAGGGCGGACGCAGGCCCCAGGGGGACACAAGACACATGGGGCAGATCTGATCTGAACCTGAAGGTGGGCACCAAGCTGACCGGCAAATACATGATAAAGACTCAGTGACTTCTGTTCCATGCCATTGAGTCTGACCTATTGCATTACAGGACATTGTTACAGCAACAACTACTGATACTCATATCCTCCCTTCTTTTAGGGTTCGTGGAGGGGTTTTGACTCAGGAAATGGTAGCGAGATGAAAATCATAGAATCGCTGTACCATACAGAAGTGTGTGGTGGTCGGATTCTGATTACGTTTAACAAATGGCTTGTGTCAGGTAAGAGAAAGTAACTCGGGCTGACTAAAGGAGAAAAGTAATTTAGGAGAAGGATTTCTGGTAGATGACAGAATTATGGGAAGGAAGGTTGAAAACCAAGCTACTCAAGCAAGAAGCAACCAGGAGAATATTTCATGGGAAGGATGGCCAAGGGGGGCAAACCCAGAAATGGTCATTTAAGATGCTGATAGAGACACCGTCTGGTGTGGACCCCAGCCCGCAGGGTCTGTGTGTTGTGGCTGAGACAAACAAATTCACACGGACTGCAGAAGTCCTGTGGAGAAAAAGGGATGGCATAGCTGCTCTCTAAGTGTGAGAGAGGGCTCCAACCCCTGCCTGGACAGGCTTTTATTGTTTTTCTGGGTACAGGGTGGTCCTCATTTACTATGCACGGGTTCACTTTAGGTGGTTACCTTTTACAGACAACAAAGGAGAGGATGCTGCTGATTACATCAAAGAATGTGTGCAGATGCAAAGGGAAAAGTGGTTGAACTGGTCACACTCCATACTGGGGAGGTTTAGCACAGATTTTAGGAATTTACTTTAAAGATATGCAGTAAACATTTTCTGCCTCAATCCAGGGTGAGGGAGTTTTAGCAAAAGCAAGCCTCATAGCAGCCTGGGTCCAATGCAGGCCTGATTCCCCACAGGAAAACTGATCCGTGGGTATCCGTGGGCTCGGGTCCTATGCGCCAACCTTGCTCCGCATCAGTTTTCCAAATCAGGGGCTGGGCTACATTCCCCACGCCACGCGGAACGGTTCCCTATAACCACAGTCACTCTTTCTCTGAAGCACAGCCGCTCCGAGACCCACTGCCAACCTGACTACCACTGCTGCCCACTGCTGGGGGCTTTCTAACTGGCCCCCTTGTCCTCAGCAGTATGGTGAGCAAGCCTTGGGCGTGAAGCACCTCATTGTCAAGCCCAGACCCTGTGACCATGCACTGACTTTGAGGGGGCTGGTGGGGGAGAGTATTTTTTTTCACTTGTCTTCCATAGTGAGGGCCATGGTTTTCTCCTACTAGACTTCAATGATGAGGGGTTCCCCCAGAAAAATTAAACCTATTTACTGACCCATTAAAAAACAGAAACAAATCCCCACCACACGGGGACAGCAAGGTTTGTGGTCATCCTGACCCGCTGCAGTGTTGGCTCTCAAGGAAGCCAACCACCGCTCGCTCGCTCCCACCGTCCCTGACGGATGGCTCCTCTGAGCACTGTGCTGCCCTGCACCCTTCCCTGCAGGCACAGAAGTCCTGAGGCCTCAGTGTCCAGGGTCATCTGTCCAACTCTCAGTTTCCACTGCTGAACTACAAATCCCTTAGACGCAAGAATAATCTCAATGATTTTCTCTCCTCTTTGCAGTAAACACTCAGTGCCAGGCTTATAGTCAGCACAAAATATTTATCAAACTAAACTGAATATCAGGGATAAAAATGACACCTTTAATTTACGTATTTAGTTAGTTAGTTTTAAAAGAAGTGTCAGAATGGACCACAAAGATGGTTTAGGTTTAGCCATACAATGTTGCTGATATTGCCGATAATAGACTACCCTGACCTCCACAAATGGCAATCTTATATGGTTCAACTATGTATTTAATATTCAGAGCATAGGTCACCCTGAGAAGCTGACATGAGAGCTTTGTTTCAATTAAAAGAAATACTGTCCAGAGGTATCTGCTTAGTTTGCCTCCCTGGGCTGCAGCAATGGGGTTCAGCTTAAGTCCACTGCTAGGTTTGCAGAAATGGGAGCATTTTGGTTTAATTAAGATGGAGATTTGAGGCCTTAGCGCCTCTCCTGCAGTTTTCTGCTCAATGTGCACCATGCGCAACACCCCGAGCTTTCTGCTCTCTGACCACATAGGCAGAGGGCACTGATATTCTGTCAGTGACTCTGGTGGAGGGGAGAGCCAATGAGCCTGGCACAGGGAGCCGGAGACAGTGTCGCCACCACACCCCAGTCCATCGCGGCCTCCCTGCACGAGGAGAGGAATGTCGGAAGAGAAAACAGAATCGGAGGAAGGAGCCCACTCAAGACCACACGGCTAACCCAGAGTTGGGCTGTTCCGTCAGACTCCAAAGGCCAGTAGTGGTGGGTCTAGGTGGGGAGGTGTTGGCAGCACACGCTTTACTGAGCTCCTGGCCCTTCCTGACATGCATGGCCCTGATGGCCCTGGTGCAGGGACACTTTGATGAAAGTTCCCGAGTGCTGAGTGGTTGTGGACACTGTCCTGTGCCACCGTGCGCATCCTCAGGAGGGAGTCGGTCTGTACAGTGTCAGCTGAAGTAGCAGCACGGGGGTTTCCAACGTCAGTCAAACCAGCCTCAATGCGCTTCCTCCACAGGGAAGGCTTCCAACGGCGGATCGACCGCCCGGCCTTGGCCTTGCTCAAGGTTCTGCTGCCTGTGAGGCCTGGGTCACCTCAATAGTCTGCTATTATCTCCTCACCCCACCCTGCCCAGCTCTCTGCACACGCTTTGTGGCCAGTGCGATCTTACAAAATGCAAAGCTGGGTGGGGGGGGGTGGCGCGGCATTGTTGGCTCGGTTTCTGAAGAGCCTTGACCAATAGAGCACACCGTGTCTGTATCTATGCAGAGATAAGCCCATCTGTCTATATCTGTCCTTGCCCACCCACATCCGTCCCTCTGTCTAGCCCTAACACCATCTATGTGGACTTACAGACAGATATCTATAAAAATAGACAAATGGGTAAACATATTTATATTAATAGTCATGTATCTTTGACTGCTTTTTGTATCTTTATCTCTTCCTGCATCCCTTTACTGAAAAATGCATTTAGCAATTAATATCTCCTTTTCATGAGAAACTCCTTCAATAAAAAGAGCATATTTGTGCTGTGTTTTGAAATATTTCCATCATGGTGTGATTTTGTTACCCCCTAAAATAAAAATTGTGTCATCTGTAAAATGTCCCATATCTTTACACTTTAATCAAATAATATCCATATTCCATAAGACTCAGTTTGTCTGTCTTTAAAGGATTCTGCGTTCTTCCGCTTCCCCTTTGAGAGCAGCCTGGTCTCTAGCTGGCCCCACGCTCCCGCTGAGCATTTAGGCGCCCTTTTGTGACCACATACCCCCCCCCCCCGCCCCCACTCAGCCCTGCCTCCCTCCCAGGATTCGCTTCCCCAGTCACCGACCACGCCTCCTGAATGTGGACTCCTGTTCCAAGCAGCCCTTCCTGATCTCCTGCCTCTGCTGGCCGTGCTTCTTCACACTCAGCGTGATCCCTGTCTGTCGGACCGAGTCTCAGCTTCGACTTAGGGATGCACGGGTATCTTTTCTCCACTGTGGAAACTTCTCTGCTTCCCACAGGAAGAATGGAGGCCCCTTCTCTGAGCCCACAGAGCACTATCTTTGAATTGCAAAAACGATACTACATTGCAAATGTTTGTCTACTGTTCTCCCTACCAGTCATCCAGTGATGTCTTTAAAGACGGGGGCCTTATATTTTTCGTATTTCAACCTGTCCCCCAGGAAGGGGCTTTAGAGAGAGGTGGCGCTGGGTCTTGCTGTTGAAAATGATTGAGGAAGCATATTCTCTGGTTCTAAACCTTTACCCCATTCTTTTCGTAAGCTACCGTGTTTTTACATAATGTTCCTAGAGCGACCTCGTCCTTAATATCTTGTAGCATTTAATTATGGACCTCACCTGTGGCCCACCTATTTTTCCCTGTGTCCACTTAGATCTGTCCTTTCTTGATGGTGTGTGTCCCCTCTGTGGGCCTTCTGCTGAGGCTCTGAGGGTTATAACACAGCAGGAGCCTCCTGTTGCAGCCAAGAGCTGAGGACAGGAGGAACAGGGGACATGTTCTTAACACTGATGATGGACCTGACATGAGATTTCTCATGCTGGGAATTACAGGGGCGACCCAGCTACCCCGCTGCCTCAGACCTCTCAGATCCGTTAAGCCCTCCCAGGGACCCTAACACACAGTTCAATTTTCCACATTTGCAACAATACCTCCGCCAGACCCATGTAGTGACGTCTGTTTATGTTCCTACGTGCTGTTCCCATTAAGCAGGGCAGCAATGTCAAAAAAACGTGGTGCATTATTTAATTTTCCCTGAGGAGCCAGCATCTGTTCTGTAGCAAGGATTATTACAACTGTCAGTGTTATGGTAATAATCAAGGGAGTGAGGTCTCTGCTCTGCAGGGCTACCTGGCAGGCCGCACGTGTCTGTCTCTTTCACGTTGCTCTAGAGAAGGTGACTCGGTCTGCCCCAGCACCAAGCTGTGGGTTCGAGTCACCCGGGGAAGGGGAGGGGTAGCGCAGGACTACGGGAGACTGGGTGTCTGCAGTTGGCAAGAAGAGTGACATGCAACAAGTGGCTGCCTTTCTCTGGGCCTCCCTGTCCCCACGTTTAAAGATATGGCCTCATTTAGCTCAGCAAATTTTCACTCCACCAAGAGTCCTTGAGTAGCCTGTTTAATTGGGGTTTCGCTCCTGCACATACCTGCACGGAGCTCACTGTGCCTGCTTCTCCCAGAGCTGATGAGAAAATTTCAGTGTAAATACTCTCGGAAATCCTAGCACCCTCAACAAAATGACAAAGTTTTAAGCCTTGGGCAAGGAAGTTTATTTGAGGAAATGAGCGTGGGCTTTGGTACTCTGCCTTCCGTTGCCAATGACTCCATTTGCTACGTAACGAGGAGGCAGCTGGTGCGTTGGGTCCAGTACACAGGCTCACGACAGACAGACTTGGGTGAAACCTCCTCTCTCCCACTTACTGGCCCAGTTTTCTCAAGTCTGCCTCCCTGCACTTCAGCTTCCGCGGGTCTCAAACAAGACACCAATCAGAGGGCCTCCCGCAGAGGATTCTGGGATGAGTCAGTGTGACTTAGATCATACTTGACCTCATGGCCAAAGTGCTGAGGTCATAAATGAATAATACGAATAACCAGCATTAACTAGTCTTTATAACTTCGAACACTTCAATTTCATATTTTATATATATTTATGTGTTTAGTCCATTTTAGTGTTCACTGAGTTAGTAAAAAAAGTTATGAACAAAATGATAGATTCTACTACTAAGAAGCTTAATTTTAGCCAGAGTAGTACTACATCAGGGAATCTATGGGTTTTTTTTAGTAATTAGTGATAAACAATGAACTAGACATACTAGAGACAACTTCTAATGAGAAGAAGAGGCCTTGGTGGTACATAAACCTGTGAGGCGGAGCTTGGCCGGGATGTGAAGGGCAGTGTGTCAAGGCCTTGAGCTCTCTGTCCTACAGGCAGTAGGAAACTGTTCTTTTTGTTTGTAAAAATAACAAAAAAAGAGTTTCTGTGTTTTAATGATGTTGATTTAAGTGTTAATTATGCTCTCTTTTCATAAATATTTATTTCACACCCACAAAATGCTAAGCATTGTGTTAGAGTTACAGTATCCACAGATTACTTGCAGTACAGTAACTTAGCCGGTGTTCCGTGGAGCAGATAGAACGTGAGGAAGGAAATGAGTGACAATACAGATTGTGGTAAGAACTGGGAAAGAGCAAAGCCAAGGGCGCAATGTGCCTGGCACGGGTGGTAAGCTGCACTGCTAAGTAGGGTGCTCAGGGTGGTTTTTCGGGGACATTCGGTTTAAGCTCAGCTTGGAAAATAAGATGCCAAAAGAATCTGGAAGACAGGAGTGGGGGTGGCAAGGGACCTACGTGGGCAGTTACACGGGGTGTGTGTGATGGCTCCATCTGGGGTTCCGATTCCACTTCTGTCACTTCTTGGACATCAGTCCTCGGGCAGTTCATCTCTCGGAACTGTGTGTGCAGCTCTGTACAATGGAGCTGCCACCGCTGAGTCACAGGCTCGTTGAGAACAAATTATAAGTGACTGGCTTAGTTCGGGGCCTGGGTCTTAGTCAGTCCAGGCTTCCACAGCAAAGCAGCATGGAGGCTGGGTGGCTAAGACCGCAGAAATGTACTTCTCACAGTTCTGGGTGCTATCGAGTCCAAGGTCGGAGTGTTGGCCAACTCCTCCCTGGTAAAGACCCACTCCTGTTTGCAGATGGCTGGCTTCTCCCCACTTCTTCACATGGCGGAGAGGGAGCTCTGGCCTCGTCATGTTCTTTTAGGGGCTCTAAGTCCGTCATGGGATCCTCAACCTCACGACCTCACCTAAAGCTAATTACCTCCTGCAGGCCCCACCTCCTAATAACATTTGGGGGTTAGAGTTTCAGAATATGAATTTGGGGCACACAAATATTCGGTCCATAGCAACTTCACATCCATGAGTTCTCTTTATAAACTATCTCACATTAGTCCTCTACTCAGAAACCTTCCTCAGTCACCCGTGTCACTCAGAGTACATGCCCACCCCCCACAAGCCCTGCAGGGCCCTCCAGCTGGCCACAGCAGCTTCCTAGTAGGTCCTGGAACTCTCTCGGTCTTTGCCCTCGGTCTTTCTCCACCAGAACTGCCCTTCCCAGCTCTGATACCCTGACCTCCTTCTCTGTCACCGCTGAGACTCTGCCCGACCCCCAGTTAGCCTGACAGGGCCCCCCTCGATGTTCTTGCCCCAGCTGCATCGTCATTCTACCAGGGCATGTGAGCTGCACGTGAATTATGCTTGTCCAGAATGGACCGTCTGCCTCCTCTGCTAGAACACGTGTCCTAAAAGAAAGGGTCTGTGTCTATTTGGCCCCCAGGTGCATCCTGAGTGCCTCGAATAGTGCCTGGTGCCCTGGGAGTCAGGGTCATTCACTGCCTAGATGAACAAATGAGTGAGTAATACACAACATACTGTCCTTAGAGTTGCTGCCGTTGACCCAGTCGGGCGATGTTCGAAGGGCACTAGTGGGAACAGAGGTATAACCTAGGACCGGATATTCCGAAGAAGCAGTTAATATTATTTGGGGACGTGAGGGTTTTCTCTCAGTTCCCTTTTCTTGAGGCCTTTCACCTGCCACAACTATTTAAAACCCAAATATAAACTATACATTAAAAATAATCAGTGTCATTTAACACGTGGAGCTGGGCTGAGAAGAAGACGGAGGGTAGCTGTCCAACTGGAGACATGATGAAGGTGGTGAATACCCTAGGGAAGGCCCCTCCCCCCAGGCCTGGCGGACGACGGCGTTTCAATGTGCTTTAATCACTCTGCGATTTTTCGGTTGGAGACAGAGCGCATGCACCATGGGTGCTTTGAATACTGGGGTTTTCCAACGTGCAGAGGGTGTTTGTGCGGCGAGGAGAAGAAAGTGGAACGAAGAGAAAGTTTTCCACAACTGGCAGAAGGACGGGACCCAACTGCAGGGACGGAGGGGCCCGGGGGGAGGAAAGGAATCCTCTCCGTGGTGGAGCCGTTGCTCCCCAGTGTGAATCGAAGAAACTGGCTTGGTCAGAACCGGGAGGAAGTCATATAAAGGGGAAAGTGCCTTCAGGATATGAAGAGGGGACAGTGAGACGTCGGGGTATAGCGTGAGTCTTCCCCGGAGAGGGTCTGGCTTCCAATACTAACTCAGTTATGTATCACACGTATGAACAAGGACGTGTGATTTGATCTCTGAGCTGCAGTTTACCCATCTATGTAAAGATACATTTCAGATAGTATCACAGGGCTTACGTAGCATAGCGGGGGCGGTGAGCATATGGGACGACAAATGTTGGGATTTACTTTCCTTCTTCATCAGCAAAGTGACAGAACCGAACAATCTCTCTTCTTTTGACAAGTGTTGACATCTAATCTTGGCCACATTTTCCAGACCATGAAATTGAGATATGGTGCCCTGGCTGGTGTAGCTCAGTGGATTGAGCACGGGCCTGCGAACCAGACGATAGAGGTTCGATTCCCAGTCAGGGCACATGCCTGGGTTGCAGGTCAGTTCCCGGCAGGGGATGCGTGAGAAGCAACCATACATTGATGTTTCTCTTCCTATCTCTTTCCCTTCCCCTCTAAAGATAAATAAATAAAAATTTAAAAAAAGAAAAGAAATTGAGGTACGGAGAGGTACGAGGCTTATGCAGTTGTGGAGTTACAGCTAACACTACGCAACATCACGTCTCCACCAACAGAAATTATTTTGCTGAAATGAATGTATTCCGATCTCACCTCGAGTTGGGTACTGAGGAAACGACCAGATTCCCAAGGACTCAGCATTTAAAGAGTTCACAGTGATGGGTAAAAGGAACATAAGAGTTTGGATTAAGAAGATATAACCACCCCAAATATTAAAATTCCTGTTTCAAACAAACCTGGCATCTAAGACGTATTAGAGAAAAACTAATTCCCATCCTTTGTTCCTAGTCATGACCATGGGTAATCTTAGAGATAAAAGCCTAAGAAATGCAAGAGTTGGTCTTTTGTACAACCATAGTGTTACTGATACAGAAATTGCTTAATTTGTGTTCTAATTTGTCCTATCTGCCGAAAACACGCGATTTCTGGTGTTGTGATGCCTGGCACACATCCCATTCATTCTGCGGCTGTGTGACTTTGAGGAGGCACTCACCCTCTCTGAGCCATAGTCTCTTCACTCATAAACCAGAGATAACACTACTCACTGTGGGAATTAAGTTTGGAAATTATATATCCCTTAGTGTGGCGCCTGCATATAGTAAATACACATTAGCTATTATTTGTATTAATAGTAGCAAGAAAAATATCAGTAAAATTTATATTTTATAAATCAGCACAAAAATTTTCCCATAGTTAACAACAGCTACAAAAAAAGAAAAGAAAGCCCGCCCGGGAACAAAAGAGGGAAGCCCCCTAAACTCGGATTGATCACGGGGGTCCTGACTGCAAGGGAAGGCTGAGGGCTGTCGTTTCTTCTCCAAATGATGTGGGAAACTTTTAAGGGAAAATGGCAGTGATAGAATTAAAATAGGGAACCTGCTAAACTCAACTGAATTCAATGAGAGCTATTTTTCTAAACCATAAGATGCTGTTGCTAATTAGTAATTCACCTTTGCCTGAACTTGTCCAAGAAACATTATGTGATTTTTCAAGGTTCAAAGCTTGATTTGTGTAACATGGAATTAATTACTGCATGATGGGATATGGGGAAAGTACAGAATAAGCACAAAGGTTTTGGAAAGGAACTTGGCAAAACTAATATTATTTAATAAAATTAATTTATCAGATAATTATTGACCACAGTAAACAAAGTTCCTCATAGCAGTCTTAGGAAATATATTTCATTAGCTTACTTTTGTATTTCGCCAATGTAAAACAGTCTTACAAATTCAAAACTTGGAATAGGGTACTCTGGAGATATTAAAATTAAATGCAGAAAGTTTTTTAATTGCATTGCAAAATGTTTTAATACTAATAATAAAATAACAAAACAGATTGCTACACAAAGTATACAAAAATCTCAACTATATAAAGCTATTCATAGGAAAAAGCTATGGCAATAGCTAATTTGAGAATTGATTATGATTAATATTTTATATATTATTATTTTATTTTATTTCCTTTGGTTTCATTTCACCTTCCTCAAGGAGAGTGTATGCCATTTATAACCAGAAAATAAAATGCAGTTTTAAAATAAGTCATCTCTAGAGAATGGAAAATGTGAGGACATACATTTTCTCCCATAGAGTTAAAAGGGACCTCGATTTCACTGGTTTAGTCTGTTTGCCAACTTGACCAACTTCAACCCATTGTCACTGAACTTGTAGTTCTTAGTGCCATCAGGGCAGCAACATCTCTCTGTCCCTGTCTGACTCCTTCATGAAGAAAAAAACAAGCTGTTCACATCCGTCTTATCTTTGTAAAATTGTATTTTAAATTATGGCTATTTGTCAAAAACCCTTAAACTCCAAGCTGCGGATCTATGTGTCCCATGACCTGTCTCCTCTGGAAAGGGCTGATGTAATTAGAAACATCCCACTATCAATCACTCTCCTAATGGTCGGTCTCTCTGGTCTCTCTCTCTTTTTTCCTCTCCTCCCCTCCCCCCTCTCCCTCTCATTGATTATTCTATTTTAGACAAAAGACCGACCCTGCCTCCTCTCAGCTATCGGCTGCCATTTTCACTAATGGAATTTTAAATCTTTCCTTAGAAGGAAGTTTCCTGGGGAGGACTTTTTTGCAACTGCCAATTAAGGGGAGGCTAATTCTTATACTCTCCCTGAAATTAACCACAGATTATAACAAATGTGGTTGAAGGTAGCCCCGTTCAGAACAAAGTGACTTTTCCGACTTCTTTCTTTCCTCTAAATTGAATTTATTGGGGTGACATTGGTTAATAAAATTATGTAGGTTTCAGGTGTGGAGCTCTACAATACATCATCTGTACACTGTATTGTGTGTTCGCCACTCTAAGCCCAGTCTCCTTCCATCACCATTTATCCCCCCTTTACCCTCCCCTACGTTCCCCCCACCCTCCTTGCCCTCTGCTAATTACCATACTATTGTCTGTGTCTATGAGGTTTTTCTTTTTATTTTTTAATCCCTCCATGTTTTTCACCCAGCCCACCAAGTCCTCCCCTCTGACAGCTGCAGGGGGTCTGTAGTTGATTTTTATTCCTTCAGGGGTGGGGGGGTGGGGGGGTGGGGGGGTAAGGAGAATACACTGCAGAGTTATTTACAAAGTGAACTGGTCTGCAGGGAGCTGCGCCTGCCTCCCTTGGGAAACAGAAAGATTAGCTAGAGCGGCGTCTTGTTTCTACATACTTCCGTTTACTTTCTTCTGAATTGTCCTTCATTGCCCCCCCTCTAGCCTCCTGGCCAGGTCTCAGAGTTCTGTGACCCAGGTGTCCCCAGGAGAGACTCTGGGGCTGCTCTGCTCGCTTTCACAACTACATGGCTCCTTCAGCTCCGCCCTCCCTCCTACCCATCCACAAATCTTACTTCACCGTCCACAGTGGTATCTGGCTATGTATGTGTCTTTCTCTTAAACTATTCTCTAAGGATATCTGTGGTCCAGAAAACCTCTTATTTTTTTGAGTAGATGATTAAAACTTTGTCTTATACTACTTAGATCCATGGAACCTTCGTTACTCTGTTTTAAATCAAAGTAAATGAACCCCTACGACCAAAGCGGTGGTTAATTCAATCTGTTATATTCTGAGGACTGCCTGCCTTTGCTGAGAAGAAGGCCACACCCCCAAAACAGGAAAGGGCCATGGTTCCTGGCCACTGGCGGGCACCATTCATGTGTCAGCTTCTGTGCCCATGGTGCACTGTTACAGCCCTTTGGCTCTCACAGTGCCAGTGCTGAGACCCCCACAGGACTCCCAGAGGCCTCCGGACTTTGTGCCAAGGTTCTGCTGATACCCCGGAGCCTTCTGTGACCGGGTGCAGCCGGCGAGTGGAGCGCACATCTCTACGGCCACTCAACCTGTAAGGTGCCCTTACCTCCCACTAACCTCACCTCTCCCTCCTAGGAGAGGCCTCACCAATGAGCCTGTCGCTTCCCCGTGTGATGGGTGTCACCTCCCCAATACGCCCCGTCCCGGGGGTTAGGTGGTGTGAGTTCGGCCCTGGAGCATCTGTTTTCAGGCTTGAAACACAAAAGCTTTAGGAACCCACTGGTGGGAAGCTTTTGTGAAATGAAAAGTCTTGTATTTAACTGTCACAACTCCTGAATTGGGCAAAAGCACCTGCGGCTGACAGGTAAGGACACTGAGAGCCAGAGAGTTGAGGCGACTTGACAGATACCACCCGAGCGCCCCATTCATCTCTCGGCCTTCCCCTGTTGTACACACACTGACCAGCTGGCCCGTTCTGCAGTAATACCAGGTCCCCCTGACGAACAGGACACGTCCTGGCTCCCTTTGGCCAGGACTGTTCCTGCAATGTTAGGGCTCCAGCTAATGCCTATGGCCCAGACTCTGAGCCTTAATGATGATACGAAGTTCAGTTCGTCTGCTATGTGGCTCCATGAACTATGTTTTAGTTTTAGCTTGGAATGATTACATTAGGTGGGCATTTGAGAAATTACATAACTGGAAAGAATGGTATGTAATTTATGCTAGGAAACTTGCTCCTTAGCAAGTTTTTATCTACATGTTCCTAAAGGATTGTAGGTTAATATAAGACCTTCATGAAAATCATTACCTTTCATGGACTGAATACTGGCTATACATTAACACACTTTCATGAGTTCAATGCTCAGAACAGCCATATGATATAGAGAAAATTATTACTAGCTGAGTGTAAATAAGGAAATTTAGGATCACAGAGGTGAGTGGCTTGGCCCAGTCTCAAAGACAGAGGAACAGGAATCTGAGAGCTGGCCACCTATCTCTCCGCAAAGGCCCAGGCGATGTGGACACGCCCTTGTGCGAATGCGCTGTGCCTCCCGACTGCCGCGACACCATCGGGACGCCCCGCTGCCGGCCCAGACTCCGCAGCGTTTGTCCCCCTGCCTGCATCTGGAACGGGGTGGGTTCAGGAGCACAGAAGGCCGAAGGCAGCGTCCCCGTGCGGCCTGACGGTGCGGAATCGAGGAATGGAGAGGGAGAGCCTGGGCCCTGCGTGACCGCAAGCTTGGGTAGGACCCCCCAGGCTTCAGAGTTCATTTCCATTTCTCCAAGATGCGGATAGCTGGGATTAATTTTAACGTCCGCTGCCATTTTGGAACATTCTTCTTCTTCTCTGGCTATTTTTAGTGGGCAAGGCTACTGTGGAGGCTTTTAACAGGTAGCTGTCTTACTACGGGCTGGACTTGCGTGAAACACATGTGGCGGGGAGATGAGAGTTATGTGGAGTTTGTTAATTAACAAGTATTTCCTATGTGCATGAAAAGTTAAAATGGAGAGAGAAGGTAAACATAGATATGAAATTAATATAAGGCCTTTCTTTGGAAAAGTTATAATGCCATTTGAAAAATAAAAGAATTGTATGTGAAATAATGCTAAAGATTTATAAAGTGGCTTGGTGTTGCTGAGGACACATTTGGCTTATATTTTTTGACTTGAGCTGAGCCAGACTATAGATCAAGTGGAGTTTTACCTCTAAAATGTAGGAGTCGAAGAACTCCCTAAATTATCTTGAGTCAGTTGTCTGACGGAGGCTTTCTGGGCCCTGCCCCAGACCTACCACGTAGAAAATTCCTGGGTCTTCTGCTTCCGGAAACATGGGGCACACGTCCTCTCCCTGTTCCTCCCACTGAGCATCACACCCAAACCCCGGACATGACGTGTGAAGCAAACACAAGACAAACAGGTGTTCTCCCTACCAAGTGCCACAGAAGTCTCATCTAATTACGGCATCAGGCCTAAGTTGGAGGTAGCAGCTCATCCCAAACTCAATTCTAGGACAGACAAAGGAGCAAAGGATTTTAAGTCCACGTTTAAACCACCCCAGTGAGCACATCCAGGTGGGAGTCCTTGTTTCCAGGAACAGAAATTTAGGGTAGAAACAACATGGGCGCGATGTGGGTCACCACATCAGCAGGGAAGGCATTTCACTGCACCGGCTCTCGGCTGTGGGCCGGGGGAGCTGAATATAAGAGTGTTCACGGCAACCAGAATTCATAGGGTTTGCAAAGCTTCCAGGCCCTTTCAGCTGAGCTGTTTGCATTTCTGAAATACGTTGTTCATAAAGATGTTATTTAATATGTAAGGGAGCTATTTAATCCTTATGTCTCGGGAAAGAAATATTTTTAAGCTTCAAAATGAGAATGAGATGGTGAAGGCTCTTAAAATGTCTGTCAGCAAGGGTGACACATCACTCACCAGCACTAACCTGGCCTCAGTGGAGTGGGGCCACATTTCACGTGAAGCCGCACACCGATGGCTCCCTGGATCGGCCCCCCAACATAGGGAGCATCGCCTGTTGACTCAGCTCAGGTTCCCCCAACACAGAGATTTCTCCGACCGCTCTAATCGAAAAGGGAAGCTGTGATTAACCATGTCATTGTGACATTGTTCATAGAAAAGGCGTACCACAATATGCAAGTACACTTTGATCACTGTTGGGTGTTAGCCTGGGCACCGATGGAGAAGGAGCCTGAGAATGTGGGGCACAGATTGAAAAACATCTTGATATAATATATAATTAAAAATACAATGAATTTGCTAGTCTATTCATGGTCCAGCAGGGGGACCTGCTGGTGATCTCCTTGGATAAGGGCCCAAAACACTCTTGGGAGGGCCAGCGACTCTTGGGAGGGCCAGCGACCCATTGAGCGAGCACTACCTCTGGGGTGAGGCTATCGTACAATCGATCATCCGAGTCTTCTCCCACCACAGTCAGGGGTGGGCAGGGAAGGACATTCCTCAGAGGGGAGAGCGCTGTACTCACACTTCATCTAAGGAGAGCCACGTGGACTGAGAGAAAGAATAACACAGTTTGCGTAAGGCCTGCAGTACCTGCCCTGTCTGCCGGTCAGACCCGAAGAACTCCGTCCTGGGGAGTTGACTGAAGACCGATGGCCCTTCGGGGTGACCCGGTGACTCTCCTGGGAGGTTGGGGTATCTGTTTATTTGGGACAGTGCCAGTTCACATGTATTGTCCTTCTGTGATCATGGACCTCTCTTTTCATTCTTGCAAGCCCAGTTTGGGTGACGTTACGCACTGAATGTGTTTGTCCCCCCCAGATTTGAATGTTGAAGTCTAGACACCCCAAATTAATGGTACGAGGAGGTGGGGCCCTTGGGGGGCCAGGTAGAGTGGAGCCCTCAGGAAAGGGACTGGTGCCTTTATGATGAGAGACCCCCCTGCCGTCTCTGTGCTCTGCCACTTGACAGTGTAATGAAATGAGGGCCATCTCCGAAAGTGGGCCCCCACCCAGCCCAACCATGCTGCCACCGTGGCCTCCGACTCACAGCCTCTGGAACTATGAGGAGTAAGTTCCTGGTGCTGGTCCCCAGCCCCAACCCACCCCCAGTTGGTGGCGTTTCATTACAGCCCCCCAGGTGGAGTCGGACAGATAATAAATGCTGTGGTCACACACTGAGCCAGGTCACAGGACCATAGTTTTAAATTTTGGAGGAGTTGTCTCTTTCTTCAAAGAAAACATGAGGCCACATCAGTGGCTGTGTCCAATTCTGCCTTGGTTTTCTCAACCGTTCTTGCTCTAAGTTTGATAAAGAAATTTACAGTCTGCTTGGCCACTGCACTGGGAAGCCAGGGGGTGTGTGTTTCAGTCACTCTGTGGCACAGAACTTGTCACTGTGCTCGTCTGAGTCAGGAATCGATAAATGGCTGTTCAGCGAATGGATTTGGCTCTTCACCCTTTCTGAGGGTACAGTGAAGTCTCGGGAAACAAGTGACCGGGCTGTGTGTGGTCATCGGATCAGGTACTAACTGTGCTCCTTCGGACCCAAACACTCACAGTGAGAAGGAACACGCCCTCTTTAAGGGAGGGACGTGGTCTTCCTGGGACATCTGAAGCCACCTGTTTGTCGCTTCACAACATGGGCAGCCCTTGCTGAGATTTTCTTTTTCATGATTTATTAATGCAGTTGCATCTGATAGTCTGAGTATTTTAACTTTGCCTGATCCAAGGGCGACTCTGACACTGTCGATCGTAACACCCTCCTGGATCACCCTGGCTATGTCAGCTTAGCCGATCGACTTTGAGAGGGCGTCACTCACGTTTGCTCACCAGCGATCACCATTCTCAAGGGGGGCCCCCTTCCTGCTCCCGGGCTGCCACCTAGGGGCCTGGCCTCAGGGGGTGACCGCGTGGCCTCTCCAGATGAGGCCATAGCCCTCTCACGTACAAGAAGATTGGTGGAGTGTGGAGGAAGCCATTTTTGACATCTGGCTTGAGGCCTTCGAGTTCCGTCTCCACGTGACCACGTACTTCCCCTCGAAGCTCCTGGGCCCCTCCCCTGTAACTGGAGGTGGTTCTGCCCAGCTCCCGTATGTTTGGGAGGGCCCCACTGCCCAGTCTCTCAGTCTAGCCCCCAGGGAGGCCATCCTCCTGGAGCGATGGTTCGGGTGGGTCCTCGCAGAGAGCACCCTCTGCCTCCACCTCACAATGCCATTACCCAGGAAGCCGGGACACGAGTTAAAAGTGACTCTTGCCTTGGGAATCCTGGCAAGTTTTATTCCTTTTTTTCATTCTGGGAGTATCTTTAAAAATTTTATTCAAGCATGTCTGTCTCCTGTACTAGATTACACATTCCTATTAGAACAGAGAGTTCTCAACTTTTTGGCTTTGGATTTCCTTACAATTTAGGAATCATATAATTATGATGCAAGCTAGGACACTTTAGTGAAGAAAAGGGAGAGATATTAAAAGTTGCTCCAGGGTGGTGAGTCATAAACCGGCACTGTGCCGATCAAACCGGTACGGTCGCCCTACGCATGAACTCCTGCACAAACACCCTGACCCAGGAAACGGTCACTACATGACTAACAGGCTAGAAGGAAAAAGGTACAGATCAATGCCCCACAGACAAAGGGCAGCTTTTCCAAACCCAGACTCCTGTGCCATCGACCCATTTCTACCCTCGCGTGTGCCCGTGTGCCTGGCGTGCACGGAGACCCCACGTCCCACAGGAGTTCCACCCGGGCAGCTCTGGCTCTCCCCCTCCCTCGCAGCCCCAGCCTCGGCCGTTTGTCCTGAACGCCCTCCTCTGCTTCCCTTCCCTCTCCCTTCCTGGTGCAGCCTGAGCCCATTTCCACGTGTGAACGCCAGGGAAGCGTTCCAAGTGACATTTTTACTTCTCTGACTGCTTGCCCCCAAACTCCTCATTATTCTTATTTAATTATGATGAATTAATTAGAAATAATATCTTCATTTAAGGTAATTAAATTAACTCAAATATAATCAGTTGGCTTCCAGAGTTTAAAACCCTTTGGTATTTCCCCATTGACTGTATTACAAAACTCAGTTGCAAAACCGTTCCGTTGGGTGACCTGACCTCCGCCTGCGGGTGACTTCGACCAGCCAGCTCCGTGCTGCCGGGGCACTGTGGCCGATCGCCCTCCCACGCTTCCCCGAACGGCGATTTTTCAAAACCATCACGATCCCTTCTGTCTTCCCGGAATCTCCCTCCTGTCTTATTTACTTGAAGAATTCCTCATTTTTACTCCAACTGCCGTGCCTTTGGCGTCTGCTCTGCAAAAACATTCTGCCCTTAGGAAGAACGCGGAATCGCTTCCTCGCAGACCCCAAAGCACTCTCCGTGTCTCCCTAAGAACAGGGTCCTTCCCAACGCCTCTGTCTGCATTGGGCTGGGAGCTGTGTGGACAAAGGCCCTGGTTTACCAACCGCCGGGTTTCCAGCTTGGGGACACCCGTAAGCATTGAGTCCACATGTATGGAGAAAAAGGAAATTAGGAAAATAAGGCAAGAGACAGTACAGTTCTTGGGTTTGGGGCATATTTTCAAAACCCTGGCACTGAGAATTGTTAACACTGCTGCTGATGAATAATGTGTTGCTCTTTTGAAAATTAGAAATAGTATTATTGACGGAACATGCGCAGACCCCGCTGGTCAACACTGACAGAGGCCCAAGTGCTAGGCTAGTACGTATCTGCATCTGCCGAGCGCCCTGTGTGCCTGCCCCTCGTCCAGGTGTGGGGCAGGTAACAGTGACAACTGTAATAATGCCATTTATGAAGAATTTCCATGTGCTGAGTATTGTTTGAAATTGGGTACACTGTAATTAGTTGGGCTTTTTTTGCTGTTGTTTGCTTCAGGTTAAACAAACTATGGGAACCACACAACCATGAGGAGGCGAAAGCAGGAATCAGTGCAGGGAGGTCGGGCTCCAACGCCCCTGTTTTTAATGACTGTCTTTTCTGGAAGCAGGCCCACGGGCCTTTTCCCATGAAGCTGACGGGCACAGGAGGGAAAAAGAGATAGATTATGTAGATAAATAAATGACAAGCAAACAAATAATACAGGCGTTACAGAAAGTTTAATGCTTCAGAGAGTGGAAAGGCATTTGCAGGAACGACATGAGGTGACCACTCAGGCAGAGAGGGGCAGTGAAGGCCGGGCACAGAGGCCATGGTGGAGGAGAGATTGACCAGGACACAGGCCACCCTCCTGCCAGAGGAAGCCGCAGGCCCACGGGTCTCTGGGGCTCCCATGAATATGACAGCCTTAAAGATGAGAAAGACAGCCTGTGCGTCCCACACTCTGACAAGCGGGGGGGTCTCAGAAACGGGGCTGGGGCACAGGTGAGGGGAAGGAGCCTTGTCTTGGTGAGCGGTTTTCACTCCAAGTGCCGTGGCAAGGCAGTGGCTGGTTTAAGGACTGGTGACCTGATGACGGTTCTAAAGAGTTCTGGCCGGGGCAGCGCTGCAAGGGCCTAGCATCACAGTGAGGAAGGTCTGGGCCAGGGTCGTCACAGTGCAAAAGCAGGTGACATCTGGATGACACTTGGGGCTGCGCACCGCTACTTTGTGTGACGGCGTGGTGCCGCCATGGGGGCGATGAGCAAACTGAGGCTCAGAGTGGCTTAACATCTTCAGAAAAACTTCCAATCAGTAGCTGTTACACAAGCAGAGTAGGAATTTAAACCCAGATCACCTGTTTCCAAAGCCCATGCTTTTCATCCTCCGACATTTCTGACCAAAGGCAGGCCTCTCCCAGGGGTTCAGAAACCCCTGAGGCTGCTGCAGCCCATGAGAGCATCAGCAGTGAGAGGTGGGGGCGCAAAGCAGCGAGCAGAGAGGGTGGGACATTTAGACAGAGCGCTGATGAGGAGCGCACAGTGCGTGCGGTGGTGACTGTAGGTGGGCGATGGGCATAAGGGTGGCGATGTGGCCAGGCCTGGTGGGGCACTTCCTAGGTGCGCCTGGACGCAGGGGAGCTGGAATGGCCTCGGCAGTGACAGACACAGGTAGGGTACCAGGACCTGGACAAGCACTTAATGGCCCAGACATCAGACCTCACAGAGACTAGAGAGCAGGGGCCGTGCAGGAGCAAAACCAAGGTCACGGACCATAACTGAGGCTATAAGGGGTTGTGAGGTGATTTTCAGAACACAGGGTGACCCCTCTGGTGGCCACCAGGAACTCAGTGCTGCCCTTCAGACCCTAGACTCCAGGTCTGAAATCACTGCCAGCCAATATGCATTTGACCCTGGGTTACTAGATAGTGCGGTCAGTGCCGAGCTGGCGGCAGCCTCGACTCTGAGTCTTGGGAGTTACGTAGGCTGGACATATTTCTCTCCCCTTGAGCTTTACTTTGCTTTTCTGTAAAATGAGGCTGTTGGATACATGAGGATGAATTTCCCTTTAAATCTCTCATTCTTCTTCTGTATAACAAAGCATCAGCAATTTAGAACCCAATGATTTTACCCGGATAGAGCATGGTGTGATTTCGTTTAATAAATCCATATGCAACTCTAATGAATAACACAGAGCACGCCTTCAGATAAAGTGTTTAATCTCCCCCTCCCAGTGATCCAAATCCACCCTTTCTGCTGGATTTCGCAAGGGCAGCGTCATCCATCTGGTTGTCCAGCTCCGAGCCTCGCCAAATACCGCCACGTCTGACTGCTGTTCGGACCACACCGTGTCTATTTCCTCAACGCAGCGATCCCTCTGGTGGGAGCCTTGTCATTCCTCAACCGAGGTACCGTCATATCACCTCCATCTGGTCTCTGCCTCTTACCTGGGTCTCCCCGGTCTCCCTCTGGAGACTCGTCAAACTAATCGTTTCAAACAAACGCCCAATACTACCTCCTCTCTGCTGAAATCCTTCAACGATCCCCTGTAGCTTTCTGGAAAAAATTTCCAACTCCCTATCTTAATATGAGACGCCCTTCATAATTTGTATGATTTGGGGTTCTGCATTACCTCAAGTGACACCTTGTACCACTCTACTTCACACATGTCATTCCATCTGGAAGAAGTGACTCTAAATTCCCAGAAAATACCATATGTACACATCTATGCCTTCCAAATGATCCTTCCTGTTGCAGAAAATAGGCTTTCTTTTCTTCTCTTGCCTTTCCACAACCAGCCCTGATGTGCTACTCATTTATCAAGATTCTTCTTTGTGCCCTGGCCAGTGTGGCTCAGCTGGTTGGAGCACCATGCTACATACACCGAAAGGTTGCAGGTTCAATCCCCAGTTAGGGCACATGCCTGGGTTGTGGATTCAGTACCCAGGTGAGGCATGCGTAGAAGGCAGGTGATCACAGTATCTCTCTCACATCGATGTTTTCCTCTCTATCCACTCTCAATGCTCAATAAATATATTTAAAAATTAAAAAAGGTTCTTTTTTTTCGTAAAATGTTCCCTTCCTCAACCCTCACCCCCAGATCTCTAGACCCCCTTACATGGCGGTGACATTTCTCTGTTCTTACACAGTACCACCATGACAGAAAACACCACACGGCACTATCATTATCCATTTACAGGGCAGCCCTACGGTAAACTTCACGACTGTGCATAAGGAAATGATTTACTCATCTCTGTCGACCTCAGTCACGAGAACCATGTTTTGAATAAATGAGTTACTGAATTAATGTCCTTTTCATCAGGTGAAGAAGGTCTGTGAAATGTATGCAAGTAGTAATAGTTTGTTGTGCGGGTTGCAATATGCACATGAAAACTCTGGTGACAAATAATGCATTATTTATATTTTTCATTCAAAAATTCCACAATTTTAACAGATGTACTCTGCAATTACATTTCAGTATACAAGATAATTGTGTACTTTGTGAAGCTACCATAGAGGAAGGCATTGTATTTATGAAGCCAGCATCGTCCCTGTAATACAACATCATTGCCTGCAGAAACAAGTAATTTAGCTTTTGGTTAGTTGTGGAATGAAAAAATGTTGTGCCCCAGCTGATGTGGCTCAGTGGATTGAGCACTGCCCTGTGAACCGAAGGGCTGCCGGTTCGATTCCTCGTCCGGGCACATGCCTGGGTTATGGGCCAGGTTCCCGGTAGGGGGCGTGCAGGAGGCAACTGGTTGTTTCTCTCACACATCAGGTTTCTCTCCTCTCTTTCTCCCTCTCTAAAAACAAATAAAAATTCTTGAAAAAAAAGAAAAAATGTAACATTTATGCTTACCAAATAATTTAACAGATATAATGCAAGTCCTCAATGATAATTACCACTCTCTTTGATGCTTGTATCATGTTCAAAAATGCTTACCTAAATGCCTGGAGTATGAAAATACTACTCCTGGCTTTGGAAAACACTGCCTGAATTTATCTCAGTTCTCTCATATTTCCATTTGTCCTTTAAATTATTTAAGTCATCAAGCCAATCAGTGTCAACAGATTGAGAAGCTTGCTATTTAATTTCACGAGCAATCACAACATTTTTATCTTTGCCAAGTCAGATAATAAGGACAAGGCTTTATGCCGGAGGGCTGGGAGCAGTACCCCGTGAGTGGCAGGGAGGACACGCCCACTCTCCGCCCCCACCCTGATCTCCACGGGAACTCGGGGGTCTGCTGCCTTTCAAGGAAGGAGCCGCCAGCCTCACTCGGTAAATAACATGGGAATGTGGTCATCAATGGGTCCACTTCAAGTGTCTTCAGCACGATTTGTAACTTTTTGTAAGCTATTCCCTTTATGTTCTCATTCAAGAAGAAGAAGTAACAAAATTAATGGACACTTCTCTGGTAGAAGTGTTTTCATCCATGCCACTTTACCAGGTCACCACTGATGTCTCTATTACTCAGATGAGAAGCTGCTGACCCGAGAAGTTACCCACGTCCCCTCTCCTTCTCTTTTATAAGCTGCAGGAAGAGTAGGCACAATACTATAACATTTCCAAGTAAAAGTTTTTTGTTTGTTTTTCTCTCCAATGCACAAATATGTATCTCTCATGGGTACAACAGACAGGACTGAAACACCTCATATGGGTATTTTGGAACGTGCGCTGGGGATGTCAACNTTTAATTTCACGAGCAATCACAACATTTTTATCTTTGCCAAGTCAGATAATAAGGACAAGGCTTTATGCTGGAGGGCTGGGAGCAGTACCCCGTGAGTGGCAGGGAGGACACGCCCACTCTCCGCCCCCACCCTGGATCTCCACGGGAACTCGGGGGTCTGCTGCCTTTCAAGGAAGGAGCCGCCAGCCTCACTCGGTAAATAACATGGGAATGTGGTCATCAATGGGTCCACTTCAAATGTCTTCAGCACGATTTGTAACTTTTTGTAAGCTATTCCCTTTATGTTCTCATTCAAGAAGAAGGAGTAACAAAATTAATGGACACTTCTCTGGTAGAAGTGTTTTCATCCACGCCACTTTACCAGGTCACCGCTGATGTCTCTATTACTCAGATGAGAAGCTGCTGACCCGAGAAGTTACCCACATCCCCTCTCCTTCTCTCTTATAAGCTGCAGGAAGAGTAGGCGCAATACTATAACGGTTCCAAGTAAAATTTTTTTGTTTGTTTTTCTCTCCAATGCACAAATATGTATCTCTCATGGGTACAACAGACAGGACCAAAACACCTCATACGGGTATTTTGGAATGTGCGCTGGGGATGTCAACCACCTGGGGTTTTATGCTTTTAACGCACGTTTACTTAGGAGTCACACAGCGGGCCCTGGGCTGTGTGAACACCGTGGGAAGTGTCATCGCCCTCAGAAGGAAGTCGGCACAGGGGGCAGCCCACACCCGCCGGGGTGGTGGGAAGACGGAGCACACGCAGGACAGCTCCTGTGGACTGGGGGAGTGGGCTCCTTAGGTGAAGGGAGAAGACGTCAGGGGAAGGGACAAACTGGGTGAAAGGTAAACCTGCTATGAGTACCCATGACAAGGCTTGACACGGGCTGGGAGCTGCGGTATAAAACTGGGGTGTGTCAGGTGGAGGACACAGGTGGTGGCCGAGGGGCGGCTTAGAGAGAAGCAGACGATAATGGGGGCGTGGTGTGGGGTGACAAGAGAGAGGCTTCTTGGAGAAATACAAATCCAGGCTCCTGAAGAAGCTTTCTGCCCCACGTGAGTCCAGGAGTTTCACACGCATTAGTGCACATGCAGTGAAATCGGAGCAGCGGACGGAACAAAGGCGCTTCTGGGGAACTAGAAAGGTGGGGTCTTCTGACATTGGTGAGGTACGAAACTCACACCTTTTTACTTATTCTATGGCCGTAAGTCACTAATGATATAGCAATGGTTATCCTACTTACTGACCATTTACTGTACTTCGAGCTCTGTTTTCTACCAATGTTTTTTCATCTAATCCTTCCAAGCAACTCTCTTCAGAAGATATTATTGTGCCATTATACAGGTCAGAAAGTGAGACTTGAAACTTGTCTGAAGGGGACTTGTCTAAAGTCATAAGGGTAATTGTGGAAGAGCCAGCATTAAAATAGTTGCTTAGTGTTAATTTATTCAACTGTGTGCGTGTGTGTAACCAATGGTGCTTTACAAAGATTCTCCCTTAATCCTCCAAAAAATATCTGAGAAGTTCTCTCACCTTATAGGTAAGGAAATTGAGGCTAAGAATTGTCAGACTCCTTGTCTAAAATTATAAAGTAAATAAGAATGGACATTCAATCTGAAATAATTCAAAGAATATTTGCTTAGTGACTACTCTATACCAGGCACAGTCAGGTTGTGAGACAAGAATGTTGAACAGAGTAGACTTAGCGTTCGCTCTTTTGGGTCCAAGGACTGCTCTGTGGAGTGGAGCCATGAAAAGACGAAGGTGATCTAGGAGAAGCAAGGTCAGTTCACAAAGAACCTTCAGCTGTACAAGGATTTTGGATTTATCCTTAATTACAATGTAAAGACGTTGCCTTGTTTTAAGCTGAGGAGTAACATGGTACGATTCATCTTTTTACACCAAACGCCGTGGAGGGCATTCGGGCTGTAAGAGACCATATAGACGGCTTGAAGGGGAACCAGACAAGGGATGTTATTAGCTTGGACCCGGATAGTGGCAGAGAAGGTGGAAAGGAGTGCGCCGGAGTCGGGAGTAGAATTCCCAGGCCCGATGGGGCTCTGGAGGTGTGTGCATCACGAAGGGAAAGGGGGGTGCTCTGCTGTGTTAAACAGTACACACAGTACCAGTCGGCCGAGTACTTACCGCTGATGAGACGGACCCTCAGTGAACGACTACTGTCTGTGGGCCCAGCAGCCTTGGTCCCGGTGGGTACCACAGGGCAGAGGCCCTGCTTCTCCCTGGCCACAGCCAAAGAGGCGCTGTGGTCCCAGGAAAGTGAACGAGTTGGAGATGCAGGCACTGGAGAACTCCACGGCTCCAAGGAGAAGAGTGCTGATCTGATTTTTTTCTTGAGATGTCAGTGTGTTTCATTAGCTATGAAACAGTTGAGTTTTTTAAGACATCTTCATTAAGATAAGTCAAGGTGCTAATATACCATAACGCAGATGCGAGGATGTCTTGCAAGTCCCTGGGATATAAGGCAGCATTTTCACGGGGCGGCAATTTGGCAGGAAGCCGAGCCGCACATACCGCAGCAAGGGCTCTGTTAGCATTTCTTCCCGAAACCATATTTTCTGCACTGACTATCTGGCAGATTCCGATTGCCTCGGGCTGATAATTGGCAACTGAGCTGTTAGACCAGATGGCATTTATTTATTTATTTTATAAAGGAAAGGGAGAGAGAAAAAGCATGATGCAAATTAGAAAGTCCATTTTTAGTTATAGAACAGAAAAATAAGGGAGAAAAGAAATTGATTTTAAGCAGTTCCAGATGTTACATGATTTTTATTTGCAAAGTAACATCTAAAAGAAGGGTGCTGTTACAAATAGTAAAAAAGAGAATAAAGAACCCATAGAATAATGTTCCGTTGGATTTATCTGTTAGAGTGTGTATTAACAGAGAATAAGGCCATTTTTCTAGGGTAGAGAAAAGACAAAATTTTCACATGAATAATTCCTTTCATATTTCTGTGTCTACTTGAGGAACACAGAGCTTCAGCTGCTAAGCGTTCTGTAGCGTTGTGTCTCCATCTCCAAGCCCCGCCGGCCCACCTTGGTTGTTCCAGGAGCCATCCGTGAGGTTCCGTGTGCTCTGCCTTTCTCAGTTTTCTTTTGTCTAAAAGCAAGACTTTAATCAGCATCCATTAATAGTGTGCTAACAGCATCTTCCATCAGTCTTTTATTTCATGAGGTAGATGGAGAAGAAATTGTAATTCCTATGATAAATTCTCTCATCCTGAAACTATACGCAAAGATTTTCCAAACTTTAAATTCTAATGTGTTGAGTCTCTTCAATGGGTTCCTGAAGTTCAGATTCATGAAGTGCTAAGGAATCAACCCAACTTGTAGTAGTGAACAGGTTTTGGGCAGGTGTCTTAAACTGGCATTCTTGTTATTTTGATCTGGGATCCATGTCATCTTCCACTGGACCCACACCATCCAGATACCTCACTGGGTTCTTGAGAGACAAGATACTAGGAAAACTCCTGCTCCTGCAAGAGTGAAGCTTCCACTAAGCCACCAGATGTCATCAAGCTGATGGTTTGCCACACTCTGAGGAACAGGGCTCTAATCTATCATTAAAAGTCTTTATTAAGACTCCAGGTTCAAGTACACCCCAGCCATGTGATCCTGCAGGGATCATCTCTGCTCTCCCGGTCTCCGTTTGTTTGACGGCAAACCGACACCTGCTGTCGCAGGGTTGTTATGTTGATCAAATCAGAAAATCAGTATCAAAAACCCTTACAACCCAGGAAAAATAATTTTGTGTACTGACCCTACTCTGCCATTTATGATTTGTGCAACTTTGGAATGCTTACGGAATGGACCTAAGCCAGTGTTTTCTCACTTCTAAATGTGGTTACTTTAGTGCGCAGTATGCAAATTAAATCACACATCATAGACAAATACGTTTAACACAGTGCCTGAAATGTAAGGGGCACAAAAGAAATCATAGATTCTTCTACTACCTTGTTTTCCTTCCCTGAACAAATAGATTTTTCTCCCTACTCTTGGTTAGGAAACAACATAACTATAATTGCTTTATACAAATAGAGTTGAAGATATACTTACTCACCATTACATGTTTCCTACGTGCCGGGCGCCATTCAACACACAGGGAATAGAACAACGAACAAAACAGGCACCCATCTGAGTGTCTGTGCACAAAGGAAAAGGACAAAATGCGTGACTGTACGAACAGCATCATTGAAGACGGGATGTCTGGCCTTGCCCCGGTCTCCCCAAACTACATTCTGTATCACAAAATCTACAAAGCAGGATAGCTCAGAAAAAGACTCACTAGAAAACAAAACCAAACCAGGAAGATAAGCTGGTAATTGCTGCCCGCGGCTTTCTTTTGTTAACTGGGAAAGGCTAGGGCCCGTGAGTGCCCGCATGCTGGCGCAGGCCAGGCGGGGAGTAGCCGCCCTCGGCTGTAGTGAGAGTCCCTGTGGCAGAAGCGCCCAGGCCGCTCGTGTTCCGCCACCCACGAGCTAAGAATGCAAAAGCCCGGACTTCACTGCGCGGAGGGTCCGGCCGTCTCCTGCTGCTGCACTCAAATTCGACCCACAGTGAACTCTGGGCCTCGTGTTTTGTTTTCGTTTTTGTCATTGGCAATTTGTGGTAGGAAGAACCAGGTGGAGCACCATGGAGAGAAGACAATCGCATGGAACTGTCCAGCAGGAAGAGCTGAAGCTCTAAGGCTGCTCAAATCTCGGTTAGAAATGAAACCTCACACGAGATACAGGATGGGGTTTCAGCTGATTTCACTTGGAGCAGAAACGACAGGAAACACGGATGATATATGGGTGAGACAGACTAGTTTGATAATTACAGTTTATAGTGGTGGTCTTGAGGTATCACGACAAGGTTACAAGAATGCACAGTTTATTTTATCAAGAATACTCAAAACTACTTGGTGTATTTCTGGAATTCTCACATCACAAATATTTTAAATGAGAAAAAATAGCTGTCTTATCAAGCCACTGACTTTTAGTCGTTAGGTAACATCCACTGAATAAGAATGTTTTCTCTGTTGATGCTTAATCATACCTACAGCCTTCGGAAAGGACCTGAGGCAGGTGTGGCCACCAGCCCACGCCCAGCCGTGTGTGCGCTTTGGAGAAGAGACGAGGAGTGTGTCTCGGTGCTGCTGTTCAGCGTTGGTGCTTGAACTTCCTGATTATACTGCTGATGGTTACTATATGAGGTTGTAGTGAGATTGAACTTGAAAGTATTCTGTAAAGAAGCCTCCTAAATTTCCAAAGTAAAAAAAAAATGTTTGGAAAAATGTTAGCCTTATAGCAATTCAATATTTCACTGGCAAACAAGATACCTACATGAAAAAAAACTCATGCAAAAATTAACACAAGATTCTTTGATCTTTCTTATTTTTTTAATACATAAAGTTATCTGTAGGTTAGAGAAGTTTATACTGAGAATAAAAGAGTGGACGTGTAAATGAAACAAGATGAATACCCATTAAGTTGCATAGTGCATCGTTGAAAGAAATAAAGTTTTTAATCTCTTCACTTGAGAGAAGAGAAATTGGGGCAAACGTAGTAAAGACAGTAAGAAGACAGGATTACTTAATGGGGAAATTCACCAAACTGCATACAGAATGCTTTTTTAAAATTAAGCTGTAAGAAAACTGAAAATAAAGCAATCTGGTTAATTAGAGAACACTAAAGATTTAGCAAAAATAGCCAAATCCAAAATTGCTGGAAGGTCATACGGTTCTTGCAAGATAAAACTACACCCAGAAGATCCTGAACAAATGAAAATAAAGGACTGCATGCAGTAATTGAGGAAAATGATACATCTTATGTTCAGTTGCTTTTAAAGAACCACAGCCTCATCACTGTGTGGTGAAGTAAAAGAATAGGAAGTTAAGTCTTCACTCAAGTCTGACTGAATAACACTCCAGCCCGGACATTGGTATTTTACTGATTTATTCTTATGAACTTTATTTTTGAGGTTCTCACATCAACAGGCTGTGCTGTATTGCAAAAATGCCCTCACCTTCCTGGACCACTTTCCACGGACACAGACGGGTGTGAAGTCTCCCGTTCGGTATTTTAATAGCCCATTATTCTGCAGAGCACCTGGGGCTACCGGGAATCCTCAGAAAAGTTTTCCGAGTGGTTGAAAACGTACTCGTTTCGGTGCTGAGGCTCTTCATTTGGCTGTTGTTTGACCAACACTTGTTTTAGGAGGGCACAGTAGTCGAACCTGCGTCTCTTCTCTTACGTAACTGACACTCCACGCCAGGTCACCCTTCTCCACAAAGTTCAGTTCCCCTGAGGAATTTGGGCCGTCGGACTGTCCTCCTAGACAGCGGTCGGCCTTGGGCTTCTCTCTCTCTGCCTTTGCTCACGTCCCACCTGAGATCGCAGCAGCCTGGCTGGTTGTAGTCGCTGGCGCTCTCCTACCAAGCCCTTGCTCAGCTGGTGCACAGAGAGCCTTACGGAGGGCTGAGGAAGGGGGTGGTTTTCATGGATAGAATCACATAGCACGGCTTGGACTCCTCCGGGAGCAGTTTTTTTCCTTTAGGGGGATGTGGGTCACCGTGGTGAGGTCTGGGTAACTGGGTAACGTAGCTCCGACAGATGATGCACGTTCCTACTGTGACACAAATATAGCCTGGGAAAATGTGTCCTCCTTCTAACAGGGCCGCAGCCCCACAATTAAGGAGGTGATGTTAGTTTGTGAGCACCCTGCTCTCCACGTGGAGCATTGTTGTCACCATTTGCAAAAACCAAAGCATTTTCTCTCCACCTTAGCTCTCTCGGATCAAGAAAAATTAAAGCGTGATTGCTGTTAGTGTGTGGCTCCTCCCCACAAGGTTTGCACCTTCACACAGAAGCCTGGAGAGGGAGAAATGTATAGAATCAAAACAAAACAAAACAAAATCAGTGGAGGTGATTCTTGCAGGAATGCTTTTAGGGTGGGAACTTAATTCCCAAAAGATGAATGAGGTAGAAATAGAATCCAATCAAACTCATTTAAATATCCATGAGCATGGTGGCCCTCCAGAGGAGAAGGATGTAAAGAAGATTTCAGAGTGAATCAGACAATGATCTAAACTGTGCCCTATTAAACGGTTTTAAACACACACACACACACACACACGACACTTGAACCATCCGTTCAGATATACACTGAATCCATGGAGAGTGAGCTGACTGTAAGCCTGGAGGTCTTTCCCACATCCCTCCAGAGAGAGAGAAGCTCTGCCTCTCACGATCCCGTGAAAATTGTTGGTTACCAGGTCCTCTCCAATCTGCCTCACACGGAAGCGACTTGGTCCAGGCTCACAGTCTATCTGCATGTCTCCACGTGGTGGTCAGTGCGGCTTCTGAACTCAGCATGCCCGGGACACGGACTTCTACTTTTCCCTCCTCCTGTGCTCTTTGCCATCTAATCCTGCCAGTGGCTGAGGCCAAACATCTTAAGGTCGTGCTTCACTTTCACCTCTAATCCATCAGCAAAATCTTAAGGTCACCTTTCTCATGTACCCACAATCTGACTACTCAGCACCTCTCTCGTTCCCCCCCTGGTCAGAACCGTTGCTGCCGATCCTCTGGGGATGCACACGCAGGACCTCATCTCGGTATCGCAGCTGGAGTCCTCTGGCTCAAGGTTCCCTTACATCACTTCACATCCAGAGGCTTCTGCTCCCCAGGCACTCCCTGAGTTCCCCTCTCCTTCAGAATAAACGACGGAGAGGGCCCCACCCTGCCCAGAACCTGTTCCCACTGGAACTCCAGCTCCTCCCTCTCTTCTCTGGCCCCGCCTGCTCCAGCCTGTGGCACTCCGGACACTTCCCTTTCGAGGGTATTCGCACTTGGCCTTCCCTCTGCCTGAAAGGTCACTGCTCCAGATTCCAAAAGGAAACTTGATTTCCTCCAGGTGTTTCCTCGATGGTTACCTTTCCGGGAAGTCTCTTCTTGGCGATGCTGTTCGACAGTGCGACCCAAGTGAGACTCCCTGTCCAACATCCCTTTCTCTGTGGTGTTTTCCTTCCGAACTATCACGAATAAATAAATAAACAATAAACATGTATTTGCTTCTTCTCTCTGCCCTTGGACTGCTCTGCATTTATGTTCCATGAGGTTGGGGATATTGACCTTTTTCTCCCTCACTGTTTTAGACCCAGGACCTTAAATGGGGCCTGGTACGTAGTAGGCAGTGAGGTTGTGCCAATGAATTGATGTGTGAGTGAGGAGTTTAACCATAGGAAGCGATAAACTTAATTCTGAACTTGATGCAGAGAATTACAACTTGTGGCGTTAATAGTTTCATGGTAAGTCTGGAAATAATCTGAGCTTATTTGACTTTTTAATCACTTATAATTTAGGAGAACTTGGCATATTAAAGTATAGCACTACATTATAGACTATCTTGCAGATTCCAATTTAAAATGTGCGGCTGAAAATTTGATTTTCCTTGTCATCCTAAGTTGAATAGTCTAAGAAAATGTTACTACATCTATGAAAAGTGTTAGAGCATCTTATAATTTGATGTATTAGATTTATGGAAGTTGGATAAGTACTTGGAAAGCTTAACTTACTAGAGAATTGAAGTACTTAAAAATGAAAATGAACACATTAAATGTGTAGTTTAAAACATGTATTGGACTTTAATTGATTAAGTGTAAAGGTTGATCCAAAAATTTTGTCAGTATTTTCTGGGTTTTTAAGTAGAAAATAAGGTAATTTATAAATTAAATTCAAAAGCACAGAATAGGATTCTGATTTTGTAATATTAATGTATTAAATGTTCATTTTAAAGCTAAATGAATCTTTCAATTATTTTCTGTGCATAAAATGTACTTTCAAATATATCAAAAGCACACACTGATTGTAAAAATTTAGGCATTAGTAGGGTGATATTGCTGGAGGAAAAACGTAAGTTTATTCCAATGTCAGAAACCAGGCGTACAAGAACACTGATAACATGACAGCTATATGAACAAATCTACTAACTAGTGCTCCCCAATCACGCTCATTTACTTTTCATTCTCAGTTTGAGAACCAGAATCATTCGAATACGTTGAGAAATGTTGGGACCCCACAGAACCTACTTTCTTGAAGTTCATCTCCTGATTAGAAATATAATCGTAACAGATTTATGAATGTTCCTTTCCTTTCTGATCGTCACATATCACCAAGGAGAAAAAGCATAAAGACATTTAGTCCAGTATCCACGCACCTCTTTAGGGACAGAGAGCCAAAGTGAGGGTCTTGCAGATTTCATTCATTCTTATGTTAATGCGCTCACAAGGATAACGGGACAACAACAACAACAGTGGGTAAAATCAGTGATGATGGTGCTCTTCCAAAAGCGCTGTCTGTCATCGCATTTGAGAATTAGAGACAGACATTTGGGTTGATTCAGAAGATATGCGTGACTCTCACAGTATGTTTGGGAGACTTGAAGAGAGGCCGTGGTACAAGGGTAACTGGTGGCATTTTCACCGTAGACAATGGGACTGGATCCAGGAAGCTCCTCCAGTTGATTTCTTACCTTTTAAAATGGGTGTCAAACTCATTTTCACCGGGGGCCACATCAGCCTCACGGTTGCCTTCAAAGGGCTGAAATAATTTTAGGACTGTATAAATCTAACTACTCCTTAACTGTCAAGGAGTTGAAATTACATTCGGCCCTTTGAAGGCAACCACGAGGCTGGTGTGGCCTCCGGTGAAAGTGAGTTTGACACCCCTGCTTTAAAAGATTTAATTTCAGGTTGCAATACCCTTTCATAGACAGCATTTCACGCTATCATGACAAAACCCCAGTCCGCCAGGCATAACATACTCGATTCGGCAGGAACGTGTTTAAACTGTGTAGTCATCTGTCCAAGGCCGAGAACTTGAAGTCCATTGCTTTCATTTTCCGACCTCCTGGCAGGATCCCCCTCACAGGTTTGGCTTCAGCCGCACCCACTTTCCTAGTCTTCGTGAACACCACACTCTTTTCCCGGGGTTTTGCCCTCGCCCTCCCTTTCTGAGGGTGCTTTTCCTCACAGGCGGCACGGTTTCCTCTCACCCGTGATTTACATTTTTCCGTGATTGCTTTATCTAGCATCCTTCACGGTACGGGTTGCATCTGATAGAATATTCGTTTCTTCCTTCGGTTCTGCTTGCTTTTCGTGAGGACGAGAACTGTGTCTTTTTTCTACCCCAGTGCCAGAGTGGTATCTGTCAAGTGGAGCGGCTGAGTGCTGGCGCAGCCAGTCGAGAAATACCGCCTTGGACTTGGCATGTGCCGACCTCAGCTCGGCGCGCCCCACCCCCCACCCCAGGTCAAGGGCGACTGCTGACCCCTCCTTGTCCCCCTAGTGGAGCATGGTTTCTGCACCTCTGCGCGAAATAACTGAATTGTTCAGGCTTTGGAAGAATTTCTTTCTTTTTTTTTTCAGTAGCAGGCTTGTAAGATAAGAGCTCCTATTAATATAGTTCAGCAGCTTTTACCACCCAAGTTCAGAGAGGCTAAGTGATTGACCAAGGTCACGCGGGTTATCAGTGTGGGCTGCTTCAGACCAGGTGTGCCACTGTCTCCTCTGATGAATGACCCACGTGGAATCTCGGCTGCATTTCCGCTGCCCAGGGGTTGCTGATTCCATTTCAACAACAGAGCTTGGCGAGAATGCTTCCCAGTGGGGCCGCTGCAGCAACTCAGTCCACAGCATGTCCCTGATCATGTAACCTTAACGTCACCAGCGCTCCGTACTGAGCAAAGACCACTGAGGACCGAGCAGATGACCACGCCTGAGAAGATGGGAACTCCGCGGTGGGACAAAGACACTGGAACACTGCTGAGGACGTGGGAAGGAAAGGAAGCAGGGAGGGAGCGGTGACTGTGGGCGACCTCCACTGTTAGCATTTGCTCCACCGGCTGGTCATCAGGTTTTCTCATCACCGTGTCTGTTCGAATAGGGTCCAAAGGCCACCCGTTAGACTATATTGGTGACTCCCAAACCTAGGCTTCCATTAACTGTTGACCAGCCTCCAACCGTTTGTGCCCCGGTTTGGAAATACACTCCCAGTGACGCTCACCTGGCTGTCGGTAAAGTATGAGAAACATTTAATTCTCACTCAGGAAGAAAGTGGGAGAGTGACATAGTTTGTTTGCCACTTTGGAAAAATAATTACGCCTTCATATTAGAACTGCTCTATCACTCTACGGTGAACAGAACTGACAACTTCTTGATCTGCGCCGTCTAATCCGGTAAACACGCACGGCCGTCGGGCATTTGAAATGTGGCCGGACTGAAAGGAGATGTAAGTAGCAGACGACACACTGGAGCTCAAAGACTTACTGTGATGAAATATTCAAATCTCTGAAATATTTACTTTTCATGGTGACCTGAAGGTAGCTGGAGGTAGACGCCGTCCCTCTGTCCCGATGCTCCCATGGCAACCTGAAATTGCTCTTGCTTCTTTACTCATGCCCTCTTTTCCTTCTCCTCATTATAACTCTCGCCGGTGCAGACCTAGGCCTCATGAATGGCAGTGGTAATGTCTTTTATCTTTACATCCCCAGGAACTAGCAGACAGTCTGGAACATATTTACGGCTTAATAAAGGTTTTTGATTATATCCTGGGGGACAAAAAGCCAGGATCCCTGTAGATCTACTAGGTACATAAAATAACACTCGGAGTTTTTTCTACAAAATCTCTAGTCATGTACCATAAAATTCCAGTGTTGAAATCATTTCTTTTGCAAATCAGAACGTGAAATCTCATAGAAGTAGCAGGCAAATGGAATCTTTATTAATTATTCCTGTTGCTAGTTTGATGATGTATTTTTACTGTTGGGGAAAATGTTCAGAATAAAGCAAGGGCTCATTTAATTTTGTTGAAAGACGCAGGCTGACAGGGCGGATTCAAAGTGGCAAATCTGATTTCGGATTTTGACTTTCACCCATATGGTATGCAATGATGGACTTGCCTCTCTGAAGTCATTTTACTCATCGGTGAAATGGGAAGGATGATATTCAAGTCACAAGTACATTACTGAGCTCTGCCGACATAAAGAGATAAAAGGCCGAGAATGCTGGCTTGAATCATGTTTTTTACATCTAACAGATCCTCCCCGCTCGTCCACCTTCCTCTCTCATTCCCTTGCTCCTGTGCCTCTCATGCTCTTCCTTCACTCTCCTTGCCAGCCTTTTCCACACTAACGAAAAGTCACCACCTCTCATGGATTGAGATCATAAGAGGGAAAAGCCGCCTAATAATCATGTCACATTCTAGGAACTGACTCACTAAACGGATGCTGGCATTCATTCAAGCTCAGAAAAATGTTCCACTTCATAAATGTGAAGAAAGGCAATTGAATATTGAGATCAATAAATTTTGCTTTAGAAAACAAAAAGGTGAATAAAAATTAATTTAATCTCAGAAATATTATTTTTAAGATGTTCAAATTCTTCCACACAGTAATTGAAGAGACATTGATTGGTAATTTTGATAAAAAGGAAATGTGTGTAGTAGGAAAAACGGACTCCTACTGTTTAAGGGCGTCCCTCCCTTGTGAAGCACTAAAGGTGGCCGTGTGTGTTTGCACGGGCACACACACGTGTTTAGTGTGCTCATTCTCTCTCCTTTTTGTTTTGTTGGCAGTGTTTAGCTATACTACACACTTTCCAAGTACTTCTAAATGACTCTGTAATTTTCATTCTCTTAATTATTCTACTGAGGGCTTGTCATTTGGCTACATTCAACTGAATATGTTTTCATTTTTCAAGGACACATTGCTTAATCCAATTTCTATTTTTATAGAGCAGGTCATTTACTTTTGCTAACTGTCATAGAGTTAAGCAGATTAACCAAATTTTATATCAAAATATTTCTAGAAAAGTTTTAGAGAAAAATGTTAAGTATTTGAGTAAATTGTACATTCCATTAGCGATCCACAGACACCCCTCTCCCCAGGACATTTAGCGACTCTGCAGTGGGAACATTGGAAGGAGATAACACACCTGTGATGATGGGACAATGAGATATTATATGACCTTTTTGGTTCCTGCTTTTGGAGGGAGGGAGGGAGGAAAGGCTGAGAGGTGTGTGACCTCTCCCGGGGAAGGTTATACTGTGGCACACAAGAGCCGTTTTTGCAAGGCCCCCCCAGTCCCTAATTAGCCATCTTCCTTTCCCCTTTGCTTTTACTCCCACATCGCCTACACTTAGAAGTCCCATCAGATGAGAACGAGGGAGCCTGGAGATTGCTGCCAAACGGCGCTTCTGCCAAGCCCTGTCTTCCCAGAGATGCTCATTCTCTTCCCTCCGGTCACATCCTTCAGAGCCGCCTCTCAAGTTTCTTCTCCTTTATAATGCCTTTCCCATGCCTCCGTTAAATAATAAAAAAAAAGTGTATATTTCTGAAAACTCAGTAAATTCATTACAGAAAAATTTAAACACACATAAAGTAGTAAGACTTAATTGCCATGTTCCTCATCCACATTGAGTAATTATCAACTGGTAATCCACCATGTTTTATATCTATCTCAAACCATTCTCCATCTTATATTGTTTTGAAGCAAAGGGATATATCATTTTATCCTTAAATATTTAATAGGTATTTCTAAAAGTAATGATTTTTATTTTGTATTTATTAGACAACTCTCTCGTGTTAGGATTGCCTCAGGTGGTATAAAGAGCTGTACATACTGAATGTATATGACTCACTCAAATTTGAGAATATACGCCCACAAAACTGTCACCAACATCAAGGTCATAAATGTACCCATTGCCTCTTGAGGCTGGTTAAGAGAGAGAGCACTGGGCTAAGTCAGGGAAAAGGAAGGGTAGGGGGAAGAGAAAAAGAAGAATTGTCTCAGTGGAAAATAGAAATTTCTCTTAGAAAAAACTAAAAATGGGACAAATGTTTACCATCTTGTTTCAAAAGAAAATCAGAGATTAAGAAATGGATGGTATTTTTTTTTGTGGGTGGTATGAGGCCAGTTTTAATACGTTTTCTCAAGCTCGCTAAGATATTTGCATTTTCACTGGCTTTTTAAAAAATCGCTAATATCAATTCATTAGCAGCTGTTTTCTCTTTTTACAACATATGGCAAAAAAGGAGCAAAGCAGCAAGTGAACGCTGTCTTTCTGACACTATAATCGTGCTTCCTGAAGTTCTAAGGAGCCGAGGAAGTGTGAACAGGTGCTCAGACGGGTCTGCAGAAAGTCTGCAGGGACACAGAAGAGTGGAATCACGGTACACTCAGCCTGACAGTGAGCTGCTGGGCAGTTTCGCAGAGAAGCTGTTTCACTTCACGAAAGTCATGTGTGGGAGTGGCCATCACCCACAGCCTCGCCTGCACGGAAATCAGCAGGCTTCCAAAAGTTTTAGCTGTTCTGGAGGGTGCGTAGTGGTTTTTCATTGTGGTTTCAATTTGCATTTCCCTGACAATCAGAAATGCTAAATATCATTTTTCATAAACAAGCAATGATTGCTGGCCATTAGTACATGTTTTGGTGAAGTATCTGTTTGAAAGTTTTGTTGACCTTTTAATTGGATTATTTGTCTTCTTAATTGAGTTGAAAGAGTTCTTTATTTCTGCATACAAATGCTTTGTGATCATTTATACATATCCTGCTTCTAATAGGGTTTTATTTATTTTCCAGCAAGGATAGGGGCATATGAATTTTTGCATAAGACACAGAACAGTACTTGGCACATGGTGCAAGATAAAGAACAGAGTCAGAGATTGAAGACAGCCTGGTTAGATGAATCATAAGGTCTCGTCCGTTCCATCTTCGTGTTTGCGACTCCCCTCCCCTATTAAATCCGAATGACTGCAAACAGACAAGCTGGCCACAGGATTCTTTAGCACCTGACCAAAAATAAAAATACTAAGAATTCTGTTGCCAATGGGACTTCTCACGAGACTGGAGTCCAATTTCACAGTCTCAGCAGAATACAGTCAGCCCTGGATGATGAGATTCTAGAGGCTTACCAGGATGGACCTGGCTTCAGAGCCGGGCTCAGCCAATACAAATCTGAAGAAAAGGAAAAAGGAAAGAAATGTATGTATAGCCTGTAGACTGTATCTCAACCATGCCGTTTCTGAAATAACTGACCTAAAAGAGCAAGGCAATCAAGCAGAACACAGTGTGAAAGCCAACAGAACGTTACAGAAGGAGAAGCCTGGTCAGTTGCATCCCATACAACAAGCCAAAACCACCTGGCCACTGATAACTGTGGCTGGCCCATCACGTCCAATGTCATGATAGCTCCCAAGAGTTTTTGTCAAGAGGCAAGACAATGGGCTGATCATTCCATAAAGTTTCAGGGTGTCCAATCTCATCAGGGGGGCGAAACCAGCATATGGGATTACCAGGGATAATGGAAGAGCACAACACACGCAATGATTTTTTTATACTATCATTTTCTTCTGTTGTCCTTACTTTTCAGTCAATAAACATACAATTTTGTAGTTCTGTAAAAATGGATTTCAATTAGCCTCTCAAAGAAGTTTTATTTTTGATCTAAGGTGGAAAAATCTCATTAATTTAGAAGTGGTACATAGAAACTTATCGAAAATTAATGTTCTTTAAGTGGGATGGAATGAATATTTATTGAGTTTTTATTATGTGAACATCCCTTTATTTATAGACATCCTTTTAATCACCCAATCATTTATTCAATATTGTTCAATAATCACTTACCAAACTCCTACTAGGAGCTGAAGAAGCATTGAGAAATAAGAACAAAGTAGATATTAAAATTAAAAATATTGTTTCCTTGTTTTTTTTGCAACCAAGAAGGAAAATTTATGCCCCACAAGGATATTCACTAATTATCCTTTTGGATATGTTCAAAAATAGTCACTTTTGTACATTGAACCCGAGATCCACATGTGTAGGGGATGAGAAGAAAGGTTCAAGGAAGGCAGGATTTAGCAGAGCGAGAGGTCCACCTGAAAAACAATCACAACCATGGCGTCAGCAAATCCCACACGGAGCGTGGAAACTAGGATGCCGCTTCAGGACAGCCCTCCTTGACTACGAAGCAGCCGGTCCTCCCAGCTGTGGGCATCTCCCAGCTATGGGCGGTCCCTTAGCCCCTCAAAGAAGGCCTGCCTGGGCACGGCAGCTCTCCTTGAATCAAGGCAACTTTTCAGGAGGGATTCAGACGGGAGTTGGCACCGTCCGATGCTCTGAACAAGAGAGGGAGTGGAAGTCTCCGATCTGATACCGAGGCTGGGTGTCAGGGCAGGGTGTCACAGAGTCCACCGTAAGCACCATTCACGTCTCTACGTGCTATCAGAGTGCCTAGCACACGTAAGTACTTAGTGAACACTGGTAAGACTGCACTCCTGGCCACAAAATCTTACTGTTGAGAGAGAGTTGTGAACCACAGAAAGTGACTAGTGAACGTTATAGTAAATGTATGAGGGGGCACCATCTCCTTAATTCTCATAACTTCTCAAAGGATAGGGTTGGTGGATTTACCAATTAAAATCTAGGACATGCTCTTAAACTTAAATATCAGATAAACAACGAATACTTACCTGTATAAATGTCTGACGTAATATTTGGACCATATATATGCATGGATTTATATATGTATATACATGTATGTGGCATATTTCATAGTATTCATTCAGGAAAACTACTTATACTAAATATTATTCATTGTTTATCCAAATTAAAATTTAATGCAGAGTTCTGTATTTTTTCCGTCTGGCAAATCAAGGATAGAGGACTAAGAATCTCGGTATCATTTTTAAAGAAACAGTAATAATACCAAAAGCCACCAATGATGCAGGGAATTCCACTAGCCTTGGTTAGTAATTGTGAGGACTGGCCTGTGGTCATTAGCTTCATTTGCACTTTTTTGTGTTTTCTGGATTTTACAGATGTAGAAGACCGTGAAGAGCGGGACTGGTAAGATGGCGTTGGTCCGGTCAAGACAGCACAAAGCGTATAAAACAAAGTGGAGTCACTCGTGTCAACCAAGATGGCTGCCAGCGGCCATGACTCTGGCTCAAGAGGGAAACTGCCTAAGTCAGAGCAGACACACCTCTGGCAGGAGACACGCCTAAGACACCTGCACACGTGATCAGGACAGGTCTGCAGAGCGGGACCACCACAGATAGGCCCCAGGGGAGAGTCCCCACTTGGCATCAGGGGGCCGAGACACGTACCAAGAGACCCAGAAGGGTGGAGTGCAGCACCGTCACGGGTGTAACTGAGGCAGCTCCAGACCACTGCTGAGACAGCCGAGCCCCACACCAGAGTGCTGCTCCACACCACGCTGAGGTCCCCCGGCATCGGCTGCGGGAGGCTCTGCCCTGCTGGACTGAGGATTTCACCTGCTGTGCTGCCCACCTGACTCCAGAGATCCCTCTTTGCAAGAAACTGACGGCTCCCTTGCTCACCCCGCTGTCTCCCAGACCCACAGACTGAGACTCTGGGACTCGTACATTATCCCCCAATTCTCTTGTGTGACGTTAGTACTGATTGTTCCTGAGTGATTAGCATTGTTATTAGGTTAGTATGGGTTTTGATTAAATCTGCATTAGTACAAGCTGAGTGAAACTGAATTATCAAAATCCAAGGGAATAGCGCAGTCACCTGTGCGGGCTCCCTGCTATTCCTCGGTGCCGGTGTCACCTGCAGGGCTGGCAGTTGTACAGGTGGCTCAGCACTTTCAATTCTGAAGGCCCGGATCAGACACCCGAGCAGGGGCCAAAGGCTGACTTATGGGGAGGACTGTATCCTTCCCATGGATATATGTTCTCGACAGAGGCTTCAGATAAGTTGCCCAGGTTCTGCCCTTGGAAGGAATTGGCAGGAGACAGAAGGTAGAGAGGGGAGGGGGTGGATTCCCCCATCCTACTTCTGACTGCGCCCTTGGCATCAGTAGCAACAACAGCCCAAGGTGGCTCTGGGGTCCGGCGGCAGCTTCACCAGCCCCAGCACCGTGGGCAGTGGGTCTGGTTGCAGGTCCCCGGGCTCTGCCTGGGCAGGAGTGTTTCGGTACCAGCAGCCGCTGTACCACCGGCAGATGGGCCTGAAGTGCGGATTCACAGGTTCCAGCAGTAACTGTTCAAAGATGGGGTTCTGAGATTGGTCACTGGGCCAGGCTGCAGCTCTTGGAGTCACTTTGAAATGAAGGAAGCAACAGAAATTGAATGAAAGATGAGACCCGTTGTAAAAAAAATACACAGGAAAAGGTCGGAAAATGCTACCAGCAATAATCGTTGAGTGCTGGGTTCATAGGGTATTGTTTATTTACTTTTTTTAACTTTTAAAAATATATTCTGATTTTCTTAATGAAAATGTAACATGTTATAATAAAAGTTACTTTTATTAAAATGAAAAAATAGTCCTTAAAAAGTTAGCAGAAAACAAGGCCTCGGGAGAACTCCAGGACAGCGCCTGGCAGAGAACATGTGTGTAGGGGACACCTCACTGCAGGGGCAGCTACAACAGCCCAGCGGGTGCTTCTGTCCTTCCCAGGTCCTAGGGCAGGCTCGTTCCCACAAGCCAGCGTGACAGCCTGGCATGTGCACCACCTCGCACACGGTTTTGGTCCTTGAACTGATATTTTCTTCAGTACCATCACTCCCTGGGCTGCCCAGGCTCTCACCAGTTCTAAACTCAACCCAACTATGAGCCTTCGCGAGGAGGTACCTGCTTGAATGCGCCCACTCATACATGGGCATCCGTCAAGTTTTCTCTAAGCCCTTTGGTGTCCTTCTGAATCTCTGGAGCTGAGAATTCTCAGGTGAGGACTGCTAATTCCTCACACCCCCAAGATAAGAAGTCTGAGTTTGAAAATTTTGACTACGCTACTGCTGTGTGTTATGAGTCAACTCTGAGAATCCCAACATTCTTACTTACAGAAAAAATGGATAATCGAACATGACTTCATTAGTTTTCCATGAGTATTGAGTGAAAATAAATAAGTGAAAAAATAAGTGTAGCTTGGCTCTTAGAACATAATAGCCTCAATTTTTTGAATAATTTTTACTAAAAATTAGTCCAATCTTCGGTGACCTGCTTTATTATCTCTAAAAGATGATATTAACAATCTCACCAGTGGGTATGAATGTTTAATGAAATAATGAAGATAAAATTCTCTGTAAATTACTAACTAATCATGAATATTAGAGTTTATTATTGATTAGTTCACACGATTACTTCTTTTTCAATGATTCTGCTGGTTTTGTCTCTTCCTGTTGAAGTGACATTGACACATATCCACTCAGTTGTTTTCATTGTATAATTTTTCCAGTTCCATTTGTCAGCCAAAAAAAAAAGAAGAGAGAACCAGGACCAAGGGAGGAAATGTGAAGACATATACATTTCTAGAAAGCATGAACTACATTTATCAAGAGAGCTGCTCGGTGGTCCGCGAGGGCAGGAGGCCCAGGGGTAACAAGGAGCATGAACACACTTTGGGGAGCCGTGAGGCGTGTTTATTGTTTTGATTGTCAGGGTGCTTACCTAGGTATAGTCTTATCAGAGCACGTACCGTATATACGTACAGGTCATTGCATGTAATTTCAACCACAATAAAGCTGTTACAGATGAACTTATGGAAATAAAAAAAAGAAACCCTGAATCTGGAGAGTTAGATAATTCAGATCCTCACGTGACAGGATTTTTAAAACGTATGCCTTATTCTACAGAGGATGCAGGCCTTTGAAAGGTTTGTGAGTGGGGAAGTGACAAAGCACTATTATTATCCTGCTGGAAAGACCACCAGGTGTGGTGTGGACTCAGGCTGCGGAAGGTTGAATCGAGCACCCACATGCGGTCCACTCCCATCTGCGCTGCTGGGACTTTCGGTCCTTGTTACCATGACTTCCCAGGAAGAAAAACGTGAAGATTTCCAGCAGACATGAGTTATGAATATGAATTTGTGCTCCACAGGCTCGCTCTTCGTTTCCTGGCTAATGAGCAGATCAAGGCTCCTGCAGGGGAGGTGAGGGCGCCGGTGTGCGGGGGGCGGGGGGGGCATGGAAGTGGGCAGGGGGAGGAGGGCGGTGGTGCTCCCAGCTCTTTGCCCAGGTAAACGCTTCTCTCACCGCATCTGGGGCCTGGCTATGCCGCACCGTCTCTCGTTTCATAAAACTATTTATTAGAGTCAATTACTTAACTCTAAATTGGGAAAAATATATTACATATTCAACTTTGGAGAAACAGTCTTAAGAAATTGGCTAGTTTCTGATATATTAGGGTCAATTATGTACGTTAAATTTTTTAAAGTTCACATTGAAAACTTCTGCTTCATTGCCTAATCTTAGTTCTTTCTAATCTTCCCTAATGGAAACTATATTTTACCCCTTTTTAAATCCATACACAAGCTTTTACTTTTTTTTACCTGCTCTAATCTTTTCCAGAAATGCCTTTTTTACTCCTTAACCTATGATTCTTTATAAAACCTCCCCTTGATTACCATAAGCAGTAAGACGGACGTGTCTTTATTTCCCACCATTAATAAATTGCACATCTGTCTATTGCCAAATTAGCAAATCTTTATCAGGCATCTCCTACATGTCTAACATCCTTCCAGACACTACAGGAAACAGAATGAAAGAAGAGAAAAATATCCTCTCCCTCATAGAGCTTGACATTCTTTGGGGGAGGAAGTGGAAGCAGTAATAACCAGCGCGTGGCGTGGACTAGAGGGTGACAAGTGTCTGAAGACAGAATGCAGCAGAAGGACACGAACGTCTGATGCCGGGGAAAGAACAGGCAAAATACCCGCTCAGACAACAGAAGTGGCCATGATGGAAAATGATCCTGAAGCTACCTGATGAACCTACAGATTATGACAGTTCTGCCTTTCTCCAGCTATGTGACTTGAGCAAGTCATTCTCCTTTTTATTCTATTTTCCTCAGCATTAAAGTATAAATATTTTAATCTGTGGCTAATAAAAGTAGTGAAAACAGACAACATTCCTGAGCCCTAATTTTGTACACCAGGCATACACAGGGTGGGGCAAAAGTAGGTTTACAGTGGTTCACAAGAAAACTCATACAATAAATAAGAATACGGAAATAAACTGAATCTCATACTCACAGCTGTCCACCTACTTTAGCCCCGCCCTGTGGAATCCTCAAACAACACGTGCATGTCGCTCTACTCACCCCCTTCTTGCATAAGGAAATTGTGGCTCGGAAAGAGTTAAGCATCTTTCCTTAGGGCACGCGGTCAGCTAGTGGGAGTTGATCTTATAAATCTGAATGTCTTTGTGGGTTGTAGCTTACTCAACCAGCAGGAAGAATCACAACTGGGGCTGAAATTCTGGGGGCAGACATGAGACTTTGCATTTGCCATGGGGGAAGGACAAGGTTTCTGCCAAAGCCCAGAGGAGCTCGGTGCTTTGGAAATGAAAGGAGGGAAGAGCCCGTCAATTATCCCTCCTCACCACAGGGAGACACTGTGCAGAATGCCAACATAGCACAGATCTGTGACCTCTGCCTGTGTGTTTTTAATTGCTTTGCTAATTAGCAGGCAAAGTAAAAATAGAGGCAGCTTCATTTTTTCCCTTTTTATATTTTCCACATTTATTTATTTATTTATTTATTTTGCATTAACAGCACCCTGCCACTGCCGAACATGCCCCACGTGGAACGAAAAGTCCAGGACTCTAGGGCTGGGTTTGAGGACCCTGCAGGCGGGAGGCGAAAAAAGATGAGCCAGAGACTGAGAGATAATCACAGAAACTGAGCATGTAAGGATAGGGGAAGTAGAGAAAGTGGATATTATTTGAAAGTACACTGCTTCTTCTTAGTTCACATTTATTGAGCACCTTACTAGGCAGCACACCACTAGAACCTCCACTAGTTTCTTTAATTCCTACAACAGCCCTATGAGGAAGATGTTAATAGGATCCTCAGTTTTCTTGTGAAGAAACAGATGAGAAAAGTAGCTTGCCTAACCTTCATTAATAGTTAGGCTTATAAAATTATGGTATACAGAGTCAATTCTGGAGAACCTGGTGCTGTGGCTTATGACCTTCACTGTATCTCACAATAGTCAGGTGAGTCTTCCTCCGAGGAGGAAACAGGTTTCAAGGTCACATACGTTGCTCATGGTCACTCAGGTATTAATCAGTTCAGGCAGCTATGACAGAATCCCAAAGATTGGGTGGCTTAAACAACTGAAATTTCTTTCTCACAGTTTCGGTGGTGAGAAGTCCAAGATCAAGGATCTGCAAAGGTAAATTTCATTCTGAGCCCTGTTCTCTTGGCCTGCCGGAGGCTGACATCTAGCTGTGCGCTCACATGGCCTCTTCTTTGCATGTGTGCAGGGAGATTTCGAGAGCAAGCTCTTTGGCATCTCTTCTTATGAGGACACTAATCTTATCCTGAGGTCCCCACCCTCATGACCGCACTGAACCCTATTGTCTTCCCAAGGCCCCACATCCCAAATCCCATTGCATTTGGGGGGAGGGTATTGAGGGCTTTTATAAATGAATTTTGAGAGGATGCAGACATTAAGTCTCTAACATTCTGCTGCTGACACCCCCAAATTCATGTCTTTCTCATTCACAAAATACATTCATTCCACTCCAACAGCCTCTAGTCTTAACTCATTCCATCATCAACTCTGAAGTCCAAAGTCCAAAGTCTTATCTAGCTATGTAATGGGTTGTTACACTCAAGGTGTGGTTTAATCCTGAGTGGTTAGAGGGACATCTTTTCTTGTGTCTGATCTTAGTGGGAAAGCTTTTCGGTTAGACAGTCTTTGTCAGGCAAAGGAAGTTCCCCTTCTATATCCAGTTTACTGAGTTTTTATCAAGAATGGATGTTGGAGTTCATCAAATTCTTCTTTTACATGTATTGATATGATCATGTGATTTTCTTTTTTAGCCTATTAATGTGATGAATTACATTAATTTTTTGAATGTTGAACAATCTTTGTGCATATGAAGCAAACCCCACTTCGTTGTGGTGTATATTCTTTTCACATATTGTGGGATTCCACTTGCTAACATTTTAATTGAGAATTTCCACACCTATGTTAATCTATGTAATTTTATTTTCTTATAACATCTTCACCTCATTTTGACAAAACTGGCCGTACGGTAATGCTGGCCATCCTGAACGAGTTGGGAAGTATTGTATTTTTGCTGTATATAATGGGTACTTTTTTGCACAAATTTTTGACGGCAAAATGAGGATGCACATTACACATGGGTAGTACTAATTCCTTACCAACATAAACATTTTTAATTCTCTTATTTATGCTTATGTGTTAAAAGTATAACTCTAGAAAGCACACGACACCTGTGTGCAAAATACCAGGAGAAGGAAGGTCACTCCTCAGAAGACACCGGTGTTGTAGAAATTGAAGGAGACAAACTTCTGATATTGACAGTGATGAAGAGTTCTTGGCCTTCTCTGATGAGCATATATGATAAATTTGTTAGCAGGACATAACATTTCTTGCACCTTGTATCTGTTCTCGTATTCTGTAATTATTGTTACATTAAATTTCTTGTGCCATAATATGTTTAAAAATAAATGCTAAATTCCTTTGTAAATCAAAAAAGCATCTAAATATAAGTAAATTAAAAATTGAATTAAAAATTAAAATGAAATATATTTTTCCTGAAAGTTGTACCCCAAACATGGGTGCACATTATACATGGCAAAATATTTTATTTCGTCTGCTTCTATTCTTTGAAAGGGAGTATAGAGAACTGTTATAATTTCTTCATTAAATGTTAGAATTCGCCAGTAAATCTAGCTGGGCACAGTGCCTTTTGTTTTAGAAGGTTATTAATTATTGATTCAATTTCTTTAATAGAATAAACCTATTCAGACAGTCTATTTCAGCTTGTGTGGGTTTTGGTAGATTACATCTTTCAAGGAACTGGCCCATTTCAGATAGATCACCACATTTGTGGGCCTCGATCTGCTCAAAGTTTTCTTCTATGATCAGTTTACTTTCCATGGGGTTTGTAGTGATATTCCCTCTTTCATTTCTGATACTAATTTGTCTCTCTGTTTTCTTAGTCTAATTGATTTTACTGATTTTTTCAGATGTTTCAGAATGTTTCCATTGATTTCTATTGATTTCCTGTTTTCAATTTCATTGATTTTTGCTGTAATTTTAATTTTTTTAATTCTGCTTACATTGGATTTGTTCTTTTTCTAGTGTCTTATGGTGGAAAATTAGATGAATGATTTTGGTTCTTTTTTCTTATATATATGTGTGATTTCATATATATATGGTATTATATTATATATAATGCTGTATGGCATTATATAATTGGCATTATATATGTATAATAATTATATATAATAATATATTATACATACTGATTATATGCATAACCTATAATAATTATATATAAAATAATATATATTATTATATACAATAATTTTATATATATATATATATATATATATATATATATAACATGCCATAAATTTCCTCTCAGCACTGCTTTCATTGGATTCTATGGGTTTTGATAAGTTTTCACTTTTATATAGTTTAAAATATTAATTTCTCTTGAGTTTTCTCTTTTGACCGTGTGTTATTTAGAAGTGCACTCTCTAAACAATATCCTGGTATTTGGGGGAATTTCCTGGTTATCTTTCCATTACTGATTTCTAGTTTAATCTCATTGTATCTGAGAGCAGATACTACGTCATTTTAATACAGTGTATGATTTGGATAGCTAGTTTGTATTTACAATGTCTGACTGTGTATTACATTAATATGTGAATTTAGCTTATAAATTTCTTCTCATGCATTTTCCTTATTTGGTTTTGAATCAAATAAAAATGCCTTAACTAAATAAAATGCCAATGTTCTTCCTTCTATTTTATTGAATAATTTACTTCTACTTGTAAGTTTGGCATACAGTGAATATTTAATAATATTATTTGAAATTTAGGGTAGGATAGATCATTGACTATTATCTCAATTTATGTATTACATAATATATCTAGGAAATTACCTATTTTCTCTATTTCTAAAATTCATTAGTGAAAAATGGTTTGTAATATTGTATTTTAGCCTCAGATGTATGTCCTTTCCCCAGTAATATTCCCAGACCAGAGAATATTAGACCTTTCAAAGAAAGTTCCCAGACCAGAGAACTTTTCAAAGAAACATCTCTCAATTTTTGTGACTGTGTGGTATTGTCTTTGTTGCTATGCTCTCTATTTCATTTGTTCCTATTACTTCTGTCTTTCTTCCTTTGTGTTCAGCTAGTTGATTCTTTTCAAATACTTTGAGTTTAATGAGCAATTTATTTGTGTTTCCTGATACATGTATTTAAAGATATATATATAAAGATATGTAAAGATATATATATATTCTTTCGCTGTGTCTGTTTTTATACCTAATGTAAGTCTTCATATATCAACATATACTTCATAAATGCAATTTTCCTGCCTATAACATATTCCATGTTAATATTCTCAGACATATATATTGTTTCTAGCATGTTACTATTATCAATTATGTTAAAACAAACATTTTTATTTACAATTTTCAGGTTTTACTTAAGTATGATTTACTTCCAACTCATGCTTGTTCATTCTGAAATCTTATAACTGAGATTACTGAGTTAAAGGTATGAGTGTTTTTAAGTTCTTTTCACACCCTGAATTAATTTTGTGAAGGTATTATACCAATATTATTATCATTAGCAATATGAGATGGGAATTTTGCCAAAATTATTACTTTCTATAATTTCAAAGAATACATTTCTGGGCAAACAGACAAATCTGAAGATTTTTTTGCCTAAATCCCTTAACATTTTAACCAAGGACAAAATTTTAAAATTTTTGGTCCTCAATTTTAAATCTATTAGATAAAAAGTAGCCATTAGTATCAATATATCCCTTTGTGTTTTAAGATTGGTTTTAATTATCCATCATTGTTTATGTATTCAGAGGGAAAAAAAGAAAAGGTCATATTTTTTGAGTTGTAGTTGTTTGTTTTATAGAATGGTATTCATAAAATATTTTCTTCTTAAGGTTCTTCTATTGAATGCTCAAGAGAGATTATGCCTATATGGGCTACACATAATAATAATTAGCATATTAGGTAATTTAAATTAAGAAATAATTAAATGGGTATTGGTTTAATAAAACAGATATGTTATTTATTCATTCACTGTTAATTATTTACTTATTGTAAAATAACTATATTAATCACATAACAGATTAATATATAGAATGCTTTTATTTGTTTATGTTTATGTTTTTAAAATTTGCCTTACATTTAGTTTGTATTTATCAAAAACAAAAGTATTTGAAGAGATTAGTAGCATTACTTTAGTTTTTTTGGAAAAAATATAATGTTTGGCTTAATAATAACTTGATTCACATTGATCTTGCTACATTCAATCTATTGTGAGACTTCTTTTCTTTTCTTCTCTTTTCTGTACTATAAAGAATATCTAGCCCTGGCTGGTGTGGCTCAGTGGATTAAATACCAGCCTGTGAACCAAAGAGTGGCTAGTTTGATTCCCAGTCAGGGCACATGCCTGGGTTGTGGGCCAGGTCCCCAGTAGGGGGCGCATGAGAGGCAACCACACACTGATGTGTCTTTCCCTCTCTTTCTCCCTTTCCGTCTGTCTCCATAAAATAAAAAATAAAATTAAATCTTGAAGAAAAAGAGAATATCTGGTCTCATACAGATAAGTGGTTGGGGAAAAAAACTATATACTTCAGCAGTCTTTTTGGAAAATTGTGGCTAGTTTCTGTTGATACTAAACCAAATTTGATTAGTGCTAGATTTCTTAAAGATGAATTGCAGTGTGGGAACTGAAGCCCACATCAAAGTAGTTATGCTGGGTTACATAAAAATCCATTGGTCTATTATGTGCTGCGAGCTGGTCTTTTATCCATATATAATTTTGTAACATTATGTCCCAATCACATGAAAATATTAACTCGCTGATTTATATAGATCTTCCAGCTGTTGGCATATTTAGTTATAAAACATTAACAAGTAACTTGTTGATATTGTTGGTATTTTCATTTTAAAAGTCTGTAACTCTTGAGAAACAACCAATCTCTTAGTGGGAAATACAATTTTTCCAAAATTCTATTTTTATTTGGGTAACTCAACTATTCTCACTGGCAACACGTGATGTCACTTGTTTTATTATGCATTCACTTTGCTCCTAAAATGATATCTGTCACCCCCAAGTCTGAATACAGACAGCTTGTTTCTCAGTCATTTTTTAAAGTAAAAACAGCTAGTTCTGCTTGCCATTGGCACATCGTTTTTTGGAGCAACCATCATACAATGCATCAGAAAAATCTTTTCTATGTGCTTTCCATTTCATCACCAAGCATGCTACAAAGATGAGTCCTTAAGTCTCAAAGTTTGACACAATTAATATTTGTATTTCCTCATCAATGACATTTTAAAGCAAGCAGCCTTTTCTCTTCTGTGTGCAAGCATTTGGCGATGAAGAGACCAGCGTTCACTGGCACAGACAGTTCCACAGCCCTGGTTGTGCCAACAGTTTCAGCCTCCCCTTCTTCGCATCATTAATGCAAATGTCCGTGAACCATTGTGTCTAACCATCGCTTGCCTCCCCTCTAGACCCAGACCATGCAGTGACCAAAGCCGGAGTCTTAGGCAAAAGAATAGGAAACGTTTAGAATGGGGGTGTGTGCAATACCTTCTTGCTATGTTAACAACGCCTGACAAGAGACAAGCCAGCATCGTCCATTTTCCTCGGATTCGTACACAGTAAAAGGGGGAGCTGTCTGTAATTATGTCTAGACGAGTGGAAGTCAGGTGAAACGGAGTGTGTGTCCTTGTCACTCAAGATGAAGACACACCCACGCTGTGCCACGCAGCTCTGTGGAGTGGATAGGAAGAAAGACCTCGGTGCTGAGGGATGTGCTGTGTCTGTGTAACTTCTGTTCTCAGCCCCTTACCAGTCTTATCATTTGTGGCACTGCAGGGGTGGGAAACACTGTTTTTGGATAGAAACTTGAAACAATCGGAAGAGGTCACTGTAAACAGCAACCATAGAGGTTAAGGATGTGGCTTGTTGGGGCCCAGGGAAGGTCACCCCAAACCCCCCACGGGGCTATGCTGATTGTGCCCGGTAAGATCACCTGAGCAGCAGGCTCGGAGGAGCCCTCTGACTCTGCCTCTGTCTCAGGAAACCAGTCTCCCGTGGGAGGTGCCCTCCTGCTGGATTAGGGCCCGGACCGCGCAGCCCCCGCAGGGCAGAGAGTCCGGGGCTGAGAGGCCCCTGTAGACACGCGCTGGTCGGTGTCACCAACCGACTGCCCGAAGCCCACGTGCTCCTCGCATCCTTTCCCACGTCCCCCTTCAAACCCTCTGCTCCTTCGTCTGGTCAAACCTCTACAGTGTGTTTCTTCCTGTAAAGGAGGTATAAATAGCCTGCTAAACTTCTCTCTGACATGGACCAAAATCTTTTAAAACACCCTGCCATTCCTTAAGTCCCCCTCCTAAGCTTTGGAGGTAGCAGCACTGGGTGTTTCCCGTCTGAGCCTAATTGTTTCAGATGACCGTAAGCCATTCCAGTAAGAAAGGAAGCGATAGACCAAATGGAGAGTTCACGGTTAAAAGGCAAAGGTTAACATGCTTGAAATGCATGTTGTGGCCACACGTTCGGCTCTGGTTATTTGCACGTAAAATACACAAAGACGCTGGCAGTCCACTAACTGTTGGGGGCGTCAGGATTTCCTAGTCAGTGTCGCCCTCCGGTCTATCTAGCAGATAGATGCCTGTGCTGACGGGCTGTTCTCCAATAACCAGCAGGCAGCGGGGCAGACACAAACTTGGTAGAGAGGCCCCTATGGCACCCACAGGTCCTGAGGGTGGAGCTGAGGTCAGGCTGGGCTGCCTCTGGGGTTGAGCGGGGGATGCTGTCATCTGTCATCGAGTGCGGCTTTATCGTTCTCTCACATGCAGCCAAAATCGGCCGCCAGTTCATACAGCACCCTCGCTAGGTTGACTCTGTCAGATTTGGCAGCCATAACCCCGACCACTTCGACGAGTGAAAAGGTGAGCTACAGACTGGGAGAAAACACTTGCAAACCACATGTCTGTAGCACCTAGTTCTCTCAAAAACTTTTAAAACTCAATAGAAAAAAATCTAATTTAAAAACAGGCATAAGTCATGAGCAGCTATTTCCCTGAAGAGGACAGAGATAGTGCAAATAAGGACATAAAAGGCCTTTCATTTCCACCAGCCATTAAGCAAGTGCAAATTAAAACCACCAGCAAGGTCAGAATGAAATTTGTTGCCAAAAAATAGCAAGTTTGTAGGAAACCGAATACATTTTGTGGGCTAGACTACCTTTGGCTTTATTTTTCTACTATAATATTTTTCTTAATTTGTTCAGTTATGTTTAAGACTTCTGTTAAAAATACAAGCATCATCTTATTTGTTAATTTTGTTTGTTTGTTTGTTTTGGCCAGACACTAGAAAACATTTAAAATGATGATAAAGCAATGTAATAGTGATGAACTAAATAAAGAGGAAATGTTTTTATCTCCAAAAACTCTTTTATAATTATTCAAATAATGAGAACTTGCATTTTCTATTTTGAATAAAGCTAGGCAGTAAGAAAGTACTTTCAACAAAATATGTATGGAATACAAAACTCTTTCTTACATTTTTATATGTTGTTTTCTGTACAGTGACTCAGGGATTTTCACTTACCAAGTGTTTGTAAATGAGAAGTGAATTAATCACTATTTGTTGAGTAATAATGTAGAAATTAAGTGAGTACAAAGTGGAATCAGACACACCAAACTCACTACTACTTTGGGACACAGAGGCAAAAACATATTTGATCCACAGTAAATTAACATAATTTTTCTCTAACCAATGTGGCTAAATAGCTCTTCAGTACTGATACATGTTCACATCTGAGAAGCTGAACATATCTGCTCTGTTCGTCAATACCCTGTTCCCCAGAACACACATGTGTTCGAGACAAGCCTAGCTGCCCCGCCTGCTCTCTGGGCATGTGTGAGCAAGCAGGACAAGCGGCCTGGTATCCACACAGACCGAAACTTTAGGGCTTAAAATGCCGGTTTCTGTGACTTGAAAAATTAATTTCTCTGAGCTTTGGTTTTCTCACTGAGAAACTAAATACGCTAAACTCAAAACGGTAAATTTTTAGATGCTAAATGGATCAGTGGGCGATGAAAATTTACAAGGAGAGGGCAGAATGAGGCAGGTTTCCTCCCACTTGACTTTTAATTACATGCAGTTTTCTACAGCTGGTAAAAGACAATGGGCGGCAGAGCTGTGGCTACAGGTCCAAAGAACGTTCATCCTGGCGGCGGCCAAGGCGAAGGGCAGCCCTGGTGAGAAACCGAGGAGCAGAAGTAGGACACCTCGAAAGTAGCGGGTCCTTCCTTTAGCTGGTAGGTTGACGCAGAAAAAACATGGTGGCCGATCACTCCTCTCCTTCCACTCCATTTTTCTTTACCTACAGATTTTATATTATTTGTCGATTTCAAGAATTAGACACACCTCTGTAACACTGCCCCAAATACGATGCCCCATGAAAGCTCCCACATGACCCTTTTTAGGCAATGAAGCCACATCGCCAGACAGACCTGTTCTGATCTCCAGCACCCAGGGTGCTTTCCCATGCACTTGACGTTCACGTGAACAGCATCGTACGTCAGTTTCTTTGTGTGCCTGATTTTCTTTCATTCAACATCATCTTTTTCACATTCATGCACGTGGTTGCTTATTCCAGTAGCTCATTCCTTCCCGTCGGTGGGTACCATTCCGCTCTGTGAATACGCCCCTTTCGCTCGCTCATCTCTGCATTGCTGGGCATTCATCGGTCCACTGGCTATTGGCTGCGTTAAACACGGCTGCTCGGAATATTCCCGCACAAGCTTTTTTGTGCATGTTTTCGTTTATCTGGAGTAAATATTTGTAACTGTTACAAAAAGTCCACACAAAAAGATTAATTAAAAATGAACCATAACTGAAGTGGTAAAGCGAGAACCCAAAAGATCATAGATGAAGACACTGAAGAATGTCTTCATATGTTTGGGGTAGAAACACTATCTTAGAATATTGTTTAAAATTTCATCACTAAAATACATAAATTTGCCTTCACCAAAATAAACCTTTTTGTTCATCAAAAACCACTATTTAAAATGAGTAGAAAGACACAAACTGAGGGCTTATATATAAAGTGAATGTGAAGTACTTCTATAATTTAGTCATAAAAATAGTAAGAACTGGTGCCACCTTCCTGAGGTGGGACTGAGTCTGGGGGGCACTGAGGGGTCACTGCACCATGTTGAGAACAAGACAGACGTGGGAACATCTGTCATGTTGCTCTCCAAGAACGAGCCCAGCACTCCGCTTCTCCCCCCACCGTGCTGGTGTGGGGGGCTCCTGGCTTGGGGAGACCCTGACTGCTGACTGCAGTGTCCCCTGTGCCTGACAGGGCTGGCCGAGATGAGTGGTCACTCAGTCTGCCACTCAATAAACACGCATGTGCAGTAAACCGGTGTTTGTTTAACTTTCTGGAGCTGACTCTCCAAGACAAGGAGGCAAGACCAGACATGAAATAGTTGGCTTGTTTTAAAAGCCCAGAAATTGTCCCCATGGCTATACTGTTGTTTTAGCTTGTCTTTTCAAATAGAATTTTAAATATATATATATAAAACCCAGTGTGTGGAAACCTCTGACAATACAGATTTTGACGTGAAACCTGCCTTATTTGACTCCTAGGCCCAAAGTGATTTCACTGGTGTATAAAGAAGAGTCTTAACTCAACCTTGGCAAACCTGGTTCCCTCGTTTGCTACATGGTACATAATTGTGAGGGTGTGGAAAATGCCACACTGAGGGCACTGAGCACACTTTAGGCACAATAAATACCCCTGATGTTAGCCATCATCAATATTTTCTTGCCAGCTGGACACTTGCCCCCTTATCCTAATTGTTCTTCTTATCCCCAGTATATTTCTCTGCATTTGAAATCTCTAGACCACGTGTACTTATCCCCCCAAAGCAGCTGCAGTAAGTAGCCTTTGTTCCTGCTCTCCAAACCCCAGCGAGGTCCGCCCACCTGCGGAATAAACACCATCACCGTAGCTTTCAAACCCTCATCTTCCCCGTTACTCTGTGTTGTTCACTCTGTTAGAAAATAAACTATTGTTAAAAGTTCACGCTGAGATTCCTCAGCCCCTCGTTTTGCTCCAGCTGTTCCTTCCACGTGAAACGTTCCCCGTATTGCTCCTCAGAATTCCATCTCAGTGTTTCATGCTCAGCCAACGTGCATCTCTTCTCCCGAGCTACCACGGCATCGTATATATTTACGGCCACCCAGTGACATTTGTTACACATATAACGAGTATCCATATTCTTGGATTATCGCTGTCATGAGTTTGTGTGGTTTCAACCAATGATGATAAGGCAGACTATTTTAAGTATCTACAATATACCACACGTGTTGAAAAGTTCATAGCCCACAATATATCTAACTTTTATAACACCTCCGAGCAAGTATCATGGGCTCCATTCCTTGACTATGAGGTGCAGAGATTTTAGGTAACACTCTAAGATCACACAGTAAGTGGAAAAAGCAGGCTTGGAGCCCGTGTTTGACTGTGAAGCTCACTCCATCACACCAGCTTGTTTCAAATGCGTCTTCTCCTCCTGCTAGACTGTAACTCCTTGGACGTCAGGGAAAATGTCTCACACAACTCTGCATGACCATCAAACCCTAGCCTTGAGTCTGTTTTTTGACACAGAGCTATGCACGGTGCTGTGCATTTTTACATATTACTCCAAACATTGTTGGCGGCAACCCTCCAAGCCAGGTGTTACCACTGTTGCCGTTTGAACTCAGATGGGGGGCCGAGACAAACAGCTGTTAGGTAGCCTCTTCCAGGTCACCTCGCAAGCAAGGGGCAGAGGCCTGAAGCTGACTGGGAAACACAGTGAGCGTCACTTGGGAGCTGGGCCCTGGCTTAGGTTTGGCAGACACCCAGGGGCAATCCTCACCCTGTAAGGCACGCGGTCCGGGAACAGAGCAGGTGTGTGAGGAGAGCTACAAACGATGTTTCTACAGGCAGAGAGAAGGTGTCGACTCGGAGCAGCAAATCCCCCGGTCCTAACGATGGCTGCATCTGATCAGGCCCCTCCCTTTTCAACAGTTGCTCTCCAAGTCATCCAGTTTTCCTCTGAAGTTGAAATGTGCAAGATTGCACAGGGGATCTTATGACAAATGCCTATTTTTACTTTTAATTTGCACCTACTGAGCTGAGAATTTTTAGGAGACCCAACTCTGCCTTATNGGCAGAGAGAAGGTGTCGACTCGGAGCAGCAAATCCCCCGGTCCTAATGATGGCTGCATCCGATCAGGCCCCTCCCTTTTCAACAGTTGCTCTCCAAGTCATCCAGTTTTCCTCTGAAGTTGAAATGTGCAAGATTGCACAGGGGATCTTATGACAAATGCCTATTTTTACTTTTAATTTGCACCTACTGAGCTGAGAATTTTTAGGAGACCCAACTCTGCCTTATGGAAAACCCTTCCTGTGTCGTTTTAGGCCTTTTATTCTTAGGAACCATCTGGTGGGAAGCCTGGGGTCTCAGTCAGAAAGTTTAAATGCATCTCGTTTCTTTTCCTCACGTCTCATTTCTTCCTCTCCTTCCATTCCTTTTTAACTCACGTGCTTTCCTCCTTTCCTTTATCTGTCCAGCAGCGATGCTTCCCTCTTTCTCGGCGTGTGGGCTCCAATGATTACTTGCCTCTCATGAAAAGCATGCCTTGGGTGGGCTTCCTTCTGCCTCCAAGACTTATCTATAAGCAATGATTAATTCATGCCATGTCTAGTTCATGGTGCGTGTTCCCTAAAATTATCACTATTACCAGTATTATGGCTATTGAGCTATTTGCATTGATAACAGCAAACCAGGGTCAGTTGCAAGATAGACTCAAAATCTAGAAATAAGAGAGATCAGTGGACTTGCCAGAAGTCAAGGAAACACTCAAAAGAAGTAGAAGAAAAATGCACTGTTTATCGAGTCCCCAGCGTACACCAAGTATGGGCACATTTACCTCACACACACACACCTGTCTGTAAATGTCGTCGTCTGTCCTTTCCCCGAAACCACATTCTAAGGACCGTCCTGCTGGTTGGGACCGACTCTGGGCCTCCTGCGACGGAGCGTCGGGAGGAAAGGCAGAGTGCCAGGAGGCAAAGGTGAGCACAGGTTCCGGGCTGAGAGGTGAGAGCGGTGGGTACTAAAGGAGAAAAGAGGGTTTTAAGAAATGTTGAGGAAACTGTGGATTCCTTTCACGGAGTTTGAAAATATACATATGGAAAAGGAAGTTAAGGACTCAGGTGATCTAGAATTTACCTCCAGTTACATGGATTATGTTTTATTCTGCAGAACACCTCTCTGGGAAGACCACACGTGTCCGCTAGGCACCCCACACGCATCGCCTCCGTTCCTCACGGCAATCATACAAGGAAGACAGACATGTGTGCACGCTTTCTGTCGGACAGCACTCAAGTTGAGAGATGTCAAATTCCCACCTGTGGCCATGTCGCTAACCACTCACGGTCCCGGCCAGAATCCAGGTCTCCTGAAGGCAGGTTCTTCCCGGCGCCTCTGCTGCTCAGGGCTCACTCTCTGATCCACCCCTTAGTGACCTGCGTTTCCAACGGCCACAGGTGCTTCAAACAAAGCCAGCGGCAGCTCGTACCACTGCAGGCAAATCCCCCCTTCTTCCTCTTCTATCCATTCTAAATTTGCTCACACACTGGCTTCATTTGGTCCCCAGCGTACTTAGATTTCTAACCCAGCAAGGTCTCCTTTGGTTATTGTTTAGACTTAGCAATCGGCCTTCAGACGGTCTTTGACAAAACAGGTGCCTTCTCCTCCACCGAGGGGTGGGAGGAGGAAGCCCAACTCTTCACTGCTCACTTCATGCATCAAACACTTTTGTGTTTTACCTTGGTTTGCTAATCTAGTCCTGCAGGTCCCATCTTTCCCACTCCATTGAAATAATCACTGCCGTCAGTACTGATTTTGGTATGACACTCTTCATTCTGTAAACACGCATTAGTTATTCTAAGTGTCACACGCACTCTGTGATACACAGTGCCACAGGAGGTTTGCAGAGCGGCTGTATAAAAAGCTAATCATAAGTTGCTACCCAAATACAACAGTGATAATAGGAAATTCCTAAATTTTTCATTCTCCGTTTTTATTCTACAGATTTATTTTTATTTAACATTGTATAATGGAATTCCTTTTTGGTACTATATAAACTTAATTTTAACTATGATTCTAGTTATAATAAAAGGTACAGTTTCTCAGCCAACTGGATGCACTGCCCTCGGGGTTTTATACATGCTATCAATTCATTCTTACTCAAAAAATATTAAACAGGTAACATTTTTCTTGTTATACCAATCAGGAAATAAGGTTTCAGAGATCGAATAGCCTGCCCAAGATAACTGGATAATTTGGTACTATAAAATAAACCATTTCTTCCTGATGTTAAATTTCACATGCTCTTCACTGTTTAGCATTATATGGAACCCTGAAATAATTTTCATTTATTGGGTTATTTTTCCTTCTTTCATATTATTTCCTTAGGTTAGCTTACAAAAATCAATCCTACTAAATCAATGTATATAAATTGTGCTTATTAAATCTATTGAGATAGGCTTAAGAATAAAATGCTCCAAAGTTAACTAGCAGTAATTTACACTCACACCAGCTATTCATTTCATAGAACGATTGCTAGACAAAGCTGAAACATGGTACCTCATTACTGTTTTAATTTTCATTCCTTTGAGCACATTTTCTCCACAGCCAACTGAGCATTTGTATTTTCTCTTGTCTGAATTAGTCCTTTACCCCTTGCCTACCCTGGTCCTACTGTTTTTCTTAAGCGCATACAGAGACTTCATCATTACATTCACATTCTAAGAATTGTGTGTACACGGGTGCATGTGCATGAACATGTGTGCACATGCATGTGTGTATGCACACATAAAAGATGCTGTAGTTCAATGATCCCCGTTAGAGGATGCACTTGCCTGCTCAGGACCCCTTCCTCCCACTTTTGGTCACAGCCCCTTGTCTGCCTTGAGGAATCACAGTCCCTCCATGCCAGGTCCCCGTGGTTTATTTAGGGACCACCACCACTGACTCCTGCGTCCTCCTAACACGAGTGGTGGGCTAAGATCTGGGAACCAAATTCAAGAGGAGGCAATCTTGCCCAGAAATTTGGCTGGGACCCTTGGGAACTAGGTCCTTTGGCTCCTCTGCTACACCCGAGCCGGTAAAACCCGCTCCTGTAACTCATGGCGCCATCGTGTTTCCCAGGGCGAGTTTTCCTGGGAATCAAGTCCCCACTGAAGAAAGCAGAATAGGAACAGAGAGCGAGGCATCACTGGAGTGCTTCCATTCCAAAAGAGAAACAAGTCCTAGTTTGTTTCTAGGACAAAGGATCCTTCCAGTCCCGTGAGGCTCCGGTCTGAGCTGGACAGACGGAGTGTCGCTTGCTAGCAAACACTGTCTGGCACCTGTGAGTCTGCCTGCTAGCGTCCCATTCACAGCCCTCCCCGGTTCCGATGGAACCACTTTTCTGAGCCAGGCTTCTCGCCAGGTCCCATCTACCCCCCGTTGCTCTTTCCACTTCCTCTGTCGCGGGTCTCACAGTGGTCATGAGTCCACCCTGAATGTCTATAGACAAGGGCTCCCAGGTGACCCCAGCCCTTGCTGATTTCTTGATTTTGGTTCCGCCTCCATCTTCTTTGATCTGAGTCTTCTCATTCTTCTTAGAAATTCTCCTAAATGGTGCCTGAACGTCAACATTCTACATTCTTTAAATCCCCTCACTGTGTACCCTGGCCAGTATCCCTGAAGCCACGGCTGTTTGTCAGCTGCAGTTACGTCCTAAATGTGGAGCTCCTGTCAGTGGTCAGGATAGAAGTTCAGTGTCACTGTTAGCTTCCACTTCTAAGCATGAGAAGGAACCCCAAATGTCTTATTCACTGAATGATTGCATAAATTAACTTTACCCATATTGTGGCATATTTCAATCATTCCCGAAAAGGAAAACATCTATTTTTACTTAGGTTTGACACATTCAAATGATACTATGCAAAGAACACCAGGTGTCTTTGGTACTAAACTTTATTGATGTGGATTTTATTAAAATGCATTATTCATTGCCTATGTTCATGACTTGTAGAGCTAAAACTATTGCTGAAATTTAAGCTTCTTAATAAACAAGATTCATATTATAAGGTCACGAGTGATCATGACAACCACAAAATTGCAAACAAATAAATGATTCCATCTAATTACAGTCCCAAGCATGTAAAAAGCGCATCACTAAGAAATTGGAGAAAATGTATCAACCCTTAGAATCATCCTTTGGATTGAACGCATGTTGGCTTTGGAATAGAAATGTCTTTCTGACAAAATCCTACTGAGAATTAGACACAGACTAGAATTGACCTAATATTGTCTCTACTTTAATCACATTCTTCTCTTCTGATGTCATTCACTGGCTCTTCCAGGGAACTGAGCTGGAATTCTCACTTAACCCTTTTTATCTGTAAACTTCGATATTTCAGCGTTAGTTAATTGACAGAAGGTTGGCTTTTTAATAAAATGAGAAAAACTTTTTTCTCTACTTCCTTCATTAATGTTTGTGGTAAGCACCTGAAAGACCAGCTAGCTTTCTATTCTGTCCGCACTCCCTCCCTCCCCTCCCTTTTGTTAAAGCTACAAACCCCTCCCTCACCTTGACTATTTGGCTCCAGACTGAGAAGGTTAACTTCTTGGTTACATGGACAACTGTTTACTAATCCTTTTCTTTACAAATATTTTGATTCGTGTTTTCAATGGTGTTGTCGCAAGAATATACTATTTTAATCTGAAAGTTGGGAATAAAATTCAAGCTCAATATTTGGTTAATTGACTTACTAGCCTCTAAATATTTCTTTGTCTGGGAAAAAGGCTTTACAATAATACTTAAATTATATAACGATGTCATTTCTATCTTCTAAATAGATTATGGATGTTATTCACCCAGAGGCCATGTCTTATTAGCATATCTGGGGCTTATGTTATATTTGTTCCGTCGTGACGAGTAATACACATATTTGTTAATGGCATTTTGCAAGTATCGTTATTGCTGTGTTGAACATAAGAATATGGACATTCAATGAGCAGGTTTTATCTAATTTCATTTATTCTTTAAAGCACTGAAAATAATTACACATGAAATCCACATGATCTCTTTCATTTTTTTAAATAAAAAGGCTATGTTTTTTTCAGACTGCCTCAGTTCACTCATTCATACACTCATACATATACATACTTTGCCTGTAAGTATATTATAATTGCAGGTTATGGACCAATTAGAGTGTTATTTATGCCTGAAGATTACATACTAATTCTATGTGAAGTTATTATGAGAAACCTGGCATAGGCTATGCAAGCAATTGCTATAAAGTCCTAAGTGGATGCTGTTTAATTTTATGATTATTTGTACCACATGAAATAGCAAGTTGCCAAAAATCAAACCCGAAGGGCGTTGAGAATCTGTTATCCATGTCCGTTCAGTGACGCTGGACCTTCGGAATGCCGACGGCGCCGCTCGCTCCACTTTCAGGGGCAGCGGCCTCTGGGGGCAGAGCTGAGCACCAGCTCCCGCCTGTGCCCCGGGGAGGTCACTTGTGCGGGGGCACAGATGCCTCGCTTCGGGTTCAGAGTGCAGGGCGAACACAGAGTTAAGGGGCATCCCGACCTCCTCAAAAAATCCTTTGCTTTACAGCAATCATGTACATATAAACAAATACATAAATACGAAACGATAAAATAGTAGAAGGATGTGCCTGCGATGTCACCTAGCAGCTGTAACACGTGCCCGTCACCTCGTCACATGCGCACACGCTTGGAAGCCCAGTGTTTCCACTTTAGAGGTGAGGGACCGTGAGACCCAGAGACCTTGAACCTTGTCCCAAAAGAGTGAGGTGGAGCAGGTGTCCCCCCCAGAAGTCTGTCTCCAGGACTCAGGCCCCCCGTCTAATCCTTTTCAGAGACCAAGGATACCAATTGCCTATCCTCCATCAGCTTCTTCGCCCTTGGCCCAAACCCGGCCACCACATGCAATTCTTCCTTTTCGTCTGGTCTCCAGAAGAGGAACCGCTTCACCGACTGGAGTTTTGAACACTTTCGTCTTCTGCTCCTTAGAGACCTTGCTTCCTTTTTCTTCCCTTTATATCCAACTGCCCCCCCCCCCACACACACACAGTCCTTTGGTCACATTTCCCGGTTTGCAAATATAAGACTTCACTCACATTGCAAAACACCTTTTGTGTTGCCTTTGCATAAATCCACTGACCTAGCATGGTTTTGGTCAACACCGACATCGTGTAAGAGTGTCCCCTGTTCACTTTCCCCACGTCACTGTCACGAGTCAGCTCCCGAGGATGCCTCAGAGCCCCTCCCGGGGGTGTCTCCACGGTCCGCTGGACCACCCTCCAGCTCGCTGTGTTCCGAGTCCCCCACGGCACGCACACCTACGTCCTTGACAGGATCCGCTCTCTTCACACAGGACACACCTGCGTCCCACTGTCCCTCCACGACCTCAACTGCTGTGAGTCTGCCTTGCCGGACTTGACATTTTCTCACCCTTCTATTCCTAGTGCCTGGGACACTTTCTGGCAGATAACCTTAAAATTTATGAGAGACCTGAACCGAGACAGGAACGGGGAGGACCTCGGGGAGGAGCTACCACACCCCGTGTCCTCCGAGAGCCCCGTGGGAGGGCCTCTGCAGACCTAGGCCCACACTTGCCCTCCGCTCTACAAAACACTCCCCGACTGTGTCCCGGCAGTCTGTGCACGCGGCTGCGGCTCATCTTATCCACACAGGCCAGATCGCAATCCTTTCTTTCTTCCAAATGAATCCTGTTGGTGATGGAATATGTAGCTGATTTTTATTTATGGTGAGCAGTCAGTGCTGAACAGTAGCTGAACAAATTAAGAGTGGAGTGAAAAGATGCTTCCCGAAGGTGATAACTCTCTTTCCTTTTCCTTTTCCCTGCTCTGAAATGTTTGTACGCTGACTGACTTACCTCCTGACCCTCGGACGCATCCTCTGGGAGCGGAGAAGTGTCTGACTCGCTGACACTCTTTCTCTCAGTGTCCAGCGTCATGCCCGCCAGGCACTGGGTGCTGAACAGACCACGTGTGTCCCACAAGTACACGAGCGAGCACACGCAGCCCACGGCAAGTGAAAACAAACACGAAATTAAAACCGGCGTGTCAGTACGAGGAAGCCGCCAAGGATCAGCGGGCAAAGTGTAAGGGGCAGAAGAATAACGAGGGCAGAGTGGAGTCCTCTGCTGAAGAGCAACACGCGGCCTTTGAGGTGGACTGTAGGTGTGAGTGTCACCTGCAGTCACGCATTAGGCTGTGAGTGTGTGTGTGTGTGTGTGGGGGACTCTCATGTGTCAGCTCTGGGTGTTTGTCTCTGTGTCGAGACCACAAAGTTAACGCCACACAGTTGCTGCTCTCAGGCTGTGGGCCACGGCAGGCAGAGGGCAGCTCTGTGCTTCGTCCCCTCCGACTACAAGCAGCCACAGCAGGGGACAAGCACAAAGGTCGGGTTGCCTTTGACATCCGTGTTTTAAAGTCTGTATCCATTTTTTGTCTTGGACATTTTGGGTGGGCCCTGGTAGAAACAGCCCAATAAATGACAGGTCCACGTACTCTCAGTCTGTAATATAGTCTAAGGGTCATCTCCAGAGTTTTGGACTCTTTACCAGCCGAAGGGGCTGGTGAAGCAGACTCGAGTCATTTCCAGCACGAGCTGCTCCAGCTACTCACTACCTGTCACGGGCAGGCGGTGACGGGAGAGGGACACAGGCCTACCAGCTCATTCCACGTGCCTCAGTGAGCAGTGCTGAGACAGTGCCACACGATGAGGCCTCTGCCGCTGACACGCACGCACGTTAGAGATGACACCCCTTCGACTCCTAAGGAAGAGGGGGAAGGGCAGGAGGTGCGACAGGAAGGACCCAGGAGGGAGAGGCCGGGAGAGGTATTTCGTTAACCTTGAGTGTCAGCAGGCACTGACAGGCCAACGGCCCTCCCTGCAGAGCTCCTGCCAGACTGTCCCACGGGCTAGGGCTTGGGTGGACACACAGCTTAGTTGCCATAACCTTGAGCTTTGGCATGAGTTTCTTGATTCAAATATCAGCTCTACTACTCGCTAGCTGTGTGAGAGGCCGCAAATCGCCCGGGTTCTCTCTGAGCTAACTTTCCTGGGGATAGCGTTTCTGTCCCATAGGGCTACAGCAAGAGTACACTAACACTATGCTTGGGAGAAATGAATGAGATAAATGTGTAAAACACACAGCTTGACACACAATAGAATACTCAATATTAACCATTTAAAGAAATTATTAGTGCAGTTACTTGTACATACCCCTTAGTGTGTTTGATTCTTATGATTCAGGCTGGAAAGTATGTATGTTTCAGCATTTTCTGCAACAGAAAACTGCGGTTCAGGGAGCCATGTTGTCTCCTAATCGTAGTTCAGGCTGTACGTCACCTCTTTGCCTTTGAACAGTGGGAAGGAACGTGGACAGCGGTCCAGCGCCCAGGATCTGACACGCCCAGTGCTCTTACCATTTCCCTCCCCACGTGGGCACCTTGGGCAGCTCTCTCCCTCTACCTGGGTACCACCCTTTCTGAAGCTCTTTGCTCTAAGCCGGGCTCTATTTCCCTAAACTGACTCCTTGCAATGAGTACTCTATACAGTCTCTGCTTTCACTGTGCCCAGCGGTGCTCAGGAAGGGACCTCCCCAGACCATTTGTCACACGCCCTTCACATCTTCTCCAGCTTCTCCACAAGCCCTGGCTGAGTCCCGCCGCCTGGACGCACAGTAGCCTAGTCTGGGGGGCAGGTCACTTCAGGGAGAAACTGCAGGCTCCAAAGTGGACCAGACCCTTCATACTGTACTTCGACTAATCATGGTCCACGCCTCAAGCTGTTAGCTCTGTCCCCTACTGCCCACCTGTCCCAGACACCCTAGTCCATGAACTCACTTCTGCACCCCAGACGTAAGGCTTCATTTCGTCCCTTCTCCCCACAAACGCGACTCAGATGTGCTCCTGGATTCCACAAGTGTCCAGTCACAGGGAGAAAAACCCCATTCTATCTGTCCCACACCCACCTATTAGAGACTTTCCATCTCACAGTTCGTAAGTGATGTGCTAAGACTTGACCCTAATTATTCCTCTGTTCCATTCTTCGGCAGTGCATTAGTTGCCATTCTAGTCCCCACTGTGCCACAGGCAGACCCACGAGAAAAGACTCACAGGAAGCACAGGGAAACCATGTAAACACAAGTACAAGGTCAGCGAGTGATGTAGCTGTTAAATTACATGACCTCGTGTGGGACTGAACTCTGAAAACAACAAATGACAAACGCGGCTGACACAAACTCCGACACAGACAGCAGTGTGGTGGCTACCCGAGGGGAAAGGAGGGCTCAGGGAGGCAGTGGCCATGGTGATGGAAGGAGACTTGACCTTGGGTGATTGAGACAATGCAATAGACAGATGATCATAGAATCATACACTAGAAACCTACATACTTTTATTAACCATTGTTGCCCCAATAATTTTAATAATAACAAGCTATTTAAGCCTGGAAAAAATAAAGGCTGAATAATAAAAAATAAAAACACGAATGTTCACTCTATCTTTTATTTTAATGTCAACAGGAACGTTTAAGTTATATTTTGTATTTTATAAAGTCACGATGGCAGCATTTTCCCCCAAACATCTGATCTTTGTAAATCTTACATATTACACTATACATTTTTGCAAAATCAACATAAATGTTGCCATAAGTGCAATCTATTCCTGAAAAGAAAACTAAAAACAAGGGTACTTTTGAAGATGTGTGTAGGCACCCAGAATGGAGACATTTATATTCCTGCTTCTCTCTCTCTCTGTTTCTCATCTGGATCCATCACAAGCCAAGGCCCTGATTTGACTTTTGTTTTGTTTTGTTTTGGTCTGACCTTTTCACCTGGGAGGAGGGAGGCCAGATGGTGCCAGATGAGGCTGTAACAATGGCACACAAATCGCATGCTCCAGGGACGTCTCCCCTGTGCTGACGGTGCCACCGCCCTCCTTTCACAGGGCCACCATGTCCACCGTCTCAGTGTGACAGCTGAAAACGCCCCGTGTTGTACCGCGGGAGACCGGTTAGGGACCGTGAAGGAGGTTTGCTCATCCCGCATCTCTCTTCCCTCCTTACTGGTCAAACCTCAGCAGCACTGTTACAAAGCGCCGGCTATTATTTCGCCTTGACCCCCTTGCGGCCTTCATTTCCAGGAGCCGAATCAGATGAAGGATTCTGGAAGGGCATTCAGGTTTGTGGGTCTTCCATCCTCTCCTGCCTCATTAGCAATGCTGCGGGATTTATCTTTGGTTACTTTTTCCCCCACTCATAAAGCCTCTGTATCAATCCGAGTAGACAGCTCAGCGGTGAGAGAGAGAGCTGGTGCGATTCACGGTGAGAAACACTCTGAGAAGCTCCCGCCTGTTGTTGTTTCCACATCAGCCGTGACCCTTAAGCCAACTCAGAATGGAGGAAGCGACCAGGCGTCACCCAAATGTATTTAGAACTTGTCTGTTTCTGGGTAATGAGGTCAAACTACCATGGCCCCATTATCTACCAAGGACAAGAGCAAGTCCCTTCTAATCCAAGGAGCAAATTTAAGGGAGGGCTGCTCTCATGTTAAAAACCCTGCCACACTCCCCTCTCCTCCCAGAAGCTCTAAGAAACGCAGACAGCAGAGCAGGAGGAGGAGAGGTTAAACAGCTCCCAGACACTTACTTGATTGTGGCAAAGCAGGATGGTGTGTGTTATTCGTGGGGAGCGCATTTGCAAAGGTGTTCCACTCCTGGCCTCCAGGTAGGAATGCAAGCCTGCAGGAAACGGTGATGGACAGTCATTTTTCCTATGTCCCCAGCTGTGTGGTTTGAAGTCCAAAGCAGTTAAACGATTTGCTGAAAGCCGCTCAGAGAATTAGCGCCTGCTCGCACACACACACACACACACACACACACACACACACACACAAACATGTTGCATCATAAAAGAGGAGAAGGGCTTTGATGTTAGAGCAACAAAGAGTTTGATCCTGGTTTTTGCCTTGCTATGCAAGTGATCATAAACCACTTATGTAACCTTTAGAAGCTTCAACTCATTCTATTTTTTTAAAGTAGAGATGAAACTATCTACCTCACTGTGTAATCTTGAGAATTTAAAAAAGGAGAGGAAATTAAAAACATAAAAGATACTCGAGCAGAGCCTGGCACACAGTACTTTTGCGGGAAATACTTTTCCAGTCATCCCTGTCCCATCCTTACATGTGCGGGCGGTGGCAGCTGCAGCGTGCTCACTGTGGATCCGGTGACCTGACTGCACTGCCCCCCCCCCCGGGGCTCACGTATGTCCACAGCAGTGCCACATGTAGTGAAAGAGTCGTTCCTTCCCCTCTCTGACAGGGGTGCAGAGGTCTCCTTTTATTCCAACAAATATCTTTGACATTGGGAGGGGCCAAGAGGCACAAAGGCATTGTCAGAAAGTGTGCAGAGGGGTCTAAGGGGGGCATCATTCAGACCTCACTGCCACTCCTGAAGTGACAGGTCGGTGGTTGGTAAGGACACTTGCATTAGCAGCAGCATCAATTTCTCTATCGCTGCAAAGTGACGTCAGCTAGCAAGGACCTGGGCTCAGGTGAATGTGAAGCTCTCATCTCCTTAAAGATGAGGCTCTAATCCATCCCAGCCCTAAGCACCTGAGGCCCGTTGGCCAATCCACCACAAAGCACCTACCAGCTGACACTCACACCTGCGGGCGCAGATCCAGCTTGGAGACTCCAGGCCTCCACCTTCCTCTCCATTCCCTCCTCCCAGTCTCCCAAACTCCCCCAGATGGGGCCTCCTTAAAAATCCCCATTTCCTTCTTTTCTTCCATAGTAGCCCTGGGTATCTGTCAGGGAGAATTTTAATTATATTCCAAAGCTGGATTGCAAATCATTTCAAACACACCAGCTTGTTTCTTTCCCTATTTTTCAAGGTCAGGAAGGATTTTTCTTCAGAAATACAATGACCAGGGACCCATCCCCAGAAACGAAGGCTGTTTCATCTAGTCCAGAAAAGATTCAAACATCTCACAGAAAAGACAAAGAAGTTGAGTTTTTATTTTGAAAGGACTTTGAAAATCTGCTTTTCATGGGAAGCCCAAATTGGATTGCAAAGCCAGTGGAAATGGATAAACATTTATAGAATTATAATAATTTGAAACAAAATAAATAGATGCATTAGGGAGGGATTCTTTGTGTAGTCATTCTGAACATTGGAAAGGCACAGCGCTGGCTTCTTGACTGGCCTAATCACCTCTTCCTGTCTATCTGAAACTAACAAATGAATCCATCTGAGACTAATAAGAAATTCAAATGCAGCATCTCGGAGCCAAAGCGTAGCCTAAAGAAGGCACCTTCCTGTCCAGCTTCGCGTCCAAGGGTCACTGAGACACCCTTTCCTGAGAGTCCCAGAAGTAACCGTGAAGCGTTTCAACACCTCGACAAAGATGCAGGGTTGTGCAGAGGGAAGAACAACACTGAAAACAACACCAAGTGGACCTGGTTTTAAACTCCGGCCTGACCATGTAGTGACTGCATGACCTTCACAAGTCAGCTTAGTTTCTTCTGCTTCAATTTGCCAAGCTATAAATTGGGGAGTGTGATTACTAAGTTGCTGGTTTTACTATAAAGATCAAGTCCAAAATGACTCATAAAATGCTATTATATACACACTCCTACTACCATCACGGAGTTGACCAAGATTAGTGCCTATGCCGAGATATGAATTACTTCAGGGCTTACTTGCCTTGGTTTTAAGTTGGTCTGTGGCTAGTCCAACTTATTAAAGGTATGGAACCCATTTCTCATTTGTTGAAATGGCTGTATTAACACTCGCTCTCATTTTGCCATTTTTCTTCAAATTCATCCCCTGTAATGCATTCTCTAAGCATCAAATCAACGTTCACTTTGCGAGTTTGGTTCATCTGCTACCTCTCTATCCTTGGTCCCAGCAGAGCGTTTATGAGAACAGACTATAGATCGATGCGGGTGAAAATCCGTTTCTACCGCTTATCGGCTGTGCAAATACAAGCAAGATTGACTGCCCAAGACCTCAGTCTCTATGTATTTAAAACTGGGCTGATGAATTCTACCATCTGTTCACTGAAGAATAAACAAGTTAGCATGTGTGTGTGTGTGTGTGTTTGACATGGAGAGGAGGCCACTTTAAACCTGAAACAGGCCATGACGTATAGATACTTAAAATACAGGGTGCAAGAAACTTAAAATCCATGCAACTAAATTTGACTTACTGCTTTTAATATACGAATTACAAATAGGTTTTGTTTGTTTTTTTCTGCCACCCGAAATCCCAGCAGAACACGATGCTGTACGGGTGTCGCCTGAACTGAGAACGTGACATGCCCTTCCAGCCCTCGGAACGTTCCGGAACTGTCCTCTGTATTCTCCGGGAAGCGGGTCCACCACACGCACATTCATGTCCAGAAGACTGGCAGAGAAAAACTCTCCGTGCTTTCACAGTCCTCTAATTCCCCAGCCCGATCCAGAAATGGAAGGAAAAGGACAGTGACGAATCTTTGAGATAATAGCAGCAGACGAGATCGTGGAGGTGACGAGTCTGTTTTCGGAGGCTAACTGCTCATCCATGTGAGGGGGATGAACTTGTTGAGGGGTGCCGTTTAGTTCACGGGCAAAGATCACTCACTGATCACCCAGTGTCCGAGGCTGCGGAACGCCTTCCATTCGGCTAAGCAGACTGCTGCTCCCAAGTCCTTGTTCATTCCTCCCTGTTCATCCGGGGCTGGGTCTAACTCATTAATATAAAAGGACACACAATTAATTGACACTCACTGTTGTGTAACACTCTCATAACGACCGCTAATGACTGCTCCCTATTTCCAGTGCACACATTTTTTTTGGTGGACGTTTTTTTGTTTTCTTGGTTTTGGGCTGTGCGTTCGTTCAGATGGTGCCAGCGTCTTGTGGGCAGTGACAGGTTAGTCTCTGGGACCCACCACACTCAGATTTGACCATGACTTAGCCACTCTGTCTCAGTGCAACATCCAGACAATATCCTTGTGACCTCAGGAAGGGGAAGAAGTCACAGCACACGACACCTGCCCTCTCTCCAGAAAGGAAGAGACTGATATGCCTGCCTTCGTCCAAGTACGAGCTTACACACTTTGAAAGACGCCATTGAGAGCAACCTCTCTTATTCAGATAATATCATTGAATTTATAATCCGATAATGAAACAATAGACAGAAAAGGGGGCACTTCACAAAATGGGAAATGTAAATATTAAATAAACCCCGAGAAAGCGGTCAATCCCATCAGCAATCGGAGAAATACCAGGAGATAACATCCCACACTCCACCAGCTGTCCAATGAATAAAGGAGTTAATGCTGAGAGCCGAGGAGCACTGGAGTGACGACCCACTGCTCAGAGGCTGCGGAGAAAAGGACGACTTCGTATGATGCTTTAGAAAAATGGCACCATCTGCTGAAGCTACTGAGGCATACCTCCAGGGGCTCTGCCACCCCAATACTGCCACGTACCCAGTGGGAGGGCACGCACCGCACCCCAGGATACGGCGGCCTCAGGGCTGCACCCGGCCTCACCGCTCACGTCAGCCCCACCTTGGAGACGACTCAGAGGACCCTTAACAGTAAGAGTCGCTACATTCACATACGTAGCATTTAGAATAAAACAAATCACCAATTTACAGTTTCATGTAATGGATACATTTTACAAATGTGACATTGCGTTCAGGAAACAAAATAAGGCATAGGAGAGGGTCAGAGGGTTGGACGAGGTAAGACTGAGTGGGGGTTTCTCGGGGAGCCCCGGGGGTCCAAGGTGGTGGCAGTGCTGTATTCCGGGACGTGAGTGGAACTGTGTTGGTTCTCACGCTGTAATAATTCGTTAAGTTGTCTGTGTGCACCTTTTGAATTTTTAGTGTTTTTTACAAAATATTTAATTCAATTCTTGTATACCTTAACTTTTTTTATTGTTCAATTATAGTTGTCCCATTTTCCCCTGTTACTCTCCCTTGCCCCTCTGACCCCCTGCCCCGCTGACCCCCGCTCCCAGTCCATCCCCACCCTGTTGTCTATGTCCATGGGTCCTTTATGCGTCTTCCCCGAGCAGGTGGGGCGGCTCTCTAAATGTGAGGACAGAATTATTCAACTTGGAAAAAGTAATACAGACTATTTTATTTTGCCTCAGGCTAAAAAGAAACTTTTAAATGAAGACTAAGAATATTCTAAAAGTAAAAGGAAATATTAGTGATTCCCATGAGAATAAATTAAATACACTTGCTCACCCAAAAACATCAAAAGAGAAAATATAGTGCAATCTGAGGACAGTTTTGTACAATATAAATCTGAAAATATACACACCTAAAACTTATAAATGATGACTTCAATCCCATTAGAACAAAGGTCAACTGAGTAGATAAACAGAAAAACACCTTTGACAGACCTTTCACATTTAGGGAGGGTCCTCAATGGCTACGGAATGTGTGAAAAGGTTGTCGGCCTCACCGGTGTTCACAGGTGTTCACTTCCCACAGAAGTCGCGCTGTGATGCCACGTCACAGCCCTTGGGCGTCAAAGTGGAAAGCGCAGAGCCTGGGGGTATTCTGATGTTTCGGCAAGGACACTACTCCCTTAGCACTGGGCTGAGAGTGTTCAATGGCACCGTGACCCCTGTAAACAGACTGCCCTTGTCTGGGAGAATCAGAGTGACACATCGCTCCGTGGATGGGCTGGCCCAGGACAAGGGCATGCGCGCAGGAAGACGGATAGTCAGTATTGAGCGGGCTCCTTCAGACGAACCCCGTGTAGGAAAGGAGAGATGCACGGCCCACGTGTCACACGTGCCAAGCAAGGCGGGCCGACCTACAGGGGACAGTTTATCAGGGCCATTCTGGGAGTGAAAGTGAGACCAGGAGTTTGCGCAGCATTGCACAAGGTGTCCAGGACACCTGTGATACCACCGTCCCCCTGCAGGGATGCTGCCCTAGAGAGAGTCCTGCATACATGCGCCAGGAGCCGTGTACAAGATGCTCCATGTGCTTTTCTCAGTAGCACAGGGGATGAGTAAGTAGCAGCCTGTGGAGCAAAAACAAAAGGATGCACACAAGCACACTGAGGGCACAGGCGAAGTAAAGGATGTAGGAAAGTAACACATGCTGCCGTTCACGGAAGTTTACAAACATTAACACCCAGATGAGACCATGCCTGTGAATGCAAAGTGAGGCCACGATAAACCTGTGTCGGGACAGAGGCGTTTCTGAGACAGAAAAGATGGCTGGACTCGAGAGAGGCGTGCGCAGGACTTTCAAGTCAATGGCTACACTGTGTGTAAACTGAATGGTTCATACTAATTTCCAAAATACTAAATGCATTTTATACACTTGCCTTTTGGGCCCCCTGGTGATGGATTAAAATATAACTAAAAGAAAAAAGTAGCAGTAGAAAAAAATTACAGAATTTGCTCTCCCGGCTGTTTGTCCTATTTTCCTGTTCATTTCCCTTTGTTGACCTGCTACGAATCTGAATTTATTCATGTAAACCCTCCTTAAATTATTTTTATCATTTTATATCACTACAATATAATTTGCTTTTCATTTTAGATTTGTAGGAAACATTTAGGTAGACCAGCCAGTCTCATCCACAAAAATACAGATCTATGGGATGCACTTGGTTTGGCCACACCGTGCCTAAAACCCGAGTGGGGTCCCATCAGGACGGACATGCGCCTCCCGCTTGGCCAGGAGCCCACACACACCCTGTTGTCCTGCTCCAGTGGGCCCCCCTCCTCTGTTTCACTCTGCCGGCGGTGACAGACATTTGGGATGGTGATGCCCTTTGAACCAATGCGAAGGCTGCGGCCAGTGGCTCGTTGCGGTGAGGAAACAGGAGCCCCCGACTCAGAGAGGCTCCAACTTAGTGAGCCCACAGCCACGTCGCTCCAGGCACATCCTGTGCCTCCTTTTTTGTTTAAGTCCTTACCTGGGGGTATATTTATTGCCTTTAGAGAGAGAAGGAGAGAGAGAGCGAAACATCGTTTGTTGCCTCCCACCCACACCGAGAGCAGGGATCGAACCTGCAGCCTAGGTGTGTGCCCCACCAGCGACGCAACCCCCACCCTCCTGGTGTACAGGCAATGCTCCGACCCACTGAGCCACCTGGGTGGAGCTGTGCTAATGTTTTAATAGTTCTTACATTCCACCTACACCTTCAAAAATACGATTCTAAGAGTTACATATGCTTTATAATTCCTCTGGAGGACGATGACACTTGGCAGGGAGGTTTAAAGGGAAGAATTGTGCCAAGCAAGCTGAGGCGGCTGGAATGAGAGCAGAAATTAATGATTCAGAGAATGTGAATAAAGGCGTCGGGCTGCCTCTGTGGAATTAGCGATGAGGCATGCATTCTGGTGGTTTATGCGTGCCCACATTTTTCAGGGTTGACAAAGTCACCTGCAAACACATTATAGAACTCATAACGGAAACAGGGCAAGGTTTGCTGGTGAGCAATTTGCTGCATATTAGTCACATTTGGAAAATATCCTCTGAGGAAATCACGCATCGGCCTGATACTTGTCAAGGAAGAGGGGAACTGACAGCTGTGCCTAATCCTCACCACCGAGGCCCCAACAGCCCCACGAAAGAGGCAGGGAAACACAGTCCCATCATGCAGTGCGTGTGAGGCAACCGTGACCCGAGAGCCTGCTGTCTGTCCGCTCGCACCAGGGATCCACTGGGAATGAACAGGATTCCACCCCAGCCCTCAAAGAGCACAGGATGAGAAGAGAAAGACAGATGCTTACTCACAATCGCATTCAAGCGAGAGAAGGGCTGATAGAGATTGGTGAAATACTGCATCGGGTTCGCAGGGAACTCAGCCGTTCCAGCTTGCGAAGTGATTCGGGTTTTTTCTGAACCCTGGCAGTGTGGTGGGAGAGGAGAGGGGAGCGAGATGTGAGAGGGAACAGTCGAAGGACACGTCGAGGCTGACGATGCAGAGAATGAGGGAGACCCCACCTGGCAAAGAAACAGGAGGGGCAGATTAAAATAAAGGTGGCGGGCGGTAAGTTTGGGGACCAGGAAGAAGTCAGCAGACTGAGTGTGTGGATGGGCGATGTGAGAGGGAGGAGGGGAACATAGCGTTTTAAAAGTGCACCAAGGAGGTCACAGCAGGCCATGTTAACATGAGACGTGCAGGTTTCCCTACATGGTTTGTGAAAGCGTGACATTCACTGACACCTTTAGATGTTGGATTCAGGATCGCTTCCTGGCCTTTTGGCTAAGATCAAGCGTTCCCCAGATACATAACTCACGTCCCGCTCTTTGAAACCCTCTCACGGAGTGGGCGGTGCCTGCAGAAGGGCGGATGGTCGAGCGGTTTGCAGGGGTCCCAACAGCAGGGCCAGGCTGGAAGTCAAGTAGCCATTTGGGAGCGTCCTTGAGATGAGTGAGCTCCTGGGACGTACCTTCTACCTGGGCCTGTACCCTCTGCCACGGTGAGTCCGTGGACCTGTATGCAGTGGCCAGGACCGATTTTATCAACTTCATCCTAGGGGATGTCAGTCTGCTTTACTTTGCCTTGCGCCAGAGGTGGGTGGCCCAGGCGAATGGGCTGGTGACACACAGTTTCTGGTTGAAATACATAACGCAGCTGCAGTTGTAAACAAGTGTGCACTGCCTGCCACTGGGCCCCGGCCTCAGATGACTTCAATCTGGCTCCTGCAGGAAGCCCTGCCCTACCTCGCCTGCCTGGCCCCTGCAGGCCTCAGAACAGCACAGGGCAGTAGGGCCCTACTCACCCAGGCCTTCCCCGGTTGGGCAAGAGAAGCCATTCCCGGATCAGCGAGTTTCAACCTGTGTTCTGCAAGAATCTTTAAAACGCGCCCTACCTGGCTACTCAGTCAGGGGCACTGACCTCTTTTCCCTTTGAGGGTCAGCTATGTTTTTGGTGTGCTACAGGATTTTAGTAATTCGAAAACTAGAAAAATAAACATATTTGGTAAGAGTTGCATTTGACCATGAACATCCAGACTTTTTTAGCTTTCATTTAAAAATCGATACTTTGAGTGTGCCCAGGCACAATATCTGCAAGTGTAAGACATTTTGGCTTTGAAAACATGTGACCAGAGCCTACAGAGCAGACAGCAGCAGTGTCTGAGAGTGAGCGAACTAAAGAAGCTACACAGTCCAGTTTCATAAAGGACCCACTAAACAGTTCAAAAGCCTGGTCACGGATCCGTCTTGCACTTGGTAATCGTCCCCAAGGTCCCATCAATACGCTTCCCTTGGACTGATGGCAGAGAGACATGCAACACTGAGCACAAATTAGTGAACATGGTTTTCAATACCGCCACCCTTCCCCAGCCTCTGACTCATTTGTATCTCCCCTCACCCCGAGGCAGGTGTAGAGCCAGGAGAGGGCACTTCTGTCCCCGGAGCTCAGCCTTCTCATCGGAACATGCGGTGGCAGTGGTGTCCGCCCTCTATAGTGTCCGAGGCTGTAGGAAAGGTCAAGATGTGGCAAACGTCAGAGGAAAGTGTCATTTATGGTCTTAACAGTAAGCACTCATGTGAGTATAGCTTACAGTCCTGTGACCATGATCACTGTCACATCCAAACCTATTCCCTCTGACAGGCTTTTGTTTTCATTTTTTCTTATTTATTTTTACATCTATTCATCGCGGTGATATTGGTTAATGGGGGTCTCACAGGTTTCCGGTGTCGATTTCTAGGACATGTCATCTCTGTACTGCACTGTGTGCCCACCACCCAAAGTCAGATCACCTTCTGTCCCCGTGGATTTGGCCCCCTCTACACTTGGCTTTGTTTTTAGTGCCCTCATAAATAAATCTCATGGCAGCATTAATGATTATTTGTGCCTCGTGGAATGCCTTTTCTGTGTATGTGCATTTTACAAGCACCCTGAGACAAGAGCAGATGAGGGTGATGAGAAACTGTAAGGGAGAGGCGACACCCTACTCTGGTTGAGAGCAAGCACTTGAAGTTCAAGTCCCAGACTCTCCTCTATTATTTGCATAATCTTGGGAAAGATCTTTGACCTCTCCTTGCATCAGGGACCTCACTGGTAAAATGGTGTTAATGCTATTACTTATTTCATGGAGATCTTTATGGATCTGAAAATAATTAATACATGCAAAGTGGTTAGAACAGTGCCTGACAAGTAATCCACACTCAGTAAGTGTTCGCTATTCATTTTCCGTAATGATTACGCCATTAGTTTGTCAAGGCCTCTGCTGAGAAATTCAGGTTTAGTAATTCTGTGTGAGGTTCGGTAATCTGCATTACAAACAAGTTTTTTTTTTTTTAGTGATTCTGTTGCAGCTAGCATTTAGCTTGCCTTTTGACAAAGTAAGCATTAGTGAGCCGACCCCTTCCCAGTTCACCACAAACTTCATTCAATCCTGGAATTCACTGTATTCCAGCTATAAGCCAGATACCACGCCTGGCCCGGGACAAGCCTGGTCTAGCATGTGTCTTTCTGTGCGTGAGCGCTTCCTCCGAGATGCAACTTGGCAGCTTGTCCTGACCTTTCCTGGACGGAAGTTGTTCCTTGCTGGCCTCGGAGTCTTCATTCTCAGTGTTAATTGAAGAACTTGTACCAAGAACATCCTTTGTCAATTGGCTTCTATTGACGTTTCACTTTCCTCCGATTTGCTCTGTGAAGTACTAACTGTCTGCTGTCCTTATTCGGGCCAGAAACACCTCTGGCTGACCACAGCCCTCTCTTCTCCGAGCATGTGCTCTCGCTGTCCTCGTTCTCTGGGTCCCTGGACTGTTTCCTGGATGGCACGGTACACCTTACGGCAGCAAGAGATGTATTTAGAATCCTGGTTTTAACTCAGACTAATTCCCCATCACACGGTATGGTAACACCTTCCTAGTGAACTCCTTAAGAAATATCCTCAAGATCTGGGTCCGTGTTGTTGATACGTATCTGTCCATGATGAGGGCCAGGTGGACTAAGAATAACAAGTCATCTTAGGGAGGGTTCTCCCGGAAGCAGGTAATCAGAAGGGTTTCAGTGGAAGCAGTTACTCGTACAGACACTTAGCCAGTTCTGATAGGGAGGTGCACAGTGAGACAGAAAAGGGATACGAGTCAGTCCAGAGCGCACTAGTGGGCAGGTCACTGGTTCCAAAGGCAGGCGCTCCAACCCTCTGCCAACCTCCTGGAGATCGGATGAGATATTCTCCATCATTGTTCCTGCCAAAGAGGGAAGAGGCTGGAGTATTTATACAACAAACCTCAACATGGTGACTTAAAGTCATTCCTGCAGGAGCCGTCTCCTTGTCATCTCCTTAAACACAGTCTCAGCAGCAGTTATGATTGAGGAAGACATCTGGCAGGAACTTGCAGGGACTTGCAGTAGGAATAGCCACAGGTGTGTACAGGAACATGAAATGTAGAGAAATGAACGGACACAAACAGCATCTGTTACTTGAGCCCAAGTTATTGGATAGGTTACTTGTCAAGATAATGAGTCATTTATATAAAGTAATCACATTGATAAATCCATGCACTATAGAATTGATCATTGTACCCCTATATCAGGGGGGTCACCTCAGCCTCGTGGTGCGGTTCAAAGGGCAGAATGTAACTTCAGGACTGTGTAAATGTAACTGCTCCTTAACTAGGGGCAAGGAGCTCGGCACCAGGTAGAAAGGAGGTGGAGGCCGGACTCGGCCACCACCTGTGTCCTGTATTGTGCCAGGCGCTGAGGCCTATGCAGAGGATAGAAAAGTAAAGAAGGTGTGGTGTGGCCTTAAGGAATATTAGAGCTTTATGGGGTTCAGAACATACTATGTCGGACCATGGCATCTCGAAATACGGAATATTTGAGCTGAAGGAATTGAGAAAATGGAAGGAATGGGAAAATCACCCTACCCCCTCCCCTTCTCTCCTGAACCAGGTCATGGAGTGCTCGTGTGACAGCTGCCCTCCCTACAGGCAGAGAGGAGCACCCTATTCTCTCAAGACAGAGGGATACCGGGAAGAACCCAGATAAAACAGCCATATACATCTCCCTTGGTTATTGCATTTAGCTCACAGTCTTTGACCTGATTTCTTAACAGCTGTCTGCTCTTCAAAACCTCAGCAAAAACATTCAGGTTTAACTCTTTCTTTGGGTCTGATTTCCTTACTAAGGTTCACATGCCACGTCTAACTTGTAATAAATAAACCTGTATGCATATTAATCTATCTGGGCTGGTTTATTTTCAGACCAAACCAGGAGTCCCAGAGAGTCAAAGAAAGCTTTTTCCTTCCCAAAAAGTTAATAGGGAAGGCCACCCTGCAAATCTATGAGTAATGGCAGAATTTAAATGCCAGGACAGAAACACACATGCACATGTCACATCATGTGCACACACATGTGCACATAAACACACACACACACCAACAGCCAAGTGTTTCGTACTACAGACATGATCCATGAACAAATGAGCAAATGCGCACAGGGGTTTGCCAGTGCAGGAGCACAGTTGGGGAAGAACATGCCGAAGAAGGGAAACTTCATTGTGACAGCAGTGTTCACACCAAACGATTCACACTACATTGAGTGGGGCCGGGGGTCACGGATGGAAGGGTTTTCAACTGATGGGGAGAGAACCGTATGCTTAGGTCACTTCAGTTAGGGTGGCTCTGTCCCAACCCAAAGTGTCCGCCACCTAGTGGCTCTATGAAGAGGTCAAGTAGGAAGAAACAGGTTCTAAAAATCCCCTGGGCTGCAGGCTACCGAGATCAGAGAGGGGAAAAGCTGGGGCAGGGAAGTCAGGAAGGATGCCCGGGCACAGGGGAAGGGCTCAGCAGCTGACTGACAATAGAGAGAGAAGACAGCGTTCCCAGCGCAGAGCTTAAGTAGAACAACAGGTTTCACTTGAACATTAGATACAGGGCTGGAGTCCCTGGAAAGAGACTTCCTGGTTGCTGATATGGTCCCTACGTTCTGATGGTCCACATGTCTCTCTCTGCAGAGTCTGGCTCTTTCTCCCTGCCTCCCTCCTCAGGTTCCTTCCAGCATCCTTTAATAGCAGAGCTCAGTGTGTACAGAAACAGAGACATGAAACATGAGCTCCTGGAGAAACACTACCTTCATTCATAACCTTCTTATTCTAGGCAGAGCAGGTGCCAACTGCGGGGCAGAGAAAAATGGAAAGTTGGGCTGTCCAGGGGCTGTGTCTCTGCTTTTTCAACAAACCTTCAGTCTTTCTCTTCCCTTGTTTCTCTCTCTGCCTCCCCAGCTCTGACCAGGTTCTTGCAAACTCAAAGGAGTGTTGGAATGATGAGGACATTTTCTTCAGGAGAGCTTTGAATTCTCGGGTAAAAGGTTCTGCAACACTGAAAACTGTAATTCAAATCAAAACGCTCAAGCTTTCGTCCTCATGTGACTTTGAGATTTAGGGGCCTTGTGTGGATTCCAAACAAAGAAAGAAAATGTCTCTAAAAGGCACACACATTTCTAAAAGCAAAACATGGGGAAAAGGCTTTTCCTCCTTGGTTTAAAAGCAAGGCTTAGTAACAGTATGTCCCCAAATCCCTTCATACTCAACTTCTGGACCTCTACTGTCCTGACAGAGGAAAACTGTGGAAATGGAAACACCTGGTTTTCCTATCGTATTTCAGATGAGATAATGGATTCCCTTAAATTATATATTCCTATACAAAAAATAAGTTCCAAAACCCACACTACATTAAAGCCTGAACTCATAGTAAGATTTCCACTTTGTGAANGCACACAAGTTTCTAAAAGCAAAACATGGGGAAAAGGCTTTTCCTCCTTGGTTTAAAAGCAAGGCTTAGTTACAGTATGTCCCCAAATCCCTACATACTCAACTTCTGGACCTCTACTGTCCTGACAGAGGAAAACCGTGGAAATAGAAACACCTGGTTTTCCTATCGTATTTCAGATGAGATAATGGATTCCTTGAAATTATATATTCCTATACAAAAAAAATAAGCTCCAAAACCCACACTACATTAAAGCCTGAACACATAGTAAGATTTCCACTTTGTGAATAAAAGCACCTTACACAACTCCATTCTGGACAAACAAATTGGAGGTTCCTGAGAGAGTAATTAAACCGGAGGAAGCTGTATTAAAAATTTGAAAGCTCATAGTCATCACAGAGAGACCTGCATTTGGACCCTGGTTGAACCACAGAACAGCTGTGGGGAAGAGGGAACTGATTTTCCCTCCCAGACTCAGGTCTCTAAAATCATACTCTAAATACTATGAAGTCTGGCTTCACGACTGTACGTGTGGGACCCTAACAGAATCACTAGTAAAAGTTTTGTTAAAAAGGCAAAAAAATACCGGAATTATAGCCAAATCAATCTCATGGAGAAAAGACATAGATGGGGGAGAAAGGCACATCAGACTAAGTTTTAAAAAAATGTGGAAAAGTGCCCTGACCCCCCCCCCGAGAGCTCTGATAGCGGAAGCTCGCTCCTGCATCCTGAGCTGGTGAGCCGGACCGGCCTGGAACCAGGGCAGTTGGGAGTCTTGTCCTGCGGCTTCTCACAACCAATCCAGACAGTGTGAATGTCTCACTCCGTGAAAAGGGGCACCTGCACAGGCCAGGGGACAGAAGTTCAGGAAAAGACGGTCGTTTGCCTTCTGAGATCTTACTGGGCCAGGACCGCTCTCCTGCAGCCTGAGGGCTGGCTGAGAGTTCAAAGTGCAAATATCTGGCCTCCCCTTATGCTGGCCACTCCAAAGAGTGGAAAAGGACCTCTGCTACTGTCTGTTACAGCATGCATTCTCCCTGAACATCCCACTTCTACAAAAAGTGGCCCAATATGTCTTTTTGAACTCGAAGTGGAGGTTTGCTATTTTTGGCTACCCCTTGTGAAATTTTAAAGAAAGGGTAAAATTTGGGCACTGCTCATCCAGCCCACCTCTTCAGGCTGTACAGAAATAAATTACTATAAAAGTTGGAACTCTCCCGAATTCAAACATCTAATGCCTCCTAGAGTTCTGTCCTTCACACGCTTAAAGAACAAAAACCACTCAGATCAAGTCTAAGAAGTGGGACAAAGTAAAGAAAACATTTTCCTTTAAACCCTAGAATGGTAGAGCACGTAAGGAATGTACTGGATAAAACTAAATGTTTTGTTAGAAAAGTGTTCCTTTTTGCCACCCTCTGTCCTGCATGTTCACAGGCCAGTTTTATCACACCAGATATATAGACATTAAGTGCTACAAACTAACGTGAGAAAGCAATGCAAAAGAGAAAAAGTAAACACAACATTTACTGTAAAGTGACATGTATACCCCTAGTACCTGGCCAACAATGGCGTTGGTCTTGAACATAACAGGAGTCTTCCTCCTTCTCAAGTGCATGAACAGTAGGATCAGAACCACAGAAGGAAAGCCCTATGATTCAGGCTGAACTAGACAAATGTGGAATGTTAACTAAGGAAACCTCAGGAAGTCATTTTACTTCTTGGATTGTGGGATGCTGATTCATCTAAGACCAGGGGCTACGTCTTCCCCATTCTCCTTCTCTGTACTTATAACAGGAGTCTAGTGAGAATTGGCCAAAAGAGGAATGTACTTATGTTTTGAAAGGAAGAAGTGAAGCAGACGTCACTGCTCTCTGAGGCTGTGAAGATCAAATGTAATGACACAAAGACACAGCTGTGCTGATGGCTCCCAGCCGGTTGTTGCTTCCTCTCCTCTGGGCGCCCAGCTCATCACTCAGCAGCTGCACCTGCTGAACCATCAGCCCCAGGGCGACCTTCGGGCCCGTGCCATAGGCTCACTGGGCAGTGACTCCTGTACCACCAGTTGTAAGAATGCTATGTGCTTTTGGAAGTTTCACTATGGGAAGAAATTCATAATATGGTTTGACATATGTATGATGCTAAAAAGTTTAAAGAAAAAATTATTTCAATTCTCCACGATATTTTCCAGGAAATAGAAACAGCGGAAACCCTTCCTAACTTATTATATGAAACCTGAATTACTCTAATGCCGAAACTAGATAAAGACAATGCAAGAAATAAACATTATAGACCAATCTTGCTCCTAAGCATAGATTTAAAATCTTACCATATGATGTCACTCATATGCGGGATCTAATGAACAAAAATAAACTATAGAACAAACTATAACCCGAGGCATGGATACAAGGAACAGACTGACGTATCTCAGAGGGGAGGGGAGGGGTAGGTGGGAGGAACTGGAAGAGATCAGCCAAAGAACATATTATATGCATATATGCACAGCCCATGGATACAGACAATGCAGTGAGGACGGGGGGGGAGGGTGAGGGGAGGGGGAAATTGGGGAATAAAGTAGGGACTATCTGTAATAGTATCAACAATTCAAAAATAAGTAAATCTTCTGCAAATAATAGCAAACTGAATTCAACAATCAACAATAAATGAAAAGAATCACATTCTATGACCGTTGGGGATTTATTTGAGATACGCAAGAATAGTTCAACACTTGGAAACCAACCAATGTAATCCTTCATGACAAGGTAAAAGGAAAAAGTCATGTCATATTACTACATTCAGAAAGAACTTGCGATAAAAACTTTCAGCAGAATAAAACTGGAAACTCCCTCCAGTTGTTAAGAAATATAAAAAACACTATAGCCAAAATCATCCTTAATTGTGAGAAACTGGATACTCTTCCCCTACAACTGGGATCGAGGAGAGGATGTCCCCTCGCAGTACTCCTGTTTAGTAGCGGAAAGGAAGTCCCAGCAGGTGCGATCATGCCATGAAAGGAAACTAGACCACGCAGATTGCAAAGAAGTAAGACGGTCTTTTTTCACAGATGATATGATCGCCTATGCAGAAAATCCCGAGGTCAAGAACAACAACAAAAACTCCCGGAGCTAATAAGCAAATACAGCAGGATTACAAATTCAAAGTTAATATAAACAAAGTGGATTTGGTTTTTATACATCACCAATGAATAACCGGTGTGTGAAAGTTTTTAAAACACCATTTATCAAAATACTTAAGTAAAACTAGGACCCAGGAACGCTAGGACACCTGAACGTTCAGATCCTCTCCTGCTGAGAGCAGGAGAGGTGACTCTGTCAGTTCTGGTACCAGTTGGACCGAAACCTCACGGACCAGAGATGAGGTCACAGGGGATTCTTAGACATTATGGTGCAGAAACTTGTGGGGATGTCCCTTTGAGAGAAGGGAGATGGTTTTAAAAGAGAAAGCCTTGGTGGTCTCGTGTCTCAGTCACAGAACTTTCTGTACAGAAGAGCGTGCAGATATTTACTTGAGATTTGGCAAACTCACCTTGTGGGACTGAGCAAAGAAGTGGAGTAAGCAAGCCCACATTCACTTCCCTGCTCAGCCAACCAGTGGCTGTGTGACCTTAGTAACATTCTAATGTACATATATTCCATAGCTGATTTAGCCACGTTTCTGTTGATGGATCTCTGAGTTATTTTGTTTTGGGGGTTATAAAGGATATTCCTAAAAGAAAAAAATAAATACAATGAATTCAACAAATCAGAGTGAACTGTGGGTTATAGTTCTCCTTTAATTCCCACAAATAGGTTCAAATCCAAGTTAGCACTTTACATAATTGTAATTCAGAACCAACTCACATCTCATTATAGCTTAGAAACTTGATCATTTCCAATTGACTTACCCAGTAAATACAAAAAGAGAATTTATCTTCTGCATTTTCTTCAACTATTTTCCCAAGAGAAGTCAAATTACCACATAAAAATATATCTAGATATAAAGAGATCTGTTTTCTGGTGAAGAGCAATAGCCAAGCAGATCATAACTTTAACTCCTGATTTATGCTATTTGGTAGGGTCTTTATTGTCTTCTAAGGTCAGCAGGTCAGTTGAGATCACAAGGTCACAAGGTCAGTTGTTCCATCATACTTTATTGCCTTTAATATTGCTCTTAACTTTCTGCTCATTTTCTATAATTATTCCTTCTAAATGCATCATTGTACTGTTTCTATTATGTGAATATGTCATTTTATCTGGTGCCATTGTTGTATTCATATATTTCTGAAAACTCTAGAAATCATGATTTAGAAATCATGTTCTTCATACTATAATCTCAAAACTAGAAATTTTTCCCCAATCAAAATTGGCCTTGGTGTTTTTATACTTCTTTTCATTTTAGTGCTATGATGCTCTTATTAAATGCCATTCTTTATGCTTTCTCATCGTTAATATAAGTCCTATTGGGTGTTCATCTATTCTTCTTAGGCGCAAAGCACTAAAGAGATGTGTTAAAGTCTGTGGATTTAGCCCATTTTACGGACAGGTCAAGTTTCTTCTTTGTTACAGTATAAATTGATGTAGCACCATAAGGATGTCCTTCCGACACTTGTTTTTGATTAAAATCCACGACGGAGAGGTGAAGGAATTGGTGCGTGGCGGTCACAGAACTTTTGTAGTCAGCTCAGGTCATTGCACCAGTGGGTGTTAGAAAGTATTTACTCTTTGAGCCTCAATAACAAGTGATTTAAGCGCTTGTTGCTTACATCATCTGAGACACAGTCTGCGACGACTTCACGCTTTTTAATGACGCAGATAAAGTATTGGCAAGGCCAACTAAAGTTGTTTATCTTAACAAACTGCCAGGTATGGCAGTTAATAACACATGTTTTTCCAATTACAAATTCAATTTTGATTTTATAATGTATTTTGAATGTACAACTGCATCTCCTTCCAAGAAGATTTGTTGGGAGCAACACAAAGACAAAAACACAAAGATCACACGGCAAATGTAAATGTCTAGTCAAGGACTTCACATTCACCGTGCCCCTGACCCCTAAATGTAAAATTGGCCTATGGTTAAAACAGATTGTCTACGTATCCACAATCTGTATCTAGTCATCCATCAACTGTCCACTACTTCCCTATATAATCTATATATACGTACGCTCCAGCTGGCATGTAATTGAATCTCTCAATAAATGTAGCCATTCTTCATGTAATCCCAGGGTAAATATTTGGAGGTACAGCAGAGTGAAGCATGGGAACCAGACTTACAGTCACAGAAGTCTTGGAGTCCTGCCTCTGTTAGTGACAGACACCTTTAAAGCTATTTTTCTGCTCAGTTATTCCTTTGCCCTTATTTCTTCAGTTAACTCCTAATTTCCCATCACATCGCATGGCCAAAATAACCTCCTCTGTGTTTTCCCTAACCATGGTATTTGTGGCAATTGCCCCTTCATCATACTGCATGAATTTTTAAGCACAAATTATTTATTCTATTCATTACCATCAATTTGGGCATATATCACACTATGATGAAATCACCTTCCTTCTATGCTAAGGCCATTATACCACCCAAACAGCATCTACCACTCCCATGCATCTGTTCATTCATTTAATTAAATACATCAATCAAGTGATTTTTCCCTATAAAACTTGGTTTCAGATAGTTTTCTTAATGTTTGGAATAGAAACTAAATCAGACAAGGACCGTGCCCTCATTATACAGAGTGCGTAAGAAATATGCAGCCGCATAATCGCGTAGTGACGTGTGGGTCTCGAAAGGAGAGGGTGTGTGCTCATCCGGAGAAGCAAACGGTCCCCCAGAAAGAGCTGCAGGGACAAAAGTGTCAAAAGACAAAACAATTGGCCACTTTTTTATATCTTTGGAATCATACACACTGTACTATTGAAATTAATCATCATTTTAAATGAATACGTGAAGGTGAACGTGATTTTGATAAAAACACAGAGTGTCGAGATACAATAATTCAACAAATTTACGTAACCACTAGGTTCCTGAAAACCTTTGGAGAAAACACTGTGTAGAGAACCGTGTGGCAGAAAAGAATCTTCTGTAAGGGAAACACGAGACTCACCTGTGTAACCTCTCAGGCAATCTTGAACACGCCGTGTAGCCTGAAACCCAGTCTTTTCGTTTGTGAGATGGGAACGAGGGTCATTCGGTGAAACGAGGGTGCCCAGCTGTCCCCCCGCGAATTAACTCCAGATGCTTGTAATCAAGCATCGCAAGCCGGCTTCTGTGGGAAGCACAGTGTGAGAGGGAGGTTAGACCGAGTTTATTGCCCGTTTATGGCCAAGTGCCGTCGGGATCGACCGCTATGGAAAGGGAAGAAGGAATTAGACAAAAGGAAAACCTGGGCGTCTGTTAGGTACTAATAACAGCACCAGCAAATGGGTCTCCATTTGCATTTCATAGACACGCCAACTTCCCATAGTGCAGGGCACCGCGGGCAGGGTGTGACCCCTGGGACTTACACGTCTTTTGTCTACTGTCTGCGATGGCAATCAGATATTTAAATTCCTCACAGCACCGGCCATTGTTTTACAAAGGCTACGGAAATTATCCTCCTATGAAGTCTGAACCATTTCCTAGGGTCTTTGCCAGGGAATTAAAATACTGGTATTTTGGAAGAATACCCCCAAACCCAGGAACTCTCCTTTATCCAATGTTGCGTCCCGGACCCCTGTTAGAAACAAGCGTCCTCTGGACCCGCAATCCCGCAAGGCCTTTGTGCGGGTGTCAACTCAGGCTGGCCAAGTCTCGCGGTTCCCGGGGGGGTAGGTATGGTCCTTTTGTTCTGAGAGCAGACCCAGTCCGTTCCCAGCTGGGCATGTTCAGTGACTTAAAACTCAGTCAAGAGTCCACGTCCTGTAGTGGAAGTAGCCTGAGCAGAGGGTGGCATCTGGAAGCACCTTCGTTACCTTCAAGCAGGAGTGGGGTGCTCCCTCAACCCGACATGATGGGGGCCGCCTCCGAGGAGTCACAGCTTCTGGTGAATCTCGGTGTTCGATCCTAACTGCATGGAACTTGCAGGGCCCCACTTCCAATGTCAGAGCCCCTCCTTTCCCACGGGGTCCTGAGCTCGGCACAGCAGAGACGCCAGGACTGGCTGTGTCACGTTCTCGGTCACTTGGCTGCCTGACCCTGAGGCTCTGGCCGGCCTTGGGCTTTCTCCCAACTTCCAGTGTGGACGCTAAGAGCCCGTTGTCTTCTGCAAAGGGGACCCTGCGGCTTTCACACATGGTTTTCAAACTCGTCTGTCCTGGACTATCCGTGGACTCAAAAGAGCCATCCAATTCTGTTTCTTGGCTGCTGTTTCTCCTGTAACTCCGCAAGGGTTGAAGCGCTGCACGGCCTAAGTGCATTGGCCCCTCAGAGGGAGTGTGGGACCGGGTCCTGTGGCCGCACGGAGGTCATGGGGGACCCTGAGCTGGGAGGGCACCGGTGCCCCCGCGTGGTCCCAGGCGGCCTGCCCGGAGGCTACCAGCAGCACCCGCGCCGCGCCTCCAGGGCCCGGTGCACCCAGAGGGAGGGCCGTTCCTCCGGAAAGGCCCACAGAGGAGTGAGGGCTGTTTCCCGGGGCCAGTCCTTAGAGGGAGCTCCAAACTGCGCCGGAGAATCCCCACGTCTGAGCGGAGCCTCGACGCGTCTTGGAAGCGCCATCGCTCAGGTCCCGGGCGGGCGCGACCTGGCCGCGGACAGGGCTTCGCGTCCATGCACCCGGCCCTGCGGGGCGAGACCCGGGCTTCTGCGGGGCCGTGCACTCAAGACCCGCTGGCACCGCCCTGCGTTCCCACAGCTGCCCGCACCACCGGAGCCTCACGGCCATGGCCAGGAGCCCCGGGTGGGCTCCGAGGTGAGTCCCCTGCCCAGGGCGCCTCGGGCCGGGGCTCCCTGCCACCCCAAGGGGTCGAAGTTTGGGTCATGCAGTGTGTTCCAGCCCGACCTGGACTGGACTGCAGGGCGCCCGCCTTGCCTCAGTCTCCTCGAGGATGTTGGAAGTGGGGTTCTCCCCCTATCTTTGGTGGGGGCAGCGGAGTCAGAGAAGCTACATTTTAGCTTGGCATGTCGCTCCTCAGAGCCGGCCCTTTGGCCATCCCTGTTCGTTCTGCGGGATCAGAACCGCTGCCTTGGGCGGGGGGACTCTGGGGCAGTGTCCTGGTACTAGAAGTGTCCCTCATGGCCACAGGTAGGTGTCCCCTGGCTCCAGGGGACAGGAGCCAGGATCCACCGCCCAGCAAGGAGGCACTGTGCCAGCTGTGCAGTCTTTTCTGCCTTGGACACCACCCGGGAGGGTCTGCCAGGATTTCAGTAGAGCAAATGCTGTCCTCCAGGGCTTGCTGGGGGTGGCGAACTTTGGTGNTCCCCCCATCTTTGGTGGGGGCAGCGGAGTCAGAGAAGCCACATTTTAGCTTGGCATGTCGCTCCTCAGAGCCGGCCCTTTGGCCATCCCTGTTCGTTCTGCGGGATCAGAACCGCTGCCTTGGGCAGGGGGACTCTGGGGCAGTGTCCTGGTACTAGAAGTGTCCCTCATGGCCACAGGTAGGTGTCCCCTGGCTCCAGGGGACAGGAGCCAGGATCCACCGCCCAGCAAGGAGGCACTGTGCCAGCTGTGCAGTCTTTTCTGCCTTGGACACCACCCGGGAGGGTCTGCCAGGATTTCAGTACAGCAAATGCTGTCCTCCAGGGCTTGCTGGGGGTGGCGAACTTTGGTGCTGGAGATGCTGCTTGGTTTATGAAGACCCCTGAGGTCTGGGGTGAGCTTGAGGAGTCCAGGCATCCAGGAGAGCCAAGCCAGACTAGCCAAAAACCTATCTATGGAGATGGGTCTCATGTCCCCTGGAGGGGGGTTGGCAAGGGCTGCTGCTTGTTTCCAGACAATTCCACTGGCCATTTCTGTGTTCTCCTGTAGAAGGAAGAGGAAGGAAGCAGTCTGGGCAGGGACACAGCCCCAGGCAGCGTCACAAGCAGCAAAGCCGGCGCAGCGCAGTCCTCTAAACCCACCTGAAATGGTCAGTCAAGCCTTCAGACCCCGTCAGGGTGAGCCCATCAGGTGTGAACTGCAGGCGGTGCCCGCCTGCCGTGGACACAGCCTCCCGAAGCAGCTGGTAGGTCCATCTGTTGCCGTCAACAAATCCTCCCCTGGAGGGGCAAGATCACAGGTTCAGCCACGACTAAACTCATCCAGAGATGGTTTAGGCCCAGATTCCAAAACGTCTTGTGAAACTGCACCAGGCAAGTTAGGGTTCACTGGGGCACGTCACTCCCAATATCACAACTTTAAAACAGCAAACGCTGTGTTCTTCATTAGTGTAACTTCTCCACCGAGCGTCACCAGGGGGTCCTGAGCCATGTCTACTGAGGAATGTTTTGCTTAGCAGAAGGAGAGAGAGTTCTAGAGGTTTTCAAACCAGATGTCAGACACACCTGGTGGCCGGGGATCCCCACATGTCACTTCTGGTGACCAGTATTGGCCAGATCTGGTCTCATAGAGCCGCAAGGTACAAGCCTACTTTGTGTTCGGAAGAGAAGCGCGGGTGTGGGCCGGGGGCATCTAGAGGTGACCGCAGAGGTTTCGGCAGATCCCCACCTCTGCCACTAACCTCACTGCTTTGAACACTGCTGCCAAATTCCAGTCACCCTGGTATTTCCGGAACTTTTCATTCTCTCTCAATTCAATATGCAGTTTGCTTGTGCTTTTCATCTGCTCTTGCCAAGAAGTGGTTCTTGAATAGGTAAAAGAGAAGATGATGTTTTCATAAACCAGGCTTCTTCCTTTTCACTGGCGCTCTCATCGCAACTTGGGGATGAGTAATCAGGTGGCGAATGTGATCTCAGTCACATTTGTGACTATGTAGCTTTCCTCATCCTAAAACATTTTTTTTGTCTTCTAGAGTTTGTACATTCCATACATCCTGCAAGGCTTATCTCCAGCTGGACTTTTTTAATCCCTACTTTTTAAAAAAGTCCCTAGACATCTTTTGATTTTTGCACCTTTAGTTTTGAAGCAATTTTTGTGTATACCATTAATTCGGGAATTATTAAATACTAAACAAATAAGTGGTGTTAGCATGTTTTCATATGTTTTAATTTACTCATTTCACGTGGGGCTTTAAAGATGTGATTTATCTTATGATTACCTCTTCTGCTAATTCAGTGATAAATGAAGATCATCTGTTCCATAGGGGAAAAAATATCATTAGAAGGAGCCAAGATTTCTAAGTCCTTGTCCTGGTTCAGTCTTAATTAATCTTGCTGGATAATATCATGTAACTTCTGTCTCCACACCTGTAACATAAGAAGGGTCCCCTAGAAAGTCTGTAAGAAATAGCCCACAATTAAAATGAAGTGACTCGGAGATCAGATGACTAACTCTCTGAGAGCAGAAATTCCTAAATAGAACAATAATTCACTTTCTAAATAGCGTCATTGTTTTGCTTCTACCCGACCAAAGACTTTAAAAGTCACTGTTCTCTGGTATGGAAAGGTGGTGGGGACAGGAAACGGGTGTAATACCTAAGTCACAGATTGCAAAGATAATCAATATGTTCTGATACTTGGAAACAAATAACCTTTTTAATTACCATAGGATAAAGGCCTACGGGAAAGTACAATTCCTGAATTTATTTACGTACTGGGATAAGGGGCATGGGAAATTGGGTTTCTCACAACTACACTCACTGGGATGAACTGTAGCGATTGTGGGCCGCGAGACCACTCCGACACCCGAACGGACTGAGCACCACGTACAAGGGATCGGACATGTTAGTAATATTTTCAGTGCCTTGAGGGTCACAGCTTCTCTATATTTTGCTTCAGTAAATTGATCTTCACTCAATGAGTGTCTATTGTTCACTGAAGAAATAATAGGGAAATCCGGTCCGAGGGTCCTGCCAAGAATGACGTTGAATTTTAACACAGATACCTTGTGTTTGTGTTGAAAGGGTCAGATAATTTCCCCACGTTTTTATTAATGTGGGAAATTCCTTTGATGATGCCCTGTGGTAACCGAACTTAGTTACTAGAATAAATGCAAGGTGATTGTGTTTTGTTACCCTTTTATAAAATCGTGGCTGGCTGATTTTATTAATGAGTGTTTTGTCTAGATTCATAGAAGACATTGACCTGTAAGTTTCCACGTAGTAATGTCCTCGTTGTATTTTGGCATCAAAGTTATGCTGCATCATGAAATGAATTTGGTTACATTCCACTTTTCTTTATTTTTTTCTTAAATGTTTGGAAATATTTATTACCAACAGCATCTGGGACTAAAGGGATTTGGGAGAGAGTAGTTAAGATGAGGTCTTGTTAATAGATTTAAGACTTTTTAGATATGCTTTTAGTTTTTGTGTCAATTTTAAGTTATTTTACACAGTAATTAGTATATGTACTTAAAGTTCAACTTATTGTCATGAACTTAGTATTCGACAGTATTCTTGTTGCATTTAATGTGCGTAGGATCTGTAGTGATGCATCATTGACACTGGATATTGAGGCCGTTTTGCTTTTGCTTAGACTTGTCAGGGTACAGCCAAATTGTTAGATTTTTTAAAAAGATTTTATTTATCTTTTAGAGGGGGAGGGAAGGAGAGAGAAATATCAATGTATGGTTGCCTCTGGTGTGTCCCCTGCCAGGAACTGGCTTGCAACCCAGGCATGTGCCCTGACTGGGAATTGAACCGTGATCGTCTGGTTCACAGGCCCACGCTCAATCCACTGAGCTACATCAGCCAGGGCAAATTGTTAGATTTTTTAATGAACCAATTTTGAGTTTGTATTTTGCTTGTATATTTAAAGGTTTGGGACTTGGGCGGTAGATTTTCACTTTTTATTAGAATTACTTCCTTTGGCCTCTTGCTCTTGTATCCTTTACAAGAATATACATATGTAAATAATAAGTAGCACCTTCATTGTTTGTCTATTTTGCCCCTATTGTATCCCTAAGGATGCCAACATTATTGATAATCTCCGCACCACTGGGCAGACCAAGCCCATTAACTGCCCCTAACCTGGCCAACCAGTGACACATCCATTTGCCCAGTCACTCACAGTACTTCTCCATCTCACTCATCACTTAGATACTAGTTGGAAGAGAAGCGAGGGTGTGGACTGGGGGCATCTAGAGGTGACCGCAGAGGTTTCGGCAGATCCCCACCTCTGCCGCTAAGGTCACTGCTTTGAACACTGCTGCCAAATTCCAGTCACCCTGGTATTTTATCCAACTAGTATCTAAGGTTGTTACCGAACAAGGGTCCGAGGGGGGGGCAATACTTGGCCCACCGAGGGATGCCAAAAACTGCTGCAGAAAACAGGGGCCCCTCCCAAGGACGATACTCTAATATCTATAGGGTTCTTCTGTCCGCCGCCAATTGGAAATACATCTCTCAATGCCAGAGATTTGTGAAAAGGAAACAAAATGTTTATTTAATGCTATTTAGGCCTAATGCCTTCCTTAAAATATTAAAGTCTTTAAGGATATACACCTACACACATACACACAGCGCTCCCTTCTCCCACTGTCCCAACTCCGGGTACCGTAAATCAGGAAAAGAGCACACATCCGTTTTCAGGTCGCTGGCACGTGAGCTGTGTCGTCTGCCTGTCCAGGCAGGATCTCCAAGTAATCCAAAGTCATNGAGAACCAGCTCCCAATTCTAGCCTGGGTAGTAGCCATTTACTTCTCCCTGGCCCAAAACTTGGCCACAGCTCTTTAACATATCTATGAAACCAGTTAAAGATTATAGATATGTTAAATACCATTCCAGAGGTTAGCTGCAAAACTGTTGCTATGCAAAACAGCTCTCAATGGCCCTGCTCCATTCATCCCTTCCCCCAACTGACACCTGGGTGGGGGGGGTGAGGACATCCTAATATTTCCTCCAATATTTCTGTACACTTTGAGTTCTGGACACCGTTCCAAATCTTTTCTGGCCCCTCCCTTGGCTGCACCCTGTATCAAGGTCTGTCTTTCCCTTGGCAATTCCTTTCACGTATAATCTCTCCTTATCCTCCTCTCTTGTTACTCTAGTTGAGTCTGTTACTTATTCTTTCCTACAATTTTCTATTTGCTTATTTACTTTTTCAGGATAGTTTTTGTAATTGATTGATTTGAGAGGGGGAGGAAAGAGAGAGAGGAGAGTGAGAAGGAGAAACATCTATTTGATGTACCACCTGTTTATACATTAAATGATTCTTATATTTGCCCTGATCCTGACCAGGGATTGAACCTGCAACGTTGGTGTAGCGGGACAACGCTCTAACCAACTGAGCTACCAGGCCAGGGCTTCTCTAGAGTCTTTTAATAGCCAGATAACTGGCCTCCCATTGCCAATCTTCATTCCCTTATCCAACATCTATATTTCAAAACTGATCATTTCTTAAATACAGATCATATTATTGAAAAGCACGAACATGGTTGTTGAGTTGAGTTATTTAAATATCAGATATTTCAAATAAAATTTTAAAATATTTTAAGCACAGATTCTTCTCACGACATAAAACATCTGAGAAAAGTCATACCACCTGGGATGGTTGTAGAATTAGCTATTTCTAATATTCTCCTTAATCTTTATTATTTCTCTTTTCTTCCAATTATGTTTTCTGACAAAATTCTCTTTATTCAAGGACTCTTGAACTAAGAAAAGGAATTGAATTGGTTTAATATTTTCAGAATCCAGCATGTGGTCTGATGGCATATAGCTCCATTCAAATGGTGTCTTTGCTACGACCATTTCCCCTACATGATGTTCCTAAAAATCCCATAAGAGAACTGTCTCAAAATACACTTCCCAGATCTTATAAATTTGTTTCCTGTAGGTTGTCTTCCCGACATTTTAAGAATAAAGAACAAGATGATCTTAACACGATATATTAAGCATCTTAAAACTCTTATCTGTGCTTGTTTTAAAGAGTTTTGTTGAAGTTAGCATATGCTTCCCTGAAATCTGAACGCTCTAGCCGGGGGCCCTGGGAAGCGCACTGGCTACTAAACTGGCACTTGGGATTTCTGCACAGGTGCGCCAAAGGTGAGGCCGTTACGGTTACATGACAAATACCAAAGAAAATGAAAAGGTTTCTCGACATTTTGTTTGTGTGTTTGTGTGTTTGATGGTCCACTGAGCTAACTCGAGAAGTAAAGAACTTAGGGGGAAAAACCCCTCTCTGCCTTGTTTGTCCTCACTATTATAAAAGTAAGATGGTAATGAACATTTACTGTTAAACAACTTCTTCCTACAGCTACTATTTTGAAAAGCAGGACGTCGTTTTATCCACATCAGCGTCTCCACTATCTAGCACAGTAACTGGGAAGAATAGATTTTAAATATAGTTGTAGAAATTGAGCTGTAATTATTTGTCTTTGAGAGTCACTGAAAATAAACCGTTTGTGGTTGCGAAGGCCTGGTTCCAGCTCCTTTTGCAGTCGTATATCCTTAAAAAGCCTCTTTCTTTGTGCCCAGGAACAATGACCACTTCCTTCTCACAGCCTCATTTATATTGTAAATGTATCAGAAAATTAATTTCATAAAAGAGAGAAAATGATTAAGCTCCAATAAATGTCTGGCACACCTAGGATAATGTGAATTATTGAAAATGGAGTCTTCATTGAATCTTGAAAACCTGGAACAAACAGCTGTTGCTGTAGTTTGTTTTATCGAATGGCCATGATTCGAAGGAGAGTGGCTTAACGAGGGGCTTCTCCGTAAAGAAACAACACACACACACACACACACACACACACACACACAGGAGAACTTGCCTACAGCCTAGAATCTATCACTTCTATTTATTGTGCTGGAATTGCAACGGCGCCAAAAATGAGCTTCTGAGGTCAACTGTGTGTCCTCCAGGTTGCCCATCATTTTTTCACTGAACTGGGGTTCTTAGACTTCCCTTAAGCCTCCTACATTGGGCCAAATCATACCACAGACACGCAGCAGGGTACATTTCAGGGGAGATGCTGATTCCACATCTTCCTACCTTTGCTTCGATCTTTACTGTTGACCTCTACCCCTTCAACTCTTTAATTTTCATTTTGTCCTTGACACAAAATTGTTTTGGATTAGCCAGTAGCACAATCTAAGTACTTATAATAATGATTCAGGTTCATAATACAATGATGGGGTGGGAACGAGCAGGGCTAAAAATCATACCATATGGGCTCTGTGTCTGGTGGCCTCCAACAGTACCACTTGGGTCTCAACACCTGTGGGTGCCGGGTTCTCTTCTGTGGAGGAGACGATAACCTCTGCCAGGCCTAAGTCAAAAGATGCTGCGCAGAATAAAATAAGAACTGACAGAAAAACTTCTTGTGACTTATAGAACTAACATGTTTATCATGTTTGCACACTGATTATACGTTTTCATCTTGGAATACAAAAAATAAGTGCATTTCAAAGTGAATTAACAATATAAACAATATCTGGTGGGAATTTTATTATTATTTCAAAGTGTAAATTATTAACCCATGAGAATAATTAATTTCAACTGAAAATTTGTGCTAATTTCAAACTTCCTATCAGTAAATTAAAATAGATCTCTTCATACTCGCTCCATGGCAGTACTTTATCTTTGAAGGAGTTTTATTTTTGAATAAAAGTGATCCATGCCTCCTGTGATTCTCGTTGCCAGTAATCCCACCAGGCATCTTTTCAACCCTTGAACCGGGTGAAGTGTTGCGTGGAAGGCACTCAGTGGGCTGCTCTAGGAAGGCTGGTGGTATTATCAGACCCTGGAGCTTTTCCTGGGTCCAGTGTTTGGTCGTTAGGTAGTTGTCCTAATCTAGAAAGAGTAGTAGTGGATTGAAATAAAATGTAGCCACAAAATAATATTCTGAGGTAAACTGTCGATTAATTCTTTCTTAATATTCTGAGCACTTTGACTGTTTTAAATGTATCGCACATAAATTATGTTATATAGATCAACAATGAAATGTAATTACCAACATTTAATTTGTATCCATGATTTCAGTTTAATCAAAAAGCCATAATAATACATTTAGATTTATTGCTAATATTATAAAGCTAGAATAAAACTGAGCAGTAAATTTCCTAAAAGGAGGCAATTCTGAAGAAGGCATTAAATTTTGATAAACATATTACAAATTAGAATGTGGTTATATGTTAAATAACCAATTTTACAACCAAATTGAGTTGGTAATGTCCACATTTTTCTTTAAATTAATAGGTAGTCAAGGATGTCTGTATATTGACTCTGAAACAGAATATTGATCTCTTCATGTTTAATAAAATACTTGATTGTTTTTGTCAAGAGAATGGCTATGAAGACATATTAATAATGTAGAAGAACCTGCTGAAAGCTTGATTCAGAATAAGGTGGGCGTGTCATGAATAATTGAAATTTGTACAGTAGTTTATAAGGGGCTGTCACCTGCGTTCTGTACATGCACTTCTCAAGGACCTGCTCCACGGGTGAGGAGGCTGAGCTTTCGGTTAGCCATAGAGCAGGGCCGTCACACTCATTGTCACCGGGGGCCACATCAGCCTTGCGGTTGCCTTCACAGGGCCGAGTGTCACTTTAGGACTGTACAAATGTGACTACTCCTTAACAGTTCAGCGAGAGCTCGGCGCTGCTGCCAGGTGGAAACAGGTGCCGGGCTGGATAAACCAAGGGGGAGGGTGGGACTCGGCCACAGGCCTTGTGTCTGCCACCTGTGCCCTAGAGCTTGGCGATCGCAAGCCCGTGTTCAAGGTGAGTGCGTTTGATCCCACGGTAGTAAGAGCACCCTGGAACCTTGACATTCACCTCCAGAAGTTTTTACTTTGTGTGCCACTTAATTATGATTTTTATAAATGTGTTCATTCTGTCTTTGAGTGAGCCAGACTGGCTACAGGGTCCCTAGGACTCCCGTGAACACTGTGACATCATCCAGCTTCGTTCCTATTGTATCTAATTGTCTCTCTCCCTTCCGGTCTCAAGTACCTTCAGACAAGAGCTCTAGCCACCTTGCTCACTCGGTCATTTCTACCACCTGCCACATAGTGTGTCTTCATGATATATATATATATATATATATATATATATATATGGACTTACTTTAGAGTGGTTGAAGAACCCTAGCACCCTGAGATATTTCCCTAGTGCCCCCTGCTCCCACATACATGGAGCCCCCCTCAACATTGAGACCTCCCATCAGCATGGTCCGTGCATCCCAGCGGATGAACCTGCATTGACACACCCGACTCCCCCAAAGTCCATAGCTTGTACCGGGACTCCCTCTTGGTGTTGCAGTTTCTGTGGATTTGGGCGAGTGTGCAACAACCTGTATCTGTCATTATAGTATGGTGCCAACTGTTTTCAGTGCCCTTAGAATCCTCTGTGCCTCACCTGTTCATCCTCTCACCCCCCAGTCCGTGTCGCATAACTTTGCCTTTTCCAGAATGTCAGGGTTGGAATCATACCATATGTAAACTTCTGCCCCAGTTTCTTTCATTTAGTAATATGTATTTAAGGTTCCCCCGTGTCTTTTCACGAACTGATGTTAATTCTTTTGAGTTAAGTTAATATTTTAAGAGAAATCTTTATAGATATGGGTTAGTATCTATAATAAGGTAGTTTTAAATGTAGGTACTAAACAGTACTAATATTAACACACTTTGCTTAAAGCCGTGCTCCACTGTTGTCTATTAGGATTTATTCCTTTTCAAACAGGAAGTTTATCCAGCGCTTATGAGAGATCAGCCCTGAACTGACACCTTGATTGAAGCGATGTGATTTATGCTACTTGAGGCTGAATTCCCCACCACCTTAATTCATCTTATAGACTGGGCACGGTTTTTACCCCCATTTGGGAAGCACTGTGATTCACGTTACTGCCCGCCATCGCCTGATACCTACTTACTGAGCATTAACGTGTGGCGTACAACTGGTCAGGCGAGCAGAAGGGATTGTCTGCTCCACTCATCCAGTGAGTATTTTGTCAGAATATTCACAGGGTATTACAGTATTTCTGCTGCAGAGCTGGGCAAATTATGGCCCATGGGCTCAGTCTGACCTGCCATCTGTTTTTATAAATAAAGTTTTACAGGGAAGTAGCTACACCCACCCATTCAGTCACTGTTTAGAATTGCTTTTGATTTATCACGATGGCAGATTGAGCCATTGCAACGGATACCATATGGACTCCAACCCTGAAATATTACTGCCTGGCCCTACACACAAGATGTGTGCTGACTCCCACTCCAGAGGAGGCCAAAACTGATGGCATTCTTCTGTGTCTGAGACAGGTGTGCAAATGGTTGTACACACACAGACAGACATTCAGAAGTGAGCTATGGAGAGGGCTGTGGCCAAAGAGATCAAGGGGAGATGAGTATCCGTTTAAGACCCGCGGAACCACTCGATGAGAGAAGTTGTATTCAAGCTGGATCTTGAAGTGTGTGCTGAGTTTCATCATACGTGGAAAGGAGATGGAGTGCACCTGCCTTGGAAGATAGGCTTTGTCACGAGTGATTTTTATTGGCCAGTAACCAAAAAAACAAACAAACGAACGAACAAAAAGGGTTAAGTAGTTAAGAGTTCACCTGTAGGAAGAAACTGGAGAGAAGCAAATTTTGATTTTCTCCCTCCAGCTCAATGATGTCAGCAGCCATGTGATGCCCTTGGTTTTCCAAATCTCACGTTATACCTCAGGCACAGCGAGACAAACAGAGGAAGGCGTGAGGCCTGGGACACGTGTCACTCCTGTTGGTAAAGAGGCACTTTCTCAGAAGTGTCCCCGTGATCCTGCGCTAATGGCGCCTTGGGGAGGTGCATCGTGTGACCACGGCCAGCTTCGATGGGGTCGGGGAAAGAGTCCTTAGTTTTTGATAATGCATTTCTCATTTTCATGGGTGAGCCCGTCCAGGGGTGCCTGGAGGGGAAGCAGTGAGTTAGTGCCTGGGCAGCGTGGATGTACAAGAAGGGAACCGGGATTCGAAAACCTGCTGCTTCTGCATGACTGTCTCTGATGGTGATGTTTGCCCGCGTGAGACAGGGACCCCGTGCTGGCATCTGTCACCGTTACATTGTCACCGTCAGCACAGTTCACGGTGCTGCTGCTCCTTAACGATGCTAGTTGGAACTCTGTTCTAAGCCACATTGAGAAAGATCCCATATTTGGGAGGGGAGGAGTCTGAACTTTTGTACTTTGGGTGTCTTTTACTGAGAACAAAATTACACTGTGAAAAACAAATATTAGAGTCAAAAGCAGCTATTTATTTAGATTGAAACATGGAATTACAGTCAGGCACAGATGTTTGAATGACAAATGTCAAACATGAGAAATACCACAGACACCAAAACCTCTCCTGAAGTACATGTTCTTTCAACTAATTAACTACTTAAAGGACACGTATGGCGCAGTTGATTGGTTAGGATGCTGTTGCAGAGCTTGCATTCCCGGTGCCAGGCACCGTGGGACGTATTCGTGTTTTGTGGGAACACTCGGCTCTGTGGCCTGGTGGCGTGGAGTGTGCAGATGGTGCGGGGGGCGTGTTGACCGCCGGCGGTCGCTCCTTTCCCAGCACTGCTGGCGCGTGGTACCTTCCCCTGCACAAAGTGGGCATCACAAGGACCTGTTCCATTAAACTCCACCGACCCCTCTCACCTGGACGGACCCCAGACACCGCAGCCACGCTAGCACTGCTCATCCCAGAGGAAGTGTGAGGCAAGGAAGTTGCAGGGCAGAGAGATGGTGGCTTTACCAAGAGGGACGTTGAACATCTTACTTTACCAAGGAAAATAAGATCGCGTTGCCCCGTCGTTAGGACCCTCTCAGGCCTCCTGTGGCAGCATCAGCTGCCTGTCACAGGCCTCTGGCTGGTGGCGTGGACAGGTGTGCAGTTTGCAGATGAGAAAAGAGAGGTCAACTCCTCATAACACGGAGAAGCGGACCCCCAGTCTGAACCTGACCTGGAGCCCTCTTTTCCTGATAGGAAGGAACAAAAGGGTTGGTCCAATCCCCCGGCCTGCCTGCGCCATTCTGCCTGTTCCTGAGTTTTCACAGAGATTTCATGGGAGAACAAAATTAAATGTAAACATGAAGGAGAAGAAGGGGAAGGGGAGGGGGAGGAAGAGCAGAGGAGGAGGAGGAGGAGGAGAAAGCCTCTTGTGTGGCCGGGACACACCATTTCTGGGCCATCTTCTGCAGAGTGGTCTGCGGTCCTTCCCCAGTAAAGCCTCGCTGGTCTCCTGAAATGATCATTTCAGACCTTTGTGTTAAACTGGTGGGAACTTGTCAGCTGGATACTTAAGTGTGATCAATTGCCTCAACAGCTCAACAATGATGATAATTGAGGGGAAAACACTCAGAAGAGACCGTGTTGGGAGAACTGAACAGCTACATGCAAAAAAAAAATGAAACTTGAACACCAACTTATACCATACACCAAAATAAATTCAAGGTAGATAAAAGACTTAAATATAAGCCGTGACACCATTAAAGTCCTAGAGGAGAACATTGGCAGGAAAATATCATCTGATATTTTCATGCAGCAACATTTTTACTGATATGTCCCCTAGAGCAAGAAATATAAAGGAAAGAACAAACAAGTGGGATCTCATCAAAATAAAAAGCTTCTGCGCAGCTAAAGAAAACAGCATTAAAATAAAAAGACAACCAACTGTATGGGAAAACATATTTGCCAATGATACCTCAGACAAAGGTTGAATCTCCAAAATATACAAAGAACTCACACGACTTCACTCTAAGAAGACAACTAACCCAATTAAAAAATGGGGAAAGGACTTGAACAGACACTTCTGCAAGGAGGACATACAGAGGATCCAGAGACACATGAAAAGATGCTCAATATCACTAGCTATCAGAGAGATGCAAATTAAAACTACAATGAGATACCACTTTACACCGGTGAGAATGGCTATCATAAACAAAGCAATAAACAACAAATGTTGGAGAGGGTGTGGGGAAAAGGGGACTCTGGTCCACTGTTGGTGGGATTGCAGACTGGTACAACCATTATGGAAAACAGTATGGAATTTTCTCAGAAAACTAAAATTGGACTTGCCTTTTGACCCAGCAATTCCACTGCTGGGATTGTATCCTAAGAACCCTAAAACACCAATCCCAAAGAACCTATGCACCCCAATGTTCATAGCAGCACAATTTACAATAGCCAAGAGTTGGAAGCAACCTAGGTGCCTATCAGTAAATGACTGGATCAAAAAACTATGGTACATATACACTACGGAATCCTATGCAGCAGAAAGAAAGAAGGAGCTCCTACCTTTTGCAACAGGGTGGATGGAACTGGAAAGCATTATGCTGAGTGAAATAAGCCAGGTGTTGAAGGACAAATACCATATGATCTCACCTTTAACAGGAATCTAAACAACAAAACAAACAAGCAAGCACAATATAACCAAAGACACTGAAATAGAGAACAGGCTGACAGTGACCAGAGGGGAGAGGGAAGGAAATTTCAGGGGAAAGAGGCAAGGGATTTAAAGGAACCTATATAAAGGATACATGGCTAACAACTAAGAAGGGTGGAAATGAGAAGGAGGGGGAGAGCACGGGGGGTGGGAGGGGATGGGAGTAATAGACAGAAAACTGTACTTGAAAAATAATTAAATAAAAATTTTGGAAAAAAAAAAAGAAGAGACGGTTTGCTCTTGCGTAATTGAAGGGAGCCCGGGGGCGCCTTCAACCTTCGTGCACCCGAAGGAGAGAGCCGACTGTGACTCAGGCCCGTTTCAGACTCGGGTTCAGCACATTCTGTGTGAGGGCTCATAGCACCATGTCTTGTTCCTTGTTTTTAACCAGCTCATCAGAGCTGGGCTGGGTGGCAGCTTCTTTACGTAGAGCTTGCTGTTTTCTGTTAATTCCTTTGCTTTCCCAGAATTAATTTGGTCTTAAAATGATCTGAGACAGCCCCACATTCAGGCTGCCCTGCACTGAAGTCAGGATTTCAAGGAAAATGCTCTCCAAAGCCGTCTTTTTCCTTTTTTGTTTTCCATGAACCAATAACAAATAATTATTCGAGCGTCCGCCATGAGCTGGATGTTGTTCCGGGGCTGGACCCCCAGAGATGTGCCCCTGGGAAGTTCTGTCCTCAAGGACCTGTCTTGCAGTAAACGTGTGCCTGTGAGGGGCCGCGAGAAATAGAAGCAGATAAAGTGATACTCCCTTGCTTTACTGATGCCTCACTTTTAGGTAAATATAGTTTAAATGTTCAACGAACATTGCATGTGCGATTCTATTAACTGTTGGTACCTGCGATTTCCGTTTCAACCCTTTCTCTGGCCACGCGGGTCTGTCTGGGGCTGGGGTTGTAGCGCCATTGTCTTCTGCATGTTCTTACCTGTCTGGAAACGCCTTTTCAGAACCTTCCTGCTCCTTTGCTTCTGAAATATTGATAAATCTGAGGGTTCTATTTCTCTCCCTCCTTTGTCTCTCTCTCTCTTTCTCTCTCTGTCTCTCTCAATTTCCCCCACCCAATCCTTGAATTGGGAGAACATTTTTATTAATACATATTAATTTACATGAAAATTATAATTGATCTTGAAACTCTGTCTCATTAAACTCCTGTTTTTAATCTCTCGGCTTGGACATTCCAGGAAAGTTAAAGCTCAGCAAACTGGTAAATGTCCCTTCTTCTCTCCGGTGACCTTTCTCAGTGTTTTGCATTTCTGACTCTCCCACACTTCCTCACTCCCTTACAGGCGCTCAGTAAGTCGTAGGGATGCTGTGTCCTCAGCAGCCTTCCACTGTCCACTCTGTCCACCCTGCCTTCACGCCCCCATGGCCACGAGCTGTCACATGGTAGTGCCCTCAAGCTGTCCTCCCTTCCTGCCGCCTCTGATCCATTTTCCTCACACAGCCAGATATTTTAACAGACAAAATGGATCATGTCACATTCTCGATTAATAAACTTGGATGACTTTCTGTTGCTTTAGGAAAGAAACCCAAACTGTGTCATTTGTTTACTAGGAAGCAGAAAGTCGGGCCTCTTTGTAGTCTTCTCATGGTGCCCACCTTCCTTCACCCACCCAGTGAGGCTGACGCACCCGCGCCTTCAGCAGCTCTGCCTGTTCTTGCGCTTCCCGTTGACCTGCTCGTTGTGAAATCGGAAATGTTGCCCTCTGTGGTGGGCAGGCTTACCTGGCCCACGTTCACTCTGCCCGCTGATCCTTCCTTGGCTAAAACTTCTTCTGAAAGAACTGTGCAGGATTCTCATCTTGACATCTGCTTCTCCATGCCCTCACAGCCCATCCAAATGAGGGTGACCGTCTACCTAGGTTTCAGAGGGGCAATCCCGTGTACCCTGTTTTCCTGGCGCAGCACCTGTGTTTTGGCTTAATGAAGCACCCTGCGCTCTCTTAAAAGTGTCTCCCTTTTGGTGATAAATCACGTGATTGTCTTAGTCACAAACCGTACCCTCCATGGTGATTGTATTTTCCATTCAGGACTTTGCGTGCATTAGCCCCTAAGCTCCTGGAGAGGAGCAGATGCTCACCGTTCTCTCCTTTATGCGCCAACATGAGGAGGCACAGCTACCTAGTAGTCACTCCGTCTTTCAGATGTGGGGCAAAGACGCCCCACCGTGTCCTCTCTGGGGAGGGACGGTTGTGCCCTTCGCAACTATGTGAATGATACCTCTTACGGTGTAATTCCTAGCCTGTGCAGCTGGATATGATTGGTCAGCCTTAAAATTGCCGTAAAGAACATTCCTGACCCAGATGGGTGCTCGGCGGCTGCAGCGTCCCTGGGGCTCCCACGAGCACCCCAGTCGTGACGTCATCCAGCTTCATTTCTATTGTATTTGATAGTCCATTTCCCTCCAGATGTGGAGTCGTTCAGACACGGGCCTTGGCTGCCTCGCCCACTCTGTTGTCTGTTGTCCTGTTTCTTGCCATAGAATACGTTCTCAAGAAATATGTATATTTTATTAAGAGTTTTTTAAAAGTAGATTTAGGTTCACAACAAAATTGAGGTGAATGTACAGAGATTTTTCCTATGACTCCTGCCGTCACACAGGCCCAGCCTACCCTATTATCCACATTGCCAACCGGGGTGGCCCAGGGTGACAGGGGAGCAGCCCACGCTGACACATCGTAGCCCCCCAAAGTCCCCAGTTTACATTAGGGTTCACTTTCAGTGTTGTGTGCGATGTGTGTCTCAATCAGTGTGGTGTTACACAGGGTATTTTAGGGCCACAAAACCCCTTCATGGTCTGCTTGTTCATGCCTCCTGAGCCTGAAACGCATCGTGAATGATGACCTTATAGGAACATGACGTTGTGTTTGGAAACGATCGGAGCTATCAGCTGGGGAAGTGGGGGGGTTGTTTGTCTGGTTTTTGTCATTTTGAGTCCACAGGTCTGAGTTTCTGGTACACATGATGAACCTTTCATCTTAAAGGAAGCATACGAAGACAAGATGCTGTGAATATGTTTAAGGTTTCCGGTATCTCCCCGCACTCTTAACCATTCCATTGTCTTCAACGTTTGCAGCGTTTGCTGAGTTACATTTGTCACCTTCACCCAACTCAGAGCTTCCTACATAGTGGGGCCACGCCTTATGCGTGTGCTCTATTGGAGGGGCACATTTCTTAATCAGTGGACAATGGGAAAAAAGAGAAAGGGAAGCAAAAGAGGAGGGAAACAAACCAAAAATAACACCTCCCCCCCAAAGGCAATTCTGAGGTTTGTTTGTTTCAAAAAGGGCGATGAGTCAGGAACTCTCCCAGAAATAAGACCAGGTAGAGGCCCGTCCACCGACTGCCTCAGCAGCTCTCCACGCACCCTGTGGCTTATCGTGGTCTAATGAACCAAGAAAACATGGATCAGTAATACTTAGGTCTCAGCTGCAACCACACAAAAACGTGTTAGAAATTCTCCTTTGGCCTTCACTCGTCCAAGGGAGGCCGGCAAGCAGTTCCCCCACCCGCCCGGGAGAAGGAACACAGCACATGCAGTGGTGGCCTATGAGGACAGCAGACCCCACCCTCGCCTTTTCTCAGTTATCCCAGCCTTTGGCACCACCTTAGGGGACTCTCTCTCTCCAGGCTCACATGTCCCCCTGTGTCCTTGGATGCAGAAATCCCCCGTAATTGGTGTGTCCGACACCTTTTCCTTGCCTGGGCCACGTCCTGATCAGAGGGCATGTTGCCCTTAACCAGACCTGAAAGAACGAGTTTCATTTATCTGCACCATCACCCCTCCCTTTTTTAATCCAAGTGAAATCTGACAAAAAACCTCCCTGCGTAAAATATTTTTACAGATTCTTTTGTTGAAATGCGAGCTGAATACAGCCTGAAATCTGCTGTGTTCTTTTCGACGCCCACCCCAGAGAGACTCCACCCTTCCTCCAGCCGCAGCGCCCGGAACACACGCTTTCCTCCCGGCGCCCATCAGACCTCTGGCCTTTCCCAGCAGGGGTGTTGGAGACCCACCAGCAGGAAGCCAGCAGCAATCTGACGTTAACCACGTTTCTACTGATGCGCTCTGTGTAAGCATTTGCAGGAGCAGCGATTCAGGGGACCGGCGTTACAAGGAAGCCCAGTACGGAGTCCGACCATCCCCTTCCTGGCTGCCCGCTCCGCATTTCCAGCCCCTCCCAGCCGCCTTTGCTCCACACGCCTTCCCAGCGCTCGGGCCACACACTGCCCTGCGTGGTTTCCTGGGCTGAGTGCAAGGGAGCACACAACAGGCGTTCCCGCTGCTCATTTTCTGGACTCGGGGCTTAGCACCACATGTGGGCCGCTCTACTCCGGCTTTTCCTGCCGCCTGCTGCTGTGGACGGCTTCATAAAGCTGCAGACTGGTGTGAACGAGAGGCGCTTATAGACAGGGCCACATCAAGAAGTGACCGGTAAGGCTCTGTTTCAAGGGAAATTTAGGAGAAATCATACTAAATGGCAACCCACATCCGTGAGGAGCTCAGCAGTGTTCCTTCAGGTTGAGCCGATGGGAGAGAGTAAGGCGCCGATCCTTCTCCGCCACACCAGGTGACACCCAGAAACTCTACAGGCTCGGCTCCTCCAGGTTGTTAATTAGCTGGGAGGGCTGAGAGGTTGATCTTTTAGATTGATTGATTGGTTTGACGTTTTCTGAATGGAAGGCATGCTGGGAATTATTATGTGGTATTTTCTGTACAAACAGCACATTTCAGCCCAGTAGAAGGACCGATGCAGGGATGTTCCGCACTGGAGTGGAGGGCGGCTGCCAGCATGGTCTCAGGTCATGGAGTGAGTGCGCAGGGAATCTAAGGGGGAAGGGGGAGTAACTTTACTTCCAGCAGGTGCCATCTCACCATATAGTGGGCTATATCCTAAAGGTGTCGGTGTGCTATTAGACTGGTTCTCAGTGTATCAATTCTTTCTGTATGTACTGTCTGCTAGACAGGAAGCACTGTAGAGATCGAAACTTCAAACAACAAACTCACGCCCTGAGGAAATTACAGCTTCATAAAGGAGATGATGGAAATTTAACAGAATGCAGAGTCACCATTTTTTAAACAACCAGAGACATATAGGGAATCATTTTGTAAAAACAGAAACCAAGCGTTGGAAGCAACCTAGAAGCCCATCAGTAAACAACTGGATCAAAAAGCTATGGTACATTTACACAATGGAATTCTATGCTGCAGAAAGGAAGAAGGAACTCCTACCCTTTGCAACATCATGGATGGAATGAAAAGCCTTATGCTGAGGGAAATAAGCCAGGCGGTGAAAGACAAATACCATATGATATCACCGTTAACAGAAATCTAAACAACAAAACAAACAAGCAAGCAAAATATGACCAAAGACTCTGAAATATGGAACAGGCTGACAGGGACCAGAGGGGAGAGGGGAGAGAATCACAGGGGAAAAGGGGAAGGACTCACATGAACAAGTATAAAGGACACATGGACAATAACTAAGGTGGGGGGTGGAAATGGGAGGGAGGTGGGGAGCACGGGGGGGCAGGGCTGGGAATATAATACAGAAAACTGTGCTTGATCAAGAATTACATTAAAAAAAAACAGAAACCAAACTTCTCTGTAGGTGACTGGCTTGTTTAAGGTATTATAGGTCAATTGTGTATTGATGATGTTGTCAGACGCTAAATATCAACTCTCAGATGGATGTTCTTTCTGTTGTTTGATATTAGCCAGTGTGCTTTTGGCTGCAACTATCAGAGAGCTGGGTTAAACAAATGTAACACAAAATGGGTAAAAACATTAGCTCATGCACCTGAAAGGAAAGTCACCAACAGCTTCAGGCATAGATTAATCCAGGTGAGAAAACAGTATGATTTGGCGGCTCTGTCTTCATTCTTAGGAAATATCTTCTCAGATTGGTGGCAAAGGGGGCTAGAGAAGGTTCTAGAAGTACTATCCTTTTTACACCAAAAACATCAGGAAGCACCGAAAGAGTGGCTTGCTTTCATAGTGCCAGCAACATTTCCAGGGATGCTCGTGATGGGCTCACATGCTGACTAATTCAGATTCTTGCAACAAGGCGAGGAGTCAAACAATGGAAGTCTTTCAGACACTGAGGACGAAGGAGTTGGCGTGATTCTGGGATGGAAAAAGAGCTGAGATGACCATAACAAGTCCCTGGTGAAAAAAACACAAACAAAATCAAAAGACTAGAAAAGCCAAGAAGCGTCTTCCAGATCAGTATTGCATGGACCACGCACTGGCTCGGAAAAAGCCCGAGGTCGTTTGTGTCACTCCTTGACGGAAGAGACGACGCTGCCGGTGGCCAGAGCCGTAGACGGGTGCATCCAGGCTCTTGGCTCTGGCTCGTGGCTGAGTGGGGACCACGGCTTAGGTCTTCAGAATTGCCTCACTCGTTACACCTCGTCATTTTTCTAGGCAGAAAATTTTTATCTGAGGATTATCACAGGATATTCTCAAATGTGAGGTAACTCATTTTTTTAACAAGTGGAACTTGTTTTTCGTCCTTTAATGTACTTAGTGCTTTCAATCCAATAGTTCTGTGCACTAAGTGTCCAAGCCGAAAAGAGAAAATGGCATTGTACAATTCCCCTTCGAATTAATCTACTTTATATTTTTATCTTGCAATAGCTTCATTTCTGCCACTGCTGGAAACTGAGACTAAATTATGTATAAGCCTGTGTCTCTAGTCCCTGGTATCGCAAAAGAAAATGATCTACTAACCTTTGAGAAATTCCTCCAGTGAGGAGCGATTATCTTTTTTATTTGTTTGACTTCACTTTAAAGGAAAGTGATGGATCTCACTGACTGTTGGAGCCTGTAGGGAGCTTCTCTCCTGGAGCGAGACTGTGGACGTGAATCCATTTCACACCTGCGTTGACCAGAAGGGCCCTGTGCCTTGTGCTCCTGTTATCCTTCGCCCCTGGTCAAAACAACTGTCTTTTCCCCAGGCACTGCGTCTCCGTGTGTTACTCCTGCCTGTGATGGGCGGGGCTCAAACCCCAGTGCGGGTAGCACTTGACCTGTATGAACTCATTCAGTGTTTCCCACAATCGTGCGAAGGGGTCCTATGTTTATGTCCCGTGTTATGGATGTTGAAAAGGAAGCACCTAGAACTGAATACGTCATCCGGGATCACGCAGCTGATGACAAGGACAAGATCTAAGGGCAGGCAGCAAGGTCAGTCCCACACCCCGAACGCCTAGGATGCGCTGTTCCAAACGGCCATCGAAGGAACCTTGTCAGGAGGAAGAATTGGTCGCATTTGGACAGCATTTCTCACCAAATAAAGTGTTCATCACCTGCTTTCTCTGTTAGGGAAGAGATGGTGTAAGGAAGGAGTAGAGTACGGTAGTTAAGAACCCTGACTCTGTAGTCAGGCGTGTCTGCATGAGAGTCTATCTTTGCAATTTCTCAGAGAGATTTGGGTGAGTGGACCTTCACTTCTGAAGAATGCCAAAGGTCTTAGTGATAGTAACACCTCCAGTATTTCCATTGCTGGATTTGCTGAATGCTCTTTCCCTTCCCCTGGGGGCGGATTTCTCATTGGGTACCACGGAAACAAACTCCCACCCCAGTTCCCGAGCACTTATGGTGTTACCTGATACTCAGGAGAGAATTGAGAGGTAGACATCAAAGTCCTCCTTGTACTGGTTGTCAACATAATGACTAGGCCACACCTTCTGTCATTTCCCATTTCCTCCTTTGCCTTCATGGAGTTGTGTGTGGGTCAGTTACAGGTGTAAACTTACCTTAAAACTCTGAGCTTCAAGGGGGTGGGAGTCGTCTGATTTCTTCAAGGATGGGTTAGGTGCTTCATTCTGCTACTCGTAATGCAAAGCCATTTGGAGTAAATACCGCAACTGATATAATTACAATTTTTATAATTATAGTGATATTGTAATTATTTGTTTGCCGGTTTTTCTTAATGTTAAAATTAATTTTTTAAGGCCATGACTATTTCTTAATTACTTCCTTATTATCAACAAACAAACAAATTGTGTAGCTTACTATGCATGTTTTCTGAATTTACTAAACATTACGTATCCTGTCTATCAAACAATATTATTTTGAAGTGTGAAAGCAGCTTTAAACTCAGGTAAAGCAGCAGACGGCCGGATTTGATCAGTGGTTTGGAGACAAGCAGCTAGAATTTGTTCATCTTGCGTAATTGAAACATCGTATCCATGCGTTGTCAGGAGCCTCAGAATCATAAGACACTCAACAGAGTAACACAATCAGGTGTTTAGTAATGATGGACGTACAAATTATGCAAATTACGTATTTGACTTGTTATAGACATGGGAATTCATAAAATTTCTATCTCCCATTTTAGTTTTTCATATGTATTATTGACTTGTGAACCTTAAATATTGATATAAGTGGTATCACTGCCTAATATAAGGGGATTTAACATAAATGAATCATTTGGAGGTTTATAATTTAAAGTGCTTGATTAATGATAGGCATTCCTGTTCCTTTTGCGTAAAAATTACAGTAAAATCATTTTTAAATCATTTTTTATTTTTCAATTACAGTTGGCATTTAATATTATATTAGTTTTAGTTGTATACCCTAATGATTAAATATTATATAACTTACTAAATGATCACTCCAATAAATCCGGTACCCATCTGACATCATACATAGTTATTAGAATATTATTGACTCTCTTCCCTATGCTATACTTTGCATCCCATGACATTCTGTGATGACCAATTCGTATTTCTTTATCCCTTCGCCCTTTTCATCCATCTCCCCAGCCACCCCAGCAGCTGTCACGTGTTCTCTGTGTCTATGAATCTCTTTCTATTCTGCTTGTGCATTTGTTTTCCTTTTAGAATCAATCACTGATTGAAGGATGTAGAAAGATCTTCCCAGACAAGAAAAAGCTAAAGGAGCTTTATTGCCACCAAACCGGTATTTCATGAGATATCAAAGGGTCTCCTTCAAGAAGAAGAAAAAAAAGATAAAAAAGTATAAACAATAAAATGACAATATAAACACATATATTTCCACAAATGAATCTAAAAATCAAGACAATTTTTAAGATCAGTGTCTTATCAGGTCCGAGGTAATATGGAAGGTGATAATAACAAAAGAAATTGCAAAAAAAATAAAAAATAAAACGGTAAATCCGGGAAGGAAGCTATAACACAGAGACTTCGTAGGGGTATTCTCCTGACCGACGAAGACATTTCCCTGAACACACTCCTGAGGAAAGCCATGCGCCCCGAGGTGGGTGCTGGTTCTGATCCATGTGGGTGAGGAGGGGCAGAGAATGGCGGTCGTCCGTCGGGATTCCCCGCGCAGACCCCTGGGCGCCCAGGCCCCACACCCTCTGCACTGCCAGCACGCAGGCCGGTTTCGCACTGCGTTCTCCAGGATGACGGTGGACATGCTCTTTCAAAAAATTAAAACTGTCCAGTGAAAATACCCTGAGATGCCAAGATCTGGGGATTTAGAAACAAGATCTAGCCCTGGCTGGCATAGCTCAGTGGACTGAGTACAAGCCTGCAAATCAGAGGGTCGCTGGTTCAATTCCAGGTCTAGGCCACATGCCTAGGTTGCAGATGAGGTGTCCAATGAGGGGCACATGAGGGGCAACCACACATTGATGTTTCTATCCCTCTCTTTCTCCTTCTCTTCCCCTCTCTCTAAAAATTAATAAAATATTTTTTTAAAAAAGAAAGAATAAGGATGTAGCATCAACTCTTATGTAGGCCACCAGCCCTGTCCTACGGTGCCCCGGGAACAACGGTTTCACCTCTGTCGGGGCCTGAAACACACCAAGCGCTGTTTCTAAAAGGACGTAAAATTCTCTTCTTGTTGATGGAAAGACCTTCCTCCAGAATCCCAAGGTCCTGCTTGGTGACTTCTGCACCAGGGTTTGCCATGAGCTCCGTACCGCCTCTTTCCCTGATGCCGACTCCGTCACCACCACAGGGTCAGACCATTCTCTTCACCAGAAGCAGACTTTCTGTCTCTGTTTCATCAGAACTTGTGATGGTAACACACACATATGCAACTGTGAACCACTAAGTATTCTTCTATATGCGCCAGAATCTCCTGTATCTCCTGGAACAACCTGGTGCGGGGGGGGGGGGGGGGGGTAGGCTCCGCCTTCCGAGGATGGGATTGCCCAATGGACACACGTTGAGCCCACGCTGGAGTGTGAAATCTAAAGGGATGCTTCAGATCTCCGGGCTCTCCACCACAGACAGGAGGGTCACGAGGAAACACTCTGCCTCACACTGTGTGGGCTTGCCGTGGTTTTATGTGCTCTGGGAAGCAAAGAATGGAAAGAATCGATTGAAAAAATGCCTCTCCAAGGCCCGTAGCAAATCTTTCATTTGCCCCAACAACGTGTACACCAGAAAGAAGGCCGTTGCTATTCCCTTGGTAAATCTGTGGTTATAGGTCTTGGATTTACTGCTCTGGATTCTGTCCATGGAATTTAAAGGGAACTAAAATAGTACAAAGAGAAGTACAAACTCTTAAACCTTCAGTGTCCTTTAGTAGCTGGTGTACAGTATTAGGCACACGACCTCACACTGTACACCAAAGACAGTAATATGTACCAAAATGGACGGCAAAAAATTTTTTGTTGGACCTGTTCAGTGATAGATTTTATAGCAAAAAAAATTACTTTAGTCTTTAAGTGAAAGACTATTCGATGCTTTAATATTGTAATTGCTCTCTGAGTATTTATGAACAGAATATAGGTTCTGGATTTTACAAAGTGTACTTGACTCTGAAATCTTGTTTTTGTAGAACACTTCTTTCAGAAGTCTGAGGAATTCTGGTTTGAGGAGGAGAAAATCCTGAGTCTGGAAGCAGTGGGCAGCCTGGCTTGTCGGTGGTGACACTTTGTCCGGGCGCCTCTCCCCCGGCCCGCCCCGACCCGCGCAGGCACCACTGGCCTCACCGCAGCTGACCTCTGCAGTGCGGTCTCCTCACCTCTGACCCCTGACCTCTCCTTTATCCCACTGATGCACTGGCCCCCGGATATACTTGGGTGTGCAAGCATAACTCATTTTTTAAAGTTTTTCAGGATGCCCTATCACCTGATTGCAGAATGCCCTCACTCTTGTTAATGGAGAGTTCTAGAAATGAGCACACAGAGTGAAAGGAGTAGAAGGAAGGCTGGAATTGAAGTTAGAAGACGTAGGTTAAAGACCCATGTCTGTGTTTCATTAGTTTGTGATGGCTTCTTTTAACTTCCTTAGCCCACACTTTCCTTTCTGGAAAATGGGTCCATTAACCCCCACCTTGCATTTTTTATCAGAATCAGTGGAGATAATGCCTGAAAACTGTGAACTGCTAAATGTTCTGCATGTATCGGGAGTTATCAGAGGCCTGTTGGGACAATGCACTGAACAGTGCTTTGCGCTTAGGCAGCGTTATTAATAGAACAAGATATAAAACACAGCTTCTAAGTGGATACAGAATGTTCTTCCTATGTGGACCAGCCAGCGTGGTGAACAATTTCCTTAGCAATGTCTCTGGCTTAAAGTATTGAGAGATGTGTTGGTGGATTTTGTGGAACGAGCCAAAAATTAAATTCCTCCCACCGGGGCTAAAGGCGCGGCAGAAACTGGTATTAGGCTCCCTTCTTGTTCGGATCAAGGGATAATGAGAATCTCTATTGAGAACAGGGAAGAAACCACGCCGCATTCAATAACCACCAGCCTATCCAGATGCCTCTCTCAGACATCGGCAAGGAAGAGAATGGGAGCTAGTACTGTGTAATGTTGTTTTAATTAATTTCTGATTTTTTTTTCTCAGAAGGCCTCCGAAGCAAGGCTTAGATTCCTGGGAGAATACATGTCTAGAGAGATATGTAGAGATAAATATAAATGTAGATGTAGATGTAGAAAAGTTCTGACATATATAAATTAATGATTCTCATTATGCAAAGAAATACAATGAGATGCTCTAGAGAAACTGAAGTGTGAATTCCCAGTCTACCACTTATTAGCACTACAACCTGGAATAAATTACTTAACTCTTTGAGTCTCAATATCCTTGGCTGTAAAATTAGTTAAAAATGTATTAACTAACAGGGCTGTTGTGATAATTAAATGAGTTGATACACACGAATTGCTTTTCACCGAGCCTACCACATAGAAAACTCGGAGTCATCTTAGTCCGTATCAGCAGTGGGTGTATTTGTCATGAGCAGGCGCCGGTCATTGAAACAGCATCCTCAGCCTTCAGGGAAATTTCAGACCAGGGGATGCCGGGGTGGGAGGGTGGATCCTCACCTTTAGCACAAGGCGGGTGTTCTGTGTGTTAAGGTGCCGTGGTGGGCAGCGAGGGTTACGGTGGTTGGGAGTGGAGGGCTGCAGGAGCCCCTCAGTGAGGGTCACACTGCCCATGTGCGTTAGAGGAAGGGGTGGACTCCAGCCTCTGCGTGAGGCCTGTTTCCACTGTGCCGTTTTGTAAAGGACATGAAATATGGATTCAGCCAGACCCGGTGAACTTGAGAAGTATTTGTTTTCATTCATTCTACACATGCTTATTGAGTCTAATGCTGTGGCTGCCTCTGGGAGCCCAGCAATGAATAGAAGGTGATTCATGACCTACCAGGGGCTCGCAATCCAGTGGAGGAAATAGGGCAATGTCCATCGCAGGATAAGAGTAAGGAAATCATAGGATTTATCATCAACAGCGGGTCCTTTCAAGTATGTCCAGTGGGTCACTATCAGTAATTTTCCAGGGGCAAAATGTGTATAGCAAGTTGGAACATGCTATGAACCTAGGCAGACGCTGCCTGTGAGATGCTTGTAAGTGCTGTGGGAATTCACACAGTGTGAGGCAGACGGGGCAGACTGCAGAGGTCTACACCATGTTCAGGGGGCACGTGACCCTTCGTCAGGCAGAGAAGAGAGGGTGGGAATACGCAGTGGTGCAAAGACAGGGACCTGGATGGTGTGTGCCCACACCCACAAGAGGCACAGCATAAGTGAGGGGAAATGGCAAGGCACCACGATATACTTATCAGGAATGTCTGTCTTCAAGGACTAAAGGGAACATTGCTAAGGGTGCAGAATCGGTAAAGGCAGGCACAGGCTCACACTGAGCCCTGAAAAAGGCCACGTAGGTGGCCGACAGCACCTCCCAACACCATCTGGGTGTCCTGGCAGGCGAGCTCAGCACTCACCGGTGCGGGATTGGGTAAAACACCAGGTCAAACCGCGTGGGTCCTGCGGTGTTTGGCAGATTCTGAAGGAGCCTGAAGACTCCCTTGGCACTTACTTCCGGGCAGAAACACCATTGCAGGAGGCAGGGAGCCCCCTGCCACACACACACACACACACACACACACGTTCAGACGGTGAAGTGACACACCCAGACTGGCCTTGGGCAGCGTCTTCTCAATCATAAGGATGCTGGTGTCTCTTCTGATAACCAAGAATGGAACATCTGTCGGCAAGATGCAGGGTCCAGATGAGCAAACCGGAAAGGGAAGGCTTATGAAACGAGAAAAAAAGGACAGAGGACTCAGCGACTTCTAAAGAGACATCTGCATCTTCTAAATGGGGGCTAATGAGGTCTCTGAGGGGCATCCCGGCCCCTCATCAATGCCTTCTTAGTTACAACCCACTTTCTCATCCCTTCAGCACCAGGGTGGACATGATCGGATGCCGCCCGGAGACACAAACCTGCGTGACGGAAGCCCACACTGGCCTGCTGCTCAGAAGTCCCTGGTCCGGGTCTGGGATCTGCTGCTGAGTGCGATGGCTGGGCCATGGGTTGTCATCCTGTCTTTCTGACCCACAGACCCTGCGTCCATCCGACGAGGGTATTCTCTTAGAATGTTAGTTCACAAAGAGTTTTTCAAAGACAACCACATGAGTTTTTCTCCCTTGTATTTGGTGAACATGCCAGGGTTCTTTAATGTGTAAAATAAAGTTTTCTCTTGTCAGATACTTTTGGAGAACATCAGGGTGAAAGAGTTTGTTGTGTGCAGGATTTATGTACTTGAGTGTGCTTCCCCCTTCGGGAGAAGCACCGAGTATATGGCACTACCCAGCATGTTTCAGGACATAATCCTCTTCCCTGCCCCCTTGAAATCTTACAGCACTTGATTCCCCGGAAGGACAATTTAGGGATTTCTGAATGGACAAGCTCCAGAGAACGGCCTGAAGGATATTTGTGCCCGCATCACAACTTTCTGTTCAGAATTGTCAGTTATGACTAAAACCATTGGACTTTCTCAAAGACCGATTTCTTCACGTAGGGTCTCTCCGCTACCTCGCTCGTGAGTTTTGTGGTACACAGAGAAAATGTCAGGCACCGCGACGGCTAAAGTAGGACCTCCACTCGGGGTCAGCGAGGTGGGGATGGGCCAGCATCCCCTATCTGGGGGAGCACGCGAGGCTTTTGGCGCAAGTGTGCATTTCTGAGTCAGCCTCAGGATGGAATCCTGCTCAGACACCTCCAAACTCGGTAACGGTACGCGTTCCCCTCCTCTCCCCCACAGGGCCGTGTGACTGTTGAATAGTGTGTAACTACGCACGATAGCATAGGTGGTACTACACCTAACAAACAACCCTAGTTAATCCCCGTTATTTTCAAATTCCACCTTTCAGAACTTTCCTACCCACTAGAGCGTACCTGTCACCCCAAACCAATATGGTGCTTTGACGGTCACTTCTGGTCGTGTGCAGAAAGAACAATGACAACGAAAATACTGAGATGCTCAATGCACAGATTCCCAACCAAAGCTGAATACGTTGATGCTCTGCCTTCTAGTTTTGGCTCTCCTCCTGTGCCCCTCGCAGGTTGTTTCCTGCCGGGGGTCTGCCTCTCTGATCCAGACCCCTTGTTGCTGGCCCTCGGGCTGCTATGCAGTGGGGCAGTGTTCTTCCTAAAGGAGCTAACCGCGTGGGCTCACCATCATGTTTGTTTATGTTTTGGCTAGCATGGGACTGAAAGATAAGGTTCTGAAGTCAGAAAATGTCCATGGCAATGGAGAAAAGTATATGTTTTTAAGTTTTAAAGTATATTTATTTTAAAGTTTTAAAGACTTATAGGAGTTGGTAAAAATTGTAACATATGTGGTTCCCAGCTATCAGTAAGAACAAGCTAGAGATGGTTGTATGCAAAAACGTTTGAAGAGAAAATAGCGCTGAGCCCAACTTTCTATCATATTGCTTAATTTTATCAATGTCATGTCGGAGCGTTTGGGTCCCTGAGGGTTGTCACACGTTTTGGCCAGTGTAACATGGGAATCACTTGGTGATACTGTGCTCACGTAAAGCAGCGTCTTCCAGCCGGAGTCTCTGTCGCTGAGGGACCTCGCGTTGAGAGCCCCTAGGATATTCGGGACTGGTCTGCTCCTGAGAAACTGCCCCACGCCAAGGGCAACCCCTCTCACCTGATCTTCTTGCATGTGCTTTCTCTTTAATTCCTAAACTTTTGGCTGTTTTCGACGTCTGCATTTTGTGATGGGAAAGGAGGAGGGGAAACTTAAAGACTGCTGTAAATCTGAGACAGAGTCCCAGCAGGGAAAGCCCTGGCACGTACCAAAGGCCCCCAGTGCATTGACAGTGGAGCAGATGGACCGAGAGGAAGAGCGGGTGAACACAGAGGCTGCACGTGTGAGTCTGGAAGTAGACGCCTCACTGATGGGTCACAGCTGCGGTGATCTCATGCCCCTCGTAGTAGACTGACCTGGTTCCAGCGAAGCACGAGGTATTCACCAAGCCCCCCCCCGAGGAGGCCCTCTAGACCACACGGTGTCTGCAGCTGGGCTTTGATGTTGCTCGCCCTTGATCTCCAGGGCATAGTAGCACCGAGTAATGTGAGTTCCCAGTTCGCCACCCCAACGCGCATGGCGGGGGAGACCTCTGCAAAGGGAGGTATCTTTCTGTAATTACGTAATGCACGCACATCCTAACGATTCCTTTTGATGCATCTGAGGGGGTGTCTGATCTGTTCTCACACTCCAGTTCAGACACTGGGCTGAAATCAAAGGTCTCTGACAGGCACCTGGTTTCTCAGCCCAGCACGTCACTCACAGGGCAAACAGAGGGGGGTGGAACAAGAAGGCACTGAGGGTCTGTAGTGAGCAAGACGCCTTTTTCATACATGACTTCTCCTTAGAGCTTTATAAATCCTTACAAGAATGTTGGCTATGCTGGTGGAATAGATCAGCTTTATTCAGAGGTTCAAGAATTCCCGTCTCTTTTCAGTAGATGGCTAATTCTGTAGGCACTGTGTCACTGTGATCAAAAACACAGATGTCGGGGCCAGACAGCCCAGCTTTGGGTGCCTGGCGTTACCATCCACAAGCTGCACAACCTTAGACCAGTCACTCACTCTCCGGAATTTAATTGCCTCATCTGTAAAATGGCAGGATGGCGCTCATCTATCTGAGAGGGTTATTTTGTGAGTTCACTGAGTAGAAGTAGGTCAGGTGCTTAGGACAGTGCCTAGCAAGTGGTGAGCACAGAAGATTTTTACTCTTATTGCTGTTCAGCTCTATTTAAAAGGAAAATCGAGACTCAAAGGGGAGTTGTAACCAGCATGAAACCGCAGCGTTAGTAGCAGAAGAGGAGCCCAGGTTCAGAACTAGATCTAAGAGACTGCTGGCTGCTGCAAGATTAAAAAGAAAGAAAATACACAAACAAAACCAAGACCAGCTGCCTTTTTCATCCCCAGTAGCTAAATTACGGCCTGAAATGGAGCCAACAGTAAAACACTGAAGTTCAGAAGCGCACGTCCAATTTAAACTTGTTAGCACAACGAGTCTATGACTTCAAAAGGAAGTGATTATTAGACTCTCAATTAATGGGACAGAATACCCTGTAGTCATAGCACAAAGACACCTATGGCACCCAAAGTTAGCGGGGCAGCTGGCTGCCTCCTGGGAAGGGAAGCGCCCCAAACTCATTAAACGTGCAGAGTCTTCATGGACGACCCCTGACCTGCAAGAGGGAAGACCAATGGACACACTTGATTTGTATAATTATATTTTAATTGGAATTGATTAATTGGGTATTAAAATGTGATAACTCCTTAAATTATTATTTTTTAAACTCTGGCACATCTATGGCTAGCCCCTGTCTTGCTCAACCAGCTACTCTATTATTTTCAGATTTGATTGACCAGTTTTCAGTGAAAAAGGCACCAGACACTGAGAAATCGGTGAAGTTAGAAGTTAAAAACATAGGTCATGTCATTGCTAGCCTCTCTTGAATAGCTAGGTGTCTTATGTGCATTATAACATTGATTTCATTTAACAAACCATTTTGCATGACTACTCTTAATTATACTAATTTTATAGGTAATGAAAGTAAGAATTTAAAAGACTTGTCCGTTGGTCATTCATAAAAAATGACAGCTGGCAATATAACCCATGGGAAACTGGTAATAAAATGTACCCCTAACCAATGTTTCTGAGAACTAAGCTATTTTAGACCTCACAGTGTGTTACATCCGTGTGAACAGAGCCACAAAGAAGCTGCTGAGACTCAAAACAGAGGCATGACTTATCAATTACTTAGTTGACTCATCAAAACAAATGTTTATTGGGTAATAAACATATACCAGTTGCTATTTCAGTTGATGGATGTCAAAACAACGAGTACGCTGGCTTCAGCTGGAGGGAGACAGACAATAAACAGATACAAAAGAGAGTACATTCCATGCTGACCCATTTTTGAGAGTACCTTTGGTGCTGTGTTTGTCAGTCAGTGCTGGGTGACCTTGGACTGGATGCCTGGAGAAGGTGACATTTAAATCTAGGAACCCAATGGCCAGAAGGAGCCAGCAGAGATGCGGGAAGATAATTAAAGGGAGAGGAAAGAGTCGGTACACGGGGATCAGCAGACGCCCGAAGGCCGCAGGCTCCGGCCTGTGTCTAAACCAAGAACTGTGGGCTGTGCCCAAATCCAAAATTGTGCACCTGAGTGATAGGGCAGGAAGACAATTGCCAGCTCGACCTTTATCCTGACTCCATAACTTAACTTGTGTATGTGAATATTAAGAAATAACCTGATATCCAATAAAAGAAGATTAATTTTGTCCAGTATATATAGATGTTGTTTTTCCTACTGGGTGTTCTCTAAAAGATGGGTTCATCCGATTTCTATTCTAACACCATGCGCACATGCTCAGGGGTGCACATGTGGAAAGTGTGCAGATGGCTCACCATTGGAGTTGATGGCTTTCTACAGCCCCAGGGACCAACCACACCTGGACCTTCACGCAGAGGCTGGATGCTGGGCCGGCTCCTTTGAGGAAGGATGATCAGTGTTATATGTTTAGGGGGGAAAAGATGCAAATGAGTGTTTGGCGAACAAAAACTCTACTGTAACAGTGACTGAGAGCTTTTGAGAAAACCCCGTTTATTTTTCTGGGATCAGATCTAGACTGTGTAGTGCAGCCCCCCTCACATTTACAGGGGTGGCTCCGTGACCAAATGCTAGCGGTGAAGGTTGAGCAGCCATGGTAGGATCTCTTTCTAAAAGCCTCACACAGGCTCCTGCACACTCTCATCTGCAGCAGCTGGCCCGGATGGGGACAGCTCCGGGTGACCTCAGAAGCCACGTGAGGAGGAGGCCACAGCCCCCCACCCCGCCCCATCAGCCTGCAGAGAGCGGTAAGTACCCCTCCCCTGCCGACCTGGTGTCCACCCACATGGAACTTTCACGTGAGCAAAAATACACGTCTGTTATTTTTGCTCTTATACTTTTTGTGGTATGTCTTTTACATGAAAATGCAGGGGAGTTTCTTTATTACAGATTAGCTTACTAATAACTAAAGCATAGGTGGAGAAAATTAAGAATTTGTCTTCTTTGACTAGCTCAAGCAAAACAGAAATAATACTGGGCGGCTGACGTGGTAGGTGGGGCACTGGAAGGCGATCCCCAATTCGAGAGGGGCATGCAGCCCACGCGAGTGGAGCCTGGCTGGCCAGGTGTGCTGAGGGAGGGTTCCAAGGAGGTGCCAGAGAGAGTCGGAAGTGATACTGGTCTTTCCCTGGTGTGGGACACCAGCTCAGTGGAACACTATTTACAAGAACATGTGACGTGACCTTGCATGGGCCGTCAGATACACGTGAACTAATGTAATTTCATCAATGCCAGTGAGGGCAGCGGGTAGTGGGAGAAAAGCCCGTGAGAGAAGGCTAGGCCGTGCTTGTCCTGTGATTTCCACGTGAGGAGAGTCAGGAAAAGGGGTCCTGAGCACACTCCAAGGGCTGTGCATCGGTTCCCAGCAACAGAAACGCATGATTGTGGTGACGTAGAAATCTGGTCACCCGTGGTCCAGCAGATATGGACAAATGTACGGATGTCCATCCTCAGGTGTCATCTTCTTCGGGGGGTGCACACATCGCCCCTAACAAAAAGCGATGAAGAGACAAACCGAAAGGATCTGGTGAAATACTTTCATCATGATTTAGCCACCCACGTGCTCTGTGACTTCGGTAAAGTCGCCCTCCCTCTCTGAACCTCGGATCTCTCACGGCGGGAGGGGTCAGACCATGCACCCCGCTGAACTTTTGGCCTCTGCAGGGGACATGTGTCGGTCGTCTCTTGTTCCTCAGTCCCCAGCGCAGCGCATGGCCCAGCTCAGAGTCACCCGGGGAGCGTGTTGAACGAATGGCTGATGGAAGAGGAGACAAATCACCGCATCTGCTGGAGGTCGGGTCCTAACAGAACCTCAGTTTAACACCCATGCGCGCAGTGGGGGGTCTCCCTCGGAATTGGCACTGACCGGAGTGAGGCGCCTGACGATTAGGGACAGAGGAAGACAAACCAGGAAAAGTAATTGGGAATATGATAATACGTAATTCAGGGCAGGAGAAATCTTGCTGAGATGCAGCTGAACTGTACAGAGATGCCATCGGCGTCATGCAAGGGCGTGTTTACATCTTTTCACTAGCTGAGCTCTGTCGTGCCAACCCTGCCAGTCCCCGTGTCGTCTGTGGCATCCTGAGGAGGCTGGGGACAGGACCTGCAGGAGGTGTCAGGCTGGGCGGGGCCCCGTGTTCAGTGTGTGGCCCTGCGGCAGCAGCGCTGGTGGAATGTCGCTGGGGTCCTGCTGCCCGTCTTTGCTCCTGGCGGCGTCTCTCTCCTTCCCTCAGCTCGCACCTCTTGCCGGGGGGCTGCCTCTTACCCTGTCCCTTTATAAGTTTCAAATACAAGATGGAATGTAGGGTCGTCTGATTCAGTAGTCTGATTTTATAAATCCCCATTTGTGATGCTGAACGGCCTCCGAGACTCATTGTGGCTGGGTTAGCCGGGTGCCTGGCACACCTCTGAACTCAAACCTGTCTGGGTGCCTGTGTGGGTGAGCATGTCAGTGAACTTAGGATGGGCCACAGCTGTGATCATGTGTCTGACAGTGGCGTGAGCTGGCCTCGCCTTCTCCCCTCCCACGTTCAAAGCTCCAGACACAAGGGACAGCCAGGGACTGTGGAAACACACAGTGGGCATCCACAGGAGTCTCCCGGCCGGAGAAGGTTCAGCAGAAGGATGCAAGGGAGGGCGTGAGTGGTTTTAAAGGAGCCGATTGCAAGGCTTGCCTGGTTCCCTCATCCTCTTGGTGTCCATCTGACTATAAAGGGCCCTGGAACAGCCTCCTTGTTCCCACCACTCACTCAGAAGAGCCGAGTCTCACCATTCAGGCCCTGGTGGAGCACCTGAGGTTGGGTTGGTGGAGATCTAGTCCCTTGAGCATGGATTTTGTCGTCAACTTGGTCCCGCAGCTTCCGGGCTCGGTGGTTGTTATCACATTATGGGATGTGTCCGAAGTACTTGTCTTTCTCTGACTCATTTAACTCAGTGTAATGCCCTCAAGGTTTGCTCACGAGTCATTGTGACTGGCAGGATGTCTTTTTTTCAGTGGGTGTGTGCATGTGTGTCTGTGTGTGACATCTTTTCTATCCATTTACACATCAGTGGCCACTTAGGGTGTTTGCATATCTTGGCTATTGGGACCAAGGCTGCACCGAACATGTGAGTGCGCGCGTGTCTTCAGCATCCTGTTAATTCTCAGGATGGGAATCAAAATACAGCCACCACGGTTTTGTTTCTTTAAAATTTGTGAGTGTTAAGTATAGGATCAACAATAATGAAAGTAATTTTGTTACAGAGAACTACAGGTATTGACTGATCAAGTACTTTAAAAATAAAATGTTCACTACAATGAAATTCTGAGGCAGATTTTTCAATAAAAATATACTTTTTTGAAAAATTATTATAACATTCTAGACTATTAAAAGCTTGCTTATTGGGGGCTATTAATGGATATTGACGGGTATCAGACTACTTGGTATTTAGCTCTCATTTGACAAATTTCAAAAATAAAATAATTTGATTTTGAAATGCCAATACTTAGAATATCCTTTGAAAGTACTTTAACCAAAGAAAAATAAACACAAGAAAATAAGCAAAGAACCTTGGGAATGCATGGGAAATCCTGCTTTATGGAGATTTCTGTTTATCAAGATGTCTTAACATTTTCCTAAGTTTGACTAAACTTCAGACAAGCTTCTTAACTCTAGGCACTGATTTCCTTCTCTCTATTATCTTCTTTAGAGAACTCACAAGTGGAAATCCTTTCTCTGCCCCTTTGAGATATGGGTAAATCATTTTTGAAAACCTCTTGTCAGTTTACCCCCCAGACGAACGTCTTTCTCAAGGAGCTGGGAGCCATCCTTCCGAGAGGTGCTCAGCAGAGAAGCTAGCCCTGCCCCACAGCCTCTGCTGGAGGTTAGCAGCCGGACCTGGCTGGGCACCAGGTAGCAAACACTGTCTAATCACAGATGAAAACACCTTCGAAATCAGGAAAACACTCGAGTGTTCAAAACACTCCAATAGGGACTTACCTCCTAGTGCCTCCCAGTACTTGTCCTTTCCATTGGCTGAATCCCGCCCTTAAACCCCGCCCCCCCCGCCCTTAAACCCCGCCCCCCCGCCCTTAAAACACCTCCGGCCATCTGTTTCAGCAGATTTGCCTTCTCACGTGTTCGGGCTGGTGGCCTCCTGCGAAAGCCATGGATAAAGTCTCTATCTGCTCTTTTCTTTGTCCAGTGAAATGTTTCTTTGATGCTATTGATCTATTTTTACTCCATTCTCCCAAAGACTTGGACCTAACAAATCTGTGTTAAGTAGTTGGGTCCTTAGCGTCAGATTAGGGTAGGAAAACAAAAGCTGATAGAGAAAACAACAGAGAAAGAACCACGCACAGTCCTTATGAGGGGACTGAGAAAGTAGGCCCATACAGAGGAGCTGTTGGGTCAGTGCCGCCCAAAGAACCGGAGCCAAGGCCGAAGGGACGGTTAGAGATGCCAGAAACCAGCGTGAAGGGTGCGTAATGATAGCTCAGTAAGATAATTTCTCCATTTAGGAAACAAATTTTTAACAAAGCAGATGTAAGAATTTGACGTTTCTTTGCTACAGGTACTTTCCCTATGATTCTTCCCCTCCTATCTAGACCTCATATACTGTTGTTTGATTGTGGGTATGTTGTGGGCGTCATATAGGACACAGGTGTGCTGGGATTTTTTTTTTTTTTTGAGTGTAGAATCAAGACAGGCAGGGAATTTCTGGAAATTCTTGGAGGGGCAGGATAACTAGGAGGCACCGGCATCTGCCCCTCTGTGCAGCATTGCTGATAATCGCATTTTTTCTGACTCCTTTTTTTTGGTCATCAGACAACAATTTCTGCGATTTCAAGCTGAGTCAATGGTTTTTTATCGGCAATGCAAAAGTTAATATTACCTCCTTATTCCTACACTTAATTCAGCTCTGGTTCTATAAATATATGAAATATATGTAAGGTTCTATTAATGTTGGCCCTTTTTGGCTTTCTTTTCTGTGTGAAATTGGAAGAGAACCTTAAAATGGAGACCTTCTATGATCCTAAGATACGGTCGCGGCATGTTGCTACACACAGAAGGTTGGAAGGGGGGACAAGCCTCTCACGGGAAACATGGTTCTAGAAAATGACTGCTGGAGTGGAAATGGCTGGGAGCAGTCCCCACGGCCGGCCTGGAGAGCTGACATCGTGCTGGGAAAAACACGGGACTCTGGGGCCTCCCTGCCTGGTCGAGTGTGACCGCGGCCCGTGGAAGGCTGACCGGGACTACTGACAGGCCTTGGGGACGTCACCACTGGGGACACCTACGATGCATTATTCGTCTCTTCTTCCTTTCCCATCTGTTTATCTGTCTCGTTCTGCCGATAGTCTTTATTAATTTATTGTATATAACTTACTCTGGTGAAAATTCATTCATGGAACATAAATTCAGCCCCTTCTATACACTTGTTACCCTCACTGGTGACTGAGGATAAAGCAAAATTAGCCACAGGCTCTGCCTTTGTGGAATTAGATGTCACCTGTGACTGAGGATAAAGCAAAATTAGCCACAGGCTCTGCCTTTGTGGAATTAGATGTCACCTGGGGGAATGTGATGAAGAATCGAACCATGGGCATTCACCAGTGCCTCTTCCAGCACCGAGGGCCCCAGGGGCCCCAGGGACTTGTCCAAATGACGACAAAAACAGCAGAGTTTTTGTTTTAGCCTAGGTCTTATTTACAATTCAGAGACCCAGTCACATTTAAGGGGTTTGATGCTTGTTTCGTGTGACGGAGTTTATTAAATGTGTTTGTACTTTTCTAATTTATACCAAGGTGTGAAAAGGATTTACGTTTGGAAAGGATTTGAGAAAATTTGTGGAGAAGGTGTGTTGAGATTCAGAGCACAATGACTGTTGCTAATAAATCGCATTCAATTAATAAAAGGAGTGAGTGGCTGCTGGGAAGAAGCAGAAAGTATGGATTTGTCTAATGCGTGTGAATTTCCTGCATAATATTTGCACCACGGAGATTGTCGTGTATAAACAAATAGCAGCCCCGGCGGTAAAGACAGTGGCCCCGAGTGAGAGGGTTGGGTGGAGATGGACCAGCAGAGATCAGCAATGATCCATCGAGAGCTACGGAGAATTAGACAAAAGCGAGCAGGGCAGCGTGTCCGCAGTGTTAGGGAGGGAGTACGTACGAAGATTTGGGCATGTTGGGTGCGTGCGCTATGGCTGAATGAGCAGAGCAGTAGGGTAGGCGAGCTCTTCCTCGGAAACAAAATTCTTCTTAAAGAAACCAGATCGTTTATCTCAGGCAACTCTGAATGTTTATTAAATACAAATTAAAAGGCAAATTGGAAGTATCTAGAAGACATCGTGATGGGTAACTAGGCTCCTTTTATTTGTTACAATCAACCTTGGTTCTGAGCAACAGAACACTCAACAGTCACCTGACAGTGCTCTGGTACACGTAACTAGACCAGCGTGGTAGACATACGCAGTCTGCTATATCTACCTACCAGAGACCCTTTCATATTACTGAGCTATTATCCTCAATTCACAGCTTCTGGCTACTTAGGCCAAAAGGGCTGTCCCATCCTAGCCATCGAAGCCAGATCCTAACCAGCAGAAGGACAAAGGGGCAGAGAAAGGGCACCGCCGGCGGCATACTTATTTGTTTTTTCTTTAGTGTGTTGTGTGTGTCTGCTGGGTTCCAGTTCCAGGCAGTGTATTAGGCCCTCATAATATCCGAATGAGAGAAAACTAGCTCTGTATAAGTCTATTTGGTGTGGTAGGAAGTAGTTAGGTTCATATCATTGTGAGGCAGAAGGAAATACCAAAGATGGGTCTGGATTTTTGCTTACAGAGCTAACAGTGCGAACAACAGAGGCTGTAGGAAACCAGGCCTGGCGGAAGTGACCGCACATTTCACTCTGTGAGGCCTCCTAGGTGACCAGGAGCTAAGAACAATCAAGGGTAAGGACAGAAATGCAACTGCTGTTGGCAAAAAGAGGGATTGAGCTATGCTAGTCTACGACATCGCTGAGGGTGACCTTGAAGGTGAGAAGAAGAGGGCTTATTGAGAACCTGGCTGCCCACTCCCACTCCGCAGCACACAGCTGTCCACCCGTACCCTCACCTCCCACTTGAATCACGAGCTGTATCTCAGTGGACCAAACCCATGACGTATTTCAGCATGCTGGCTGGCATCCTCTGTGCCTGGCGTACGTTACACGGTAACGTATCATCGTTGCTTAGCTTGTTTGCTTGTTCGCCTGGCTCACTTCAGCACGTGTCTGTGGGTAGGTTGTGCCAGGCGCAGTGCTGTGCCACCCCAGGAAGAGCAGATCGGCTGGTCCCTGACCCGAAGGAGCTCACCACCCAGAGTGGGAATTTCCCCACCAACATCCACAGATGAGCCTCAGGATGATTCCAAAACCCACCGAAGCCGGATATTTGTGAGCTTGTGTTTCCGTTTTGTTTGCTTGTCCTTTTGAATGACCCTCTACAAATCTTAACAGATACCCAAAGGCGTCTGTGGCTCTCCAAATGTTACAAATGACCGAGGCAGTTGTGGAGCTGTGTGTGAGAACACAGGACCTTGAGAACACAGCCTGGGCGGCCTAGAGGGCATCCAAAGCTGGGCTCAGGAGAAGGCTGCCTGTGGGAATTGGCACCTGCCCGACCCAGCAGAAGTCAGGCGAGGAGGAGGCTCTGACTCAGAGGAAACACTGAATGAAGGGAATCAAGGGAAGGCGTGGTCACCGGTGAGCTGCAAGCACTTCCTCTTAACCAGAGATAAGCAAGAGGGAGAAAGGAAGAGAGCTCAGCAGGAGATGGGAAGGAAGGTGGCGAAGGGCCTCGTATGCTATGTTATGTGTATTGGCACCAGTGGGGGGCTGTTCAGGATTATAGGTAAGTCAGTGATGGAGTCCTAAACAGTGTGCACAGTGGACTGGGTGAGGCGAGGGTGGGTCACGAAGTGGGGGTTCCGGCACTGTCAGCACCCACAAGGAGATCACCTGGGCCAAGCAGGTCTCTTGGGTGCCCTTCAGAGCACGTCCATCTCTGGTTCAAGCTTCCAGATCTCAGAACATTGGATCGGACCGTGGGAATTCCTGAGTGAGTGTAGTTTGTGTGGGAGGCTCTGATTCAGACACACATATTTAAACGCCACCAGCCACTGAATCCCCTGACCCACATGTAAAGTGATTCAAGGCCAGAAATGGTTTTCTCCAACCATTCCCACCTGTAGGTAGATGGTCATGTGATTCGAACACGTGTTTTTGAAATGACAGATTTCTTCCCAAGCGAAAGCAAACCAAGAATAATGCTCTAGGAAAGCAGTTCTCTGAACATTACTCACTGGAGGATCGGATTGTCCTTTTCTCATGCAAATGAATCCCCGTGGGTGCAGCGGAGTGTTACCCCATAAATCACTGCGCTCTTGAGCAAACTTAACTTGATGCCAACTCGAGGCTGCCTCCCGAGGGTTTAAAGGGGCCCTAACCAAGTGGCGCAGCTGGGTGGGCTCTGCGCACTTGAACATCGAATGCTCCCTTCCTTAGAGTCCTCGAGCCACACTGCCCGTATTTACTTAGCTTTTAACTAAAGCCTCTCACTCTAGACTCTTAACTGCTTGAGGGCAGGAATGAGGGCCAGTCAACATAAAGTGACTCATTGTAAATGATGGTAGGTAACATTCATTTACGACACAATGTACGTCGCACGCTTTGAGCTCATTACCTCACTGAACGTGCTCACAGAAGCCATTTGAGGTGGGTGATGTTGTTTTTATATTCCAATGAGGAAACCGGCATTGGCAGAGTTTGTTTGCCTGAATCTCAGTGTCCTGGGTCGGAAGCCATCAGAGTGAGGTTTGAACGGAGGCCACCTGTCTCCAGGCCAGTCCACGGGAGACGATCGCTTTCCCTGAGGGTCAGACACCACACTGCAGCATCAGTGACCACTCTCTCCACCCTGCAAATGGACGGACAGACCTTGCAGTCCGCACTTGCCAGACTGAGACGGATGCTCAGAGACTTGTTTCAGACCTCCGCTCTAGCGATGCTGTGGGGCTCCACGTGAAAATAGAGGCTTTGTTTTGGTTTTCTGTCATTCACAGAGCACATCACATCCAATTGTTGACGTGATAATTGTCATTGAGCAAAACAATGGCATTTCCATCGTCGGCATCTGTGGCTTCGGCACTCGGGGAACACTGTTCGTGACCATTCGGCCAGGAGGTTGGAGTCTGCTGTCGAAGGCTGTGGGTGTGCAACGCTTCCCTCTGTCTCTCGGAGGAGGGTGCCTCGTGCCCTAGCCACCAGCCTTCCCACCTCTGCCTGGTGTGCACCCCTTTAGCTGCATGCATTACAAGACAGAGAATTGGCTCCTCTCTCTCCTGTCTCATCCATTGGCTTTATGTGGTCTTTTTAAATAGGATGTAAATGTGTGCGGTGTTTTTCCTTGCTACCAGCATAGATATATTTGGAACAGTTTCTGTGAAATGGGAGCAAAGTAGCGGGAATAGTGGTATGGACTTGTCTGCATGATTGCTCTGCTTCCATGTCAGGGGAAAACTTCACGTACATTCTGTCTCTGCAGTTCCACACCTCTCCTGAGTCTAAGCCGCCTGGGTCTTTGTATGTGAAGCAATCATGGTCCGAGTTATCTATCCGTTACTGCTGCTCGGAAATCTGGTGTTACAAAGCACTGACCTTCTTAGAGATCATCTGAACTGCTGGGTGAGGAAATGGGTCTCGGGCAAGTAAAAGGAGTTACTCGATGGCCCGCACCTCCACAAGCAGAAGATAGAGGACTTGAACCCGTCCCTCTCCCCACCTGTGCCCTTCAAAAACATGCTCTCACAAAATTAATTGCTTTACCTCTCTGAGTCACACGCTCCTTGTTTATCTAAAGGTCATAATAATATGCCTTTTAGTTACAGGATTATTAGGAAGATCTATTGGGATTATGTACATAACTTTTTTTACCTGCAAAATACTGGAGCTTGCTCATAGTCACTGGTTTGAATTAAAGCAGCGTGGGTGTAAGGGCTATCACCCTGCTTCACCGACTCCAAATCCATGCTGAGAACCGAAGGAAGAGCCCAGGAGCAAGGGATGGGCTCACGCGCAGCGGCGGCTCATGCACAGAGGCTGGAAAAGGGTACCAGTGACACTATAACAACGGAAATGGTTAGGACTCCCGCAAAGCCAGGCTTGTCGAAGGCCAGAAGGAAAGAACAGGTCTGCAGAAGCCGAGAGAGCTGGTGGTGCCTGCAGGCTGCACAGAATCAGCGTCAGGTTTAACATGTTAGCAATTCATCAACTGGGAATAAACTGGGACTATCAAATGCAAAACTGTGAAAAGGCCTGAGGGGACCCACAGACAGGAGTGGAATATACCAAGTCAGTTGTTGCAGCCAGATCACGCTTGCAGGTACGTGACGCAGCTCGCCATCGGAACAGGCACCTTTCAAAACCTGTTTTCTTTGCTCTACATAATGTCGTGTGTTCTTTAGATTGGAAAGGGAACTAACCGATGTTGCCGTTGTTGCTACAAGCACTAATGGCATCTTTCTATGAAATATACGGATGTCAACAGAGTGATCCATTCTAATTCTGCCCCCGGAGACACCATGAAATGTCTCTTTCTCATTATTTTATCATTTGTGTGTGTTTTTCTTCTCCACCCAAGAGTCTAAACTGCTGTGTTTATTGTGTCTCCCAAAAGAGGCAAAACATCACTTGGAAGCAAATATCAGAAGTATGTTCTAGATATTGAGAAAAATCTCCCAGGAGCCCAAAATAAAAGTCATTTCTGTAATTATAATTGATCAGAATGTCAATGTCAAAACTTACAAAGATGTTTATGATAATGATTCAGTGTAATTCACCCCTTCGGCGATGTGACAAGGAAACAGAATTCTAAGTGGCATTCTGACTGGTCGCTCTGCCTCCAGTCGGTGCTGCCAGAAAGAAGGGACCAAGATGCCAATCTATTGTCCCCGCAGGCTTACCCTCCCTCCGAGCCCTCTGAAGATCTGTGCTGAAGTGCCAAGTCCTTCATTTAGCACCAGGGCATATTCATTATCTTCTTTTATTTTTTAACTTTCTTTGTAACTTCACCTTCCGTCAACTACCAAGACATACTCTTTGCTCCCCTTCCCACATCCTTGACACCAGACCAGTCTTTTCTGCATGGATTTGTTACCCGTCTAGCGGGCCCCCATCCTCATTCTGATGTCTTCTGGTTCATGCGAAAAGACTAACATCAAGTGTCACCTTCTCCCAGAATTTTCTTGTTCTTCTTCAGTCCCCCTGGCTCCGTCAGTGACATGCAGTAGACATTCAGCGTGCGTGTGCTGAATGAGAAAGTAGATGGATGAACCAACGAAGGAAGTCGGTAACATGTCAACGTAAAATGAAGGATGCGTGCAGCTAAGCAAGAGAGTATCACTGTGCTCCTGATTTAACCTCTTTATACGATGGCAGGAAAGAAAGCAGGAGACACTTCCAGTGCACGTGACGGTGGAAACATTTGTTTTTGACTTAAGACCTTTTACATCTTTGCCTCTTATAGGAGACCGAGAACCCTGGGAATGGAATGACTCAGCCTCCCTCACTGTAGTTACTGGGCAGCAAAGCACAAAGAGGCAGTAGTGGCCTTAGGGTCATGCTCCGTTTAAGTCTTCCTCACGTCCAGCCGTGCGTCCGAGCAGGTCTGCTCCTGCTGGCTCTAGGAGGGGTGACCACTCTCTGGGCCCCAGAGCCTGGGAAAGTGTTAGGCCTGCGGGAGCGGTGTTTGCTGGACAGACAAATAAATAAATGACTGAACAAATCGTATTTCTGAGAGACAGATTTTAAAACTCTGGCCTAAGGAAAAGGTCATTTGTTGTGAAAAAAAAAATATGGTCCTCTAATTATCCAGATACATGAGTTCTATCCCTGCCTCTGTCCCCCTCTGCGTACCCGACCTTGCCTACTTCTGGAAGGCTCTCTCTCTCTGCCTTCGTGACCCCCAGCCTTAATCTTGGATCTTGTTTTGTTAAAAGTTGTCATTTCTTAGGGGACATTTTCTCTTTCCTTCTTACTCCATAAAATCTCTCTGAGAAGCTCTCATCACTAACATCTTTATTGCAATGTTTCTTATATTTATATTTTAAGGCTGGACTCTGTGGTCATAACTCACTAAACAAACACTTTAGTACTAGTCCTCTAAACATACCACAAGTTTGATATATTCAAAATTGAACAAATAATCTTTACCCACCCCCCCAACAATTACGATATGTATGTATATACAGATGCTCTGCCCCAGTTAATAATGATGTGGCCGTGGTCCAAATGGGGAATCTTAGATGCTTTTCCCAATTTTCCTCTTTCTCCTCCGGCAGTTGGCACCTTTCGCCCTTGGGCAGAGGCTCCCCTCCTCTCTGGATTCACTGCTACTGTGCCAACCCCACCTCTGTGAACCCCCCTCGGTCACGGTGGCCATCTCTCTGTATGGCGTCACTCCAGACTCCACCACCATGCACTCGTCACAGCGGTCGCTTGTCACATGATCCACATATATGGACCGTGTACAATTATGTCATCTTTCTAAGACCCACAGGCACGTTTCTCTAGCTTTCTTTTTTTTAATTTTTTAAATATATTTTATTGATTATACCATTATGGTTGTTCTATTCCCCCCCTTCATTCCCCTCCACCCTGCACACCCCTCCCCCCTTCCCCCCTTTAGTTTATGCCCACGTGTCTCAAGTTCTTTAGATTCTGTATTTCCCCCACTATTCTCACCCTCCCCCTATCTATTTTCTACCTACCATCTATGCTACTTATTCCCTGTACCTTCTCCCCCCTTCTCCTCCTCCCATTCCCCTGTTGCTAACCCTCCATGTGTTCTTCATTTCTATGGTTTCGCTCCTGATCTAGCTGTCCTCTTGGTTTGCTTTTGTTTTAGGTGTGGTTGTTAGTAACTGTGAGTTTGCTGTCCTTTCACCGTTCATATTTTTTATCTTCTTTTTCTTAGATAAGTCCCTTTAACATTTCATATAATAAGGGCTTGGTGATGATGAACTCCTTGAATTTGATCTTATCTGAGAAGCACTTTATCTGCCCTTCCATTCTAAATGAAAGCTTTGCTGGGTAGAGCAGTCTTGGATGTAGGTCTTTGGATTTCATTTCTTGGAATACTTCCTTCCAGCTCCTTCTTGCCTGTAAGGTCTCTTTTGAGAAATGTGCTGACAGTCTGATGGGCACTCCTTTGTAGGTGACTGTCCCCTTATCTCTTGCTGCTTCTAGGATTCCCAAAGAAGTTGGACCCAAGAAGGAACACATCGAAGCACATCATAATTACATTAGCCAAGATTAAAATGAAGGAGAGAATCCTCTAGCTTTCTGGGTGCGGTTCCAACTCCCCAGCTTTCTGGGTGCAGTTCCAACACAGAGCTCATCACAGACTGCCTCCTCCCCGTTCTCTCTAGTATCAGCCCCCGCCGCTCCTCCGTCCCACCAATGCCCATGCGTCCCCACGTGGATCTACAGGTCCTCTCATCCCTCGCATCTTCCTGGTTAATTCCTGCTTATCTTCGAGATCATGGACGTGGACAGGACTTCTCTGCAGTTAAGTTCTCTGCAGAACTTAACTGACTCAGAATGCAGTACCACAGAGGGACACTCATTGTACCAACAATCTTTACGCCAACATCCCATTTTTGGCTTTTCCATTACAGTACGGAGGAGAATTGAGGAAGTTACTTCACCTCTCTGTGTTTCAGTCTCTATCTATAAAACAATGGTTTTAATGCAGGGAGTGGTGGTCCGTCTTTCTTTGTAAAAGCCCTAAGCTTTCATGAGAGTCGAATGACTCGTTTGAATCTCACCGTGTGTTGAAGGAACGGACGCATGATGTAATTCTGGAGCACAGGAACGCTGCTGTGTACGGCTAACGATGTGCGTGTGGGTGACTCGTTTTTATTCTCCTAGCGTGCGCATTGCACTTTATGGTTGTTCAGAGCTCTCACAGTACATTTTCTGGAATAAGGAAAATAAAGAACTGAACACATGTCTCCCTGCTGTGGATGTTGCTGAGGAAAGGATGTATACAGCAAAGGTTACTGATAGGTGATTAAGTGTTTAATTGCCAGTATACTTCAGCATGCAGTTCAACTACAGAATCAGTATGTACAGTTAAAATAACAGTTCTGCTTTTGAAAAGCTCCCCCTCTGTGACTCAGGATGTATAATTATTTACTGTAATAATAACAGAGGGTCCACCATTGGGAGAAACCTTTTAGTTCAGACAGGGGGGTGTACAGGAAGGCACACACGTTTCTAACGTCGTCTCCCCAGGGGTGACTGGAGAGAGCCCTCCTCTATTTCCCAGGGTCGACTGACAGACCATAAAGGACTCCGGTTGTGATGAAAAATTACCAGGCAGAGTGTAGTCTGCACACAAATGCAACGCCTTTTATGTTAAGAGCCCACGAATAGACGAGATGTTGCTTTTATGTAAAACACATCAATTGCAAAAAGCCCTCGGTAACTGCTCCTCCAGTTAAACTAAATTTGACTTTGAGAATTAACTACATTTGCTCTTTTAATGGAGGCTGGGGTGGGGGGTGTTTAATGGCCCTTCCAGTGGGGGCAAAAAACATCAAATGTAGAAGGTGAATGGAACAGAGATGATACATGGCTGAAATGGTTCGGCAATGCATCAGGAAAAAAAATCACTGATGTGAGTCCTACCCCAAAGCACCTGGACTGCACATACATTCGCTCACCCATTCACTCGTTTCCTCAGCCAACAGCTAAAGAAGATACAGAGATAAAACCCATGAAAAGGTATTGATAACTGAAGAACTGCCCAACCCCTACTAAAAACCATGGGTTATGAGGATGAAGGTCATTTGTCATCTAAGCATCTTAGTTTTCTTATATGCCCAATGGAGAAAACATATTCATGGAAAATACAATTCATATAGAGAACTTTAGGCCTCTTTCATTCTTCCTGTGAAAGAGAAAAATATGTGTACATACATATATAATTTATAAAGATATGCATAATTTATAAAGATATATATATTTACAATTGAAGAAAAAGCACACAAGCTTCGGGCTCCTTGGGCTGGGATTTCCTGATTAGTAAGGGTAGAATTTAAAGATTCCTGTTCCACCAACATTCGTCTTAAAATGCACTCTCTCCGATTATTGTTTCCTCCAACGAGATCAGTGGAGGAAGGGCAACCAAGCCCCCTCTCTGCAGGAAGGGTTTCCCTGAGACCCCTGAGGCACCGCCACGTGGGGGCTGAGGTGCGGGTGCGGTGAAGCTGGACTCGTGATTTTAAGGAGAAAAAACGCTTGGCACAATTTTGCATCTTCATTTATTGTCTTCTTTTTTGCTGTTGGATTGGTGACAATTTTATTTCCATTTTTATTGTGTCATTTTTGTAAGAGCTTCCACTATAGAACTTATACTATCACTTGACTTAATTTTCTGTTTTGGTCGAATTGGGAGGGGTACCGTTGGTTACTGGCATCACGCCAAGTCCAGGCCTCTGACTTTGTAATCCGTTCTCCGTGTCCTCTGCTCTGTGCTCACACCCTAGCCCAGTCTCCTTCCCTGCCCCTGAGTCCTGCCCTCTCCACCCTCTTCGTCTTCCCCCGCCCACTCTCCCCTCTGGTGACCAGCATCCCACTGCCTGTGTCCGTGAGTTTGTTTCTTTATACGTTTGCTTTGTTTGTCCGTTTATTGCTTTTTGTTTTATATCCCACATGAGTGAAGTCACATGGCTCTTGTCAGCTCCCACAGGACCTTGTCGTTAGCACAGCATTTACTTAGATTTTGATCATTTATTTTTTGATTTTTTGTATAATTTTTAAAACAACCTAGGATTATATAGTAATTACCACTTCTGACCTTCAGTTTTCTATTTAACACTAGCATTTTCACAGATAATTTTTCTAAAGGATGCCTTTTAGGTAGATTTTCACAATCATAGGAGAGCCAAATATGATTGAGTCATACTGCAATGAAAATACAAGCTACGGACAAAGATCCAAATCGATTTTATATGGATA